>NC_088787.1:27191656-28507843 GCF_949628265.1 Cloeon dipterum
ATTTTTAAAATCTTAGTCTTATTTTCCACCTCTGTTTCTCACTTTTACCTTAATTTAAAAGTGATTCTCGGCGTGATAGTATGTTACTATTATATTCTCACTTCATCGGAATTGTTTAAAATATGCTTGTACAGTTGGCTTTTTGTTCGCAGTTGAAAAGGAGTAAAACATGGTGTTTTCAAACAAAACTCCAGCGTTGGTAATGTGAAGCACATGCGGTCTGCCAGTCTGTGGCATTCGCTGCTGTGGAAGTCAAGTCGGCGCGCGTAGTATTTACACGCTGACGTCACTCGAGGGTGAGACTATAAACACGTAATATTGACTGCTGGAATTTGAGATAAGCAACTCCAATAGTAAGCACGCAGAACAGATGCCTTTTGCAGATCATTCGGAACAAAAAAGAAATTTGCAAATTCGCAGAACATTGACGGTTGAAACACATTACTTTATTTTTCTTTTTTAACATTTGAGTGCTGGTTATGAAATTCAAATATTCCTGCCGATTTGCAGAGAAAACCAATTGAGTTTTAATTTTGCGAGTGTTTGCATTTTGTTTTAGAGTGTCATTACTTCGTTAATACGTGTGCTTCTCGTCAGGTAGTGAAAATAAATATTGCAAACTTAACCTCTGTAGCAAATATCGTACGCGTTCATATAGAGAGTGATAAGTTTATAAGGGTTTTATCGTAAAAGGAAAGGAATTTTGCAACAATCCATTATCTTAAAACGATATTATTTATTTGCCGCTTATCAGCCAACGAAACATTTTATTTCCCGCGATCAAAGCGAGCAATAAAATCTGGGAAGCTGCTTGCCTTCGAAGGGGTCCAGAGAGTGCATATGGATCTCGTCTCGCTTATCGGACACTCGTCCAGGAATTCGTCTATTTTATGGGCCATTCGAAATGCATTTCAAGAGCTGCCGCTCCGTCGATCGCCAATCACTTAAATTTCATGCGGCGCGGAGAGGAAAGGAAGGAGTGAAAGAGAGAACAAAAACGCGCCAGGCCGCAGCTAGCCCTCAACGTTCGTCTCTCTTTCTCTCTGCTGGTAATTTATTATTCAAATTAACGCTGGCCAGCAATAAAAACAAAAACCGCGCCTCTAATTGAGCCACACACACATGTGAGATTACGCAACAGCAAATTCCGCGCACACCACCCCGGAGCAAATGCTGATTTTCCGTTTTATGGGTGAATCGCTCTCTCGGAAATTAACCTTCGATTGTGAATTAATTACTTTTATGGTTTGCACTTGGGCCCATTTTCGCCAGACGCGTCCGCTGCTATAAAATCGCCGATGATTTGCATTTTATGGGTCATTAGAGAGCCCTTGATACTCATTCATCTCGTGATTCTTAGCTCTTATCTAAATCGCGCGCCCACAAAGAAATCGCAAGTGGCATCCAGGAAAACCACGACTATAATGCTTGCTTAGCAGCTTCCGCTCTTTTTTCTTACTGTCCTCATTGATTCCAAGTGTACAGCTGAGACGGATGATTGAGGATGTATAGATGACATGATAACTCCACCGTAAAAAATAGAAGAAAAAATATTAACTTTCAATCAAAATCCTGTAACAACAAATTTCCCTTTAATACTTTGAGAAATTCGTTTTGGACAGTCGGACAATGATTTCATAAGATGAAGAACATTCGAGTAGCAGGAACTCAAACGTTCAAAAATGCCAGATAATTCTTTAAAAATTGGCTAAAAATTATTTTTTATGATTATCATTTTTCAAACTTTTTTGACGCAATTCTTTATTAAAAATCTTGAAACTTCACGAAATCTATCTAAGCAACTCCAAACCTTTAAGGAAACTAATCTCAAAAGGGCTCAACAAAAATTTAAGCAATATATCGATGCAAATTTACTTTTTAGAGAAAAATGATTCTGATGCAAGTTTTGTAATCCAGATGAGTGAGACGTTTTTGATTCCACCGCATTTAATTTTCGATGCAACAAGTCTTGCAAGCAAGTGTGTATTAATTTCCAGCACATGAAGACATAAATCAAAGATTCATGCGATAAACCACGCAATTCTCCGCGGTGCGAGGCGGACGTACGAAACATAAAATTGTAGAAACGCAATCCGTGACGACGGGCGAGAGTGAGTTATCGATGGGGGTGTGTCGGTGCCGCCAGATTTATTTCCACTCTCGCGACCAACACTCACACACCTGTTGAGTCTATTATAACGTGTGTGTAGCGTGCACGAGGGCAAGCAGCAGTAAAATTAAAAGAGAAGATGAGCCGGCCAGTGTGGATCGGCATTTATCTCGATTGGCCCGACCAATTACAAATAACTGGACCGGCTGAGGTGCACACACACACACACACACACACACAAGCAGAAAATGGCAAAATTTATAGACTCGAATCATCTCCGCCGCGGTAAATTTATCTGCAATTAATCTGGCTTAATTATCGCGCCGCCGAGGTGATGAATTCGGCGAAAATTATATTCCCGGCGCAGATTTTATTTTGCTTTCGTTTTTGGCCGGAGAAATATTACGTCGTCGCTCAATTAAGGCGCAAATTTATCGGGCCAACGCCGGCCAAGTGACTGCTGCTGACGGGATTTCACGGCTGCCATTCACAATTATTTCCAACGGTGGACTTTTATTGCCGCTCAAATTGATTTTAATTTTATACTGCATTTCGGAACGAGATCAAGCTGCGATTTCGGTTTCCTCTGAAGTTGAAAATTTGACCAGCTATATTTCAATTATTGCATCATAATGAGGTACAAAATATATTGGATTGAAATCAATAGTTTTCGTTGAACGATTAAATTACTGCAACGCAAAATATTTTCATTGCGTATAATTGATTTTTTGCTCAATTGAAATAGAAAAAAACTGTAGCAAATTTAACCATTAACATATAGCAATTAAAATATGAAAAATAATCCTTTAAAAGTTCAGAAAATAATAAAAAATAGCACTGTGCTGAATCAAACACATTTTTAGTCGGCGTGAGACACACAAAAAACGACTCACACCTGTTTTTCGACGTCTGAAATCTATTTCAACGTCCATTATAATCCCTCCTAGAGATCAAGTTCGCCAATAATTTTGCAAAATTCAACGGACGAGTTTGCTGAAAGTGGCTGAATGAATACCAGCTAGCCAAGAGCCAATTATCTATCTCTAGGAGCACTTTTCTTTCCCGACGAGCACCTTAAAAGTCAATAAATATTCTGCCTTGAGTTATCAACACACGGTGTGGTTTCTCGCTCTGCTCCTTTTCAAAGGCGTGTTCCGCGAGCACTCGGACGAATTCGCACCCATTTATTCATATTTACATAAATACATGTGGCGCACTGCTTACACGTAGATTCTTATTTATGCGCCGAATATTCATGAGAACAGACGAGCTTGCATAAAAACTTTTATTCCACGCTTGCGTCTAAAGTCGGGGCTTCTCATATACACAAAATTACGATAGGTCAATAAAACATGAACGGGAAAAATCTAAAGTCAATAAAAGTGCCCGGTTCGAAAAATTATGGAGGAATTTTTTTAGGAAAATGCCGCGCGTGTAGAATTAAATGAAATGGCTGTGCTGCCGCGTGTTTTATACACGAGAGAAGTGCTAGTTAGAAGTGGTCTCTAGATAAATAACTAGCTGTACGCCACACTTAATGACTCAATTTGTTCACATCCCAGCTTGATTGTTGGACCAACAACTAGCTGACTAACTAACCGGCTGACCAACTCCTCGGCACCATGCAAACCGAGTCAATTCCCCAGTCGGGCCGGGTCAACGATTTTAACTTTCGGAACAAAACAAACAATCAAAACTTTTGAGTCCAACGGCCAGCGATTGCACGAAACATTCAACATGAAAATCTGCTCACGTTTCCGCTGCAAAGATGCTAGTTCAAACGCGAACATGCAATTTCCTTTGAGAAAAGGGAGTCTAATGCATGAAGAGCGCCGAGGATTTCAATGGTCTGGTGCGAAAGTTGCGGCCGCCGCCGGAGAAAATAATTAAAGCCATCGGTCTCTCTCGCCAGGATCATGAACAACAATGCAGCTCATTGTTGCACTCGAGGGCGAGGAATGCGACCCACTTAATTGCACGAGTCAGATTAACTATTTATATGCTCTCGACGCAAGTCGAGTAATTGAGCGAGAAGCGAGTGCAGCAACTTTGACCCCTCAAAGGCTGCGTGATTAAATTGAGAGTAAATTAAATTCGCAATGGTTTTTCGCAACTTTGCAAAAATTTATCTCGCCAAATATTGCTTGGTTCCAAATTAATTAATTTCGA
Source organism: Cloeon dipterum (assembly GCF_949628265.1). Taxonomy (NCBI): domain Eukaryota; kingdom Metazoa; phylum Arthropoda; class Insecta; order Ephemeroptera; family Baetidae; genus Cloeon; species Cloeon dipterum. The sequence continues at coordinate 27,195,936 of NC_088787.1, forward strand.
TTAAAAATTTTTACTAATTTCGCATTTTTGAGCGGATCAAATTTTTACCGTTGAGACTCACCCTGAGAGCGGGACCTCTGGGGGTTGCTGCGCGGCCCCGGCGAGCGCCAGCAGCAGCAACAAGAGCAGGCCTCCGGAGGTCATGAGGCCCGATCCGGAGGGCAGGCTGTCGACGACTGGAGGCCCATCTGGCGGTCGGGCAGGCCCCCACCGCCCCCCTCCGCCTCCGCCCCTCCATCCATGCAAATCCGGGCCCTCTCCTCCGGCCGCCGAGGATGATGAGCACCACGTGCGGAGCACACCAGCAGCACGAAGGGCGCACCCTGATGCGCGCGGGAAACGCACTCGGCACCGCTCTTCCTCCTTATCTCGCCGGCAAGATGCTGAAATATCTTCCGCCGCAATTTTCCCAGCAGTCTTATATAGTTAATATTATTTTCAAAAGTGTCCCGTATTTTTTTTTGCAGAACAAAACAAAACAACCCGAGGTTTCACGATAAATAAATGTGAAATTAGTTAGAAAATAGTTTAAGAAATAGTTTTAAATATTTCTACACACACGACTTCTTAAGTGAAATTTAAGCTCGGAAAAGTTTTAAAACATTTTGCTATTGGAAATTATTTTCATTCATTAAATAAAAGTGATCATAAGTTTTATTCAAATATGTACTAAATACAAAGTTTTATTCTTATAAATAGGAATAAATAAGCTCTAGTTTATTTTCTCATAATCACAAATATTTATATTGATGGTAAAAAATTGATTCCGCCTGTGGTGCTGCAAAATGCTACACAAAGTATTTCTTTATCCTTTGCCATTACGCGAGTTAATTCATCATTTCTTTTAGTTTAATTTTTTTTTTAATTAATTTTACCAACCCTTTTTTCTCGTTGATTTTTGTTTATTCCTATTATCCTACTAGAAATAATGCCGCAGAACTGATTATATAAATAACCTTAATCCTTTAATTTTTTTTTTAACTGATGGTCGCAAATTTTGTTCATTTGAAAATTTCTCAACAGCAGTAGTATTTATACTCGCTAAAGCAGTAGACAGTCTCACGCCATCAATTTGACGACTAAAAAAACCAATCGCAATTTTGGTTATGTTTTAAATGTGAATAAAGAAATGGAGGTGAAGCAGTTTGTTGTCTTTGAATCTGACGACTTTTAGGTTCAGGTTGGTTACTTTTCTAAACTATTTTGGTCATCAGTCACGGCTTATGATATTTTTTGTTTGTCTATGTATGGCTGCCAGCAGCTAGGGTCGATAATTAATGAACTTTTAAGCAACAAGATGAAAAACGCCCGAGCTGATTTATTGCCGGACAGCTGAACCGAATTGGATTTGAGCTAGGCAAGATTTTCCGTCTTGTGTCGCGTCTCTGCGCTTCGAACAAGGAAAGGATTCAGAAAGTCTTGAGTCGGATCATTCAATGTATATCAATGGTATGTGTTTTGGAACAGTCGCGGAATTGTTGTGTAGTTTATTTTCCTTCCTAGGCATTTTTATTGCTTTGAAATTCCGAGAAAATGCAGTAAAAGTTTCCCACTGCGATAATGCTCTGGCGTGCGTTGTTCAAAAGTGTGTGACATTGAATTTCTAAAATATTGCCATTTATCGAGGTATAATAAAGATCATTTCATTCTGTCCTCAAGTGGGAAAGACACCACAATTTAAAATTTGCCCCGCGTACGAGAGTTTGCGTGTTGTGATGATTTGCAGGGGTCAATGAAATTTGTGCAGACCGATCGAGAATTAGCGAGTCCGCATGTGTTTGTGTTTGATAAAAGCCCGCCGTGGGAAACAATAAATTAAATTGAGGAAATTTATAGGCTGATAAAAGCTCGCACGCAGCGTGTGTCTGCCTTATCTCTGGCGCCAATTAACGAAAAAGCAGCTAGGAAAGAGATGGCTCGTCATTTGCCACGGCAACCGCCGAAAAAGCGACTGAACATATAGCGTCTGCTCTTTTTTCTTTCCTGATTCTCGGCGCGCGAGACTTCGCGAAATTGCGACCGGTTTTCCTGATAATCGGCCTCTGTTCCCTAGTAAAAGTCTGCCTGAAGTGAACGCGACCGAATTCGCTTCTATCTGATTGAAATGTGGCTTTTTAATTGACAATTGGTACAAATTGAAATTGAGAGCGTGCTGTTTGTCTGCTCCGTTAAAATGCGAAGTTTAACGCCGGCGGGTGTCAAAATTCATTGGGTCAGGGACTTGCATATTATGTCAAATGTCTAAGCTATAATTCTTGTCTTGCGGTCGTCTGACGCGACAAAGCACGATAAAAATTGCATCTTCAAGGTTTTTTTTATTGTCGAGATAAAATATTATTTTATTCAGTGCGTGGACCTTTTAATCTCAAAATAGAGGCAGAAATGGAGTTGTTATCAATTTAATATTAGTAGAATTCATCAACAGCACGTGAAAAAAGAAAACCCCCGAAAAAAAAGGTTTGTCAGGTGTGGGGTTCGAACCCACGCTCCCTTTCGGGAACCAGAACTTAAGTCTGGCGCCTTAAACCGCTCGGCCAACCTGACTTCGAGTTCTCACTTCGGGGAACTGATCATATTTATACTGACAGAGAACCCCTTGGCGATGCAGCGCTATTTGCTTGAATATGAGAGCAAAATAAATTGAAAAAGTAGTTTCAAAAGGAAACTATGGATAAAATCTCAGCTGCTGCCTCGCAAGAGTAGCGAAAAGAACGCAGTTAGCGTGGCGCTGGCAGTTCGGGAAACATCCGCTAGAGAGTGCTGCTGCCTTTGCTGTCGCTGTGTTGGTCGATACTGCGATCGCCGTGAAATGTGCAAGAAGCGCTGAGCCATAATCAGTCAAAGCAACAAATTTCTGTCCAGGGGTCGATGGATTTTGATAAAATTTTGTTTGCGTTAATTTTGCCCTAATTGTACTTCAAAGCAATTGAGAAAACTCCGACTTTCCAATTTTTGCGGGTTTTGCGGGCGTTCAAGTGTCAAAATCTGGGAATTTTGAGTACTTCGTCATAACTTTGCTCAGGGTAGTCCTAGAACAAAAATTAAAAAACCCGTAAACTCGTCTCAACAAGGCAAACAACTTTTACATTGACCTCAAAGTGGTAGGTCAAAGGTCAAGGTCAAAAAAGATTTGATTTTCTGTGTCCATGATATTTCTCATTTCATATACTTGAAGAACATCGTGGAGTCTGACGTTTTTTAAATGTTCTGCAGTAGCATCCATTAAACTTTTCATGTTCCAAAGGTGAGCCAATTTGTAAACCTCACAAGCCAATCCAATAGTCTTGAATTCTTTGGCATTGCCGTATATGAACCTAAATATGATTAATTTATAAAAATTTGAATTAGGTTAAAAATTGTGATTATTCAAACAGAAATGGTATTATTAATACTTTAAACGAGTTAGGAACCTTTTAGACATAAAAAACACAAAGTAGATTTTTAATCAAGATCAAGCTAAGACTGCTAATACCTCATTGCTGCATCAAAAACATCTGGGGAAGTGCTTGTAATTACAATAGGATCGTCTTTGTTTCTAAAAGATTCTTCAAACGAGCTCATGAACATTTTTTCAAAGTATACGCTAGCTCTTGCGAGGATCAATCTGTGACATTTGATAACCTGGACAGTATAATGGGTATAATTAGAGTATACAATTACTGTAATCTTTTTTTCGCGGAGTGAGTGACGTACCTCAGGGTTAGTCGCGCCAACTTTGAAAGAGCAATCGTAAAAATGTCCTCCAATATACAAATTCAGCTCATCCTCCAAAATGTCGCCACTCCTTTCAAAATCTTGCAGATCCATACCGCTAAAGAGCAAAATTTTCTTCAATCGGGAACTGAGCAAAGTATATAAATGATTTGGTTCAAATTAACGTTTTTAATCTAATCTGATTTAATCACGAATGAATCAGAAGCATATTGTGTTGTAATTTTCCATTTTTTTCAACCTTGCTTACACATCTGAGATACTAACACAAGTATTTTATTTATCATTTGTAGCGAAATATGTAAAATGTGTTATTAATTTATCCCGACATTTCGTATTTTAACGTAGCGTAGCAACATACAGTTACCAACAGAAGCTAGGGATATCAAAATATTCTTATATATACTAATTAATACCAATGGAATCAACAAGGCAAAGTTATTTATTTCCTACAGGTTTCCGTACTGTACGCTTTTGAAAAGCAACATTTATTCAACTTTAGAATTAGATAAAAGGGTGTAACGTTGATATAAAAAATGAATAATATTGAAAGTTTCATCAAACTTTTTTAATATTGGTATACGTGGTCGGCCTAACGCGTTTTATGCAAAAATTCATTCGATTTTTTAAAACTTACACGCGTGCAGCTCCTTCATGTAGGGGAGCTTAATAATGATTTATACGGGGGAAAAACTAAAGGCTAAAAAGAATATGTCACAAAAAATAAGACAAAGACAACCTTGCCCCTGGCTGTCTCCAATATTTTAGTGCGAAGTCATAATCTTCCAAAAGAAAAGTTGTTCTATGAATAGAACAAAACAGCCATTCACCATTCAAAAGTGAGCAAATAGCTTGAAAAATCACAATGAAATGACTGAAAATAAAAGGAGACAATAACGAAGTAAAAATTCCAGCGAGATACTTTTGTGCTCTTTGTATAATTATGGAGCCCCTGCAGACGCATTTTTTTAACCTGGACCGTATTGTCGTTGAATAGTTTATTGAGGATAGCAGTTTTGTGACCAGGTTGTTGCAAAGAGCGTCAATTTCTATTATTACCTAACAATTCAAGCACGATTTCACGGAGAAAGTTTAGAATATTTACAATAGGTTAAAATTGCATACAACAAAGAATTCACAAGAAACTTGCTCTGCTTGGAAGTTTAAGTTCTATAAGATGGACCACCGGGATGAAGAGATATGCGTGACGTGTTTATTGTTGTTCAATGGAAAAATGCTAATAATTTTTGAAGCTTACTTCATTCCTATCGGAATCCACCTTTGAAACTGAAGTCATAAAAATGCTCTTTTGAAAACTTTCCCAAAGTAGATTTGGTTTTGATAAGACTCAACAATTTTCATTTAATAAAAATATCACACCGGAAATTAGAGCTTAATTTTAACAACTATAAAGACAACCGCAATGGCAAATATTTCACTGGAAATTTGATCATTATTAGAAATACACTCTTTCAATCTAGCAGAGTCGACTTCTTGGAGAAGCAAAGGCTGCAGCGATCCTCGCTGGAGGCGAGCGGCGCGGGTGGACCCAGGGGTGGATGATGGGTCGGTGCTGGGTGGGTGGGGTTCGCGTGGGTCGTAAATTAAAATGCAAGTGTCTGCTCTCTCTTTCTCTCTCCCGGGAGAAGAGTAAGAAGCCGGGAGTGTATGAGAGCTGCCGCCGCGGTGACGAGTGCTGGCTGGGTGCATGGGAGAGATTGCCAGGGCGCGTTATCTGCACGGCAAACAGACATCGCGCAGTAAATATGAATAAATAGCTGCGGAGACAGGCAGGGCGAGGCCCAGCTGAATATCAAACAACAATGTGACGCCAACAAACACGCTCGAAATTCCACCTGACGCGCACTCGCAGAGCAAAGAGTGCGCGCTAATTTACGACGAGCCTGCTCATTTCCAGAGCCGCGTAGCGATCGTCTCTCCTGTGATTTATTTTTCGGAAAATATTTAGTTTATTAATTTCCAGATAGTCTAATAACCCGAGCCGTGTGTGTACGTGAGATTTTTTCGATGGACTCTTTTCGCCGTTTGCTCGTAAATCAGGCACTTTTGACAGACGGCTTCCGCTCCCTTGCGCGTTTGGGTGTGTCTTCAAGGTAATTTGAAACGAATTGTTTTCAATGAAATGCATAAACACTCTGTTTGCGAGCAGCGTTTTAGACACACACAAAAAATCAACATTTGGGATAAATCGCTGATGTCTGCTTTTATCTGAAACATGCTGACGAGGAAATTCACACGCGAAATGTTGCTCTGCAAACTCGGCCACACGCATTTCACTTTGTGCCCAAATAAAATTGTTGCTCATTTTGCCGTTTAAGAAATAATGAGATGTGGGAGCGCGACATTTAATTTGCAGCTTCTAAACAAAGGGAAAAGGTACCGCCGATGACCCTCCAAATCGACGGCTAAATTATGGTGATTTGGCCACGCACTCTCGGCTCTTTTATTCTACTTTTAGGCCACATTCCCCGCTCATTTTTCCCACGTCATTTGTGATTCGCCACGCATTTTACTTCAGAGGACAAGCACAATTTTGTATGAGATATTTTTTGGAAACATGCTGTGAAAGCAAAACAGTTACTATCCTGAAAAGCTATAGAATTTTCTTTGTAGAGCATGCTCACGCAAAGCTCCCTTAAGTATACACCAAAGTAAGAAACGGAAACATTAGAAACAAATTGTGGTGACTATACAGAGCGACAAACCTCCCGCCGCCGAGCAGACGTGCCTTGCGCCTTAAAATAAGATAAATAAGATTACACGAAAGATTTTATTGAAATTTATAAAGTCATATATTGCGAGATATTCTTTAAGTTCGTTGAGAGCATGCATAAAAAGCATTTTCCCAAATGAATTTTAACGTCAGTTTCCTTTAACTTCCTCTTTACAAATTTTACGAAGTATCAAATGCAGGTAAAAACAACAATTTGAGGATTTTTAGGTTACTATTATTGGCCTCAACAACTTTTTAGACATTTTAGACAAATTAAAAGAATGCTCTTCTTAAAATTTCATAAATTTTTGTTTTGATAGGGGCATTCAATATTGTATAATTTTAATTTATGCCAATATGCCAACTTTTTTTGCGCAGAAAATTGTTTCAACTTATTTTTTAGTGAGACATTTCTAAGATAGAGTCAAATGCTTGATAAATAACCTACCTTATTATGCGGATATTTTTTTCACAATTCTCAATTAATTAAAGCAAATTTTTACGCGTTCGTGGAAATTTTACAATAATAAAGTCCAACAATCAAGCTAGTTTTCCTAACATTGATAACAAATTTTATGGGTAACGATACAAATTTACATTTAAAACAGCATATAGCTTTTGAGACTCTTTATATAGTATTTTTTTTTTAAATTATCACGTGAAGAAATTTAAGAAAGTTGTTTAAGCCGCCTTTTCAGGTTGAATGGTATATTGGGCCAGAACGGGTTCCACCTGAGTTCGCTGTGTGGCGCCTTCGGTCGCTCGAGGCCTGGACCGCGAGACGTCGGAGGCTGTTGGGCGGACGAGGGGGGCGCGGGACGCGCGGAGGCTGTGCGGCCGCTCCTCGAAGACAGGAAAAGATCAATTTCTCTGCCGCTGCTGCTGGTTTATTACACCGGTCAAACGACAAATTATCTACTTTAGTGGTGCTCATCTCTCTCGCAGGCAAATTAGCATCAGCGCGAACGATTTTGAAGCGACGCGCATTTATTTTATTAACGACCGCGCGCACAGCCGAGACTTTTCAGTCGCGCCGGGAAATTAGCCTCGCTTCACCAGCGTTCGCACTGCACAACTCTAATTACCCGCGCAATTAGCCGGCTTTAATTATGACGCGTCGGAATTCTGAAAGCAATTAACAATTACTTTTCTTCCGGTCGACCGGATTCAAGGCTGATGGTCGGGATTTTTAAAAAATAATTGAAAAATCGTTTTGTGTTTTACTTTTATTTATTTAAAGAATAAATTACATAAAAAGGAAGTCCCTTGGATAAAAAACGTCGCACGTGGATTCACTTATTTTTGGAGAGGGTTCTCTGCTTTTCGGCGAACTCAACAAGTTTCTGCTCAACAGTCAGTCCCTTCCTTCGCCGAACGTTGTCCATGTACATCCTGGCTCGGTTTTCGGAATCGGCTTTTTCACCAAAATGCAGATACTCCTCTTCAGTGCTAGGAGCCCAGAAGGGATCAACGTCCAGAACCTGCAATTGTGCATCAAATTATAGTATTGGAAGTTGGAAGAAAACTACAACTTAGAATAAATACAAAATATGCGCGGTTCTCAAGAATTATTTTCATGTGGAGTTTAGGCGAGTTTTGCTTTGTGGAGAAAAGACACAAAAACAATTATGCTGCACCAATTTATTAAATCTAACACAACCCTAATCTTTCTCGGTTCCCTCAGTACACCTGAACCTGAAGGCAAAAAAGCAAATCCAGCATTTACATGATAGCTCAACCTCCAAAATGTTGGGTTCTCTGACGAAGTGAATGCGTTATATGAGGCGAAATGTTAATGAGCACATAATTTGGAATTGCTAAATAAATGTATTGTACGCTGGGATCACGTGACACAACACGAGACCGCCAAATGTGACGCACATTTTCCCGTCCGAGAAACAAGAGGCGTTTGTGCGTCCGCTCATTAAGGTAAAAAGAATATGATTCTCGGTATTTTTGCTAATGGATCCGCGCGTCTCGGCAGCCCGCGCTTGTATAATTGTTAACAGTCACATTTGGAAGAAGTTTCTTCTTTTTCCAGAAGTGAACTACAAAAAGTTATGACTCCATTCGCGAAAACCGCATGTTGCTGGATAAAAAGAGAGCAGGTGCATCGACAAAAGAACAGACTGCTCATTGAAAAAAGGCAGAATCTGTCAAGTGTGAGAGGGAAATCGTTATGCTCTTAAAAAAGGACGTTTCTACGAGCGAAAATTCGGAGCAAATCTCCACAAATATCTTCTTCACATTCGAATAGAGGTATCCTATGCAGGATTAAAGCAGGTCAATGCAGGTAAATACATCAGTGTTTTTAATTTCCTCATTAGGAATTTATGTGAAACCCCAGATGAGAAACCTTCATTCTCGGACCCTTGCGCTGACGTCAAAATTCCTGCCCGGTGACGAAAAATGTCCTTATACGTGGCGATCGTAAAACTTAATCAATTCGCCACGGCAAATTTTTTTGGTATAAAGATCGCTGTAGGACGGAAACGTGTGGCGACACGGATCCGCTGGCGCCAGGGTACGCCAGAACTTTCATGTGGACGAATTTCCAGAAAAGAGGCAAAGCCGCAAGAGATGGATCTATGCAACCGCATTAACTTCCTCAAGTACGGCGACCGGGTGAGTGATTTTTCGTGTCGTGCATTTCCTGAAAATGCGGCGACCAGTGGAAAACCGCGACCAGAATTTCCACTTAAAAACGTAGAAAGAAGCGCAGCAGCAACAACTGCCGGCGTATCGAAGAGGAAGATCGGATCGGAGATCGGAGCCGTGTAGGCGCGCAAAAAGCGAGCGGGCGAGTATAATAATTTTGATCAGCAGCAGCAGCAGCGCAGGCCGAGAAAGAGAGCTAGAGGCTGAACAAAAAAGCAGCCAGAGCAGCAGCCTCTATTTCACCCAAAACAACGCGAGGCCAGAGAGAAAAAAGACGACAGAGCAGCACACTAAATAATAACAAGATAGGGAACTCTAGGGTTGCCAGGTGCGACACTTTGATCAATAATGATGATGGGTTTGCCTCCGAACAGAAAAAAAGTGCCGATTGAAAATTTTCAGGCATAGGTTTTTCATGATTCAAGCGTTAGCAGCATTAATTGATGGATGAATCGTGGATGTGAGGAATAAATCTAAATTAAAACGGTAAATTAATCAGCCTTCTCTGCTCCATAGTGGTGGCAATCTGCGCAAAAATTTAACCCAGCGAAATGAAGCTATGATACTAACACAGAGGATTTGCTAAAATCAAGTGTCATTGTTTGGAAAGTCGACGAAGGCATGCAAGCAAAACAAATTTCGAAACAATATCCAACGTCACTGAATGTTATTAATGATCGGCTAATACATTAAAGCAGTTAGAGGTGTGGCATCCCTAGAGAGAGGCCAGCATCCAAGTGGATGATATTTAATTCAAAAGGTAGGCAGGAGGTGTGCCAGATTTATTTGGAGAGGCGCGGCTGCTGCCGGTCCAGCTTGAAGAGTGGGCCCGGGCGGCCCCCGGGGTGCCCTCGGGGCACGCGGAGGCGACGGCGCCTGAATGGGTTGTTTTTTGTCCGCGCTTCGTGGGAAAGAAGGGGAAGGAGCTGCCGAGTTACGCGGCCAGGCAGGCAGGTGCTCGGCGCAGGCTGAGATTCTCGAAAAGTCACCGGACACCTGTTGCGATTGCGTGGCCCCACTCAGGGACCAGATTCACAGCCGCGGCGCAGCTATTCCCGAATCCAACCGCGCTTTAAATTCGTCTTCCGAGGTTGACGTTTCTCTCCTATATATGCGTTATGAATTGCAAATTTCAAGCCGGGTCAAAACAAAGCATTCACTCAGGACACCTTGAAATATTGATTTTGAAAATTTGACGTCAATGGCTTGAATTTCATTTAGTGTGGATAGAAAAAAGAGTTTGACCTACCTCCCAGTGGCTAAACACGAGCTGTGGGCTGGCCAGCCCTGAGGTTTGTTTGCGGATTTCTCCAGCAAATCCGAAGCTTTCGACGACGGGGAGGACGGCATTTACGCTGAACGTGGTGCAGCCCTCCTGCTGGTCTCCGTGTAGCACGCGGCCGTGACGACGCCCCAGGACAGCGTACATTTTACCTGAAACAATCAAGGGGAATGGTTAGCACTAATTAGAATTAGCAGTTGGGAATACGTTGGTCGTATTAAGCTTTGAATGTCATGGGAATACATGATAAAAGAAAATTGGTTGAGCTAAAATATATAATGACTAAATTGTATTTTGATCAGTTCCTCTCTTTCGAGATGGGTGACCCCCTCTGATAGAGTAATTCGCCAAAACGTCGCGAACGCACAACATGGGCATTCATTGGAGGAAGCCCAGTCTGGCCCAGTCCAGAAATGGACCAGTTCATGTTATTGCCCTCGCACCGGTGTCTTTTATATTGAAGGCAGGAAAGGTGCAAAACAACAAGTAGCAAGTCAGACTGTTTTAGCAACCTTCCAAAATCTCTGAATTCACTCTTAATTGTAATGCACGTAGGCTCAAATCAGCTCAAAGCTCGGATTCTCAAGTGCACGCATAGAATGCGCTCAGCAATGGACACATTTGTAGAGTTCTAAGAAACTTATATTAGCAACTCTTGGTAATCCCTGTTCGATTATAGGAATGGATTCGGGTAAATACATTCGGGTATATTTATCTATTGTGTTCTGAATGTGGGGAGGTGTGGAGCATAGTTGCTCTGCTGATCCGCAATAAAAATCACTTTGAATCTAAATAAGCATTCACTGCATCTGCAAATCCAGCCTTTCTGACCCATTGCTGCGTCTCGAGCGTTTCAAGGTCGGGAGTTGGTTAATCGATCTAAAGATCTGATCATCCTTGTTTCCTAACGAGGAGGACACATCCAACGTGTACACAATCGCCATTCAAAGTTCATTAAAAGACCATCAATCATGTGGCAGGGCTGAAAGCGCCGAGTCAGCCAGCTGCAAACAAGACCGTGTCGCCTGCAAATCCGCTCCCTGCTTTCACGCATCAGAATGAATGAAAATAAATCGGGCAGCGAGTTTGATGCCGCGTTGACAATGCGAAGATGAGAAAAGGTGGCTGATGCCGATCAGTCTTTGGGCAACAACAATAACTAACTGCAACTTGTCTTGGCTTCCGAGGGAGCGAGTGAGCGAGCGAGCGAGCGAAAAAAAGAACAAGTGCGCGCCGTGTGCGTATGAACAATCATTGTACACGACGCGCGAGGCCGTCCGCGTGTGGTTCTCCCGCTCACCGGCTCGACAACCAACTAATGCTCATAAACGTGTTCAGGTGGCCTCATTGCGTTGCCCAAGACACCTCCCGAGGCCTTTTTGCTGATAGATGTGGCGCCAGGCCACTCGCCGCTCCGGCTCCACCAGCCTCCGCCCGATTGTTGCGGCCGCGGCCGGCCAGCACACCGACAACAATCGCCAACAATTAATTAGCGCGCTGGCAGTTTTCGCGACGTGTCGGTAAACACGCGCTGCCTTGCACGCGTCAGCAACGTAAATTTATCGCTTGGATTGCAAAGTTGAATTAAATTAGCCGTACAAAAATGAAACAAGCAGCTTGAGTTGAATTTCAGAATATATGACCAATTAAATAACATGCTAGTGAAATATTAAATCTTTACTCCTCAAATTTGCAGTGTGTTTAATCGGAGAGATCTTTTTCGAGATGGGTGATCCTCTAACAACGATCAAGTCGCGAAAACTCCACGTCCTAATAACATGGGTGAACGGGCCTCACCGAAGGAAGCCCAGTCCATAAAAGGCTCGTGTTCCTGCCCTCGCACCGGGATCTTTTAGTGAAACGCTAGACATTTGTCCCGTGTAATTAATTCACGCATGCTGGCAAGGTGCAAACCAGCAAGAAGCGAGCCGGAAGGGTTACGCAATCCTCCTAAATCCAAATGGACTCGTCATTGCAATGCAAGAGAATCAGACGTAGGTGGATATCGGCCCTCGCTCGAACCCCGAAACATCGCTTGGATTCTCTCATTTTTTTTTTTATAAAAATAAGTGCAAGCAAAGTATGCGATCACCGACGTGAGCCAACGAGTATATTTCGATTCATTGTATATTGAATTGTAGCAAAATATCTCGCTCGGTGGAGAAATGAGAATAGTTTTTACCAACCTGAAATTCAGGAACTATCAAAAAATACAAATTAATTTCAAAGACGTTGAACGCAAGCCCACATAATTTTCACAACACCTATAGCTGGAACTCACTGCCTCCTATCTAAATTTTGACAGCTTTTTGCACCTTTAAACTCTTGGGATTTTTGTTTTCTACTTAACATACGAGACGCCAAACATTTGCGTTTGAAACATATAATCATGAAAATTAATACTTGAGTAGGATTAGTCGTCTGTGTTTCACAATTTTGTTCCAAAGGTTGTCTGGTCAAAGAATTGCGTCTTAATTTTAACAGGTCAGGCAAAGAAATAAATAAAAACAAATAAATCCCAATTAAATGTGTCAAAATAAAATAGCAATGCGACAAAATATTTTTAAATACTTATTTCCCCGCATTAAAAAGCAGAAACTTGGAGACGTGGTTGTAAAGATCTCCCTCCCCTTCTCTAACCAGCCTCTTCCCTTAATAACCTATTAATTAGTCCGAGAGATCTCGTGTAAAGCCAGATTATTAGGCCCGATTGATTGCGGCCGAGTTTCCTGACACAAACGCACGAAAGTGGTCCGAGTCGAGTGTGCGTGCGTGATTTCCAAACGCTGCCGAAAAAACTACGATGGCACTCACACACGAGAAAGAGAGAGAAGGCAGCAACTTTTCACGCGCGCTGTCTGCTCTCGAGCATATAATATAAAACACTCGTCGTCCTCCGAACGCCGCGGCGCAGACTATACACGGAGGTGTACATTTATAATACACACACACACACTATCTCATTCACTTGGTTTTTTCCAGCCGCCGAATTTATTTGCTCCACTTTTATTCAATGGGTCCATCTGGCCTGTCTGCCGCTGCTTTACGATTCATTATATTATGTACACGCCGCTGAGCAATAGAATAAATTATTTATGAAGCGTTCCAGGAAAAATCATCGACTGTGGGAAATTCTGCTGGCGCATCATTGGCTGAAAAAACAGCCTCACGCGAAAATCAGTAATTACGGCGCTTTTTCGGGAAAACAGATGTGTGTGTGTGTGTGTGTGTGTGCAGTTTTTTGCACAGGTTCGTTGTAAAATAGTATACAGCGGGCAGAGCAAAAAGCGGCTGCTGCGGGCATGGCATGTACACACTCTCCGTGAATTGCTAATCTCTAACTAAATTCACGCTGGGAGGGGTGTTTAGCGAGAGTTTAAATCTCTCGCTGCTGCTGTTGCTGCGCCTTGTTTATTATTTCATTGGCGAAAAAACGATTGGCGCCAAAAGGTTATTACCATAAATTTTCAAATGCGACTCGTGATCAGATAAGAGTTTGTTCAATTCATTAAAAAAACGATCGTTACTCAAGATTTAGGATTGTGATTACATTTACTTGGACCAGTGCGTGAGTGTTAAACAAAAGCCACACCACTTGAGCAAAAACTTAATGTGCGAGGTTGCACGCACGCAATATCGCACGTAATATCGCTGAATTTATTTTATAGAGGAAATTTTAGACACTTGCTTCCGATTTGAAGTTTTATGGAGAATCAACGCAGTTGGTCCCAAACTCAGATGCAATAAACAATAATATTTGAACAAAAAATCCCATTTTCCAGATCTGTACTTGCTATAGAAATTTTTCAGACACCATCTTCACGTGTTTTACCCCTTTCTGAGTTCTGTTGAGCCAAATTGAATAGCATTTATGTGAAATACTAGGTCTTTTAGGAGACAAGCTGTCCTCACATTAAACGGATTAATAACTAAAACGAGTTTGAAATTTTAAAACTGATTTAAATAGGACAATTAAATTGGCGGCAAGCAGTCGAAAAAGCACGTTTTGGAAAAAGAGAGAGGTCGGAGCCGACAGCGTGTGTTCGGCCAGTGCGTGCCGACGAACAGAAGTGGAGAGTGCGTCGGCGCGCGGGTTCATTGATTCGGTGCGGATGAATGGAAGGAGCGGTCCGCCCCTGGTGCGGAGTGGACTCGCCCAGTCATTCATGAGGTGGGTGCAGTAGTAGCGCGAGGCAGTCAGTCAGAGAGTTGAACGCGCGCCATGCTGCCACTGATGCTGCTGCTGCTGGTGTCCGGGGCCGCCACCTCGCGCATCCCCATGCTGTCCCGGGCCGCGTCCAGGGCCCACGACGCCGACGTCCGCGTCTTCTACCAACTCGGGGTGAGTGCCGGGCCGGGTGTCGGGCCCAAACTGAAAGTCCCTCGCCAGCCGAGCCGTTGCCGCGCCTGCCCCATCATCTGGAGAGGATGCGTGCACCTCGGCTGGCTCTCTCCGCTCCGGTCCAGCGCGCCAAACTGCCTCCGCGGCGCACCATTCGCTCGCCCGTTTCGTCCCCTTAACCTTGCCAACCCGGATTTTCAGCCTCCTCGCCGGTTTATGCCGGTTTTCTTTTCGGCAAGTCGGCCGGTCCGTTCATTCGGTCAAACTTTGCCGGGCACATTTTTTGCCAATTAAGATGCCCGTTGGAATAGGTCAGGCTTTAGATTTAAGAAATTGCGGAGGGTCTCAACATTCTTAATCAAATACTCGCTCATGTTAATACAATGAACATGTAGGAACACGTAGTTTGATTTAAGATCAATGAAATTCTTATATCAGTTAGGAAAACAGCATGGAGAAGGGTATTTTTTATATTTTTTTTGTTTATTTTGAAAGTTGATTTCTTCAACATTCCCCCCTCCCCATAATTGCAGCAATTTCATGCGGGATGCTCGTTTCTAACCTGCACAATGCATTAAAAACGGTAAAAAAGTGCTGCCGGTGAGGCGCCGAGTGCTTTTTAATAATAACAACACATTCCACGGCACACCTTAAGGACGTTGTGATAAAATTCACCTAAAAAGCGTCATGTTCAGAAGTTGTCTGACCAAAACTGGGTCTTAAAATATGTGAAAATTTTATCTCCTAACAACGGCAACAACGCACTAGAAGTTTTGGCACGAGGCGAACGAGCTTCTGTGAAACATTTTAGACAATAACTGGAAAAAGTGCAACAAGTTTTGAACAAGAACGTTGTCCAGCACCTTACAAGGCAAGCTCTCAAACCCCTTAAAAAGGAAATAAAATTACTAAATAATATATCACTAAATTTGTATCTTTTCAAAGAGGAATGATAAAACTTTGAAAATAATTTTTTTTTCCTTGAGGATTGAGAAGCCAAAATTTAACCGGTGATTTTTATTATATGGGAGCCGAGTATATTCACTTTTTAAATGGCTTGCACTGCTTCCAAACTTGCAATTCCATAATATTATCACTTCAATAGGTTTCCTTTTATAATAAATTTGAGAAAACACTGTCGGATAGATCTCTACAAAAGGATTCGAGATTTGCCACAAAAATAGGGCCGAGCGCTATAAATTTTCGAGCAAATGTCAAAATCAGAATTTGTTTTGTAGCTTGGTTTATATTGGTGCAATTCGAAGAAAAATTTAATTATTATTTAAATATAAAACCGTTTATCGCAGAAAATAATGCAACTCACTTTCAATTCTTAATCAAAATCAATCCACTTTAAATGACTTTTGATATAAAAATAACATTTTTTTGACCGTATTATTTGTCACGTTACAAAAAGCAATACATTGTGAAATTTATACACACGAACGAATTGGCAAAAGCGGCAGCCGGTCGGTCGTGTGTTCGCTTTTGTCTGAGCGTCTGTTGTTTGGGCTGCTGTACGTTGGGCAGCAGGTGGGGTGGGTGCCGCCCCCGCGGAGGCCTGTTTCGTTCCCACGGGTCGTGCCAGCTGCTGCGTGTGCCGGCAACACACCTGCCTTCTCACGCTACCTGCTCACTCGAAATCTTAAATCACACCCCAGCCATTCATTCGGGCTAATGCAGTCTTCCGCCCACTTGCTCCTGTGCTTGCTTTTTATTATTGTTCGCGGCACCACCTTTCTGATTGCTCTACATTCGCGCTGAGATGAACACACTACATTTGTGATATTTCAGTGCATCCTTGATTTCCGGCTGGACTCGGATGTGAACATGCAAAGTTCAATCAATTGATTTGAGAAGTGAAGCATTGGTTGAATTCTAGTGCACACATTATTTGACAGGCACATCTTCTCGTGATTATTTTCCACGAATTTTTTTTATAATATTTACTTCCTCTTGTCACATTGAAATTAAATTTACAGAGCAATTACAAAAGAGTCAACAATATTTTTTCACTACACATTCTTTTTTGGGTAAAAGCGTTTGAGAAATTCAGTTTTCCTACTAGCTTTAAAATTTTTCTGTTGTTAAATATTTTAACAAAAAATGTCGTCTGCAGAAGAACTCTGAATTGGGTGCAACGTGAGGATAACTTTAAAAGTTCAAATCTAGCACTTTTCTTGTTCGCTACTTATAGAGATAAATTTAAATTATTATCAAAATTTAATCTAAAAATGCACACTAAATTATACTTGTTGCAAGAATGTGAAGCAAGAAACTTTAGTAAAATTACTTTACCCTCTAAAACCAAACAATATATACAGAAAATGCCTTAAAGTTATGGTATTTGAAGAAGGTTTCCAATACAATTTTGTAATCCCCATTCAAATAGCTATTCAATGCTTTGTGTATGCTTGGGATGGCAGTACGAAACTTTTTATCTTTTGGTGACGCTCCTCAAATAGATTTACCCGAGGCACATTCAGTTAAGAAACAAACACGTGTTCTGAAAACTGACCTTCCCCTACTCGAAAGAAACATCCACTTCCACTTCCACCACCACCACAGCCACCACCATCGGCGCTCATTCAGGGTGCAGAGGTGGCGAGATTTCATTCAGTGCCAAGCAATCGAGCTGCCAACATGTCGATTTTAATGTCTCTGATACTGTATGCTTCCGTTTTCTATCAAACTCCGACCAAAACCATGCAGCCCCCTAGCACCAATTTCACTCAAAATTCTCTCAAAACCACGCAGCCCTCTAACATCACATCGGATCCTGGAGTTCCAGTCTTATTCACTCATGGGGTGAGTTCAAACAAATTATAAATCTACCAGCGGTAAATTTTCATTGCATATATGCATCAGCGTTGCTGCTACTGCGAGAATTGCCCAATTTTTTTTGTTGAGTATCATTTTTGCATGTATAAAATTTTTCGCTTATTGTTAGTTCGATTCGAGGGGTTCATCAAGTGAGGGTTTGAGCAATTGTTGCATGAGCCACATACCTGATTTAGAAGGAATTTGATAGTAGAATTGAGCAATATTTCCAATGACAAAAAAACGTGTTTGGTGATAAAGTAAAATCTCGAGTGCATTGACATTTACACAGTCCCATTCTTGAAAATAGAAAAGAGAGAAGCACAAAAAAGATAACTGGGAAATTGCTTTTTTCTCCGTGACAACATTTCCACAATGTGCCATTAAAAATAAATGGGGGTTGAAGCTTTTTTGTTTTCATTGCCTCCGATTTAAACTCTCGCATATTTTGTTTAGTGGATCACGCGGAAATTTCGGTGACCTGAACGGCTGCAAGTAATACACACAGCCATTCCTTTTCGAAAATCCCAGGTGAAAAAAAAATTTGCTCGTAAAACGACGAACGCCAAAATAGACAATTTCGTGTGGAGCTTTTTACCTATCTTTTTGATAAAATAAAAAATGTGGGCTTATAACGCATGGCCGGTTCACTTGAAACATTATGGCTCGGATAGGTTTCGGGCAAAAACACCGAGTAAACACAGAAACCGAAAAGTAGCCACGTACATCGAGTTCGTGGAGCACACAATTTTGAGATGGAGAGGAGCGAGCGAGTGCCGTTCGTTGAATGGGTTGAGCTGCGATTGTTTTTGTGTTTGTTTTCTCAATGGCGTGTTTGCTTTTTTTCTGCTTCCTGCTCTGGTTTTTTTTGTGCGAGAGCTCGGCCAGCTAGCTCGTTCGATGCAGCCACCTGTTTTCCTCCAGCCCGCTCCTCCTCCTCCTCCTCCTCCTCCTCCTCCAGCTCTTCTCTTCTTCTTCAGCTTCTTCTTCCTTTCCTGCTGCACAAAAAGCAGCATCAATCACACACAATCTCGCAGCCATTCACCAGCCAGGCCCCTTTCCATCCGAATACATTATATTATGCTTTTTCTCTCTCTTTATTGGATGTGTACTTTTCATTCATTTGCTGCTTGCATTTTGTCCTTTTCCATCCGGTCTTCACTACAAAGTGTGTGCGCGCACACTGTATTTTATTTGGGATGGGATTTATGAACGAGTTTTGTTGCCCCGCAGGATTCCGTTAAAACTAAAAAAATTCCTTTCACACGAAGTGTTCAGGTGGTGCACTAAGAGTAATCCCTCGGTGGAGCAGGAACTTTACGTCAAAATTGCTGGTCGATGTTCAGCTTACAAAAGGATAAATCAGGTGCTGAATCCGGAAGACGAAAAAAAGATTTTGGACTTCAAAAGGAAACTATTGAAGAAGCTGTCAGTCAGCAGCTCCGGAAATCTTATGATATTGTAGGGGAGCAGATTTAAAGATTTCTCAATCTCCTGTCACTATATCTTTTGCAACAAACGTGTCATTTGGCAAAGCTGAAGGTTGCTGAATGAGCAAATCCCATTGCTCTGCAGCTGTGGCTAAATGGCAAGCAAGCTGCCGACCACGCAACGCGATTCCCTTTAAAGGCCCACTTAGAGTGTAACAATATGTATGCAGCAGGTGGAAATGCAATTGCTAAGTCTGCTCTTTTGGGCCGAACAGCGGAGTTGCGTAATTGCAGACGACCGCGAGCGAACGAACGAACACTACCTTGTGAAAATTTATCAAAGTGCACTATTGCAGAGTGCAGAGGAAAACGGAATTGAGAAACGTCCATCCGGCCGGCGAGACTCTCTCACTTATTATTTTCTTGTCGTTGTCGGCAGTTTACTTTGCCCTGAAATCGTCCGTTTAAATTTAGAATGATGCTCGACACAGACAGGAAATGCTAACTTACTGCTGCACTGCTGTGTAATTAGCAGATCGCGAAATAACAAATGATCGTCGTTCACGGCTCGCAACCGGCATGCAACTTGTCCATGGCAGGACAAGTTCAAGAGCGTAAAAACTTGAATGAGAGAATACCCAGCAAGCACACATAAAATGGAATCACACGCTGTGTAACAAATAGGGAAAAAATCTTTTGACAAGGGACAAATTTTAGGTCAGCTTTTTTCAGTATAACAAATTGTTTCCGGATACTGTCCTCAGAAAGAAAAATAGGGTACATTGAATGGAAAATTCCACGCACTAAAATTGGCCTATTTGTCATGAGCCCCTTTGGAATTTTAGAACAAACACTCCCCAAGGAGTTGACCCCCCACAGAAAGTTTTTTTAACGGGAATTTCTTTGTACTTTTCCACACCACATGTCTGATTCAGACAAAAACTCCCTGACAAGTGAAGAGAAATAGCAATCTTTTGAGGAATATTTTTATGGAATTTGACTGTTACAAAAAATTCAAAGTGCCAGGAATTCTTAACTCTTCCGCCGCAGCATTATATTGCTTCTCGTTTCTATGAAATAATTTCAAATGCACATTGAATGGAGCTCTCGAGGGGCACTTCATCTTTTCAAAGGCGATTAGAATACTGCTCTCAAGTGCATCCTCTTGTCCCTCTCTCGCGTCCGTCACACGTTCACGGTTTGAAAGAGAAAAGGATGTGTGTGGATGGATGTGTTACATAAAAAGACCGCGCGCCAGAGCTTTTTTCTCTCAACGGGGCACACACGAGAGCGAAGAATGCCAGCTCTTCATTCCATTGTGAAGTAATAACACAAAGTGCGCGTCCTATTCCAGTTTCTCTTTCGAGATCTCCGCAGCAAAGCAAAGCGCAGATTTTTTATTATCAACGCCACCGACAGACGAGTGTATAACATTAAATAAATACACACGGCGAGAAAAGAACAGCAAAATGCGCGTCTCTGGCGAGAGCGCGAGAGATGGAAAGGCGATTCCGCTCGCGCCGAGCTGACTCATTCAGAAATTGCGCATCGTCGGTGTTCGGCGCATTTACTCTGCCCGCTGCTGGACCGGCTAAAATAAAATATTGCTCGAGAACGAGGAAAGGAAAATGATCGGGGTTAGAAACTGGTTTTTTGCCTAAACCCACAAAGGTCCGGGTTTGTTTTATTCCATCGTCGCGAGTGCCCCAGGAGAAATAATTGCAGGGCACCGCGAGAAATCAATACCAGCAGCCGCGTTTTAATTTTTTGTCTGCTGCACAGGCCCAGAGAAGCTCAACTCTAGCCTCTGCAGAGCTGTTGCCTATAATTATAATCGCATTAAATCATTTTTTTCCAAAAAGAAAGGATATAAAAATTCTGAGTGGAGGCAGTGTTGTGTAACAGTTTGTTGGATCGTGCATCATAGCCAATCTTTTCTTTTGAAGCAAAAAATCTAAAACATATTTTGGGTTTCTTAGTGCTGTAAGAAATTTTTCTTACAATTAGCTCGTAGTTAATAGATATTCAACTGTAAATGCTACTAACCAACCGTCGTTTATAAATGCAATTTAACACTTGATCGTAATTAAATTTATAAAACCTTAATACAAAAATTTCCTGCTCATGAATAATTTAAATTCATTTTCCAGCTCTTACTTTTCTCGTCTAGGGCTAAGGATAATCGAAACAAGTTAGGCAGGACAATTTTGTGTTCAAAATTCAATGTTGAGTCCACCCAAAACCAATATTATGAAACTCTGAAGTGCGTAAGCCCAAAAAGGTAGACACGACCAACTGATGGTATTCTGTCTCTCGAGCTTACTGACTACAAATTTGATTTCTTACAAATATATATTATATTTTAACGTAACTTATAAACTATATTTTGAACGAGCTGGAAGTTTGATGACAAACTAAAGCTTTTCATGCTCAAATGATAGAGTGGAAAATGAATGGAGGCAGCTGCTGCGCACGAAAAATCGGGAACGGATATAAACAAGGCCCCAAAATATACGGATACACTGGCCGATCAGCGAGATGGGCCGTTGGATAGGCGAGCGAGCGCGCTGGCCGTTCAACACTGGGAGCGTGCCTGCTGAAGGAATATGGCAAGACGAGCCACGCCCTCGGCTTTGGTCACAACAAGGAGTGCCCTGCTCCACAGCCTATAAATACACACTCGCATTCGTCGTATGTGAAGCAAGTCCATTGAGCTGCAGTGCTTTTGTTTTCATTGACGGGCGCGGCGCGCGCGAGGTCAAGCTTAAGCTGAGCCGCTCTAAGAGCTCTATTGAAGATTTTTGATACAATACACACTCAGACGGGGATGCACACCCCCTGAGGGAAAACCATCGGCGGTGTGTGTACGTTTCTGAGAAGCGCGGGCGGATTACATGCCTCTCCTCAGGTGCTCTGGTGATTGTTTGCTTCTTTTTTTCTTTACAAGGAAAATCGGAACATTTTCAAGCCAGTTTTAATTCCTTTTCTGCTCACGATCTTTTTCATGAAAAATGGTCAGCGTTTACTAAACTTTTTTAGGAGTTAGCCCACGACGTTACTACGGAGAGCGCAGAGGATAATAATTTCTAGTTAAACATAGAAGATGAACAATATTTTACCAAATATATTTTGAAATCAATATAAAATTAAACCGCATGCAACCGAGAGAGCATCTTGATTGCCATAGCATTACAAAAGTATGAGTCGGTCGGCCCGTCAGCGCTGTCGTCTAAACTAAATTGCCTCTCAATGGACAGCACAAAAAGAGCGGAAACGGCCGATCAGACTCTTTTATAGCAGGCAAATGCATTAAAAGACACGTTCGTGATCTGGCACTCGACCGAGTCTAACTGACCAAGTCAAACTGGCTGGTTGGCTGCACGGAGGAAACCTGAGCCGCCAGCCACCAGCCGGTCCAGCCGCAAACCACGTGCTCACCACAGCAGCCTCCAAAAAATGGCTCGAGTTTCGCGCGTCTTTTCTTTTCGGACACCCCTCTCGACCGGTCCAAACCGCCGACCGTGCCAGGGCCCACACGCCCAACCTCTTGTTTTGACGTGAAACACTCAAGGTTTGAGGTGAAACGTCGCCTGCCGCCACGAAAACCCGATCCACCGTAAATTCCGATATTAAGCCGACTGATGAGGAGGCTGAAAATTCGTCCCGGCTAACGTTTAACAAGAGAAAAAATATTCCTATACTAAAGCTCTCCTATGAATTTGTTTACAGAACAGAGACGAGGATTTGCCCAAATGTGGACGTTACGCTGTTTGCAACAAAGTCGACAAGTACAATTCGCCTTGGATCGAAAAGCAATGCCAATGTCCTTCGTCATCCTGCTCGTCTTCACTGGACGCTTCCGATGGACACACAATCACCGACAGGAACAGGCTTTTCAAGGTAAATTATACAAAAATAAAAAATATCGATTTTGGACTCATTTTATTGCCTTTTTAGACTTGTGAGCCGACGAAGGAACTGCCAAAGTGTCGGTTTTTCAGGGATATCACTTGGACAGTGACTACTTCGCCAGACAACGTGACGGAGCAGGTGATGCACTGCCACTGTCCGAAGTCATCGGTTGCCTACTTGGTTAAACGACAAATGTTCAATACGCCTCAAGGCGTGGGCTATCAATTCTCGTTTGCCTGCTCCCCCGAAAGTGTAAGTTTCAAAATTTTCCCTCAGCCTAAAGTGTCAAATTACGAACCAGAAACGACCAAATTAACCAAACAAGTGGTCCACACACCTGCTGAAAATAGAGATAAAAAACGGTTGCTTAAACTCGAGCAAACTGGGAAACCAGTGAGCTTTTAGATTTCTAAAGTATTTTTGAAATCTTCTTAGCAAAAGAAAATTAAAAAAAGTTAATTTAATACATAAATTGATTCTATTTAGAACAGTACAACTTTGAATACGTTTACAGTTAAATTACCTTAAATAAAAATTTAGAGTACCTTACATGCGCTAAGTTCGTCAGATATCAATTGTGATGTGCTTTTAGTCTGTTATTATCAAGCGTGAGCAAATAAAACCCTAATTTTATTGCGATCTTTCAAAATGGCCAATTAAATACCTTTAAAGGTGCGTTAAAATTTGTTATTTCTTTATTTAATATGGTGACATTTTTGCTTGCTGGAAATATAATTTTGTGGCAATTAAAAAGGAAAAAAGCATTTAAAAAAATTATTTAAATATTGCATTTCAATGTTTAAGTCTAATAGAATCAACCACTGAAATAATTTTGACTAAATTTGCATCTTTAATTTTTACAGCGAATATTATGCAGACGCAAGGAGCCCTGCCGACTCTTTACGGTGCGCAAACGACATGAAGTGGACGACGTGAACCTAAACACTCTGTGCCAATGTCCCACCAACCACCATTGCCCCAAGCATCACTGGGAAACAGGCGTGATCGCCGCTAAAAGCTTGGCGGAGGAAACCTACCGCACTTACAGCGGTTTCTGCGTGTCTTCGTGACCCCAGGTGACCCAACGGCGAGCCTGAGGGTGACCCTGAGGGTGAGCCTGCAGCCACAGCGTACCTGATCTAGTACAAACGGGGCCCCCATGTGATTGTCATAGCCTCAGGTGTATTTCTATCTTTTGAGGGGTGGACACCAAATCCCAAACTTTCTTTGCGCCCACAACGAAAACTTTCAATGTTCTCCATGCCAATTTTTAAGATTAAATTTGAATCATGTTAACAGTAGTTAATTTATGCGTCCATCCCTGAGCAAAGTTTGTATGTACATATAGCCTGTTCAAGTGTGTACATAGACTCTAGCTGACGATAATGCTGCATATGTGTTTGTAAATGTGTTTTGCTAAGACTCATGTGCTATACTTGATAATTTTAACTACATAAAAAGCAATTTATAATAAAACCCGACACCGCAGTTCTTTTATTCAAAGAAATCCAAACGACGACCGATTGAAAATCAATAAGCACAACTCTGATCGAGGAAAGTCCTACAAGTGCACCAAGGTTACTGCCAACATGTGTGAGTGCCACCTGGGATCAGGTCACGTCGTTGCTTTCCATCTCACTCGCGCATCAGGTGTTAGGTACACACATACTAAGGTACAGCTCACAAACTCAGGTCCATTCGCCGCAGCCTCACTTCATTTCACTTGGCCAAGGCAGTGAGTGACACGATGGGTCAACGACCGTCCCTCGGGGGCGGCCGCTCGCCGCCTCCAAGGGTGGTTCAACGGACCCTGGCACCAGGTGGCGCTGGCGAGCGAAACGGTGCCCTGAGAAGAGGCGAATGTTCAACAGATGGTGCCACACTTCGCTCTCAGGTCGGGTTACATTCCAATAGTTTTGGATTTCAATTCAATAAACTTTTCATTGATTTGTTTTCACGTTTTGCCAAAACTCAAGAAACATATCCAAAATGCACGATTTTTTCACATTTTGAGTCCGAAATAAAATCATTATTGCTTCTAAGAGGAAATGTTTATCTGAACTGTCTAAGGTATCTGATACCGGTACACAACATTGATAGCTTGAACTTAAATTATAATCTGTATAGATTAAGATCTGTAGAAATAAATGACAGTACTCTGAATTAATTTACGAAAAATTATCAGTTACTGTCAGGTCAATAATAATCAATCAAACCTACTAAATAGCAAAATTGCTACTTTACAGCAATAAAACTAGTCTTGTTGGTAGGGAGCATTAAGTCATGCTTTTAATATAAATTATTAAATGCAGCTACCTCGGCATCTAGCGAGCTGTAAATTTTTCTCAATTACTACATAAATTGCTTGCTCAACAATTTCCTGCTATGAGCACCAAAAGTCGAATTTAATTTCAACTAAAAATAACTTGCCGGCCGCATATTAGCATTTTTTGCAATCATTTAAATTTAATTTCAAATTTAGACTAGAATAATTCCGAAATAACTTATAATGCTGAAAGATTCAAACAACGGCTGGAAGAACTTTAATCTGGATGAGTGGCCACGGTGGGAACAAACAAAACGGATACTCGGCAGCAGCAGAATTAGAAGGCATGAAAGTCAATGTTCACAGTCAATCGAATTGATCCGCGCACAGGCTATTTATTTCCACGTCGAGCAGATCTTTTGGCTTGGAATTCGCTCCGTGAGAGCAAAATCAATCGATCAGTGACCAGCATGCAGAAAAAATGAATGCATTTCAACCAATCCAATTGGACTGTCATCGTTCACAGATTAAATTCAAGGCTAGTGAGGTGCGAAGAGGAATTTGCCAAATTCAACTTGTTCGCGGAAAACGACAGGTGATAAATGTGCAGATGGGACTTTCGTACTCCCACGACCGCACGATTGTGTCCAATTAAGAGTAATAGTCAAGAAATTTTCATGGTATCCTCGCAAAGGAATGAGAGTTGCACACCTTTACTTAACAGAAATTAAAGAATTTTACTTTTAATATCAATTGCCTGATTGTTAGTAATAATTCTAGATGATATTAGCGTGGTCTGCGAGCATAATGTCGGCCGCACTGTAAAATTTACTTTACAGTTTCTCACTCATACCTTTTGCTCTCACATATAGCTGAGACCAATCTACTTCATTTCAATTTAACTTGTTTCCAGACACTGGCCAGCTGCTCGCTTGTCTCGCAATTATTTAATAGAGTCATTATATGAGTGGTAGATCTCGTAATACTATTGTGCTGACCATGAAAAAACAAATCCAACCTTTCTGCGGTGTGAAACGTAACGCTCGGTGGAGCATTTTTCTATAATTGAATCGTTCAATAACGCACCTGACGGAGATGCGTCGTCTTATTCTAGGCAAAAGTGGGTCTTAATTGAAAAGGCCCCGGGGGTCGGGCCGGGGTGTGACGAATGCCAGTGTTGTGGTCATACGGCACACTTAGCGCTAATTAACAAAACACTTGGAGACAATGAAGACGACAAGCACAATGGGACGCGAAAAAAGAATGGAGGACACTCGATCGCCAAAACTACTGAAACAAAATGCGTCCAGCTTTTTGTCTTTCTTTCCCGACGAACAAAAAGGCGATAGTGTGTCTTGGAAACGGCACTCGGCATTCTTGGATGGATTCCACGCCGCAGCTTGTGCAAATCCAACTGAATAAAACGCGTGCTTTGTTTTAAGCCCTTTCCACCAACTTGCGCGCGAGTCAATGAGCCGCTTTTTTAATCTCAAGCTTGGACGCGAGTCAATGAATTTGGGTCAGTTTATTCCAAAAATAGGAACATGATCTTTTTTTACTCTAACCTCATCGATTTTGTATAATAGATTCGATTCTGTGGCAAACAAGGAATAGAGTTATAATTTGCATTTTACTTTTAATCTCACTAATTTAGAAAAAATGGATAATTGCATCATACTAATGCTTATTCTCGTATCTTCACTATATATGCAGGAAAATGGTAGAATCAGCTGTAAATTTGGTTAATTTGTGTATGACCCTCGTATGTACGTTGAGATAATTTTAATCTGTTTTGCAAAAAGAGATTTGTTCAGCCTGTCAAGATCAAACAAATAAAATACCTCTCTGACTCTCAACAAACAAAATGGGCTGCTCGATTTCGAATCTCACGTAGTCTTAATTACCAGCGTCCTTCATTTCTGAGATAAATTGATGCCAATCCGATGAGCAGATGGTAGAAGCCGTTTAATTAGACTGGATGATCACGGCTCGTGAATATTTACAGTGAAAATCGATCAGGGAGCACAAGGTGTGGAAACAGTTTCCCCTGAGGAGAATTAGCCAGTTTCTTGCATTCAAAACGCAACGTGTGTGATTGAGATGCGCTCTTGGGTGTTTGTTTGCTGAAGAGAAAACAAGCAATTTGTCTCCGCTTGCTTTTCGTCTTCCTCGCTCGAGCAAAGCAGCTCGAAATTGTATAATTTATTCCCAAGCGAGAATCTTACGCTTGTTTCGAGGCGGCGGGCCGAATTTCACGGTCGCCGCTGAGGCGTCGCAATTTATTATGGTGTAAATATGTTTTTCACTTTTGAGTCGTTGCTCTCCACCCGAGTGGCAAATCCGACGCCGCCGTTGTATATTGTTTGTTCTGTAAAATGAAATGTGCAGCGAGCACATGAATAATACATCTGCGCTGTACCATGGCCCACATGCTCAATTTCACCTTTGCTCGCCGGACTTTCGTTTTTGGTTTTATGAGCTAGTGAAAGAGGATAATTTTGCAACAAGGAAAATAGAAATGTGCTCGAATTTGATAGCAAATTGCGCTTGCCAACAATCGACGACTTGAATAGCAAACTGCGGGAAAAGTGTGTTTGGCATTGAAAGCACAAATTGCCGCACTCACACAATCGGTCAATGAAAGTTGTATGCTGTTTGAATGCGGAAAGAGATATGATTTGGAGCTGTACTTACACAAAGAAATTGATGCCAATTTGACAATGCGAAAGCGACGAAAGCAAACAGTTGTACGGAGAAAATCTACACACCAAGCGATTCCCGCGGTATAGATGCTTAGGAGAAATTCGTCATTAATTTTGTCTAAATTTTGAATTATGAAAGGATGCGATTTGAAAACGAGAATTCCTTAGATATAAATGAGAAAATAAATATGCTCACCACCTTTTTACCATCCATATTCCTATGATAGAAAAAAATTAGACCTAATTGTTTGGTGCATTGCCTTCTGCACTGCCAAAAAGGGCACAGACTGATAAGAATAAGTCTTGGTCTGACGAAAAAATCACGATAACCTTGAACATAATCAAAAATTATTTGTAAAGTATTGCTGTCTGTTTATGCGACTGTACAACTACCCCGATGATTCTTGAAAAAACGCTATCAAAACTTAAGTATTATATTAATTACGCAATTTCAAACGACATGTGCGTCCGGAAAATGTCTACGCATCATAGATGAAACAAATATATCTTAAAAATGTATGGAATTCAAGATGATTGTTCCCATCAAATAATCGAGAGCTGTTTTTTATACTAGTTTTAAAATGTGTTTCGCGTTTAAATGACATCAGTGTGGGTGCACCTGATTCTTCAGGGAAAATACAAAAAATCCACCTTTCAGGAAAATAATTCAGCTCATGAGAAAATAATTGTATTGGTTTCTATTATACGCGCTGGTCTTCTCACCGCATCTAGATGCGAAAAGGTTTACACAGGCGCAGAGGATTATTAAAGTGGGAATGGTGCTTCATGTAAATCCGCATTTAGTGAGAAAATCGGAGATGTTGTTCTCACGACCCAATTCTAATCAAGCAAATCAGTCGCATTCAAATCGGTGAATTGGCGTGTCGCCCTTCAATCAACACGGTCATGAGTGTAAGCATTCAGCCGGTAATTGACGTTTTCGCGATTGAACCGAGCTGGCACCATGAAACTCCACATCCAATAATGAAAATTACGAAGTTAAGAGGGTGATACTTATTTAAACCACAATAAAGTGCATCCATTTATTATACATAATTCACTCTTAGCCGTTCATTCTTTATAACATCCACACAGAATAAATTTTAATGTATTCCATTTTTTTAATCTGTTTATGGAGCCCGTATTGGCGATTCAAGTTATGAGGCGCTTCAGTGACGCTGAAACTTGTAAAACCCATAACTATTTAATTTATTGACTCTTTTATTGAGTATGAGAAGAAAATCTAATTCATTATTAAGGCACTGACTTATTTTATGAGAAAGTTTTTAGCATTTTGAAATCTGAGATTTACAATGCAATCTTTGGTAATCTCTGCTCATTCGAAGAATTAAATAAATGTTAGCCCAGCATTAATGAACTCAATGGAATGTTAATCTATTACCAAATTGCTCATTTGCAAATCTCAACAAGAGTAGTAACATACACGGGTGAAATTTGATCAGTAGGGAGTATGCATACATACCGCTTACTTGTAACCACTTGTAATTGTATGCTGGTACCAGGATCAAGAGTAGAGATTCGCGCTCAGGTTTTCGTGCGACCGAAATTGGAGAAGTGTGTGCGCGAGTGAGTATTTATTTTCCTATAACTGGATGGGCCAGCACAAGAGGATAATATAATACCGCGCCGCTCTCGAAAATAGAGCTTGAGGTGCTGGGTCATTCATTCTCGCGGCTCCTATAATGTTTTTATTATCCGCCGCTGTATATTCATATGCTCACATGCGACGCATCTCTCAGTGGAGCACGACTCACTAAATCCAAACATTCGTTCTTTTTATTGTTCCTCGAGAGGCGAATCGTGATTTCATCTGCAGAGTCAAAGAGAATTTATTTAATTTTCACGTCTCATTTCAAAACTTTTTGCTCCAGGCCAAACTGATCTAGAAAGAGAAAAAGAGCGCGTGAAATCCTCAGACGAGAGGAGCTGGAGAATTTTTCGGTTTTATTTGTCCAGCACGATTTTGACAAATAGCCAGAAAAAATCAACCAGTTTATTAGCTTCGGTCCAAATAAACTGGCAACTTTTGAAAAAAAAAATACATCACCCAAGTAAGACTCGGAAATCAAATTAAAGAAAACTCCTAAAAGAAAAATTATTTCATATCTAACCGAGTTTTATTTAAAAAATTAAAATCGAGTTTATAGTTAGCTGACGAGTGAAGTTTGGAAGGAAGAAAATAGGTTTGTTTTGTTTTATTTAGGTTAAAAGAACACATCTACCCATAACCCACACCGCAAAAAACGATCCACTTAACCTATGAAACAATGCCAGCCAAAAGTCAGTGGGCAGCACCCACTAAAACAACAAAATTTACCAACTGAGTCACCACAATTGACGTACTTTCATATTTCCAGTCGCTTGTCATCGCGTTCCACCGTTTTTTGTTCACCGCCTGCAGCAGCTTAAGCTTATTGCTATACAGTGAATGTTTTTTTGCGCGCCGAGAGTGTGTATGTGCTGTCGTCCTTGCGTTTTACGCTTAACTGTACCGCACGCTTTTTCCCCGCCGTTGCATTCAACAAACCCACACGAGCTTCGATAATGGCCAATTAACCTAATAAGGCCGAGAACTGTATGAACGGTCGAGCAGACGAGGCAAAAATTACGTATTCATCGACAGCGTTGCAGCATGCAAATCGCGGTTCTTGTGCGAACTCCAGTCATTTCTGTGATAAATGATGAGTGTGCGTATCTTTAAATGAGTATTAATGAAATGTCTTTCGTCAAAGGACAGGACATACGCGTACGTATTTTATCAGTTGCCGCATTACCATTAATCATGATCAAGTTAATTGTACAGTTGCAAAAATATTTATTTTGTTATCTCTCAGATCATTAAAATTCTTGGGATTTTAGTGCATTATTTTAGTGTATAAGGAAGCAAGACACCATATTTTATACTCGTACATACAAAAGTTTCAGTTAACAGTAATGTTATAACTGAGAGCAAATTATAAATTTGGTTAATGCACGTTGAGACTTGCATATTATTCATAACTAACAAAGGTTGCACAGCCCTGAGAAATTTTCTAAACTGTAAAAGCAAAATATTAACTTGTCAAGAGACGCAATTGCAGGACTTCAATTCCCACGCTGAAGTGCATTACGGAGTTTTTGACCATTTTTTTGCTGGTCCTAATAAAAAATTAACTCAATTAAGCAGCGGTCGCCTTTCCTGAGTGAACGCACTTGCGTTTTTTCCTCCTCTCCACAAAGAGAGTGCGGACGTCAGAAATAAAACCCTTTGCTCGCAGGTTGCAGGATGAGTTGCACGACACGTGGTAAATTAGTGAGAAAATCGAGGAAAACTGAGCCGGCCGATTGTCTCGCCTCTCGAGTGTAATTATTCATTCATTAACTTCCCGGCTCGGGTTTCTTTTCCGCGAGAGGAATGCGGTCCTTCTTCCCACGAACCCTGAGTGCAGATGCAGATCGAGAGCGTGTGTGTTTTGGACACAGATGGCAGATGCTCACTTCACCACTTGGCGCGGCTGCTTTGCGTAATGGAGCGTGATCGTCTCTCTCATTACGCTAGATTGGATGAACGCCTAGTTCGAATCCTAGGCAACGTTTTTGCCCTTGGTGTGCTCCACTCTGATTGGACCTGATTGGAAACCAGAAGAAGTATTTGTGCTGATTCGTTTAAGTAGCCTCAAATGAGAGCAAATTAATAATGAGCCACACTAGAAAAATATATGCAAATTGACGCCAATTTCTTAGTTTGTATCAAACAGATCAGTTATCTTGAAAAATCTTTAGTAAATCGTATCGATGATCATGATGCATAGTTTTTCGTAGTTTCGTGTCAAAGAATGACTTGATATTTAAAATACATGGATGTAAAATAATGTATATATGTACAGCAAATAAATCTTAAATACTGAGTGCAATTGAAATTTTTAGAATCAGCCGCAACGTTTGCGGACACAATAGCTCGCGTAATCAGGGTAGAGGTGGTAAGAATTAGGATGCGACACTTCACAAGGGAAACACAACAATTGATCCAAAAAGTTAAATGTTTTCTTTCAACCAAAAATTGATGATTTGTAAGCAAGAGTGCAATACCCACCAAGGAAATTTCCCCGTTAGTGGATGGCCAGCAAGTTATTCGCTGTCGAAATGCGATTTATTTGCGCGCGGCGGAAGTTGCGGACGTTATTACAGAGCTGTGTAAGTGGCGATTATCTGTAACTGCTCACAATGAAACAAAAATGTGTGATTGCAAAAATCACTCAAGAATTGACTTAAAATCAAATTCAACCCTATATGTTTGAGATTACTGCAGCGCTGCTTCCACAGCGCTATAATAACGTCAGAATTCTCCGCCACGCGAAAATAAATCGCTTTTCGACGGCGAATAACTTGCTGATCATTCATAAAGAGGAAATTTCCTTGGTGGGTGTAGCACTTCTGCTTATTAACTATAATGAGGTCGAAAAAAACATTGAACCTTTTGGATCAATTGGCGGGATTCCCTTGTTCCTCGGTCCTTACCAATTGTTTGGTTACACAACTTGGGCTTCAAAGAAAAATCCAACAATCACTGCAAAGGATTGCCACCCTGAGTGGTAACGACGGCACAATTTCTTGGTTGCTCCCTTTGTTCAGCACTTCTCTGCTAACGCAGAGTCTAACGACGCTCTGATTTCCATAATTTTCTCTTAACAAATTTGATAATTATTTTCTGACGCTAATTATAATGTCCTTTAAATTTTCAATGGCCACTCCTTCCAACGTGGATTTCAGGCTTTGGTATGACATTGATGGTAAGAGGATCTAATTAGCGCGAGTGGTACTTCTTGAAATTCCAGTAAAAAGCTATGTACACATTCACATTAAGACTTAAAGAAACAAACGAGGAAACAGAGATATGCATTCATACCTCAGCGTCAGTCAACCCAATTGCACGAAATGCACTTAACCTGTTGCCGTTAAAGGCATATTTTCCGCGATGTGGGTTAACTAAGTAAGCAGTGTATGCGTCTATAAATATACAAAGCAGCGCGCGCGAGACATGTGCATATAATTCGAAAAATGCACTCCCGACATAAATCAGGTGCGCGCTCGCGTCATTTCGCACAGCAGCATTCCTGCTCATTCTTTTCCAAGTGTGCGGTGATGCAGGTGCATTTTCATCTCTCTGGCGAATGCAAAGGTCATTATCGGGCCGCTCGATCGCGCCGAGTGATGAATTGAATAAATGACTATCGGCCCGACAGGCGCACACTCCATTTATTTTGCACTCGCTCGCAGATAGCTGCAGCATAAAATATCTGGGTTATTATTATTATGCTCGCCACTTTTTGCTTTTCTCTCTCTCGATGTGATTTTATTATGCATCCACGCAGCGAGAGGTTAAAGATAATTCATAACCGGTGTAAGGAGTTACTA
Source organism: Cloeon dipterum (assembly GCF_949628265.1). Taxonomy (NCBI): domain Eukaryota; kingdom Metazoa; phylum Arthropoda; class Insecta; order Ephemeroptera; family Baetidae; genus Cloeon; species Cloeon dipterum. The sequence goes on from NC_088787.1 coordinate 27,229,208, forward strand.
ACTGTGGTTTGATGATAAAATTGATAAATTGCAATGAGGACGTGCGATGCCTGAACAGCTGCCGATATTGATTGCCGTTTGACCGACATCGGAAAAGATGAAATTAAATTTTATTCGTTGCTGCATGCTTTTCCACAGCAAAAATATGAATGATTCCGTCTTAATTTATCAAATTAGTTTCATTTCAATTTCATACTGAAAACCTGACAAAGTTTAAAAAAAGAATCTCAAATGCAAAATTAAATAAATTCATTTGAACCAATGTGTGATGACAAGTTTAAAAGCAATCCAGCTTGGGTGAGGTCCAGGTCTAAACCAATCTTGCGAAAAGGGCGTTGCTTTAGCTAGCGAGAAACTGATTTATTAGCTATGATAATCGAGTGCTATTAAAAATCAAATAGCACTGAAGGTGAGGCTGAAAGACAGCTCAGTGTTTACAGTTGCACGACGAGAATTCGGCTTGCGATGATTAACATAACTTTATGGCTAATTTTTTGCTAAAAAATGTTTTATGGTGAATCGTAATTTGTACTCAAGGATGAAGATGTAAATTGTAACACTAAATTTTTCTGCATGACTGAATGAGGAACGTTTTAATCGCTGTGTATTGCTGCGGTTCATCAAATCCTGGAGCCGTCAAGAATCAAAACGTGTTTCGCTCACCTCTGAAGAGGTAACTTCTTTCATAAAACAAGACTATTAATATTCCCCTGGCCGAGAACAAAACGAACGACTTGCGCAACACATTTGCCGAGAAGATCGGTGGAGAGATGAGGCCTGGTGCTCCATATTCGCCAGGATAAGCAAACGGTGGTCGTGATTTATTTATCACGCGCGCGGCAAACAAACTTGCAGTGAGGTGAGGTAACACTCTCCAGCTTGACTTGTAGGAGGAAGTCCGTTTGCGCGCAGCAAAATAAACATATACACTGCTTGCATTTGAAAAGAGCGTGCGAGAGGATGCATACATTAGATTATATTACAAAACGCATGCATGCATTCCTGACCTGCCCCACATGCAACTGGACCGTGTCGGTCACATCTCTTCTTTCTCCTGCTTAATTAATAACTCAAACGCATTTAATCCGCACAGTTCCTCCTCTGCCTTGGCATAATATCAAGTTGGAGAACTTTAATTAAAACCATTACAACTCCATATCTCACAAGTGGTTACTCTTCCAATCAATCAATTTTGCTTCAGAGCAATGAAACTTAATATTGCAAAAAATGCTTAGAGTCGTAAATGGAAATGTTTGAATTTAATACTCTCACGTGGCTTTTATTCCATGCTCAATCTCATGAGTTGTGAATTTCATTTGTGCTTTTTTATCAGTGGGCACTTGAAATTAATGCACACATATCCACAAATAATATATAGTTATTCATAAAAATATCTTGTGGGTTTGCAATCTTAAAAAGTTTGAACTCAAGCGTCCTTAAATTTTAAAATCTCATAGTAATTCGTTAGTGGCTAAGATATATAATATAGATTAGATAGAATAAATTACTGTTTTAGCTGTTTTATAATTATTGAATCAATTTGCCAGATAATTGGACGATATTAATTAAAGTTGTACAAAAGTGATACTTAACCCGAGCAATGGTACTTGCATAGGCTGCTTCCCATGATTAACTGTCCAAATATAAAGCATTTTCAAGGACCGAATTCTCGCCTTTTTCACAGCATCATGCATCTCTCGAGGGTTGGAAAGTAAAAACTTACAATTTTTTTCATGGCTGGAGTTTGCGTTTGATGCGATCGGAAAAAAAGTGAAGCTCCAAATGCAAACTCCGCCTCGAGTGGTGCTTTCAATTATTAGTGCACGCACATCGCTGAGCGCGAAATTATCCTCGCGAGCGATCTGCGCACGTCGGCCGCTGTTTGTAAATAACTGATTTGGCTCTTTGGCTCGCAGGCATGCTCGGCATAAATGCACTGAAACTGCGATTACGCTGATTACACTGTAAATCAATCTTCGTCGGCGCCGCGATGTTTAGATTAATAATATGCAGATTGCTTTGATTAATAAAAAAAGTGAGTGGGAAAAAAGTGAGTTCACAATGTGTGTTGGTGGGTCGGACGCAGCACTATTTGCCGACAATTAGCATACAATTACACTCCCGCTAATTGTATGCTTGTAAACTGGATTGCCTTTGTATGCTGGCGTTATTGTGATAAAATGTTGTCCGCTGGTTTGACACTTAGCTACAAAACAACTCTCGTATCCTATAATCAAAACGACAGGAATACAAACTTTCGATTGTCGGATAAGTGTTTCAACTACAACGTCATCGTAAAAATTATTTAAATATAATTTATTTTGCTTCTTAATGATAAAGAGATGGTGTGTTTAAGTTCTTTTGAAGTTGGTTTTCTAATATGTTTATTCAGACGAGTATACAGTTTGAACAACCTATTTTTGGTACATAAAAACGAAAAAAACCATACTGCCAAAGCTCATGAACTAGAACTGGTTTGAATGCAAAGGATTCACGAACTTTTTGCCAAGAAATATGAATAAAAATTTCACCCAGTTACCTTTGTCCGCTTGTCCAGTCATGCCTTACACTTGTCAAAAAGCGGCATTCTACACATTTATGGGCACATGTGTTGGAAAGGAGATCAGCAAACAAAACGTTACTTCTTTGGCAAAAATCCGGCGTAAATAACACACAAAAACGGATAGTGCTGACAACGGCCGGTCTTTCATCTTTATTTGTCGCAGTGTGTGTCAGATGACGCCATACCGAGAATAAGAGCAGCATTATGGCATATATTCATGGGGCTGCTCATCAAACGCGTTTGTGCCACGGAAAGACGCGCATAATGGAGCCGGCTTAATGCTGGGCATTTATGTATTTGTCCCTTTTAGTATACTCACCCAAAAAAATCTCAAATAGAGACACTTTTCAGCCATCTCAAACTGATGCACCTAAAAAACATCTCAAATAGAGTCACTTGTGCAAAAAGTAACTCTATTTGAGACGCACACGAGTTACCGTCTCTAACAGAGACGGCGGCCGAAAAGTGTCTCTATTTGAGATACTTTTTGGAAGCATCTCACCGAGAGATACCGCGCTGCCTTTGGCTCCCGGCTGCCGCTTCCTCGCCGCAATTTGCAGACTTTTGTGGCTTGTTACGGCTTTTTGGACATCGTGTGGAGGACATGATTATTAAATCTCATCGTGTTATTGTTTTGACAAGCTGTTCATCATGATGGGCAACGTTTCAGCGTGAGTTGAACTACCAATATTACATAATTAATTCCCGTTTGCTCGTTGCGATGCAATCGAAAAATACTTTTGCTTTTCTTTTTTCAGTTTTAAAGATTCGATTGATTGAAAACTATGTTAAACTAAGTTTCATTGTGCCCTTTGATTTTTTTTATTCCAGCAAAGTGATCGCAAAAGTTGGCTCACCTCGCTGTCGCCTGCTTATTAATTTTCAAACAGCTGGGTTGTCATTTATGCAACAATCCCAATCAATTAAAATAGAATGCTTTGTTTTACCTCCCGTATAATGGAATAAAAATGGTAATATATATTTCACAGAATTATATTTTCTTTAATAATCATTATAAACTGTCGCAACCACCAGCCCTGTATGTAAAAAAATTAATAATTATGTTAATTTTGTAGAGAAAATCTAAACAATCCCCATGTTATTTGTGTATATGTGTACATAGAGCTCGCACATTTTGACCAACTCACACTTCTCGGTAGGACATGGGGCATTGATATTAATACTATTTTATTCTTTCCACCTGACCGAGAATAAGTGCGAGACCATGCACACACACATAGTATGTAATTTTTCTCAGTATGTACTTCCATGTATATTTTAATTTCTCAAGAACAGCTATGATATTATTTTGCATTTCACAGGCATAGCCGCTCATGAGGCCTCCACCCTCATAGTGCGAATAGCCACCGGATGACCCCGTGTAACTGGCCACTGTCCCCCACTGAGCAGAACCTGCCTATGGTACCACAGAGGCCTTGGACTTGGTTGGTAAGCCCCTTATTTATCAATAGCTGGCTGGCCGCCTCTACCAGCTTATTCTAATTGTAGCCTACATGCAGCCTCTCCTGCCGTCAACCACCAGCTGGCAGAGTTTCTTTTGGCGATTGAACCATTTTTGTTGTCTTTCGCATTTTAAGGAAATAGTTGACCGTTTGTTAAATTTAAACATCGACACTGTTTCCCTCACTGGCAGCCCTGCTCTGTTTCTTTGGCCAGAATCGTTTCAATTTAAAAAAAGGTCCATTCTCAAATTTTATTTTCGTTACAGAGACAACTGCTCGTGCGAAGCCATGGCTTCCGGAGACGATCAAACCCCGTGCCGTGCGTGTGACTGGCCACTGGCCATGGTCACCCTCGCCCGATGAGCAAGACCATTGGCCTGTTTGGCCACATCTATCTCAAGAAAATGTGACTGCTCTGTCAGCTGTTTCATAGCCTTATCTGCCGACAGCTAGCGAAGGGATGTTTTTCACTTTGGTAAGCCGTCTTTTGCATTTTTATGACCTTTGTGTTGCTAAATACACGTTCATCGACACTGCTCCGCTCACTGGCTGCCCTGTTTCTGTGGCCAGTTCATCTCAATTTTTATATAAGATTGAAACCTAAATTTTTATCACAGGCATGACTGCTTTGTTAGGCCGGCTTCAGAGGATCACTTCCTGGTACTACGCAGAGGCGAGATTATTATGACCATCGCATCAAATGCTGGCTGCGGCCGCCTCTGCGGACAGCTCACTGCTGGCAGGTTTTCTTGATTAGTGACAAATCAATTTTTTTCGCACAATTTTGCGCTTGAAAGAAAATATTTGATATTTTTTTTATATATATTTGTGGGTCATTTTCGAGCACTTAAAACTCATGTAAACCCTTTTCAAAATTTATTTCACCTATTGGATTGCCAAAACTTACCTCTTACTTAGTTGTTCGATCAACGAATAAGATTGTATTAAAGCCATATTTTTTCACCTGTTTTGCTTACCGATTGAATTACCAACGCGTTAATTTTTCAGTGATATATTGTGCGAGGCTCGCAGCCATGCTAGATAATTAGAAAAGTGTTTCTATATATCTACACATTTTTCTAGTCAAAACACTATAATTGGGAAAACGTTCGCTGCCTCTGCGGAAATAAAAAAACATTTAACTACTAAAATTGACTTTTTGTTCGACTGGCTTTCAATTTATAAAATTTTATCTAATATCAAAAAATTTCTTATATCATTTTTTACGTCTTTCCAAATTTACAAGGCCTTTTGGTATAGTGAGTTTTACCAAATAAAACGCTCTTGAAGATATACAATAAACCATTTTTATTTTCCAAACTCATTATTACACACATTTCTGATAGTTTTTATTATACTACCTAACCTTGGAATTCGTTTCTTGTGTGATATTGGAGAAGGATACTGATTTTACCTCTCAGCTCAACCAGTGGGAGTGGGTGCAAAAAGGCAATTTTTCGAGTGTTCATGCAGCAGAACTTTGTTGTAAGGGTCACTTCATAGGCATTTGTGGCATAATTGTAACCCTCAGTATTGAACTGCTGCAATACAATTGCACATTCTTTGGCTTTGACAAACAATGCTTTAATTTTCCCAAATTTAGGGAGTGTTTCCTCATCTTCTGAGACCATTAAAATGGAATCCAAGTTCAATTCAAAGTTTTTTATATAAACTCTCTGAGCTGCATGAATTTCAGCGTTTGCTGAGTTTGTGGATGGATGCATTTGCAATTCAGCAGACACTTGAAAACCCAGAATGTAGGTCTGAATGTCAAATTCTTGTTCGCCTTCAGCCATGAAGGTTTTTTCACCCAATACAATAGCATTTTTGTCCCCAAAGTGAAAATCAAGGCAACGTTTCGTTTGAAAACGAACTGCGATTGTCTTAGGTACATTGATGAAATTTTTGGTTTGTTCACCAAATTTAGACACCAGAGAATTCATTGCTTCATATCGCATGCACCATGAGATTCTAACGGGTCCTAATAGCTCAATAACAGTTGGAGTGTGAACAAGGAAATGGAACTTGGGCGTAGGTGGGAAATTTGGGTACAGCTCCTTGTATCTCGTATGGTGGCAGTTGATCATCAGTCTGCAAAGGCTCAAATCGCTTCTTTTTACTTCGAAAGCTAGAATAATGTTTGTGATCTTTCCTAACAGACTGAAATTCTCCAGATATGGAATGGCAGTTTCAACTTTCACAAAGTCCGCGAGCATGAGTGGGACTGAATATAACAGGCAGATCATCTGTGATGCGTTTTGGCGTAATTTGCCATTTTTGATGTGAGCAGGATCAATTGGCGAAGGTTTTGATCGCAAGAAATCTTTCGGGTATGGGAATCCGGCAAGTAAATGGTTAAGATGCTCATACGTGAGCAAACGTTTCTGTTCAACCAACTCAAAAATCATAGCTCGCAGCTCCACTTCAGCGACGCCCTCCAACAAATTGTGCATAGCGTCCTGTGGCAATCCCTTTGTCAAATCAAAATGCTTAAGATCTTCAAGGACGGATCGGCCGTTGATCCCAAACAGTTTGCTGAGCTCAGCTTTTTCGTCTTTTGTATGATTTTCGTCTAAAATCTTAGCAACTCTTTCTTTGTGGGTGATCCAATCACGCAATTGCGTTTCATAGAAGATTTTTCCCATCTCATCCCTGGATAGGTCACAGTTCCTGCAGGGCTTGAACGCAAAGCCGATCCCCTTAAAGCCTCCAAGGCTGTTCAATGCCAAACCATCACCATTTACAGACACCAGTGTGCCATGCAAAGTTACGTTTCCACCATATGCATCGATGTTCATTTGAACGCCCTCAGGAGACTCAAGCTTTTTAATGAAATCAAAGAAGTCAGAAAGAACAGCTTCAAAGCCGTATTCTTTGATGCTGTTTGACGTTGCTACGCCCAATAAGTTGATGCATTTCATGCTCGATCTGATATGTTCTGGATAGTTTAGCAGAGACCAATATAACATGCAAACTTTGTGTGTTTTGGTATAAGACCCAAGGGGATTGCAGATTTCGACATCATCCTCGTACAACTGCAAAAGCAGGAAGTAACCATTCTGGTACCTTTGATAAAGTGGATGGGTCTGCACTAACGAACCATCATAAGCAGATCTGATAACGTCATCTTCGGATTTTCTACCACCCGAATTCAAAATCAGACTCCTGATTTCTTCGTATTGCAGAAGCATTTCAAGCTGTCTTTCCATTGGGATGACTACAGCATTCATATCAAACGCCCCTAAACTTTCGTTTTTGTCACCATACGTGGGCAGATAGTCAATTCCTTGCTTCACAGGCACTGGTTCAATGAACCCGCAGTACAATTTTAGGCAGCTCATAACTCTGTGTTCGGTGGAAATTTGCTTCAGGGGCTCATTCAAAACTAATTCTCTTGCTGCTTGTTTGAACACTGCTGCACTTTCAGGGTCAACGTTCGCGATTCTCTCCTGTTTTGTGTAAAAAAGTCATAATTTTATTTTATTATTATGCTAATTGCTTTATACCTGGAGATCCTCCACAAAAGCGCCCAAAATCTGATTAATGCTAGCATTCAGGGTTTCAATTCCGCTGAGGTTCATGCCATGCTGCTCTCTAAGGGTCACCACTGCTTTTAAGGCCTCTTTGGCCATTGTGTTTAAACCTGCTCTGCTGTGATCGCTCATGCTGCTCAAATTTTTTATTAAATAAATGAAATATTTACATTAATAAAATTATTTTCTTGTTCTTTTTACCTTTCCATTGAACGCACTTTTATTTATTCATCTGCACGCATTTATTCAAGGTTTAAACATCAAAATTCACGAGAGATGTTTATTCTCATCACAAATGGTTCAAAACTATTTACATTTCAATAATTTACAAGTACCAACAAAATGTAGATTTGATTGGAATTCCCAGGCACCGATGATTTTTAGTACAGAAAATAATATTACCATATAATAGCAGGCTTCTTGAAAAAATATTGAGTTTTAAAATGAAGGATTTTACAAAAATTTATTGTTACGAATATATTTTGAAAAATTTGTTCATTCAAGTTCTTTGCTTTTTATTCAGTCTTTGGGTTTTGGTTGGATGCCCTGCTAGCAGACATATCTAAAATATTTTGAAAACAACGCTATTTTTTAATAATATTGAAGCATATCGAGAAATATCGATAATTTAAGTTGAAATAAATATAAAAAACATTTTTTGTTTTAGATATTTTTGGGCGATTATGATATTATTATTGGGCCTTTGTTTTCTTTGAAATAACTATGCATGTTGAATGAAGGTTAAAATATTTCAAAACTAAATTGTTTGAACCATGGAGGACGAGGTGACCATCTACCTGTCTCTCAAAGACAGACCTGACATTCCTGTCCAAATTACCATGAAAGATGCTAGGACAAACCTTTACAGCCAAATCAAAAATGAATTCGAAAACTATTGCCAATACGACCCTTACCTTGGCAGAAAGCTAGAAACACATTTTCCTGTTTTTGAGTATGCTGACAAGACTCGAGAGAAAATGGTCCAGCTGATTCCGTCATCTAAAGGCCTTCCAAAAGGCATTGTTGATTTGAACGTAAGGTTCATCCCAAGAAATTCTCCTGCCAAAGAGTCCCCAGCGCCAAAAGTCATGGAAACACTGCCTTCCACCTTGCATGAGGTATATTTTTTACCCTCGTAAATTCAGCCCGGATGAAATATCTCTTAAATTTAATTTCAACAGCCTGCTGTTTATGAAGGCATTGCTAGCCACTCAGCCAAAAATGACTTGGTTTTTGACACTCATGAATCAAATTTTGATGAGATTCAGCTGCAATTTGTTGAGGGGCCAACCAGCAGTGAAAGTTTGAATAGTTTCCAGGTAATTATAATTTAACTTGAATTATATTACAAAAATATTTACTGGAAATACGATTTCGGAAAAACACAAAAAAAGTTTTAGTGCTTAAATAAATTTAAATATACAAAAAAATCTTAATTTTTGCTCAGGAAACGGAACTGCTGTCGCTGATGAGCACCCCAAGTGAAGATAATCCTGCGGCCGAAACCGACAATTCAGGCATTGAAATCCCAGATGATTTGCAGCACTTGGTCACCCCACAAATAGCAGCCAAAAAGGCCGAAAAAGGAGGATCTCCGTGCGTGCTCACGTTGGAAGATTTTTCGCAGTTGCGTTTGAGCCAAAAGGTTGTTGAATTGATCAAGGCTGGGCGTGCCCTACACGCCACATCTCCCTTTATTAGGGAGGTTGGCCAGCAACTTATTGAGCTGAAGTGGCACCCGAGTCCCAAGGACTACGTTACATTTGTAACGTATTTGCTAAATGCTTACCCAGAGCTCCAAAGCTCTGACATAAGTCAAGACAAATGTGACATTGCGGTTAGTAATTTATAGTTATTTTTAACAGAATTGAGAAATATAATTTTGCTGCTTTACAGGATCAAATAAAAAAAATGCTGACTGCCTTTGCCAGAAATTATCGGCATAGGTTCACAAAATGTGTGCCCGACGACAAGAGGCAGCGCGGATCAGCAGTAAAAAAATCTCCAGGAGTAGAAGAGGCTGGCTGCAGCTCTTCTGATGTCAGGGCACCAGCCAAGAAACCTAGACCTGAGTTTCCTGAACCAACAGGTATTTTTTTTAAATTGTTGCTATACTTAACGTAAACGACTTGCATTGAATTCAAAATAAAAAATGATTTTAAATTGCAGGGCCTCTGGAGAAATTGCAAATGAAACACATTTCTTCTCAAGAAGCCTGTGCTTTACTTTGGGAGTGCAAGGATGAAAGAAGAAGCCACATTGAAGCATGTGAAAAGATTTTTGATGTGATCAAGATGTTTCCTGTATTTATTGAATTTGAAGTGGTAAGAAATTTTTTTAACGAATATGCTATTTAGATAAATGTTTTAATTCCAGATCAAAGCTGAGTTTTACTTGTGCTGTGATAAAAGTAAGGAAGAAGTGGCGCTTAACTTCAACATAGCTCTGCAACAACTTGAAAAGTTTTTTGAACAGACCGCCACTTTGGAGTCAGAAAAACTCAACTTGCTTTGCTTGCTGGACAAGGAATTAGAAGTGAAGGTAAATAAGAAGCATCCATCCGCTTTCACCATCATTGAGGTAAAAAAATCTTAACATAATTTTGAAGTTTTAGTTTCTATTCAATTTATTAAGCAGTTAGGCGATGGTGAAAACGTAAAGAAACCAAACAAAATCAAGGCTGACGGCTTTGTCTCAATTAGTTACATTACATCAGACGGAACAATTACCGACACTTTCCTTCTGGCTGAAGGTAAAATCGTCTCATCGATAAAAACACCGACAGCCTTGCAGATTTACGAGCTCCTTTGCGGCTCGTACTACGCATTCAACAGAAGCTACCCAGTTGTTAGCAAAAATACCTATGACTTCCTAGATTTAAAAATCTTGAAGACCAAAAACCAGAATCAGGTGAAAAAATACGTGTCCTTTTTAAAAAAAATTGACAGTGCTTAGCATGTGTTTTTTACCTAAAATACTTCTGAATAGTTTATTCTCACTTTTGAGTACTATCAGAAATGTGTGTAATAATGAGTTTGGAAAATAAAAATGGTTTATTGCATAATCTTCAAGAGCGTTTTATTTGGTAAAACTCACTATACCAAAAGGCCTTGTAAATTTGGAAAGGTGTAAAAAATGATATAAGAAATTTTTTGATATTAGATAAAATTTTAATTGAAAGCCAGTCGAACAAAAAGTCAATTTTAGTAGTTAAATGTTTTTTTATTTCCGCAGAGGCAGCGAACGTTTTCCCAATTATAGTGTTTTGACTAGAAAAATGTGTAGATATATAGAAACACTTTTCTAATTATCTAGCATGGCTGCGAGCCTCGCACAATATATCACTGAAAAATTAACGCGTTGGTAATTCAATCGGTAAGCAAAACAGGTGAAAAAATATGGCTTTAATACAATCTTATTCGTTGATCGAACAACTAAGTAAGAGGTAAGTTTTGGCAATCCAATAGGTGAAATAAATTTTGAAAAGGGTTTACATGAGTTTTAAGTGCTCGAAAATGACCCACAAATATATATAAAAAAAATATCAAATATTTTCTTTCAAGCGCAAAATTGTGCGAAAAAAATTGATTTGTCACTAATCAAGAAAACCTGCCAGCAGTGAGCTGTCCGCAGAGGCGGCCGCAGCCAGCATTTGATGCGATGGTCATAATAATCTCGCCTCTGCGTAGTACCAGGAAGTGATCCTCTGAAGCCGGCCTAACAAAGCAGTCATGCCTGTGATAAAAATTTAGGTTTCAATCTTATATAAAAATTGAGATGAACTGGCCACAGAAACAGGGCAGCCAGTGAGCGGAGCAGTGTCGATGAACGTGTATTTAGCAACACAAAGGTCATAAAAATGCAAAAGACGGCTTACCAAAGTGAAAAACATCCCTTCGCTAGCTGTCGGCAGATAAGGCTATGAAACAGCTGACAGAGCAGTCACATTTTCTTGAGATAGATGTGGCCAAACAGGCCAATGGTCTTGCTCATCGGGCGAGGGTGACCATGGCCAGTGGCCAGTCACACGCACGGCACGGGGTTTGATCGTCTCCGGAAGCCATGGCTTCGCACGAGCAGTTGTCTCTGTAACGAAAATAAAATTTGAGAATGGACCTTTTTTTAAATTGAAACGATTCTGGCCAAAGAAACAGAGCAGGGCTGCCAGTGAGGGAAACAGTGTCGATGTTTAAATTTAACAAACGGTCAACTATTTCCTTAAAATGCGAAAGACAGCAAAAATGGTTCAATCGCCAAAAGAAACTCTGCCAGCTGGTGGTTGACGGCAGGAGAGGCTGCATGTAGGCTACAATTAGAATAAGCTGGTAGAGGCGGCCAGCCAGCTATTGATAAATAAGGGGCTTACCAACCAAGTCCAAGGCCTCTGTGGTACCATAGGCAGGTTCTGCTCAGTGGGGGACAGTGGCCAGTTACACGGGGTCATCCGGTGGCTATTCGCACTATGAGGGTGGAGGCCTCATGAGCGGCTATGCCTGTGAAATGCAAAATAATATCATAGCTGTTCTTGAGAAATTAAAATATACATGGAAGTACATACTGAGAAAAATTACATACTATGTGTGTGTGCATGGTCTCGCACTTATTCTCGGTCAGGTGGAAAGAATAAAATAGTATTAATATCAATGCCCCATGTCCTACCGAGAAGTGTGAGTTGGTCAAAATGTGCGAGCTCTATGTACACATATACACAAATAACATGGGGATTGTTTAGATTTTCTCTACAAAATTAACATAATTATTAATTTTTTTACATACAGGGCTGGTGGTTGCGACAGTTTATAATGATTATTAAAGAAAATATAATTCTGTGAAATATATATTACCATTTTTATTCCATTATACGGGAGGTAAAACAAAGTATTCTATTTTAATTGATTGGGATTGTTGCATAAATGACAACCCAGCTGTTTGAAAATTAATAAGCAGGCGACAGCGAGGTGAGCCAACTTTTGCGATCACTTTGCTGGAATAAAAAAAATCAAAGGGCACAATGAAACTTAGTTTAACATAGTTTTCAATCAATCGAATCTTTAAAACTGAAAAAAGAAAAGCAAAAGTATTTTTCGATTGCATCGCAACGAGCAAACGGGAATTAATTATGTAATATTGGTAGTTCAACTCACGCTGAAACGTTGCCCATCATGATGAACAGCTTGTCAAAACAATAACACGATGAGATTTAATAATCATGTCCTCCACACGATGTCCAAAAAGCCGTAACAAGCCACAAAAGTCTGCAAATTGCGGCGAGGAAGCGGCAGCCGGGAGCCAAAGGCAGCGCGGTATCTCTCGGTGAGATGCTTCCAAAAAGTATCTCAAATAGAGACACTTTTCGGCCGCCGTCTCTGTTAGAGACGGTAACTCGTGTGCGTCTCAAATAGAGTTACTTTTTGCACAAGTGACTCTATTTGAGATGTTTTTTAGGTGCATCAGTTTGAGATGGCTGAAAAGTGTCTCTATTTGAGATTTTTTTGGGTGAGTGACGTGGACGAGAATGAAATCTGGCGTGCACAAACGGGTCCCGTTGCAGCGCAAACAGTCGGGCCTAATCCGCATTGATCATTTCGGGCACACGCTGCAGAATTAGCGAGATGATGTCAACATTTGCATACAAAAACGACGGATGGGATTTCGTTTATATACACTACGCTATTTGCACACCTACGCGCTCGGTATTCGAATCGTGCCTCGTCACCGGGCCAGTGTGTGCCTAATTATTCGGCCTTTTGAGGGTCGGATCGAGTTCCGCCAGTTTGTTAGGAGATCGTGACCTCGCAAAATTTATGCGACTCTGCGGATGACATAGACTGGGAGAGGCGGACTGTAATCATAGAGCCTGGGCAAATATGATGAATGCAAGCAAAGCGGTTCCAACTGACAGAGCCAGCAAATAGCAAACCAATCATCCATCGCAGAGAATTTTCTTCTGCTGCTTGAAAATCGAAGGAGTTAACTAAATTTTAAGGACAAAGAAAGCAGACTTAGGTTCTTCCTATCAATTTATGGATTGGGGAATTATTTAAGATTGCATCCATATCTAAAATTTACTAAATTTGATTGAGGGAATAATTATGATGTGTATAGTACTAAAATGAATATAAAAGATTTGCCTGCCTGTAATTAAAGATTGACGAGTTTGAGTTAATGTATCATCAAAAAGTTTTGATAAAAATTGTGGAAATTTTTTGTAAAGAAAATTTTTAGTTTTCAATCAATTTATCAACTCCTTTTTAACCTCTCAATCACTAAAAAAGCTTGAAATTTGATTTGCTTGCTTTCACGGGCGAACTGAACGCGAATCAAGAGCGAGGAGAATCGGCCTTTTTCAGCTGAAAAGTGGGCATTTTTTCACCTTTTTCACAGCGACTTTAACGAAGTGCTTTACCCGTGAGCCGAGCTGGTGTCCGGCGCCACTAATTTCTTGTCTGTTGAGAGAGCAGTTCTTGGGAATCGGTCTGAAAAGTGCAGCTTTCGCGTCGGCTAGCTGCTGCGCGTTTATAACTGTGAAATCGGAGGTACAAGATCTAAAAGTACTCTCCAACTATTAAGAAAAGCGCACGAAAAAAGAGCTAAAAGGCTCTTATTCTGGAGTTAGGTCACGCTCTGGCAAAACCACAATCCGTCTCTTTTTTGCTCTGCACACCCTGATGACTCCTCAATGTATTGCTGGTGTCCCGCATGGTAAAAAAAACAGTCAATCTCGGCCCGTGTCACAGGATTGATTTACAGTCGGATGACTGACAATTATGTCAATATAGCAGCTCAACAAGCTGCGGATGATAATGTTTTGGGACTAAAATATACTCAATTTCATTAATCAATCAATAAATCATTCAATAAAAAAAAGTATGTACTCGATTTTATTTTTTTATTTTTACAGAATTTCTGGACCACACTAGAATACGATAGATTTCTAGCTTCAAAAGAAATAAATTGGTCTATCGGATATACATGCTGCGCGATGGTTAAGAAGGAAGTGGCGGATGTTAGTTCATTTCAAACAGAAATTCCTGCAGCCCGTTGGGTGTTAATTTTTTAATGTTTACAAGAGGAAAAAAATACTATTTGCCGACCACCCAGGGAGGCAGGAAAAAGGTTCAATCAGCTAGACCAATCACAAGCGTTTTTGGATTCGTTTCCTTTTTTTATGTGAAATACTCCTATTTTTCTCTCCCCAAATTTCACAAAAAATATGCGCATAACAATATTACCCCAGCTTGTGGGTCCCTTTTTATCATCAAATTTCATGCAAGTGCAGCAAATGAAAGGTCTAGCTTTGTTTATAAGGATTATTGACGGAAGAGCCACATAGAGCCCAGGTTCATGCACTTTGCCAGATTGATTAGATTTAGGTTGGAGGCAACAATGGTGCACCATTAGCTGCACTTCGGCCGGTACAATGCGAATCAGTCGAGCTCGATTTTCTTCTCGGTGACCAGATCAGCCCGGCAGCCGGCAGAGGAATTCGCAGAAAAAAGCAGTTTCTTTTGGCCAGGTGATGCACCGGAGCGTGTCTGGCTATTTATACTCGAATCGAATGTGCAGACTGCTTTTTCGGCCGCCGCCTCTCTGCATGCCCACATAACTGAACCTCTCATTTGCATGCCGGGCACCGACTCGCCGTTTCCTTTCTGCAACCGCTCCGACGCGGCCTTTGAGTTTTGAGCACAGACAGGCGGAAAAAGATGTAATGAGATAAACGTTTTTGCCAGGCGCTCGCTCTGCCAGTTTTTGATATGCTCCTTTGAATATTTAAAAGCGTTTCTATTCATGGCGTTTTTCGGATTCTCAAACACTGACGGCATAAATTATCTAAAACGTGGGGAGATTCGCATTGCAACAGTGTAGAATTAAGTGTTTACACATTATGCTTGAGTGTCAAGGCCCAACACAGAGGGTATCATCTAGCAAAAATGTATAACGTTGTTTTCTTTAAGGTTGGCGTTTTGCCAGTTCATGCAGTTCATGAAAGAAGGCCATGAAAGAAAAATCTACAGACAATATCAATCCGTCTTCCCCTGCCTGAAATAATATAATATTATTTTTTTTGGCTTTTACTCAGTAAAAAAAACAAGTTTGATCATATTCAAGTTCACATATTTTGCTAAATTAGAGCAGTGATGGATCATACCTCGAGGCTATTTTTCAACTCAACAGGATGCCAAAAATAGAGAAGTGCCCGCGGTTTCAACCCAGTTATAGCTCAGGGGCCCGCCGAATATCGAAATGGACAAACTGACACATTAAAATTCAGTGGGAGCTTTAATTAACAAGCCAGAATGATTTGAGTCGACGAAACCACTTTGAATGATTTTCTCCAGCCGGGTGAACAATTTCTAGGAAAAATGCAAAGCAATATATACATCATTAGAAGACCTAATTTTGCATTAAAGTGGAAAATGTGATTCCATCTGACAGCTGCTGCGAAGACAAACTTAACGCACGCACACATACAGTAAATGAATTTAACTAACAATCCCGTCGTAGGAAATGATGGCGATCCTCACGCCACACACACTGAAACGAACGTGTAATGTATAATAATCCAGAGAAGAGTGCATTCGTTTGAATAATTGCTACAGTTACATACACTCTCGCAGCACAGAAACGCTTCCGAGAGCTAATTAAAAGCAGGCGGATTACGGCTGGATATAAATATAAAGAAGCAGACGAGAGAGATGAGAGAGCGAGTGCGCAGACTGTTGTAAAATTTATTTCAGCAGAATGGATATAAAAGACAGCGCCGTGCCTCACATGTACCTTTGCACACCCTGCATGAATGGGTATACGGAAAATAAATCGAGCCGCAGCCAGTGATAAGCTGCCGTTTAATTATCTGGCGGACATGATCTTGGGTGTTGTTGTTCCAATTCGTGACCGGCGTAATTCATTTATTAAAAGCAGCATTGTTTCCCCCTCGTGCATGTGAATATTAAAGATTCACCGCGATACTTTTGCGTCGGAGATGTGTACCAAGAGCAGTTGGGCGGCCGCAGGTAACGACTCAACGACCTTGCCCGCAGAACAGTTAAAATCCAATCAGCATCCAGCATCTATCACTGCATTTCCATCCGCTCGTGCCGTTTGCATGCCCCTTATTATCCTCTCAGATTGCGACGCGTGCAACTTTTTGTATTCGTTGCGTTGAGAAAATGTTATGGTTTCCGAAGAAAAAAGTCACGTGAGAATTTGGGTCAGCCGGAATTCAATTTTGCAGCTTGCTCGATCCTGCTGCATCAGAAATTTCCGACTGGCGCGCGTGCACCAGGTGCTGTATTTTTGTTTGCGCCCAATTTTACGGGCGAAAAGGGCGGAGTACGTGTTTTTGCGCTACGTCGGTCGTGCTTTTTCGAGTGTTTATACTATGCACGCCTCGTGAAAAATAATGAGTTGCGGATTTCTGTGCAGAAGAGGGCTTGTTTGATTTCATTTTGCTAGAGCGCTGACGTGACTCTGCAGAAATATCCAAATAAAACATCAGCAAGACTTGCAAGCTTGCAAGAAAGGAGCACCACTTGAACATAGGGAGAGGAATGCATCAGCAGTTGCTCCAACAACCTGTTTATTAGTCTCCGAGCAATTATAAATTAAAAATTTAAATTGTATGAAAAGTAAAAAGGCAGAAAAAACTTCACAGCATGTTGTCAAAAAAGCCTTTCTCTTTGATAGGGCATAGCAGTCGCAGCCTTAATCATGGTAAAGGATTTTTCATAGATTTTCGTGTATTAAGTAGTAGCAGCATTTCACTCTTTGAAATAGCTCCAAAACGAAGGATAGATTTTTTGGCCTTGTGAAGAGATAGTTTTGTCGCAGGGAGGGTGAGTTGCACAAGACCCCGTCTTGCTTCCTTTTTTGATCAATATAAGAAATGAGTGCAGATTTTGGTCGTCAGTCAGAGATTAAAATTTTACAACGTCTTACAGTTACTATGCAGCGTGAACGTTTTTTTTTTTTTTGGTTTTAATTTTTTCTTCTACGGGACAGCAGAGCAACTTTGTCACTCACATCGAAAATCAGAAGATATTATATCATTAACAAAGTTGTCCGAAAGAATAGCGTATGAAATAATATCGATCATCAACATTTTCCTCCTAACCGGCTAACCTATTAAATAAAAGTCACGCAACTTTCAGCCTAATTTGTCATAATCTAAAATATAAATGGACGATTTGGCTGGGGAAATTCAAACATTGTCATTTTAACGATCCTTCGAGGTGCTGCAGTCGACTTGAACGCAGTACTTTTTTGCAAAATTGAATAATTGGTCGTTAGCAGCACGTTGAGCCATGTGTGACGCGAGAGTGGGGAAAATTAATTTGACTGATTTGACCTCCGACACGTACATTTAGTGAGCCGGCGAACCGAGGAGTGGCCGAGGTTTAAAGAGCTTGGCCTGCGCCATTGCAGGGGTCAGTCAGCACCATGAAGCTTCTCTCGCTGGT
This sequence comes from Cloeon dipterum, assembly GCF_949628265.1. NCBI lineage: Eukaryota > Metazoa > Arthropoda > Insecta > Ephemeroptera > Baetidae > Cloeon > Cloeon dipterum. Next base: position 27,247,230 of record NC_088787.1, read on the forward strand.
CGTGTTTGCTCTCGTGCTCGTCGCAGCTTTTGGTAAGCTCAGCACCTTCTAAAGCCCCATTATTGACTGGTCATTATTTTATAACGCGTACTAATTCCGGCCCAGGTGGCCCGACCTTTTGCCAATTCTTCCATTCCGCTTTGTTTGTGGTTGTGTGTGGCGTGCCTCAATTTTTACGACTCTCTCGTCCCCGCTTTCAACGAAAGATTGAAATTTTGCAGCATCAGGCGAAAGGGACTGCTCGACGAAATGCCAATGTAGCAACGTGCCCAACAAAACCGAATTCTGCGGAATCCTGGGCATTAAGAGGCGCACCTTCAGCAGCTCCTGTGAGATGCTGTGCTACAATTGTCAAAACAAGAGCAGTGAGTATTTCAGCCGATTTAACTTGAAATCAGGCGATCTGAAAATCAATTCACGCGAGAGGCACTTTCTCTCTTGCGTCAACGACTGTATTCTCGATTTAATTGCTGTGCTTTCAGACTACAAGTACCAGAGCTCTGGAAAGTGCCCTGCTGACGCTGCTGCAGGTGCCGCGCATGGAGCCCAAGGAACGAACTCTCCAAAGACTACAGCAAGGCCCACTAGCACCACTAGCACCAGTAGCACCACTAGCACCACTACTCCGCAGCCCAGCAACCAAAAGCAGAAAAATTAAAACAAAATGTATTGCAAACGGGACCAACTCTTTTTTCTCATCAATGGAATTTGAAATAACTTCAACTAATAAAACTGCACCTATTTTCCTCTCTCTGTTATTGCAAGCAAACGTACTTGTTTTTATTGAACCTCCTGTGACTTCACGTCCTCAACACATATCCATAATATTGTGCGTACTTTTATGACACACTTTATCTTTGATGGGTTAGGAACGTTAATAATTAACAGTTCTAAATTCTAATATTAAGCTCCACTACAACACATCATTTCTTAAAAACAATCTGAATAAATATTCAGAGAATTCGTTATAAATTATTTTTTTGATGATTTTTTGAAACTTCTTTTAAATTTATTAAAAAAATTGTAATGGAGAATTTGTTATTCTTTGAACCTTTAAAAATTGTGCTACTTTCCTTCCTCCCCAATTCGAGTTCCTAACAAATTGATAGTAGGGTCCTTAATTTTATGGTTTTTCATATAATGATAATTTAATTGTTTCAACACTGTGTGGTAAAATTGTGAATGGGAAAGTTTTTAAAATGACCTCAGCCACTTTGTATTTACCTAAAGAAATATTTTGCATACAACTGTTTGAGAAATTGGCAAACCTTTACTGATGACATTGATTTTGTTAGCAAAACAATCGTTTTAAAACCTTTTCAAACATGCACATCCTTTAGAAGTAAAAGGTGAATCACTTCTTGTGATTTGAACCTGTTTTCCGATATAATGTATATCTATACAGTATTTGTTATAGGAAAACAAATACCCTCCAGTGACCCTGACTGCAAGTGCAGCACGCCACTTGTAAAGTGTGTTGGATTTTCTTTACTGATTTTCGACCCAATTACAATTTTTGCTGCACAAAGGTTAAGTTCAAGTAAGAGCAGTTGAGTGCAATTATTTTCCAGTTTATATTCTACTTGATAATCGTTGTAAAAAGGAAAATATAAACTCCCAAGAGCACATCATTTTGCTAAATTGTTACAAGCTAGCACTGAAAGTCAATTATGAGTATTTAAATGAATTGCAGCTATATTTAAGGATGCAATCAATATGTACGTTAGCTACCAGTAGTGTGGTGGATTGAAATTAACCCTTCATGACAGGCACTTAAATGAAAAACAATAATGAATTGCTAGATACTTTTCATATTTTTTAACTAAACATTATCTTTTGGCTTACACACCAGCTAAATCCCGTTGATTAAATCCGTTCTTTTAACTGAAACCCGCTTATTATTTAAGTGCCGTTTTGGCCCTTACTTCGCATGCAACACTTAAGAAACTGAAAAGACCGTTTAATACTCACAACTCACATTAAAGGCGCAAAAATTTGCCAAATGCAATTACCCGCATTAACTGACGCCGATGCAATTTGACCAAGTGTAAAATTTGATCATGCACAAGCGCCGAGTGAAAATTCAATTAGAAACTGCAAATGAAAGCAGCCGCGTTGTCCACGATTGTTCGTCAGCGAGCCACGACATAAAAACATTTATCTTGGTGGGCGATAATTCTATCCGACAGATCGTAATCAGCGCACAAAAGCAAACGTGACACGAGGACGTGCCTTGAGAGCGATGAACATGTTGCACATTGACAAACCGCGGATGGAAAAAAGCGCCGGCTTTATTGGGCATGAAGAGTTAGCAGAAAGGAGGAAACTCGAGTCCATCGGCTTGGCTGCTATGCGCATACAAGCGCTCACTTTTTGCCTCTTGGGTCTAACAATTAAAAGGAGGCGGTCGACCTTGCCAGCGGCGGTAGAATCTCGCAAATAGCTGGCTCGGCACGGCCAATTAGCTGGCCAGGTCATCGCAGGTCGGATCACTGACTCCGCAGCCAAATTAATTTTTCACCTTTCATCAGACACGCTTTTTCGATTATTGCCGCCACCGATAACTGTTTTTTATGCTTGCGACATTGTGGTGGGTGGGACCGTTGATTTCCTATCTTATTTCTGACACGCGAGAATAATCCAATTTTTTGTTTTCTCCTCAAGGAGGACAAAATTCCAATTTAAAAGAATTTTAATTCAGTGGCAGTTAAATTTTTGACTTGAAGCATGTTTTCCTGTCCTAAAGTCACGCATTATAAAAATGTAGGAAGCGCGGTTAGTGATTGACTTTACTTGATAATAAAGCATTTCTTCAACTCACGATTTTTTATATTTATGATATACGAGTAGGTCGTTACAAAGACACCTGTCATGTCACTATTCTTACTATTTAACTGCCACTTAGAAACTCGACTGGACAACATTTATACCGCATCTAGGGTCGTGATCAAAGTAGACGACAAAGGTACTAGAGAACAGTTAACATCAAAGCTGGCTGATGCTCGTTCATTCAAATAAATTGATAATCTATTCATAAAATTATTTTCCTATGCATCCAATTCCGAAGCAAATGCATTGGCAGCAATTTATTTCAGTGCAAATGTTTGGATAACGGCAACTGGGGAAAGAAACGTGCCTTTTAACACTTTTAGCGTGCACTGAAAATAACAGAAGCTTGTTTATAAAGATCGCAAAAAAGCACTCCAACTTCCAAAGACACGAAGTGACAAGGGTTTTATTGTTTTATTATAACGCGATGATGAGGCAAAATGAAGTGACATTTTCATCATAATGGAAGCAACGATGTGATATTTTGTATACAAAGCAAAGCTCTATTGTCTTGGCATCTATATATATTTATACTTCTCTGTAACAATGCCCTTTCCTTGCCAGAAAAAAGCCTTCTTGAACTCGTCAAACATAAACATAAATATTTAACTTAAATGTGCGATTGGCTGCTAAATTCAAATACAAATGACTTACAAAAAAGAGAATTGGATTTAATAATGTCATTTTTTTAAGGAGTCAAGCGATTCAAGCTCATCCCCAGTAAAATCTGCCAGTGAATCTTTAAGTCAGTTTCCACTCAATTTATTTCAGTTGAAACCTGTCTTTATCACGACATTACATTTCCAACCGTTTAATGAGAATAAACAAATAAGTAAAACATTGATCACCGTTAAGCATTCGCAAGCTATTGACATTTGTCAACGAGCAGTTCTTCTTGAATGAAAATATGCAAATGCAGTGAGGCGAGGTTGAAGCCGACAGAGCGGACGATAACATCTGCTGCTTCCAAAGTAGGAAAAACATCGGTTTAAGATTTCCCATTGACACGAATAAATACGTCTGGAAACGGATCTCCCGCGTTGAGTGTTCTTTTGCTCCATTTGCCTGTTCGGCGTCTTTTAATTGTTATTGGAGCGCAAAGGGACTCTTAAAAGAAAGAGAGATCGACGGTCGTTCGTTATTTGCCTAATCCCCTGGGCAAAAAATAGATTACACGCCGCCGTCATCGTCGTCGGCATTGGAGAAGGAGAAAAGCTTGTGTATGTGCTCATCGCGTTGGGCAGAATAAACAGTGTTCTGGTCCAGCAGTGCATCTTCTATAACTGTTCCACGTCCAGCAGTGCGTGACCAAAGCACACTTAATCACCGACGGCCGCTCGTTTAATCGCCGCAAATGAGCACCAAGCCGGTTAATAGACGGACTTGCGCAAATATACTATATCGCGAGCGGAATAATAAAACCTTCGGCGCTAATGCCCCTTCTTAATTGCCTTCTCCGCACTCTCGGCAGTTTCGCTTCCGACGGATTCCCGATGCATGAATACTCACACTATATACTTCCACGAGGTAATTTGGCTGTTTTTATTTATTTGCACGCTGACGTAACGTGTTCCTGACCGCAATTTTCGTTTTACGATTGGAATTCTTTTGTTGCTTTTTGCGCTCAAATGGATAATTGGACGCACCTGAAAATATGCGGGAGAGGTGCAAAAACATCGCTGGAAATGTTAAAAACTTCCGATATAAACAAAAAGCAAAAACTGCTGCTCTACATAAATATAAGTTTAAATCTACGATTAGCTTGATAGCTCCTAGCACCAAACCAAATCAAGCTATATACCAGAAATAAATACGGTCAACACCCTGTTGGCACGGGTCCTCAAATTTGATCGAAACATTTTTGACACTAAGTTTCTTTATTTACATCAATCTGAGCAACAATTACTTATTTAAAAATCGAAAAAATTTGAGCCCCTGTAAAGTAGGCAATTTTAGGAATCTGAATCCAAATCTGAGGACCCATGCCAACAGGGTGTCGATAGTGTTCATTTCAAGCCAAATTAATTAATTTATTCCCAGAGGTACACCCCTTGTAATCGATTTAATTTAACTGATTATTTGTAAAATGCACTTGAAAATAATTTAGAAGTAAAAGAAGCTCACGAAGAAAATAAATATTAATTTAGAACCTGGATTACAAATCAATAATTTTAATTAAAATAATCTGAGCAACTTAAAGGGTGCATAAATTTGTACGGGTATTAATGTTTATATAGTTTAAATAGTCAATTCATTTCTTCTAGAATCTCTCTTTCCATTGTTATCGGAGAGAAACGAAATGATGATGAATTTGAACAAAGCTGTCAGCCCGCTCTCATGGGTTTGACAAGTGGCATTATATTCCCAGGCAGTGCAATGCATTATATACAGAACACTTTTATCTCGCTCCACGCTTAAATCATCTAGCTCTGCCGCCGTACACCCATTTTATGGTCCTTACAGTTTACATTTCTCATGATTTTTCAGCACCCGAACGGTTTCATCGCATTTGCCGGCTGTTCACTTTTGCTCCGTGTGCATTTTCTCTTTCACTCTCGTCTTGATGGCCATCATCATTATCATTAGGATGATCATTAAGTCGCCGTAAAAGCTCAGCGCAGCGAGTGTGTTTGTGTGTGTATCTGCTACCTACACGCACCAAAAAGCAAAAACGCCCGCTTTCCTCCGCACCTCCATTCCGGCTCATTTGAATAACAGCTTAGTTAGAGTTCATATCGCTTATGCACTCATTCTTCCTCTGTTGTCGTTCGCCGTTTCCATTCCGCCGTACTTTCCAAAACTTTTACTCTTTTTGTTGTCTTTTGTTTACTTTGCTGCCGCGTGAAGGGTGAAATGCGATTCGCCGGCCGCAACCATGTGTTCAACGTGTGTGCAGAAAGAAGAGATCTCGCGATCTGTTTGTTTGTTTGCTTCGCGGATGCTCCATTTTTATCAGCATACAAAGGCGGCTTTTATTGCAATCTGTTCTTGCCGGCAAAGCGATACGCAAATTTCTCTAACTTTCATGTGCTGCACAAATGTCAATTTTACTTGCAGATTCGAATTGGCTTGCTCTGGATACAGAAACAAGCGTAATTAAAAATTAGAGTGAGGCAATTAAACATTGTTTTGCGATTTGATCTTAAAAAAACGAATTATGCTCACTGTAGCTTATTAAACCAGTTTAAATAATAATATGTAAAAAGATGCTAAAATATACATCAGTTAACATGCATTTCGAACAAAGATTTGCCTGCGTTATTTTCAATATAACTGACAGAGTGTAAGAGTAAATGAGTGAAAATTTAAAACAACAAAAATAACCATCATTGCAACGCTTTTCTAAAAATTCAAATAGGCGGGGCCCGGCACCCCAGGGGGTTGGTGGACTACTTGTATGAATTTATAAAAGCATCCTGGAATGCAAAATTGACACTATTTTGAACAAACAGTTGAATAACTGATTTATTCAGATATGAAAAATATTGTTTAAGAACGAATAATACACATATTTATGAAGCATTAAAGTGATTGTTCGAAAAGCGCACCAGTAACATTAAAAAAAAAGAAAATATCCTGAAAATTCAAACATTCAAATTTTTAATGGTAACAATAATCGAACACTTTAAGGAGCAGTTAAACTAAAATTGAAAGTACAGTAAGTAAATAATTATTTTCTTATACATAACAAAGGTGTAATTTGTAGTTAATTTCTTTGCAACATGAGTTTAGCATTTTGTAATAAAATAAGTTAAATTTTTCCCACCTTGTAGCGCAATCAACGGTCGAAATTAAATTAAAACACGATAAGCGCCTGTTTCAAATGATGCCGCAGAGGTGCTAACTGACGCAAAAAGCTCGTTACCATGCACACGCTGACTAATTCTCCCGTTTGAGCCCGATGATAATGAGAGAGCATACAAAGCGAAAAGTGCACCAAAAGAGGCAGAAAGCGCCGCGGTGCACGCGAGTGGAAGGAGCGCGTGGTCGGAGGCGGCGCGTCTGCCGCCCCCGTGCGGAAGTAGGGCGGCCGCGAGAGAGGAGTACCTAGCTAGCGGATGGCTCTCAGGTAGTCAGCCAGTCAGTCAGGATGCAGGTGTTGGTGCTGCTGGTGGTGTTCTGCCTGATGGCCAGGGCCGAGGAGGACTCGCCCTGGCGCACTGTCAGCTCTTCGGGTCGCAGGTACCTACATCCTCCGGCTGTGCCGCACGGCGCCTCCACCAACCCCGCTGGGGTGCCCCTCGCGGACAATAAGATGATGGTCAGCTCCAGCCCCGTCGCTACCAACTACTACCCGAGCAGGAAGGATCCTGACGAAACGATAAGCACCAAGGTAGGTTTGGCGTAAAATGTTTTAAACCCTTTTATCATTTGAGAGTTCGTTGAACTTGTTCAAGTTGCTAAAAATTCTAAAATTGTGAACACGGAATAACAGAGATACGCGAGGTTTGATTTGACAGTTAAAACGTATAACAATATGCAAAAAAAAAATTAAGATAATCTTTGATGCTCAAAATCGAGATAAGGATTTAATGGAAATATTGCTCAGTCTACGGCCACGCAGTTAGCACTTTTCGCTGCACATGAACGGTGAAGACAGACACAAGAAAAGTTGAAAATTAGTTTAATTGCAAAGCATTCCTGAATAACAGTTATTTTTGATTACTTTTATTTTAGCTTCAAAATTAAATTAAATGAAATAAGGCAAAATACGGTCCCGTGACCACAAAATTTAATAATAACCCACATTAAAAAGATGCTCGAAAATAAACTGTATTATTGTTTATCAGTAACAGATTCAAGACTAGGGAGCTGATCGAAACACTGACGAATATTTTTATACTTCAGATTTCCTCTTTTCAAAGAGTTAAAATTATAGCAAATTTTAACTAAAAAAAGGCAAAATGACTCATGTGCCTGATTATTGTTGCTTCACAGTCTAGAGACAAAATCCAGCAGTGTGTAACAAACCACGAGCTTAATTGCGAGTGATAATTGAGCGGAATTACCGCACTGCAAAACTGTGTCATCGCATTGATTCTCTCGTAGAGCGACACGAATGCGGCGCACCAAAGACGGATATTTACCGCCAGTAAAGATAATGAGTCAATTTTTCAATCAGCTTCTGCGATCAGCCTGGAGGATAGGCAACTGTTCAACACGCTGTGCCGGCTATGAGCGGCGAATATTGTTTCCTGAAGAAGACCAAACCGCACGAGACGAATGTTTTTGCCCAAATTACGTCGGTTTGTTATCGCGGTTTGTTTTTCGTCAAGCGGCTGTGATTGCTGTAAACCGATGGGCGCGCAATAGCTATTTTCTTGACTCGATTAGTTGCGTTGAATTGATTTCTTTGGAAAGCTGCAACAAATCTAAATCTGACAACCGATCGCCATCCTTCCTGACACAATTTCAATGAAGCGCGGAATCAGACGAAAAAGCCCGTGTGCGGTCAACTCACTTTTTATCGTGCATCCCGTTCTGGGAGGCAACAAACCATTTTTTCCTTTGCCTAGGCTTGGGATACTTTAATCCAGGCAAAGACACGAATTCCTCCACTGAACAGATATAGCGCTGCCCACCATTAAAGTCGTTGTAAGAACGACAACAAAAACAACAATGGGAGTTTAATGTTGATAAGCAAGAGCTTGATACAGAGCAAGGAAAAAGCGCTTCGTGCATAAAAATACCGTAAACGACAGTTTAATTCGAGCAGCAGGAACACGAATCTACTGAATATCCAATTCTCCATTTCTCCTCCTTTAAGAATTATTAAATGGGTAGAATGTGACTTAAGGGGAGAAAATTTATTTCCAAGCAACGCTTCAATATTTTAACAGATTTTTCCTCATGTAGAGTAAGATAAAAAAATTAAGAAAAAATATGCGGGCACCATTAAGTTGAATTGCCGTCACAGCCTCATTACACGAGCAGTGTGCTCAACTGAAACTCGAAACTATAACATAATATATTTTAGCGAGTCTAAGCATCTCCTGATCAAAAATTGCTACCGCAGTCAAGCAAAAGCTAATCCGCATGCACGCCTTATTTTTGGCACAAAAATGTACACATTTTAATTTGAGGCGAGAGAATTAACGCGGAAAATAATTGAAACGAAACCGCCGTTAGCTCTTGGCGCTTACTACCTTTTGCTGCATGTACATTTTTACGCGTGCTTGAATAAGATATGGAACGGCAGGGCGTTACACAAACATAATGCCTCTTTCTTACTCACAACCTACCGGATAAGTGCTGAGAGTATGTGTCAGTGACGGCGTAAAACGCGCATACAAATAAACGACAAGCACAATTTTGATGGCGTAAATTATGGCCCAGCGTTAAAATAATCGTCTCCGGCAGCTAACCCGCTTTATTGCACATCCACACGAGCTGGCAGTTAATCAGGAAGCTTACACGCTTGTGTTCGTGACTTCTTGACCTGTATTTTGATCGTAATTTAAATGGCGAGACGGGCGTGCATTGTTTTCGGTTTTAATTACGCCTGTCAACTCGAACCATACTGAATGGTTCTTTATTAGCTTTGGCTGGATGATGCATTACTCAATTGTTTGTGATCGTGGTGATGAATCATAAATGCTGATGGAAATTAAAAATGAAAATGACATCAAGTTGAAGGAAATCAGAAGCGAAAAATAAGCATTTTATGGCTTCTGAAGAACATGTTTTGCTCTGCATGAACGCGAGCGGTGTTAAACTAATAAAATAATTAGATCGCCTTTCAATTTTTGTGAGAAAATTTTTATATAATACTGTACACCTAATTTTTATATTGCTCCTAAAGAATATGTATGTGAAGTTATTGCGAACATATGCTAGTCGAGATTCCAGCATGATAATTAATGAAATCACTGGTAAAATAACTCGAGCATGAAATGTGTAAGCATGCACATTTCGGAAAGCGAATGCGCAGTTATAATTTTAATGGTCGTCTGCTAGCAAATTCCCTCGATTTTAATTGATGGTTTGCTCTAGCAGAACAAAGCCCGGACCGTAGAAATGCAGTGGGTGGAATGTTTGAATGAAAACAAGAGGTTCAGAGTCGTGCACGCACGGCAAAAAGTTCACATTGGCGGGCAATTTCGGCAACGAGGGGTCCGAAACAATCGCGGAAAAAACAGGATAAAAGAGAGGTTGACTGGCGCGCGCCCAAACGTTAATAACAATCATCTCGGCAGTCAAGTGGGCGCCTCCGCCGTTGCCGCGTGCATTCATTAATTGCGCGGCGGCATCGACGAGGCTGGTACCTAGATAATTGAATTGTACCGCAACCAGCGCGCTCTCGCAATGCACTTCCCGTGAAAGTTAAATTTGGCGTTGAGCTGTGAACGGGATTGCGAGCTGCAAGCATAATGGATGGCTTTGGAGCATCACGATAAGGGGTCAAAGGACACACCTCACCTCTTAATTTGCTCCGACGTGCTATCTGACTTGGAAACATAGAAAAGGGCGCACTGACTGGTCCTGCAGCGACGAGACGAGTGGAATTTCTTACGAAATTGTGAAAAGATAGACGAACAAGGAAATGCTAATTGCCAGGTGAGAAAATAGTGCTGATGATTTTCAATCGTGTGAGAGAAACTTGACCTCTGCGCGTTTTCGGCATTTCACGACGAACTAGTTAGTTGATGAAAGAAACAGTATATATTTTAGAACCAATTAATCCCATATATGGTTTAAAAAGAAATTCCTTTGGAAGAGGGAACAATTTAATTTAAGTAGACCATTCCATTCTTGATTCCATATACCAATCAACTAAAATAAGCCACATTAAAACAAAAATTATCGGAAACAAATTATTTATTATGTGTTTTATTCATCATAGTTTACATGGCTCTTCCTGGCCCTGAAAAGTTCTCTTTAATTCACCAGTTAAGTTGCCAAAGCCCCTTTGTGATTGAATCTGCCAGCGGTTACTTTTGATTGTAATGCACTTCCACTACAATTTAAGACTTAATTCTGCTGCTGTACATTCTCCTCTTAAAATTATTTCTTTTGATGTTCTGAAAACAAAAATCAGTCCAGCCATTTGCCGTAGGACCTTCGAGGTAATTTTTTTATTCCAAAAATTTGATTTTCGAGTTTCCATGGCGATTGGCTGGTCCGATTTTGGTTTTCAGCATATCAATCTAAATCATTTTAAGGACAGAATGCAGAGTGTTGGCGGCTTCGTACACTAAGGGATTTCACAAATAGTGAATTGAGAAAAAATGAGAGAGTGAACATAATGAATTTTGCCATTTCGTTTGTGCCGCATTTAACAGTTATTTTATTTTTCGGAAGCGCTTTCTGTTGGTTAAAAGTGCTATAAATAATGTAGCAAATGCTCGCAAAGTTTTAACATTGGTGTTGCACACAGACAAAAAGCGTGCATCTGAAATTCAATCTCGTCGGACACGAACAATTGTCGAGCAACGGCAAAAACATTTCCACTTTTACGCTCTCCTATCGTCGCAATTACACCCGGCTCGAATCATTTAATTCAACTCTGCATCATCAAGCTAGGAAAAAATGAATACAGCGGCTGCTGCTGAGAATTTCCTTGAGAAAGAGAATTTGTTCCGAAAGGGACGATTGCGCACGAGCTCTCTTGATGTGAAAGATCAACGGACGCGGACAAAAAGACAGACGCGAGAGAGAGAGAGAGAGAGAGAGAGAGAGAGAGAGAGAGAGAGAGAGAGAGAGAGAGAGAGAGAGAGAGAGAGAGAGAGAATACTCGAGAGAGAAGAATTGCATTTATCCGCTTCAATTGGACGCGAAAAAACTAGTGCTGAAAAAGACTGCTTGAGGTGTTTTATTATTTGTGCACACACAACACTTGCGACGGATGAGCTGCAAAATCGGCTGCAGAGGACAGTGACCAAGAATCGGTCAAGGACCTATAGCCACCGATCAAATCGAATGTATTTTCACTTTTTCTCACTAAAGGTCACTCACTTCGGTTTTGAATCAATTTTGCTCCTGACAAAGCACAAATATATCCAACTGCTGCTGTTTGGAACTGAAGGCTTTTTTCACTCTCTCGCATGGACGAGTTAGCGAGATGAAAAAAGTGCAGAAGCTTTGCATGGAAATATTATTCGACAAACAGTCACAATGGAAAATTGGAAGCAGCCAGCAGTCAGAGTCTCTCCTTCATATTTTTCTTTCAGCGAAGCCACTCTTGAAGAACGCGATTCAAATCTGATTCCGATTCGTGCGGAAGAGATATTATGTACCAGAGTGCGCGTGTTATAACTGTTGCATTCGAACGATGCCGCTTTTGCTTATGAAAGTCGACGAGATGACAAAGGATTCGTTTTCGCACATTCCGACACCTAGAAGAATGGACGCTTTCTGCAATTCATATTCCTATTTCTATTGTAACTCAGGTTCACAAGGTTTACTTTTAGTTAAGAGCGAAATAATTATATTTGCTTTTTCGTTGGCTTTTCGAAGGTTGCTGTGTGAATTTGATTAGCGAGAGCTAGTCAGGATTTGCGTCCGGAGTGGCAAGGTCAAGAAACTGAAACGAAAATATTTTCCTTTGAATTCTTCTGGGTTAAAATGGAGTGATTTAATTTAATTTAGAAGTTTTGTTCGAGGGCCCTAATTAGTTTTAAGTTGTGTGAAGAGCCCATATTGATAGAATAAATAAATTATTATATAAAATACCAGAATGAGACACATGAAATATGTGCAGATATAAAATGCATTTGAATTTAACATTTCCTCACATCAGATGTACATAAAAATGGGCTTTATATTTTCTTATGATCAAAATGAATGACTATTTGAGTCACACAGTTCATAATGGTCTTGGAGAAACTCTGCACCGGCTCATCAAAAATACCCATAGAGATCAGTTGAGCAGACAGAATTTTACAACAACGAATTGTCCAAAAGCACCGCTACGCCGTTCTCATCAATTTCTTTTAAATCTGATGTTGTTAAACGCTTGTTATGGAAGACATTTTTCCCAAAGCAAACTCCAAACAATGATCATTATTGGCCCGTGTAATTGAGTCTGCGTGTAATTGAGTCTGCATGAAAGCAGGACCACACTCCTCAGCTGGGATTTATCTGATTGAATGTAGCGCGGAGAAAGGTGCCCCATTCTAAGCAAAAGACAAACGAAATTACGCACGATTGTTTATAGGCTTCAAGAAGCAAGCCTAAAATCCCTCGTGAATCGCTCTAGAGAAAACAATTAAGATCGGGAGTCGCGGAAATTTATTGTGTTGATAATAAATTTATTATTCAACCCTCTCTTCCATTGCCTATCAATGCAATAAATTATACTCCGATTGAAATAAAAATAACTAATCTCTCCAAAAGAACACGACTTCTTTCGCTGTGTGAGTTATTACGTAGCGGAGAGAGAATACCGCACGGCACTCTCAGCAAACAATAATAATCCACACACACACATATAGCGATTTCATCTGCTGCAAATCGTGCAGGTCTAATTGGATTTCTCCGCGCGCATAGATCAATCCAGCGTCGATAATGCCCGCCGTTTTGATAAATGGGTCGGCCCGAAACCAGAAACCAACGCGCGTCTGCAGTCACTCACTTAAGTTGGCATGCGATTCCTGAATGCAAACAGAGTTACAAATTTATTGCTGCTCAAATTGAAATGTTCGCCATGTGAAAAGCCACTGGCCGACATGTTTATTTATGCGTCTGTTTGTTTTGTGATCAAAAGAGGAGCGATGCTCTCAATTCCTTGAAAAACACACCATCATCGCAATCGCTTCAGGTAATGAGCCGAGGAATCTAAGCAATTTTGCAATTGGTGCAGAAAATTTTAATATTGCCAAATGATAGCAGACTTTGAACAGATTTTTGTGTGCAGGATGGTAGTTTCGTTGCGGCTCTTGTGCAAAGCTGACGCGTTTAAATTGAGAAATTATCAGATTTCGGTCCATAATGAACTAGCACTTGGCTCGCACGTTTCTGGTCAAACACAAATTGGCAACACGACGCGCGAAAATCATACGCGCGAGGCATAAATTACGCGGCTGCGTGTGGCCCAACTGTAAAAATAATTAAAAAGCCTCTCGTTTGCCGTATGTTCCGCCAACGAAATCGTAAATTCTGCAGTGGAACCGATTAGTCTGCTGGCGTGCGTAGGCAAGTTCTTGTTACTTGCAAACTTCGCAATTAAGTGGCAGCTTGTTCAATACAATATTGTTTTTTCGGCAGGAAAGCGCCGCTGACGCATTCCCACGTAATTAATAGTGCGGTGAAAAAGTGCGGATTTTAGTGATGATTATAATAAGCGAGTTACGAATGCAAATTGGCGGTTCCTCTTGCTTTTGGACGCGGAAATCACCGCTAGGTGGTTCCCACAGTAAAACATACACACACGGCATACGACTGCGACGCGTGTGTCGAGCCAGCTTCACAGCTTCAGTGCACTGTTAACCTAAAGAAACGCGCATTTATATACGTCCTTCTCAGCTCATTATAAGTGTGTGTACATTTTTGGAACCTACTTTTTGCATTTTATTGCCATCTTGCTGTGCAAGCCCCTGGAAAATAAGTCGTATATATTCGTCCATTAAAACATAAAAAATGTCGGTTGACAAGATAAGTAGAGTTGCAGCCAAGTGGGGGATTCTTCGGTTCTACTGAATAATATCTCCTAAATGAGCTGATAGACTCGATACAATATGGCACAATTTTAACTTTGATCACAGTTTTATACCATATAATTGAAACTGTTGCAGAGTTCCCACTTAAACTAGTTTTTTAAATAACAACTTAAGGTTGAAAAGTTAAAAGGGCAGAAAATAGATTTCTGACTTGTGAAAAAAGCGCTGAAAATTACATTAAATACAAAAGGATGAAAATAAATTTAAATATTTCCAACGGTAAGAATTGGCAGATACCCATAAATCAATCAAAATATTCAGAGGTACTTCACAGCTAATTACATCACATCAACGAAGCACGTAATTTTTCGTCAGCAGACAACACTTCCTGCACGCTTCAAATTACCATACACACCATTATTTTCGAATGGGCCGTGCAAATGAGACTGTGCAGAAAATTAATCCTCGTATGCAAATGACGCTGGGGAGTCAGTGGCCGGCGGCAAGAACGAACTAAAAGCAGGCCAAATGAAATACACAGGCGGAGGAGGGAAACACATAGAGCACAGCGAACAGCGAGTGCGTGGGTCTGAGGCGTGATTTCCAATTGGTAATAACACCCTTGCATTCATTGTCTGCCGGCCAGCCGAGCGTGCCTAATGATTAATAAAATATTTACGCCAAAAATACAGTTAGAAAGCAAAAAAGGTAGATACGCAGTTATTGAAAGTCCACCCTCGCGTAGGGTGCGGTCGCCGACATTTCCTTTGTAGTTTTCTGGGTGCATATGCGTAAGACCTACGGAACAACTGGCCTTTGAAAATTTCAGCATTAGCTCAGAAGTTTAAATATTTAAATACATTTTAAATTTAGAAACAGAAAATTTTTATTAATCGTACAAAGGCGTACAAAAAAGATTAAAAATACAATAAAGCACAAAATAGTTTGAAGATATAAGCAAGGATACCTTGTTTGATACAAAAAAGTGTATTATCGGTGCAACGGACACTTTTAATTTGGCATGGATAAATGTTTCATGGGGGGTCTTAAGCGATGTCAATCACTTTTTTTAAAATCAATACATATCTCTTCTATATCACGCAGAAGCATATTTCGAGATTTGTGCAAGTGACACAGCGCAAATTCGTGGGAATGCTCGTGAGAATTGAGCGGCGGGCGAAATGGCACTTTAACTGTAGTTTTACTATAGCCATCAATCGCGCGACTCACCTGCGATGCTGCTCATTGTGCGGCCGAAATATTGGGCGAGTGCGTCCGTTTCTTACCTCGTGTGCCCTATGTCAATTCATAGAAACTCAATGGGAAAGTCTCACAGTCCGATGGCCGCGGAAATAATGCTCTCAGGCCATCAGCTCCTCTGGGCGGCACGCGGACGCGAGAGGTGCTTGGCCTCGCAGGATTGACGCCCGGCACGCGGAAAACTCAATCGCCAATCAATGCGTACGGCTAATTTCTGAGCAAAATTTTAATGTTAATCGGTGATTAAGTATGTCTCAAGCGCATCGTATAGCCACTTGAGCGAGGAAATTTGGTAACTGGGGCAGAAATTTTCTGTAAATACATAATCCGGTTCTGTTTAATTTCCGTAAATGTGTATTTAAGTTGTTTATGATAATGAACTTTCATTGGGTTAAACTTACATGTAAAAATAGCAAGCAAATTTTCAGTAGAAAAAATTAGATAAACAATAAACATCTAAAGTGTTAGTATGAAGTAAGTGAAACTGAGAAAGAAAATCAGGCGACCTATTTTAAAACTCTTGGCACTCACACGCAGCAAGGAAAGCGGCAATTTGGCAGGTTTTCAACAATTTAATGCTGGCAATAAAGACAAGCGGCAGCAATTTCAGATTTACTGTCTAGACAGCTGCTTTTCACAAGTTCCAGTAGCCTCATATGTGCTGAGAACAAGCTAATTTTACAACGGATCTAATTAAATTCAGTAAAATCTACGAAGCTAATCTCAAGAGTGTGTAAATAGCAAAACAATTGTGAGTATGCACACGCCGAGCGAGAGGATATTAAAAACAATAAACATGGAACAATCCCGAGCGCGGCGCCGAGTGAGAAAGATGAAATGGATTCGCGGCCACAGAGAACAAAACAGCGCGGATTAAAAATGTGCGTGTGCGCCCGCTGGGAAGAACAAAGGGTGCAATTATCAGCGAATTGAATCTGGCTGGATGTAGAAATAGTAATAACAACGTAATCAAACGGCAGACTGAGAGAATCCGCAAAGAAGAAGAGATGCATGTGAGAGAAAAGAAGCAGAGCAGCACCCGATGCAAATTACTCGGGCGCGATGCACCAGGAAGTCGAGCCGCCTGAGTATATAGAAATACGCGTCGTGGAATGATAATCACCGATAATCACCCGACGCACAGGGCAAAAACTCAATCAGATAACGCGAAATAATTGGACTGCTACATGCAATAACGATCGGCTGCCAACGCGCTCATTACGCTCGATATGTATACAACAGCCCCAGAGGCGACAAATCGCTTCTTTTTTTAGTTTCCGTGCACAGAGAGAAATAAATACGACCGAGCTGACGTTGAGTACGTGGCTGTTTTCCGCTCGATTTAGGGAAACGGCGCAAGTCGCAATTAAAATTGCGCATGTTTGCAGAAAAGTGAGCATATCCGTGCCATTTGCCGGCAAAACAATGAATTGCGGCTGTTCAGCTCTCCCGTGCTTAATTGGAGCGGATTTTTATGATTATTAAAGTCGTGCGCAATCATTAGGACTTCCTTCAGCTCCTGCTGCGCCCTGACAGCCGGCCACTCAGTGATTAATTACCATCTTCCCGACCTACCTGAGACGATGTTAATTAATATTATACACACGACTGAGTCTTTTATTGAGGATCAGGATAATTTGTCTTGTGTCTTATCTTATCCATTCACAAATCCATTTCAAGATCGCTTAACTATTAAAATACTATAAAATTTCCAGTTAAAGTCTTTCCTTTCCATTTAAAATCAAATTTCCGTAAAATGTTACGGTTAAATTTCGTCAAAAGTTGCCTTTATTTATTTATTTTATCTGAGAATGTGAAAATTGTATTTAAATTGGTTTAATTGATTGTTCAATGTTGAAAGTCTACGATTTCGATCATGCTGGGAAAACTTGCTTGGTGAGCATTTTAAAGTCAAGAATTATCTCAACCTGTTCCATTATCCACATTCTACTGGGTTTTGGCAGACGGATGTTAAATTTAAGCTAAGCGGAATTCTGTCGCCCTGTTAAAAAGGCTGGTTTTCCAATCTTTCTTAATGAGAAATTTACTGTTTTGGGCTGCAAAGTTCAGCCGCTTATCTCTGTAATAAGCCAATTGATTTACGGCTTACCCTTGTGTTATTCAGAAACTTGTTCCACGGCCTTGTTTAACACACTACCAAATGAGATAGCCACATTGCGACACAGCCAATCAGTATAGTTTATTCAACAGGTGGAAGGCGTTGGCAAATAGATGTATTTAGCAGGCTCATGAGTACAGGTGTGAAAGACTCATTTTTTTTAAATTTATAATTCAAGACTGTCAGTTCCAGTTGATTTAAATTTCTCTTGAGAGTATAAAAATAGAAGTCTTTTTCACACAGCTTTTCACTTAGCGTGACCACAAAATTGGCACCACCTGGTTTATTCTGCCTAGCACCTATTTTTTCCCGGATTATTCTCGGCAAATTGACCTCAAACTAGCAGACAAAATCTGCTTGTTAGTAGCAAAATCTGGAAATACTGACTCGCAGTGGTTTTGCGCGGAAACTTCAGGTCCAAGTCCAAGTTTGCTTTAATCGTTTCTCGGAGAGCTAGCACCTGCACGCCAAAAGAGAAAGAAAGTATACGCACACGCAGTAGCTGCTGATGAGGAAAAAAGGACGCGCGGCCTGATGAAAGGATGAGACGCGAATGTGGAGCAGGCAATTAAACAAACAGCTCCATCAGAAAATGACCACAGCAGATTCGCCATGGACAAACAGAAGCTACGGCGGTAAAGGTGAAAGCATTTTTTGCGCCACCTGTATTGCCTGAATCGCCGTATTATGACTGACACACATCTGGCCCAGTTGGCGGCCGCCGGAAATTGGGAAAAAATGAGCAAAGATATTATAAGAGATTAATTCGGTAGCCGAGTGACGAAGAAAAGGTTATCTGGAGCACCTCCAAGAGAGCAACCTGCTTGCCCGTCGTCAATCAAGTCTTTGTGTTTCTCACTTTCTGGACGGCGTCCAGCCGGGTGCGTGTCGTCATCCCAGAGCAGTGCATTATTACCATTTGTGTGTCAGTGTTTCGCGGGCAAAGGACGATAAAGTCCAGCTTTCAGAGAGACTGACGAATGTGCCAGCCAAACTTCAATAATTGGCAGAAGCACTTCAGTAATTTCATTTAAAAATCTGAACACGCATTACTCGTAAAAAGCGTGAAAAGAGAGATTTGTTTTTCATATTTTGTGAGCCATAATAATTCAAGTTCTGCTTCCCTTCTTCATTGAATTATTATTTATGCATGTATTGCTTTTGGAAATAATAAATTAACCAGATAAAAAAGTTTTGACCGATTTTATTTTACTTATAGATGAGAAAAGCAATATAACGTAGAGCGAAACAAAAATCATGGATGCTATTGTCCTCATATTTTCTAGACATGAAGATATTTAATTTTATCTGATAGCACTCTCGCCCCACATTGATATTCCGAGCAAGCAACAGAGGATACGGCCTTTGAATTCGTAGTAGGATCGTTTTCAATAGACTTTTGACGTTGAGACTTTTATTCCGATATCTAACCCATTGTGACAAATCTCGCTCTGATTTGCGTGCTGCGTGAGCGATTGATCGAGTGCACGCCTCAATGGTTTGCGACCGAATGTCGGTGAGCATAACGTTTTCCCCGACAATTCCGTTAATTTTCATAACTCACACGCAGTTTTTTATTCGGAGCTACGTCACGCCTCATTTTGTGTAATCGTATTCGCATTAACATGCACTCACTTGGACTATCACGTGCGTGTTTGTGTTTCTCTCTGCATGGCTGTGTGCTCTGATCAACCGCTTGACGGCCGGAATTTCGACCAATTTGCGTGCAGGCAGACGAATTCGCGAACTGTCAAATTAGACTGTGTGAAAAAGCGGCGAATTTCGTGCTACACCCGTCGTAGCTGTAAACGCGCGTGCTGCTGTCACTGTTTGACTCAAATGAAATGAGATTCCCTTTGTTTATAATTTGTGGTTAAATTGGCATGACGCCGCCGACGCAGCCCAACGTGCACGATGAATGTAGGTGCTGGCCTGCAACGTCTATCTAGATTTCTGTCGGCATATGACTTCATTTCCACTACAATAATTGCTGGCGAACCGTAAAGATGGATTATGTTTAATGCCATTTAAGTCAAATGCCAACAATATTGTGTAACTCTAAGCGCCAAGATCACACACGTCAAATTATTCATAACAATTTAAATAAAAATAAATAACACCATAACTTAACGCTATCTGATACCTAGATGAGAGTTGTACACATTTCAGTGTTTAATAAATGCATCATCATAAATTAACGCTACAATAGAATCTATTTTTATGACACTTATTTTACAAGCACACAGTCTCACTCAATTTGAAATTAAAAATGAACTCCACTTTGATATAAACGCAGGGATTTGTTTCGAAAACTGCCCAATTATTCTTTAAAAAATTATGCTACGTTGGTAGTTCGTCTCCAAATACTAACCGCATCGATTTATGCGATCCAATCTATAGATAAGAAGCGTGGAGTTTAAATTCCATCGACGGGAATTATCCAATTCACAATTTATTTGGTGAAAAGCTTCGTGTTTTGGACGGCGCAGCAACGGGATTTCGCTGGTCCAGCACTGAATAAACATGACACCGAGAGGCAGCAGAATATAATAAACGACCGCGCCGGGAGGAGTCGTGCAAGTTGAATTAGATTAAATGGCTCAATCGCGCCGGTGAATTATGCACATTTATTTACTTAACCAATCACGAGGCCGAGAATTGCGGCGCGAACCACACGCGCTTTGTGCCCGCAAAAGAGCGCTTCGAGTATAACTGTACCTCAATTATGCAACCGTCCGACAGTATTGTTGCCAAGTGCAACAATCGTGGGCTAAATTGCGGCCAATCACGGCCCATTCACAAATAAAATGAAATCATGACTCCATCGCCGAGGGACGAAATCGCCGGAATTTGGGCAAAAACGTCTCTGACACATGACATGCAATTTGAACCTCGGCGGCCGGGTACTGTACATTTGCGACTGGCTAGCTGTTCCTAACTTGGCTAACTGCACGCGGCCGTCCACAAACAAAAGCGGGGAATTGGAACAGGACTCGACGCATGTCAAATTTTGTTTACATTAATGCTCGGATTTTTGACATAATAATAAAATAGCCGATGACGCGCTTTGTGCTTAACTAATAGAGCCTTTCCTTCCCTGATTAGATGACATGCGATTTTGTCACTCACGCGTAGCTGCAGCATCCTGGGAAATGGTGCACGGCTCATTAATATTGCATGGCAAGCTTATACAAATGGTCGCAAAGTGGCCTAGAAAAATATAATTTTGCAGAGTAATGTGGGAACTTGCGCATGAATTTGCATCTCCTAGATTATAATGAAAAAAGAAAGCATTTTCTTTCTCTTTTGCCTAAAGATGAAAAGATATTTAACAAAATAGCATTCAATGAATTCACTAAAAAACCAAAATGCTATTGAATTACTTAGATGACTGACATTAACTGCCACGTGATTTTAAAGCAAATCCCGTCGGATATTAAGAGAGAAATATTTTGACTGTGGTTAGATCAATTTAACTCCTTTTCAATCAATGTTCGTTGCCAATGTGTGTGAGTGTGCTCGCGATTTTTTAGCTTCACTAGCAAAGCACATCAGATTTCAATCTGCTCACTCAGTGAAGGAAAAACAAACTCACGCGTGCTCGACGAAATTTGCACGGCCGACCCATAAATCAAAGAGCCGTTGATCCATCGACGCATCGGCAGCACAGAAAAAAATAAATCGGACGGAAAGATCGATCTGCGCGTGTAATTGAGTGCACGATTTAAATGGCCGCTAATTCGCGATTGACGCCTCTGAAAATTAAGTCGGCAAAAGCCGCAAAATCATGTGCTGTAAACTCCTCTAATTACAGTTTCGGCCGACCTGTAATCAGCAGGCGGCGATCTTGTGCGAGTTTTCTTTTCTTCCGACTCTTCAGAGGGAAAGATGTGCTTTTGATAAAAAGGAGAAAAAGTCGGTAACAAGCAAGGCCATCAAGCTTAATTAATCGTGCTTGTGTCGATTTTGGTGAGAAATGACACAGTTTTTTGCGGAATTCACACGTCCTCCTCCTGGTGCATAATACATCGTTCAATTAACTTGATTCCATTATAATTTCGCTGTACAACGCGTGCCATTTGTGCTAAACGCCGCATGCTTGAAAATGGCGGTCATTACCAGCTGGGCGAGATAATCTTCAAATTAGTTGGGAGAACACGCGCTTGGGAGAATTTGCTCTGCTTCGAGCAGCATTGTATTCAAAGAGGATTATGACAAGGTGAAATAGGAATTTGCATTCAGCGGCACTGACCACTTTTTGTTGCACGTGGGTAATTGACTGGAATTTCCTGACACTCTTCATTAAATCGAGTGAAAAGGTGTGTAATTTATTTCAGCAGATTCAAAGCGAAATGAGCTCTGGGTTTTTAGTAGCACTTAGAAGAAGATTCCGACTTGGATATAACTCAAAATGTCCTATTTTCCCAAGATCAAGCTGTAGATAGCAAAGTCAACACTGCATAATTAAGAAATAGAGGTGCTATAGTCATTAATTTTAAGGCACAATTTTCTTTTGTCCAAATCATATCCGGCCCTTTATAATTTTGCACATACTCAAGCAGCGCACTTAAGTCCCACGAGATGTTAATTGATATTTGGGGTCAGGCGGTAGCACTGTGTAATTTTATTATGAAAGAATACACACACTCACTCGAGTCATGCGCAAATTGCTTGAAGAAAAAAAATTCGACGCACTGGACGCCCGTAAGACTCAGCGAAATGTGAGAATTGAGACCTCAAACTGGAAATTATAATGCAAACAAGTAGTTTTCCCACGTTTATCAGGTGAGACGATAGTGTGTGCCGAATTGCGCCGCCAGCCATATTGCGTACGGCGCTTTTTGCCTTTGACATTCCACCAGCTGAGCCGAAAAAACGAGCTCTATATAACTGGGCCAGCGCCTCGAAAGGCATCCATCTCGGCCTTGTCGTGCTCAAGTGACATCACTCACGTGTGCTGCAGAGTGCGCCGGGTTCATCAGCCGGATGCACCTGCCGCACACAAAATTCTTATTTTCTAAACAGATAATGCAATAATACGGGGCGCAACAGCTCACAATCAGTGAAACGTAACCACGCGCGAGAATGCAAACAGTAGGACGAAAATGATTATTTATTACATTTACTACTATAATTAGTGAAATAAAGAATAAACACTTCAGAAAAGCTTTGAACAAAATGACGTGGACAGGAGAACGTGTATACCTGTGTAATACGTTATGATGATGACTTGTACAGGGAAAAAAACAAAAAACGTCAGCGAAATACATTATTGCTCAAGCACTGAAACCATAACACAAACAAAAAAGCCAAACCACGAATTTTGACGACCATCCTGATTTTCACCAGTCGATGTTTTGGATCATTTAAAGCAACGCAAGAAACTTAAAACCATAAATCATCAGATAGATGCCAATTTCACAATTCAAATAGTCTGCTGTTAATGTTTTACATTCACTTTGCATTCGCGAAAGAAACCTGCGACTCGTTGCGAGAATGAGAGTAAAAATTCCAGACGAAACCAGTTTCATGCTCCGTGATACATTTCCATTTGTCAAAATGCGATACATCCAAATCCAAGGACTAATTAACCATCGATAAATCGATGATTGGTAAAATCCACGAATATCGAATAAAATGAACTGAGCTAGCGCATGAATTTACACCAACCAACCTGTTCCTTAATTGAAGATTTGTACCACATATTACGAACAGATTGAAGTCTATAGCTAGCATCATAAAGTGCAATTGATAAAATCACGATCACACACCTCCCGGCGGTCATAATATTACACCCAGAGTAAAAAACCTGATAGGATTCTTACTTTATCGAGATCGATAATTTTTTCCTTGTTTGATCCAATCGTTATTACACGCCGTATAGTACTACTCTTCTTTTAATTTATGTCGAGCGCACATTTCTTTATATATAATAGGCCACCTGAGTTTGCATTTCCCGTCCGTTTTACTGTGAGAAACGTCTCCGTCATAAAAGCGTGTGTAGAAATAAAGCACACAAAGCATGAGGTGCGTATTTATGTGTATCACAAGTAGGGAACACACAAACATTCCGGGGAATTTTGTGCCATTTTGCAAAACGTTGTTGATATACGTGAGATAGGCGATCCTTTGTTGTTTTTCTTTCGCATTTTCAAATTTAAATTCTGGAAAATGAGGAGGCCACGAACAAAGCTTGCGATTTTGCGTGTACGTGGCGACGACTTTATCTTTAGTACAAAGGACATTTTCAAGGAAGCTAAAATGCTAAAATTAGGGAGCTATTTACATGCAGAAATAAACTATCCTGAGAATTAAAATTAGACGAGGACCTTATTGTCTTTGCTTTCTTAGAAAAATTTATATTTTTAACAACTAACAATTTAAAAAATATAAAAAAGAGTTGAACATTTCAATGCAAGAATATTAAGTCAAACCATCCGAGCTATCAAATCAGCCCGTGGGTTGTCTAGTCGTCTAGTTGTAGCCGCACGGAAACACGTTTTAAAGAGCAAAGAAGCTCTTACTTCAGAACTTGATTTGCATTTTTCGATTGCATGCTCTGTTTAATACGCACGTCGAGCATGAATGTACAACAAACAAGGGCCGAAAAACAAACAAGTGCTCGCATGCATCACCTGTTGATCGCGCACTCTGATGTGGTGATCAGCTGCGAAACGGCACTTTGGAACACTTAAAACTCAAAATAAAGGAGACTCTGGCATAGGAAAAAAATAATAGATGGACGGTGTCCTG
The DNA here is from genome assembly GCF_949628265.1 of Cloeon dipterum. NCBI lineage: Eukaryota > Metazoa > Arthropoda > Insecta > Ephemeroptera > Baetidae > Cloeon > Cloeon dipterum. Next base: position 27,271,788 of record NC_088787.1, read on the forward strand.
CGGATCGATTGTGCGCGGATCAGCGAAACAAAATCTGCCTAATGAAGACGCAAACGATGAATTGCACACGTCATCTGCAGGGAAATGGCACATCCCGCAGAGCACCATCTGTCCAACAATGGTCTAAATTGTTGCAAGCGTCTAATTGTTGTTTCGTGTTGCCACGGGCGTCAGTTTTTTCCTCGCGATTAGTCCAATATGTATAACTTTTTGCTTAAGTTTCTAGTCTGAATCACACGCAGACTTCCGAAAAGTTGTACTTTACTTGAAGAAAAAAATAATCTTTTCACGAAGAAGCCACACATCGCCGCGGTTCAATGCGTTGATGTTCTTTACTTGTTATTCAAGGTTTTGATGGTTTTGAAAAAGAGTTATGACCCAATTGATTTTTTCTGTCACAAATAAGCAACACTTATAAATATATTTTTTCATTTTTTATTTCAAAAAAAAAAATAACAATCATAAAGTTCAATTTTCGATCAACTATGTACTAAAAGCATGAATATTAAATCATTTTCCCTCAAGGAACAATATACCGAGCCCAATTCAAGATTTGAGTTGAATCAATTAATATAAACATCAGTTTGTTTTTAAGTTTTGAGTAAAATATTTTAAATGACGATATTTTATCCAATATACATCCTACTAAATTTAATCACACTTCCTTTACTGTTTACGATCAAAAGTGCATGGTAAATTCAAAATATTCAAACACTAAAATGCATCTTAGAGAAATTGGCGAATATTCTAGTAGCGCTCCAAGGAATTAAAAACTATTGTTTGAGAACCGACTTAGGAGTGGAGCTGGCATGACCAAATTTGCAACTCACAATCACTATAGCTGAGATGATTAATTTCTTTCCCCTAATTAAGAACGCGCTTTGTACAGATGGTCAGCGGGAACAATAGCGGTTGGAATGTTATAAACGAACGAAAAGTCATTCATTAGCTGTTTTGTTATGAACTTGATTGCATTTTAATTTGTGCGCTTTGTTTTGTTACAGGGAGAGCCAGGAGACCCAGTAGCCCTTGCACAGCCCACCCGCTATCACTACTACCCCCACAATCAACATGTCTATTTGTTACCTGAATGCGCCATCCAGCAGGTATATTTATGTTTTCACCTGTATGAACTTCGAGTTTTCTGATTATGAAATTTGAATTATTTGTGCATAGTGATATTGCAACATTAATATCAATGTCATCACAATCCAAAGTCAGATTTAAAATAAATATAATGTGAGAGGAATTTAAAAATTCAAGTTTGCTCCATTGGTTTGAATTTAAATAATGTGCTAATTGAATTATTTTACATTTAAGGTGTGCAACGCTGTTTACGTGCGTCTGAACTACACTCAGCCGTTGTGCGCGTGTCCTGCGGGGCACAGAGACCCTTGTTCAGCTAGCCTCAGGTCAGACGACTTGCATACTACAGAGCTCATCACAGATAAGAGACTCGGAAAGGTAATCTGTTTCTTTCGATTGATAGCTGTAAGTACTAATTATACATATATTATAGCCCTTGACATTGGTGAAGACTTGCGAGCCAGTTGCGGAAATGCGTGAGTGCAGAGCACCTAGAGACTGGTCTCTACTCGCGTTGCAGAACGTCAGGACGGGAAAATCGCATTACTTGGTTATATGCAGATGTCCAGGAGAAAATGCACTTGGTAAGGAAATCAGAAAGCTTTGTCCATTTTATTATTTCAAGTGTGATGCTGATATAAAATAATTTAAAAAATTTGGGTTACTATCAATTCCATAAGTTTTAAAAACAGAACTATATAAAATTATTTCAATGTTTTCCCCTCATCTAATAATGAACAAATGAATTATGTGCAGAGGGCCCCATGAGTCATGATCAACCAACATACGCCAGCGTCCCCGGAATTCGAGTATTCGGAATGATGTGCGTCCGACAAACCGTGACAAAATTCAGGGCAGCACGCCCTCTCAGGGTGCGGCGGCAGCTTTTAGGTGTGTAACTTTCAAAGTAATGCTCTAGTGAGCTCAATTTACAAACAAACTCCCTTTCAGGACCGAAACCATTGTTCCCGTGGCACCGAGTGCGACAGATGACCGACAGATTGGGCTGGAGCCGATGATGGCCATCGGCCGCTGGGTTATGGACTGGGTTCCGACTGACTGGCAGTCTCTTAATGGTGTTGTTTTTCCCCTCCCTCCCCCTCATCTCATGTAGATAAGAAGTTCAAGTTTGAATCTCTTGCGTAACTTATTGAAAATTGAAACTCTACACGCCTAAATTATTGCCTAGTTCATAATGATTAACTGGTTAGTTAATTTATACGCGACTAATTTTTAGTTCAGTGAGAACAAATGCCCATCTGAGTTTTTGTGCCTGACGATGTGAGATTGTGTGCGAAAATGTATATAACAAACAATACACTCGTGGACCTGAAGTTTGGTTAGGTCAAAGTGATTGCTCGACTTTTATTTTCTATCCCAACCTGAAATTTAGGAAGAAAAAAAGGCTGTACTCACCGAGGATGTCTGCGTTAGCCAGAATGTTGCAAGTGTACATAGCCAGCATGAGGCGCTGAGGCTGCGACTGGAATGCTTTTCGACAGGCCTCTTTTACTGCAGACATGAGCTGTCCAGTTATAACTTGACCCCTGAAAATAAACATTAATTGGTTAAAATTTAATTTAACATATTTGGGCTATTATTTAAGTTTTTTAACAAGCATATTATAAATAAGAGTCAAGATACATTATGCTAGGTGAGACAGGATAGAGTGGAATGATCCAAATTTTTCTGCTTTCGACAAATTAATGAACTTGCTATTTAGCACTAATTTTGGTGAAGTATTTCTACAACCATGTAGATTATCCGAAACAATATGCTGAAGATTCCTTACTCTTCTTTGAAATCCTGGACAATGAAACAAACACCCATGAGGGGCTCTTCACACAAGGGTCCAGCAAAGGTGGCCAGCTGGAAACCATTGATGAAGGTACTGCCATAGGCTCCTTCTTCTGTCCAAACGCTGCCTTTGTGACCCTCAATTCGGTTGAGCAGAATGTTGGGGCCACATCTGCGGGGCCCAAAGCTCCATATCCGATCGACAGTGTCAATTGGCCAGTTGGCATCAGCGAATGCAGCCCTTAATTTTTCCTTTATTTTAAACGGGTCCAGTCGCAACTGTTGTCTACTATTTTCCAGAAGACTGGTAATTTCGGTAGGCAGAGGGACAGCCTGAAGTTTTAGGAATGCTCCTTTGTTGGCGGTCCAAACCTCAATATCTTTAACCTGAGAATAAAGGCAGTTTTGTAGAAAAAGGAAACAAAGTTATTCAATTTTTACCATTGAGGCGTCAGTGATGGCTTCATTTACCATGTCTGTTTTTGGCGGCTCAATGATGGTTTCTCTGAACTGGACTATTGGATCTGACACATTCAGTTCAATGTTTGCATACCTGTGAAATAGCAAGGTAAGCATTAGTCAATGATGTGGTAAAATCAGTGTCTATTTGTTAGAATTTCAAAAATATTTGAGAGTGTATAGAAAAATGTGCAACTGAAACAGGATTAAGAAATTGAACTGCCATCAACGTGGTACATCTTGGTTATTTTTCATAAATTTAGTTTCATGTGATTTACTATTCTCAAGATTTTTAAAAGCTATAGTTTAAACGTTGATTGATGCAGTAAAATGTATTTGCATTTTTAGATTTGGCTATCAGTATTTTTTTACAAATACTTATATAAATAAAAAACAAAGCTAGAATATAAATTAAGAAATTGTCAATTTTCTAAAAAAAAAACTTAAAGCACTTGACATAATTATAATATGAAACAAGATGTGAATATGATATTATGGGCCAGTGAGACATAACTTCTCAGTCACTAATCTCAAATTTTGCATTACTGCCCTGATAAGTTTGTCAGAGATTTCTCCTTTGCTGCCTTGGCTGCCTTTTAAAAGGAAAAGCTGTAATATTTTAAAAATCTCCTCTCTGCTAAAATGACTTCCAAATTTTCTTTTACCTCAGTTTGAGGTCTTCAATGCATCTCTGTAAGTGCACTTCTCCCACTGTTATAATAACGTGCTCTCCAGTCTCTTGCACAAGCACCTGAACACATGCATCAGCCTGGTTTAGCAATTTGAGCCCTCTGACAAGACGCGGCATTTGCTTGGGCAGTTTTGGCTCCAATGCCACGCGCAGAATTGGTTCTGCAGCTTGCTGCAGCTCTGTGAAGGCTGGGCAAGCAACAGTGGTTGACAAAGTAGCACTTTTAAGCACTTGTTCCTCCAGGCCTCCGATTCCTAGTACGTTTCCAGCTGGGACGAAATCCACAGCTTCCAGCTCACGCCCCATTAGGATATAGAGATGAGACACAGTGACAGGAAGAACATGAGGGCCAACATCTTCCCCAGCTGAAAGCTAATAATCCGATTAATTGTAACGTTTAAAGACATGGAAACTAAAAATAAATAAATACAGCGTAATCAGTTTGTTTTTGGGTAAACTTATCAAATTCAGAATGGTTAAAAAAGGAAAACCCCATGTTGGGTAAATTTGATTCACCTGATTTTACAATGGTTACTACCACAAGTGAAAAGACGGGCATGGAAGGTGTAATATTAATATGCACTTTTCCAATTTGTTATGCCTGTTTGATTGCTTGTGTGAGTAGCAATTGTAAAATCAGTAGAATTACAAATATTAAACCTCTGCTTAGCACATCCTGTGGGTTATGAGCTCTGTAAGTCCAAAGAACAACGCCCAGCAGATAACATGAGGCCTGAGTGGCCCAAAGGAGCTTGAGCTCATTGTGGCCATCTGTTAGCCTCCCCACACAAAGTTATATTTTTGAAACACCAGACATTCGTCCCTAAAGCCGCTAGAAAGGTGCGAAATCCAGCTAATGGCAAGTCGGTGCCTGTGCGCCTCCCAGCCAGTTGAACTACTTGAGCATTTTGAGTCACCTAATTACCATAATCTGATATTAGGTTAATGAAAATGTTGTAAAGATGCGAATTTTTGACAATATGTACAATTTGCAACAAATTAATTTGTGCCGATCCTCCTCACTACTTAGTACTGGAAACTTCCAGACGTTTCTCAAGTAAGTTCCAGGATTTCAAGTACCAGAACATCCAAGTCCAATTTACTCTGACCAAATTGACTTTAATTAATTATTCAAGTGAACTGACATATATTTACTTTTCCAATTAATTCATGATGTAATAATTTACTGTATATTCTGACAGTAAAGATAAAACCAATTGCATTCCAACTAATGTAAGCAATAAAATGTATAATTCAAATAAACTCTTTTTGTTCCTTTTTTATAATAATTATATTTAAAGGTACTCAATAAATTAAAAGATTTTAAAATTCGAAATTGCGACATGAAGTTTGAGCCCTAGATTTTAGGAAACCTTGTTCATTGTTTAAAAAAACCAAAGTAGTTGAGTTACTTGGCATGTTGCGTGTTTCAATCATACAACACCAACTATGAAATTAATCCGGAAAAACACATTCGCGAAGTCTCAAAGTTTCCCACATTTCAACGCCATCTTAGATCTGACTGGCGGGAACAAATTTCAAAGCGTATCTGGCTACCGCTGATTTTAAGCCAGAAATTAAATTTAACAAGCCATTTTGAATTTCTTGCATTAACTACCAATCCTCATTTACCAGACACTTTTGAGTTTGATATGTGACAGTTAAAACTTGTAAGCTAAACAAAAACAGAAGCTGTGACTGAGGTTTTAAATTAAACCAGTCATGGAATTTATATTGGGATATAAAAAAATTCTTACCCTTCTGAGGGCATCATGCGGATCGTGTTTTGGATTTAGAACATACAGAGTTTGGCCTTGTTTGATGGTGCCACTGAAGACTCTTGCAAACGCAACAAATGACATATTTATCTCTGGTAGTTCCTCTTCCTCATTAGTTTCAACCACATCAGCTTTTGTTTCCTCTGAAAATAATGTATTGGTTTATTGGTATGCATTTCATGTACAGTTTGCCTCAGAACCTTTTTCATCATTCATTTTGATTGCGCCTACCCCTGCTTTGGCCTTTTCCAACATTTGAGCACGTATTTCTCTTGCTAATTGCTGCCGTCTTGCGATTTCCTCTGAAGTCATTGGTTTTGGCTTATTTTCAGGCAGATCACGCTTTTCAACCTGATAAGATATTAGAGCATGGAAAGTCAATAGCTTCAGGTATAAATAACATATTAACGCACACACTAAAAATTTATAAAAAAAACACTTTAGATTACATATTATGTAGTCATCTTATGAAGCTCAAAATTAATCAAGTAGCACGCCAGCAACAGTAAGAATTCCAGTAAGGTTCCAGAATGCTAGCTAGCTACATATCACCATGCCAGTTAAAAAATAAATAAATTCACTTGTCTACCTGGCATGAAACTTAATCCATTTGGTCATGAAAGAATAGTAAATATTTTCAGGTTGTTCCTTATTAATTAATAAATAAATTATATATTTATACATTTCACCACTAGAGAGAATAATATGTCTGACAAAGCATGATTTTAAATAAATAAATATATTCCACAAGATTTTCATTTGATCAATAATTAAAAATGAAATAAATTTTGTGAATCTGCACTTACTGGTAACATTTTGGAGATGAATACTATAACTGGTGCATTATCTGAGGCACTGCATCCCATAAATGACTCCTTAAGAGCTTTGCTCTCTTCTGGCAAGATGTCGAATGTTCCAAGTTGTGAGCTCATGAGACCAGTAACTCGAGCTTCGCTTAAATTGGCGGGAGAGGGAACATCTTTACAAACCATATCTGTGAGTGTAAAATTGAAATTAATAGACACACAGGTGAGATGAATTCCAACGCACCTAATACTGAGTTGGCTAGAGGCAACCACTGGGCAAGAAGGGCTTTGATTTGTACACGATGGTCCGGGTGCCGAGCATCTCTGGCACTCATCTGACAGCCCACCTTCTGTGCCATTAATTTTAGCTTCTCCTTGTCTTTCGCTTCATACACCGACCACAAGTTATCTAGCACCATTTGCACAAAAATTGGCTTCTTTGCTTTTTCCTGGGCGCCAGCAACTATTTTGTTCCCCTTGATATAAAAGTCTCCCCACACAAACTTCCGTACCTCGACCTAGAAAGGGTTAAAATACTGTATAATTGAGCAAAACTTGAGTATGAAAACCAACCGGATCTAAATTCATTTTTGGTGCAAACATTTTTGCAAAGTAACTGACGTTGAAAGCCCACCCATCAACAGCACTGGCGAATACAACATTTCCCTGTTCTGGACTGAAGTAAAGCTGGGAATCATCTGCTGCTTCTAATCCAGATGTCCAGGTATCCGTACCCTTGGAAATCGCCTCAGAGGCAAACAATTCACCCATTACAGCATTCACCTAAAATGACAATATCATAACTAAGCTCACAGGAATAAAACAAGCAGAAAAACTATTTGCACCTGTTCAAGAACTTGTGTCAAATGAACGTAGGCATCAAGAGGCTGTAGTTTCATTTCATATATGAGTCTGTCGATTTTGTTGAGTACCAGCACAGGTTTAAGGTTCTCGGTCCACGCTTGCTGGATGCACACTTTGGTTTGGGGGCACACTCCTTCGACAACATCAACTACGACGATGGCTCCGTCACATAGTCGAACTGCAGTGGACACTTCGCTGGAGAAGTCCACATGTCCAGGGGAATCGATCACATTGATCAACATATCCTCACCCTCTGAAAATAAAAGCAATAAGCATTAAATAGAGAGCAATTTTTATCTTAATTGGGCTTTCCTTCTAAGCAAAATTAAAAAAAAATCGAAGTTGCTGATGCCTCTTATGAAGCTCAGTAATTTTAAAAGAATTTTTCTAATTTTGCAATGATTTAAGATTCAAGCACAATAAATTATTTTAAAACTTAATAATTAATATACCATAGGTATGTTTTAAAGCAATGGCACTGCTCTTCATGGTGATGCCCCGTTCCTGTTCGTCTGACCGACTGTCCATGTATCTGTGAGGTAAATTGTAAGTAAACATGCAAAAGAAAGGGCGTTTTAAGTTCTACGGCACCTGTGTTTTCCTGCCATAGCGGCTGAGATAATTCCATTGCTGGCGACCAGCGAGTCAACGAGAGTCGTTTTGCCGTGGTCCACGTGAGCCAGCACACAAACATTGCGCACATTTCGTGGCTTTCCCTGCAAAATCCGCAGCTCCTCCACAGTGGCTGTCCGCATGTTGCTCCAGCTGAAGAAACACTGTAAACTAAGGACACTGTAAGCTTGCAACCCTTTCCCCAGCTGGCCAGCTGGGCTACCACATGGGTCTGTTTTGTTTATTGTTGCGAGGAGACGATTGGCTCACGTGAAACAAGCTTCGCTCTGATTGGTCATAGCTCAAAGCAGAGCGCTAAGAGAGCATGGTTTTCAGGAAACAGCACCTAGCTTACATATAACATTATACTTCTTGCGTAAACAAGTAGTTGGATATAAACTTGTTAATTATTTTTCCCCATTTAGAGTAATTCGGATCTTATTTATAATATATTAACTTGACTTGTTGGTTTTGGATAACAAAATGAAAATAGCCAAAAATGGAATTTGGGGATAATTTGTTACTAAATGGTTATGTCAATTGCGGCTCTGTCAGGACTAGTGAGGCAGATGAAATATGAAAAAATAGCCTATTTCACTAGATTCAAGTCGCAACCTTCGTGGTCCCCTGAAAGGATGGGGCCCCAGGACAGAATTCCACGGTAGTTACCCTCCTGGGAGAACAACGCCCTATCAGGATTATTTCTGATACCACCAACTTTAATTGGTTCCCAAAGTTGGAAATGGAATATATGATTTAGGAAATTGATTTTAATTGTGAAAATATGAAGATTAAAAGGCGAGCGGATCATGGAAGCGTAAGTTCTTTAATTCCTAGGTTAGGAAAATGAAATAGGCTGGTTTAATAAGGACTTAATTGTATTGAGAACTGAATTTAGACGATAGAGAAGAAATTATAATGTGTATATTACAACGAGGTTAATTTGAAATCCAATATCTTCACTTTGAACAATGTGAAATTAAATGGAATCGGAACAGGAACTGAACTGAAATGAAGAGGAATAAGCTATAAGTGAAATATTGGACTCTCACCACTTACTCTGCCAACTAAAGAAATATGTTAGTCTGCGGACGTCTCCCACACTTACCCGTTGTGACGTTGTGGAAAAATTAACTTTCAATTAACCGCTGGTTTTAAAGGGGCAAGAAGTGGGGTTCGGAGCACTTACCTTTGCAGTGCAAAATATTCAAAAAGTTACATAATTCGTTGAGCGAGAAACTTATTTATTTTCAGTTCTGTTAGAAAATTATATAGTTCTGAATTTTATGGATTTTATAAGGTTTTCATAAAATCCATTATCAATCGTAAAATTATGATTCCAGTAATTTAAAATATCATTGGAAAATTGAAGTCCATTAGTATTAAATTTGAAATTATCAGATGAGATATTAATGGGGATGCCGAAAATAGTTAAATTATACGTATTTAAAATAAAACAGGATCAAACGGCGTTACAGAACAGACAATATTAATTAGCTGATCACAAAAATTGTTCAGTTTTTCACCTTCAATAATAAAATTTTTAGTACTCTCCCCAATATAATGGACATCAATATTTTCAAGAGGAACACACGTAACCAGAAACAGCTTGAGAGCTGCAATAAAATTTCTAGATTCTTCTACACGAATATTCACACTTGGACATAAAACGTTTAATGCTCGCAAGGATTTGCTTATTCCATTCTCACAATTCATCCACAGAATATCATTCACCGAAATATTGCCACTTTCTAAAATCTGGAGCTTCGGTGAATGCTTTATCACAAATCTCAAAAATTCCGAAGATTGAGTTGAATCAATACAGCTATAACTGTGGAACTTTATATGTTTTAAATGCTGAAGTGTTATACGAGAGCACTGATTGGAATTCAAGAGCTTATAATAGCCGATATATTGAAATTCTTCAAGAAGCGGACAGCTCAAAATAAGACTAAATAAATCGAAACCAAATGATTCGGTAGAAGAGCAGTCGTAAGAAATAATCGATAGAGACCGCAAGGACTCTGAGAAATTTTTCAAAGCCATGCCAATAGCTTGAGGTTGGAATTCATCCATCACGATTTTTTGCACATTTTTCAATTCCTGTATTTTCCACAGGTTTTCCATCGTTTTGAACCGAGAAATTAAATGCAGCTCATCCACTATCACATTTTTGGGCCACTTGCACTTGCTTAGTCGGTGGTCTAAAGTGACCTTTTTCAGATGGCAGCATCTTTGAGAAGGCAATAAACTCAGGAAGTCGTCATCCCAATTGTCCGAAATTCTGAAGTGAACGTCAACCACGCATTTTCGAAGGTAGGGAAGACGCTTGTAAAGGTATATTTTTGCCCGCACTGCCTGTATTTTGATGAGCTCCTCTTCCTCAAAGTAAAGTGGAAAGGCAGACTCTTGTTTAAGGCATAGATCCGTTAGGTTTTTTAAGTTGGCCAATGGCCTGTGACCGTTCTGACTGAGGAAGTTCTGGGCAACGACAAGATGAAGGGAACTGGAATTTCCATGAATAATCATAATATTAAATATATTCGTTTCAGTTTTCTGTTATTTCACGTTATTGCTATTTATACATAATTGAATCAATATGTGCTACAATTAATTGAAAATTATGTGCTTTATGAAAATTATTCCATGTATATTAAATTGATCGAGTATTATGAAGTTTAATTACAAAATTAGTTGCATGTGCACCTGCTAATTCACCAACTCTTATTCCAAGCTTACCGCGCATGCATTTTCATAATTCAAATCAAAATATATGAAATCCTATTTCTTAAGCATGAAATTAATTTAGACTGGAAATTGCTTAATAATAAATTATTAAAAAAATCAAGCATTGCACTAAAATAAAAAAAATCCATGTTGGAGGATATCTAGTAGGAATCAAACTTTGAAAGCTTACTTTAAATGCGGAAGAGAATTGCTTATTCTCAAGACATCTCCTGGGAAAAGCACAAAGTTTCCCAACGCTGATAAGCTCCTTAAATTTCTCATTTGTAAAACATCCTCGAGGACGTCAGTCCGACTAAAACTTTCCGGGAATTGGATTTTGCCGAGCTGCCTGCAATTTTGACAGATATGTTTCCAGACTTGATGCCAGCTCTTCTCCGGCACGCATCTCAAATCAAACTCTTGCGTCCGCTCGTTTAGAAGCAACTTTAGAAAGGGAACGCTGACGGACCTGCTGTACGCTACGTCGATCAACCTTTGCAGCAGCGTACTGGCTGTAAAAATGGCCGAATTTTACTGCCACGCTGCGTAAATTAAACATCGTACTCACGTAAAAGCTGGAAGCTATTTACACCGCTGAAATTGCAAAAGCGTGTTTCATTGCTCAAAACCTTTTCCACGCTCAAATCCATTAACGATGGGAAGGCTCGCCGAAAGTCCTGGTGAAACGCTAGCCGCGCCTTTTGAGCAACATTCACCATTGCTTGCAAACCTTCTGTAGGGCTAACAAATTAAATCATAGATATGAGTGGTTTTTAGAAATTCGGGAAATTTGAATATTCTTTTAGGGTGCCTGCTTTATAGCTATTAAAAAAAGAAAAAGGAGGCATGAGTTCAATGACAAGGATTTTACAACACTCTCTTACTCGCACATATTTACGCCCTAATATCGCAGATAGGGCGACTGTTCCGCTTATCAATCCTTCAGTGCGGGTGGCATATATTGATTAATTAATAACAAATATTAATATTATCTACCATTGCACAGATCTGACGATGTAGATAACGTTAAACTGCATTTTTAGTTAATGTGACTATTTGTATGGATTCTTAGAAACTAAAAGCTTGTTCAGATTCAGATGTTGCAGAAAATTTAAGGGGAAATAACGTTGGTTGCAAATAAAAGTCCTTGACCAAATGAAATTAAGCCTGCACTCCGAAAAAACGGTTTAAAAAATTGGTTTTGAAAAACTTATTCCCCTCATCAAAACTTACAAGTCGTTCCGCCGTTCTTCGGCCATTCTAGCTGTATGTGAGCGGAATGAAGCGATTGCTGATGTGACAGTCAAGTTGCTAAATATTCTATTGCAGAAAATCGACCCAAAAGGAAGTGCCTGTGGCCAAGGTCGAAGAAGGGTTTGCTTTGGTGACGTGTTGGCTCAGCTCGCGGATGAATTGCGGGAAGTGTGTTAATAAGAGCGAGCACGATTTGGTAAATTTAGATGGGCTGACAGTCTATAAATAGCGTCCAATGCAGCCGCTGCGCCCAATGACGTCTTTCGGACAAAGTTATTATTCTCTTCAACAGCAACCAAACTATCAGTCGTAAATATTAATTAAATTTCCTTCGACCTGCACGTGTATGCATCGTCGTTAACGTTGACAAATTATCTATCAAGTTGTCAAAACGACGCATTGATGTGCTCAGCTTTAAAAATGCTGTCGATGCGCGTATAAATTTTTTCTATAAGTATATAATTTGAAAAAAACGCTTCAAATGAAACAGAAATAATTTTAGTGGTTGTATGCCGTGAGTTTAATAAAATTTTGTATTTCATTTTATATAAAACTGAATGCAGATTTACCTAGAATTAAGATGCAATATCCTTTTAAATAGTGTAATTACATTATCATGAGCAATATACTCTATTATCAACTATTGTTATGTAACTTAATTTTTCGAGTATATATTGCTTTAAGCAAGGTACTATTTTTTGCTTGAATTAAATGCTCTAAAATTTAAAAATTTTGAAGTCGTTTCTTTTTTCAACAGAGGGTCTGTCCAAGAATGCTTAATTATATCAAAATAAAAAATTAATTTCTTTAATGTTCTTTAACGTTAGTCTTATAAATCACACTTATACTAATCTAATTAATTCGTTGTCAAGTCTACTAAAGCTAAAATTATTTTAAAAATTGCTGTAAGAGCATATCAGATATGTTTTTGGCATAGTGATATTATCATTCATGAAGAGAATGCAACTTGATGCTTTGTATTCGGAAGAATCGTGAGGGTTGAGCTAAATAAAATAATATATTTATTTGTTTTAATGATTAACTTGTGTGGTGTCTTTTATTGAAAATCATGTTTGAGAAAATATACACAAAATATGTACAGCTTGCAATAGTTGTATATTTACAGTTGATGCCTTTACACTGAAATTATAACGACCAAGACAAGAGACTCAACCAAAAGTTGAAAAACTTTTTACGTAACAAATAATCGGACAGTTTTACTTATAAAAATCGCAGATCACTATTCTGAAGACGTACAAGTTATGCGTTTGACATCAAAATTGAGACGAAATTATTGGGAAACGTTCTATAACAGTGTGTGTTAAGTGTGTCGGTCTAAAAGTACGAGTTGTCAAATTCAATGGGTTAGAGTAAGAAGTTGATTTCAGCTACGAGTGTTGAAAGCATTTTTTACCAGCATTCTTAGCACAAAGTTCCTTTTTTAATTATAAAACTACACTCGGCTTAGCCCAGCCGGAGCTACATAATTATCTTTACGCTTTTAGTAGTTAATAATTTATCCAAATAGCCGTGTGTGTGATATGATAAATGTTTACAACAATAGAACGACTTTATTCTTGAGTTACATTATTATTTTGTCGCACGGTAATAAAGGTTCAATAAAAATTATGATTGTTTACAGCAGCAAAACATTTTTCGGCATTCGATATCAAGCTCAAGCGCGTTGCACGATCTACGGCCTCTGTTTTAGCGATTAATTCGACGCTTTTTCTACACTTGGAACAATTGATTACCGAATGAGAAAGCTCTTAAACTGCGCTCAAGCCGGTACTGCTTCTTTATGATTTTGATACTTCAATTCTGACACTCTGTTTCCTTCCTTCATTTCAGTACAAAATTATGGTCCTTCGATTTACTTTTAGAATCGCGTTTTTTTTTCAATTTTCCAGTAAAAACATGCAGATGAGTGTGTGTGTTTTTGTAACAATCGTGAGAGGAGGAGATTCATATTAAGTAACTATATCGATACATTATTATTCCGTAACTGCAGAGGGCAGTGGGATTGTGTCGGATGAGAATCAGAAGGCTTTCTAAATTCGCGATAACAATAATTATCTGATGGATACACATCATCGGATTCGAGCACCAAGTAGAAAAATATCCGTTCGTTGTGTTGGAAACCAGATATTTTCTTCCACATTTTTACCACCTTTCGCTTTGAATTCAGAAAATGTGAAGTGAATTTGGATCAAAAAGCCTTCTTTGGAAAGTATAAGCGGCTTGGCAGGCGTTTTATCGGGCACACGGACAGTAAATTTGTCTTTATTGATCAACAACAATTTGTCAACTATTTACACGTTTTCATTATTGCGTCTCGATTCAACTCTTAAATATGATGTAACACACGTGTCGATAAAAATTAATATTGAATAGAAAAACGTGACGCTAACCGTACGAATAGTATGTAGTTTTACAATCGAGAGAGGAGGCGATTGTGCATGTAGGAGGTAATAATAAGCGAGTTAGGAATCGAGAAAGGTGCTCTCGTAATTCTATAGAGAATATAACTCCGTCGACGACGAGTCTCGCCTCCAAACACTGGTGTGTGTCTCTTTTTCGTGCGTTAAATCCATTTTACGTGAGTGTTTGAATCAACCATATTTCGCGTATCGTCAAGGGAATCCACAGAAGGGAACATTTCTGCTCTCATCTCTGCTACATGTTAAATTAAAACTTTGTTACCCGCAATTATCACTTTAATTTTAAACACGGTGCAATCAATGTGCTCCATTTGAATAACAGTGTTTTCATCAATTCATCTTTTGCTCGAATATAATATGTACAACTACAAATTGGATATAATTTTTATAATGTGTGTGTGTGAAAGTGAAAAGGCCTCTTGCATACTTCATTTTTCCTCACACGAGCATATAGCGCACTCTTTCTGAAAACGATAAAACTCGGGCGATTTCCGAGGAAATTGTCTACGCTGCGCAACGAAATTAATAGTCTGGAATAGAGCCGGAATGTTGTTCGATGAAGTTGAAACGGCTGTTTCGTTCAGAGAAAAGCTTGATGTAGGCGTTATAGAAAGCGAGCGGCGTAAAATAAGGCAGAGTTTGGTTGGTCTGCTGACAGGAAATGTCACATCGAAAGCAGGCAGTTTTTTATAAAATTTTGTTACAACATGAAGCACATTTATCCTCTGATCCATCACATCTCGTCATATATATCTGTGCAAAATATTCTTACAGACAACAATTCACTTAGTAAGGTACGTGGTGCATAAGTGCAAAATGGCTTAGAATAATATAGTGGATTCACATTTTAACATTTCATTATAGCATTACTTAAATCGATAATCGTCTTCATTTAATTACGCACGTTCTCCTTTAATACTTGAAAGATTCTCTGTCGTTCGATATTGTTTGCTGACAGCAGCGCGTATGATTTGTGGTAGAATTTTTTAAACACCTTTTTAGGATCAATGGAAACTAGAGGACCCAAACGAACGTTTAAATATAACACAAGCCAGCTTGTAATCTCCCAATTAATATCAAGTTAACAAATCGCGCATACAAAATAATCAACGAATTGCTTCACTGAGAGTGATTAACAATCTATCTGTCATAACTTGTCTTTTGCTTTTAAGAAGTCATTATCACAGTCCGAATGTAAAAAAGACTAGCTCGAACAATTAATCAACGAAACAACACAACAACATATTTTGCTTTATAATTATTACTCTTCAATTCGTCATTCATAAATGGGTATACATATAGAATATTAAACTGAGTGACTTCCTCTAAACTTGAATAAAATCTTCGCCGGTGATTTCTTAATAAGTACAGCTGCACTGCAACCGAAGTGTTCGTGTACGCACACTGTACATCGTTTTTGTCTTTGTTTTGTTTGCATCCTTTAACATTCGATCTATTCCGTGCTTGATTTTCACGAGCCGGCGGTAGCGAGGATGGCTTCGAACCCACGCTACGAGAAAGCCTTGTAGTGGATGAAGAAGAAAATCAGAAACATGAAGAAGGCTACTGGAAATACTACTCTTGAAATCACGTCAATTGTTTTCGCAACACGTATTGGGTGTGATGGCTCCTTTTTGCGCACCTGAAATGCAAAACGAACGCTGCTTAGTGCGTGGAATTCGCTAGGATGAGTACATCACATCAACAGCGCTGCGGCTAAAAAGAAATTTCGAAACGACCTCTTACGGAGCTGCAATTGCCCGAAAAATCCGATTAGGCCTCATTTGAAATGAGATGAATAAAAGTATTCTCTCAAAGGGATTCACCCCATAGATTGAATCGTATGATTGCAGAAATGCACACTTATCACGACAGTATTTGACATACATTGTAGATGCACACTAACCATCTCGCATGCACATCATGCTTTGCACTTAATTCAGGGTTCTGCACTAATTTAGCGAGAGTGCATCAAGGTATAGGTGTGGGGTGCCGGCATTCTCTATACTAATAAGAAGAGTTTAATATAAAAATGTATTGCAAAGTAAGTGTGAGAGGTGGCCAGAGCTCTTAAACAAAATATTGTGAGGTGGGATCTGTTGGCTGTTTATATAAGTTTCAGTTTGACTTCGGTCTGTTTTAGTTAATCGTAATTTTGATGGACATGTTCAATTATTGTGGTGTCTGTGCGTGGATTTTCGCAATTTATCATGAATAAATGATTTTATATTTTTATGATTCGAAGTAAAAAGTGCCTTTATTATGAGGTGAGACTCATGTATATGAAGAAAACTTGATAAAATAAATAAAAACGAATCTAATAATAGGAACCAGTAAATCGATAGAAGAGTAAACCCAGAGATTCCAATCAGTACACACAGAACGATTTTCTATTCTAGTCATACGTGTGTCGATCGCTGTACGTCTGCGTAGTTCTATGGATATACATCAATTATGTAGTTGTAAGAATCGTTTTTCGGTGGACAATAAGACATGCTCTTTTTGTGATGACAATGCTTTTTTTCTGGATTTGCAAATTAAAAGACTGCCACCTACAGCTCTTCTATTTAAAAAGTTGTCAATATTTCTAACATGAAACTAATTAATAAGGCCCCCTGAGCACTTGTGAAACAAAGAGAAGAAAATATTTAAATAATAATATGTAATAGTAAAAAATAATACGAAAGTCGGATATGGCCTGCATATTACTCTAAAACACAGTTTCATGTCACGTACGTGTGATGTAATCCAGTTTGATATATTCTAATTTTTATATTGGGAGCATGTCAACTTGTTGTCTAGACACCAAACCAACCAACCAACCAACCAACCAAAGGGCCAAAGGGGATGTACCTCAGTGATGCTGCCATGGCATCCGTTATTGGCCGGATGAGTGCAAGGGTCAGTTCCTCCGCCGCAGTTGGTGCACGCCACGATGTCGTTTGGGCCTGCCGTGGTGACTGTACTGCCATGGCCCATGGGTGACGAGAGCTCAACGCCCCCAGCGCCGCCCTTCTTGTTGGCCTCGGTGCCCTGGCAAAGTACACACAACAATCAAGATCCCCAGGCCACGAGGACGGGGTAGTCAGTCACCACAGCAGGGAGAGTAGTGAACCAATTATTGTTCTTTTAAAGCACTGATCGACTGATCAGTTTTGAGTTTTTTGATGCTGAACCAGCAGTCATGGAATTTTTATACATTAAAGAGAGGTTTAGAAAGGGGAGTTAGTTTTGTGGACAGATTATCATACGCCAAAAGAGGTGAAGAGACAGAATGAGCAACAGACAGGTAGAGAGGCGCAAACAGTGCTGTAGTAGTAATAATAATAATGGACCATAGATAGGTCAAAATGCTTGGTGTGTGTTAGAGTATAGGATACATATTTAACAACAGTACGCAAAACCAACCTGAAGAGTTTTCAGACAGGGTAAGTGTTATTATAAGCCAATAAAATTGCAAAGGCCAAATTCCACTCGAACGGATTCAAAAAAACAAAAAAGCATGTTTTGAGTCTAATTTAAAGATCGCAAAGATCGTATTCCCGGATTTACACATTTCAAAATTTTTAATTATGCAATTTGGTCAGCAAAGCAGTTTTGCAGGTTGCATAATCTAAAATTATACATAGTTAACTGCCTTGTAGAAAAATTAATTTGAAATTTTTTTCTTTTAATGGGAAATTTTAGCTTTTATTTTGAATGCAGCTTCAGGGGCTTTTTGCAAAGAAAGGCCTCAGTGCAGTGTAATCGAGACTCAGCTAATTGAAGTTCAAAACCTGGTATTTACATACGCTAATGCTTACCTCCGACTCTGAGCCAGAAATTCATTGAAGATCTTTTTCAAGAACCACAAAGAACTTTGGATATATAATAATAATAATAATGAACAATCAAATGCAAAAAGATAGAAGGAGGGAGAGTAAGACAGCAAGAAGAGGAATACAAATTATCAATTTAGGTTGAACTAATGCTGAGGTGTTCAAGTAGAGGACTGTTGTGCACTAGATTCAATAATAACTTTTATATAAAACTACAGCAAAGTCTGCTCCCTCTAATGAATCAAATCGGTAGTATTTGGAGTATGATAACTGCTCTAAGTTCAACTAAAGCCAAATCCAGTTGGACCCTATTCATTTGCCAATTTCTGAATAATCCACAAATAGTTAAAAAGCCAATTTCAATGAAGAGAATCCATTTGCTTCCTTTCTTAAAATTAATATATAAAATGTGCAGCATTGTTATTTGATTGAGTTTGGACGGCCCCGATGGGCCGGTTGGGGCCCATCACCGGCCGCCCAATTAGAGAATAAACAGTAACGGTGAGCAAGCGCGACCTAAAGTTGAGGGATTAAAATAATTAAATTGCTTCTGGCGTATGTATGAGATCACTAGATAAATGAAAAACGTCCTAACTCATCAGTCAGTCGTGTGGCTGCTAAGCAGACACCAAGGGCCAATTACCTGCTTTTCCTCAAACTCACGGATTTTTGATCTCTAATTCATATATATAGTAATCACCATTCATATACAATTAGGGATTCGCATAATACTTATGTATAGATGTAATATAGAAAAGTTTGGAATAAAACAACTCAAGAGCAGAGGTAAAGATAGAAAGATCACAAAGACGAACGAACGTTTCCAATTCAGACAAAAATGGAAAGTAAAATGAACCAATTTTTGAGAAATGAGACGTACAGAGCAGGCAGATATATTCCAAAGATTATATAATATATGTTCACTATAATCTGGGCTTGGTGAGGCAATAGAAAATAACATCGTATATAATTATTTATAGGTAAAATGCTCTCAGCGGCACTTTGTTTGGAAAATAATCAACTGTATATATTCATAATTATGAAAAGGTAAGTGACCCCTGTTGCAATTTGTGTCAAAAGAAGCGCCGCCTAAGTAGCAGTAAGGGGTCTAAAGCTCAGCATTCGCACAACGACAAGAACAACAACAACAGCTCCCAACTTGATTACAAGATACTCTCTACACTGGCAGGCTCATCTAGATCTAGACATCCAGAGAATAATTAAATATTAATGCAGCCTACTTACCCAGCAGCCGGTTGTTTTAGGTGGAATTTCATTTGGCCCCGAGAGAGATTGAGAGAGAGATTGAGAGAGAGAGAGAGAGAGAGAGAGAGAGAGAGAGAGAGAGAGAGAGAGAGAGAGAGAGAGAGAGAGAGAGAGAGAGCAGGAAGAGGCTTAAATAATTTACAGCGGCACGCAAGATAGAGAGATTGGGAATATTGAGTTGAACTTCGAGACAGATAACAATCGCATGTTGAGCGGAGGAGAGAAAGAGAATTGAGTGCGTACTTGGCTCTTACTAGTTTTTTTTTCCAAAGCGTAGAAGTGTGCTTAAGGCACTTCTGGAGCTCTAGAGGATGAAACGTCGTTAGGAGTGTGGAGTTATCAGCAGTGGAATTGGCATCCGCATAAGGGAGTTTGTTTTGCACAAAAGATTGGGTAGAAAAACCGATAAAATAACCATTTGTACTCAAATACCGTTAATTCTAAAGCTTTTTTAATATTATACATGAATTTATAAATCGAGTTTTTTTTATTCTGACAATGAGATTGAATTCATGATAAGTTGATGAGAGTAAAAACTTCAAGTTTGATAGATTAGTTTAAAACATTGAGAAGTGTTTTTAGAGGATCGCAATGCATAAATAAAAAAAAATCACTAAAACAATTTTTGAGCTCCTTCTTTATCATGTTCTAATAAGGAACAAAGATGTTGAGAAAATCTTACTGCACGTCAAAAGCAGATATACGTTTTAGATTGGTGACAGGATGAAGGTGCAGGATAGTTAGAATTATACCGTGAGAGGGAAAGAAAAGAAATTGCCAATTCCAACTAAAACAAGTCGGTGAAACCATACGAGAAAGGGGGTGAAAAAGGAAAGCGTCTCTTACCTTTAAGCGCACTCACGTTTAGAAAACATTATTTTTAACATTTAGCTGCAGGAAACTTTATTTTTGTACTAAAAGGTCCACCGACGATTCAGCGGCACACTTACGCAAATGAGGGACAGTTTAATCAAGTCTACTGAACGGTGGACTTAGCCTTAATTATGTATAGCGAAGGGTGCTGTTATAAATAGAATCGATCTGAACCGACACCAAAAATAGTGGAACAGCAATAATTTACATAGAAAAGGATGCCATGCGACATGCATAACAGTACCTGCCTTACCAACGGGCTGGCCAAAATAATGCCAATTCTGTTGAGAACGGCGGGAAGTCTCTGAAAACAATAGACATTTGCACACGGGCTCTATTCTGACAAATTTCAATATTGAGAAGATGGAGTATATATAAAGAGAGAAATATTTCTAAACGATAAGATAAGGGGGCTAGAAATCCAGAGTAAGAGCGAGAGGGGGCACGATGCGTCTGGTTTGACACCTGGAGTGGAAAACACATCATGCGGTTTATTTGCGAAACAACACGTTTCCACTAATTAGAAATATAAGGGGAGGACGAATTGAACTGACTTGAACGAATATCATATTTTTGGCAACTTGATGGGACTTTCGCAAAAAAAAGCGAAGCGGAAATGAAAGTGAAAAACATAAAATCACTGTAGCACTCTTTTGTTTACTGTTCAGCCAAAAAGCTTTTTGATCTCACGCGCAGAATAGGAAACGAAAACAAACAGCCGATTAAATTGGAAACAGAGAGACGGGGGGAATAAATCGGTCGAGTGTTGTGTGTTGGTTGGTGTTCACGATAGGGCGTGTTGATGCTTTAATCGCACACTCACAAACACACACGTGTTGCTGTGGTCATGAACGAACGCGCGGATTGTTTGGGTGCTCTACCTAAAATCGAGGCTGTGTGGTTAGTTTCGTCATACAACGGGAATGAATAATAAATATATTTCCCAATCACTGCACATTGTTGGCGGTCAACTCGGAGTAATAATTAAATTAGTGCTACTGCTTACAAAACTCTATGATTTACGAGTAATGAATGTGATGGCAAATAATTTGGTCTTATCTGGTAAATTTCTCTCGAGTTCATTTAGATTATGGAGAATATTTGTGATTTAGTTTCAGCGTGAACTCAGTGAATCTGAACCTGAACTTTGTGAAGCACACCAATCACGTGGGACCTGCTTTCTCGTATTCCAGGCTGAGCCACAGTGATTGGTGCGAGTTCACAGGAGAGTTGCAAAACTCGCAAGCCTCTCAAAAATGTCGCGAGGCTTGCTAGGTTTGGAACTCGGATGCAATACCTGCGCGACGGGGTTCTCGCCCGGCCTGTAGACGACGTTGTGCTGCGGCCTCTTGCGCCCCACGTAGTTGACGCACACAAACTCGAGTAGACTGGCGTAGATGAAGCACATGCACACACCATCCCACACGTTCATGGCCGTCAGGTTGGACACGACCGGCAGGGTGGACCGGAAACCGTTCGACGTCGTGAAAAAGTTCAACATGGTCGTCACGCCTATCATGACGCGCGCTGGCACCGCGTTCCACTCCAGCCAGAACGTGATGAACGAGCTGGTAACCAGGATGATGCCCGGAATGAAGACCGTCGTGAAGTAGAATGCTCGGTCCCGCGTGAAAATCAGTTCGACTCGCAAACAGCTGTAGTTGCCTGTGGGCGAAAAGAGTTAATATCCAGTTAGTCAGAATATGATTGAAAAAAAGCAACAAATTCACTCCAAGAAACTCATCCTTAACAAGATCTACACATCACAGTTTCATTTGATATTTAATTATTACTTACTAAAAACTATTCTGTATGTATGTAGTTTTGTTTCTAATTTTTCTAGGATTATTTTTTTTTAATTTCATTTCGAAGATCATCTTTAGCTTTCGAAATTTCGACAACTTGAAATAATTGTTCCTAATTGAAACACGATTAATTTGGCTTGTGACACTATTACTCCTAAGATCTTCCTTATTGTTAGCATATAGCTGTTAATTTAGCAATTTAATGCATTTATTTTTTTTTATTTATTTATTCTCACATTTAGTCATAATAATACATTATAGTATCACAGGTCAAGTACAAAAAATGAAGCATGTGAGAATGGGCAACACTTCTGTTAAACAAGTAAATAAGACTCTGTAGGAATACACAGCCGAAGTGAGCCCAGACTAGGAAATAAATAAAGTTCAGTTTATTTCTCCAAAACAAGTTATTGGATATCAAAAATAAAAAAAAAACACATATTCAGGAGGAATTAGGCATTTATAATGTTAGCGAACAACCCGCTTAATCGCCACACTACAGCCCCATAACAGTACCCAAACATTTACGCACGGAAACAAAATATTAGCTAATTTTGAACGTTCCAGATTCGTGTAACAAGAAAATTCAATTAACCTCGCCAACTAGACTTCGTGTTGCAGGCCTGTGTGGCGTTCTTAATCAGGTAAGCGTTGAGCGTCTTGAGACTGGGTGATTTACGTAAGGTGCCCTCGTCGTTCTTCCACACATACTCAACGGCCGTCTGCTCATACGAAACTGCGAAAGGACTCATTAGTTAAAGGCTAAAAGCGTGAGAAAACACTCAGCTTCTCTCTTTCTCGCGTGTTTGCATAGCGAAAACATTTCACTTGAGTGTTGGAAGCCTTGATGGGACAATTTTGTTGAAGTTTAATTTGTGAGAAATCCCTTACAAAATATACATACTCTTGGATCATCACTGAAAGTTCAATTTATGATTGCGCCTTGCACTATTTGTATGCGGAAGTTATTGAGGTCGAAAATGCAGCCACCCGCTATATCCGTTATTCACATGAGAACGTTGGGAACGTGGAAAGCACTTATCATTAGTCCGCCAACTGAAAGTGGCAATTCAAATCACGTTATTAGGTCAAAACCAGAACGCTCGATTGCCTCACAAATGACTTTTCCGCACAACTCATCTATCAGAGTTGCAAATTGCATCTATTCGTTCATATTAAATTGTACCGCGAGGAACGTGAGGAAGCGCAATGAAACTTATCACTCGGAAAATTGAAACTGCAGAGTGCAGCACGGTCATATAATCGCAATAATATGTATACAACAAGCGTGGCACAAATAAAACATTACCACTCTTCAACTGCGTTATTTTATTACACTGCAGACAAGAAAAAGCGGCATTCGTGTTCATGCAACCGGGTGCACACTAAGGACGCGCTGGTTGCATAACTAGCCCGAGAATCACGGAACGACCGGGCGGGGGGGGGGGGGGCTGTATAAAGCGGCCCAGGGGAGCGGCAGGGTTAGTGGCACAATCCCGAGGATTACACGCTCCTCGTCGGCCCGAATGCAGCGACAAGCGCCTTTGATCAAACAAGCATTAAGAAAAAGTTCAAACAAACCCGGAGCTAGCCCGTCTCTCTTCCGTCACTACCGTCTGGGCCATTAATTGCCACTTTTGTCTCCACTCGGCTTAAGGAGAAAGCAATTGCGCGTGATTTGATTGATGGTCCCAAAATACGCCAGCCGGTGAATGCGACACTAGCCTGCCAAAATTAGGTTTTCATGAGATTGTGTGCGACGGTCGGAAAATAGAGCTGCGCGTTATCGGCTGGTTTATTTGCGGACGACTGCCGGCGGTGTGACAAAACGCGCGTTTATATGTATTTATTCACATGGAAACGTATGGCATAAATTTAACTAATCCACGGACTTACAATATCGAGAATGCCATTTTGGGCTAATCTGTTATAAAATAGGTTGAAATTCGTTAAAATATTAATCCTTCTTCCGCTGAGGTTTTTTCAGCAACAGATCAATTGGTTTCAAACAATCTGTGTTTATGTCTCTGGTAAAAAGTAAACTTAAAAATCCGTGTGATGTTAAAATTAATTCAGAAAATTCTTTGGTTCCAACTGAGGAATTTTTCTCAATATCTTTAACGTCATTCTTAATCGGTGCAGGCATCATTTCATAAGGTCTGGCGTGAACGGGTATATATTTAGAATATTCGGTTAAATTTAATATCTTCATAATCCATTTAGCTCAAGTTAAAGTAAAAATTATTGTTAGATACATTTAAAATTGCGACTCACAGTGACAGAAATTAATCTTTTCTGCAGTTTTTTTCCTAGTTCGGTTCACACATTCTGTCATGCTATCTATTTAAATTGCTTGTTATTTTTTGACGAATTTCCAAGAAAAAATTAAGCTGTAAAAAATGTTGGTCTGTTGCAGTAGAATTTGTGTCATCGCACCCGTCCTAACTGAGTTATCTCTAATTTGGGACAGTCAAGCGTGTTTTTGTTCCCAAATCAATTTGTTTGGCATTGAATGCGAGTGTGTGCCGAGTGACGCAACAGCCTACATGCACTCTCTCTATCGTTGTTCTGTAGCACAAAGTGGTACGTATACGGCGCTTTGTTTGCTTTATCGACTCTCTCCGTGCCGGAGGTGGATGTTGCTGATAGATGGGAGGAAAACTAGCAGACCGTGTGTCGTTCCGACAGCGTTTTTGCAGAGTAATGAGATTACTCCGAGAAAAAAAGAGTACTTTGCGGCTTCAGATAACTCGGGACATCGCCACTCTGTCTAAATCTATAAAATTATCAGGAACAAGGATAACGAAATTTCTTACTTTCTCCCAATTGAAAAGGAATTTTTTGGTGATATTGATTTCTGCATCATCAATGTGACTTCGAAAAGCGAGCTGGGAAAAACTCAAAGAAGAATCAGGATTCTTTCGAAATAAATCCTCTAACCACCGCAAATTAAAAGTTTAAAAAAATGATAAATTGACACAGCAGGGATTGCCAAATGTTTCATTTTGCTGCACCTCGTGGATTTGATATAATTTTCCCCCGTGTAGTGTGGTTTTTACATGAAACATTTCCTGGGATTGATTGCAAACCTTTGAATTTAAAACAGCGCTCCACAGTCATATCGGACAACACTTCATAAATTCCGCCCTTTATTGAATATTTCAGTGTGCAGCTTCATCGTCCCTCACTCGCGCAGCATTACAAAACCATCCGCAAACGCAGCAGGGGAAACAAACAGTTTTATCAATTTACAATAATAGAGTTACGCCGCTCGCCTGCCCGTAAATTAGATTGCAGAGTTGGAAGCTTGTCGGCAGAAGGGTGGTTTATTTTGGAAAGTGACGACAGATGACTCGATATGCGGGAAAACTTTTCGTTTCAAGGGTTGACTGAGTGCTTGACCCCAATTTGTTGAGTTGCGAAGCGCCGACAAAACTGCAGCTACATAGCCGCCGGGCCGTGACCGTCGGCCTTTCTGGCTGCTTAGGCCGCATAAAACGGTGTGTAATTAAGTTATTTAGGCTATCACGAGAGGCAGCGGGAGAAAGAGAGTGGCTGAGTGTGCAGTGCACCAATCTTGTGTGTGTTACTTACTGCTCTCCATGGCGAAGGAGCAGAGAGGATCGTCAAAGGGGAAGATGCTCAGGCTGCCTTGGCAGGATAAAATGAGATGCCTCCTGAAATAGACAAGATCGTTTTATTCCTCCATGCGTGAGCGTAAACACGCCGTGATAGACCCCCTATTGCAGCACTTGCGGCGGGCTAATTAAGTAATGATTAAATACCCTGGGAGTCGAATTTCCGCCGCAGCGAGCGTGCATAATTCACAACGTCTTGGCATAATAAGAGGCTTGCAAAGTTATGCTCTGTACTTAGTGTCGTAGGAAGGGAGGCAAGTGGAATCAAAATCATTAAAGCAAGCCATGAACTTTGTTGGAAAATTTTAAATTCTGTCCCATATTAAAATAGGAAGTAAATTAGTGGGAATGACACTGACAAAGTTATAAATATCCATTATAATATTTTACTGAATCACATACATTAATGGTAATAAAGAAAAGTAATAGACATATTTGGCTAGATCTCGACAAAATAAAAATTAGCATTTTTTAAAATTTGATTTTGCTTTTATTTATATATTTTTTTTGCTCAATGCCACTATAGCCGTTGCTTGCATCGACCCATACTTGCTTACAAAAATAGACAACTTAATCAGTTGTTAGAAATTTTATCAATTAATTAGACGTTGGTTTCGTTAATTAAAATTAAAATTTTGGTGATTTAAATTACACTTATGCATTAAACGAACTACGTTTGGAGAAACAGCACACAAGGAATTCGGAACATATCTGCTGAGGAACACGTGTGAAAGAAGCTCAAGTTGCGTGTGAAAATGTTTTAATCTGGTTGAAGGTTGCGTGAAGGAAGAATGTATATAGCACACACTACATAGCGGCTAGGCGACGCGAACGGGAGGCCTCGAAATTTGGCTCTGGGCGCCTGGCTAGGCAATTTGCAGAATTCCGAGGCTGATTTATCATAGCAAGGCCTGCGGCGGGCCAGTGAACGATATTTGCTTTGTGAGTGCGCGATTCGCTCGCCCGTCGCTGCCAATATGAAAGTTGCACCTCGGGGAGTAATTTGCCTGCGTACCACCATCGCTGAGCACCACTCACACAAATAAATTTGGTTCACACAGCCCGCCTCCTCCTCGGGCGCCAGCATTTTCGTTTCGCCCAAGACCCGGATATAAGTGCCGAGAGAGGACACGAGCACATTTTTCCGATTGCAATGACGAGGCCGCAGTGTATGCTATGACCCTAAAAAATGACGCTTTTCCAAAACAATTTTGTGATGTTTATTTTTTATTTTTCAATCTTGCTTTGTCCTCTGAATATTTTCATCTTACATCTTTTTAGTTGAAACGCACGCAATAAATATAATGTAACTCTTACGTTAAAACAAGATTAAATTCTTGCATTTCTTCATAATTGCAAGCTGTTCCTCCAAATAACCATAGCAACTTCCCCTTTCAAAAAATACTATCGTATTGATAATAGAAAAATTAAATAGGAAGAATACTGACCTCATGAGATAATTGACGGTGCCGTTGCGGAAGATGCGTAGAGCAAAGTGAACGGGGATCAGCGGGTCCTTGAAATCACCATGCATTATGAAGTACGTGTCTGGCAACCACACTTCGCCGTGGTGGTGGATGGCGTTCAGAAACTCGTAACGACTTGCGTTTGAGTACCGAAGCCTCGGATCGTACCATTGTTGTTGTAGCAGAAACTCTACTTCGTATTTCTGCAAAAGTTTAATCAAGAAGTTCATTATAAGAGGAGCGCAAAACCAATATTATCTCAGCGCTGAAACTGCTGAGAAGCGAAATGATATTACTCAAAATTATCAAGAGTCTTCGAGAAGGGTATGCAACCTCATCGCATGCACAACAAACAGGTTGCATAATTCATAAAAATATAGGAGCCAAGTTAAAAAAAAGTTTATTTAAAGCCCGGTCTGCGTCCGTCTGCAGTTCACAGCACGTGCCACGTTACTCGCGAGTGCTCAGAATTCGATTACTGAGAAAGACGAGCGAGACGAACTCGATCAGTGAGCGAGAAAAACAAAAGGGTCAAAACGAGTTAGTCGCGGCAAAGTTAGGCTGGTGGGTCGGATGGCCAGCCGGCGAATTGCGGGCTGTTCCGACATTGCGGTTGCAGGGACGGCGAATAAAAAGCGAAAAAACGGAAAAAACTCTAGACTTGAGAGAGATGAGAGATGAAGCGCAAAACTCACCAAACTGGACTCGTCTGGAGAGGCGAGGCTGAGTAGAAGCACACTCATGTTGACCGTGAGTGTACCTGCAACAGACGAGATAAGGCCGTTACCCAGGTGAAAGGAGGTCTAGAATTATATGTGTGTGCGTGTGCACAGGCAGGTGCGTCGTCGTTCTCTAATTTGATAGCGAACTAAAGCTCTGTTGTCAGTTTAGTCGAGTGACACCACTTGCTAATGGGGTTCAAGTTTAACTGGCCCGCCAACGCTCACAATGCGGATGAATTTCTCTGATGTCAGAATATATAGCGACAAGCATTTTGTGTTGTGTTTGCCTTTTAGCATACTCATGTACGTATCAAAGCGAACCATAAATACCTCATTTACTTATAGCCTGATGAAATTATTAGCAGATTTTCGATTTTTTAACTATTGAATGAAAAATAAAAATGATAATTTTTTGTATAGTACTGCAAAATTGAAACTTAATGTTATTTCAAAAATATTTCAGTTGCTAAACAGTCATTTTTCAGACAGCAAACTCATTCAAAATAATCTGTTAATCATTCATTTATGAATTTAACTCAATCAGGTAGCACACATCTTCAATTTAACAAAGAGATTATGATAGTTTTAGTTCATTCACGTTAAACTTTATTTATTTTTCTCAAATATTTAGTGTTTTCATCTAACAATTGTGAAAGCGATCCTTTGATCTTTCAACAAAATAAGGTCCATTTATCATCCTTACAAAAAGGGAGCTTTTAAAACGCGCCTGTGCTTTACAACAATGTGGTTGGACTGGCGTGTGGCTGTGGCATAATGCTCGTGTTGCGACGAGCACCAGACTGTTGTGGAAACAATTTCATCTCGGCGTTATTGTGTGGGTTGTGCGGCCGCTTGGACGTGGCCGGCCATTCAAGGACAAAAAGCCGAGCAACAGCAGGTCTCTTGCCACTGTTCGAGATCAATGATGCAAAACAATATTCGGGCAGCAGACGAGTGGCAGCGACCGAGAGAAAAACGGACGTTGCGCAAAGTGGCTGTTTATTTTTCCGAATTGATACTCTGGAATTTTCGCATATTGGACATAAGAAAAATGAGAGGCCGCTGCTACTTCTACGAAGAAAGAATAAATGCTCAGCAGCTCGAGAAATAATGTAGCCCTTAAGGGATGAATATTCGGCGGCGCTGCAACCCTTTTGTGCGCGCTGGCGAATAAATAAGTCTGGCCGCGCGTTAAGCCTGGCGAAAAGCCGCTGCATCCACGCTGCTTTTTGTCTGACGCTGGCAACGCCCACTCCAAGTCGTTTTTCTTTTTACGGCTGTCAAGGGTGCGTGCCACCACCCTTGCGACGGGGTTGAAACGCACACATAGACGTCGCAATGTGTGTCAACGGACCAGCCTGTTTGGACGAAAGAAGCGTGTTTCGCTCTCGTATTGCAACTCGAGCCGTCGGACAATATTGTCGCAGGCTTTATCGCCATTAGGAGGGATTTAAATATACGCACCCTTGCCCCGCGTAGAAATGGGGCGTGCACGGCAATCCTGCGGAAGGAGAAGGGTGAATGAATTCTGCGTTTCATAGCTCTTGGTTGTGTAAGTGCCAAAGTTACAATAGAAGATGTTTCCCAACCGAGCTGTTAGATCCCCGAGCTTTTTGGAGCAATAAAACTTATATAATATTGAATTAAAAGAAAAGCAGCTGTTGTTGATTTACTTGTTTTGATCTCACAAAAGCTAGCTAAAAATTATTACTTTTAACTAAAAGAGGGAGAAACAGATGGAACAGCAAAAAATTCATGTAAGACCAAATAGGGCTAGGAATTTAAGTCAGTTTTTTATAAAAGCCAACTTTTTTATGATGGTTTTGCGCTCAGTTTAAATAAGTTTAAGGCAATCTGTTTAAATTAAATGAATTTTTGTCTCTTGACATATATTTAAACTATCGTCATAGACGGGATTTAGAATCCCTGAACTTTTACTTTGTCCTAATTGCCACAGCACATAAAAATAATAAAATTAAAATCTGCTTAAAGATCTATCTATCATTTTGACTTTGAAAATATTATGAAAAATCCTTATGGGGTGTTATTTGATTATAAATTATTAATGTATCTATCAACTAAATACCATTTTTGTCCAACCCTTCGATACCATCTCTTTATGATAAAAAATGCAAAGTTTTTCAAGTGTTTAAGGTAGATTTAAATGCCATTTTGATGGTTTTGGGCTTTAAAGATGGTTTTAGAAGGTTTAACGGTTGACTCGAATGTCTTTTAATTTCATGATTTGTGCTATTATATGATGCCACACAAAGTTAATTTGTCGACGCACAAAAATCGACTGTCTCTAATTCCCAGGTGCAGCCTAAGACAAGCATTTTTTATTTATTTTAAGCCAAACACGCCTATAAATTTTCGAGTTATTGTAACGGCTTTTATTTATTTTTACAGGCGAATCCTGATGGTTCGCGCTTGTCAGAAGAAACTACTAGAGGATATAGGATAACATTAGCAGCAGCCTTCCCAAATCGCCGTTAAGTTTCATTACGGTCCAACAATAACATTCTCATTATTCAGCAGAGTCATAGTAACACACCCCGGGGTGAGACCAACACAAAAATCAATCCGGAAACAACTCGGCTGGCTCATAATCGGCAATAACCTACTGCGTTCCCCTTACGAGCCAAAGTCGTCAAGCTTTACGACTTTGATTCGTGTGCTGTGTGTGCGGTACGTCTCAGTTAATCGAAAGTCGATGAAAGAAAATCAGACGTTAACTCGGGTAGAACGAGCAAGATGTCTCGCGGTGCAATCTGTCACGGTCACCTTATTAGCATGATTAATGTCCGCAGCTGCCTAATCAATCTCGCGTCCCTGCGCCTGCGGGAAATTAATGTATTACACAATGCAAAAGTTCCTGCTGATAATCGAGGTAGACTGAAGGAAATTGGAGCGAGAGGTAATGAGAATGGAGTGATCAATTCAAGTGAATGAAATTGGCATTGAATGGAAAAACTTGATAATTAGATTAATGAGCACTAATCCCATTTGTGTGGTGAGTGTCATTGATAAAAATAAAGCATGGTTGAGGGCTTCCGATGCTAATCAATCGCTGAATCAGAAACTAGTTTGATCATTTATATGACTGTAAAAGTTGAATCTAATTTTACCAATCTGTCTGGAAGGGGTTGAGCTTTCATGAAAATTCATTTGCCTGATGATTATGCAATCCAATATTATTGGCAACTGTCCTCATCAGAAAAGTCGTAAAAAATAATTGAATTTGGTTTCCAAAAGCTTTGCATAATGAAGGATTCGCGAGCTGGGACCGAGAGCCGCTTAGCGCTATGCAAATCAAATCTGTTCACACTCGACCAAACGATTACAGCAGAGCCAGGTCATGCATAGTCAATGTGCCAGCAGAGCAGCCGCAAGATTTCCTGCCCGTGGCCCCACGTTCGGTATAAAATGGTAATGACCGCACACACGCCGGCTAGAGTTGGGCCCGTCTGCGTAAAGAGTGAACCTCACCTCCGGGGACCTTTTGATAACGTGGAGTGCACGTACTCGCCTGCGCTGTATGTACGCCAGTGCTCAGAGCACATAGACTCGAGTCTAGTTCATCCACTTCTGCGTCTGGTGTGCGGCTATTGATTTTGCAGTAAAAATGTCTAATGTGTGCCAGTGCAGAAAAATTGCACGCCGTGGGAAAATTTAGTTGATCATTCTCACTGATTCGTATTTGGCCTATTTTAAATAAAAATAACGCTTTTGCAACCATCATAGAGATCGAATTTTGCTGCCACTGTGCCTTTTTTGTTGTTCAAGATAGGATAGTTTCCAAATAATTTAAAACTTCATATTACAATTTTAAAGGAAATTACAGCTGCAAGAACTTGTGACTTTTATTTGATAAATTTAACAAGTGCCATCACAATTTTAGGTAAATATGTGTATTTACTAACAGCGAATCTCATTTATTTTCCCACTTTAGAAAACCGAGAAAACCAAAGCACGGATTGCAGCAAAAGCTGCTTCCAAATATTTTCTATCCAGGAAACAGGCTCTCAAAAATACTTTTGGATGGACTTAATGAATTAGTGCCTCTTGAATAAATGGTTATGGTTGTGCATAAATTTAGACTTCGAAAAATACTAGGAAAAATTGCCAGCAAATCGGATCTTTTCTGAGTCACGATTTTATGCATTTTCTTGTTTTCGAATAATCAAATTCAAATAAACTATTTGAAAATTTAACATGGTATAAAAAAATCTTCACGGTCAAATTTAGCACTCGAGAAATAATTTACCCATTTAATTCTGAACACACCTAGGTTTGGCGAGCTGTTTTTTTTTTTTTAATAGTATTTCTTTTTATTCCTTCGGTGGTTAAATATTGCAGAAGCAATAAACTCGGTGCGCAGTGAGTACAGTTTTGGGTTATGAAAAAAATGAAAGAGCAGAAGTGAGCGCACCTGGTACTGGAGGTAGCAGTCGTTTGTCATACCGCTTTGGAATAAGAAGCTGGTCCAAAATTTCTTTGTCCGACTTCCCCTCTTGAAATCTGCGAATAGATCAAAGAAAAGACGTTAGTTCAAAGAAAACAAAATGAGGCGAAATTTGGGAGTCTCCTAGATTTCTGGAGCACCGCATCGATTTTATGTTGATGCATACAGCTTTACGTCATCTAATTGGACTCAATAAGTGAGATTGGTATTAAGAACATAAGGCATACTCACATTTCAGCAGAGGTGGGAGAGCCGCTCACTTGCCACGCCACAAATAAAACTATTGCCGCGCGCAAAAAGACGTCCCACTTGCGCGGCGGGTCGAACATCATTTTAGGACATCTGCAAAACAACAAGAGCAAAAGGTTAGTGCCGTGTTCACTTTCGTCCGCATTGAGGCAGAATTTCAGAAGAGATAAAACGCCATGGTTGGTCCAAGGGCGACGAAATGTCTGCGCACAACAATTTCGCTGCTACTTCAACGAACATGAACATTTGATCATGCTTTTTACAATGGAGATTGTAGTGAGTGTAAATGTTAAAAGCCATTTGCTAGAACTTTCCACGAAAAAGAGGTATCTTCAAAGAAAAAACTTCATTCTTTTATCTCTTTTCCCACTTATTTCTATAATTTTAATTTAATCGTTACTTGCTTGCAGGTAACACTTTATTCGACAAGATTATAACTCAAACCTAATTAGAAATATATTTTACAAGGCAAATTTCGTTTTTTAACGTGTCGTCTATTACATTTCCCACTAACGACCATACTTTCATTACCAAAATCGCCATCGCCTGCCGATAAATCCGGAAAACGACCACAAACTCAATGCATAACCGCGTAAACACGACGCAATGGGACAAATGAAGCGAAAGCTATTTTCCCCACTGACAACCTTTCCCAACACTAATTCACATAAATCAATGAAAAAACGGGTTCCATCGCACCGTAACGACTTTTTGGTTCTTTTTTACAAACATTATTCGATTTGTAATAAAAGCAACGGCGTGCGCGATCAGATTGAATACATTATCCAGCCAGAATACGGCTCTTTGTGTGACATTTGAATGAAAAGCAGCCGGGCGTCCACGACAACTCAGCAGATATGCATGCTCGGCCGCATTTTGACGATAAAAAAGCCAACGGAACAGAAACACAATCGAACGCAATTTTTACGGCCGGAGATGGAGAGAAAGAGAAATATTAATGCTTTTATCCTTGGAATATCTTGATTTCGCTTATTATTTATGACTGGGGCACAAGTTGGTCTTAAAGGGTTGACTGAACTGAAACTTTGGCTCACCATATTGCGAGATGAATGGACCAGCCAGCAAAGTGCCGGTGCCACGCGCGCCGAATATAAATTTATCGCCGTGCTTTTCTTAACGACGTCTGGGACTGCGCCCCTTGCCCGACGTATTGTGCAAGCAAAGAAATCGATTTGTGCCTTCAACTGATTCCAGACACCCGATATAATTTAATTACCGGCCTATATAGCTGTTATTGCTTTTTTACCTGCAGCTTTGAAAAGAGGAAACGAGGCCAGCGAAGTAATTGCTCTGCAAGTGAAATTAAAAGTTGCCCTGTCGATATCGAGCGTTCTTGGTTGTAAAATGAGTAACGAATATGCTCTTATGGATAATTTCCTTGTTCTTGTTCTGAAAGAATGGTTATTATTATTAGCATTATTTCCAATTCATTTATTTTGACCGGTCCTTTAATTTTAATTTAGGCAGTGTCAACTCACTCGGCAATAAAATCACATTTATTTACTCAAAGATGAAGGTGTGCGACACAGAATCTACATTATTACATTAAAATAGAAAAATTATCCTACTGTTTAAATATTTGGAGTGTAACATTGAATTTATTTTTAACAGTAAAGAATCAGCAAATCTTTTCAGGATCTTGATGCAGTTTAATTGATATCAACTATGCTAATATTTTTTCTAAAAACTTTGTTTGATCCACAAACAATGCTCGCAAAAAGAGAGTTACGTATAATTGGTTTTAATTAATTGTATTTTTCCTAAAAAGTTTAAAATTACTTCTGAATTTTAAATGAAAAATAAAAAGCTATCGAATCGATTTCTAATGTTCGCTGATGACAACTAAATAATCAGGAGTTTTGTCATATCCACCTCTTTTTAGAAATTACTGTCAAATAACGCAAGTACTAATAACATTTTACATCTAATTTGTTCAAATCCAAAATTATTAATTCTGCTGTCTATCTTTTGTTAAAAAATAAGCTGGAATAAAACAATGAATATAATTGACAACGTTCGAGAGAAATCGACCGATCCAATTTAAAATTATTCCTAAATAATTATCTCCACTGCAGATTCAGGGGGCAATAAATTTCGCCTAATAGGGCCACTGACGACTTATTCAAGCTTGGCAGATCTCGATCGGGCAAAAGTCGGCAGTGGCGAGAAAAAGTGCCCTGGCAGCGTTTCAAAAACGAGAGACCGCACGCGAGAACTCACTTTCCTTTTATCGTGCACGCAGGAAAGCTGTGTGCCAATTAGAACTCCCACTCGCCGAGACCAGTCGCGCAATTAGAGATGAAATTTTTGCAAATTGCAATTACAGTCGCTGTTAGACGCAGGTCTGTTAAGGCTTCGGTTTGTGTTTTCGATGTGCAATTAAATAATAAATTGTGTGCGTACAGCAAGACTGTGTACATAAAGGCTGACGATAAAAACCCCAAAAGAGCAAGTCAGCGAGAAACGACCACAAAAAGACGTGGAACGTGACTGCTCCTGAATCCAACAAATAGACCCGGCAAGACGCTCTTCAAAGAGAGGTCGGAACGGACTGCCACATGCAATTCACTGCTTACTTTTGGACCGCAGCTAAATAAGAAAATATCAAATTTCACGAAATTTGATGTAAATTTGAGAAAGATGGCCGAAAAATATATGTATATGCAAAGCAAGCAGTAAAACAGCTTGAACATTTTACTATAACAAAGACAAGCTGCATGATAAAAATACAAAAAAAAATGAAATGTTTCAATTTATTATCTCTGAAATGAGGTTTTCAATTTACGGTCTAAATTTGAAAATGTAAAGGTCTTTAATTTTTCAAGTTTGTAATTGCTGTTTTTTAGGGCGGAAAATACGCTTGTGACAGTATTTAGAGTGACGGGTAATATTCAAGTTTTACACTGTAGACCTTTTGCTGAAATCTTCTAATTAAATTATCAAAATAATTTCCTATCTTTTGTGGCACTAAATATCTTGTTATCTAGTTAAATTGCAAAAAAATTTAACAATGAAATAAAAAAAGAAAATTTCAAAAAACAACCGTCACAGAGCAACAGTGAAAATGCCACGCATGTTTCTAAGCCGAATAGCAGATTTTACGCGTTTGTTGCAATAAAGTAAACGCTATTACAGGATAATCGTGGTGTATTATTCATGACGCCAGCCGGCGTCGTTAAAAACTGGCACCAGAGTCGTGCCGGCAAGCGGTGGGAATGAGGGAAATAAAGAAGACTGCTTCTCAACCATGAAGAAAATAATGATATCATGGGAGCAAAAACGGAGAGCACTTGGCATCTCACACCGGCCAAGAGGTCTCCTCGTACAGATGCCAGGGTTCCAACTACCACACCTTTTCCCAAAATGATCCCAAACCAATCGATTCCCTGACGAACATAACAATTATTAGTGAAGCTCAATACGTTCTTGGTAAAAAAGCTTTTACACGGAAAATGTAATTGAGTGAACGAGAGCGATATGTAAAAAGAGAATTACAAACACACGCTACGCTTCAATCGTGGAAAATAATTCCAGAAGGCACGAGAGAACATTTAAATAAACCACCATTATATAAGCGAAATAAATATTAATCTAGAAATCAAGAGATAAATGAGAAAAACTTCGCATGAGAGCATTTTTTGTTTTTTATTCCTGCTGATCTTTGACACGAAGGAAATTTTAGGCTATTGTAGTA
This sequence comes from Cloeon dipterum, assembly GCF_949628265.1. Taxonomy (NCBI): domain Eukaryota; kingdom Metazoa; phylum Arthropoda; class Insecta; order Ephemeroptera; family Baetidae; genus Cloeon; species Cloeon dipterum. The sequence continues at coordinate 27,308,320 of NC_088787.1, forward strand.
CGAGCCTAGTTTTTAAAAAATGCTAATAGCGCTATACGAGAGGGTGACTTATACTCGTGCGGCGGCAACACCTGTCCCAAAAATCATTGTTGGGTGGATTGCGTCACGCGCGCGGTGCCGCAGTCACGCCGAGGTCGGCCATGCAGGCCCCTGAAAGTACTGCAGTATACGGACGCCGGAGCGGCCCCACCCACCTCGTTCGGCAGTCCAAGCGGCGAAGTGAATTTTGCGTGGTTGCAGTCCAAGGGGCTATAACAACGCCGACGAACCGAAGCTTTGTTTTTTGCTAGCTGCCTGGTTGGTCGAGCACTAAATTGTATAAATTACGCCGGCACGCCGTTCTCCGTGTGTGCGGAAAGTCATATTTATTTCGCGGCCGACGAAGCACGTCTCGCATCACAACCGAGTCGTAAACACCGCTCTCCGTCCAGAATATTAATTTTCCTGCTAGATTAAAAAGTGCTGCTGCCTTACTAGCGCCCTTAGGATTTCCCTCTAGAATTTTCTAATTGAATTTCGACCCACTCTAATTGCTGCCTGCAATTCATTGAGCGCCGTGGCCCTCGGCTTGGGAAGGTGGGTCGGATTGCAAAAAAAACTTTCTTTTAATATTGCCTATTCCAGCAAGAAATATCTCCATTTTGATGGTTTCCCAGGAGGCTGTGAGGATTTATTTAAGATTAAAAATTTAATTACATTTTGGTACCAGGCCAATTAAAAATATTTAATTTTGGATGGCATAACACTTTCATAATACAAGTACTGGTTGGCTAAGAAAATCAAAATTTTTCCAAAAAGTATTTTCATTAATTCATCTTATTCAAGCAAAAATATCGTGAAATTTTATGCGATCAAAACATAGGCAAGGATGTCATGTATCCACATTGTAAGCTACGTGTCTTCCTTTCTGCAAGCAAAGGAAGAACTACTTTGGCGACCACCACCGAGCCATGTCTCACGGCAAGACAAATTAATTTGTCACTTTCGGGGCTCATGTGGTTTGGTGTGGCGGAGGAAAAATCTGCCACACACTCGGCTCGTTTGGTCGCGATAAAAAGAAAATGTTTCTCCGGTCTAGAGAGATCCATTTCCCCAGACGGTCGCCGCGTTTTTCCCTTCTCGACTTGACGCACCACCCACTGCTACAGATTTTTATCCGCTCCAAAAAACAGAATACAAATCGTGTCACTATAGGGCTTAAGATTCACTGCGCCTTCAGACGGAAGTGGCGTTGGATGTCAGCTTTTTACTATCCTACAAAGAAAATTAGAAATGGAATTTTGCGCCCAGCATATACGTAATGAGTAATGAGATAGAAACTCAATTTTAATGACCATCAAGAAAAAATAAAGTAATTTTCTTTCAAAATAAATTATTTCAAGTTATTTTTCACTTCAACTTGACCGATTTTCTCTTAAAATTGCCATCATTTTTGGCATAATAAAAACTCCAGTTTATGTTTCAAGTTTTACAAACGTCATCCGTATCTCTTATCTCTCTTATCCATTTTTTTAGGGTGTGTGTGCTTTTTCTCTCACTAAAAGGAATTTAACAAATGATACACGTGCGTGCATGACGCGTGTTGGCAGAATAAATTGGCGCCGGACCTCGGCTTGACAGTGGCCATGAAAAACGAGGCGAGATATTAGAATTGGCGCCCGAGTGGCCCCGTACCCAGAGCACCACAAACGCATGATTTGTCATTTCCTGGAGCGCGCTGAAGAAACAACAGCGCCTGTTTTTCAGCGAGTTAGGAGAAAGAGGATGAGACTGATCTGCGAATCCATCCATCATCATTTAAGTCCTGTTCTACTGACTTGAATATGAAAGGATGTGCAGCTGATGGAAATAAACAAGATTTATTTTCACCCAAATTATGAGAGACAAATGTAATGGCTGTTCTTAAAATAAAATAAATAAAGATCAAATGCGGTGCCTTCCCACTGTTGATGATATGTTCATACTTGCACTAGGCATGAATTATTTTTTAGTTAGAAAATGAAATTAGAACAGTGGAATAAAAATTGTAAGATTTTTTCACTTAAGAAAATTAGCTCAAAATTCGACCGGCAGAGAACGTAACTATTTCAAAGTTAATTTCAAAATTATCAAGGGGCTAATTAATGAATTGCGTTATACGAGCAATTCCATTATAAAGTCTAGAATACGAGGGAGAAGCCCAGCTTTAGCTGGACTATATTGTGAGCCCATTTTGGAACAAAAGCAATACAGCTTCTATTGAACGAGATTTTCGCTCAGCGGAAGCAACCGCGAGTTTAATGAAATTTTAAGTCGGGGAGCGCCGGCAAGGTCATAATTCCGCCCTCTCGCCAACTTCAAAAGCAAGTGTACGATGGTTGAGATTAAAACAAATCTCATTGTGGCGAAGCTGGTGCCTGCGGCACCAGGCTAATTTAAATAAAATATGTGCACCAAGTACGGTTAAGACAGGCAAATGTGTTAATCTCGTTGCACAAATGAAGACAAATCCACTCGATTATAAATTTAAATTACCCCCGAAAGCAGCAAGAGTAGCGCAAGAAAAATAAAAGAGTAGTTTCTCGTTTTTGGCTGAACTGTTCTGAGGTGCATTTATCATATTTAATTTTGTCTTCTTTTCAGTAGAATACCTTTTTAGCTTGTTAGAGAAAAAAATGCATCTGTTGCACATTCGGCTCGGAATTCGTTGGCGCAGAGCTGGTATGCATGAATGAAATGTAAACGAAACCACATCAAACACGTGGAAATAACTCAGGCTAGTGAATATGAGAAATTTAGTCCTAATTTGACGTGATGGATGAGTGTGTTCGTTTGCCAACGTCAGCTCCCAGACTAATTAGCAAAGAGTGCTAAGCAAGATTCGAGCTACGCTCCAATAATTCCATGATATATACCAGCTTTGGTTTTTAACGGATTTTACCCTAAAAGAAAATTAATTGTGCGGCGAGCAATATTAATTATTTCACAATGTTCTCTGCACGGTATTTTCAGCCATCCAAGATTTAATTGAAGATACCATTCTTTTTACTGTGATTTTCTGACTGTTAATTCAAAAACTAGCTAAAAACTTTGATTTGATTGCTTCATTTTTTTATTCTGTTCCTCTTTTTAGGAAATGTTTATTTTAAGCATTTTAAGGGATAAACGTTGGTCCATTGAATTTAACGGGTGGAACGGAGAGGAAAATATCAACATTAACTTTAACGAACTACAAACAAGCAGGTGTATATTTTCGTGAGTTTTTGCAAAGATAAGTTTCACGGTCAATTTCGTCTTACCAGCAGCATTTCGCGGAAAATACAACCATAATCATCGACTTCCAGCAGCCAGCGCACGTTATCAAACACCACATTTACAACAATGGTCTAATTTCCACCCACGAAAGCTCGCGTTTTTCATCAGACTGACCAAACTTTTTCATCTCTAATTTCACCGTAAATTACGCCTGGAACGCGGCTAGAATTCCATTTGTGGTTTTTGTTTCAACAATGGTGATGTGATACTCAAAAATAAAAATGATGTGATGAAACCTGACCAGTAAATGATAATGAAACCATGCCAATGTTGCCAGTGTTGAAAAGAAATTTGGTTTGCATTAACGCTAATACATTTTCCGATGAGAATATTGAACTCTATCTGGTTTAGGTTTGTGACTAGTGGGATGAATTATTTAATCTTAAATTGGCAGTTTTTACATCACTCGTCACAATGGTAAAAATTGCGTATTTGAACGTTCGAGCAAAATGAATATTTCAGCAAGGAGCAAGTCAAAAAATGCAGTCGTTCCTCTCGAAATTACACACTGCTGCTGAGTGACAAATTGGACTTGTAAGCCGCTGTAGACACGCTTGGAAACACAGGAATGCAAAAACCGAGGCATTGTTTTGCATGGTAATGGACGGGCCAAAAATAGCACTGTGGGTGAAATGCAAGCAAATCCACCCCGTCGTTTTGCATACGTCCCCTTTTGTTTGTTCTGAGGTTCGCGGGTAATTGGCCCGGATGATTCAGCAAAAGCGAATGCGCCAACGAAAACCTCTCTCTCTTGTCAGACATTCGCCATTCTGAATTGCCGCTCCGAGTGTTTGCATTCCATTTTCCGGCGAATTAGTCAAAATAACAAATAATTACGGTAGAAGCCAGGCGCGCTTTTGTGCCAGTCGCCACCGCCAGGCAGCCAAAATACAAAGTCAAATTCCCATGAAGGACTGACAGAGTAGCGCTGACTTTTCATGCAAAGTGAAAATTCTTTTCATCGCACTGCTTCTGCCTAAAGCTTTGTTGGGTTCTTTTCATCAAAAATATTAATTTATAATAGCAAATATAAAAATCTTGTCTAAGCAATTTTGCCGATCGTCATCAAAATCTGAACATAGGCTTTAAATGTATATAACAAATTATGTACGTAAAAAAATCAATATATTCACGTCTTGAAGCATTCGTAATACTTTAAGTTTAGTACCATGATGATAGTGAAAGGGGAATGGCACGCATTCCATAATTGTGTACCATTGTTTTTTTAATATTAAAATACATATTTCTAGAAATTTGGCAACCAAAGGTTAAATCTAAGCATGAACAATTAATTTGGTTAAATTGCCACCTATATTTGAAAAATGCTAATCCAGGGATATAATTTATCAAACAAAACAAAAAATCAATCCCAACGAATTTAGCAGATAACAAGGCGTGTTAAATTAAATTCATCGAAATAAATTTTAAACACCAAATGTGTTAGCTTAAGTGTCATTCGCAACGTTTAATTGAATTATCAGCTTTTTGCAAACCAAATTTTTCATATTTATTCAAAACACATAAAATACATTACAAATTTAATTGTTTTAATGAGACACAGCTAAAATATTGTGTAAGGTAAAACAAAATACACAATAAAAATAAATATGTTTGCGACTAATTGCATGATCATCCTCAGAGAATCATTGTTACGTAATGCTTTAAGCAAATTACGATTGTTGGCCAAAGTGGCGCGTGCGATGCCAGAGGCTATGTTTTGCAGTGGCAACTGAAGCATCGGCCTAATTGCATTCATCAGCACAAAGCTGGGCGGCACTCAGCACACGCGTCATGTGCAGAGACGCATGTGAGTGTGATCGACGTGAATGCTCAGCTAGAATGAATGATAGGAGAGAGAGAGAAACTGTCGGAATTAGCCATCCGTATTTTCTGTCTAAACTCTATACACACAATTCAATCGCCACCAAGGCATTCAGGACGTGCACGTAATTATTATTAAAGCTGAGCTAGAGTACGCGCACAGGATGTATTAAAGGTTGTATCGATGGTTACACGCCGAACGCGAAGAGAGAAAAATCAATCAAATATCAGTTTTGCAATTTGCAAGCCTCCACTCGACTGATTCGAGTGATTATTTTTGTCAATTATACATAGTTTTAAACTCAAAATAATAAAGAATTTGCGTTCTGGTGGACTGTAGTCCAAGGCAGTAAAATTATCCGTTTGAGATAAGTGAGTGTGTGAGTGGCCGTCAACAAAGGAATAACTAATGAGTTTTAAATGTGACGAGTGAGAAACGGAGTTATGCCTTATTACATGAACAGTCAGCTTGTCAGGCTTGTCAGCAACATGTACGTCGACTGACACAGACATCTGAACTGTCGAGGAAATTGACTTTTCAAATGAGCAAAAATAAATAGCCCTCAATGATAAATGTTTATTTGCGTGCCTTACTGCAGGAAATATGTTTAGTATAATCAGTAATACTGTGTTGTGAATTTTGTTTTTGGAGGTAAAGTACTGCGGGGCCGAAAAAGCCGCTGTAAAATGCGAGAATGTGTAATATCAATTTTTATTTTACAATTATTCCAATTTTTGAGCCACCATTGTTTGCACAGCACTGTAAAAATAAAATTCACAAATAAAAAGTTTAAAATTAAGAATATGTGTGTGATTTTTAGTTTAGATAATGCCAATTTCAATTTTGGAGCACGATAGTCGAGTATTGTTGGCAACGCATTAATGACTGCCATTGCTTGTGAAGCAGATAAAACTAATTAAGCCACTCGCCTGTGCAGAAAATCTGATGCATCGATAAATTTTCGCCGGCTGCTGTTGCCGGGCCGCCTCCTGAGTTAATCATTATTAAAATACACGAACGAAGGCAAAGTATAGATTCGCCGTAGCGCCTCGCAGCACTTAATAAGAAAACTTTGGATGGAGGTGAGCCAGTGTAGCACAATGACGCTGCTGCCGGCGCCCCGTGAGAGCGGGAGAGTTAGAGAGAGAAAAGCGGAGAATATACAAAGAGAGATACACACACGCGCGCTTTGCTCTGTTTTCTTTTACGACGAGTCGTTCCTCTCGCCAGACTCAGCATTTGCCTGCATTTAAATGGCGAGACGTCTCGGGGCTGCGAGAGCTAGATTCGATTCCCTCGCGTAAACTTGCGCAGATTCCGTTTTATTGCGCCAAAAGCGGCGACGCCGTTTGTCTTGAGCCCCGAGATTAATTTTTCCACTCTCACATTCAGGAAATTGCTGAAAGCAAACATTTGAACTGCAAATTGAGGGTCGTGGTTGCATTTTCTACAACCACTTTGATGACTCTGAATTTTTCCACTGTGAACGATTTATATGTGTTCTATTCTCAAGCTCTTTGAGCCCACTGACGAGCCTGACGAGAAACTTGGCTGCATGCATGATGCCAACGAAATTAACTAATAATATTAATTCATGACAGTTGGAACATCAAAGCTTATTCATCGAACCAGAAACTCGAGTGGAATGCCCGAAAACACTTTTTTCTCGCCGCTGGATTTCAGCCTATAAATTTTTTTCGAGTGCGCCCATTTCGGACAAAACCAGCGCCACTTGTTTTAGCAGCAAAAGTATGCTATTCAAAATTTAAACCTCATTTTGAGTAGCAGCTGCCGATGTAATTTCTGACCTTTTCTCTTGATGTTTCATAAGGTTTGCAATTTGATTTATTTTGTTAAGATTCTTGATAATTATGTTCATTCTTGTCACATAATTTGATATCATAGTGTTACAGTGGACCAATGAAATAAGTTTCTCTTATTCTTCGTGCTAAAAACAAATTTAATGGAAAAATGCATACGGAGGTTTTTTTGTTTAGAAACATTGCCTCTCTCCATTACAAGCGGCTGCACTGCACATATAATCGGATTTGTATTTCACTCAGCGCGCACTTGTGTTTTCCTCTGGCGGAAATTCAATCATTCTCTGCGCGCAGCGTGAGATGTTTTTCCTGATGTGGGCTCCATTTTGCATCAGACACGAAGATCCTCTAGATTTTTTGCTCGTCTCTTACACATGCATTGTATAAAATCAGCGGGGGAAAAATGTCTGGATATTCTGTAAGCTTGGTCTTCCTTCACGTGGATTATGGTTTCGTTTTCTGGCAGTTGCGACTGATGGATAAGAAAATTTTGTGCCAACGGGAGAAAATAATACTCTGCAGGGAACAAAATACGCACATTTTTGTATTTTTTAGTTCCATTTATATATCTTGGCATATTGGGTATTTTGGGATTTTGTTCTTTATTTAATCTAATAAGCTGCTAACGGCTGTTAGAATTCTCTAATATCCTTCATTAAAAAAATAGATTGCCTAAAATATTAGGGCATTATTTGTAATTTGAAGCAAGAATTTAATATTAATGGTGCAATAATTTACCAGTTTAAACCCGCAAACGATTTTAAATTCCAATGCATAACTTTCTAAACGTATTCCATATTAGATAGGTTTAAATAGCTCCTGAGAAAACGATATCAGCAATAGTAAGATTAACACTGGAAAACTACGCAGCAACGGTTAAAAATCATCTTTATATCTTACATCAAAGAAATACCAGAAAAATCAAGAAAACGAAGGATGACGCGTTCACAGCCGCGAGCAGACTTAATTTAAATTTAGATTGCTCATTAAACGTGCGATCGGCACCTCGTGTTTGCCAGAACGAATGGTGCGCCAGTCTGAATAAAACATAGGCATCCGAAGAGTTAGCCCTACGTAACTCTACCTTTTCACTGATGGAGATTTCGGCTCCGTTTTGCTGCTGCTGACGTCGCTGGCTCCGAGGCGAGTCACACCGCTTCTTCATTCCGACTCTGCATGCTGGTTCGCTCCGTCTCTAGCTCCTGTTAACACGCAAACGGACGCACGCATAAACAAACGTAACATCAAGACGTAATCCGATTACACGGATGCAAAGGGAAAATACGAAACGCAACCGCTGGTCCTGACAGGGTGCGTGCCAGAGGCGTGCAAAGAACGTGCCTTCCAGCAGTGAGTGGATATGCTGCATGTGCAACACGTGTGACACGCCGGTTGCATATCTTACCCCTGACGGGCTGACAGCTTATATATAGGATGATGATTGCATTTTTTATAAATCAACATTAATTTTTCTCCCAAATGTTTTATTTAAAACGACAAACGACTACTTTTTGCCTATTGAAATTGAATCAGAACTTTGTTAAAAAATAAATTATTTAGATTACATTCAATCAAATTGAATAAAAACTATAAATCAGCAGAAATTTCAACAAGTAGTTCTTTGTGACTTATAATAGAGCTCGGCTATATGATTGGACGAAACAAAAATATTGTAACGGACGATTTTCGCGATAGGATTAAGGGTAATTGTCAATTTTTACCGACTTTATTTGCCCATCCTGAATTTTACATATGTTGTTATGGATGTTTCATAGTGTGTAACCTGAAATTTTGAACAAAAAATTCGGGGGCTTTTGTTGGGAAATCGCGATTTTCTAAAATTGAAAACTTCAGATAGTAAATCCGAAATATCAAGTTATCTTCGGTCCAGATTGGAATTTCGATGTAGTTTTTTCACCTCCACACGTAACTTTTTAAGTAGAACAAGTTTGCCGTTGGTCAAAATTTTGTAGGTCAAAGGTCAAGGTCACAAATTCGCATGCCAAATGTTTGGTTAAAAATATCGCAAAATACGCCCCCTCGGATTTTTTTCATGAAAACGTAAAAAATGTAGCCCTGAATGCGTAGAATCGAATGGTTAAGAGAAATCGATGGGCACTCTCATAGATCGCGAGATATATTGAATTTAAGGATTCGTGTCGAGCGTCCGGCACGACGACAGCATCATCTGGCAATTTTACTTTCGTAATTTACGTCGGAATTTGATATGTAACCCCACATGTTATGCATATGATTACCTAGAAAAATAAACGAGCTTTCTAGTGGTGTGCTTAAAATTTTGTTTGGTCTCAAACTTTTCAAGTAATAGCGGCGCGCGAAAAGAAAATATAAATATTTCAAATTTTGATATTTTTGTAAATCTCAAATCTCGGGTTCTAACCATCAGAATTGCAAAAACTACCCACCGTTGGACTCGTCTCGACCTACCCTAACCAGCTAAAAGGCTTAGGGGTGCTTTTACCCCCTACCCCTAAGTTTATATACTTCAACCCCCTCAAAAAAAGCAAAAAAAGTGTAGCGTCTTAGGGGTAGGGGGTAAAAGCACCCCTAAGCCTTTTAGCTGGTTAGGGTAGGTCGAGACGAGTCCAACGGTGGGTAGTTTTTGCAATTCTGATAGTTAGAACCCGAGTTTTGAGATTTGCAAAAATGTCAATATTTGAAAAATCTATATTTTCTTTTTGCGCGCCGCTATTACTTGAAAAGTTTGAGACCAAACAAAATTTTAAGCACACCACTGGAAAGCTCGTTTATTTTTCTGGGTAATCATATGCATAACATGTCGGGTTACAGATCAAATTGCGACGTAAATTACGAAAGTAAAATCGCCAGATGATGTTGTCGTCGTGCCGGACGCTCGACACGAATCCTTAAATTCAATATATCTCGCGATCTATGAGAGTGCCCATCGATTTCTCTTAACCATTCGATTCTACGCATTCAGGGCTACATTTTTTACGTTTTCATGAAAAAAATCCGAGGGTGCGTATTTTGCGATATTTTTAACCAAACATTTGGCATGCGAATTTGTGACCTTGACCTTTGACCTACAAAATTTTGACCAACGGCAAACTTGTTCTACTTAAAAAGTTACGTGTGGAGGTGAAAAAACTACATCGAAATTCCAATCTGGACCGAAGATAACTTGATATTTCGGATCTACTATCTGAAGTTTTCAATTTTAGAAAATCGCGATTTCCCAACAAAAGCCCCCGAATTTTTTGCTCAAAATTTCAGGTTACACACTATGAAACATCCATAACAACATATGTAAAATTCAGGATGGGCAAATAAAGTCGGTAAAAATTGACAATTACCCTTAATCCTATCGCGAAAATCGTCAACGGTAAAATCGGCAGATGAAAATTGGTAAGCTTTTCTCATTACCGCATATTATTCAATCTAACACTTCTTGTTTTGCGATATTTTTTTAATGAAATGCTTTAAAATGCAGGAATTTAAATAAAATCATATCATTGAAGTAGATCAAACACAGTTAATTTTTCTTGCTGCTGCAGGACTGATTGCGTTCTAATTGTTGAATGAACCCTGCTTGCTATAGGGAAGGCATTTGACGACAACTAAAGACCATGCAATTTATTACGAGTTACCAATATATCCTTAAAACGTAATGGAAATAATTCGAATTATTCCATCCATCAATCATGAAAGTGTAAGCTTTTATTTGTTCAGCCATTCAATGCTACAGATTTAAAACGAGAAATTGCAATACTGCCGCGAACCAGGCAAATTTATAGCCACCTAAGTATAAATCATTTCTCCGATATGTATTTAAATAAAGATTCAACGGATATTTGTCACATTTTTCTATCGATAAATCACGTACGTTGGACTGTGTAATAACTTAACTTGCCGGCAGCGTGCTGAATTTTTTGCTACGTCATATCAGCTTTTACGCCCACGAGTAAAATTTCCCTGTAAGTTAGCGCGTTGCCGCCAGGAACTTGCGGCGATACCAGCCATTTTCCTGCGCCGTCCTGACTAGGCAAGTTTTGCCACCGCCGCCGCAACAGGATTTTCCAACGGAGCCCTGGTTGAAATTATGAGAGCGACCGCTTTGATTTTGAAGCGACGATCCGGCGGCGGAGGCGAAGTGGGTGAAATTAAAGTGGCCTCGTCCCTGCTGCGAGTCTCTTGGTGTTTGAATGTTGGTATTGGCCCAAGTGCCACTTGCTGAGGATTTTTACTCGTTTTCTGATGAAACGCTCGTTTGTCAGTGGGAGAATCGTCTCGAGAGGTGTTAGTAAATTGTGATTGATCGTGTCTGCTTTTTTCACCGATTCTGCCTGAGCGACTGATAATAAAAAAGCTGCTTTCCGTGCGCTGAAAAATCGCCGGCTTATATGGGAATTGGTGTGATAGGGCTGGGCGGAATTTATCATCCTTTACTCGTTCACCAGCGTCAGTGGAGCAACAAATGCTTGACAAATAGGATATAGTGCCCGTCGAGCATTATTTTGTAATAGCAGCTTAGCGGTTTCAAAATGTCAAAACAGCATGAGCGTATCACGAAATCAAAATAATAAAAAATTTCACTGCGACAAGTCAGTTAATAATTCAAGTGGTTTGAAAGCTTTTGTGAATATTAATAAATATTGCGCTGCGTGTTCATATAAATGATTTAATGTTTTGAAAGCCTATTTATTTGCGGAAAAAAATTGTTTATCAACAAAAGGGGCACACAAAATTCGTACGTACGTATGATAAATGCTCGATTATTATACATATTTTGTTTCAAAAATCATCTAAATATATGCGAGATAATTCCAATTATTGCGACATCTTTGGTTTGTTTTGTCCTCCATGTTTTTGTTGCCCTTTGATTTATTTTTGACGATATTAAAACGAAATCGAAAAACTTTCCATTTCGACAAAAGAACAAAGAGAACTCTTTGGCAGATGTGTTGGACTCAAACGATCTATGTGTCAGAGAAAGAAAAGAATTCGCCGGCGCCGGTTCAGTGATTCAGATAAAAATTCAATGTTGGTGTCGCTGGGAATTCCTCTGATCACGTCGGCGACATGCTGCGAGTTTGAAATTCGCAACTCGAACGGCGCTTGGATTTGGTGGTGGCGCAATTTCAGCGACAGCAGCTATGCACACAACAAACCAAACAAAAAAAATGATGAGCTCTGATCGTGCCTCGACTGCCCAAAACATTTATATCATTCGCGAAGCGTTTTAAACCAACTTACAATGAAAAAAAATCTTTCGGTTTGATGAAAGGATGCCAATTTAATAGGAGGTAGGGAACTAGAAAATTTGTTGTTAACCTTACCATATAACTTTGGCTAAAATAGATTATTGTTCGATACAAAGTAAAGTACATTTTAATTATATTTATTGAAAATTAAAAATGAATGGGATTGTTCTACTTTGCACGGAACACAGGGAATGGAATAAGTTAATTGCAGAGTAAACGATGTAATTTTATTTTTAATGTGGGTCGCCTAAGGTACGTAGCTTTATAAACTAAGACAAAAAATTCAATTTATTTGATTTATTAGTATGAAAATTCGGTTCCCCGTACTTTAAATTTCATCGATAATTTACTAAAATACTCAATTTCAAAACCATAAATTTCATTCCAACAAAATATAAGATGAAATTTCTCTCGGTTTTTTTTGTGATGATTTATTATGTCAGATGTTCCATGCATACGAAAAAAAACATGAAAAATCGGACCGGCGATTGAACTTATCCTCCCTGAACTTTAAAGCCTGGAAACTCTTCTACCATCAGGTCTTTGTACTTAGGCGGATGTGTCCCGAAAGTTGTTTTCGACAGGCATCTTCTCGGAGTAGGAGATGCACGCCCGCCTGCTCGTGCCTTTTGATACGCGAGGGAGGACGTTAAATATTTATCCAGTAGAAACAAAAGTGTGTCAACCAGCCTCGAATATTAAAGCAGCCATGACGCCCTACGACAGCTTGACAGCCGCAAAACCAAGGCACTCGCATCCATGCATCGCTTATAGCTGCATAGAGAATTTTCCCAGAAGAAAGATTTTACATACTATGCGTATTGTTGGATTTAAATTTTAATATTGCCATTCCGTTACTGGCTTGGACTCAACGAATGCAAATTGCAATTAAGGAGAAAGGCAACGAGCGCTTGAATCGTTGAGCACCTCTGGAGGTTTCTCGGTACACTTTCTTTTCGCTGCGACCAAAATTAATTTTCCTCGAAAAGCTCTCCGGGCCGTGTTTTGGTATTAATTAATGCCGGCAGACGGCTGGTTTACTTAGCGGCAGATCGATTTCGCACTTTGTTTTCTTTTCCCAGATGCACTTTACGTGCTTTCTTTTCCAAGGCAAGTATAACAAATTTCAGCGGCGGCCTTTAAAGTTCTCCAGTCAACGCTCGGTCGAACACAACGCTTCATTTCACAATTGAGCTGATAACAGGGAAAGTTGACTATCTTATAAATTTACCGAGTCATTTTACTCCGCAACTTTGTAATGCAAATGCCATCCATCAATCCAGAGCATCCCATTGGCTGTGCTCAGTTTCTGTCGTTCAAGTATACACCCTCACGTTGGATGTCACGCGCGATCACACACAGGAGACTCAGAAATGCCTTCCTTCAAGCCACTTTAGGTAGAGGGAAAGAATACGCACAGAGCATTACCAAGTGCTTGTGACGCTTGATGATGATAACTTTTTCCAGGTCATCTATTTTGATGGCATAATATAACGATTTTATGTACAAATTGATTTTTTGTTTTAATTATTGTGAGATTATTTGTGAGGTATTAGTACTAAGTATATGTCATAAGTAAAGTGAGGTTAGATTTTCTCATTGACCACAAAAAATATAAAAATAGTTTTAGTATTTTATTTGCAAGCTAGAAATTTTATAATTAATGTGCAAGTTTAGTAGCAGAAAATGAAGAATTTTTTTCACAAATATTTTAAATAATTATAGAAGTTATTGATTAATTTTGGACTGTATAATGATCGCAGCCTTAGAGTTTCAGTGGGGATGGGGAGGCACGTGTGCCTGACAAGGAGATGTTTGCGGAAAGTTCCATCAGGACTCGATATCAGAGAGCAGTGGCAATTTTTTTTAAACACAAATGACCGGAGACAGGATAAGAGGAATCGATCGACGCAGTTTCGAGCAGAGGGGCTAGTCATTTGCCGATAGTTCCTGCCTTGATTCCCATCGGAAAATGGGTCATCGGAATCCACCGCCATCATCACAAAGAGAAGGCGAGCGTAATGACGTCGTGCCGGTCGGACGGCCGTAAAAATAGTGAAATACGAAGGCATCCCAGAACTTCTGACGAAACTTTTCGGTTGTAAATTCACGAAGCACACACTCGCGGGTGGCTTTAAAGTCGGAACAATAAAAGGTACACGCGTAGCGTTTTAATGGGTTCGGCAGCACTGCGGAATCAATTCGTTCTTTCCTTTATGGCTCAATTATTCAGGGCATGCCGGCGCTGCAGGTAAATATACAAACACACGCGTTGTGCGCACACACACACACACAGACACACCACGGCATCGTGGCATATTAATGAGATTAAGAATTCATGTGGAGCGCCGTAAATACTGCTGCCACTGGCAGCCACCGATGTAATTACACTCGGCAAGCGCAAAATAAACAGGCATCGCATTGCGAAACACAGAGCAGCCGGACGAGCCCGTGCCGGATTGTTTTAACGGATTAATTACGAAACAATTTTCATCCTGGCTGATACACCGCGCCCGCCGCGGTAATTTACAGAAGATGAGTACGAAAAACGCTGCCTGAATGACGCGTAGTAATTGCATTTCCAAATCACCATGGTTTAAAATGCAAATTCAGATTCCTGAGTCATTGTCATATAATGGGATATGCGGGATGCATTTAAAATTCAAATTAAATACAAAGGATTTCACGGCATATTGAAATGCAAATTGGAATTACACTGGGTTGCTTGTCTCATTTTGTTGTGGCTTTTCAAATCGAATTAGCATCAAAGAGCACTGACGTTGACTTTGCTCATTGATAGACTTCAAAGTCTGTTAATCTTACTTAGAAATAATATCATTTACTTTTAGGCTTGCTAAATATATACATAAATATTTAAAAAAATTCAATATGATTGTAACCACATTTTCATCGACCCTTTCTGCCACGTAATTAGTATAGGATCACGCTTGCCTGATTGTGAGCACCGAGGGCTATCATTACAACGCTGAGCGTGCAGCTTGCAATAATCCCACAAATTGATTAGATAAATCTCGCATTACAAATGCAGCTGATGCATGCGCATTAGTATGCGGGCCACTGGCTTAATAGCTCCATTTGTTTGTCTTGTAGCCTTGGATATGAGACCAAATGAAGCATTTAGGAAATATCTATTGCTTTGGACATTATTTAGTTTAATTTCTATAATGAGGCGTAAATCTATCGATATATATTTGCATCGGAGTTAAATTATACTGTCGTGATTCTGCAGTGGACACAAGTATGCACTTTAATTGGACGTCTCCTATCAGCTGGCTTTTGCTAATGTACAAGAGGCGGACAACGAGGCGAACGATTGACCTCTGCGCCACCGCAAAGCAATAACGATTGAAATTAACTGGCAAAGTAGCTGAAATGTCAGGTTGCAAAACAAGCTGGTCGGCGCGGCCACGAACAGTGGCGGCAATTAGCCGAACAAGGGTCACTGGTTTTGACGCAGCATTTTAATTAGTCTGCACACAAATGGCTGAGTGTCGATATTGGCCGGGTGGCTTAGTTGGCAAATTAAGTGCATGTCGTCGGTCAGCAGCCGGCTTTATAGCTTTGTGATTCATCCATATTTATTATTCTCTGGTGGACACACAAGTGGGAGCCGGCCTCGTTTTGCAAACGGACGGCGCAAATTGCACAAAGTGTCGGTCTGAAGCGAATGTTGTGGTGTCACCAACAGCGTGTCCCAGCATACATAACATGACGAGCGTGAGATGCAGTTCCTGTGATTTATCCACCCCACAGTTACGTTACAGAGCTGCGACACATGTTTGAAATCAATTCGGTTAACATGCACGTGGAATATCATGAACAAGTCTGCAAAGCTGCTTAATCTGGTGTAACATGGTTTTTGCTGTAGACGGAAGTAGGGCAAAGCTATGGTGAATTTTTTTTCAAATGAAGATATCGTTCGAAGAATGACTTGACAACCACAAAAATTTTGGGTTCCTGAATTTTTAAAAGAGGGAGTAGTGGCGAGGTTTCATAAGATTTTTTCGCTTCCTCTCTCTTTTACCGCGCAAAACACACAGCAATGAGGTGCAGTCGATAATTTTTAACGGCCGGTGATTCAGTAAATCCTCAGTAGTTTATTTGCGGAAATTGATCTTCTTTTGCAGATAAAGTACTGCTGATTAAGCCTTTTTTCCAGAATACTAGAACGTACAAATTATTCTCTCCTATATTGTGCAATTGCAGACATATTGATCCAGTCAAGTTAGAGTCTTGTATTAATTTTCATAGTTTCCACTCCTGCATATCGTCTTGGTGCCGTAAAAATCGCGCATGTGTTCTTGGTGTACCCGTAAAAAGCGCGTATGTGTTTTTGGTGTACCCGTAAAAAGCGCGCATGTGTAAAGTTGCGCATCTGAAAAAGTGCGTAAGTAACAGTGGGTTACCAAACACATTTTTTTTTAAATTTTAAATTTTTGGCGCCTATTACATGCCCCATCCAAATATTATGCTCCTCTGACAGCAGGAACATCATCTAGTGACAACGCCAATAAGTAAGGATAGTAGCCGGCAGCCGCGTAAACATGCATACCTCTCATGCACCTCTCATAAGATTCATTTTGTTTATAATTTCGTTGGTAATGTGAATGAAGTATGTTAAAGGTATAATACATGAAAACTAGTAAAATAAAATGCAATACCAATACTTCTGTTAGAGCAGCTTGTAAGGATGATGAGAAACAAAGAAAGGAAAACTACTTCTTGCAGAATGCCCACATACACGCGCATGATGACAAAACTGAGATAGTTTTGCAACTCCAAATCTCGGGTTTTAACCATTAGAATTGAAAAAACTAACCACTGTTGGAATTTAGCGGTGGTTATTTTTTAATTCTGTTGGTTCGAACCTGAGATTTGGGGGTATAATCAATCCAAAAACTCAACGCGGATGTTCAAAGGTCACAATCTTGGGAATTATTTGAGCATACTTCAAAGCTTTTTGCTCAGGGGTGTACTATAACAAAAATTTAATAAACGTTTAACTCGTTTCAACATGGCTAACAGCTTTTATGTTTACCTCAAAGTGGTAGGTCAAAGATCAGGTCATAAAAATTAACTTTTGGATTTTAAACTCAAATTTGAAAATGAATATATTGAAATTTTTTATTTTTTTCATAGCCATTTTGTAGAGCACAAAAAATTAAGCTGCAAACGACAAAATTTGGAATGGCGTTTTTCCTCATTTTTTTAATAAAAAATGAAAATTTCGAAAAATCTTGTTTTCTGAGGTTGCTAAAAATCGATGATCGATGAAATCTCGACTTGCAATCATCCGATTTTGAAAAAAACCGAATACCGTTAGACTTGTTTTAACGTCCCCAAGTGCACTAAAGGGGTATAGTACCCACCAACCCCCAACCCCCTTTTAACCCCTTAATTACCTGAAATTTAGCATTATTCGTCCGTTTCAACACCTTAGCACGACGTTGACTTGTAATTGTCTTCTTCAAATCAATTTAGTTACTTAGTTCACTTCAATACGAGTCAAACGGTACTTAATTTTTGTAAATAGGACCACCTTTTTGTGTTTAGTTCGAGATTTGGTGCTCATCGAGCATTTTAATGCATCCGCGTCTTAATAAAAAACTTTGTGCCACCCAAATATCAGGTTGTAGTGGTCCTATTTTCAAAAATTAAGTATCGTTTGACTCGTATTGAAGTGAACTAAGTAACTAAATTGGTTTGAAGAAGACAATTACTCGTCAACGTTGTGCTAAGGTGTTGAAAAGGCCGAAAAAATGCTAAATTTCACGTTATTAAGGGGGTTAAATGGGGGTTGGGGGTTGGTAGGAATCATACCACTTTATTGCACTTAGGGATGTCAAGACGAGTCTAACGGTATGTGGTTTTTGAAATTCGGATGATTAGAAGTCGAGATTTGGTCGATCATCGTTTTTTACTAACCTCGAAAAACAAGTTTTTTCGAAGTTCTCATTTTTTAATAAAAAAAAATGATACAAAATGCCATTCTAAATTTTTACGTTTTTAACTTAAATTTTTGTGCTCTACAAAATGGATATGAAAAAAATTAAAAATGTCGACATATTCATTCTCAAATTTGAGTTCAGATTAAAAAATCTATTTTAATGACAACGACATTTGACCTAAAAAATGTCATGTTTTTTTGAAATGCAAAATCTCCGAAAACTAAAAATTAATCGCTCATGATTAAAGTACAAGCTAATGTTGGAAAGTATATAATTAGGCACTAGGTTTGAAGAAAAATCATGAAATTTCTTATTAAAACATGCAGGTCTCGGAAGAAAGCCTATTTGAAAAGTGGGAACTTGGGCTTTGCTTCGTGAATTTTTGATAAAAATTGTAAGCCACCATTTTTGCATCTAATAACAGCATTCAAATACAGCAACAGCTTCGATGTGCTCCATGCATTGTAGTGGGGAAACAGTTTTTTCTCTCTCCTGTAAAATTGAGATTTGGAGCTATGCGCAAATTTTACGGGTACACCAAGAATACATGCGCGCTTTTTACGGTTACACCAAGAACACGTGCGCGCTTTTTACGGGTACACCAAGAACACATGCGCGATTTTTACGCCACCAGGACGATATATTATATTCTTTTGAAATTCTAGGATGTGCAGTGCTTTTGGAAATGTCGATCGAGATTGCACCTATTTGCATGACTGCAAATTGTTAAACACCTCGCTGCTGGGTTCTCATGCAATTGTAACACCGTGAATGTCTGACAGTCGCAGGAAATGCCCAGCAGAAAAGATAGAAACTTGCCTGCGGCTAGTCGATGCAGATCCCAGTTTCCAGGGGCTGGCTAATCGGCATGAGAGCAAGCGATCTCCCAAGTATTTCTAGGGTTGTCATACTGCGATGGAGAATATTATGGTAACATAGCAAGCAACTCTGGCCTGGTTCTAAACAAACCGAATAAATATTTGTTCTGATTCACCTTTTTATGCACAAATCGGAGAGGAAAGCAACAACGGGCCAAAGCTTAACATGCTGCGAGCATTAATCCTTGAATTTTTTGTTTGTTAAGTACCATGTAGCCTAGTTTGCAAATTTATCCTTCAGATTAGCAACGTGCGCCTCAGGAAGTACCAAACTTTGGTACTTGTATCTAGGATTGCGTCGTAGGAGCACACACTTAATTAAAGCTAATGTGCCACTTGAGAAAAAGCCGCACTAAATTCAAAGACTGCTGCTTTACGTGCAGACGCGACTGTAAAAAACGGAAAAACCTCAGCGAATTCGGCCAAATGACACCAGTAAATTAGAATCAGCCGGCGGGCGGCTAATTGCCTAATTGAGTCTGGGCGTTGTGGGGTGGATTAAAAATGAGATTAAACATTCTGCGCGGTGGATAATCAGCCGCGTAAGAGCCATAAAGCGGCGTGCTATAAATATCAGCTGTCGCGGCTGCCGACGCGGAAGAAGGAAAGGAGCAAAACCGGCAGTAAAAGGGCAGATTATTCTTTGAGTAACCGTTCTCGCTTGAGAAAAATTGGATCAATGTGCGGCACTCGTGGGGAAATTTCACCACTAGGGATTTCATAAATGAATCTATATATGTTTTGCGTTTTTCGCTTATAGCTCTACATTGTGAAACAAAGCAAATATAATTACAACAGCATTCTATTTATTAACAGCATCTGTCCTATTTGTTTATTTATCAGAATCCACAACACTGCTCTAGCACTGCTGCTCTAAACTACAACTTTATTTGCTCATAATATTAAATGGCTGAATCCCCCCGCATGACCCGGCTTACTATGCCTCCTGCGCAGCATGCCTGGAAGTTATGCAACTTGTACACGGGAAAACAAACAGCGGAGCACTTAAGAAAGGACAGACAAACATGCAGACGGAGCGAAATTAGTCGTGAAAAGCATTTCGTGTCTTTCTGCGGATGGTGTGGTGCGCGTTCCTTCGCACAGACCCTTTCTTTCTCAGGCTGTACATGTGATGACGATAATAAGGCCGGTCCAGAGGAAAGTCTTGTCCGCGCCGACAATGAATCGCAGAGAAGCGCCGACACAACGGCCGGGAAGGGCGTCGGCCAAGGACGCGCTCAATGCTGCTTTGTTGGCGATTAACTTTTCAATGCTCCCTTGGAAAGTAAACACACGGAGAGAGCCAAGTAAATGCTGCCCGACTCGAGAGCAGAGTCTGATTATATGCGGAAAGCAGATGAGTATGCTCAACAATGAAGGATACAATGTCTTATTGCGCTTTGCAACCAGTGCCGTATGCAAAGAAAGAGTACACGGGATTAATGTGTATTTTACCGCGGCGTGGTTGTAGTTACAGACAGATGCTTTGTCTGTCGATTCCAACACTTTTTGCTGTTGCTACTAAACAATGGCCGCGAGGTACTTTCAATGGGATGTAAAGAACGGAACTTAACACAGCATTTCTGTTGAACCGTTGAACGTAAAATAAACTCAACTTTGTTCGGACTGCATGTGGTCAACAATCTATATTTTTTACAATGCGATTTGTATGTAGATTTTTTCCTTAATGTGCCAACCATTTACACAAATTTGTTTGACCAATAGATGGAGTAGTCAATAATTTTGATGTTATTTATATCACGAGTTTCATTCACTAACGCTACAAATAACCAATTTCTCCTCAATTTAATATTTTTAACTTTAATTTTTACTCTATTGATGACTTGTTTTGGAGAAATAAATTGAATTGTATGAGCGATAAATTATAGCCGTAAAGATTTAATTAATCATCAGTACAACAGAGATCGGAAATATAATTTTTTCCGATTTATATGAACATTTATAAGTTACACCTATCTTGGTTGCATGCGAATCAATTATTTATTTCAAAAAAATTATATTTACAATTTTTTTATTACCAATAAAACGTATAACGCACCAGCAACAAAAATATATGATTTTGCAACAAAACAATTTTTAATATTTTTGTTAATTTTGCCCTATGCTAATTTGTTGACATTTCCAGTACATTGTTCTTAATCACTTTTGGGTATTTAAAATTTATAGAACCTATGAATTCTAGCCGCTCAAGTTGTTTTTCAAATGTGTATATTTAGAATGGCTGAATTTTAAATTTCTTAAATGGAAATTCTCCCATTATATTCCTTTTTTGTATTCCATTTCCTTGTTTGTGTGCGCACAATGCAGCAGGCAAGTGCACCCGTAGGTGCCATCAGATAACGCGTCATTAGCAGTCAACCAGCCGAGCAAACGCGACAGCTGTCACCCAATTTGCATTTTTGCCAACAAAAGCGTTGCAGACGGCTGTTCGCACCCTATCTGAGCTCGTTTGTGGCCCTAATTCCGCATGCAGCAACAAATATTTCATTTTTAATTTTCCCTCTTGGCGCAATTTTGCCCCGCTAGTTGTGCCCAAGGCTGGATTAAATTACAAGGGGAGCTTGGATTGGTTATAATTGCGTTTCATGGGATTTAATCACAACGGCGACGTAGAAATGAAATTTTGCATTCGTCGCGCCACGCAGCCGCGACATTGATTCATTCTGCCTTCGTTTGCGTGATTCATCGGCGTTATTTTGTTTGTTTACTGTGTTAGCTCTCGTTTGTTATCCTTGTCCTAGCATCACTCTCGCCCTGCTTTCAAACCAGTGCGTTTTGCGTGCAACAAAGGCAGCCAAGGCAAAAGTTGATTTTGGCAAGCGCCTAAGCGTAAAATAAAAACAACAAATTTGTCTCTATTCGAAAGCCACACTTCTTGTAGGTTTTGTGAACTATCTAGTTGAACAATTTCTGTGTCATTTCGGTCTCAATAAAACTAAAAATGTTTGGTCCTGTTTTAAATACATCTTGAATATCAGATACTATTAAGAATGAAAAAATTGTGGTTTTCCTGAAATTATGTGTTTTAAAAATCAATCAATATTATAGACCGTAGGTTCTTTAGCCGATAAAACTGGTTCATATCATTGAAACGAGATCACCCATGTTAGTCCCTATAACCGAGCATATATTATATCGATCCGTGAGTGTGCAAAGAAAATTTTCTGTACTTAAATGTGTACCTCATTAAACGGTAGGATAGTTTTAGCAGGTCGAAGCCAAAATGTGCAGCAGGCACGTGGTTGGATGCTGTGATGAGATAAGTTAATTAAATTTTGCTAAGGCAGCTGGTTTTAACGCAGACTCACCTCAATTTCCGAATCGGCCGGCCGTTCGCTTCGCGTATATCTCGTGTCCCCGGCGAGCAATTTGATTAATGCCTCGCCGGCCATGGATATTAATTTTGGCCTGAGTTATCGTTTTCCTATATATCACACTGTTCACCATCACCATGCCAATGATTGTTATGGCATTTCCGTTGAATTTGTTCCATCCTTCATTTTTATGTTTTTGACCAGTGTGTTGTTGAAAGGTGTGTTATGAATTTTCGTTTTGTGACAGCTGTTAACCTGTTGACGAGAGCTCAGACAGAAATTTTAGCGTGGAAATGTGATGATATCTAGGGAAATTATTCATATTTTAGAGGTTGGGCATGTTTTAATTTAATTGCTACTTTTAATTGTTTCAGGGCTAGAAAAGTCAAATGCTGAACTAAAAAAGGATTGAAAATATATGACCTGCATTGTATGAGACTTTAATTATAATTTTTTTCACATTGACGTTTTAAACTGCAGAAGCAGAAAACGCCCCTATTTTATCTGCTCAATTATAATTTTATACACGAAGCACTGGTATTTTCAATTCGATGAAATCTACGGTGCACATGCACTTTGCTTGGGTCTCGTGACATGCAACTTTTAACCAATGAATTTTTATAAACAAATCTGACTGTGCAATACTATATTACGAACCACATATGCAAACCACCAGGGCATTCAACAATTTACATGTCAAGGCAAAGTTTAAAAATTTCATTTTCCAAAATCTAATAACTCAAAAGTTTACTTCCCTTTTGTTTTAAATTTTAAGAGCACCTTCACTTAAACAGCTTTCTATCATATATACTATTCACATTTGATGTGGTGAATTAATCTGTTATTTCGAAACACCTGCTTTTAAACTTTGTTAAAATCGATCTGGATAATATAATTATAATGCTGTTCTTTTAAAAGCACATGCTGCATTGAAAGAATTATCAATTTTCACCATCTATCCCCCAGAATTTTAAACGAAATGGAAATTTCACATTTCGCCACCCATGGAGTTATTCTTTGCAACCGCAGATTTTATCAATGCTTTCAGAGAGCAAGGAATAAAACATTTCCCTGCTCATTCTCAAGGGTCCCGCTCCGCTATGCTGCGGCAAGCAAAACACAGACACACGCAGCACGTGAGTTTGAAGATAGTGGCTGCAGATAGGTGCACGTTCTCCAGATAATTGCCAAGCTCGTCCCGCGTTTGGGCCAAAACAAGGCTTTTATATAAGTAATTGCACGCAATTCGGTGGAAAACGAGAATGGAGTGAGCGAGTTTCTCTATCTGCGTAGCAAATCGGCTCTATAGGCTCGCTGCGGTTAGCGTTGCGCTATTCCATGCGGCCGAGCCATTCCGCCGGTTGTTCCCACCAATCTTCGACTTGGCCACGTCAAACTGCCACAAGACGTATCGATCACTGCGGCTCAGACTCTACATGTTGTGCAAACCCGCTCAACACAGAAGAAGGAGAGAAAGAAACGCGTGCATAATTCATTTCGAATTTTGATGAGTCACGATTATGACAAACAGTCTCGCTCAGAACTAGGTCACTATATCGGTCCTTGCCCAAACTAGAACTTGGAGGCAAAGGCTGAGCCTTTTCAACTATACTCGACCGCGAAATTTCGTCCTTAATTTACTTATTAATTTATTTCGGGGTTAACCTTGAATACACTAACAAAAGTTACGAAAATAATGTGAACGTAATAAAGCACAGGCAAAGACTTTTCATTTGTCTTACGGAACAAAAAAGCAATTACAATCTATATTGAAATAAAAAAAGTGTCCGACTCACATCAATACGAAATATGGAGAGAGAATTAAGTTATAACTTGAAAATATCCTTGAACATATATATTCAATCATCAAATAGGCAACATCTTAAAATTCCGATACATGTCCTCGCGAGAATGCTCTTTTTAGGCACATTGAGGCCTCCCAGCGCGGAGCAGGTAGGCCTGTTTGCAGCCCTTTGCAGCACTTTCACCCACTTTAGCCTGAGGGCAAAACTGTGCTGTGGAGAGGCTGGCAGGTCTGAGCAGAGTCGTTAAATTCGAGCACCAGGGGCACTGCGGACCCTTGTTTCGAGAGCACCTCCACTTGAATTGGGCGCACTGCAAAAACACCGGTCCTCCAGACGTAATTTGCCAATAAAAAGCAACAGCGCAGGTGCGTTGGCAGTAATTATCGTCGGTCAGGGACGTTTCGTCTGTATTAAAGTTGCAACAAGCAAGCCAACTTATTTATTTTTCTGTCGGCCAATGGGCATTAAATACGGTTCCTCACTATTTGCTTCGTCCGATTCTGTGTTTGCTTTCTACTTTGAGGGAAAAGCAAAATGTCACATGAGCAAATTGCACAAGTTGGCCAACTTCAAGTTTCCGTCTCAGCTGCTGCGTGCTTCTGATTGAATGTTTGACTCGAGGAAACGAGAGTTGAACGTTAACTAAAGTTTTGTGTTCCTCCAGCGTTGTGCTAATATTTGCTTTGAATTTCGCCAGAGATAACTTGGAAAATAGACATTCAGAAGATATTAAGTGTTTTGCAATAAAACAATAATTTAAATAGCCCTTAGGTTATTTAGTTTTGGATCTTTCAGACAACTTTATAACATTCATTTTCAATTAAAGCAAAAGCATATAAGTGGTCTGTCTGAAGTGATTTTAATATAATATGTCTAATTTTTGTGTGAACGGGTACTCACGTCAAGTCAAATAAAAACTCATACAGGTTTTTTCTAAAGATTCTGACTTTTTTAGCTTCTGTTTCGACTTGAATTTAGCTTTAGCCTTTTTTATATCTTTTGTATGGGGCGATGTCGGGGGTTAAGTTAAATTTTAGATTGATATGAAATTTGTAGCAGACACGAATTTCGTGATGTATATACATAATTTAGATGAAATGCATGTAAATTAAGACTGCCGATGTGTATTCCCGGAATCAGTTCTAGACTTACCTCATGTGTTTTTCACGATCCCTTTGAGGGGATTGATTGTAGTCGGAAATAGCATAAGAAAAAAGCTATTTTGGACCTCGAGCAAAACAAAGCACTAAAAAAAGCGATGCCTCCGAACAATAAACCAAGCGCTTGGTGCATAGCCCGAGCGGACGAATGAATATCCAAACTGGAGAGGCCATTAATCAGGCGCTCGCCGATCCATCATCCAGGCACAATCGCGCGTGTAAATTTGCGCATGCCGCTTTTTCCTCCTCTGCAGCACCCAACCTGCAGCATCATTAGCGGAGCCTGATTCGATTAAATTTGTGCACGAGTCGTTCGCTTATACCATGGACCGCTAATAATAATGTACAAAGAGTTGTTATTGCATCATCGCAATTTAATTTGACGCAATTTACGTATCATCAGTCAAAATGAATTAATGTTACTTTTTCAGTTTTGCCAGAATCTTTAATTTTGGTTCTAAAAAATGATCCTCTAACTTTTAGTATATTAATTAATCAATTAACTCAACAAAATTGCCATTTCTTGCTGTAATTTCTATATTTTTTGTCTTATGTTATGACTTTGGCAAGAATAAACAACAATAAATAAATAAATTGTAAGTAATTATTTTTTAGAGGAAAGCGATTGCAACGAATGGTTCATATTTTTCATATGACATGATATTTCCATTTCAATTTGCGCTGCATTGAAATAAATTTGGCAAGTACGTGGAGATATTTCGCTTTTTTTAGCTGAGAACAAAAACGGACCATTCATTGCGAGACTTGAAAAACGATGACAAAGAGAAATGAATGCTACACAAAGCCTTGCTTTATTTTGTTATTTTTTTTCTTTGAATTGCTTGCGAATTCAAATGCTGCTTTGAATGGGAAATGAGACCATTGCGAAAGAGAATAAAAATCACTTGCTTGCGGTAGCTACGGCGAAATCGATTTTTTAGTAATGTATTGCTTCTTTCATGTAGCACTATTTCCATGCAAGATCATTATTCAATAACTTAACATCCACTCGGGGACATTCAAAATCAATTACGATCCTAAGGGTCTACAAATACGCGCGTATATGTAATACATTGATTATTGCTTATGGTTTCTGAATTTTCCCATCAAACGGAAATTGATTTCTAATGACGTTATTAGCTACAAAATTTCTATATTCAGCCTTCTGATGGTTAAATTTTATCGAATTAATAATTGTTTCTTTAGTAGAATATTTTCAGGGAAAGTAAATCAACTTAAACTGATAATTTACTTACAACAAATATTGCTGGATGGTTAAATGTAAATTTATTGCAAAAACATAAATAAATTCAGTGGTTAATTGGCAGTATTTACGAAACAACTCGCGCTTTCGACAGAAATGAGCTAGGCAATTATCGTGTCATGTCTAGAGCAATTTATCAAGAGGCACTTAGCCGTTTTACATGGCAGCAAGTTTTAGCTTTATACCGCACGAAGCAGCTAACGAGGCTGGCCTGCAGCTAATTATTCGCGTCGCAAAGATCGTGCGAGTTCAAACGACCAAGAGATTACACCGTGTGCATAGGCTGCTTTCTCATGTGGTGGTGGTGTCGAGCCACAGCTTTCAGAAACGGCAGGAGCATAAACAGCGCACTTCACCGCTACTGGCGTTTACTTTCTGTAAAGAACAATCAAGACCTTGCTCTGTGAGCCATCAAGACCTTGCTGCACCAGAAAAGCGCTACAACACTTTAAAATATGCTGAAAAAACTATAATTTAGAAAATTTTTAAATGGTTTTCTGTAGAGAATGCACAGCTAAAAATTATTGATTTGCCTGCCCTCTTAAACCGCATTTTGAATATGAAAATATCACCGAACAAGCTATTATAAATTCCATGCTTCCAAGCCCATTTTGAGAGTTAACAATAGTGCAGAAACAAAAACTCATTGCGGCTTCGTTGCAAGCGTTCTCTCGCTCCGTTACTTCGCTCCTTTTATCCAAAATCTCGACGAAAATAAGATGAAAAGGATCAAATTTGCGCGGGAACAAAGGGTTAGGAGCGTGCAGCGCCGAAATAAAATGATGAAAGAGCGGCGCGCGAACAAAAGGGCAGCAGCCGGTCTGCGGGGCCACTTTTGCCGACGCAAGATAAGTGAAAAGGCGTGTACGCCCCGTGTCAACGCAGCTCATGCAGTATTACTTTCCTCTTCTCGCAAACAAATACACACATACACATCTCGCACTCTCCGCCCGCGAGCACAGTCAATTTCCTCGCATATCCAGAGAAAACTCAGTCGGTTCTGGATAAACACGACAGAGTGAGAGAATGTAAATAAAATAAACTCGAGGGCTGCTTCTATTGAAAATGCGGCTCTCACGCGAAAATGTTTTTGCTGCAGTACGAGAAACGCAATCGATTGCAAAGGAAAGCTTTCCGAGGGAAAATCGAAATGAACGCAGGGTTAACGATTTTAGACTTTGCTCCATGAATTCAGTGTGCAAGTCTTGGAAACAGTTTTAAACGCGTCAAAATTCCTGGGCAGATTGAAAAATTATCATCGCTCGCTACCGTGGAGTACTTGCATTTAATTTATTTTCTGAAAATTTTGACCTCCTTGAGTGCTTCCTTCTTTTTGTATTACCTCTATGAACAACAAAAAAATCGTAATAGTATTGGTTTATTTTTCATATCATTAAATTTCATCAAATTTATTGCTATGAGTGGCCAGTAAAAACAGTGGGAAGTTTATTAAGTCTCTTGAGTCTCTTAAAAATTTATGTGATAATTTGTTCACCACCCCATCAACATTGTTGACAACCCGATGTATAAAACACACCCTGAAAGTTGTTAAAACGTGAAAAATAATTTACAACGGCTCAGTTATTGGAACGTTCAGAGTTATTATTTCTCTGCAAATCCCACTCGCGTGGTTTTACGCTCGTGTGCTGTAAATATTTTAATTCGGCTGGTTGTTATAAAAACACGGAGACACGCGGTTCGGGCGGAGCCCTCTAGTTCCAGCCTGACTAAACGTAAATCCACCAGCCACTGCTGCCAGGCGAATTTCGTGCCAAGAAGGGCACACAAGCGCGCATGCAGATAAATTTTTCCGGGACCAAGGCACTCACGCACTCGAAAAATTTAACCTACCGTACCGTAATAATTACATTTCTCAAATTTGAAATCGTAAAATGAGCGGGGAAAGTTTGTAACTTGGCAGAAACGTTTATCACGCTTAAGTTACCAAATATGTTTTTAAGTGCCTAAATAGTTATTGATTTTTATTCTTACAATTTGTTAGCATGAATATTTTATTCTTCATTTTTGTGCTTTCTTAGTGATTGCGTGCTTTTGAAACATAAATCTGTTTACTGTTGCTTAAAATTTGTTGGATTTTTTGCCTGCATAGAATATTTTCAAAAACTTAATAACTTACTCTTTTGAAGTCATTCCTGATCATCCCGCCACGCGCCTATTTCTGTTTAATCAACATTATAGTAGATGAAACAACTAGATCAATGAGGTTACCCTCTAAAAGTACCCCTTGCATATGAACCTTCAATGTTGGATTGCCACTTCAATCAAATTCCATCTCCCCTGATGCCAAATCCATCCAAAATCAAGCGAGTCTTTCGCTCGGAGCGTGTGTGTATTAACATTTCAACCCAGGCTCCGTGTCAGCCGCGAGTGTTCTCTGCCAATTAATCTCGAAGCAGCCGGCATCGCAGCCTGGATATTTAACGCATCCGTGATTAATTCACTCCGGCCGGATGAATAATTCGCTGCATAATTGAGTCACATGGTTGCACGCAGCGCGGCGCGAAACATTTGTAGCTCTCGGCACGACTTTTGGGCCGAATCCAAGTGGAGCACACGGCGGGTGCGTCCGCACCAGAGACCGCTCGAATCCGCTGGCACGACGAGTAGGTTTTTGTCAAATGACTGACTGGCTACACCTATACAAGTCAATACCACGTGTCGTGTCTGTTTCGGTGATCAGAGATTTGCAAAAGCGTTGCTCAATAGTACTCTTGATTTATTCGATTCAGAAGGGGTTTGTGGTTTTTTGCTCTTTTATTCAACGCTAGGAAAATCTTATTACAAATTAGCATTTTTACAAAGGCGTTGTGTTTGTTTGAAGAGATATAAGAAGTTTAGTTTTGTGGGTCAGAAATAATTCACAGACAAAATTAAAAATTTTATGTCACTGAATTTAAATTTAACTAGCCTATGGAGCTATTTTTTAATTTTTCAGCCTCCGATTTTTACTTGTGCACTTCGGATTTCGCTGTATATTCTGGATTTTTGCCGATTTAATTCAGAACAAAACTGTTACAACCAAAATCTTCATTCAATTGACTTCTGCATCTAATCTTTCTTCTGAAACCTTTAGAAATAATTTTACTTTTCTGTACCCCTTTGGTTCCAACCTGGTTGAAATATTAAAAAATTAAAAATAAAATCGACGTTCGCAAACAACCCATAGTACTGCAAAATTTAATTTTTTGCGGTTTCCCTTTGATCTCAAAAACGTGTATTTTTTAGTAAACCTTAAATGATCATGTGCTGTTTAGCAGGATATTTACAATATCAATTTTGGTGCCTTGTCTAACTGATTGTTTTTATTTTTGAATAGGGATTTAAATAATTTCCACCTTATCAGTTTTCCTCTCAGACGTAGAAAAAATGTGGAAATCCCAAAATTGTGTCTTTCCCTGACAAAACCCAAGGGTGGAGAAACGCACGATCTATCAAAATCATATTTTTATCTTATTGTGTCGTTTCGATCAATCAATCAAATTTCTGCGGTGTTTGTCTTCCACTTTTTGCCAAATTCAATAAAGGAAAGGAAAAATTGAGCGGAAAATTGGTTAAATTGACTTTCTGACATACCGTTTTCTGCGCTCTTATCCGCGTGCGATCTATAGGAGCGATAGAAAGGAGACAGACGAAAGCGCAAGTGGGTGCTTTTCTTTTCCTCGAAATCCTGCCGACTTTTTGGGAAACTCGAGGAGGCGGAAAAGGAAAAGACAGCGAGGCGAACAATCAAGATGGCCCACTGGCACTTCCGTGTGCGCCTCTTTCTCTCGGAATTCGCGTCTCGTACCACGCGCGCGGCGACGACACTCGAGGCTTAAAACACGACAAGTACACGTGATCAATTGGCTCTGATAAAAGTTGCGGTGACGGCGGGCAGACGCCGTCTTGATTGGGCCTAATCCTGTTGATTCCCGCGTAAAAAGTTTCTGAGCGTTTAATTTCACCAGCCTCCGGCTTTTCGCATCCCTCCACTCTTTTTGCAATCGACACATTTGATTTACGCGCCTCCCTCTGATACAGGATTGCATTAGGGCGTGGGTGGAAGAGGGTCGCCTTTTTTCCCTGTTCATACTTTACAATATATTTTTTAACTTCAGAGCGTATCAGCGTGTTAGCTTTTCAGCTGCCCTTTGGTTTTACACAAATTTCGTTTTTCGTATATTTTCATTGTTTTAAACTTGGTGAGAATATGATCATAAAGATCACTAACCATCAAATGCATATTTTCTTTTTTTTCTTTTTAAGGTGTGTGAACTTGCGTTTTAAATGTTTTTCGTTTCAAACAAAACAAACAAAATTGGCCTATATGGGATGAAAATTTCTAATACACCAATTATCCAATTTCACACTTGTAGAGATTACCGTTTTTTATTCGAAAAACAGAAAAAAATATTTTTCTGATTAAGCGTGTGTGCTATATATGATGGTTTAACATTGCATATCAACGATCCGTAACAAATGATGGTATTATTTATGCATCACATCATTTTAAATCCAGTGTGGTGTTAAAGAATTACATTAATTGATCTTCCAATAAGACACGTAAAATGGCCTTAAGTGTCTTCTAGTTTTTATTGAGGGAAACATAAATTGTAGCTTAAGATCGAAAGGAATGCATTTAATCCAGAATCTTTGTGAAACGAGGATGGCGAAGTGAAATTCCTATGCAAATACAAACACAAGCGTTTGCTGAATCAATTCCCTGAATAGCACGCATGAAACTTGCCACTCGATCCCAAGTGAGCCTTGAGTAGGGGACAATTCGTCTTTGCCACGCATAGTTCACTGTCACAGCCGCCACCTTTCTTTCATTCCGCCGTGCGAACGAGCTTTTAGCATGCAAGATGGACGAGTACCACTGTGCGAGACGTAGAGAGTAAAAAATTCGAGCTGACACGCGGCGGCGCTCCTTATTTCTATCCAGGCCAGAAGTAGAAAAGAAAGTGGCCGTGTATTCTCCTACCCGAGTGTAACACAACAGAGGCGAATCAATAATATGAAAAGACTAAAACGGGAGCAAACGAGACGGAGCAACAAAGGGCAATATCTTAATGGCTCCACTATATCACAATGCATGGTTTCTATCATCATGAATTAGAAACCAACGACAATTGTGCTGCTGCGAGCAAGGCAATTATGTGTTTGTAAATATTTGCCCGCGGATGCAGGGCTCGTTATAGTCGGTTTTTGCATCCTTCAAGCAGCGCATAATTTACTCTTGCTTGATATTTATCCTACGCTGCTTTTTGTCCGACGAGCGGAAAACACTGGCTTTTTATCTCGGGGCTCGTAAATCAAGGGGTGGCAAGTCGTAAAATTATGCGTGTAATCCTAACTCATGATCCTTTGGTGTGCAGCCGCATGAATTGCAAATGTCAGCCATTTAAAATCCAAATATTTTTTTTATTAAAGGGCAACCGTGACAAATTGATCCGACTTTTATGAGATGTTTCCCTTATTTATAACATATTTCTAGCTTTAGAAATCACATCCTGAATAAATTTAACAATGGGCCCGTTCTCTCCATCACTCAACGCGTGTAAAAAGCAAAAATTCCTCTTCTCTAGTACATAAACCCCGGAGAAATTGATGCAGGCTCAATCCATCACTGCGACGGTGCTTTGACTGTCAAATGATATCGCAATTAAACGCAGACGCAACTTGACGGACTGCGCGTTTCATTTTCCGGCCTGGAGCGCAAAATAAAAACGAGCGCATCCCGCCGGATTAGAGTTCTCTCTCTCTCTCTCTCTCTCTCTCTCTCTCTCGTGTAGTGTGTGTGCTTACCGTGTCAATCTGGCTGGCTGGCTTGCTGGCTGGCTTGCTGGCGTGCGTGGGGACCCTCTGGCTGGCGGCTGAGCGACGGGACCTGCAAGCACAATGAGAACCGCTGTCACTGACAATTTCACGGAATTACGCCCCGATGACCCCATTTTTTAGCCAACTAGCTAGATTTTCATTCTGCCCGAAACCGTGGTCTGCGGTGCAGTTGTGGTCAGCAGGCGAGTGAAAAAATAAACGGTTAAATTGCGCCCTAAAGCAGAAATATTCATTACTTTAAAAGACCAAGTTTCATAGCAGTAAAGGAGCATAAATCTGGCTGATATTATTCAAGATTTTATTTCAGTTTTTTATGGTCAATTTAAAAAAAAAATTGATATTGAAATAAATATTTTTGCGCTTTAACCTAAAGTATGTACCAGTATTGAATTTATATGAAGGGTGCGTGTTTCATTCGAAGCAAAATCACAACACCTGATAACGGATTGTTGTGCCATCGGGAATTATTTGCGTGGAAAACGCGCAGTGACCGTTGCTAACTCTGTGTTTCGCGCACAAGTCCAGAGTACGCATGGTCGAGTTGCAAAAGCACTCTTGTTTACTCGCCTCTCACTGTTACGTGTTTACGTTCTAGCTCTTTTCTGGCTTTTCCGCACTGAGTAACGCTCATCCTTCCACATTCGCGTTTTACGGGTCATGACGTGTATTATTTATTTTTCTGCTACTCTTCGTGTAGGAAGAGCAAAAACGCATCCTAAGCGAGATTATTCAAAACATTGTGCAATACAAAGTACACAGCAGACATTCTGAAACAATGCGAAGCTTGAACTTTCCCAAGGGAATCCATGGTGAATACATTTTTCAAAACAGTGCCTGAAAGATGCCATACTTTCCTCATCGCTGCTGGAAAATGTACAGGACGCAGTGAAAAAAAGAAGAGTTGACCAATTAAGTAATATATCATCGTGCGTGTCTGTCCGTTTGTGTGCGGGACGAGTTGCTTTTATGTCTAGTTAATTGGCCTCATCTACATAACAAACAACTTTGGGCTTGGGTTTTGAATACAGCCAAATTGCAAAAAGTGGTGGCTGTAAAATCAGCAGACCGAAATGAGGCAAAAAAGTGACACGTGCGGGAATGAAATAATCCTTTTGGGGGGCGTCCAGGGAGGCGTAAATGCTCTTGGGTGAGGAATCGTTCATATTTAAACGAGCAGACGAAATATGCGGGTCACGTAATAAATTACCAGCAGGTCCGCAGCGGCCTCGAAAACGCAGCGTAGGTGATAAGATCGAATTTCGGAGTAATATAGCCGCTGGCCAAATGAAAAAGATCTGCTTGCCTAATCAGATGCGACGTTATTGCGGTAGGAGCGGCTCACCTCAATGTGTGTGTATCGATGTGTATCGATTGCGCAAACAACTTTGGGCTTGGGTTTTGAATACAGCCAAATTGCAAAAAGTGGTGGCTGTAAAATCAGCAGACCGAAATGAGGCAAAAAAGTGACACGTGCGGGAATGAAATAATCCTTTTGGGGGGCGTCCAGGGAGGCGTAAATGCTCTTGGGTGAGGAATCGTTCATATTTAAACGAGCAGACGAAATATGCGGGTCACGTAATAAATTACCAGCAGGTCCGCAGCGGCCTCGAAAACGCAGCGTAGGTGATAAGATCGAATTTCGGAGTAATATAGCCGCTGGCCAAATGAAAAAGATCTGCTTGCCTAATCAGATGCGACGTTATTGCGGTAGGAGCGGCTCACCTCAATGTGTGTGTATCGATCGTCCGATGGGGTGGTCGCCCGAAGAGACACAGACGCTCCGTCGCCTCCCGCGAGACGCCGTTACGACCCAAAGCAGCTTTATGAATATTGAACTTGAATTATTCACCAGTGCGTTGCGCAAATTGCCAGTTGGCTGTGAAATGATGCCATACTTTGGGACATTCGTTGGCCGCGTTCCTGGCCGTGTCAGTGACACAATTGCTGAAGCTCACCGTCATGATTGTTGCAAGGTCAAAGATTTCCAGAGAACAAGTTATGCGTATTTTGTTCTATTAAAATTCAAAACTTTTTGCACAGGCGTTATATTGAGTAAAATAGCAAATAAGGAAAATTAATTAACGACTGGAACCCCAATGTGACTTACATTTCTACTTTGCTGATTTTGATTTGAAAATATGAATATTCTTTTGGCATTAATGATATATTTAATTACTTTTAATGTGATTCTGTTATATATATTTTCCTTCGGAGTCTATTTAGGGGCTTGATGAAACAAATTTGAACTTAAAATTTTTAATATCAAATTGTCATTTAGGTCAGTTTTTTATGTTTCAAAAAGTGCGGATTTGTATTTTTCTTCTGCGTCAAAACTTCGTTGCAGCATTTTGAATGTATGCAACCTGCGTGTCCCCATTGTTGGGCAATTTGCATAGCCTGGCCTTCCGCAGGAGCGCCGCGCGTGTGGCTGCGATGGTCGAAAAAGCACAAACTCAGTAATTACAGGGTGGCAACGAGATTTTATGCGCTGTTTACATAGCGCCGGGCAATTTTACGACCATTTTTGTCTCATTTTATTCATCGCCTGCCTTATTATCAGGCAGCTTTCTCATTATTCGCCCTCAGAGTCGTAATGACATACGCCGAAGCCTGTCACTGCTGTTTTATGACGAATTTATGATAATCCAGTGGGAATAAAAGCGTGCTTCCCTAGAATTTGCATTTTCCTCGAGAAACGTTGATGATGAAAGACGCTGTGGCTTTTGTGTCCCAGCACGTTTCTTTTAGAGCTCGCAATGAAGAAAATTAAATAATGGAAACGTGCTAAGAGAGGCTAATGGAAAGAAACTTTCTCTTGCTACTCATAAATTTCACTGAGCTCACCAATGTCTTATTAAGGAAGTGAAAAACATAAAAATGTAATTAAAAGTATCAAAAACCTGTGCATAGCAAAATTTATGACTGAAATTTTTAAATAACGTGTGCTGTATGTATGTATTTTAATTTGACACGAGCAAGAATAAACAAAAATATAATAATATCTTGACTAGTTTTGATGACATAATATTAAACAATTTTTTTTAATTAGCTCTTTCTTGGAGTTTACATTTAATTTTGATTTTATGTATGATTTCGACTATGCAAGAATAAACAAGTAAAAAACGTAATAGCTTGATTCTCATTTAACAAAATTTCTCAAATACGTGGTATTTCTATTACATAATGCTTGAAGTTTGTCCATTTTTTTCCGTCACTTTCCTCCATCTCTTGCTCCTTATTTTTTTAAGTTGACATGTTACTGCTTTTGAATGACGAGCACGGATGATATTTTTTGTAGCATCGTCATATTTAGCAATGCAAAGCAGGCTGATGCTAATTTGACTGCGTTATAAGAAGAGGCATGTGGAGTGCAGGGTAGGAGAATCTTTTGAAATCCGCAAAACTATTAATCATGCTGACGCACCAGCCCTTATGCGAAAGGAGGAATTTATTCACAAGTTAACCGAGACTAGCACACATTCCCTGCGCCGCGCACATTATTCATAAATAATATCATTATTGTTAAGGAAATTTTGCGCCCTCAGGCGAAAAGCTGGTCTCATTCTTTCTTTTCACCCCTATTAAAAACGGCAGCAGCAAAGGTGCTCTCTCCAGCTCGGAGAAAACGTGTACAACGCGGCTTGTTTAAATACACTTAAATTGTCGCAGCTTTTGTTCGGCTCGTCAGCAATAATTGCAGTGGATTTCAAAGGGCATTTTTTCGTTTATTTTCCTGCTGTCAAACATCGCGGTGGTAAAAGTTTTTTAATTCGAAAACTCGTCGCTGCTGCAGGCGAACTCTTTACTTCGCTCCGTCTGTTTGTCCTGGAAAGTAATTTTACTCGGCGACGCGGTCGACAGGGACGTGAAAAATTGTAATCACTAGAGGAGTACAAATATAAAAGTTTTTAAATCTCATGCACTTTATTTCGACAGCACCCATGAGGATCTGAGGGATGAAATACTGTATTAGAAACTATTCAAATGAGTGTTATTTTATTGACAAGAACGTGAAATGCAATCGTCCTTATAGCCTTTACTTCTCAGGGATTGCGCACTGATTATAGGACTTTGGAGTTTTGTGGCTTTTCTAGCAAACATAGTTGAAGGTTGGTGAATTTTGTAGCAATTTAATATCGTAAGGCAAGCAAATTCAGCTTTCATTTTTGGAACAAGCATGTTTTTCTTAAATTTAAAAGATAAATTTAGAGTTTAATTTGTCGACAGTATAATATCGTGAAGGCTTTGAAAAAAACTGATCAAATCAAGTCAACATTATTCGTAAAGAGTGACAATATTGACAGCATGACAGGCAATTTCATGTTTAAAATCAGTATTTTCTGTCCAAATTTTAGTGACTTAGTAGGCTCTTGGTTTAAAATAGTCAACTTTGTCGTGTTTTGTAAAATAAATATCTTAATCAGTTTAACTCTATTGTAATTAGAAAAAATAATCGATGGAATTCCATTCCGTGGAGTATAAATGAATTATGAGAGCATTATGTCATAATATTTTTTTTTATCAAAAATTCATTATTTTCTAGTTAAAATGATAAAGCAGACAAGGCCAATTATCTTGATCACGTATGATAGAGATATAACGTTAAATCCCTCTTTTTGTATATGCGCGCGATCGATACGGAACATGCATGAACAGTAGGTGCAAACTTGACGACGGCGGCACACAATCAAATTGCGATGGGACCTTTTATAGGTGGCTGCTTGGGCGATGCGAAAATTGTGTTTCTCGGTTTAGTCAATTACCGATCAATAAAACAAGAATCGGACATCTTTTGGCAGGTAATCTTTGGATCAGAACATCCAATTTCTGACATTGCCAGCCTTAAAAGGCACCGTCTCTAACGTGCATGCGACCGTGTGCCGGCGACTTTGGTTTTTGCACCCGTTGTTCATGCACATGTCTTATTGATCGCGCGCAAAAGGCGCAGCAAAGTGGTCGGAAGCCTTCTAAAAAGATTTGTTTGTTATTAACACTCGCCGGTCTATTCTTGAATCTGATCACATGGAAAATCTCTTCTTTTTTCCGTGCGAGGTTCACCGCCTGTGGAAAGTCGAACAACGCTCTCTACTGTCTGCGAGTGTAATGAGATCAGAACTATATGAAAATCGCAGAGAAAGGCGGCCGCTCTATTGATTGAATTGCTGCGGCTTTGCTGCACGTAAAACGGCTCTTGTGTTTTTATTGTAGCACAGCTGCTTTCACGCCTTTTACTTGTAATAAGCTCAATCAGTGCTGAGCAACTGGCGCAAACGGATACAGGTTACGGGAACACAGCTTTAATTTTTTTACCAGCAGCGTAAACAGGATTGGCTCTAATGGTGTTACGGCAAGCACGCACTTTCACTACGTCTCAACTTAGTTATAAAACAAAAAATATTATCGATCCATCTTTTATAGAACAACGGACTCACAAGTTTGATGCACCTATTTTCATTTAAAGCTATAAGTCTAGGCCATGGAATTTTGAGGTGACGGCTGGTAGACCAGATTAATCGAATTTTGCTCCGTTGGCAGGCCAGTTTTTACTTGTGAGATTTGGCTATAATCTTTTACTTCAGAACTTAATTTTTAACTTTTTATCAGCTATCTCAACCAAAACACTTGCTCACTGCGTCACTTTGATTGAAAAAAAACATTTTTTACAATTTTATTTCCACATGTTGTGACGGTCTCTAATTGTTGTTTAAGGTCTCTAATTCTAACTAAAAAATTTTAACTCTTAGAGCATAATAACTGGTATAAATTTTGTCAACGCTTGACATGCGTCAACTGTCCTCCGACCCGCGACTTTCACTCAAAAGTTAAATATGATTGCTATTAACATGCTCTCTCTCTCTCTCTCTCTCTCTCTCTCTCTCTCTCTCTCTCTCAAAATAAATGAACTAGTTCTGGAAATGTGATAAATGTTTATGCAAATAGCATGACAGAAAGTTTCTCGAGATAAATGGGTAAAATTCCGCTGCAGTAGAAATTCACAATTAGTGACAGAATATTAACCTCGCAAATTAATGCTAATGTAGAAAACATATTCTGCTGCGAGAAGGATATTATCCTGCACACGTCCAAAGTAACTTCTCATGCAGCGCATAATTATTCAGCAGCTAGAGTCGTGTGGTCGTCTACAAAAACACACGGCGCGACTCATTAATTAAGTACACACGTACATTTGCTAATTACCGACATTTTCCTGTCTGCACGAGTCGTCACTCGTACGTGTTATTTACGCTGGAAAGCTGAAGCAGGCCGGCGGCGCGACACCAGCCCCCGCATTTGCATGAAGAGGCGACTCTCGAGCCGAGAGAGGAAGCGGAATAAAAAGTGGCACGTGCGATATTAAACTTTACGTTCGCGAAAGTATCAACAGCCGAGCGCGGTAATTCGTTGCCGCACTCGCGCATTACTGGCGTGAAAAATGCGCCGCTGCTTGGGAATTGCTCTTTTTGATCAATGTCTGCCGGCGAGCACCGAGGAAGGACGTTGGCGAGAGAGCCAGCAAAATGCTTTTATACTGGTTTACTTTCCAGACTTGACGCGAGTAAAACCCAATGGCACACGAGTTCTTCCCGACTTCTTCCACGGTTGCAACGACTCTGCGCATTATTGCAAAAAGTTATTATGGCATGAATCGTGAGAAGAGCTACTCAGTTATTCTATGTGGATTTTTTTAATATGCTCGTCCATGCAGCACACGTTACAAACGATTGTGCCGAGACGACGACTCTCCCAGTGTGACTCTCCATCTACTCTGGCTTTAAATGGGAATTGAGCATCTCTGCAGCTGCATTATTTGTAACCAATTTGATCCACCATGGTATTATTTGAAGCAACTAGTATGGGATAAGCATGCATTTATCATGAGTAATGCATGCTAGAGTATTATCTCTGGCGTAATGTTCTTTTCCACGGCATGTTCAGGATATTTGAAGGTTTTATTGGATTTGTACAAACTTCATTATTTAAATTTAATTTAAACCTGACTTATTTTTCTCAGCTGATGCTTGGAAAAGAAGACAGTACAGTTAAAAATACTCAGCTTTCAGTAATCTTCATCCTTTAATTTATAAGATGCAGTACAAAATTAAAAATTCCTAGTGGAAATCGTGAAGGAAGTTTTTGGTTCACTAGTAAGGCTGTGGATTTCGATGGTTTTGAGGTAAAAATGGATTTAAACTTTTCTTACTGTTGTCCACTTTTTGCGATATTTCTGAAACTGCGCGCGCGTATATACTAATTTTCAAATATTTTTTCGCTTAATATTTAGATGTATTTTTCATTTCCTTGAGGACTATTACACCAGCAGCAGAAAGAGTGGAATAATCTGACGTCGTAACCTAACTAAATTTCATTTTGAATGCATCGAATGGGGTTGCCCAAGATAAAAAGATCTCGCATTCTTTTAATTTTTGTATGATATTGCCTTGGAATGTAGTTTAATATTTTAAACCTTAATTTTCAATTGGAAATATGTTTTTAATCATTTTAACCAGCAGGTGGTTTTTCGAATTAAAGAGCTTTGGCATCTTTAGACAATTTTAGAATAGATTCAAACTACTTAAAAATGTTTAATTATCACCCATATTAGATGGTACCATGAGTCTTGGATGCTAAAAAATCGATTTGTCTACATTTCACAGCCCAAGTTTACGCGAGTTATTTTGAATGATGGATGATAAAATTGATAAAATGTGTATTCTGATATGGCATTCATGAATATGAAGTCAAGTTGACGGAGAAACAACGAATTGCTCTTCACGCCGACATCCGTCAACACGTAAAGGACGGTGACGCATTGGCCTTGAGGCACCTGTGTGCGGCCAAATCAGCCGGTCAATAATATCGTTTACCATTAGCCGGCGTGCGTCCTCTTTCTCCGCCTCTTATGATATGCGACACTGAAAGCAGGAAAAGCCTATACACGCTCTTTATTTTGAGTCATCGTCTATCAGGCGGCAGGCAGTAAATTACGGCAACGATACAGCGAGCATGAATACTGCATCGGCCGCAGGTCGGGCAGGCAGTGCGCTGGGGTCAAAGGGTTCACCCAAGTGGAAATAATCGGCTCAGAGAACGCTAATCAGACAAAAGCGCACGACAGGCAACGACGCCAGAGCAGAACGGAAGAGCGTCAGCGCCGGCATCTGCGCCTCCGACAGGTGCACAGGCCTACGAGAGAGATGCGCCACATCAAGCTGTGCAATGCCGACGGTTTTTTCTTTGGACTGTGTCAAGAGGCTTCTTGAAATGCAAAACATCAAACGGCCGGTTTGAGACTTTTGTTCTAAAAAGTTGAATGAGCATTTAAAGTAGACTGCATGTGTTTTAAATTATGTCCTAGATACATGATTTTTATTTATACACAGTACTTTAAATTATCTGCTAACTCTCAATCAAGGCACACTTCATAGCTCCAGATTTTAATGCTAATAATGAATCGATGTAATTATTATAATTCTGATCTGCATCAGATAACTTAAAAGGAAAATTTTATCTGTTTAGATATTGCAATAATAGAGGATTCCTTGAGATGACGCAGCATTTTTTATTTTAATAACTCACGAGAATTGATAAAAAAATTTGATCGCCAATCAACACACTCTATTTAATATTGTTGAAGATATTTGTTTGTCGTGAAATACGATTGCAATTTTGTAGTTCGCGCATCTCCTTTATTGAAGATGCGTGTATGCAAACCCTCACCGACAGCAGTGCATGAATAGCAACAATGTGCTCCCTGACTAGCGCCAGCGGGCTCGAGTTTCGGAAGCTGTTGCTGATATTGCGTCTAAACAGCTTAATGCTCTCCGATGGTGTGTTTGGCGTGGAGACGACGCGTCGCGGCGCGCGTTCGGCTTGTCTGTCTATATGGGTGGAACTCGCTGATTGTTCCGCCCGTGCTGCAACTCTCAAGAGCCCGTTCCGCCGCTGGCTGATGCTATGCTTCGGGACCGGCGGACGCTAATTAAAGAAGCGCCGAGCATCGGCTAATCAGCAAAACGAGCTGCCGTGTAATCGCGTGAATTTCGTGCTAATGCGTTTATTACGTGGCGCCAAATTGGCTGTCTTGTTTTTTTAATGCTGGAACAGAGAGGATTACAGTGTCGAATTTTCGGGTCTCCGTGGGGAGTTGGACGTTATTCCCTTGATAAAATTAGTACCAATTTCCATTTTTCGTGGGTCACACTGCAAAAGAAGCTTTCATTTGTCAGGCCAACGCCCTTTGAAGAGCAGTTTTTTTGGAAGCATTCGTTTGCAAATAATCAATTTATTCGTTAAGCTTTTTCAACCACGCAAACGGTAAAATTAGAATAAAAATTTGGCAAAATAAAGATTTATAAAGTGTTTTCCAAAATCTCTTTGAATAGAAAATACAAAAATACATTTAAAATTTAATAATATTAGAAAGCTACTGAAAAAATTTCAAATGCAAACATCTATATATTGCGAGGAGTCAAAATGCCGTGCAGGAATCATCATTGTGAATTGGTAAAACGTGATTAATGAGTTCGCTGGCGCTACAGCATGGAAGCGAAGCCAAATTCAGGCCTTCAAATTGGTATTCAAACACGGCGCTCCTGCGGAGAGGAACAGTTCTAGCGAGGATGGAGACGCGCTGATCTGATTACGTTAACGCTTGCAAGTGCCGCGCACCCGCCGTGCCGGTGAGCCTGTCTTTTACCTGTACATACATCTCTAACAAGCACGGCTCCCTCCGCATGAGCCGCCGCACCGACGGATAATCACCTGCAATACTTTCCGGGCACGCACCAGCCCGGCCTGGCTGTGCAAACGACTTGTGCACGACGAGCATCTTCAAATGTGCGCGCGTCTCTATCCCTCTCAATTTTGCATTCAACGTTTGATCATACCTATACACACAGTGTGTCATAACTCGATTGTTCTGCATCGGATTATCAGAGAAGTTAAATTTACAAGTTGAGCAGCGGGTAAATGAGGTGAGAGGAATGAGAATATCATTTGAGACGGATCATGATTTAAGTTTAATATAAATGAAACCAGGCTTCATCCTCGACATCGAAACTGGTCGAGGATTAAAAATTACGAATTCTTTTTAACAACGAGGATGAAGCCTGGTTTCATTTATATTAAACATGGAAACAACCTCGAGTGATTGCCTATTCCAAAATTATCATGATTTAAGTTCAACAGAGAGAGTTTACGATTACTTCTTGCTCATCTCACAAAACGGAAAATTGTTTATTTGAAATATAACAGTTGAAAGTTTTAAATAAACAAACGTACAATAAATAAGTCCGAATCTGTTAAATAAACTGAGTTTCATCTTGCACACCAGAACCAGTTGATGACAACGTTTTAAAAGTGATTTGTATATTGCAAACCACTCGTGAAAATAGCAGAGAAATTTTATCACGTAAATAAAATCCTTTCTAAAATTGTGTTTTTCGCCGTGCTACACATTTTACCTGCGCAGTTAATTGCCGGTGAAAAGGATTTCATCATTTTTGAAATTTCTAAACGGATCTCATCCTTTTTTCAGCTCGCAAGGCGTGTTCACGCCACTCTCGAAAAAGCTCAGAAGCATAAATTTAATTAAAAAATCCTCATTGAGCGGGGCGGCAGCTCCCATTTGCTACCGACGGAGAGAGTGCAGAGAAGAAGGCTCATCTCGTGCATTGGGCTCTCAAAGATCCAGCCAGGCACATGAATTTTTCATGCACAAGCAGTGAATGCAAATGTTTATTAACTCGAAATGCTCGACATGCATGTGAGATGAGACACTGAAGCTAGAGACGACGAGATGCATCCAGCTAAAAAATTTGTTCCACGGCCACACTGTGGTAGGGTGGTGAAAAACTGGCATCAGATTTCTCCTTTAGGGGGATGAAAACTTTCAGCTAGCTATGCGGTTGAAGCGTATAGGACTTTGAAAGCATACGACGGGAAATACGTTTTCTAAATGTTTCGCTATATCATTTTTTCGTGTGTGTGTCTAGACTATCTATCATGTCACATTGTGTCAGGATAATCAAGTAAGAAATGAGTTCCCGAATTCCCACCCTCTCCTTGTTTCGCTCTAGTTTCGCAACAGGATAGAAAATGAGATCGACCATCCTGAGCAATTGTCAGCCTTACATTAAGAATTGTGGCAGGTGACGTATATTTTGATCCAGAACTGCCTGACACACCTCACTAGACCAAAGTGGTCAGCAACTAATCAAGCTTAATTGCCTGTGCAACCTCATTGTTCGCCCTTACAGCGTAGAAGATCACACACGGCACACGGCGCAGCACTTGGCAGGATCCAGTGGTCGTTTAGCGTGCAAGCCATCAAAGGGACGCATGTTTGATTTGCAGCCATCCGTCTGAGAAACCACGAAAGCCGTCGTCAGGCCTGTTGCATGCGTCGATTTCCCGCTCAATTTCTCGCGTAATGGTACCGGGAACGATATTGCGACAAAATTGGTTCCTCAAAGTGCACCGAAATAGAAAAGGATCTTGGCCGAATCAGCCAGACGTTGCTATCAAAAATTCACGAGACTGTTTTGATACTGTGAGTTTTCCTGGAGAAATCATTTCTTACGGCTTGAGTGCATTACTGCTCAGACGGGCAGGCGCTTTCGAGTGGAAGGAAACAACGACGGGTTTAATTGAATGGAATGAATCCCGACAGTGTCAATTGAAAAGCCGACTGCAGGCAACTAATTGCCTTTAGTTTTATTGCACCAAGGGGCTCTTAGGGTGAATTAACTTCATTATTTAATAATCAGCCAATCAGGTTACATAGAAAATCACTTGTGTTTTCAACTTGTAATTTCAAAGCTCGTGTTTTTTTAACAGCATTGTACGTGATCTAATAGAATTTTATCTAAGTGAACTCTATCACACCCAAGGACATTGAGAGCAATAGAAAAATGGTGAAGTTTTGAACTAAAAAAAATATTAAA
Source organism: Cloeon dipterum (assembly GCF_949628265.1). Taxonomy (NCBI): domain Eukaryota; kingdom Metazoa; phylum Arthropoda; class Insecta; order Ephemeroptera; family Baetidae; genus Cloeon; species Cloeon dipterum. Next base: position 27,352,696 of record NC_088787.1, read on the forward strand.
TGTGATCAATTTGACAAGGTTAAATGTGAAAACTTCTGGAACTACTTTTTGAATCCTTTTCTGAAATTGGTATCATTTCGCACCCTATGAAATAATTTGCATTTTACTTTAGAAGCTTCAGAAAAAAATTATTGTGTCTAGCTGGGGTTCATTCCGCGTCGCCTCCTGTTTTGTGAACACATATCAACAAACCGGGAGCCAGTTAATTTGGTGGCTGCATAAAAAATGCTTCGTTTCCCTGGGAGAATACTTTGTTTGCGGCATTGCGGAGGTGGAACACACCAGCGGCTAGAGAATTAATTTATCCCGCAGCTCGCGCACCGCATTCCACGGAAGCCGCTTTTTCCTCCTTTTCCCTCTGCCTGCACAGCAGAAATGTTGCATGCAAAGCTCGACCGTTTCTTGCCCTCCTGAGTGCGTGTGTATTTATTTCGTCCGCCGGCTGAGTGAAAAAAAATGCTCTCTAAGGTTATAAATTAAAAGAAGCAGGCAGCCAGCCTTCTTATCTGCTCGGCGGAATTTTCGCCAGCGCACAGCACCGATGCGAGAGCTACGTTCCGCGACGCTCATTTCCCTCCACGCAAAAGGCTCGTTTTGCGCGGAAAATATACAAACGGTGGCAAATATATGCGGGGCCGGAAGCGAAAATTCGGTTAATGGCGCTCGGAAAAGGCAGCATACGGGCATTAGCGCCCGACACGGATATATTAAGGTGTGTGCCACGTGACTATTGTTTATGGCATTTTTTAAACGCGCGTGACTTCCGTATTTGATTTTGACGCGTTGCAATAATGATTGCTGCGATCAAGCGAATTTGGTATGATCGATTCTCAAACATTTTCTACTGCAAAATGACAGTGCATTTCGTTAAAATGGGGACCAAAATATCAAGATATTAACTTTGAATTGTGTTTGATAATCTGCAAACTATCCGATGCGCTCAAATCATTTACTTTACAAATGACTAATCCCTAATTATATGATTACTTTTTTGGAGATATGAAAATTAATATTAATTGAATATCAGTTTTGTTTCAGTAAAGAGTTCATTATGATTTACAACTACGCTCCTTTACAGTGTGATGCAAAATAAACTTGAGAGATTCGGGTTGAAAATATTAGGCTCAAAGCAAGGAAAATACATATATGTTAGCGTCCTAAATTGCGGCTTTAATTTAATGTCAACGCGCTCTTGCCTGAGTGTCAAATTATCTGAGAATGATGGAAGCAATTTCGGAAAATTCAGATAGCCAGCAATAAAACGCGGAAGTGGCGTACACGTTGCAAGGAGTGTTGGCGTCAAATTGGTCCAATTTATTTCAATCGTGCGAAAGCGCGCCATTAATTTTGGAGGGTGGTCGACGAAGTTTGTCGCAGGTAAAGGCGTATAAATTTAAACGAACGGAAAAATGCTCCCCTTGCGTGCTGCTTCCGCTCTGCGGGAAAGCCGATCTGACAAACGACAGTGCGTAAATAAACTCACACGCGTTACACGAATAAATTGCGAGCCGAGGGATTAGCGGGCGCGAAAAGGGTTGGTCGCGGGCGAGTATGCGGTATGCGGCTTAATGCGATGATGGAACGATATCATAAAACAACACGTGGCTTCTCACGAGCGGCAGCTAATATTTCAGAGTGCAGGAAAAGGAGAGAAGATGCTCCTCCCGCAGCTGCCGCCGGAAGGAAACGAAAGCTCTCGCACCCAAGAAAAGGAAAATGCGTACCGCGGGTTTGGTAAAAACCCAAGGAAGGCCTGATAAAAGCGAGCGGAAAAATGCTAGTTTGACTTTCTTGGACGGAAGCTGCGCAGTATTATTTTAACTTATATTAGCAACAAAAAGCAATAAACAGTCAGAAAATGCTACCAGGAATGAAACCAAGATTAGAAAGGCCAAAAAATAAAAGAAAGAAAATATCTAAAAAATTTGGTTAGCCAAATAATCTTCGCCAAATCGTAATTATTTATTACTAACATTTTAACTTCAAATATATTATACACTAAAGAACCTTATTATTTAGGTTCATTTTAATTACTTATATGGATTTACCCACAATGTGTCTGAATTGCAATTATTATCTAAAACTTTTTATTTCAATTTTCAAATGACTAAATTATATGTTAGAATAATGTTCTATATATCTCAGCTTACCCTCACAATTAGTCAAAGGGATTTTTCAGCTTTAATATGTCTGATGCGCAGAAAACAGTAAAAAATGAATGTCGTACAAAGTTCACACCTGCAAATAAAAGTCTTCTCTTTTTTTCTGTCGCGGACTTTTATTCCGCGAACGAAACTTTTTTATATCACCAGGGCAAGTTGCTGAATTTTCATTCCGACCTGCGTCGAGCAAAAAACTTGCCTGGCGGCGCGGAATGTAAATTCACCGCCATAGTCGAAAAATAACTGCTCGTGGTTTGACAGGTAGGGCCTTTCCCAAAAGAGCGGTCGGTTAATATTCATTTGCAGTGTCGCAATAGCAAACGTCAAAAATTTGCCACTTGACGTTTAATTTCAATGTGAAAACGGTGCCCCAGCCGATATTGTTTGCATTTTAAATCGAAATAGCGGTATATTTGCCCTCGTATTGGATTCTATTGCCTCGCTGACAGATTAAAGCGACCATTTCTCGCCAATGAATAACAAATTCGTGTTGCCGCTGGCGTATCGAAATGTCGTTAAAATTTCATCACCGCTATATAGCAGCAGCTGCTTGCGTCGTTTTTGCTAGCGGAAACGTGTGAATACGATCACTGGGGGATTTCAAATCATTATGAATTGGGTCACAGATAGATATTTTTTAAAATAAAAACTTCATAAAAAGTGTATCAGAATTTGTTTGTGAGTCAGCATGCGTCAGAATGTTAGCATGAAAAATTATATTTCTCTATGTAGGTAGATTTATGTGAAATGGGAGATTTTGGGCACAGATATCAGTTATTGTTCCAATTTTAAAAAATTTTCAATAACAGCCCATATTTTTGCCGAACCTACTGTGCATTTAACCATCTCAAATTAAAAAAACAAACAATATGAAAACATGAAAAAAATAAAACTCAGTCAGATTCCTAACCCACTCATGCAGACGAGAAGAGCCGTTGGCCGTGCATAAATCATTCGTATATTGCTGCTGAAGGACCATTGATTTGGAATTTCAAGAGATAGGTAAATAAATACTTCAGCAAACATTTTCCATCGCTTGTTTTCCGAAAAAAAATTCAAAGCCACCAAATTTATTGCCTGGCCGAGAGGCCACTGTTACGTTTCTAGAGGTTTCCCAAACAGAAATGATTTGTGCTGTTATTATTTACGAGCGGCGGCGGTTGGCTCTCAGCCAGCGGGCACCGACCGACTGCCGGTCAACGTTTTCGACAAACGCAGCAACTCTTGAAGGGGGTAAAATATGTTTTCCACTGTTCATTCCGACCGGAACTCGCAAGAAACAGGCCGGGAAAGTGCCAAACGACTAGAGGAAGAACCAGTGGTGAAAAAGTTTAGGTGCAAAATAATGGAGCACTTGCTATGACCGCGTCGTGCATTTTCCTTTGATTAGGGGTGCAGGGAATGCCCCACATTGCACATATGACCCGGGGTGACCTGATCGATACGGTGTGACGTCAGCGATTCTCGTTGCCTTTTCCACCTCTCTCCGCATTTGCAGCCCCTTCCCATTTGTATACACGAAAACTATTAGTGCACGCAGTTAACTAATAAATTTTGGGCAGTCCGCACTTTAATTCGCCTCCTTTAGCTCTTACTCCTCGCGAGAAATGCGTCTTTCCGGGGTCAATGACCTCCGCCTGGGTTTGTTGAAAAGACGGACTAGGGGTGGGGGGAGAGACAATGCTGGGGTGCATCTCGGAGCGCTGGAAACTGGAAAGCGCTGCTGGAGGCTGTCGGTCGGTGCAACAGTTTTTTCCACCACTGGGAACTCGCAGCCGTGTTTTTCTTAGTTTTCCGGAAAATAGAGTTCCCAGCAGCAGAGGAACGTACATTCAGTTCCTCAAGCAATGTTCTAGTTTAATTATTAGAAGATAATGCTTCTGGGAGTTGCCTACTTCATCTGATGTTCCTGACAGAATGTATAGTACTTTTATTTATTACGTCTCAATGGCCAAATCTCAAAACTGAAGAGATTTGATATGTAATTGAAAGAATGATAGAAGTATTATAGGAGTATCAAAGAACATTAATTTGAATTATCTTAAATTCAATCACAGCATATATTAAGCTCCATTTTGAAAATAACATATATCAAATTATTTTCGCTTTTAATTAGTACTAGTTTTTGGTTTTGCGTCGGAAAATGTATATTGGACACTGATGGAGACACGCATGAACAACGTTTTCCGATCAAAAGGTTCATATTTTGTGTAAGTTGAATATTATGGTGCAATGAACATACATATAACAAAGTTATATATGAGCAACAGGCTAACATTCTCACTGGCATGTTAGAGGCTGAGTCTCTTATAATTTATACGATTTCCCTCTGCATGTAAGATGTGTCTGGAGAGTTGATTGACACTGCTTTCAAACGCCTGAAGCCCTTGAATGCAGACGATTATCTCAAGGAAGCCACATAATTCCCTAACATTTTAGAGAAATGCTGAGATTTGCTTGGATTTACGATTTCCAACTTGATTTTTAATTCAATTTTACGCGGACAGCTCAATGAACTTTTCATAGGTTATATCACTACAAGATTCTTCTGTGTATTGCTACTCAAATTTTATTTTTATTTTTGTTTGTTCTCAACCTGGCATTGAAGCAAGAATCACAATGAAAGGATTTTGGACTAACCAGAATTTTTAGTTATCACTGAAAATAAAAAAATGCTAATTACATAAATTATTGAGGCGAGAAGCAATTCAAGTTTCAGTAGTAATACTTCTTTGGGAGATAGAAGGGTTGAAATGATGAAGACCGATTAATTCAGATTGACGAATTTAGTTGGTGTATTATGTTACAGTTGCAAATCCGATCGGATGCTTAATCAAATACAAGAACTGAAATGGTTTACAAAAATAAGTGATAAATTCTTTTGCTAACTGACGGTTGGACTCACCCCTTTGAATCGGGTTCTGCACTATTAAACGAATCACGTCAGCACCGTGTGGCTGACGGACGAATACTGAATTCTTATTTTAAAATCATCTTTCTGCTGTTAAACAATAATGCAAAATTACAATAATTCAAACCGCCGACAATTGTTGGCTTCCAACAAAAAGCAGGACCGCGTTGTTGTACCGCTACATTAGTCCGGGGGTCATAAACTGGAAGTTTGGAAAGCCAAGAAAAATTTAACTGGACCGACTTTGAATCGCCGTAATTAATCCAGCACATTGGTGTTGCACTGCGGTGTCGATCGAGCTTTGCGCTCCAGATCAGCCGCAGTAATTAACAACCAAAAATCTAATATTTTGTCATACTGTACACTCTGTTGCACGGGAATTGTCGAACGCGTTGTTCAGACAAGGGCAAATGGAAAGGAGCGTGAACTCCTATTCTACTTTAAGAAATGCAACAGCGAAAACAGCGCGTTTGAAATTATTTTGGTCTGAAATTTTAACGAGTTTGTTTATCAGCAGAAAGGAAAATACTTTGGGTGACACATTTTGTCTTTGCATTAAAATTATGGAAACTCAATCGCGACCGAATTTAACCCGTGTCAAATGAGGCAAACCTTTTTGTGATTAGTCGAGCAGAACTAGGCGTCTTTTGTTCTTTCGCGTGGGCCCTACGCGGACGCAGTTCCTGCTTCTCATCAGAATTCTTCATTTTTCTTCTCATTTTGCCGGCCAAGGGAAGTTCTCCAGACTTCCTTACTCCACACAGACAGGGAGGCTCTTAGGCGAAATTATCGCGGCCGCTGACACGAACGGGGATAAAACTTGGAAAATTCTTCAAGCTAGTGCGATGGTCGATTGTTTCTCTTGATTGTTGGTTGATGCTGATGACTACTGTTGAAAATTCTTGCGTTCAAACGGTTGCTTTACTTGTTATGTTGCTCATCAGCATTGTTGCGGATTTGAATTTCGGAATTATTGTACCCGAAAATTCTTGAACTTGCGATTGGCAGTTTGTGAGTCCACTATGTGTAACGGTTTTCGGTCTCCAATAAAAAATTCTTGGTGCTTGCGTTCGCCGGGTTTAGGAAACCAGTGGGCTTCCGAGCTTGCTGGTGTCCGGCGAAGTCAGCATCTTGAAATGGCTTGACTGTGATTCTTGAAGTGGTTTGGCTGCGTTACTGTCACGTCGGGGTCACCAATTTGGGAGATAGAAGGGTTGAAATGATGAAGACCGATTAATTCAGATTGACGAATTTAGTTGGTGTATTATGTTACAGTTGCAAATCCGATCGGATGCTTAATCAAATACAAGAACTGAAATGGTTTACAAAAATAAGTGATAAATTCTTTTGCTAACTGACGGTTGGACTCACCCCTTTGAATCGGGTTCTGCACTATTAAACGAATCACGTCAGCACCGTGTGGCTGACGGACGAATACTGAATTCTTATTTTAAAATCATCTTTCTGCTGTTAAACAATAATGCAAAATTACAATAATTCAAACCGCCGACAATTGTTGGCTTCCAACAAAAAGCAGGACCGCGTTGTTGTACCGCTACACTTCTAATTTAATTTTGAGTTGCTCTGAATCTATCCAGATAGAACTTTCATTTATCGAATTATATTTTATTGAAAACAAAAACCTAATTATTTCATTAATTAGTTCTGAACTTCAATAGAAATACCCAAAGAGTATCAAAATTTTGTTCATTTTTACCTCCAACTTCTTATCCTGAAGAGCTTAAGTTTGTAGAAATTAAGGTCTATTCTGCTAAAAATTCGACGCAATGGTCGTATTTTGAACAAAAATCGATTTTTAGTTTTTAGTCTGCTTGATGGACGGGATTAACTGAGTTAACGTTAGCGCGCAAAGAGCAGCAGCAGGTGGTGACGGGCGCTAAAGTGGAGTGCAAGAGACGTGTCGCGCTCTCCTCCCGGCTGTCCACTCACCCTACAAGCCTGCTGGTTGCACGGTAATTACGCTTGAGAACAAATTTCGAGGCCGCCTGCATTATTTACCCTCGGCCACGCGGCCATTGTGTCATTTGCGCAGAGGCCAAGCACAAAGCGCCACCGCTACACGTTAAATAAACATTTTGCCGGCAGAGCGACGCGAGCCGAAAATGCTGGCTTGCATAGTCAAATCATAGTTGCTAAATAATTCACTGTTTCTCGGAGATTATTTTTGCGACTGCTCGAGAGGTGAGCCGTGTAATTTCATTACTGCTAATTAGACCACCGCATTTAATGATGAGCCTGGAGTCGTTTGGTGCCTGTGGCTGGCGTCTTTATACGCCCATTAATTTTATAGTCCCTTAAAATTCGGCTCGAGTCGACCGTAATAAATAAGTCATATCTGCATGAAATATAACAGCTCTTTGTCGTTGTCGTTGCTGAAAACGAGTGCGCCCTTTATTGCAGCCGGTGCCATATTGTTTCTGATGATGGCTGATCGTAATTTTAGGCATAAGTGGGATAAGTAAGCCACTGTATCTTCCTTCGGAAAACTCATTAGTTAATTTTTTATATCATTTCATTAAACACAAAATTGTGTAAAACAGTTTTAAATGCTAAATTGGATCACTATTTTCGCACTGCAGTCTTATAAGCTTGCGTTAAACTGACTTCATTTTTATCCCAGATGATTTTTTTCCACAGTCAAGCTGAGATTCGTAATAAAAACTTTTTATTTTTACGAATTCAAGTTTAAGTGTTTCTTGTGCTGGTCATCAGAAATGCAAACAACGCATATATGTTGCATAGCATTCTTTTATGATTTTTCTGATAAAAATCCAAGAGTGACAATAAAACCCAGTACAGAGGTTCCAAAAGTATTAGAGTAATAAACCTAGACATTCGGGAAAACAAGGCCATAGTTTCTGTAGGCGCCGGATGCGTGCAGCTTTCCAGTTCGTTTGACTAATTTCGCCGGCTTCTAGTTGGAGCCTCGTAAAAACTGCACCACGCCAGTAGCTAATCCACTCTCTCACGCCCTTCCAAGGTTGGCGTGCATTAGTGCAATATATTATCTCCCTCTTCTAGTTTAAGGAGGTTCGCGTAACACTTCATTCCGATATGTGCATATATGATAGGGGACAAAACGTGGATTCATCGTTGCCTTATTAATATTTCAAATGCGTATTCGTGCAGAGCAATTCGTTCCGACGTTATGGAGTAAAGCGCTTCGAATTGACCTGTTTCCACTCTCGCGGACTTGGCTGACCTTTCCGATACGCTGGCGTGGTGGATGTTTATTCGGTTTTGTTTCTCCGGCGGAGCGAGATGGAGCTTTCTGGTCAATCGGCGCAGAGCCGATTGTGACGCAGGCGGATAATCAAATCAAAACGGCCTTTGTGCGAACAGTCGGCCTCTGGAATGATTCCGTCCTGCTCTGCGAATGCGACAAAAACGAACGGCGCTTCGTGTGTTTGCAATGATAACCGGAACAGTTGCACAGCAGGCCTCGCACCATTAATATTTCCGTTTGTCACGCTCCGGAAACGCAATTTTCCATGCCAACTCACAATGCTCAGAATATCATCAGTCGTATTTTTTCATTAACAGCCAAATTGAAGTGATTTGATTTTGCCGGGATGAATTTTTTTTATTTCAATTCTGTGCGGAAATGATGATTTAAAAAAGGGATATCCAATCGGATTGAATAGCTTGGCTTCAGGCATGATGTGGGTGACTAACTGAGGAACTTTCCTTATTAAATCGAGGTTGGTAATGCGGCAGTTTCTCCGGTTTCTCCGTTTTAGAAAGCATACTCTCGGGAATAGGGACGTGCGAATTCCAGCGGCATACCACCACACACGGAATCATCATTATAACCAGCCGCTGTGGCTTTGTTGGAGAATTCCTTTTGCGGCACTAAAGCGAATTCTGCACCCGACAGATGGCCTTTTATAAACTCACTTTGGCTCTATAATTCCTTTATTGAATGAGTTGAAGTTGTAATTGAAGGAAAAAATGTACCCAGTGCACTGTGAATATGACATCAGGCGATTACTTATTCAAATTGACAATTCATTAGATGTTATGCACTAGTAAAAAATATCTGTTACTGAGAATGACAGAAGTTATAAAATGATTTTTTTTATTAAATAACAGCCTCTTACAAAAAGCCCGTCCCAACGAAAGCAAATAATATCAGAAGCTTCAGCGAATGTCTCGTCGCCGTCCGTCATCACCGTCGTTTTTTTAATTACCTCGACGGCGAGCTGCGTTTGGCTTTGGCACGCAATAATTATTCGTGCAAATATTAGCTTTTTTCCACGGTTTTGTTTACGGCCGTGCGGGGAAGGGCCTCCCTCACTTGGTTAATTCTCTCTCTTTCTCTCTCTCTGGCTGCCCGCGGTTGGGAAGACACGCGTGAAGAGTGAAGAGCGCGGCCGGCGGCCTAGCGAAATGTTAGAGTATTCGGCTCGGACGCTGAAAATAGCAGCCAACGTGGCTATTTCTACTCTCTCGCTCTGCTCAATAACCCTACCTCACTCGCTGCTCTTAACAACTCTCGGTGCTCTGCTTTCCGATTGCCGCAGCCGTTGCTGCTGATTGTTTTGCTCTTTTCCACGGCACCAACGCCATTTTTCCGCAGACCTTGCGCCAGCTGCACGTGCTGCCTTCGAATTGCGATTTGTCGTCAGCGCTTTTTGTTTTCCACTGTGCCGTGTGTGGTTCTTTTTCATTTGCTTTTGGTCCCGTGCCGTTTGCAAGAAATGAAAAAGTGTCATTTGAATGAATGTTTTCTTTCTACTGGGGAGGAGGGACGCGCAGAAAATTGGCCACTGCCACCACAAAGGGTCGGGCCCATTTAGAAAATTGACATGCTTTGGGGAACTAAATTAAAAAAGTTTATGTCAGTTGTGCCAACTTTTATGATGGAATGCCAGCAGTTAAGATGCTGAGATGACTTCCCCGGAAACTAACCGTGTCATAGTGTTTCCATTCGAAATATTGTATTTTTTAGCTGGGAGTTAAGTATGAAAAAAGTTTGTGAAGACACCTTGACCTCATTGAGTATATAGCGGTGCCGTCTGCGCATGCATTGTTAAATGTATGGGAGAGCTATAAAATATCTTAATTATTAATTACAATATTACGATGTTCTGGGATGCTCTACAGTTATTTTTTAACTATTTAAAAACAATTTTGACCTTAGCGAGTTTTGTTATTCGCAAAAATAGGCTCACATGTTATTTTATTTCCTTCAATAGTATTATATCTACGTTATTTGAAATTTAATACACTATGAAATCATTGCTTTAACGCAAAACTCGAAGGAAATGAAAAGCAACCTACCTTTATCTTAACTCATTTCATATTTGTTGCAAAAGAGTGTGGTATCAAATGAAATCGGGCGAAATAATTTAAAATGTGGAGCGAATAAAGGCTTTTATGCCGAAATACGAGCCTCTTTTATCGTCTAGACCTATAATTTTTCATTACACCGGCCGCCGGCAAGCATATCATCATGGCCGGAGCACGCGCACGCAGCGAAACTCCCATAATAAGAAATGAGTTATCGTCCACGGTCCATATTTCACGGGCGAGAGACGTTCGGTACGCGCGGGAGGCAGCACAAGGCCGCGGCGTGGTGTTTTTCGCACTGCAGACGGTCGGCTGACTATTATTTCAAAGCGAGTCACTAAAAAAAGATGATATTGCAGAAACAGGCAGTCGTAAAAGTTCTCGCGCGCTCTTTTGCTCCTTTCGCAGGCGCAGGAATGCGATAACGTCGGCGCAATTTTGCACTTCTCGCTCACGTATGTAAGAAAAGACGCTGCAGCGTCGCTGCTGCAGAATTGATTTAGAATCGCAAAAGGAAATTGAAGAGGCTGGTCAAATGCTGGTCATGTGCAGGTCGTACTTCTTTGGCGTTTAATTAAATAATATGTGGGAGGGCGCTGTTCGTGAATTAACTATCAAAATATTAATATAAAAACTCCATTATTTCATATTTTATAACTTACGGAAGCAGCCTAGTAGAAGCAAATATTAAACCATATATGTAATTATTTATTTATCCATTTACTCTCCATTCAAAATGCAAAATGACAAGAGAACACACAGTGAACACAAAGCTTAAAAACAAAATAAAACACAAATTAAAATCAATAGCAAGTAAAAAAATACAAAGAACTACACATTAAAGAACGTCACAAAAGTTTTAATATAACCTGCCTTTTCCGATACAATGATAATAATCTTTACGATTTGGTCGACTCCCATACAGTTATCGTCAAATCTGCAGCACCTTTTTTTTCCTTGGGAGAAAAAGAAAACTGACGTGTTGAGTGCTCTTTTTTACCGATTTTCCAATACCCTACGGCTTCACTTGAAGCTTAATGCAAATATTGAGCTAGACACACAAGTGGCGAAATAATCCAATTCCGACAGACATCGGATTTCAGAGAGAGCTGAATTTTCATTTCTTAGACAGGTACTGATCCCCAATTTTACGCTCCTGTGATTTGAGGCAAAGCCGTAAAAACTGCTCGAATCGGGTCATTTTATTGTTATTTGTTGCTCTCAAATTTGCAGCAGGATGGATATCAGTAAAATCCCTGTTGACCGTAAATCCTGGAACTGCCGGCTGTTTATTCAGCGCTATCTTACGCTCTTGACAAGCAGCAGCAGCAGCTCCTGCTACAAATTCGCTATTTGATGTACTTTCATATCCTGGTTTTTCATCTGCACCGAGGTCGTAAAGCGTCTGCTCTGGCTGTCATATCACACCGGCCTACTTTACCAGCCTCATCCGCGCGAATAAGAAAATTAAGAAGTCGCAACGTTACAGGTGTTTGGAAGCGTAAAAATGATTCAGAGATATGCCTTGGGAGTCGAGTCTCATGCATGTTTATGCGGCTAAGCTGCAGCTTCTCTTTTCCCTGGCGCATCCGTGAGTAAAGACATAGACATGCTCCGCAAATGAGATTTTTCGCGCGGGGATTTTCAGTTCAGCAATCTGTTTGCCGCCGTCCTGCATTCTGTTTATTATTTCTTCGTGAGAAAAATCCAATTACCCTGCATCAGCTGTTTCCCAGGACGTTCTCTTGATGATGAAACGAAATCACTTTTCTTTTTATTTTTATAAATTGAAAATTGTATGATGAATATTTTAGCGTAGCAGTGTTGGATTGTTCCTTTGTCATATTATTTCAAAGATGAAAAAAAGATAATAATTTGCAGAAAATATTCCATAATATGAAATATTATACTATTATAACATTGGGATCATAGATAGATCAGACTAGGTAATACATAACAGCCTTTATGAGTTGTTGTTGAGCGGTGCCGACACTCGGCGCCCTCGTTTGCACGCCTCTCAGCGAAGCAGAGATCGGTCTGCATTTTGGATGACGCGTTGTTCAGAGCCTGCTTTTCGGCGGTGAAAAAATCGTGAGTGCTCAGTGCCACTTGTTTGACGCTGACACTCTTTGCATTAAACAGCACAAACTCCCTTGGAACGCTTGTCATCTCAATTCAGACTACACAGATGGTGTAGTACCTGACTAGGAATGCTTGTTGAATTTTCTGTGTAAACATGAGCAGTATTTTTAGTTTTTCTCTTGCAATTTTCGTTTAAGTGCAAGTGTAGCTACCTAGGCTACATAGCTGCCAGATTACCACTGGCCGTTAATCCTTCTTAGCTATTAAAAATTTTGTAACACTGACTAAAAACTATTATAAAAATTAGGTTCGAAACTTTATTATTTCCTCTCCTTTGTGTTTTGTACCATATCACATAGCATGCTTGAAAATTTAATTACTGAATTTAAGTTGACGGGCAAGCAAGCTCTCTCATAAAAACACTAATGTTAAACATCACGGGTGATTTTCCTTCAAATCAATCATCAGCTTTAGGACTATCTCCACCAAAATGGGGCTGAAAATTTAGGACCCTGAGAGTCCACTTTGTATTCAACTAATGATTTAAAAAATTAAATTACTTGGTTCTTCATCCTCAAAAACTTCCCCATTATGAAATATCAATATTTGAAACAATATCGGGTCTCATGATTTAGTCAGTGGCATAGAAAATGTACCAAGCTGTATCAGGCCGATAAGAGAGGCAAGACACGCAGTCAGTTAGTCAGTTACGAGCTACCTCAATCTGGCGCGCTTGCTACAACGATCAAGTTGGAGGTGCGCAATCTGCTCGGCCCTGTTAATGAGTTTGCCCGGCTCCAATTTGAATGATAATTTGAGCGGCCGTCGCTTTCGGCCCCACCCAACAATTACAATTACATCTGCTCGGTGCGCACAGAGCATATACGTGCAGCAGGCCATTGTGTCTGGTGCGGTGGCGATTTTGCAGCTTCTTGTCTCAAGACGCCGCAGCCGCCGGCATATTTGCTCTTCATACTGAATCAAGAACCGCACGAGAGCAGTTTCGAGCACCCATATCAAAACCGTCTTGGTTGAGAATACTCTGGCTCCAGGTGATTGCACCGCAGCAGCTGGGCCGAGTGGAGTCCCTCAGGAGGAGATCGGATTTTTCTTATCAATTTTGCACTAGTCGCTCTCTCGTTAGTGGAGGAATTCAGATGAGGATTGGGAAAACGCGTATAATACTGGGCGGCGGTTTGATTGATCGCACCGAGGCTAACTGACTGAGAGTGAGATGTATGGGGGCCTTCAGAGGGACGATCCTACCGCACAGATGTTGTACACGAAATAATCACCACGGTGAGGTGTAATTTGGAACACTAGATAATAAATTGGATTTCCCACCAAAGAAGTCTTCCTCGGCTCCGTGATAAAGTCCTTAGCCTAATAATGAAATCGCATGCTTCAAACTTTTATACCTTCTAATTACGCTCTATGAAAAATTTCCTGGAAGTTTGCCAATTCGTCTAATTAACCCACATTACAGAGTGGAGTGCTGTGTAATTGATAAGCGATCTCCCGCGGCGGCCTACTTCTTGCATCATCCTTTTGTGTCTTTGAGCCTCGATTCCAGCAGCATGGGCACTTCCTCCCGCCTCACCTATTGTTTATTTATCCAATCAGATGTGAGTTCTGGCCCGCTGCATGCAAATGAGACTTCAATTATGCATCCCGGCGGCCTTTGACGCTGGCAATTATTTTTGCTGCTGCGCGGCTCACGTCACAAGCCGCGGAATGAATTATTACTGCACTTTCGTTGTTTTATCAGGCAACAATGCAGCTCCGAGCGGGGTTGTATTCGCAATGAGAGAAAGAAAGCGGCGCGTAATGAAAGAGTCATGAAGGGTACGCGGGGTCACTCCTGTTTATTATCGAGTTGCAGCGTAAAAAGAATTTTAAACTGCCGCTCTGTTAATAATTCAGACCAATTCCAGCCGGGACAAAAGTTCCGTCAGGGACGTATGCCTACTCTAAGCTCCCTTGGCCAAAGGGACGAGATAAAATCTCAACTAACAAAAAGTTCCCTATAAAAATTTCTTCAAAAGGTGTAAGGCTTTTAAATGAAATTAAAATTGACAGCCAGTTTTTAATTTATATTATTGTGTAGCTATTTTTTAATTTTGTGTTGCAATTATTATAATTTAGTTTCCAAAAACAAAAAATTTAATATCTTTCACTCCCCGGCACACACGAAGCGCACACTCCAGATGTAGCAATTTGTTTCAATCCGCTTTTGTCTAGCATTGTAATCAGGACAGAGAGAGTTTCCAAGAACTAACAAGGCCGACTCTTTTGTTTACGCCGCACTGAAAGCAGCGGCTGCCGTGCTTTCCGCCGTGAGCGCGTCCAATCCTGTTAATTAGGCCCGATGAAAAATGACGCAGTGACAACGCTTGAGGCTGTCGCATTAATCGGGCCTGATCTGATGTGCCTGCCTGTTTTCGTGCCAAATGTTTGCGCGGTTCCACCTCTGGAGGGTCGTGTTTATCGCAGAAAACACGATCCATACTCTCTCGTTTGCCAATCGCGAGCATCGCCGCCTGATTGTACCGATGTTAGGCAACGCGCTCCACACCAAGGTCCAGCGGGAAAAGTATATATCTGAATTGGGATTTCAGTCCATATTTTGCCATATAAATAATATATTTTTTTAAACAATACATCTTGTGGACTCATTTTAATTCTCTACACAGCCAGGAATTAAAAATGGGTAGTTCACGAAAATCATTATAAAATATATATATTATTATAAATAAATTTACTCTATTCATGCCTTTGAGGTTACAATTTTATTATTTTCCAAATTTCATATTCAGCGCAAAATATTTTCTTATAATTGCTTCTGTGAATAATGCTAAAGAAATGGTCATAGGTAAGGTTGACGGTCTTTCTTATTTCACTTATTTCTAAAAACAATGTAGTATAGCTATTTTTAAAATATATATCTATTTGAAAAACCGGAGAAGAATCAGCTCTGTTGATAATTTTTAATTAAATATTAATTTTCCACTGTTTTGAAATGTGTCACCCGCGAGGCAATTTTCTTTTTCTTATACTCAACACTTTCCTTTCCTGATTTTCTTGCGAAAATAATTTGCAAAATAACTGTTGTGTGCATAATGATTTGTGTCACGACAAATATAACAAAATCGGAAATTAAAATAAATTACTCGTCTGTCTGAATAATTTATGTTTCAATTTCGTCAGAATAAGCCCATAAATCCAATAGAACGTTACAGACAAATCACAGTGCATAATTTCTGTAAAATATATTTTGGGAACCGCATTTTCTAAATAAAACAAAATCCCACTTCCCACCCAACCCTGTTCGAGGCATGATCGATGATTCGCATTTGAATTGAATGAAAATTCCATTTGCATGCAGTTCATCGCTCGTCTGCAGAGGAACACGAGAAGAGAATCAATATGAATTTCCATTACGAAAGGTGCAATAAAAAGGCCATAAAACGTATCAAATTGACCAATGAAGGGTCGTAACACGATTTGCATTCTACTTATCGTGCCCAATGATTTCTCGGCTGGATCAATTCGCAAATTGCCGCCTTACTCCATCCGAGCGAGGGAAACAAGCGGATGGTACGGGGCACGCCTCACTAGGCTGACAAAGGGCGAATTGCGAGGCAAACATGTTATTGAGTCGTGCACTCAATACCCAATGCAAACAGCTTAGGCTAAGGAGGACATGCAAATCCGCCCGCGCGTCCTCCGGCATGTGAAGCGTAATGTGCGTCGAGCAGCAGCTCATTTCCGCCACCATGTGTGAATGCAAATGACAAAAATCAGGAGCGAATCTCTCTCTCGCGCGCGTTCTTATGCTAATGCAGCTTTTCTCTCTCCTTCTTCGCTGAAAAAGGAAAGGAGAAAGTTTGCTCCTCTGACGCTAACCTGCTTTCTCAACTTGTCTTCAATATGGAAAAGAGTGCAGGTGAAAAGGAGCCCGAAAGGAGGGCAAACGGTGTCTGCTTATTTTTCACAGCGGGCAGCCACTTCCATTAGGAAATTCGCGTCGACAACTTTTCGAGTGAAGATATTTATTTTTTTCTTTCAAGCGACCGCTTTGAAGTCTTTTCAGCAGCCTCCTCGAGGATTACCTAGGCGCCCTATTTTCTTTTTCGAGTGTGCCACCACAGCAGTCTCTGATTTTTTGCTCTATTCTCCGCCGAATGAATGAACGAACGGACGGATTAATTTACTATCGAGGTATTTTTCGCTCCGCAAACTGAGCGCGCTGTTCAGCTTGCCTGCTGGCGATCACTGCAAATAGATCCTTTGAATCTTGTCAAGCACTTAAAACAGAACCCTTTGATTATCAGAAACCCATTCACCGCGGGTGGAAAGCAAACAAAATAAGCACCCCGTGATCTGCGAATTCTGTATTAAATTGCTCGGCTGTTTCAAACAGACATGTCTCTGTTGGCACAGCTATAAGTGTCCACTTTGATAGCCCAAGAAGCGAGTTGAATTTGTGAAATGCATTAAGCAAAATGAAGTATAGGTTTTGGATGATTCTGTTGCAAAATCATTACCAATTGCGTACCAAAAGGCTGTCTAATTTTGGCTTCCAATGAAGCGTATGGAATCGATTGAAATTGAGGCTCAACACGAACTATAAATAACCTCTTCCCTTTTAAAAGCAATAATGTTCCCTTAAAATATTTTGCAAATTAAAAAATTGTTTGTAATAATAAATTACAATATTATCTTTACCTTAACCCATTTTCCTAAATTACTTGGCAATATCAGTAAAGTTAAAAGGTATTTAATAGATTTTGAACCGTCAAGACCATTTATTTTGTTCATCACTGCGTTGTAAATATTTTGATTGGTAATTTTTGTGTAATAAAACCGATAACGGCAGTGTTTTTTCGAGTTCGAAGTCATAGACAATTTTACGTGCTCTCCAAATTTTTTGCAAACATTATTTATTAATTGTTTCAGCTTTTAATCGGCTCGTAATGTTCATGATTTGTGTGGCCTAAATCCAATGTTTCATCAGCATGCGGACAGTGACTATATTTTTTTAAAAGCAATGGCTAACGAAAATTTATTATTACAAGCACTCGTACCGTGCAAAAAGGGCATGTTTTTGCGTTGTGTGCCTAATCGCAAATTACGCGTGCAGCCGGCAATATCGTTAGCCGCGAAACAAACGCAAAATTTACGACTTTGAACAAAAATATAATGAGCAAGTAGACAGAGAGTAAGGTTAGTGCGGCTCGCTGCAGCTAAAATTAACACAGCAGCAGTGAGTATTTATCTACGGCTGCGAGCGAGTTGTGACTGGTGCGAAATTGCGACACACTCGCCGAATGCACCAAGACCAAAGAGCTCATTAGCGTTTGGCACGATTGAACGTCTAGTTGCTGCTTGATACATATACGTGTGTGCGCGAGCGAGATTTCTGTATTTATTTGGTAGGGCTGAAAAGTTGCCCATTCGAACTCAGCGGCGTAATTGGTGGAACAGCCATATAAATAAACGCTCGCAGCGCGAAAGCAAGCTGAAAAGGCAGCAAAAGGCTGGTTTGCCACCGTCGCTTGGGTGTTTTGCCAGAGCCAGTCTCACAACGATGAAACTCTTGGTGAGGGTAGATAAGATCATTTGCTTTACATACAATGTGCAAAGTCAATTTCAATGTGAATTTAATTAAATTCGTAAGAGGTTAAAATGAAACTTGAAAGCTTAGGCCAATATAGGTCAATGTTTTGTAAGAGTATGTCTGGTCGCTTGAAAGAACTGCAATATATATGTATACTTTTTAATCGGAATATGTTATGAATCTAAAAAGATAATATATATCAACACGATTCCTTTTAAAATTTCTAAATTTGAAAATTAAGTTTTAAAAACATGCTCAGAAATTGGTTAGAAAATATCGAATGTTGTCTCAGCCATCGAAGTTTGTGTTTTGCTTCCTGCAACGAAACGATAGATTTCAATCTTTGCCATTAGCAATGCTCATTTCCTATTGCATTCCCTCATAAATGAACACGGCAATTTTCGCAATCCCTAGTTGTCGAATCGAAAACTAAGTTTTATGAAACTCGGCGGAAGCGTTCAAAGCAAGGAAGTGTGCACAATGCATGAAAAGATCTGCGTATCTTGAAAGTACTTGCTGAATATTATATGTATGTATACAGCAGATCATCCCTTCTTCGAGACGAAGAGATGCGATGGTATGAGTGAGTATGCCCGTCAGAAAACTGCAATAATTTGAGTGGCAAGAGCCTCCTCCGCTTTTGATCTCGTAGAGAGCAAAATAAACCCCGACAGATAGATGGGAAATAAATATTCCACTCGCAGACACTCGCCGATATGCGCCAAGCTGTGAAGGCAAGAGATAAATCATTCAAAAACGGCACGAGTGCGATGCAAACACAGTTGCTGCCGGGCGGACCGGATTGCTAAAGCACCACTTTTTGGTTGGCATTCCAAGCAGTCCGCTTCCGAAACAAAATATATGCCCGAGACGCTTTATTTTTGCATCAGCTGCTGACGTCACACCTAAAGTTCTCCCCTAATATACACCTGCCAATCGTCACCATTAATTTCCGGTCAAAGCACTCTTTCCAAATGATTTTTGCAGCCCGATTATACTTTAAGAAATTTTAAATAGTGCAAATTTCGGCGAATTTGGTCCTTTTTTCAATATTTCGGATTTTTTTGCACCATTTTTTGATAGATATAGAGATTATTTGCTTGCTATTGTATAATAAGGGGCATTTATTCCAAAACTTCGTGTTGTAAGTAGAAAGCTAACATTTTCGATCGATTAAAGATGCGACTTTAACAACGTTAATTTTTTACACTAAAACACGGTAAAATAAGCAACCTGAGATTGTAATCAACCATAAATATTTGGGAGCATCAGTCTTGTCACTTATGGAACTTTTATAAACTAAATGGGATTTTACAAATACTACTCTTTGGGATGGGTGGCAAAAGGAGTGATATTTTTAAAAAACAAGTAGCATTAAATTTGTTAAATCCCTCTTCGTGGTAACTGTAGATTGATGCAGGACAAAAACTGAGAAATGATTTTCATTGTTGATTTCAGCTAACGGTCATTTGAGTTGAATATTTGTACAACGAGACTTATAATTGAATGCAATCTATGTTCAAATTAGATTTCATCACTTTTCTCAAATATTTACCGTACACTTAACCATTTTTCCATGCCTGTAATCGATGAATGAAGATCTATCTAATGCATATAATTCCTTTTGATGGAGAACTCCTCGAAACAGAATAAAATTTATGATTTAAATAATAAGAAAGACAGTGCGTGCTTCATTTGGAAAACAGATAGACGTTTTAGCCGTTTTTCTTAAAAAGGATAGTTTACCACCTGATTAAATTTTGTCTTGAACACAATCCTCATGAAAGACTATATTTTAGTTATGACATCATTTTTAATACTAGAATTTTGCGGCTCCGTTCCTTTGTAAATTAATTTCCGGGTTGATTTTTTTAACTTTTTCCATACGCAACATACTTTTTTTAATTTTAAATAGGTCATATCTCAGCGTTTTCATCATTCTAAAAGACATGAGACTTTTTTAAATAGTTCAAATTACACTCTCTTGATATTTTTAACTAACTTCAGGCGCGACACCCGATTAAATCTCTGGTCAAAAATGCGACCAGCATTTACGACCAATCAAATCATCAGTTCAGCAGCCGGGAATTTCGATCCCCTGCGTTTGTTTATTTCGCCAATCAGCCGTTGTGCCAGTTCTGCGTCTGCGGTGCAACAAAACATATATATACAGACAAGAGCCACGATGATAACTCAATTAACAGCTCTGGGGGTTCTGCTGCCGCCGGTACTTATGTCCTATCTGCTGGTGAATGGCGAGAGGGCCGTAAAAATCTGCACTCTCTTGCGCGCGTAAAAGTATCAACGCGGCACTCTTTTTATTTTCCTTAATAAACTGCAGATTACAGCCCAAATAATAAACACCGCACAGCCCAAGGAGCAGCGTGATAAATCATATGGGTGGATTCGGTCTTGAGAGTGATGCGGATTTCAAGGCCCGCTGCTGCTGAAAAATTCAGAGCTCGCGCTGGCAAGACGCCACACATACATTTTCTCCCCTTTTATTTGATCTTTCTTCGTTTTTCGCGAAGCGCCCAGCCAGTTCGTTTCAATTTCCATTTCTGAAAGTTATTTATTTACGGAATAGAACGGAATTCGCACACAGACCTTTTTACTATGCGTGAAAGGGCTTAAATTTCCGCTAGAATAAATTGGAAATTTAAAGTCGAGGCCTGGCAAAGCTCTTTTTTAAATATATTCATTCGCATTTCGGAGCTTGCATGCTGAAGCGAGCTGGCAAGCGATATAAAGAAGCCCCTGCAGGCGCTTTACAATAAGAAAAACACGAGCAATTTCATGTGAGCGAGCAACAACCGCCACTCGGACAGGCGAGGCGAACGAACGATCGGTCGGACACACACAAAACACATTCGTTGCTCAACGACATCCACACTGCGGTTGGTGGCACACAGGGGTGGGGGCAGCGCGCACACACGACATCAGCGAATATACTGTACACGCCATATAGACAATGTCTGCAGAGTCCAAGAAGCATTACGACCGCTGAACGCTCAAGTTGTTACATAATAAGCCATAACAAAGGAGCCGTGTTTTCACCCCAGCGGAGTTTTATTCAACCACCTACTTATTACACGTCTTACGAATGAGAATATGAAAAATTTAATATTTATAATCCATTCTATTTTATTTGAGAGAAAATTCAGAAGAAAACATGACGTGATTCGAGAGGGCAACTTCGGGTTTTTAATCACTTTTTACCTACCGCTCATCACTAAATATTTTGCTATTTAGTAAATATTGTTGATATATTGGCAAATTTACTCAATCAAAATGCGTTTTGAATCTTTACTTGTGTGTGCCATTTAAGTTAAATGAATGAATTTAATAAACAAAATACGGAGAGAAAGTTTCTAATTTTTTTAGAGTGAGTTTTTGCAGAGTTTAACGCGAAAATAGTTCAAACTTCAACGTGAACTGTGGATAACATAGGATTTAAAAATATATGTAAAACCGTGCAGGAATTTCCCATTGAAAATATTTCCCAAGTGTCATTTTCCTGTTGAAAAGATAAATCCTTTGAGAATGAAGATTGCAAATTTTGTTAATGCATTAAAGAAATTAATTAAAACAAGAATGTCTTTAATTCAAGACATTGATATACTATTACAGAGGCATATACTTTTACAACATATCATTATATGTTGCTTCGTCTGCAGCATTTACTTGCAAAGGTGCGATGCTGCAAGTATAATTAATAGACTGCACCAACATTCCGTTCCTTAGATGAGCAGTAAATTTTACGTTCGATAATTGTTAAAGCAACCTATCTTCTATGGTGCCCTACAAACGCGACAAAATTGTTTCTCTTTTAATTAAAATAGCAACAAAGCTAGCGTTCTGTGGCAGACTGGATATTTCAATCATCAATCAATCAGAATGGGGTTAGAGTGAAAGTTCTCGAATTCGCAGTTAGTCACTCATCGAAGTCGCGTCTGTCTCGCGTCAGCACGCCGTCTGGAATCGCGAAACGGCGTTTAAGTCACCACGCATTCGATCACTCGCGTCGGCACCCGCAGCAGTGATTTATGGTGCGCACCCAGAGTCGAATCGGCAAGTTGAATTCCCTTGTTAAGTAAATCATGTGCGTGAAAGTTCCCCAAATTTTCAATAATCGCAAGTAATACTATTTTGGAGGGTGCTTGGTTGAATCGAACGCGACTCGCAAATAGAGTCTTTGTACTTTGGAGTGTGTTAATATGTCAAGGACGCGTGCACTGACCTTCTATGCGTGCTGGTCGTCGGCTCGGCTGGGCAGGCAGCTAGGGCTTCTTGTTGGCCGGCGGTCAGAGGGGCGGCCGGTGCTCTGCGGACGAGCGTGTGCGAGAGACTGCGCCGTGTCTGCGGAGCACGGCGGCGCCGCGCCGCGCCACCCCTCGCTCGCCCCTTGCCCCTGTCGGCCCCAGCCGCGCCGGTCGCAGCGCCTTCGCAACGCTTCCTTGCGTTCAACTTCTGCGCTCAAATCACGAAAATTTCAATTCAACCCCCAAACACAATTCACATTTGTTGCAATATTTAAATATTTGTACAATTTTGAGATAGATGTTTATTCCACGTTGCAACCTGGTTCACCTTTGGTTTTATTATCATGGTTGATCATGGTTTTAAAGCAAGTTTTGTAATACAAATTTTATCTAAACAAATTTAAAATATACGTCAGCAGGTATTAAACACATTATTTTAGTTTATCAAAAACAAACGCAAATTTCTATGGCAATTTCCGGATCGATTGATTGATAAATTAAAACAACTTCCTCAATATCCTAGCAAGTTTATATTTTACAGTAATATATGACCTACTGAACACAAATTTCGTATGGAAATAAATTGATTAAAATTAATTGTTTATTCCTCTCTAATGTCAATTAATGTTGAAACCGCTAAATTTTCAACTTGCATACAGCAAGATTTGAATACATTTGTTCTATAAAACTCTCACAGATCCAGTCTGCAGGTAGAAAAATCATTTTTGATGTAAACTGTAATATCACCCATTTTTAATTTTTGGTATGACAATACGATTAAAGTTCTCTGAAAATGACCACTGGCTACATTTTATATTTTTGCGAAAAAAAGACTTAACTGCGGGTACAAATTTGATTGCAGTAAAATTATTATTGATTTTTATTCACTGTTAATAATATGTTCTTCATTGTATCCCAAAATATCATGAAAAAACTGAAAAGAGGTCAAGTTTTATGGATACAATTCACTCAAGAAGAGAAATAATAAAAAAATACGCATCCCTATTTTTAGCTAAGTTTCTACAGAGTAGAAATAGGTTGTAAATAAATCTATTAAAATTTAAAACATTGGGTAAAAAATGCTTGCCTGATGAGTGTTAACAACTATGTAAAATGGTCTGTAATAAAATTCCGAAGTCTACATCCACATTTCAATTACTTTATAATGCCCCTTCCGAAATAAATACTTAATTTTTTTTGCTTTTTGCTTTTTATCCCTGTCCTCGGAACGGGAAGGGCGCGCACTGCACTAGCACGAATGCTGAAACCCGGGTCCCAATAACACCGCGAACGGATAACATGGGCGCACCAGGCCGCACAGGGACCCAGCCCACTCAAGGGCCACTTGCCTCTGCACCGAGGACTGCATTGAAACGCTAGACATTCGTCCCGTGAAGCCAAATCACGCATGCTGGAAAGGTGCAAACCAGCAAGTAGCGAGTTTGCCTAAAGCTATGCAGCCGGCAGCCAGGTGGTCACCCATCCAGCTATGGCTGCAACGAATGCGGCTTAATTTCGGTGATCTAACGAGAACCGGTGTGCCCAGCATGCTACAACCTAGACTCTTTCTTGCTATAATATTTAATAGATCTTAAATTTTGCGTGTGTTAATATGTATTAAGAATGTCTGCTTTGCTCTATGCGTCAAAATGCAGCACTAATGTTTGTAATATTTCTTGCCTCCCAAGGCCGAGGTTTATTTCGTTTGTGTTGGGTGACTGTGTGTTGTTTGCTTGGTTGACAATTTCGCGCGAGGCATTGATTGCGTCGGTGCGGCTACGCGCCACGCGTTGCGACGCCGCCGGCACGGTCTACTTTCGGGGGATCCGCCACACCGCTCCTCGCTGCGTTGAAAAGTCGATTTCCATCATGGAATGAAATGTTGTGTTTGTTCGCCGCCGTCGTAAAATAATTAACTTGATGTCTTTTTGGAGCGCACCCGCAGAGGCAAACAGTCTATTTTTTACTTAAAACCACAAAACTTTTTACTTTGAATAAAGAGTGCACCCTGCAATTTATGTTTTACTTTATTGCTTATATTGTGAATCAGAACATCATTAATATTTTTGACATTAATTGTATACTATTTCTATCGAATATTTTATACAATTTTCAAATTTTTAAAACAACAAAATTTCAGATTTAAATTTACAATTTATTGCGCATTTTCTACACTCATTATTTAAAATGTAGAAAAATAATGAATGAATGAATGAAATCTTTATTAAACACCAAAGGTTTAAAACAGACAAAGACATAATAAGGAAATCACAGTACACTGTTCATTTTTTGTTTCACTATTTAATCTTAAAAAAAATGACATATCACTCATGCGCGAGTGAGGACTGTAAGTGCCAATTAGGTGATAAACCAATCAACTTCTATATACCATTTCCTTGAGTGTGATAAGTACAATTTGTCACTGTGTTCAAGCCGCCAAAGCAAAAACGAGCAGTGAACTGTGATTTCCTTAAAAAATAATGCAAACACATATCTCATAAATAAATTTAAGAGTTATTATTACTGAAAGAATCCAGGCTATATAATAAATAATATTCAATTCGGACACAAACTCAATTACGGAATAAGTTTCAATCATCTCCCTGGGTAATAAAAAAATTATCTTGTTTATGCTCAAATATTTTGGACAAAACCAAAGTAGGAGGTCACAAAATTAAAATGTCATCCAACAGAGCAATTTAAATAGGACACAGGATTTTACAACCTTTTAATAACAATCGTATTTTTGTGATTCTTCGCTTACTTATAGCATTTATTATTTACCGACTTTATTAAAAAACCTTTATCATTTTCCCAAAAGCTACATAACATGTTATGAGAAAACTGAGAAACAAAAAAAATATAATTAAGTCGTAAGCCGAAGGTGTCGAATAATATCAGCAATAAAAAAAGAAATCGATAAAAATATTTAACCGTTTCCTCGCATAATACCAAAACTACAATAAAGGGATAATTCTGATGATCGTATTTAACATATTATACTAATTTCTGTTATTTAGATTTTTTTATTGCTGTTTCTATGAATCCGCATTACATCGCATTTGCATGCAATATCATTTTCAGATTTAATAAGCACAATCATGCGGAGAGCACTTTGCTTATATATTGAGACAAACAGTGCTGTTTTTGTTCAACTTGCACACGCAAACGCAACACACGGCACAAAATAGAACCTAAGCGGCACCAACTTACCGAAAAGAAGTTTTAATGAACAGCACTCTCTGCAAACACAAGCACGCAACGCCGAGAGCTTCAAAAACATATAACCAGAAATTTTTAATTATTTATAACATATGAACTTTTGCATCAGGTAATGGTTAAATTAAAACTTGGAACTTTCTTCGCTGACAAGCAATAAAAAACATTTTTTTTTAGATTTGAACTCATGAAGCACGCATGGTAAAGATTATTTTTTCGGTTTTTTTCTTTATATTTTAAGCTGTTCGTTTTTTTTAAGAAAGAATGCGGCTATGGAAATAATTTTGGGGGCTACAATAATCATACGAAAATAAATAAAAACGTTTATTATATTAGCTGTCAGCATCAGCAACTCAGCAAGGCAAGCATGAAGTGTTGAACATGCTGTTAGCGCCGTTTTGTGACGGTCTCAGAAACTAGCCAATGACTTTCGAGGAACTAATCACGTGACTCATTTTCAGCACAGGTGGGTCATGGCGGCTGACTGAGAAAAACAACTCACAGTATTAGAAGAAAGACGACTGCTCTTGCCGTCAAATTAGACCTTGCGCGTGCAGAAGCGCTAGTCGTTTATTTATTGATCGTACAAAGCGTAATTATATTTGTCCTGGAAAATGGAGCAGCCGACCGATGACTGCGAGGGCGCCGTGGCTCAGCAGCTACACCAGGAGGAGGTGACAGTCCCTAGTCCCTACATAGTTGTCAATCAAAACAGATGGTTTGATCTTTTGGGGTTTA
The DNA here is from genome assembly GCF_949628265.1 of Cloeon dipterum. NCBI lineage: Eukaryota > Metazoa > Arthropoda > Insecta > Ephemeroptera > Baetidae > Cloeon > Cloeon dipterum. The sequence goes on from NC_088787.1 coordinate 27,379,003, forward strand.
GCAGGAATCTCTTGGCACGTTAATAGACCACCTGGAGATCGTGGTGACTGAGGCAGAAAAAAGAACCAACGGAGCTCTAAATATCAGAGAATTTTACACCGTATACCTTGTTGAAACCAAGTGAGTCCAGAGCAGTCTTTGCTTTTGTTATTCTATTTTAATTAATTGGTTCCCCTATCAGTTTCGTGTGAGCTTTTTCCAGCATTGATTGGTGTCATATTTTCATATCTTAAGTTTTATATTCAGAATTTTCGGTCGAAAATTGAAATTGATATGAATTTTAAACAAAGCTTTGTACAAATCAGTTCAAATATTTGATTTAAAATTTTTTGATTGTATAATCAAGTGAGTTGTGATATATTTTGCAATTTCTAGAGTTCAATGCATCGAGATTTATATTTCTTTATATTGACAACTGTTTAAATATCCTCTAATTTTTATTTTGTAAAATTGTTAAAAAAATCGTTAATAAATGTCTAATATCATCATTACAGATTGCTGAAGGGAAGCAAATGGCCAAACGCCCGGGAACTGAGCTCATTGTGGCGCCGTTACAGTCAATTCGAGATGTTGAGATTGTACTTGGAAAACATGTACCCGTTTGTTGTGTGCCCATGCCTGCCAGAAAAGAAGTCTGTTTACTCGTGGAACGCTGCCACAAATTCGTCCGACACCTTTGACCCTGACTTTGTGGATCGCCGCAGGGCTGGACTCGAGACCTTCCTCATTAGGGTGGCCTCGCACCCCGTTATCTCCAGGGATGCGGTTTTGCTCATGTTTCTACAACAAAATGAAGGCTGGCAAGATAAACTCAAGGACTATGGTGCGCTCTTAGGAATTATGCCCTGGAACTTGCTGTAATTTGCCCTTTTTAGCTGGCTACATCACCAAAGCTGAATCAAAACTTAAATCTCTTAGCTTGCCAAGTAGACTGAAAAATCCTGATAAAAGATTTGAAGTGTGCCACAAATATGGCTCAGATCTGCATGTGAGTGAAGTAGAAAACAGGAAATATTGATTCTTATTGTCATTTTACTATTTTTGCAGTTGAATATCTCTAGTACTTTAAAACTGAGGTCAAAGGCTTTGGAGAAACAATATTGTTTGCACAAGCTGCACGCAAACTACGGTCGTGTTTTCAGTGAGTGGAGCGCAATTGAGAAGGAAATGGGAGATGGGCTTCAGGTATGCTTCCTAAACTGATTCTTAATTTATTATTATTAAACAGCACTAAATGGTTCTCGCCTCATCAGTTACATCAAAACCATTTAAAATAGCTTTAAACACTTCATGGTACATCCCAATAATATAACAAAAATTAAAATATTTCCAGAGAAATCATTTTAATTCTTCGTAGATGACAATGAAAGCAGAAGCACGCTAGGTTGTCATGATTGTAAGAAGAAATAATTAGCAACTTTCTCCGTGTGTAACAAGCCGTTTATTTTTCCACATTTCTATAGAAATGCCCTACTGGTTGCAGCCTTAACTCTAGTTGAGCATTTCTGGATTTCTATAGAAATACGGAAAAACAAACGCTCGCTACTCACCAAAGAAGCTGCTTTTAATTTCTTCTGAAAAATAATTTTGCTTCCACATATTATTGCTGAAATGATTCCCTAGATGAAAATTTGCTAAAGTTTCCTGCAGAGTAAAAATACTTCCGTTTTTTGTTCGTGAGGACAAAGAGTTGCAAAAAGAAGAATAATTATCAATTTAAAATTTGAAAGTTGCGCTTCTTACTAGCAAAGGAAGTCAAGGAACACTAATCATTTTGAGACATTTCAATCAAAAAAGGCTATTACTTTTTATAGTCCTTCTTGCCAAATAGTCCTGATTTAGGCATCCTTTTCTGGGCATCCAACCCTAATCAGCCAGACTATTTTGGATGCAATCATTTATCAGGAGCAAGCATATCTAGCGCTTTAACCTCATAGACTGCCCAAGTCAGAGTGCCTTTGCACACAGGATGAAATCATCTTCATTCTTATTATTTCCAATTCATTTGTTTGCTGTCTTTAAATTGTATAAATTGCTTCTCTAGTGTATGTGCGTTTCAATTTTTATTATGATTATGTGAAAGGGGAAGTGATAATCTCCAATAATTATTGTAAAGAATAACAATGTTGTTGACCATTGAGGTTATATCATTAATACCTTTTGTAAGATTAACCATTTTAATTATTGCTTAGCACTTTTATATTTGAAAAATCTGATGAAATATTTTGAAATCTTTTTTAGTTAAACTTACAATACGCATTTCAGAGTTCCACGTCTGACTATAAAAACAAATTAACTAAACCCTTACAAATTGGATTCTATAATTAATCTAAATTCGTCGCTAACCTTATTAACCCATTCTCATTTTTCAAATTTTACTGAACAGACTTTCAATAGGGCAGCCAACTCTAGTTTTCAATTGCAATTTACCTCTTTTAAGCTTTTATTACTAAGCACTGAATAATTTTCTCAACAGAGGGCTGGTCACTACATGGACTCATATGCTTCATGCATTGACTCCACGCTGGAGGAGGAGGAACTGGTTGCGGACCAGTTGAAGGAGTACCTGTATTTGGCGAACTCGTTGCAGTCTGTGTGCCGCAAGCAGCAGATAATGCAGCTGAATCTCGAGAGAGCCATGGCTGTGGTGGACTCTAAGAATATCGAAAAGCAAAGAATCCAACAGGGTATTTAGCGCTTTCTTTGTGATTGAGTGTTTTCTCATCTAGAAATTCAAATAGGAAAATCAAGTCTCATGTCAAGACTATTTGGGGCTGTTGACAGTGAAGAAATCCGAGAGGCAAAGCTGGAAGAGCTGGAGCATAAAATCACGCAAGAAAATAACAGTGTCACTGTTGCTCAGGCAGATCTCAAGTAAGTAGAGGCAATCTCGTAAAATTGTCAGATATGCATATTTGAAACAAATGACATTATTTTGTAATCCTTTGAACCAAAGTCAGAGTTCAAATGGTCTTGTCCCCACTTCCTTAAACTACTCGCTATACTAAAAATGTGACTCAATCATAATATGGAACAGGGATGATTTTAGTGAAAACTAGATTAGAACCATAAATTTATAGAAAAAATCTTTTACAGCCACTGCGCTGTTGTCAAGTGGCTGTTTTGAGCAATGTAAATATGATAAAAACACGAAATCCCAAGTAAAATGCTTCGTCATTTTAAAAAAATGCATTTATTTTACCTTTCTGTCTTGACATCTCTCTTCTTAATCCCAACTTATTTACATCATAATAAAAAATCGCACTTAATTTTACTTGTCTTGATGTCTTCTATACGATTGATTGGTAAATTTAAAATTGCTACTTACTTGCTCTTTTACTTGATCTTCCTGTTATGCTCATTATTCGTGTTTTTTATAGATATTAATTTTTAACAATGACCTTCAATTTAACAAAACAATTTCAGCGAATTTCTCATGTAGCGGTTGCACCGCTATATATGTATCACTCTGTCACGGTCTTAAAAACTCAACTTTTTAATTGTGGTGCTGCTTAAATTTTCAGTAAATTCACTATGAACGCGCTGGAGGATATTCAGCGTTTCCAAAACCAAAAGAACCAGGACCTCAAAGAAACAATCCGAGCCTTCGCCACATTGCAAGTCAAAGCATCCCGAAAGGTGATTATTTCTTCTTCTAATCATGCGTCTTCCATTTTTGAGCTTGCTCTTCAATTGTAGAACTTAACGGTGTGGACTCACATGCGAGACTGTTTGACAAGTATTCCTTGAAGTGAGTCAGCTATGCCAAAAAGTGAGACTATCCTGCAACGAGATGTGTCACTAACTTATTACCTTACTGAACCAACGCAAGCGTATATTAACGAATAACAATAAATTTGTTAACTGTGGGAACAGGTATTTCTTTAATATGTAAATCATAACTTATCCAAGGCTGTTGAAATTGTTGTACAATGGAGATGAATATAATATATCAATCTCATATCAATACACCCCTGAATTGTATTTTCATTTCTGAATTATGTATGATCCTATATAATGCTAAGATTTTGGAAAGTGGCGGCTGCGACATTTCAAGAAAATCTCATTTAAGATTTTAAGCACGAAATTTACTTCACAGAAATTATTGAAACTCATTGGTCCCCATCAGTTGTCTACGCGAGAGTTGGAAAAAATGCAGATCAACCTAGCTTTCACATTAAAATTTTTGTCTTCCATGCTTCATGACGATTTAATTAAAATGAATCTGCATCAAAAGTAAGATGAAGACAACGGTGTAGCACTTAGTTAAAAATAGAGCCGCGGTGTGTGGTCGTGGTGGAGGGCAAGAAAAATGGCCAGCTAATTGCAGCAACAGCAGAAGCTTTTTAGTGAGGGACCAGGCCCCGCGCAATGAGCAGCTCTCGGGGCTTAGCACGCGCTCGTTTCTGGACAGAGAAACACCCGGTGCTGCTATCTGCTGAGAGGGCGGCTGGGTTCGCAGCCCAAGAGCGTGCAGGGCGCTGGCGTGAGAGCGAGGAGCGAGTGCCAATATCGATCGGATAGCGCTCGCACCGCAACCCTGCCTAATGCCGGCTCCTCGGTGTCGGTGCACCTCTCGATCGCAATCGCAGCTCTGGTAAACACGTCGGCACCTGCTCGCTCGTATACGTCGCACCGTCGGTCGCTGGTCAACAATTTGTTGGCACAGACGATCGCCGAAAGCCATGGCCTGCGACGGCATGCTGGTTAATGCGTAAGTAGTACTACTATTCCTTCTGGAACATTAGCCCCTTCCAGTGCGTCCAGTGTGCGGCAAGGGAGACGTCGTCTGCTTTAGTTGGATGGCATGGGTTCAGATTTGGTTTCGGGGTGCCGGTCGGTCGGCTGCGACGGCAGCTAAAAGGATTTGCAGCCAGTAGTAGCGTTTTTTGCCTGATTCGCATTGAGCCTGAAGTGCGTTTGGCTGTTTTGGCGGAATCGATTCACGGTCACTGCCACTGGTTGTGTTTTTTAAGAGCCGAATTTTTAAACTCATAATTTTACACCGTAATCAATTACCCAAAACCAATAATAGGGTTTAGCCCTCTTAATAACATAAACCCTGAAACAGTAGATGTTTAAATTAAAAACGCATTACATACTAGCCTGGACTAAAAAAATTATTTATCACCAGTAAGCAGTAATTAATTAACATAAAATTAATAAAATTTGAAAAAATAGGGTGCAAGCGTTCTTGATAAAATACATTGGGAAACTTCTAAATTTCAGAGTTTTAAATATCATTGTACACAAATGTTGTTGCCAAGTGGTTTTTGAACCTGGTTTTATTTTTAATATCTCAACTGCCAGAACGTAAATATCTCAACTATACACCTAATTAAATAGAGGTTTTTGAAACGACATAACCTCCAGCAGTACTTAAGCTAAATTTACTCATAATAAACCACACGCATTTATCGGGGTGGGAGGATAGTGCGAAAACGTTCGCAAATTCGTGGTAGCGTTGGTACAAGTCGTTTTATTTATGCCGCATGCCGCTTTGAAGTGACATATTCAGTAAGAAATACGCGGCGTTCTTTACGGGCTGCCTTGCGAAAATTTAAAAATTCAGCAGCCGGGAGCCGGCCCCCGAGAGCCATCTCTGACGCTCGCAGGTGTCCTTCTTTATGGCAGCACATTCCGAGAACAGTAATTTGCGGACCCTGTAACCCTCTGTGGGCCTTACACTTTCCCACTTTCCCTGTTTTGCGCTTTTATACATATATATGTTCTCTCGCACGCGTGCTTAACGAGAATGCGGCGCTGGAGGGGTGGACCGTTCTGTTTCTGGGAAATGAACACGGGTTCATGTGTATTCGTGGCCTTTGCCTTTTGGACACTGTAAAACGTCTATGGTGTGCAGATCGTCTGCATACGCTGAGATTATTCTAAGGGTCACGAATGCTTTCAAGGGTTATTTTTTACTCCACGCGGAGTAATTGGTTTGCCAAGGTCGGTGTGAGCAACCAGCCGGCACTCGCTCCCTCGCCTAACTATCAATCATAAAATATGGCTGCAGGTACTCCATTTGCTTCTGAAAAGGAGTTATTTTCGATCACGTTTATCTGGGATGATGTAAGAAATTGCTAGCAGTAATTTCCATTTTCAAGGATCTCATCTATTAATCTCTGAAAGAAAAAATTGGTTTAATAGTCTGGTTTATGGTAATGTTGGCTTTAAAAATACGCTGGAGTTAAAATGCTTGGGAGCAATAACAAACAATTTTTCCTATCCTCAGTTAACCAAACTCTGAGATACTTTTTAGAGATGAATATTTGGATTATATCGCAAGTTTGGTACGTGTGTATCAAAACGCAAAAACAGTCAATTTTTATGTTTTAGTTTCCCACTACAATTTAAAAAGGCACTAAACGAGCATGGTCATTCCGGTTTCACGCTATAACTATTTGCAGGACTATAATATATCATTCGGAAGCCAAGTGAAGCTATTTTCCAAAATATGGAATCGTTGGAATTTTCAGTAAAATCCTCATGTAATAAAGAAATATTGTTTTTGGTGTCAGGTGTTGGTTGCTACACACGGACACCGTGTCTTCTAAAAACGGATTAGTTGTATAAGAGTTATTCAACCCATTCGTACGTTTGAAGGCTATAGAATATGTGTCAGGCACGCCGGTGAGCGTTTTACGCGCGTTACTCAATTTTCACCGAGGGGAACTCATGCAAATTCTGCGACGGAGTTTGAATGGCTTCTTTCCCATTTAATCGAATTAGAAGCGTCAAGCGACTCGACCATCGAGCCGACTGCCGTTGAAAAGGACCATTTATCACTAGGCGTCGACCACTTCCGTGACCATAATGCCAGCGCCGGCGGCGTGTGATTTTGGATTGCGGTGAAATTGACGTTTCCGGCCACCGCTCTCCTTGCTCATCAGACAGATAGAATAGAATAATGTGCGTCAAAGCCGCGCGCTTTATCAGTATTTGCCGAGCACTTATATATTAATCCAGCCAGACGTCCATCCGCCGGCCCAGAGTGTGATAAGCGGGACGACAGCGTGCACCCTCCACCCTACGCCATGCAGCCATGGCAACTCGTTCTCTCTCTCTCACACACACACACGTGCATGCGCTTGCGTCTCGCTTTGCACCAGCCAAGGTCGCAGCGCGCAACCCTTCTGCAAAGTGGCCCTTTCGCCACCGCTCCAGCGAATCTGACCTCTCCAGAAATGAATAGCATCGATCTCTTTAATCATAACAGAAGGGCAAATGTCAACGCGGGAAATGGCGCATAGTGATGTCAGAGAGAAATTGCATTCAATATATGAAAGCTATGATAAAAAAATATGATCAGACACTTTTACTCATTTTCTCTGAAATTATATAGATTCGTCGCACTTTTCAAATATATAGATTCGTGTTGTTTGTTGTGATGTGAACTGAGTTCTGAAGTAAAATATTTTGGTTTGGCAGCTTTACCTACTCTTTTTGGAGCTTTGGAAGAGAAAATAGTTATCGATTTTGACATATTCAAAACTAAAATTTTTCTTATAATTTTTCCTGGGCTCTGTAACATTTATATCCCTTGACTCATAGAGTAAAAACTCATAATATATATTCTAATAAAGCAGATAAAATTTTGTATTATTTTTATGGTGATTAAATAGTTTCTAGAGGAGTTTTAGGTACTGGAGTTCGTTTTATTGGGTTTATTTACAAAAACAAACCAAAATTGATTTTATTTTCAATGACCAAAGTAGATCTAGGTAAACTTTTAGTTGGTCAGAAATTTTTTAACCGTGGAAAGCGCACGAATTAAATAAATTCACAATCAACTAAAATGAAGCATTCTAATTTTGTCAGAAAAAGCATTGGAATTAATTTGCCTAGTTTTGTCAGAAAACTCTGACAGAAAAAAATGCACAGAATCCCAGAGCTCGGGCATTGCAGTTATTTCCGTTATTTCTATTATTGCTTTTCAAGGAGTAAAACCCAGTTCTAAAGGTATGCAACCCGCTGCTCCGGAATGCACGACGGGTCTGCTCGCTTTTGAATTACGTGCACTCAGCCAACGGCAACGTTCCAATGTTTGTGTTGTTTTCTCTCGTGAGTCAAAGGACGTGCATTGCTCTTTTCGTTCTGCGGGTTCCGCAGCCGGATGCTGCGGTGGATTCGGCCGTTTGAATCTGTGCAAAATTATACACGTACTCGCGGATCGATCGTCTTGCCTGACTGCGACGGAAAAGAAGTGCTTGCACAGCACTCTTCAAAATCGAGCCAGCTTTTCTTGATTATTCACAAAGTTAGCCGACAGAGACAAAAGAGAGGATGAAGCTGTTCTGCCTTTGCAGCCTATTGTTTGGGTGGATGGTGCACGGTGGGCATCTTGAGATGCTCGCCAATCTCTTCACGTCAATGTATAGCGCGCTGGAAAAATTCTCGTCCACATTGATCACATATTCTCTTAATGGGAAGTGAGCCGTAGCTTGAACTCTTAGACTGTGAATTTTCATTTAAAATTATTTCCCGTCGTCATTACAAAGGGGCCCTTTCCCAGGAAAACTATTAACCTATCAAAGATTGATAAGATAAAAAGATGAGAAATATGCATTTCGTCCTGGCCCCGGTAAAATTGCGCAACGTTCAACAAACACCCAAATTTTCATTGTCGAATTGATTGTTGACCTTTTCTTGCAACAAGGAAATTCGCGTTTGGTTGTTGAAAGTTGCGCAATTTTACTGGGACCAGGACGATTTGATACATATAATTAATTTAACAGTAAATAATTAAATCATAAAACTCATTAATTAGCCTTACTTGAATATGAAAAATTTAGTATTTCCGTATTTCAATTTTATTGTCTTCTATTGGACAAACATTTTTTATGCAACAGGGAAATCTTTAATAATCGAGGGTTTTGCGAGGGTTGAGATTCCAGATCATTTCTCTTAACCGGCGTGTTTGAATCGCCTGACTGAAGCCGTTGACAGAGAAAATATGTCCTCGCGCAACAGAGGCTTCAGTTTAACTCGAGCCAACCTCGCAATCCAATATTGCTCAAATTCCTCAGATAATCTCAAGCGCTGCTCATAAACGGCAGTCCTCAACATGTTAGCAAAGGGGGCTGCCAAGTGACATTCACTAGTCGATAACTTATGAAAACTAGGCCAGCTTGAGAACAAAAACGTTGACGCGTGTGAAGCAGGCCAGAAAAAGCTAATTAAAACGGAGGGGACGCGACATTGCGAACCTTCCATCGTCTTCCACCCCGAAATGAGTTGGGCGCGCGGCGTGTGTAAATAATAAAAAGCGTGAAGGCTTGTTCAGCGGACAGACAGACGGCATTTGCGGCTAAAAATAGTGATTGTTGCTGCAATGCTGGTGTCAGAACCCATTTGGCACGCCGACCCCAAACATCGCTCGCCTTATTATTTCTTCAAACTCAACCCCAAACTTTGTCGGCATCTAACCTAATGATGACAGCTAACTTTTTCCCAACAAACTCTATTTAGACGCATCTCCGTTTTAATAAGATAGATAACGCGATTTTTAATTTATTTGAAAATGACAATTTGAGCTTCCAGATTTTTTACCTGGTCATCCCACCCTTCAGAGAGAATGAAATAAAAACCAAAGCTTTTTCTTGATAATCTCCATACACGTAAGGACAGTTTCGGCAGTTTATTAAACGTAAAAATGTTCTGCCCTTTTATTGCCAAGGCAGGGCGGGGGTGTGTGCTTTGGTCGGGCCTAATTTTAGGCACTTTATAGGCCACTGGGTCAAATGTGCCAGCCGCGCCAGGCTCATAGCGCGCTCTATTAACTTTTCTTCTGATTCTCGGAGTTTGGTCTGGGACTAGCATGCCACGTTCACATGATCACAGTGTATTGTGTATTTTTCATTTTTCGTTCTAGGCCTGTTCACATTAAACATTCACAATAAAGCCAAATAGCAATTATTTTAAATTTTGTTTAAAAACATAACTTAAAAATTGAAATTTGAACATTATTAGGGCCTATATATTTGACCTAAATTAAAAATTTTCGTTTCAAGAGTCTCGATGACGAAAGAAAATCTCTATAATTTAATTAAAAAGGCTTTGGTAAATAATTCTATCACAGCTCACAATCGCTCGCGTTTCACTGGCATTGAACAAGCGACCGAGGCATGTCCTGATCTTGGCATGCAAACTCAAACTTGAAAGTGACCCAGGCAATAATTACTCTGCGACGGCCAAGAGTAAGGTGCGCAAAACACGCATCAGATGCCATTTAGCGACGAGTCTACGTCGTCTGTGCCCTTTTGGCGCTCACAAGGTCGCCACTTTTGACGGTTCCTCGCATGCAACAAACTCACCCCATCTTTCCCCTGATGCATAATATACTACGAAACTCCCACACGACCACCCATAGGAACTTTTTGATGTCTCAGGCCACGCATCGACCGGCGTTCATTAAGATTGAAAGCGCCCGTACTTACGTGGACGTTTTGGTGTGCGTCATTCTGTAGGCATTCATTGTTAACGCACAAAACGCCGGTTTCCGTGAACGCCAGTCTCGAAATACCGTCGCGAATCAATAATTAAAGGAAAGTGCAACGTTAGTAATTTAGCGTTTAATTTATCTTAAAATCGCTTTTATCATGAAATTAACAGATATGGCTTATTCTTACATCAGATCTTCTGGATGGCTGAAAAAAACACTTCCTAATTTATTTTGATATAGCTTAATTTTGTCTACAAGATTTATCAGAATAAAGTATGTTGATATTTGTTAAGACTGAAAAAATTATGCCAAAATCATCACAAGCGCTGAAATAGGAAATTGTATGGACATTTTGCAATTTAATCAGATAGCTTGGGTAGCACAGCCCCATTGGGTTTTATTTAGGCAGAACAAGCGTTCCCAAACCGATGTTCGCCACGCAGCGGTCGAATAAACAAACTCTATTTCTGGCGCTATACCTAATTGCTTTGCAGCTTTTACCGTGAAATTAGACGCGTGCGAGAGAATATACTGGATAAACACTCGGAATGATGTTATCGACACCGTCGAGCCTGCACATGCATGTGTATAATATGTGGATATGAGTTAGTGTTTGCGGTCGTTGTTTAGTATGCATGCTTACCGGCAAAATGCGTGCTATAACAGAGGCTGAAAAGCACATTTTACCTCACTTGAGAACGGGTTTATGTGCCGTCTAACCTTGACCACAGCGAGAGACGCTCGTTACGTTCCCGTCTCGTGATTGTCAATTACGCCGCCGACATTATCGTGTTACCTTCTGTCTGTTGCACTTATTTGTGTTTGCCATCAACTATTTACTGGGATAATAGTTCGCTTCAATGAAATTATTTTTCTGTTAATCTGTTGATAGGTTATAATAATAATAATAATATTGATTCTTAATTCTTAAAAATATACATTTATCGATTACTACAAAAAATGACTTGTCAACAAATGAAAAAAGTAAGAAAGGGCTCCACTTCTGGCATACACCGTGTTAAGACTTAATTCTATGAATAGTGGGCCCATACTAAAAAGAAGACATTTTTTTCTCCTGCACTTTTTAATTTTTGACCCTTTTTCACCGGCGACTGGCGGCTGCCCACGTGACCCAAAATTTGCTGCCTGGCGCGGCACAGCGCGGCTGGCTGATTGTGAGACCTCTAACAATAAGCCATTATTTAGAATATTTTTTTAATTGTATAATACGCCCTCTGCTATTCTGAAATTTTTATATTCAGTTTTTTTTCAGCAGGATGTAACAAAGTGACAAATTCACTCTTAAAAATTGCTTTAACCAAGGTCAGACGCAGTTTGTTCTCCAGCGAGAAAGGAGCTGAGTGAGTCAGTGCGACCGCGACGTTGGGGCGGCAATCAGGCGGCGATGCACCTGGTCAGGCCATTAATCCTTCCTTAGTAGCGGTGCCATAGTTATGGCAGGTGAGCGTAGATGGCAACGCGGTAGTGCCCTCTCGCGATTGGTGCTCGGTTTGGTGCGGCGAGCTGCGGTGCTCACGGCATCTGAGCCGGCAGTTTCGACCTCTCGTCTCGAGCGGCACCATGCGCACTTGATGCTGGTGCGGCTGCATTTTTTGACTGGGGAATAATGCAGGTGTACCCGACCAACGAGGAGAAAAGCAACAACAACATCACGCCGCCGTGGATCGTCACCACGGACGAGTACAATAACTCCAAGTGCGGATGGTGAGATTTATTTTATTTCGTTAGTCACGCTTCGGTTTTTCGAGGAGAAAGTTTTTTATGCGTGGTCAAAGATGTGTTTCTTTGTTAGCACACATTTCCGTTCGAGATATTTTAGTGCAAATAGTGTGTGTTATCTAGAGTTTTCCCCAGTCTTGCTAATTGAAAACGGAAACTATTATACCTTTTCCATAAACCCGTTTAACATGAAGACGATAGTAATATTAGTGATATTGCTGGAAGTTTAATTTTATATTATTATTCTCAGTAACATGTTCTCTGTTAAAGTAAACCTTAACTCTCAGCTAAAACTACTTTTTGCTGCTTGTGACCTTTGTTTTACAAAATCAAAAATAAAATAGAGGTAGGTTGCAAGGAAAAAAAACCCATTAGAGTGTTATCGTAAAAACCCCGCTATAGCAATATTACGATTTCAATTGGATCAAATTAAATTAATGTTTTCCTAAGCAAGCTTTGGAGTTAACCTGTCACTGTAAAAATTTCCGTTCATAACATTTTTAAATACCAATATAAATAAATTATTATAGAATTAGGAAAATCAAACTCATTTAAGCATTTAAATAATTTTGGTTCTTAATGGGGATATTGCTCATCTGACGCACGGATCTGCCAATATGCCTTGCGGGAATAGGAGAAATAAAGACGGGAGAGGTGCCTGAAATCATTAAATAATTTTTTTCTTTTCTTCAAATGTTATGCACATTTCGTATTCAGAAAAAAATTCGTTTCTAATCTGTGCAGCGTAACATTCCTCCTCTTTTCTATGTCATTTACAGCCTGGAGCATCTTTACTCTAAAATAAGACAAAATAAATGCTAGTTTTGTAACGGCAAAATTCTACAGAGAGATTGTGCTGGTCTAAACTAAAAAAAGACTTAAGTCCCTTTGAGCCTCTGTCTGTAACATCGCAGAAGACCAAAAATGAAATTCGACCTTGATGACAGTGGGTGAGCGCATTGTCAACGTTGAAATTGCAAAATTAATCGTTCTGTGGTCCCTCGGGTTTCGCTCGCCTTCCTTTATCCCATCTGCATGAGCAGTATCAAACGAGCCAAGCCGCATAAATAATGGCCTGGCAAGCGAGAAGCGGCCAGAATAATAACATCTCGGCAGTAAACACCAGAACATGAAAGGTGGCGTCGGTGAACCGCCGCTCTCTGTTTTGCAATACGCAAAATGCCTATTGCGTGTTAAAATCTTCAAATTCAATCTGAAATTTTTGCTTGGTCATCTCGGTTGTCCGACGTCGCGGAAAGTTGTGCCTAAAGGCACATTATGATGTACTTAGGGGCATACGAGCACGATTGTTTAAACTCCCACGGAGCAACGGAGCATTGAACGATGAATATCCGCTCCGCGCGCTTCGCTTTTAGCGTAGGAGAGAGTTCACAGTGGAGAATTCGCGCTGTGCACTACGTTCATAGTTCATATATTACATTCCTGCATGCACATAGTACATTTATATGTGTGTGCATTCGCTCTCGTGATTTGCATGCACAGCTTCAAAGACTCTGCCTCGCGAACGGACTAATTAAGCTTTAATTAGCTTGCTCCGCTTCGTTTACGCTTTTGGATTTCTGCTCTGCTCGCAGGGATAGAAATCGTGTCTCCTATATGAATCGAGTTTGACTCACATCAACCGTCCTACGCTCAGACAAAAATCTCTTGACAGATGCGCTAATTGGGGCGAATAATTCGCTAATTTCATTTAGCATGAATGGGTTTTTTGATCTAATAATCATCTTTGGAGTTTCCAATAGTTATTTTTAGTTTTGATTCCTAAGTTGCTCTTGGTAATAGCATATTTAGTTAGTAAGTAACTTTCATTTTTAAAATAAGTTAGTGGTCTCATTAATGTTAAAAAAGTGTAAAGTAGATCAAGTTATTTTCAGAACACTAAGTTTTTACTTGCTCGTTTTCCAAAATAAAGATGTAGGTATACTACACAATATTTAACAAAATATTTTATAAGCTGAAATTATAAGTTCCTCTCGGTGCATATATGTTATTTTCCATGTTTCTATATACAAATGTCCTGCTCTAATACGTTATCCACAACCCTTCGACGGGAAAGGAAGCTCATGAATTAGGGCAGCAACCATTAGCCGAAACTAGAAGAGCACGAAATTTCTGTAGAAATATATGGAAAAATAAAAACTCACTCTGCGCCGAGGAAGCTGCTTCTAAATTCAACTTGAAAACTATAATAATTTTTAATACATATCTGCCTTTTTAAGGCATAATACGTACCTACAATGAACAAAATACGTTTAAGTTAAATTGCATTTTTACCAGTAATTTTTCTCTCCACTGACCTTGTTTTGCAGTAGATTCCTCTACAAGTAATTATATTATTAATTTTGGTTTTGTGTTCACGGTGGAAAACATTTTTAGTTATTTGTACGATTAAATGCCTTGAGTCTTGTGATACTTTGTTAGTGTTTCTGAAATTTCCGTTACAATTTTTCCTTTTCCGCACGTTTGTGAAACATTTTTTCGCAGGAGGAGGAGCCATGCGAGTTTTAAGTATTTGCATAGCTTGGCGCGGCGGAGCATACGGCGCAAATGCGGTCTATTAAATCAATGGTGATTTATTATGGTAATGCGAGGTATCGACCGAATTTGCCCGCGGCGAACAATACACGAAAAATGACGGGATGGATGCTGGTGCGGTGGCCGACAACAATGGAGTCGTGAGAGGCCGAGTCCTCAGGGAAAAGTGTGCTGAGCGAAGCCACTTGACCGGCGCAGCGTCTTTATTCTGCGGCGACCGGCACCAAGGTCATTGAAATTAACATGTCGCGTGAGCCGCAATCCGATAATAAAATGCCTTCCATCGTACATAGCAGTCGGGAGAAAAACAGCTGCCAGAATTAGTTGCGCCGAAACTTTGCAGACTGGAAATATTTTATGACTTTGCACACCATGCCATAATTTCCTATTCTTATTGCTGCCAAGCTTTCTCTAAAACTGAGATAAAAGCCCCTTGCAAAATTTTTCCAAGCCATATGTAAAATCAATAGAAACTTTTGATTAATCAATTACAATACAATTAATTAATTGTAAAGTATGTATGGTTTTCTTATTTTAAATTCAGGAGATCAGCCTCGAAATTTTGAAATATGGTGGCTGGACGTTTTTCTCCTGTAAGTTTCATTTCATATTATTAATTTGTAGCTGGCAGCTAGCTGGTAGATGACCAAACGTGACCTAAAATTTGCTTCTGGCGCGTCGCAGCACGGCTGGCTGAGATAGCTAAAAGTAAAATCAATCAATGTAGATATTTAACCTCTTATCGATTCCCTCCATCGTGGGAATGGTGAAAGAGTCAGTTCGATCACTGCTTTTATGAAGCATTTGCCGTGTTGCTTGATTCATTCTACGGAGAATTTCTTTTCTAAAGCCTAGCGATGCATGGTGTATATAATTCATCACGTGCAAGCAGCGAGAACAAGGCATTTTAAGTTGACTCCCGGGCCTTGTGACTCAGCTTCATTTGCATTACAATAAAAAGCATTTAACTAAACTGGAGCAGAGTTCACCGAACTTGATATCAGTGATGGTTCAGAGAGAATCGTTTACCCTTCTGGGGTGGAAAACGAATTGTTACCGATTACAGCGAAATCCTAGCGAGATTTGTCCTATTTGGCACCGACCAACACTTTTTGCTCGTCTTCTTTTTGCACAGCAGACGAGAGGAGTGCTAGAAGTTCGGGGAAGCAACGGAAACGCCTGCCAAGAGGGGCAGTCTAGAAAAAAGTAATGTTTAGACGCGAGAGCACTAAGAAATATTATTCGCAAGGGGGAGCTTGTGTTTTTGAAGGTCGGGCGTGTTTATATCGATTTGCAGGGCTGCTGCGAGTCGAAATAAACTCTTAAGTGCACGTCTGCTCTAACACAACACGACGTTTAACATTTAATGCACACTGCTGCAGGCTGCTGGTGTGTCGAGTTAACGGCGAATTATGCGGCGCGAGCAACCAAGCAAATTAAGTCTTTCGCCTTCTTGGCGTGCCCAACGGAATTTCATGAGTGCTCATAAATCTGCGTGCACAAAGTTTTGTGACGGTTTTGCGTGTTTTAGGTACACCATTACCAAGAAAGTAAATTATTTTCTCCGTACATCCTTGAAAACTATCGAAAATGCGAGAGCATTTGATAAATTTTCCAAGAAAAAAACACATTCATCGAACTTTGGGATTAAGTGTGGCCAAGCGCTGCGAAATGGAGGAAAAGTTTATAATTTATAATCTAGCTATTTCATCTGCGTTTTCACAGAAAAACACTGCATCGAGCGAACCTCAAGGAAGTGTTTATGCGTGTGTATAAATAAAAGTGGCCTGATCCTCGCATCAATTACTAACGGCAGTGCCGTGAAACGAACTTGGGCGCCAATGTCATCGCGCACATTACGCATGGGAAGGCTCTCTTTAATATCCGCAGCCTCACTCTCCGCTAGCATACTGCGGATTAACATTAACAGAGAAGAAAGTGTTTGCGAAACGCAAAGCCGTTGAAAGCTGGAGAAGAGGCGAGAAACGTGCCCGTCTCTTAATAGCATAGCATAGTCGAAACTGTGGAAAAAACGGCGCTGTACCCCCGCAAAGTAAGCACATTGTCAACGTGAGCGAACGTTAAAGCTAGCCGCAACACGTGCACGCCAAAGAAAATTAAGTGGTCGCGAAGCCACGCTGGCGAAAGCGTTGTTCGTCTATTTGCGGTCTAAGTGAGACCCCGTAATTAAGTTTTCAGGCACGTTTTCTTTCCCTGCTGCGGTATTGTTTTGTTGTGTTTGGTTGGTCAGCGTGATGCCACTCATAATTAATGCAAATTGCAGAAACTGACATTTGAGACGAACAAGGGCCATTACCATTAGTGAGTGGCCTTGTGCAACCGACTGACTACATTTCTGATCCATAAAACTTGTTTATTTTAGGCGCTGCATTTATGTCTCCTGGGGCTCTATACACAACCGAGAAAGCAGTATTTTGATCTTGGTTTTTGCAGAAGTCTGATTAGACAAAATTCTATATCAAATAGATGCTCTAAAATGCAAAATACTTCACTAAACTGGTTACATTTATTTTACTCTTCTCAGCAACAGAATATTTAATTTCGTAATGAGTTTTAGATCTTAATATTGTCAGTAGCATTTACATAATTTGGAGGCAATTTAAGCTAAAGGAAATGTTACTAGCAGCTACCCTGGGCCAATAACAATAACTTTCATGAACATTATCATTTTCTTAGCCTTGAAAGGTAATTTCCAGAATTGACTTGACACTTTATACAAGTCATATTTTTTTAAATAAGCTTTCTATATAGTTGAAATCGCAAAATTTACTGATGGAATCGTACCAGCTTAAATTTTATTAATTTTGCTCACAATGATGCCGCTCCATTTCTGCATTGAATGTTTTTCCCTTTTTATACTTCGACTCATTCCAAAATAAAAATCGAGGTTGAGTACAAAACAATTATAGTTTTTAGAACAAGAACGCACGCATGACTCAATTGAAACCAGTTTAATTTTTTTTGTCTGAATGCATTAAATTTTTACGTTGCTCAATTAAGCGAATGAGGTGGAAAAGTCAATGAACACCTGACAAAAATATGTCCAACTGACACACATTTTGTAAAGCCCACACTCTTGTCTGATTACTCCTTTTTCCGAACGAGATACGAATCTGACGGCACGTCCATTTCAGGCCAGACTCGACTTCTACCACAACAAAATTGATTTTCCACCCTTCCACGGGGAGGTGTATGCGTGCACGTAAGAAACGTGACGGATAAATAAATATGTCGGCGGCAGCGTCTCGGGATTGCTGAGCAAGAAGAAATACAATAATCATTATACACGTGTTTTGATCGGTGCTCGTTGGAGCTTGCACAATTGAGCAAAAGGTTTCAACGCTGCATTTGCATTTGCACAAATGGCAATGCGCGTAAACTATTATCATTGTTGCTGACTGGCGAGTGACGCGACGAGTCGCTGCATAGAACGTGTGGTCACTGACCCGATGATTATAATCTCGTATGGTCATCCTCCAGCTGATGGGTCAAACGCACGCACGAAACAAGAATAATTGCTCTTAATCCAGTCCAGCAAGTCGATTGCCATGAATAATTAATGCGCTTGTTTATATATCTAGCTGCTGCTACCACAGTGAGTGACGCGTGGACAAAAAACTGCGTTTTAGCATATTGAAGTTTCTTTATGTGCGTCGGAAATAACCCACTTGAGTAAAAAAAAACGCCAAACTTATTTCCCTGTTCAAAATACTTTTTATTAGTTTTTTCTTTGTATAATTTGTTTCCATAAGTATTATAAATAATGTAAAATCAACTACGGTGCTGTGTGTCATTTTTATATCTCGACGTTGTGTTACACTGTTTATTTTGTAATCATTCTATATTTTACCTTGAAAATCAACCTGCATGGGAATTTCTTCAAAATGTTATTATTGGGAGTTAAAATCTTTCATAATCAAAATGAGACCTAAATTTTCACTGGAAACCAAACTGACTAAAACATTTTCAAAGTAAATTGTAAAACATTCAGAGCAATTCAAAACATTTTTTGATCAAGAGCATATTGTTAGCAGAGTCCCATATGTTGGAAAAACTTTCTCTGGTCAGCTATACAACATTCAGAACGCCCCATCATCGTAGAACCGCTTGCGCACCAGAGTGTAAATATTTACGTGGCAAATATGGGTCAAGCCTTGATTAATGTTGATAATTCTCTGACATTGTGTGTCTTTCTCTCGCTTTTGATCAATTCTGACCGTCGTCTCGTTTGTTGTTATTTGTCCACCTGTGTGTGAAAAGTCTGTCAGACGTACGTTTTAAAGTGCGTGTTTGTACCGGCGCGGTGCCGGACAGCGCGGCATGTTAATCTCGATTGCGCTTGTGGCTCTTGTTCAAGGAGGCTAATTGCTAAATTCGTTTGTTGTGTCTCTTGGCTGCCGCGACTGCTAGTTGCTCAAGGGTGCTTGACATTTGTGTCGTGAATTCCGGGATCTATATTGGGGTTACTTCCTATGTTCGTGTGAAAAAAGGGCTAACGCGTGATCATCAATATATCAAACGATCTCATTCAACCTGAATTTATTTATTGCTTTTTTTCCATGGGTATTGTTTTTGCTGCTAAAATTAATCAGATTAAATATTTATTATTGTCAAGTGGCACCTTTTAGAGCCATCACCCACTCTGAAAAACTGCGATGAAGCATAATTTAATTTCTCGACAAGAAAAACACATTTAATTGGATTTGCGTAATTGGATTTAATTTTCGTATCGCAAAATCCCGTTCTTTTGCCATGATAATTTAATAAGGGAAGCTATTATTC
The DNA here is from genome assembly GCF_949628265.1 of Cloeon dipterum. Lineage (NCBI taxonomy): Eukaryota > Metazoa > Arthropoda > Insecta > Ephemeroptera > Baetidae > Cloeon > Cloeon dipterum. The sequence goes on from NC_088787.1 coordinate 27,398,549, forward strand.
ATCTAATCAAAATCTAAATGAATAACGAAGAGCAAAAAATAAAAATTCCAATTTATCAGCACGTCCAAAAATATTAGTCACATTAAAAAAATGTTTGTGTTCCCATGATTAATTAATTAACACACGTTGGAGTGTCACGCAATGCAATAAGACATTTATTGATTTGTTTCAGGCCTGACGAAGGTGCCGTTCCGAGTACAGGGGCGCACGACGCGCACTCAGCACATCGCCACTCAACCGTGAGCAAGCGGACACGTTTGGGCCTCGGCCGGAGGCTGCTGTCGCGTCTCCGCGTGGAGAAGATTGAGGGCGGCCTGATGGTGGCCGGCGTGCTGGTGGCCGCCAACTGCAGGGTGGCCCTGCCTGTCTTCGGCTTCCTCTTCCTACTTGCCGGAGCGGTGCTCACGGCGGCCGCCTACCGCGGCCAGGAGAGCGATGAGGAGGCCACCACTTACGTCGAACGCGTCGAGATGACCGAGAACTCACGCGTTCTAGGACCCGCTTGTCTTGTAGTTGGAGGTATCATGCTGCTCGCTGGCGTATTGCTCTGCACGCTGACTAGAAGGTGAGCGATAATGATAATTACCCGTCCGTGAAAGTGTTTTAACAATCCTCAACATTCAGAATTTATGATCTTGAAATATTTCATAATTCAAATTGATGTCATTTCTTGATAAAACAGAAAAAAGCAAAACATATCAAACAATAGCGTGGATTCATCATTTTCTTATTTAATTAATATTAAAAAATGTATAGCTAGAAGTTTTCAAAAAATCAAAAAATGAACTGAAAAATTGTAAATAGACCAAAACTACTCATCTCGTGTCGTGTGTTGTTATAGTGACATTTAACTTGACGCCCAAATTCACTTCTTGGTTCTCTAATGTTACCGTGATATCCAAAGTCATATCCGCTTTTGTACGCTCTCATCTTGATTGTTGAAGAAAAATTACCACGTCAGTTAGACATAGAAAATTTACAACTACATTTTTTTATTAATTCCAAATATTATTATACCCGTTGGCAAGCAAATGAAAACTCGGCTTGCTTTGAGAAAAGCTTAATAAATTTTTGAATTCCTCAGGGCACAGCGGCAGGAGCGGCAGCGTCGCGTCGGATTCCATTGTCCAATTCACGGCGACTTCTTTCCGGCCAACATCAAAGACTCTGACCTGATCGCTGACGAGGACGAAGAGAGCAACTGGTCGTGCTGGCGACGCCGCAGCAGGGAGGACGATGAGGAGGCCCTGGGACCGCGCATTCGAGCCGACAGCGTCGTAAACCCGCAGCACGCGCCGCTGTGTCCGCACAGCTCGCACACCAGCGCCCGCAGCAGCCTCTGCTCACCGTGGACCAACAACCAGCAGCAAAGCAAGGAAATCGTGGTTACCGCAAGCCCCTGTCCTACGCCGCAGCCTTTCCTCGTGCCCTCAGGGTCTATCAGGTAAACATTTTGTTACAATTTCCCACAAGAGGAATGGAAAATATTTGAAATATGAACCAACATGTAGCAATATCTATACATGATTTAATAAGCTGAGATCCCTATTATTAATCATTTCTTATTTAGGGGACTGAAAAAGTGTGCAAACGTTTGAAGTTTTTGTTGCAATGCTGAATATATATAACTATTATCTCTTTGCCGCATTTGCATATCTCCATTTGCCGCGGATTACCCAACAGAAGGCTAGCAATTTTTCCCCATCAAATATTCATACTAGCACTGGTGGTGAGTCCAAAAATATCCATATGCTGGGAGGAAAAGGCTGGAAGGCTCACCACGAAATTCAGGTGCTCTTTCTGGCGTTTTACCAATTTGTGTCAGCTGCAACAGTGCTTTTTTCTACTCTCATGAATTTGATATCCATGCGGCGCTGAATGATTGATCATGTGTTCGCTTTGTTGCAGCAGTGGCATGGTTCCATCGGCTCGGCTTTCTCCAGACCAGACTTTTGGCTCCATCAGGTCGCTCAGCGTAACCCGAGAAGTCGCAAGTTTTCCAATGTCACGCACACCGTCACCACCGCCGCCAAGGGCAGCGCTTGAGAGGTGACGTATATTGTGATAAACAAACACAGCAATTTTCTTAAAGATAGCATTATATTATGCATGAATTATATAGCTTTAGATGATATCGCTTACAATTAGATGGCTTTTTAGGTGTTAAGTTAATATAGCTACGACATTCTGTAATTATTTAAAAATTGTATTAGGCTTTCTCAAGCAAAAATATTACTATACTGACAAGGGGTTTATGCAGAATAATTAATTTAAATACCTTTCATATCTCTTTCACTGATTTCTAACATTAACCGTATTTTTGTTTTCAACCTAATACTAATTTCTAACGAACCAAACACCAATATTAACTATTGCTTTGAAGTACACCGTCAATTTTGATGATCTGCCTGAAAAATTGTTTCAAGTTTGAGTCTCAATGGCACAAAATATTTTCTGAGTTAAAAATTTCAACATTTAGTGTTGCCATGCAACAACTTTCACCTTATATCGCGTGGCGAGATTTCTGAATTTGTAATATTCTTATTAATGCTATAAGTGTTAACGAAAGAAATTTATTTTAATGCCAGATCTCAAACAGCAGAATGCAAAATGATTTAAGTACTGAATTTTAGAGTTATTGTATATATTGAGGTTATTCTCTATTTGCTTCCCACCCGAGTTTTGGGACTGGATTAATCACATTATTAACTTGAAGTATTTAATTTTCAGATGCGTAATGGCAGAAATCGCTTCACCGAGCGCCGTGCCGAGCATTCCACCTCCGCGGCCGCCACTGCCTGCCGTCCGAATGGTGTCCCCAGTGCTGGAGGCGACGGCTGGATGACTAGGTCGCGTTGGCAGCCCGGCCAGGACACGTCCGCAGTCCTAGCTAAAAGTGCTGGTTCAAGTGAAGGGACCCTTAGGCCAATCAGTGTGACTGTGGCCGCGTTTTAAAGCAACAACTAACAGTGATCCAAACAAGACTGCCCGGCCAGCGCAGACAAGCAAAGTGAGAGGACTCGCACTTCAATCGCGAGGCTGACACGGGAAGTGAGAATTTTGAACGAATGATTCAATCGTATTCAACGTTACGTAGACCATGGCAGGACATTGTATTTTACTATTTCTATTCGAAAGCCATCACTACATTTCAAAAGGGCTGCTTTCTTTTTTCTATTAAATAATAATATGGTTGTGTACCTTTTTGTATACTGCTTTAGAGCCAGGGCATCAAAATATTTAGCTAGCGCGTGGATGGCATGAAATGTGTTATTTTTTTTAGCTTCAGAGGGGCGCATGCTGCTGATTCTTATCCGCTACAATATATCGTTCCCCTTTCTTGTTTAGCAAGCCTAACTTAGTTGGTAAACGTTGATGTGATAAAGAACAAAACTCCATAAAGTAATAAGATTAAATCTTTTAGAAAATTCGAACCCAGAACCCACGAGAAAAAGCTAAATGTCAGATGCTGCTGTCAATAAAGAGGAGCATAACTTAAAAATGGACTTTGATTTAAAAAATGAATGCTAACAGCTTCACAGTTCTTGGCGATAATCAAGAGTTATGGTTTATTTAATGGTTCACATAGGCACTTTCAATGCAAAGCTTTTACAACATTTAAACATGTTAATTGTTGTATGCATTAATATGATCAATCAAAAGTGTTCTTTCAACTTACACAGAAGAAGAACAATCAGAATAAGGAAACTCATCTGAATATATTGACTATATAAAATGGTAAAAAAAATGAAAGCTCAGCCGCAATAGAGAGTAAATGAGGCACCTCGGAAGTTTAATATAGGTCGTCCGAAATTGTCATTTTACCACGCTTACAAATCAATGCCTAGGAATTTTCTCTGATCTCTTTCTACACAGGGAACTTAACTACGTATCTAAGCTCAGAGTACCGACCTGCAGTTCGTTTTTCAAAAGCTACACACCTAGGAGGCAGATTAATAATAATGCGTGTTTATAATATAATGCGAGCTATCGATTCTGTAAATAATAAGTGAGCTATTCACAAAATTCGGGTCCGTTTCCTTCCGGTTTTAAGTTGATGATCTCGGAAGGGGTGAATATTCCCTTTTCAGTGATGATTCCAGTTATCAGTTCGGCAGGAGTGACATCAAAGGCGGGGTTCCAAACGGAAATACCTACAAAAATTTCAATTTAGTTCATTTATCAACTGAGATACTCTGCAGAAAATCCCTGCCACAAGGAAAATGCAAAATTCTCTGATCATGTTGATTAGAACGTTTCCTGTGCGAAAACAATTATTGCATTTCTAGGAAAAAAGAATACATTATGAATTAAAAAACAATGAAATATTTCAATTTTTATCTTTAAATAATTTTGCAGCAGAAATTCCCATCTTCATTTAGACTTTGAGTGTGCAATAGATTATTCTGCAACAGGTAAGGCAGAACTACAAGTGGAACATTGATAATTGCTGGCCATTGCGAGTGCAAACAGAAACTTTGATACCAGAATTTTCACCCATACATAATCACTAGCGGGTCTGAAGTTTTAAAATAATTAACTTTATTAAACTGAATATTGTTTAGAGCGCTTGTAATTTATGGCAATTACCAATTCATTACTAGCAGCTTGATTATATTTGTACTCAAATTAGTAAAGAAATCGTTTGGAATTCAGTCTCAATTTAATTTAAAAGCGATAGTTTGATTAATGAAGTTTTCCTCACTGAAATGAGGATAGCAAGAGTTGCAATAAATTTTCTGATCAAAAAAATAATGTCATTTTACCTGAAGCTGCTATCCTCTGTTCACCGATGCAGGTCATTTCACATTCTGGGCGTTCCTCAATTACTATGTGCTCTCCGCTAGGAATATTAAAGTCGATAGAAGTCAAGGTGGCGGCAACATAAAAAGGCACGCAGTGGTGACGGGCAATCACAGCAATCTGGAAAAATATTAGACAATTATACTCTTGTGAGCTAGCAGTGTGTCCTTGAGCGTCAAGAAAAAGCCAACATAGTTAATGGTAGATTATTTCATATAAGCTCTTTTGGCAAGCATATAATGCGATCTGAATAGAACTATTTAAAGCAACTAACAGGGAGACTTCCAATTAAAGCTGGTTAGATGTTTCTAGCCAAGCTACAATAATAAAATGCTTCAACCTTGGACACAAAGAACTTTTCTTTGGTTACCTGGTAGGTGCCAATTTTGTTGGCCGTGTCCCCGTTGGCAACGACCCTGTCCGCGCCCACAACTACAGCGGTTATGGTCCTGGCCCTCATCAGGGCGGCAACCATGCTATCACAGATCAAGGTGGCTGGGATCCGCTCGTGAACCAGCTCATAGGCCGTCAAACGGGCGCCTTGGTTGTAAGGCCGCGTCTCCGTGCAGTAAACGTGTTCTGCAAAACAGTAAAACAGCTGCTGATGACTTCGTAATGTAAAATGGACATCTTTCCAAACAATATACACCGTGACAACGCAAACTGCAATTTTTGTGGTGTGAAGTTTAGTTGCAATTCTTAACTGGGAACCATTGAACTAGGAAATGGGTTTAACTCTCTAAATAAATTTGCAACGAATCGTGCACAAGCCCTAGGCACTTGCTTTAGACTGCAAATTGCGATTTCACGCTACAATGAGAGTAAAGACGTCTGAAATTCAGTGTACCGAGTCGTTTTTCAGCGTGTAGAGACCTGATAACACCGAGTGCTGTTCCATACCCAGCGGTGGCGAGTGAGCCAGTGTTACAGTGCGTGACGATTCTCACGTTTTTCGTGTCTTTGACCGTGCCAATGATGGCTTTTGCACCGAACTTGCCAATGGCCATGTTGTCCTCAAGATCTTTGGCCAGCATAGCTTCAATTTGACCCAGGAACCTAAATCAACAAAGCAATATAAAAAATGGACTTTGTAGATAGTATGATTAAATACTACTTACTTTTCTTTCATCTGCTCCGAGGAGACAGTTTCGTCCTTGCTCAGCTGGTTGGCCAGAGCAATCAATTCTTCAGCGGCGATTTTCATATTGACAGCAGTTGGCCTGGCCGAAACCAGGTAGTTTAGTTTGCCCTCGATCTCCTGCCGAAGAACCTTCTTGTCGTGTTGCTCTTCGTTGTGAAGCTCGACGGCGAGGCTGAGACAGCCGACCATGGCGATGGCTGGAGCTCCTCGGACCTACTCATTTTTTTTAAATAAATATTAGATACGTGTTAAACACAAAGTATGCTCTGATTAATACCTTCATCGAGTGAATGGCCTGCCAACCTTCTTCGACTCCAGTGATGGCCACGTACTCGGACTTAGAGGGCAGGAGGAGCTGGTTCAGGATTTCCAGCTTTCCGTTCTCGTACTTGATGGACTGCAGGGTTCCAGGCATTTTCACGGCAATATTTACAACAGGGGCGAAACTAGCACGTGAAAAACTGCGAAAGACAAGAGCGGTGGGATGGGCCGCCGGTGCACTTCTTCATCATCGCATTATTATCTTATCGCCAGCAGACGAGGTCCCGGTAGGAAATTAACGCACGCTCTTCAACGTCGATTGGATAATCCGCGAGTACGCGAATTCCTCTCGATTGCCGAGATAAGGTGCGGGAAAATCACAGAAAATCGCAATCGCAGTACATACAACTGTCAGCAGGTCGAACAGATAGCCATGACTGAAAAGTGAACTACAATTTTCGGTGCTGACATCTCTGGCCAGAGTAGCAAGCACTTACTTATTTATTTACTGGGCCAAATTTCAAGGTTGAGTAGCGCGCGATGTCTAGATCTGCTCTTAAAATAAATCCGTATAATATGTGCACAATACTCCGTAACTCTGCTATGTACCTCTAAAAAATTTTATAATAGGTCACAGAGACTACTGACAATGAACAAAAAATAAAGTTGATGTAGAGTGAAAACATCATCTTGGTATAATCTTTTGTCAAATTTCTCGCCGATTGGCACTCGCATCAACAGACACCAGCACCATCGGACCTTTAACAAAAAAGGCGTGGTTGGTTAGCGGTAGCCACCCAATGAGAACGATCGACTCTCGGCATCAGCTGGTGCCGTAAACATACAACACATAACACACCGGCTAAACCATGAGTGTAAAATATTTTAGACTTCCCTAATTTCTGAAACGATCGTTGAAATGATTGGATTTTTTATACTTCCAAAAACTTGCAAACCACTTTTCTTAGGATTATTTAGACGTATTTCAACTTCTGGCCCACCATGGTCTGTCATCTTTTTTGGCTCAGACAATTTCGCCCTTTCTAGCTTGCAAATGCTGCATAAGGAATTGTAATTTGCAGTGGTTAAGTTTTTAATTATTTTTACTTATAATAGAAAATTCTATGTTTCAGAAAAACTGGCGAGCATATAAAAAGCTTGTCAGTTGTCTGTGCCTACATGAAGTGTCCTGTGGCTCAATACAGTTTGAAAAACAAAATCAACATCATACCCTGGAAACCACAAAAAAATCAACTTCAAGGTGCTGACGTTGGGTTTGTCGTCTCATTCGGCCACTTAATCCCACAATCTATAATTTCTTCGTTTCCTCTGTACGCCAAACTGCACCAAATCAATTAGCAGTGTAATATTAATTAAACGTTTTATTCCAGGGGAATGGTAAATGTGCATGCTAGCTTATTACCTCGATGGAGAGGTGCTGCACCTATCATACACACTGTCCTCAACGCAGAGACCGAAACTGGAGTTACTCTCATGAAAATCAGACCTCATAGGTTGATGGAGTTCATGAAGTCACCAAATATTCAGTATAAAGTATTTGTTTGCAGATTTGATTGCGGCGAGATTATTGGCTCCTCCAAATTAAAAATTGGCCCTCAGGAGGACGCAGAAACCTTGACCCGTAGGTTGGCAAATCTCGGTTCTGCAGAACTGCAGTCCTGCTTGAAAAGTTTAACTGAAAGACTAGGTCAAGCTAAACCTCAAACCGAAACTGGTGTTTCATATGGTAAAGTGATATTCTCTGATGCTCATAAACTTACACCTCTGCACAATTCATTCATCTTTCCCCGATTTTCTGGTTCCAGCTCCGAAAGTTGACGCGAGCATGTCTTGTTGCAAGTGGGCGGAAATGACCGCCTCGCAACTCCATCGCCGCCATCTGGCTCTACACCACGTATTTCCTCTCCACGCAGACTGGCATGGGCAGACTGTGAAGTTCCTTGAATGTGCCCCGATGGAGAAGACCAGCAGCTCGGCACCAGGGTTCGTAGATTTTTCCAAAAAACATCGACATCTTGAAGTGACGTGCAATAAACAGAGTGTTTTGACGGTCAACCAGCTCAAATTATCTGGCAAAAAGGTCATGTCCGCCATGGACTTTGTTAATGGATTTTTAAAGAAAGTGCCCGTAGACTTATGGAAGTTTGGAAATGGCGAATGCGGTTAACGCGTGAAGCAATAAATTAGTAGATATTAATTTCAATTGATTAACGCCTTTAATTTATCTAAATCAAGTAAAACAATTCTAAAATCAAGACAACAAGGTATGGGTGGCATTTCATGACGGTAGAGTTCTGTTTGTACTGCAACTTTCGGCCGTTGAGCTGCTGGACTGGCCGCTTGTTGTCTGACAATGTTGAATTCGTCATTCCTTTGATCTTCTGAAATTCTTGGAGCTGCAAACAAAACTTTATTATTTGCAGTTTGATATTTATTTATACATGGAAAACTTAAAAATTTTGGTCACTTAAAAATGCAATTTACATTTAGAACTTGGACAAGCAGATAAACGGAACTTCCATAGGGAAAAATTTGCATTTACGCGGTTTAAATGGTCTGACCAAGATTGAGAGGACCCTACAATTTTTAATTCGACAACCACCCGCAGGTGGTCGATGATCAAAATGACGCCTCTCATAGTTACCAATTACCTCAATTCACCAATGAACTGCCTTTCTCCTAGTGGCATCTGTCGCGATATAATACACATTAAAAATACAGAGGAGTACGAGAAATGGAATTTTCCCATACTGATTGATATTTACCGGTATCAAGCATTGATGCAATTTTCCCAATTTTCAATCGCGAGACAAAAAAAGAAAAAATATTTTTTTTACCTCTCCAGGACCTCTTTAAAAGAGTTAAATGTGAAATAGTTCATACAAACCTGACTCTGTCCTATTGGGATTGGATTCGCCATCACAATCCAGACGACATTTTCTGTACATGGTGGATTTGTCAGGGACCCCACGTACGTGTAATACGTTTCTTTGGTGCAATTGCAGTCTGCACTTATAAACTTCTTCAGCCAGCCCATGTACCTTCCACTCTGCAGAGGCTGCATAGACCCACCGTCGATCACATTTTTCAAATTACTCACTATTGGATCAAGTTCCGATAGGTTGTACTTTTGGTTTATCTGCAGAAAATAAACGTCTAATAATGGAGACACGCTTAGACTAATAAAAAATTACTCCAAATAAAATGGAAACGATCGCAAATCCATCTTGCTCCCTCGTGGCCGCGTCAGGGGATTGGGTTGACTTTTTGAAATGAATAAGCTGAGCTTCTAATCCGTAACTGCAAATGGAAAGTGTATTAAAATTCATTCAAAGCGAAGATAAGAAAAGCAGAGATATTAAATTACAAGACATTTTTAAACAAAAGATCTGTCAGTTGCAATTCATGATTAATCAAAAATGCTGGAAATTTAATTTAAATTGTATTACAAGTATTTATCGATGGAGTGCTCGCTGCCCAATTCGTTGCCCCATTTGAAATTAATGCTTGCTAAGACGTAATCGCTAAGCAAAGGACCACCTCTTATTCTGGCCTCTGGCAGAGACTCTGGTCCAAGCACCAGTTGAACTAAAGCAACAAAGAAACTCCGTTAGCGTGTTTGTAGTTGACATTTCCAGTTAATCTATTATGCATACCTCCTTGCCAGTTGTTGATAAGTAAACCTGTGCGAGCCGTGTCATGGAATTCAGACCACACCAGTGCGGGAAAGTCGGCTTTTGTTGCTGAGTTCTTGTCAATGTCGATCGGAGATTGCTTTTGGCCTCCGCAAGTGGCGTATTTTTGAGCCCAAAATGTCGGTCCTTGAAAATTGATAAATGAAATTTTTTATTTTGGAACGCTTTTAATTTACATTTAGTGTAGCTCCAAAGATTTATAATTGAACTTACCATTTTTGGTGTCAGAATAGCTGAAATCGGGTAGTTGGCTGATAGGGAACTGGGCTGCACCTTGCGAAATAACTAAAAAAGGGCATCAAGTGAGGATAAACTGCATATGCGTCTTGAGCAAAATGTAACTTACATGAAAGGAGTGCAAGAAGCACACTTGTATCAAACTTCATTGTTTTCTTGCAAACATTTGTAGAGAAATCACTTCAGTGTCAGGAGTAGACTGCGTTTTAACTAGTCAACTAACGAGAATAGAACGGAAAGTGTAGAAAAAATCAATAAAGTCCATTATGACATAATGGAAATAATTGCCGTGCGTCGCTTTTTGTGTCTCTGCTGCTGCATATTGTATAAAAAGTTCGTAATTAAATGTGCGGAGTTTCAGTAAATGGAGGACAAATTTAATGGAAATGCGGTCGTTCAGTGCACGTCACGAGTTTTATTTAGATCAGCAAGTTTATTTGAATACAAAAATGAATATCTGGATGCTTGTGAAAACGATGATGTGCAGAGTTGAAATTTCGTCTGCCCTGGAATAGTTGCAATAGAAAATTTGTCTACCGTTTCGGAGCTGTATGGGCCGCCGGTTTTGGATCAGTGGGCCCTCACTCGTACGAACCTTTTGAAAGTCTCTTATCTGAAAACGATTTAAAAGATTTTTAATCAAATGTTTATAACTATGTTTATATATTTCAGAAGGAAATTTAAAAAGTGTACGCGTTTTTTATCAATGATTAAATATCGGAGAGGATTTAAGGTAGTCTTTTGGGGTTTAAGAGATTTTTAGACAGCTTTGATGATAATAATATGATACACGCAGTAAAATTTGGTTTTGCAATTTCTGGGGGATTTAAGAAACATCCAGAAATTCCAGGCTCAATGGAAAAATTGCAGTTTCAGAATTTAATTTTCACCTGTTTAATTCCAATTGTGTTCGGATTTTCCATAACGATATAAGTGACCATTTCGTTGCACGGTGGGTGAGGCAGAGAGCCAGCGTATGAGTAATAATGATCGATGTAATTGAAGTTCTTGAGCCACATCATCGCGTCACCGTAGAGTGGAATGCTTGAACCCGGATTGCGAATACCAGACAAACCCGCGACGAGCGTGGCCATGCCCATGTTATTTTTCTGGGACGCCTGCGAAGCGTGAAAATTCAAAATTAGAGACTACTTGCTGCACCGTGGCGTTCAGCAGGTTGCATAACCAATGATTACAATAATTAGCATGTCGTTGGCATTTTAACTGTCAGAAATAGTTTCATATATTAGTTATCACGATTGCAGCTGTGAGTGTTGAATGAAATCTCAACACACCACTTTACTTTTCAAGTTGTTATTATTTTTCTCTTAACTTAAGTTGAGTAGTGATTAAAAAATTTATTTTTCATGGCTCGGCGAAAGTTAAGTGCTCTCTTTGAAAGATTTGATTAAGCACCGTTTGTTGGTTTCATATCAAGCGTTTTTTTATTTAAACATCACTATTTACCGTGAAAAATATAGCAACAATAGCGATTCCATCCTGCTCTTTGGTTGCGTTCACATAGCTCCCATAGCGTCGTTTGTAGTGCACCATGTGAGCCTCCATACCAAAACTGTTGACCAGGATTCAAATTAATCAAATCGATTTGCCAATTGGCATCTATAATTACAAGTGTTTCTCGATGGAGTGGATGCTGCCTGTTTCGTTGCCCCAGTAAAAATTCACATGTGAGAGCATGAAATCGGTTGGAAGAGGCCCTCCGCGCAATCTTGGCGGCCCGTCGCCCACGAACTGCACTTGCACTGCAAACCGATTTGAAATATTCAAATCATTTTAGTAATATTTCTTTATTACCTCCTTGATATATGTTGGCCAAGATGAATCCTTCGTCCCTGACATCCCAGTGTCCTTCCCACCTCAGGGGCGGGTACGAGACTCCAACTAAAGGCACGTCCGAAAGTTCAATTGGTGATTGCATCTTTCCTGCACACTGCGGGTTTGACGATTGCCAGGAACTTGGGCCTAGATGATAATGTGGTTAATAATTTTCATTGATTTTTTTTACAAAATATGTTTAATTTGTTAGATGGTCGGAGGTCAACTTCTATTCACTTTGTTATGTAACGGATTTTTTTAGGACGGGGAAAGGGAATTAAATCTTTCTAGAATAGCTACAGGTTTATCTGCCCATGCTCTGCTGGCAAATATTTATCGACTTAATTCGAATCCTGTTGGCATTTTGTAAATATGCTTAAGAAGCGCTTTCAGTAGCGCTTTGAAGTAAGCCTTTTTTATTATGGGCAATAATTATCTTGGCTTAACGGCATTGTGTTTTCTGAGTTTAACAATTTTATTGCACGCTCAAAGGGATTGAATTTGATATGAAAATCAAACAAAAGCAGAATATGTACTTGACATTTATCTCAACATTCTTGTAAAAGGGAATCCCCTAATTAGGTTACTATCAGCATTTAATTGTGCTTATTTATTTAATTATTCTCCATTAAATTCAAGAAACCATTATTATTATTATGTCAACCAAACATCACAAAAATATAAAATCAGGAAAAACACAGTTTTTTACTGGAAACTCCGGAATTTTATCTTTAGAAAAATTCATTTCATTTATTTCAAACCCATTATTTTAATTTGTAAATTGCGGAGTAGAAAGAAGTGATTTTACAAACTTTTCTTCAAGACCTTAACTATTTTTACATTGATTTACAGATAGTTTAATTTTTTTTTTATATAACTTACTGAAATTTTTTCAGTAAAAATGATAAAGACTATAGTCATAATTATGTTAGTCGCCCTGCTTTAGTAAGACCCGATTGCTAATTATCCTTGCCAAATCGTGTTCATTTTGGCTCATATATTAAATTTCACGAGTTAAAATATGAAGCAGTAAAAAAATGGACGAACTTGGTTTATGCTGTCATATTTTAAGTGCTTTGAAAACAAAGGCAATTCAAAAGCGCAATAAATGCCGGAGGGTAGTATTGCTACAAAGATATTGATTAAAAGCCGTTTTTAAAATTTTATTTGCGATGCAGCTATACGGGTGGATTTTGCGGATTTGGGCGTCCCGAGCGGCAGATTCGATTCACAAGAGCGAGGGGCGGCCAATTACTCCGCAAACATCAATATGAGCGAGGCACGAATTGTACGCATGTCTGCTTGCTCTGGCCTATCTGATGGACGCGAATCACGCAAGCAAGTAGACAAAGAGCGGCCGAAACGACTACCAGGGTTGTCACAGCACGCTGACCGACCCCGAGGCTCGGTTTCATTTTTAAGTCAAGGTTGCCCGTCAGGAAGGCCAATTAAACGGAAAATAATTGATTCCACACTGCTTGCGTAAATAGGTCGAGTGCGAGATTCGATTTTTCCCATACCGAGTGGGTGGACGAGGTTGTCCGCCTAATGACTCTAACGTGCGAACAGGCTTGCCCAATTTTATTTCGTCTGGCGCGTAATTAGACTGAGCAAGTCACGCTTACTATTATTGGTGATTGCTCTTTGTTGGACAAGATGTTAATAAAATCATTTTGATTTCAATGCATTACTTATTGAAGTTTAAAACCAGGAATTAAGATATGATAAGATTTATAGAAAAAAATGAATGAACCAAATTAAATTAACGATCATTATCAGCTTCTTAAAGCTTTTTGTAGAAACATTTGATTTATCAATCAAACAAAGTCAAAAATCTTGAATAGGAGCAAATAACGTTGTGTGACCCACAATCAGCTAATTATTGTATTAAGCCACCAGTTTCAATAGAGCAGATTTCACTTACAGTTAATGATGAACAAACACGCTATTTAAAATGAGTTCAATTCAAAAGAAATGCAAACATTGACGTTTTGGTTGCTTCTTTGTGCTTCTTAAACCTTAAAAGATTCCCTTTTTTAGATTTTCATTTCATTGGAATTATCATCCTTCCTGTTCTTTAACTTATTTCCTTTACTCTTTGATGGGATTTTTATTTGGTGTCCTAATGTTTCATTGTACCAAAAACTCCTTAGAGCCTGCGAAATAAATCTGCTTTCAAATATTATTTCTAGTTATTGCCAATTGATTTGTTGGGGAGGAAAATGAATAAAATCAACTGATGAAAATTATGAAGATGGTACAAAATTTAACGCAATCTTTTCATTTTTTGCTTCTCTGAGCTGAATTTTAGAAGCAAATCATTTGTGCAAAAAAAGAAGCGATGAAAAGCTTTAGATAACTATGCATATTATTTACCATTTCCTCCATTTAAAGAGTAGGTGTAATCTACGGGTGTGATGGGTGGCCCCGGGTTGTAAGGCGGTGCGAACGGCTTGTTGGGATCCGGGGCTAGAGTGCCCGAAGGATTGTTGGGGTCGGGCTGCGGAACATCAGGGGGCTGCGGGATTGGGTCACTCGGAGGGGTTGGTTGCTCATCTTGCCTCTTTAGTCTCTTGGCTGCCAAAACTGATAAAATGCTGCTAAAATCGGCAGGACATGAAATATTGCGATGCTTAACTTACTGTGTTTGGCGAGTGTGAAAACCAAAATGAGAAAAACGCCGCTAATATGCAGCTTCATGTTTTAGGCATGACCAATGGTGCGGATAATGGGTGCATAGTAGGGTACTCGCTACGGCCGGGAACACGGCGTGTCACAAACTGAAAACCATTAAGCCGCTCGGGGGCTCTGTCACGAATTCTATCACTTTGTGGGATCGCGAAATCGATCGCCAGAGAGCCGTGTTTATAAAATATGTTTCCCGTAAAAATAGCTAAATAACGGCGTCGCCATAAAAATCCGATAGCACACGACATCAATTATGTTATATAGCAGTTACTTCAAGGACGGGTAAAAATAGGTTCCATTGGTTGTAATTTTAATTTGAAAAAAACTCACGTGACTAAATTTTGTAAATTTTTATTTTAAATCTGAAACAGATGGTACATCAAGTTTGTTTTTTAGATCTTTTATTCAGTCGAAGTTGGTTCATTTGTAGCTTAAAAGCATTGTAAATATGAGATAACACAAGATTAAGCCACTGGAGGGCTGGAATTTTGCTGAGGCGCTGGAATCCGGCCACGAGTGAAACACTTGTCGGCCTTTAAGTTCCTGAACAGGTCGCACATTGGTCGATATTGTCCCGTTGTGGCCTTTCAGCCTCTTGAATTCTTCTATCTGCAATCAAAAGAAACATCTCAAAAACATTCAGATTATCAGCTGTCTGAATGCCAGCACTTAAGAATAAAAATTCTGCCTTCCCCTTATCTCCTTGTTGGAAATTTTGAGAGCAATAATTTGCACTTCAAATTATTGATTTTGACTTTTAGCTCGCTAAATCAGTTATTAAAAAAGAGCAGTAGTTGATATCAATTAAAATACGCGTTAAATTTATGAAAATCGATAACGTTAAAGAATTTTGGGCTCAAATCATAATTTGAAGCTTTAGCCCAAACCCCGCATGGGTCCAATATCTCTACTAAAAACTTTGAATAAATAAGAATTAGGAATTTATTTGAGAGTATGTAAATCAATGAATTTTTAGTGTTTGTTCATTTGTGGTGACAAAAATAACCCAATTAAATAGACGATTCGTTGAATACCTGACGCTCCCCAACGATGGCGGGCTCTTTCATCACGATCCAGGTAACGATCTCGCTGCACGGCGGCGTGGTGAGCGAGCCCAAATACGTGTAGTAGTTCTGCATGTCTGAATAGCCCTCAAGCCACTCCATGGCGTCTCCGTTGATTCGCGTCGAGTTGTTTCCCTCAATTATTTCCTCCAATTTACTGACGATTCCATTCAACTCGGGATTGTTGCCCCTCGAGCTCTGACGAAAATACACACACACAAATCAATACAAACATTCTTCTGAGCACAAATATTTTGCCTACTCGGAAAAAAATGCCGACCACGACCAGGCCGTCCAGGTGTCCAGCGGCGGCACTGACGGAACCGTACTCTGCCTTGTAATGCACCAAATGTGCCTCCATGCCGAAACTGAGGTTGCGTAAATGTTTCTCAGATTGTTGGAAAAATGAATCAAGTTTATACTTACAAGTGGGTGTCCAGGGAATGTTCGCTACCTTTGTTGCCTGAAGTTCCCCAGTGGAAATGAACTTGAGCCAAGATGTATTCAGCGGTCAAAGGTCCTCCCTTGATAAAAGGCAATTCTCCCATGTACTCAACCTCGGCTGCAGATTGCAAAAAGAAAGTGTTTTTAACATTTAAGTAAATGAATATCCTTGTTTAATCGAAATGATAACTCAATTCTGGACGTGTCAATAAGGACACGCGATTACGACTTACAATTATTGTCCTCATTTCATATTTTCGTAGGCTAATAGAGACGGACATATCATATCATTTCGCGTATTAGCTCACAAGAGATTAAATTTGAGAAGGACAAAATGTAAGTTAAGACATGCGAACAAATTATGTCATTGATTGCGAAGGCTGAATTTTTGCTCTCACCAGAGTGCCAGGTGTTTCTCATCATAAAACCTTCTTCTCGGTTGTCCCAATGTCCGTACCACTCCAAAGGTGGAAACACGGTTGAAATGCTGTCCACGTCGTCTAAATTGATAGGTGATTGTCGCTCCCCAAGGCAATCATCTCGCCACATTGGTGGTCCTTATTAATCAATGATTTTAATTTTAATTTCTCGTTCTAAATATTATAACCTTAAATAATTATGGTCGAAATAAATTGAGTAAAAAGCAAAAAGACATTGAGTATACCAGATTTTGAACCACATAGACATATTTTAGTCAGTTTCAAAATAGTTAAAATGTGTTTTAGGAGGGCAACAGCCCCATACATTAACACAATGTGTAAATACGCACAAACCATTTACAATTATCCATGCCATACACTAGCTTTCAACAACATGCCTGAATTTTTATTGATTAAATTTGCGGTAACTCGAAAAAACCAAATGCACAAAATTTAGTACTTGAAAAGCTCTGAGTCCAATAATGAAAATGACGAGGCTCAATCAATGTAGCAAGATATTTATTTCAGCAGTTCATCTTATAGACTTGATCATAACCATTTATAATTTAAATTTTATACTATCATATTATTTACTAAAATTAATCATTGCTTATATTTTGCCGACATATTTTGAAAAATATATAGATGAGCAGTTTTATTTTGAAAGGTACTCTATTTCCCGTTATAAACTTACATCGGTCTAAACTGATGTAAATATAATTTTCAAGATGATTTCAATTTCGAAAAAGCATTCTACCTCAATTTCAAGAATATTATTATCAAAGAGAAATATGTAATAAAATAAATAAATAATACTGACTTCCCCTTTTCAGATCTTATCCTGTTACAGTTATGATATGCTATTTTATAGCATTTAATTCGGCAGATATTAGGGATATTAGTGAAATCGTTTATACCGCTTAGTTAGTCATAAGTCATATATGCATTGACAAGAAGAAAAACAAAATTTGTCTCACCAACGGGTGCCTTCATGTCATAACTGTAGCCTGTGGCATTCATGATCACTTTATCGCTGTACTCGGTCCCGCTGGATTGAGGCACTAACATATTCAAATACAAATTTAGCTAGGAGCAAAATTTTTCTAAGATTTAAAATTACACATGCCCAGTAGCAGGTAACAAAGCAAAAAATAGACGAGGCGCGGGTTTCCTGCCATGCTGCCACTCGGGGAGTTTGACTTGGTTTGCGTTCCCCCGCGGCCAGTTTGCGGTCTTTTATCTCCTGCCATCCGTTTAGACGTTGAATTGAATTCCCATAGAGAGCAGTAAATCATCGTTCTTATCACTTGTTGACAGCTTGAGAGCTACTTAATAACCAATATAAACAACAAAGACCTTTTGGTTTTCGTCTGATAATATTTAAAAAAATCTTCTTGGGGTAATTTGCCAGTCGCCTTGCATGCAGAGGAAAAAATTGAGTAACGAGTATAAAAATTCAATGTATTAAATGCTTATGCACCTACTAACGGCCAACTAATCTATTTCGTATAATGGATTTTTAATTTTCTATACAATTTTCAACTTCCATGTTATTTACTGTCAAAAACCAAGACGCATAAGCATAAGCTGCAAGTTAGTGCTGAAATATATGACAGCACCTATGGCATATGATTTCATTCAATTGCCAATAACAAAAAATGAAAAAGATTAGTGTGGGCTTAAAATGCTTGCGTAATATGGAAAAATTTGGAAAATTTTCGTCTAGTTTGACCGACTGTTTAGTTAATTTATTTGAATGCATTAAATCTCTATTTTTATTGTTTTCGTGTTGCGACTATAACCGAGATATAATCTATTTTTGAAATCTATTGGGGTCATCAGTCAGGGCATACTTCTTATGAAATAGGGCGCACTAGATACGCCAAAACTAGTTAGCCCCTTTAATTAACGAAGAAGAAATCTTGTTTTCCTTTTCCTATGGAGAAATTCCCAGCTCATTGGCTCGCATTGTAAAGGCTTTTTCAGGAATGTCAAAGCAGTGGGAGATATTTTAGCAGTTCGGGGAAATAATTGTTGAGCTCCGCTTAGAAAAAACTCTAAATCTCCAACAAACCTTGCTGAAGCCAATTAACCCATCGTGACAAAAAATTTTTTAAATAGGTTTCTCTTTTAATAAAGCAAGATGTGAATATGCCGTTCGACATTTTTTTATTCCATGTTCAAATTTCGGTACATTTTAGTAAACGTTCAATTCATGGAGCCTTAAGGCTACCGCGGGCGCACATAATCACCCTGTCGTTTAAATTTTGCACATCGCGCCTTGCTTCAGGGATGGGAACGTTATCTGTATTCAGCAATGTTCTAAATTTCTGCACCTGTAAAAGCATTTCAAATGAAATTCTTTTGTGCACCCAGACTCGCACTGCCCTTTACCTGAGCTGCGGATATACCGATGGTCTTATGCATGACTATCCAGTTAACGACTTCATTGCAGTCATGTGTGGTCAAAGAGCCTGGATAGTTGTAGTATCTGAATGTGGACAAAACATCGTCGAGCCAGACCATTGCGTCGGAGTCAAGCGTAGCTGCGCTCGAACTTGGATTAGGTATGCTGGTCAATTGGTTAACGATTTTGTCAAGTTTTGGATTGTCAGAATTTTGCAGCTGAAAAATGATTATAGTGATTATACATATGAAGCTAACTCCGCTTGTGTGTTAGATAATTTGTAAATGTTTTGAGTTCTGGGATCAAAATCTTAAAAAGGTTTGAGAGAAAAACGGACAGAATTGGAAAAGGAATTTCGAAAAAGAAAAATCCTATGCAGAACAAATTAAGAGTAAAAACTGATTTGGGGTAACACATATGTTTTGAATTTTTCAAATATATTCACCGCAAAAATAACTCCAAACACAGCAAGACCATCGGTTTGTAAAATTGCTGCTTCTAGGTCGGCGTAGATGCTATTCTTGTGAACAAAGTGCATTTCTAAGGGCCCACTGAAAAGGAACATTTAATCAATCAGACTTTTTGCAGAGGGTGAAAACTTTATATTATATACTAGTTTCCAAATTGAGCATGCTCAGATCCTTGCGCGTTTGTTGGTCCCCAGTGGAAGTGTGCTTGCACTAGATCATAATGGCGATCCAGGCGGAAGGGGTCCACCGTACATTAAAGGGGCTGAGCCAACGAAATTAATTTGAGCTGCAACGCAAAGAAATTTTTGAATGAGAGTTTACACAAATGGACCTGTGAAAAAAAGACACGTCAATATTTCCAATGCAGCACGTGTGTCCCGATTTTCACCTGGTATCTGCAAATGGCCAGTGCCGTGCGAAACAAACTACGTCACGATTTCAACGGCGGCGGCGATAAGTAACCTTTGTAGGCAAGAAAATTTTTGTCGCTCGTCAGGTGCGGCAGCGCAGCCACTGCATCGCGTCTTTGTCTTGATAGTTTGATATTTGTGAGTTTGCTGATGATTTCGCTCAATTCTTGGTCGTCGGTGTTATTGATCTAAATTTTTCGTTTTATCAGTTCTAATTTAACCCTTACTTGATTATTACTACACAGGTTATTAAATTCATAAGTTTTAATTTTATAGTTTAATATTTTATTCAAGATGTAAAAGAATAAATTGAAGAAAGCGTTTTCAACTTATTCTTCGTTGAAATATACATGACACAACTGAATTTATTTTTAAGGGCGGTACCTTAAGCGACAGCGACAAGGCCATCAGAAAACTTGCTGGCATTTTTAATGACCCGTAATCAGTGCGGAAGTACACCAAGTGCGCTTCCATATGCCGTAGCCGTAGCTGGTAATGGAAATTAAATTCTTGAGGAAAAGCAGTCCTGTAATCAAATAACATGCCCGCTTGAAAGATATATGCACATGTTTTGAAGGTGTGTCAAAATTGGCATTATATAATTATTGCTGGTTGTTATTTGATGAAGACACAATAATATTCGATACGGTTATGGATTGTTATTAACTAAAATTCATTTGACATTTGCGAACCATATCCGAAAGATAAAACTCTAATTTTTTCTAACAAAACTTTTTCTTATGAAAATTTTCTAGCCAGCACTTACAAATATATTTCAAATCATTTAAAACACTGTAAATTACTGCTGTTTTTACTCCACAAATGACTTCTTTCTAGACTATAGAGATCATTTTGTGATTTCATTTTATTTTGCAAATTTTACACCAACAAATTATGGTCGATTTACAAATGGAAAAATTATGCGTGTGAGGACACAATCTTATTTTTAAGATATTGAAAAAACTGTTCCTATATATTATTGATTGCATGTTCACTTCCCTCGTCGCCACTACCCTAGTGGAAGTGCATTTTTGCAAATATGTAGAAACCTTTGAGAAGTTTTTCTGCCGTGGTCGACTGTCGGCTGCTCCCAGAGAAGAATATTTCAGCTAATTTACAAAGCATATATCACAAGAACGGCTCGATTTGTCTCTGTTTATATGGATACCAGAATGCCAGCCCATTGGCTCGCATTGTTAAGGTATTCTCGGGAGTGTCAAAGCAATGGGAGATATTTGAGCTGTTCGGGATATAATACTGGCTGCCCAATATTAGAGATGGAAAAAGGTGGTTAGTTAATTAATTAAGTGATTCGAAATGCTCAAATAGCTCAACGGGCTGGGAGGACTTGCTGGTTTTCGCACTATCCAGCGGTTTTAGGGAAAAATGTCTGGCTATTCAATAAAAGACCTCTGCGCAGGGAGGCGAAAAGATTGTCACATTGGGCCCAAGCTCCTCTGCGTCCCATATTATCCGCACCGCGATGTTATTGGGACCCGCGGTGAGCTCAGAGCCCACGGGAAGTGCTGAGCAGAGGTTAAAAAACATATTATTTCATTTGATATTAAATGCAGCTCCCTCAATGTTTAGTGAGCTGTTCATTTCTCCATTTTTTATAGAAATTTATTAATCCTATATGAATACGGAAAATTGAAAATGCTCGCCTAGCACCGTGAAAACCTGCATTTCCTTTCAGCTGAAACCTCATGATATTCTTGAGTGCGTTCGTAAGCGACAGAAACAAAAAGTATATATCAATATTATTAAGTGCTGATAAAATTAGAGAAGAAAAATCCATTTAATTAAAATGCACTTCATGTTTAACTTTCCAATTCTAAACTTTCAACATCAAAATATTTTTTATGCAAGCATATATTAGCTGCGAAATCTCATCTTAATAAAGAAATTATTAAAAAAAATCATTCATCAAAAAGTGAGAGCCTCCCCGTAGGCCTCATCAGCAGTAAGTTACGTCCAAAACAAAATTCATTACCGCAGTATTAGCTGCAGAAAATTTTTGATCAGCGATCGTCGAAAACATCCGGCTTTGCTCATTGCTGAGAAAAATTGTAAAGAGGATACGTGTGACGATCTTCTCGTCACTCATCCTTCCGGTGATTTAAACCTTCCCTCACAAATATTCACCAGCTTAAAAATACCACCCATTCTAATGAAAAGCCTGAAAAGCTTATTTCAAAGTGTGGGGGTGTCATCCAGCGTAATCAAATAAGTGTGAATTAATTCCTTTTGGTCGTTGCGATTTATTGAAGTCCATAAATTAGAATTTATTAGACTGATATATATTTTTACAACAATTATAATTATGCAATTAGCGTTTCAATAATGTAGTTGTCACAGTAAATAGAATGGTCTTGCCCTGGTAACGTCTTCCGATGTATAATAATTACAACAGTTTTTGCTGCTCGCTTGAACGGCTCCAATGGCCAGAGAGTGTGTTGATAGTGACATGACCAGGTGAGCGGTCAGTAAGGAGTTTTACTCAGGGTAAAGGAGAAATGCTTATCATACTTAAAAGTGACACCTGGCGATCCGTACGAGAAATAAATACAATCACGAGTATTTGTGGCGGGACGCCTACAAGAGAGAATTCTACTGCGAGAATGTGTTATTTAATTTTTCCTCGCAGAATTTTCACAATTTTCTGACCTCATCCCGAAAAAATTATGATCCGTCCTGACTTCAAATATAATAAAGTTGGAAGAATCATTTAATGAAAGGAACGCATCATTGTAATAAAAAATGAAATAAAAAAAGATAAAGTTGCATTGTGTAGCTCTGCTTATGGTTAGAAAACTCTCTAAATCTCCATCAAACCTTGCTGAAGCCAATTAACCCATCGTGACTAAATAATTTAAATAGGTTCCTCTTTTAATAAAGCAAGATGTGAATATGCCGTTCGACATCTTTTTATTCAATGTTCAAGTTTCGGTACATTTAATTAAAAGTTCAAATCATGGAATCGACTCTGGAGCTGGAGTAGCAAGGCAACCGCGGGCGCACGTAATCACCCTGTCGTTTAAATTTTGCACAGCGCGCCTTGCTTCAGGGATAGTATCGCCATCTGCATTCACCAATGTTCTAAATTTATCCACCTGTAAAAGCATTTCAAATGAAATTCTTTTGTGCACCCAGACTCGCACTGCCCTTTACCTGAGCTGCGGATATACCGATGGTCTTATGCATGACTATCCAGTTAACGACTTCATTGCAGTCATGTGTGGTCAAAGAGCCTGGATAGTTGTAGTATCTGAATGTGGACAAAACATCGTCGAGCCAGACCATTGCGTCGGAGTCAAGCGTAGCTGCGCTCGAACTTGGATTAGGTATGCTGGTCAATTGGTTAATGATTTTGTCAAGTTTTGGATTGTCAGAATTTTGCAGCTGAAAAATGATTATTTATATAAGAGTCAATAGTGATTATATGAAGCTAATTCCGCTTGTGTTTTAGGTAATTTGATTGGGAGCAAAATCAGTTTTTAATTAGAGAAAAACAGACCTAGTTTGAAAAGGAACTTTGAAAGAAAAAAAATCATAGGCAGAACAAATCAAGAGTAATAATTTGATTTGGGATAACACACTAATATTTTGAACTTTTCAAATATATTCACCGCAAAAATAACTCCAAACACAGCAAGACCATCGGTTTGTGCAATTGCTGCAGTGAGGTCGGCGTAGGTACTCTTCTTGTGAACAAAGTGAATTTCTAAGGGTCCACTAAAAATGACATTTAATCAATCAGCCTTTTTGCAGAGGGTGAAGAAAATATTATATACTAGTTTCCAAATTGAGCATGCTCAGATCCTTGCGTGTCTGTTGGTCCCCAGTGGAAGTGTGCTTGCACTAGATCATATGACGATCCAGTCGGAAGGGGTCCACCGTACAATAAAGGGGCTGAGCCACCGAAATTAATTTGAGCTGCAATGCAAAGAAATGTTTTGAGGTGAGTTTATAAAAATGCGCCTGATTAAAACAGGATGTAAACTCACAAAATATCATTTAAAAGGAAACTAAGAACGAATAAACAAGAACAATAACAATCGTGTATTTTGAAATTTGTGTGAAAAATATATAATCAGTATCTCCTGGAAGGACGAAATTATGAGTCCCAGGCCCAATGCTGCCAAAATGACTCTATCTTCTTTAATTTCAAATGCTCATTTTTTATGGTTAATAACGTTTTTAGCTTAGTGTGTATTGAAATTTAAGTTGATTTCTGTACAAATAATGTTTCTCACCCGTAGTACCGGTGTTAATCATGGTAAATCCTTCAGATCTATTAATGCTGTGTCCCTCGGTTCTTAGCGCAGTCATTGTGGAACGAACGCAAAAATTGATATTGATGGGAGACTGCCGAGTTCCATTGCTGCAGTACAGTCCTGCAAAAGTGTAAAAAACCTATTCAGGTATAGGGTTTTAATCAAACCTGCAAATTAAGGATCGTGCTATGAAAACATCTTGGGAGGATTTTTTATGCTTTTGTGCCTTTCTTAAAAAAATACAAATTTTTATGCTCACCACTTGCAAAACTGGATATATTGCTTGTCTGGCTTACGTAGGGTTGACGTGAATCTGGATCAACTCCAAGCTCAGGATCAATCATGACATGCCCACGGGCCTGTATTTGAAAATAAAAATAAAATACTTAGTGGCTATATTTTACCAAAAGGAAAATTTAACACCAGATGACGAGTTATAAGTATAACCGGACTAGGCTTATATAGAAATATTTGAACAATCCTATTTTGTTCAAATTTTAGCTCTTACCTTGAACCATAAGGTCGTAAAAATTAACAACAAAGCAGAATGCATTGCGCCAACCACACCTGAATTATGGTCAAAAGGTTATGTGTGTGCGTTGCTTAATCATGGCCGTATTTATAGTTGCGACCACACTCCTTGCATGAAAAAACTGGGGGGAGAAGGGAGTTATCACTCATTTCGACCAATAAAATTTTATTTTGCACGTCAACCGATAGCTCCAAGGTAAGGGCACAGGACCCTTTTACATATGTGTAATAAAAACAAATATTTACATCATGTTCAGAAAATTCAATTTTTTGTAGTGTCTCACATTGGTTGGTGTTGCATGAGAATTCCTTCCTTAATACGTACCAGTAAATTCTAATTTATTTTGATTTTCTACTTAAATATAATATATTGTTGATTTATATCATATATTTAACCTCTGCTCAGCAAGCACATGTTGTAGGCTGTGCTCACCGGGTCCCAAGAATGCCGCCGATCGGGCGGATAACATGGGGGCCGAGTGCAGAAGAACTAAAGCCCATTTTGGCCATCATTTCGCCTTCCGCACCGAGGTCTTTTTTTTATTGACACGCCAGAAGCCCTGAAGCCGCTGGAACGGTGCTAAAACCAGCGAGTGGCGAGTCGGCGCAGGTGCGCCTCTCAAAGTTTTTGGAAAAAATGCAAAGCGATTAATTAAATGATTGGCCGCACTGGGAGGAAAGGAATGACCCTTACTGTCATGTCAAAATAAGACAAATTATGCACACTCTGCGCGCACACTTAGATAAAATACATTAGCGAATTCTTAGGAAATTAACAATAAAAATTTTCCATACACTGAAAATATTTTTATTTCAATGGAACCTAGAGGTATCTTTTCTTGCACATTTAATGACTCTGTTGTTCAGATTTTGGATGTGGCGCCTATATTCCTCGATGGGATAGCCATCCTTTCCGATCAAATTCCTAAACTTGGCGACCTTAAAAATTAATTTCAACTGTAGCTAAAAGCCACACTAGAAAATAGGTTTTTGTCGTTACCTGCGCCGCTGAGATTCCAATTTTCCTCTTCATGACGATCCAGTTGACGACTTCATTGCAATCTCCTGTGGTCAACGAGCCAGGATAGTTGTAGTACTGGAAAGCCGAGATTACTTCATCAAGCCAGACCATAGCGTCTTCATCAAGCGTGGTTGTTGTGCCCTCCGTTATGATGTTAGCTAGATTTGGAATAATCTTATCAAGCCTCGTGTTGTTAGTTGCTTGCTCCTGCAAAAAAATACAATTTTATTTCTCAATACAATCAAAACTGAATCAAGATTATACAGAAAATATAATTCCAAACACAGCCAGGCCGTCTGAATGTTGGATAGCTGTCGCTAAGTCACTGTATGTGCTCTTGCGGTGAACAAAGTGGATTTCTAATGCACCACTGAAAGCAGTAGATGATGAAATACGCAAATACTTGTGCCGAAATATTTAAATATACTAGGTATCGTGAATAGCGTGCTCTGTTCCTTCTACGTTGTCATTCCCCCAGTGAAAATGCGCCTGTACAAATTCGTAGGTGGAATCTTTAGGCAGTGGACCACCTGACAATGTTGGCACTGGAAGCCCGTTATAGCTAATTTGAGCTGTAAAAATGATTTGTTTTATTTGAGTAATCTTTTTGGTATATTTTTAGTTGAAATATATTAATATGCTTTTTTACAAAGTAATCCTTATCGTGTATTAAAAAATTAAATCGCAACCTCAAAATGCATTCATTACGGAACCATGCAGTGAGAATTTAAAAAAAAACATTTTTTAGGCAAGCTAATAATTTCATGATGTTGGATTTTGAATTCATCCTTGTTATTATTTTAACATGTATCTACACTTTTATAGTGAGAATAAACAAACAAATAAATAAATTTAGAAAAAATATTTCTTACTTATAACTTTTAATTAACTTGGTTAACTCAAGATTTTTCAAAATTTCCCAATTGCTCAGGTTTTTTAGATTTCATTCTTAGCTAGTGGGATTTTAATTTTGTTTTATGATTTATTTGAAGTCATCACTCCTCGTACCTGTGCTTCCAGTGTTCAACATAGTAAAACCCTCAGGCCTAATATCACTGTGTCCTTCAATTCTAAGAGCAGACAAGCTTTTCTGGACACAATAGGGGATATCAATAGGAGATTGACGTGTTCCGGTGTTGCAGTATAGTCCTGTTACACAAAATCAATACTGGCCTTCAATATTTTTTGTTTAAATATAAATTACCAGTTGCTGACAATCCATTTATGCCACTTGTGTCCACATTGGGCAAAAGTGTTTCAGGATCTACTCCCAGCTCTGGGTCAACGATAACATAGCCATTGATCTGGAAGCATGTATGGGCATTAGGAAAATAATAACAACGTACGTATATTCTTCAAAAATCTCACCTGCACAACGCAGAGGGTGATGAACGTTGCCCATTTGTACATCATTTTGCTGGCGTGTTCGTTGATAACTTAATCATTCACGGAGATGGCTCTCTATTTATACGGTTTCCTTGCGGTGAGATAATCTCCATAGAAGGACCTTTGTGGTTTTGGTGGTTGGGTGAAAAAAAAATGCATCAAGTGTACTATCTTGCTGATTTAAAAGTACCATGAGTACTACTCTTGCAATGGAAAGGGGTTCAACATTGTTGATATACAAATCACTGATAGGAATTTTGCGTTCAATTTTCTCGCAAATCAAACGGACTTTCAGTAATTTGTCATGTGGCAGCGTTATCTAATTCGGTCGTTAAACCAAACTGTCTGGAACAATCACATGCTCATCTCGTGAATATGATTGGAACGAACATAAAGTGCTCGTGCATCCGATGGGAAAGCGCAAAGGTCTTGAAATTTGAGACGCAAAATAATATCGTGTCAAAACAGTGTATGGTGGCCGGCACCGAAAGCTTTTACAGTTTAGTATAATTCGTTATAACTATCACTTCTAACAATTTTTCCTCGAGCATGAAAAATCAAAATAAGAAGAATTAAACTGAAAAAATTGTATATATAGGCCTCATCATTAAAAGTATCATGCAGCACAGGAAATGTTTGCGATTGTCTCATAAACTATTTGTTTTCATAAAGTTTCCTGCATGAGTAAATCTTCATTTTTGTTTTGAAAAATTAAACTAACATAATGTAGCAATATTCCGACTTCCAGGGAGATTAGATCATTAAAAAAATTGTCTTGACCATCCAGTTGATATTTTCTATTTAATTTTCAATTTAAAATCACACCATAGGAAAAACTCTGGGGCACTTGATTTTTCTGTTGTTTAAATCTTGCACCTCGCGTCTGTATTCAGTAATAGCCATACCATCTTTGCCAATCAACTTTCTGAATTCTGCAATCTTTTACACCACACATTTTTAAACATACTTTTTCCTCTCAAAACGATATTTTTACCTGGGTTGCAGAAATTCCAACTCTCTTCTTCATGACGATCCAGTTGACAACCTCATTACAGTCACCGGTAGTTAGCGATCCAGGGTAGTTGTAGTAGCGGAAGGGCGAGAGAGCATCGTTCAGCCAGAACAAGGCGTCTGCATCGATTCTGGCTAAAGTTTTAGCAGCTCTGATTTCAGCCAATTTTGTAACAATTGGGTCAAGTTTCGTGTTATTCCTTTCTTGCTCCTGATAGTTTAATTGTAAGATTGAGTAAATCAACTAATAATAAAAATTACTCACAAATAAAATGATGCCAAACACAGAGAGACCATCCTGATATTGAATTGCAGTTTCTAGGTCTGGATATGAACGTTTGCGATGAACAAAGTGCGCCTCCATTGCTCCGCTGTCGTATAAAAAGCCGTAGCGCACGCAAGGCAAAGAAATGCAAAATACTCACTATTTCCCGTGTACGGCATGTTCTGAACCCTTTGCATCCGACTCTCCCCAGTGGAAATGTGCCTGCACAAGGACGTAAGTGGATCCCCTGGGCAATGGACCTCCGGACATTGTTGGTTCATTGCCACGATAGTTGATTTGCGCTGAAAGTAATACCGTCTTGAAACTTATATGTATTCAAAGATAAAACTGACCATTTCAGAAAACTAACACTTTTTACCATAGATTTTCTAATTAAATAAATATTTATAATAATTTTCTAAATCAATCATTTTAACTTTCTGTAAAGATTAATTAAAATTTAGAAGTAATCGCGTTTTTTACCAGTGCTTCCAGTGTTCATAATTGTAAAACCTTCAGGTCTGATTCTGCTATGTCCTGTAGTTCTCAAGGGAGGAATATTTGATCTTATGCAGGAATCAATGTCAATCGGAGATTGGTGAGAGCCGTTGTTGCAAAACAGACCTGCACAAAGGATGAAAAATGGTTTTTGATATTAAATAAGTCTACATTTAAATTGTACCTGTTGCTGCGAACCCAGGGCCCATTTCCACATAGGGTAAAAATGTTTCAGGATCAACTCCCAGTTCTGGATCAACCGTTTCATATCCATGAACCTGTGGTTTATCAACTTTTTACGAGTTTTTATTCAGAAAGCCGAAACTAATACCTGCAAAGCCCAGAGTGAAAGAAAAATGGCCCGTTTAAAAATCATTTCACCTTCCTTCCAGGTGTGGTCCGTGCAAGCGACTGTTTTATACGCCTATTGTGGGGATACACTCTAATTATCCAAGGTTTAGCGGTAAAATACACTTGTGATTTGCGTTAATATAGTTTATGCACTTTAAATTATCTAGATATGGAAGTGCTTCCAACTGTCCCTAGTACATGTTGTCAAACAATTATTATCCTATCATTCCTCACCTTGTGAGGAATGGAAATAATTGCAACATTGACACAAAGCAAAGAGATAGACACGCAAATATAGTTTGAAACTTTAGTTAGATGGTTCGTGGCCTCGGGTTAAAATTGTTTATGATCCCCACCTTTTTATTAAAACTCATACAAAATTAATTGTTCAATTCAAAGTGTAATGATAAAAAGCCTTTTTTGGTTTTAATTAGATTTTTTTATTTACCAAACTAACAAATATTTAAAATGTGATGGTTTTGCAAATTATAAAAAGTAACCTGATTTTGTCTCTCAAGAAGCAAACAATCACCGCTTGACGATTTTATCTACGGGAGACGAGCGTTTTCAATGATCCCTCTTTCATTAAGCGTTTTTCAAACTCTATACCCGCGATCTCATCTCAATCTGGGGTCCTTCTAAAAAGGGGTACACCAAATTCATCGCGCATTTTGCATTTCTATAGTGGCCTTCTGTATCAGCTCTCTCTATCTTCATGCAATAATTTTCTGAACTCGTTGACCTGTGAAAAAAGACACGTCAATATTTCCAATGCAGCACGTGTGTCCCGATTTTCACCTGGTATCTGCAAATGGCCAGTGTCGTGCAAAACAAACCACGTCACGATTTCAACGGCGGCGGCGATAAGGAACCTTTGTAGGCAAGAAAATTTTTGTCGCTCGTCAGGTGCGGCAGCGCAACCACTGCATCGCGTCTTTGTCTTGATAGTTTGATATTTGAGAGTTCGCTGATGATTTCGCTCAATTCTTGGTCGTCGGTGTTATTGATCTAAAAATGTTGGTTTTATCAGTTCTAATTTAACCCTCACTTGATTATTACTACACAGGTTATTAAAATTCATAAGTTTTAATTTTATAGTTTAATATTTTATTCAAGATGTAAAAGAATAAATTGAAGAAAGCGTTTTCAGGTTATTCTTCGTTGAAATATACAGGACATATTTGAGTTCAACTTTAAGAGCGATGAAAAATATAAGTCCTTCCTTGGTACCTTACTCAAAAGGGCGACGACAAGGCCATCGGAAAACTTGCTGGCGTTTTAATGACCCGATTATAATCAGTGCGAAAGTGCACCAAGTGTGTCTCCATGCCGTAGCTGGTTAAGGAAATTAAAATATTTACGAAAAGTAAGCTTTTAATCAAATAACATGCCCGCCGCTTGAAAACCTGCCCGCCGAGAAAGACGCAATGGCAGGCTTTATTCAAAACCAGCCTTTTAATTTAATTGCCATTGCTCTAAATGTGACTTACCCCATTTTGAACACGAAATCTGAAAATAGCACTCAATGTGAGTAATTAATAATTATTTTTTTAACTATGACACGTATTTTTCCAATTAGAAAGTTTTGCCAATTATTAGCTCACAATCAAACTTTCGATAAAGAAAATTGCAATAATTTTATTTTCACATGACCAGATGAAGGCTCAAATATATCAAAGAGTAAATTGCACATCACTCGGAAAAATCTAGGGATGCCATGTATTTTTTGGGTGAGAAACTTCGTGCCAGAAACTTTTCAAATGTTTCCGTAGTTCAACAACACAAGCATTTGCTTATAGTGCCAAGATATATAAAAATAATATAGATTGATAGTTACAAAACAAATTATATAATCTTTATTTGATGCAGATTGTGACGAGCAAAATATGAAAGTGGAAAGCCAGCAGGCCGACACGGTAAACTTATGTGCGATAGTATTTTTTATATCGTAAAAGTGCTTGTTGCGACAGCGAAAATGTAGTCAGCTTGCCTTGTTTTCTACTTTTTACCCTCTCTACATGCACATTTTACCTCTGCTTTTAATTGGTTATAACTGTTGGGAATCGAACTATAGAGTATAAAGGCACGCTTAACGGTTAAACATGTGTGTGTTTTCTGTCTGTTTACTTAATCGTTAAGATAGCATGTGTAGAGAAACTTGGGTGGTTTAGCACAGTATAAATGAATCAGAAATTTAACCTTTATTCAAGCAGTGGTGTACACACAAATAAATTATATTTTAAATAATAGATCCAATGAATGTTTTCCGCATTCTCGTCATCTTTGATTTGCAAATCTCAGAAAATAATAATTTTCCAAGAATGATAGTAAACACGAGATCTCATAACAGAATTTTGTCAGACAGCGTTAAGAATAACGAAGGCGAGCATTTTATTAAATTTCCACGAAGGACAGTTTCATACAGAAGACATAAAATAAGCGCATAACGTCCCGTTTTAATATATTTAGGTTTGTGGAATGTAGTCACCCTGGATTTGAGAAATAAATAATTTTATTAGATGTATAACGGTCGCACTTTGATTGGGGTCCTAAACAAATATTATTGGTAAATATTTTACCGAAATTCATTACAATTGTGCTGATTTTCAAGGTCATCACGCAAAATATTAATATACTGTCTTAACCTGAGGTATAGATGATTCGTGTAATAATCATACTGAGAGAATTTAATCAAAACGAATGAAAATTTAACATGATTAAGTCTCCATTTAATACGTTATTAAAATATTTGTTAATTACTTAGACTATCCCAAAAATTATTTATGTAAGCATATTTTCTCTTCAGTTCTTCGTGTTCTTTTTTAAACAAAATAGCAATCCATTTTTTATTAATAATACCTTTTTGCCAAGGTTATTACAATGAGAGTTTTGTAATTGAAAAACATCACTCCGAATTTTTCATCATTTCCTAATTTTACTCGGTGCAGAAACTAAAATCACTGACCCTCGCATTCTTTGTTTCTCCGAAGGGAAAGTGATACACACGAAACTCAATAAAAAGACGAAATCAGAAACTCATTCATCGAGCGCTTTCTGTATGCACCATGTATGTACGTTTGCGAGTGTGCCATCATAAGGGGCAGCCGGGGGGTGGGTGCGTGTGCGAATCTGAAGAGCGCATGCCGAGTGCGGAGGGCGGGCGGGTGGCGGGTGTTGTCTTTTTATCGGTGTGGCGCTTTGGCGCGGAGCAATCGGCGGCGAGGGTGAAGATAGTATCGAGCGGGTGCAGAGAGAGGGTGCCTGCGATGCGATGCACCCGCGCGGCGGCCTCGGCTCCACCGCACCACCGGGCAGCGGCGTCTGCAGGAGCAGTGCGAGTGCGGCAGGCTGGTATGGCAAGATGACACCGATCGGCCTGCTGCTCGGCCTGCTCTGCTGCGTCGGGCCCACCCTGCAGGTGCTCGTGGTCACCGCCGGCAGTCAGGACCACCCCCGCTCATCCACCGAGCCCGTTCCAGCCACCCCGGTCGTCCACGAAAACAGTTCAGGTGTGCTTACCTCGCCCCCAGCCCCGGTAACGTCTCGGGCGATGGCCAAAAGAGGGGTTCAATTCAAATTTTCGTCAGTTTTGCAAAAAAGGGAAAAATCAGCAAAAAGTTTGAAAGTGGATTCGCGCATTTTAAAATTTTTCATGGTGATTACAAATTTTTTAAAGGGTTTATCTCAAAAGTTGTGACCTGCTCATTAAAATACAAAATGATTTTTTTCTGAGCAAAGAATGTTCTAGACGTTTGGACCAATATTGATTGATTTTGAAATCTAAAAAAGTAGGAACGGTATGGATCTATTTTTCTTCCGCGATTTAATTTCATTCCTTAAAACAGGCTGAAATTTTTATCTCTCTTTTTCGTTATTTTATTTTCAAATCGGAGAAACTGGATGCAATAAAAAGTGATGCAGTTATTCTTGGCAGTCAGAACATGAGAAACCGCTGCCAAATTTGGCTATTCAGCCGTCTCTCTTTGGCATAATTCAAATTCAGTTGTTGCTGGAATTCGGGGCGGATCATTTTTCTCAGTGCGTAAATGTACCACGTTCCGGGCGCGTTTCGCATCATATAGTAAATGAATAAACCGCACCCACCGCCCGTCGGTGATTTCGAATGTGCGTGATGTAATCCTTGCCTCACTTGGATTTGGCCGCGCGAGTGCCTCTCTCGGTGCAATCAATCTTTCATGCAGTCCGTAACCCTTAACCTTTGACACGCTTTGACTGCCGCTCAATACGAGCGCCCCGCGAGTGTGTGCGAATGGCTTTCCTGCCGCTGCTTGCGGTCGCACAATTGTGTAACGCTTCACACAAAAGTCTATTTTTTCGAGCAGGATGTGCAGATAGCGACGTGATTTACACCTACACTCTGTACGCAAAGTGAGTTGAGCGCGGAAGTGAAGCTTTTATTTGCGCGCTCTAAAAGTCTCGCAATTTTGTGTCAGTTGTATATGAATTTGTTTTAAGAAAGGAAGAATTGAAAGAAAAAAAAATAGTGAAATCTCTACCGCTCCTCTTAGTGAAATTCCGTAGAGAAAAATTATATCGAAAGTTCTCGTGCATACTGGACAGCCACTGTTTCGGCCCTTCAGGCCTCATCAGCAGTACTTTACCCGTGAAACAAAATTCAGCGGCGAGTGGAAGGATTTCCCGAGATTACTTGATTCTCATTACTTCTTTTATCGTGCTCAGCTATGAGTGGAGTCGATTATTTTTCAACAGCTTATGTTTCAAAATTTTCTGCAGCTAACACTGCTGTGGGCAGTTTATTTGCAGATAAGAAAGTGCTTATGATAAACGCAGTTGCTATGAATATGCTACAAGAGAACATGTGAACTTTTCTCTTCAAAAAATTTCCCTCTCGGCCACCCCAAATCCTAGAATCCCATACAGAGAAGCATTTGTAAAATCATTTTTGTTTTAAATAACAAAATTTAAAACGTCTGATTAAGCTCAGTTTAAACTGAGAGAGATATTTCATTTTAAAATAATTCAAGCGCAATAATAAAGGGAGGTCACAGCCCTATTTTCCTGCATTTTAAGCGCATTCCGAGGAATGCAGATTCTCAAGCTCAATTACAGTAAACCCAGTTTCCTGCGCAAGCTAAAGTAGGAATATACAACGACGAGATGCCCTCTTCCATGTCTCATCTTCTCTAGCAGAGCTTGTTGTAGAAATAATTTAAACATTGCACACGTTGAAGGAGAACAACATAGAAAGCTGTCTGCGCTTTTTAATCGCAATTTCACACACAACAAATGACAGTCCTTTGAACTTGCTTTGCGGTAGTACACGTTCTTATGATCTAGATTATTTTAATTGAATTTTTAAAATAACAAAAACACTTTAGAATTTGGCATTGAAAATATCCTTTCAAAACCATTTCCTTATCCCTTTGAGGTTTTCGCTTTACGTAACTGCGGGAATTCCTGCCTGGAATCTCAGAAGGAATGTTAGAAACGTGAGGTTTCGGTGTAAACAAATCCCAATCGAATCCACACATATTTTTAATAAAAAAAATCTTATTGCTTTTTTTCTGGCTTTTAAAAATTGAAGGGAATAAAATACCAGGGAGACTTACAGTAAGGATTGAATACAAAAATATTCCAGAACATTCAAATTAATTTTGGAAAACTTTGTTGAGATCAATCGATTATGAAAATTTATTTCAATTGCTTTAAAATCTAACAGGTATCTTTGATGGTTTTGGAACTGAGCACGACATTTTTTTCACTTTTCCGGCTTTCAAAAACTGCGTTGAGAGACTGGCGGACGTAGGTTTTGCATTCATTAATCTTGCGTCAATCATTTCATCAGGAGGTCCGACAGCGCTCTGTGAATAATGAAGATCGCTTCCTTAATTCAGCATTAAAAAGCAAATGGCGTAACAAAAAGGCTATCGCGTGGCGCGCGCTACCGACTAATTATTTTGGCTGCTTGTTGGCCGCGAAACTACTGCTTTTTTGATCTGCAAAAGGTCAAGTGCGCTGACGGCGCAAACAGCGGCTTTTTTCGGCACGACAGCACAAAACCCGTAATTTGAATTACCAAAAGGGCGTTGGGCATTAAAGTACAACTCTGTTCTCTCTAGAGTCTGCCGTGCCATAAGCCACGAGGAACTAAAAAGAGGAGCCGCAAAACGTCCCAAGCGTGGTAGCTTTAAAGTTGCTAAACACAAAACGCATAAATTATCGGATTATTTAGTAACGGAGCCAGTCAAAAAAGTAAATACGCATATTTTCCATGCCCCTTTTCTGTCAATGACTGTATGATTGAATGCAATATTCCGTTGAATCGGAAGTATTGCCGTTATGATATAGATATAGCATCATATATGATCGATGTTTGTAACGGTTAATTTAGCATTTCCATGCAATTTGCACAGGAATATCTTAAATTCTTTTTGAAGCCAGAGAGCTGTATTATTTTAAGAGCCCTTCTAAATATAATTCTAGAACTCTGACAAAATTCTGGATTATTTTTATTTGGAACTTAAACATTATTTTTTCCAATATCTATCACTTGTTGCTTCATTAACATTTTTACCAGTTTTAATTTTACTTGGATCTGCCTTGGGTTTTCTTTTCTCTTATAACTACATAGAACTACATAGAGAAGAGCCAGAATTAAATTCGATCGAGTGAAAATTTAATTTCATAGTGCGTCAGAACAGAATGCCTTTTCCTTAGCTCCACGTTGTACAAACCCTTATTCTACTTCTAGAAAATGTGTCAATGCGCTTTACTCTGATGTTCCCCTTTTGCAGACTTTCGATTTCAGGACGCAACGCGGCCCCCTAACATGTACACACACACGTATCCCATGCATGAGTACACACTAGCCGAGTAGACCAGAGGACAGAGGAGAGTCTTGAGTGAAACAAAGAAAGGCCCGCCGAGTGCGGTCTGGAGTGGAAAAGCAGTTTTCCACACCGGCCCGCTGATCGATATCAACTCTGAGCTGGCCGGCGAGCATTTTCGCTCTTGCTGCTGCTGCAGCTGCCGGGGGGTTGTATTTAATTCGCGAGCGGCTCTTGTTGATATGCAGACGAACGGCAATTAGCGCTGATTTTGCCCCAATTACGTAAAGACGGCACTGCATCAAAAGTGGCCACCATCTGACTTACGATCCAAAGTGCTCAATTCAATTCCCTTCGCTCTGCCAAAAGGCATTGTTTTGTGCCTCCTTCAAAATCCTCTTGAGCCAGCCGCACTGATATCTGTTTCAAAGAGAAAATGGCTGGGTCGCGAGTGAGAGAAGGGCAGATTTTTTGCATGCCAGTTTCTTACGAATTACGGCGAAAATCCTATTTCGCAAGCTCCCATCACTGGAAGTGCAGAATAGTTTGGCATTTAACTGTCCCCGATTTTTCCTGTTCACATACCATAACATTGTTTTTTTTTTCATTGCAATTCACTTTTTATCCTTTGGGTCATTTTTATAAGGACAATTTTATAATTCTATGGTCTATAATATTGTTTCAATTGGATTACCAATTTGAGAGAAATCTAAGTGGTTTTAATTAGGTTACAAAAGATTCGTAACTCAATCTAATTCAACCAATTCTAAGTATGCCATCTGAAACCGAAAAATTTGCACCAAAAACTGTCTAAATAGAGTCAAATTTATTCCAAAAACAACGTCTAATTTCTCAGTCCTAATTGTAAGATAAATAGGATAAATACAATGTTAACAATCTGATTCCATCTCATTAATAAACACAAAGTCTCAATGTCGAATTGATTTTAATATTCCAATTTTACCGATTCGCGTGGGATGCTATGGAATTTGGCCTTGACCGTTTAAAATCTTTTCAGTGTCATGCTGCAAATTTCAAACCTGAATTTCAATAGGTTTCAAATAATGAAATAAATTTCAACTTATTAGATGACATGGGACATGGTGCTAAATAGATAATGCATAATTTAAAAGTTTCCAACTGCCATTTTTACTCAAAATTCGAAACGATAATTAGGCTGCAGCATTTTTTTTGTCATATTCAAAAAGTAAATTATAGATATATATCTTAAAAGCAATAAAATATGAGACTGCCACCATCGAGGAAGAGAGAAAGATAAAATACCACGTCCCCAATATGTGGGAACTACATTATCAAATCATTATCACCGTTTGCGATAGTGAAAAATGCGTGGAAATTTTTCAATTGTAATGAGCACAGGAACTCATATCAAACAAAACAAGAATATGTGGGGATTTTTGTTATTTTTCACGCTAGCGCAGAGCATATTTTTGTGTTTTTACAGTAAGTTTTGAGCCAAAACGCAATGTGAAATTTCAGAAAAAAATTGAATTATTACTTTGTGTGTGTTGGCTCGGAGGAACAAATGCCACTGAAAGGAAATGCTACAAAGGTGCTAAAATAATTTACTTTCGCTGCTCTCGTTAAACGTTTTATTGCTCTACTCAAAAAGGTTATACCGTTTTACATTTTACTTCGTGGCTGAATGTTTGCTTGAAGGAATGACGTTCTGAACATCGCCTGACAGTGCCTTTTCTCTTATCATATTTCCTCGGTAAACGCGAACATTTTAAAACTTAAAATGTGCCTTTCAACATTAAAAAATTTCTACGCTTTTTCATTATCTCAAGCATTGATAATGATAGGGAAAACGTTAATGGTTATATTTTCCATGAAATGGGGGACAGCGTTCAACTGTCTCTCTTGCTCGATAGCAGCAGTCTCGTTATTTTTATGATAAAAATATCTCAACGTGAAAACTTTGCGACAGAAAAATCTAAAGGCCCAATTTGTTTTAAGCTTTACCATGTAGGGTATCGAGGAGCCGTCATTAATACAAGGGCAGCTTTACGTCCTAAATATTCATCATATTTATTTGGACTTGTAATGGCAATAATCGTATAATTGAAGTAGAATTTGAACTAAAATTAACAAACAATATCACAATTATAAATCACAAGAATAAATAAAAAATTCGGACTTTCACATTAAGTTACGACAAAACAATTATTTCTTACCCCGTTTTGGGTTTAGTCAATTAATACAATTTCTATTTAGATTGATCTCGCACGGATTCTCCATCCAGTTCGGAGAGACAACATTTTGAGGTGACTACTTCTGTGCGAGTCTGATTATGTAGTGGAGGTGAAGGTGCGCTTCACATTTGCACTGCCTCCAATTACTATCACTGGAATTATCCCAATATTTTATACTTTAGCTTGTAGTGGCGGGAAGCTAAAACTTCTATTCACAAATAGAATCTATCTGAAAAATAAAAAAATAAAAACTAGAAAATCTTCTGATTGTGAGCAGCAAAACTTTCTCAAATATGCCATGCTTATCTAGAGTAGGGGCGCATTGAGCCAGAGTCTGACCGGCAAAAAGCAGTTTCCGTTTTGAGTGTCGCACCTCAGGTATTCAGAGGCTGCTGATAGCGATAGCAAATCGGGTGGCTGAGAGAGTAGCATAGTGGTCGAGTACTCAGGCAGACGCGAAGCCACAGAACAAAGAGCATGAGCGCCGCAAACAATAACAAAGGGAGCAGGTAGATAAGCAAACCAAGGGCCATTTCACTGGCTTCAGGCTGTGATGCTAACAACACGCGATTAATAGCTGACACGTCGTACTTGCAGAATCAAAGGACAAGGTGACACGGGCGCCAATCAATTTTTGCGACATATTTAGTAATGAAATTGACAGGTGATATCGACAGATGATATCGGATATTCATGAATGCAGCTGCAAGTCTTAAAATTTTTCATTCACTCTTGCTTGTCTTTTAAAGCCTGTACATAAAAAATATTCTGTAAATTTAGAGCAACGTGTTATCGACTTTCCGCCCTAATCGCAAATTTATGAGTGTAGTTTTTGTGCAAAGATGTCTCCACGTTATTGCTGGCCATTATAGCTAGGTCAAACATTAATTTCGACGCCAGAGGCAGCGCAGAGAGAGGAGGCAAAAATAGCGATCGTGTCATTTGGACATTCTGCCAAGAAAAGAGTGACAAACGGGAAAACTAGTGCGCTGCGGTGCGCCGAGCTTCACCCAAAACTCTTTCTTCTGCTGTGCTGCAGCGCTGTAATGTCCGACAAAACAAAACGACTAACTAATTCAAATGCACGGCACGCGGGAAATCAGGCTGTGAAACAAATGGCCACATATACACAAACGGCGTGCCTAAAATTTCAATTTGCGCAGAAATAGAGCAAAAATCGCGTGTACCGCTGATTTTTCCGGTGGCCGAGTCTGATCTGAGTTTCCGGCCATCAGAAGGGGCCAACCCGGGCAGGGTGAACGCACCGCCGGCTACCGCTATTGCATAAACACACGCACACGTCGATTGGCAAAAGTTGGAGATTTGGCGAGACTGTGCCTGAGGCGGAGGCACGTATCGATCGGCAGGCACCAGCCAGCCAGCCATCCGCCGGCGCACAATGTACCGGCCGCGTACACACGCGTTCTCATCGCCCGTACGATGGCAACCAGCAGCACTTCCTGACTCGTCGCACTGCAAATTGCAGATAAATGCTGCTCGGAGCGCTAAGTAGGCTCGGGAGGCGAGCCTGCCTGCAGTCGCTCGCTAATGGCCTTTCCAACTGCGGCCCCAGACGCATCTCTCAAATCTAATTATCTAAGTATGAAATGTGCAAGTTTATCGCTTCCCAGAGACTGGCCTGCCTTTTAGGGGCGTGAAAAATTAATATTGCGGTGCCGGTGTCACCTACTTATCTTGCCGGTCGAAAGTTATAGCTGCTGATTGACTCGTTAAATTATGCATGTTGCGTTAATAAGGGGATGTCAGCCGCAGAGCAAAAAGTTCTTTTGCTTGACACTAAAATGAGCACTTTGGTAACGTCGGTGCTATTGATGTACTCTTATCAATAAATGCTCATCAGATTGACCTACATTAACGAAAGAAAATGTCCAACTGTAAATTTATTAACGGTTCTTAGCTTCTCCTAAACATGTTTTTGTTAATTTATTAATTGAGATTTAATCTAATTAATCAGCGTTCGCATAATTTACTAATTAAAAACGAATTATCTTCTTCTTCCATGGACTCAGGAAAACCTCCATTCTTTAAATTCTGCTGTCACCTAAAAATTGCTTTCTTTAACCGTTTGCTTTTCCTAAATTGATCGTCACTGGAGTCAAATACTTCACAAAGTCAGCCTTTTCTTCTATTACCAACAGTTACCTTAAAGCCATCTTAAATATTATAGAACCACCCATATCTCTGCATATTTTGGACAGACTTGTAGCTGGGGATGTAAATTTCTTGTGGGTCTAAGAAGAAATTATATGTCCGCTAAACTATGGCGCGTGCAGTGCCAGGCTAAAATGATTTTGGAAGGGCTCTCATTTTTTTCCGTGCTGATTTTATGCTCGGCTTAATCGGGAATAAATTTAGAGAGCGTCGAGTGTGTTTTTGATTAAGAGATCGCGAGCATTTGAGTGGAAGGTGGACTGGAACTCCGGCTTACTACGTACCTCATGTGCTATCGAACGGAAAGTTATTGTCGGGTAGCTATCGATTGTCGCTGGCTCTTAAGCTCCTTTCCATTGCGACCAAAGAATGATTAATATACGAGCCGAGAGAACTGTAGAACTATTTCTCGTTGAGAATAGAAACCTAATTTATCGAGAGTATAATACGGTAGTAGCGTCGTTTCATTGGGTTCAAACCATATTCCACAGTAATTCTTGAAATAATTGAGCATTATGATAAATAATTCAAGCACGGTTTGACCCGATTTGTTTAATAGGTCTTATTGATCATTAGTCAACTTTCACACCGTTCAAATATAAAGCTCTTAACTTAAAACTCATTAAAAGCACTTTGTCTTTGAGCTGCTTCTTGCGTGGGAGCGTAAGGTGGTGCGCTAACTTTTGCTCATTTGATTCACTTTATTTCATCAGAAAGCCATTCAAGAGTTCCCTGAAACAATAAAGTATGCTGCGGCATTCCACCACGCTACAAAACGCACAGCTGGGAAATTCCACGTAGGGTCGTTCGTCCCGATGCAAACGTCTCGAAAATGGCCCACACGTAACCTTTATGCGAGCGGCTCATGCAACGCGGGGGTGCAGCGCTGTGTGGGAAGCAGAGGCAAGAGGGGCAGCGACAGCACCGACCGACCAGCCGAACCAATTTCGTGATTTACTCTTGCATGAGCTCAGCTCGCTCACCGCACCTCCGACGCCGCCCAAGCAATACGCACGCATTCGCTCTCGCATCCGTCGTCGTCGGTACGCGACATTTGCCTCGCTCCGCAATCGATACAGCGCGTGTTTGTCTGGTGCTCTTTCTCCCTCTCGGCGCACTTGATGTTGTATAATGGGGAACGGGGATGCAAAAAGCTACGAACGACGCGCACGCGGTCGATTGTAAACAAAACTTGATTAACCGCAATCAAGCAATTTGAGCGCAGTGGA
Organism: Cloeon dipterum; assembly: GCF_949628265.1. Taxonomy (NCBI): domain Eukaryota; kingdom Metazoa; phylum Arthropoda; class Insecta; order Ephemeroptera; family Baetidae; genus Cloeon; species Cloeon dipterum. Next base: position 27,440,211 of record NC_088787.1, read on the forward strand.
TGGGCACGGGTGATTGCGTGTAGTTTGACGTGATGATTGTTTCGCGATTTGACTTGTATTACATCGGTGTAATTGCTTTTAGCTTGGAACAATAGAGAAACTCCAAACGAATAAACATGACAACAATAATGAGTATAGGGATGTGAAATTTAATATTTTTCTGAGCCTCCAATCGTTGCGGGACATGGGGGATATGAGCACAAATCGTGCATATTGAAGCCAATAATTGATAAAAAATAAAATATGAGTATTGTGTACTACTACGAAAATTAATAGATGGACTTGAATTTTCTTGTCCGGCCAAAATATTTTGCACAAAGTTTACTTGTCGGTTAAAATATTTAGGGTTAAATATTTTCTTATAGATTTCCAGACAGTATTTTTGCTTTTGAAATATTGCAATATTTTTTAAGTTAGGAACAGTAAAATTTAGTAAACAGGACCTTGTACACTCTTATGGCCCATGGCAACGATGTCTCATTTTTTTGTTTATGCAGTTTCTGAGTGTCATTTTTGCCTTTGTTCGTGCGATATCAATGATATAAATTTTTCGACTGTGATGTTTTAATTATGAGCAATATTCGATGATTGGGTATAAGCTACAATTTACCCAGAGAGCTGAACATTTTCCGAGAAAATCAGCTCCAAAATCATGCTCAAACAACGGATACTTCTGTCAACCTACAGAAAAATATGCTTTATTTTGTCAGAAGGAAATTTACCTTATAATAAGCTACACAGTCAGAATAGTCACGAGGAGAGGAATCGAGATCAAGCAAAAAACGTCGTTTAGTGTTGGTCAAATTAAATATTTAGTGGAATTTAGCCTAATCTGAAATTCAATTGTTGCTCGATCCAGATTCTACTATTACTACCTGGCAGAGATTAAAGATTTTACAGCTACCAACTTAGCTCCTATAACACTCCGCTGTGTATTGCTTGATTTTCACCAACGTCAGAGCAAAGAATTAAAAATATCATAGTCCGTATATAGTTAGTTTTTGCGAGTTGAATAGTAAAATTGCTTAAAAAGTATGAACTGACGTATTTTCATCATTTCAAAGGTAACGGACATCGATGTTCTTATAATGAACGTAGGGTTCAAACTCGTGCTGGTGCGCTCTCCTTGACCAGTAAAGAAAGAAGATCTTTGCAGATCACTGAACCAATTCACGACCTTGATGGTCGGATAATTGGCAATTATCCTTTTTCTCTTTTTAATTGCCATCAGCCAGTGAGAATTGATTTAGACGTAGCTAGGCACCCGGAGGGCAAAATGAAAAATAGTGAATAAAATGAAAGAACGTTATAGTCTTAACGAGCGCATAAAAATAAAAAATTTGCAAATTTGGTTGGCCACTCTGCCCAGCTTCTCATTATTGACGCGACTTTCTGCAAGTCAACTGAGGGGAATGGGACCGTCCAAATAATGTTACTCCGCAGCATCGATCCAGTTGAGATCATCCATCACCACATTGAATTTTGCAGGCGCGAGTTTGAGCGCAATTTGTGTTCTTCTTTCGCCCAGTTAGACGTGTTGCCCAGCTGAGTGGGCAAAATGTTGTGTACGTGCGGCAGCAGGCCGGCCGGAGACTGCACACGCCATTAAATACCCAGCCCCTTTGCTGCGCCACTTGGATAAAGTTGCAAAACTGGGATTCGAAAGATGGATGGATGTTCTGGGGCGCCGCCGGCCGTTTTATCGACGCCCACGCGCCCTGCCCAAAAAGCGAGCGCCGCGGGACCGATCTTGAGTAAACACGCGGCGTCGTGTGCGAATCGCGGCGGCGGCATGATTAACAAATTAAATCGGTCGCTCGCGTGCCGAAGTGACGCACACACGTCACACCCCCTGAAGCCACCCCGCCGGCAGGGTGCGCGCACAATGGCAATAATACGCGAAAAGAAAAAGGTTCTCGGCGGTGCCGGCTGCGAGAATTTACGCCCGGTTGACCTATAGCGAGAAACGGCGGGGGAAAATCGAAGTCGTAAATAATCTGAGAGCGCGCGCCGGTACAGAGTGCTTCGCAGTTGAAGCACGTTTGGTTGGAGGCAACTCGGCTCAAATTCCGCGCCTCTTACCATAAATTCGACCTGAAGTGCAGCCAATTCAATTGAACCGCTCAGTAATATTTGTCTACTGCCATGGAGATTGCTTTTTATTTCTTGCTTTTGTATCTGCGATCCAGCAAGTCCAGGGTGCCTTGTGTGTAGCTTATCAGGTTGTTGGCCCGAGCGTGCACCTGTATATTTAAGACAATTATAGTAATTTTCTAAATATAAAAAGGAAATATGATAGTGGCTTCATGAGGAAGGACAAAAACAGCATACTATCAGTTCTACAACTAGTTATTTTAAGAGATATAAAGTCGACCCCTGCCAGTTGCGGAAGCAAAATTATCAAACACTTAAGGAAAACTCTTTGCATTGTACGTTTGGAGTGAATTTATAGTGTCAGCACTTTTTTCAAAAACTGTAAACTAATCAAATCACCAGAAGAAATTTGTAAATTCAATGGTGTTAGAGCCGTAAGGGTACACTCTTTAGATATATCAATAGAGAGTAAATAAATAATATGAAATTTTATTAACTTTCAGAATATGTGTTTTTCTTTGCTCGGCATTTATAATTTGTGTTACAGAGAGTAGATCAAACCCGCTAGAATAGCATAGGAATGTAAAAATTGACTCATTGATCGATTTGTCTTGTGAAATGTTATCTACAAATCAAACAATTGCGCCTGACTTGAAAAACCATGCATTTAAAATCAATTTTGGCCATTTCCAAAGCTCCATAGATCGCTCATCAAGTCGTTGAATTTCAAACTCTTTAAACCTGGTTCCCAACACGAAAGGCTACACGAACGCAAAATGAGATCGCCACTCTCCAAAATGGTTTCTTTTTATAAACCAACTGACACGCTAATTTTTTTCCGAGCAGCCTTGAAATTTTGTTTCCACAAACATTGAGTTGGTCTCTTTTAATTTTCTGGTGTTTCTGGTAACAAAATATGTTAATAAGTCTTACCTGATCCAGACGAGTGTGATGCTCCTTTACCTTCGTCATAGTCTTGATTATCGTCCCCTGCGGGCGATCGGCAAACGTCTGGGGTGAATATCTCTGATGCGTCCTCGACGCAGAGGCAGCTCGGCGGGTCTGCTGCAGACCGCTCTTAGGCTTGGATTGGGGCTCCGAGGCAGCCTTGCGAATCGTGATGCGTGTCCGGGAGATGGGCAGAGGCAAATTGGATAGCGAGTCCTGGTGGACGACGCTGCTGCACACAGACTGAGACTGAATTTTGCAGGTCTGTGGCGTCCCAATGGGTGACCAAGGGTACTCTTTGGACACTTGGTTCTCTTTAGGCGTAGTCGGGACGGGAATGCGTGATCTTTGGGTGGTGATCTTGTTGGGTGGCGCTTTCAGAGGGTAAATGGCTCGTTCTTTCTTGGCAGCCAGGATCTCAACCAGTGCCTCTTCACCCTTGACCGCCAGGCCTCTCAGGTCATCCAGCAGATTTCGTCCTTCCGATATGTACGCGCCGGTTTCATTGAGGAACCTGGCACTGTGCGGCACTCCTGTCCGACCGGTGTTATGCCAGCGGTCATCAAGCAGTTGGAAAATTTCCCCTACAGTTTCCAGGCAGTTTTTTCCGGCTGTGCAGAGGCACTTCATCTTGCTGATCCGCTCTCTGATAGCTGCCAGCAGCCCTGACTCGGTCTTTTTAGCCTCCGACGCTATAGAAGCTTCAGCGAGAAAACCACCCAATCTCAGCAGTATTTTGGATTCCAACTGGGAATTCGGCTTTACCAGCCCTCGCACCGTGTCGTTGACAACTTTGACCACCTTCGCCGGGGTGATCAAGTGTCTCCTTTTTTTCATTGGAGCACATTTTGGCTCTTTCTGCTGCGTCACCAAATCCATCGCCCACTTTATCTCATCGTTCATGAAGGGATCCGCTGGTCTGTTGCCCTCCGTCGGCCATTCCCCCAGGCTGATGTCACTGTCTGATGACTCGACGGACGCATCATAGTTCGAGTCAAACACACGCACGGTGAAGTACTTGGCACTCTTGTACACTTTCCCGTGACCTAGGTCATCACTCTTCAGGAAATGTTGCATCACGCTCTCGTTTTTACCTTCAGAGCCGTCCGCCATGTTTCAAATATTAATACAAAAAATATATGAAATGAAGAATTTGAATTTTTACTTCTGCTAAAATTTTCAAAGACTAGGAAAAGACAGAAAACAACATTTCAACACTAAGTGAAATTGGCAATTGTTGACAATATTTAGAATTAGGAATTTCAAGGCATGTAACAATCTGAGCAACAAACCAACGAAATAAAGTTTCCACAGTTTCCAATTTTTGCACTTAACAGCAAATTAAAGACAACTTAATATGCAACCTTCGTGACACGAATGTTGAGCCGGTTTCCTGTACCACATAAAATGTAGTTATTCAAATAAAGTGGATATTTTTACGGAACTGAATAAAAAATGATATTGTCTGTTTTTGCTTTAGGAACATATATTAGGTTAATTTTTTCTAGTGTTATCTTAGAGAGAAATAATCTCTTCAGCTTACAAGAATCAAAATGGGACCATGAAGCAATCAATATCCAGATTTGGACAGTTCATATTTCTTAAAAATAAATCAATTTAAATGCTTGACCAAATTTCCGTGGCTTAGTTCGATCCTTCTCGCTTCGATCAATCCTACGGTGTAGATCTAGTGCAGACCAATTCTTCCTTTTGCGAAATAAATTATAATTTTCAAAGGGAAAAATTTGCTCACCGAAACGTACAAACTTAAGAGCAGGTTCTATTAGAAATTTTTAAAGAAGCCAGGGATAATTTAAGCTTTGTACTTTTAAAGAACGCTTGAATTTATCCACAAGCGGTTTAACGTTTACATGTCACTCTTGGCATAGTCGGTGTTCACTACAAATTTTAGGAATGGGATAAAAAAAACTTGTCAATTGATGTAGCGATTTGCAAACTTGGCTAATGTGACCTCTCTCAAATTACAGGAGTCGGACAAGTGTTAGGAGATGCCTGTGATAAATGGTGCAGCCAGAATCTACAAGGCGTGTATTGTGACCAGGTGACACACACGTGCGAGTGCGAAAAAGCATTCCCAGTGCGCCTTTCGCTCTCAGTCGGCTGTGCCAAACGTGAGTACGAATCCGATTACAAGCACTCGGCCGGAAACCCGCTCACGTACCTCTTTCCGTCCATCAGACAGGCTGCTCTTGAAATTGATAAGCTCTTTTGTAAAGCTCTTCATTCGTTTCTCTATCACCTAATGAAAAACCTTCATTTCTCGTAAGTGTACACTTTTAAACGAGAAATCTGTTTCATCTATTATTAATCAAGAAATAGTCATTTCTTCTAGAATATTTTCAATTCCAACCCTTGAGTTTAAAAGGCAGTCCTTTTTGGAGTTCCCCTGCAGCAGTGGTTTCGCAGTGCGGGTCGGAATTTCACCGCCTTGCTCGTTTTACCTCCGCATATATTTGCATTAGGCGGAAAGGGTTGTAATGAAAATGCGGAGTCACACTCGGCCGGTGCGGCGCATTGACGAGAGTAAGGCAGACACTGATGCAGTTCTGGTTGCAGCGGCGAGATTAGGAGAGCAGTGCTTCCATGACCGCACCTGCACCTACAACGAGCTGAACTCTGCCTGCATCCAGATCCAGCACAACGCGGTGTGCCAGTGCAAGTCTGGCTTCCACGTCGTAGCCATTCACAAGCCTCGCGAGCGCATTTTCTGCTCGGAAGGTAGGCAGCCGCTGTTTACCGCAGTCCCAATTTGCATGATACAAGGCAAACATATATGTGTATCACTCTCTCGCCAAATTCAATTAAATTCCGCACACGTCCCACCAGGCTAAATACGCTGCGGTTGTTGAGAAGAGTGATTTGTTGGAGCGGAGCACAGTGCGCACGTGCCAGATTGTCTGTGTAACAATAATGTACCAAACGGCTCGTGGAATTGGTTCAGCTTTTTTTATTATTTATTGCCACGGGTAGATGAATTACTGAGAATTTTACGTGCAATTCAAACGCGTTTGACGAGATTGGAATAAGAATCAAATTAATCTCACAATTCATGTAGCTATATGAATAAAATTCTTTATTTTAAGGTCAAGGGATCCAAACTGTAACCACTGGGATCCTAAAACTCAAATTGCATTTAATTTTTTATGAATTTTCAATATTAGAGGGATATTTTTAACCCGTTCACTAAACTGAAAATCTACATTATTTTTTTACTTGCTTTTATTTTCCGAAGCTTCTTAAGTTGATAATTTCCGCTTATAGAGAAAATATTGATGGAAATCAAAGCAGTCCTCGGTGCGGAGGCAAGTGGCCCTTGAGTGGGCGGGGTCCCTGTGCGGCCTGGTGCGCCCATGTTATCCGTTCGCGGTGTTATTGGGACCCGGGTTTCAGCATTCGTGCTAGTGCAGTGCGCGCCCTTCCCGGTCCTCCGGTCCTCGGACAGGGATAAAAAGAGCAAAAAAAATTACCAATTTTTTGGCTCCAGAAAGAATTTTTGTGCTTTTCCGTATGCTTAAGCGATTGAATAGATATATTTTTTCATTTATATTTTTGTTGCAGATTTTAATTCATCTTGTAGCGGTCTGTCCATTTATGTACGCGGCTTTTTGAGGGAAATTTTCATTAAAATGAAAATAATCATGATTGTCAGAAAGCAGAAAAGCAAGCAAACTTTTTAAATCTGATTTTCTCGTAAATTTACACAGTGCAACTTAGGAATATCACGAAAAAGCCCTTTTAGGACTAACCCCCTATTTGGGGGAGAGTCCATCATCGTGCGCTAATGCATATTTTAAACGCACGTTCGACATTCAACGGGTGCCAAATCAATAAAAGCTTCCACCCCAAAACTCGGCGAGCGCACATTGACACGCGTGCCTGTTTTGCATTTCAGACATCCTGGTGATCCGAACAGACCTGCACACGCTGTTCGGAATGGCCGCAGGCATTGCGGTGATCACGGGCCTACTGTGCTTTGTTCTGCGGCTGTACAGCAGGGCGAGGTACTCTCCGCCCAGGCACTATGCCAACGCCGGCCTTCCACCGCCTATCCTCTTCGCCAGCGAGACAGGTGCGTGTGCTGCTCCAAATTGTCATCTACGCCCTCTGCCCGCGTGTGCAAGCACACACAAACACACACAAACTCTCTCTCACATCACAATTTCCATCTCACAGTCTCAATTTTCAATAAACAGTGCTGCTTCCACACCTCCCACCAAGCCAAACACACACTCTCATTCTATTTTAGAGAATCGTGATTTTTGCATTTTGGCCCATTTTTTGCGCAGACTTGGTCCATATTTGCCAAGCAGGGAGCAGTGTGCATTTGCAAGAGATGATGCCCGCTGGTAGTGGTGTAATCAGAAATACCGTTCTTAAAACCACCAGGCTTTAAAACTCTCTCGCTCTCTTTGTGTACGTGTCCTAGTGTAAGTTCAATCAAATTCTCTCCTGGCCTTGCGGTGTCGTTTGTTCTCATCTGGCCATGTTAATGTTATTGATGTTGAAATCCGCCAACCTCTCATACGTGTTCACCTTGAGCGGATACTGTTGCTTTCTACGTTGATCTGATCCAACTTCACGTATAGATATAGAAGTTATTATTTTCCACACATGTAGATTAATACGAAACATGCTCTCCCGACGAGACTCGGATGGTCTGTCAAGCTCAATAACAGTGTTGAGTGGTTATGCAACCCGCGGGGGGCAAACGCTGCGCGGGTTGCATATCTGATTATAATTTCCTACTCTCGCCCACAGCGGCGTAACACCCTCTGACGTTAAATAATTAACTTCAGGACTGAATTAACTCGCGCTCTACACAACAATACATCTCTTAACTGTCACCTTCAAGAATTGGAATCATGCTATTAAGTATTCTATTTTTAATGGGAAAATAGATTTGTCGTTGCACGTGGTACGTGGGAAGATTTTTAATTGTTTGCGTAAATCTTTCCTACAAATATAGATGAACCGATCTGTAATCTGTCTATCCACGTAGAAAAATTCCTTTGATGTTTTAATATTTTACTAGTATTAGCTTGTGCTATGTCGCTGTCTCTTTGGACCAAAACTAAAACACCGCATCACGTTTTTTCCCTCTTGGGTCATTTAAATACCAGTTAAATACCCAAATAAATCAACACTAATCGTCTGGAAAAAGGGAATCCACATGCTGCTCTCGGCAGCAATATAAAACCAGTAACTTGGTGAACGGCTCTATTTTTACAGCCGTCCTCCGCAATAAAGTCTCAAACGTGTGCCACACTGCTCCATTGGACAAAGCCAATTTGTGTGTCTGCCGCTTCGTAAATCGCTGACCCGCTTCTCCTGCTGTGTTTTCATTTTATTCTCAGTTGCACCACAGAGTTAAAGAAGAGATCAAAGCGAGTATTTTTAGACTGAGAAAATATCTAAATTATTGGGGAAAAATCAACGCTTTCATTATTTCTTGAATAGCTAAACTCGCACTGCCATATCAAACCGGTTTGATATCAAAATAATCATTTTTGCGTATTATTTCCTTATTAGACAGCTGAGCTAAACAGGTAGCTTAGTTAGAAATGTTCTTAAATCTGTACTAAAATGATTTCTGGAATAAATTTCCACTTTTTTTAACAATAAAGTGTGGATTCTCTTACAATTAGAAACGATCGACTTAAATACTTTTCAAAAATTAAAATCTTCTTGAAACCTTTATTTGTAAAAATCGTTGACTAATTTTTACTTTCACTCGCTTTTGCCTCGTCTTACTCAATTTGTAGAGAGCCACTGACCGAGTGCGTTCCACTGACCGATGCTCCGTTTCGCAGGCATCCCCCTGGCGGTGCAACGAGCGCCGTCCCGCAGCTCGGGCCGCCACAGCGCGCCGCCCTTCTCGAGACGCGCGAGCAGTTCCCTGGGCCTGATCGGCGGTGGCCACAGCTCCTCTTCAAGAGCAGGTGCGGCCAGGGCGGCGGCCATTCTCTTGATTTCGTGTCACTTTGACCACAACCCGGTGGCCAGCACGTCTCGGCAAGAGCCGGATGAGGAGGAGCTTGAGGAGTACGAGATGGATGACTTGTTTTTTGAGATGGAGGATGACGAATCGTCGCCAGCTCTGCCAGACGAGGCAAAGTCCTGTAATAAGTTTAGAGGTGATGACCATCTGCAGGCTGCTCTGTCGATTGGTGTCAGTCTCGTAAATCTATTGGTCTGGATCACGTTACTTGCAATAACATTGCGTGGACAGTGATTGATTTCTGTTGGCGTTTTTTCGATTCTTGTGCGACTAAAATCTTTTTATAAACCAATTCTTTTAAATCCACACAAATTAAAAATCCGTTTGAAATTATCAGAGCCAAAGACCATTTTGGGAAAAATTAATCTTACAAGAGACCACTGACAAACTTTTTTGAGTCCCGAATAATATCTAATACTTGTTAAAATTGGTCAATTTGTTTTGTCCGCCTGCCATGTTCTACTTCACATTCGCATTTTTATTATTGTGTCTCTTTCGTGTTGGGCCGAAAGATGTGACCTCATAATTATATGTTTCCCCATCATTTCATGTGCTGCATTTTTTCTATGATTTTCCATTCTGCTGGCCTCATTCATGATCATGAGTCACCTCTCTATTTATTACTTCCCTTTCCTCAAATGTCTAGCTAGGTTGGCGACCAGGTTGTTTCCTTTTTTACTAAGCAATGCCATCCACTCTTTTACTTCCTCTTTTTCTGCTGATGCTACTTTTGCATTTTAATCTGTGAACAAGACTCACAAAGCTGCAATGAAATGCATGGCTTTGCTGTCAACACTACAAAATCACACTTCACAGAACTCCCCCTTTCAGTACGAATTTTGAAGTTGTCCATCAGTCCATTAATGATCACCTACTCTAAATTATCATGGAGCTTAATCAACACACGGTCGCAATCTTAATTCAAACTATATTTATATATATTGCTTCTTTCTTTCTGCCAAACTCTAAATATATCCAATGTAAACACTTATTTTTTAAATTAATCCTTGCATCTTGATCGCACAAACTCTGATTAATCTGTACAATTGATCTTTTTCACTTAAAATCAAAACACTCAGGATACGCAGGTAAACTCTTTTCCGCAACTTTTACTATACCCTTTGAAAAAGAACAGGATGAAACCCTTTTTACAGTAAACTCTAAACTAACCACACCGCACGTTAATATATCACACTTTAATAGCAGACTGAGAGAATGTTGAGCACGACTGTTGTGTTTCAGGGTCAAGACGTCCTTCCACGGCCTCGTACAACAGCAGCACGTCGTCGGTTAGGAGCTATGGCGTGAGGCGCTTGGACGAGGAAAACGAGCGCAAGAACCAGCGCCAGATGAAGCAGAAGCCCAATCAGCAGCCACTCCTCAACTTGCATAAAGGCTCGTCGGGAAATCTGATTTCTTCCTCGCTGGGAAGCGGCAGCTTCTGTCTCGGCAACTTTGAAAGAGGCAGTTTCAGCACGACGTCTCGCACTCCATTGTCCACTGATGACTTGCTTCCGTCGGTCAGAGAGCTCGTTGAGGTGGGTCTCCCTGTAGATTGGATGCAAATTGCCAATGGTGTCGATCTGGGTCAATTTGCATCGCTTATTTGAGGTGCAAGTGTGGGTGAACCACTCGTCGCGTCAAGTTTAATTTTACATACGTGGCTGCACACATTATATATATATAGTGGGTTGAATACGAGAGCCAAGTTTGCTATCATGCGCAAAATTGATCTTAATGGATGTATGTCTGTTGCTTTTATGATTTGGAAATATTGTGTCTAAGCTAATAATTTGAATCAAGCATTTTTGGCTAAGAGAAAATTTAAAGATTACTAATTGAACTTTGGTGCTTCTTTTAACTTAAAACTCTACTAATGAACTAGATAATTTCCAACAGGACTGCGGTTCACAAGCTGTTTAGAAACAAATGTCTCTCATCATGTAATGATGGATTCCTCTTTTATAATTACAATTAGTTTTTATGTTGAAATTCTAAAGTCTTTATACTGTACTAGTAGCAAATTACTTGAATGCGCGTAGCTTGTAGGGTTTTTACCTAGTTTAGTGAAAAGTTTATGTGATTAGTTCATTTAAATTCATTTACTGAGCTCTGTAAATATGGTTTGTTTTATAATTGGACATACATACAGATATTCACTTCAATTGAGGGGAAATTCACTGATCAGACAAATCTATTGGTGTTTTAAGATTAGAAAAGGCTACAAACAAAAAAATGCAAAAATTACAGTTTCCAAAAAATGGGTTGTTCTAGGCTCATTGTCAGTACGTTTTTAACAAATCCATAGAGAAAATTCTAAGCTGACTAATTTTTTTCATGAAGAACAAAATTGTCTTACAGTTTTCTAAAAATTAAAAAGAATGAAATAATTATGTTTGAAATTCAAAATTTTGATTGGCTTGATTTTTTAATTTTTTGTCCAGCCAAAAATTAAGTTACTATGGAACAAGTTAGTCAACGCGGCTCATAAAATTTTTAGCAATTTTTTCTTAAGCTATTTGCAGTTTTTTTGGTTGAATAAATAACCTAGGGACTGTCAAAGATGATAAATCCAGTAAACCCATAAATTTGTCTTGTCAAAGAGTCTACCTTTTAAACATAACCACGAATTGAGGAAAACTGGATTTGAATGCATAACGTTCACCTGGTGATCTTAGTAAAAATTGTATAATTGTGCATGAATTCAATGGACACTTAAATCATCTTTAACGTCGAATCCTAAAACATCCTTCTTGTCTGTCCAGAAATTTTCATGTGTTTATTTCTTTTGAGGAATGGATATCATTAATAAGTTTTTAATAACGTGTCAATAGAACAAGTACGAGTAGTTAAAATTATTACTAATGAAAAGCTAAATACTTTTTTTATATTCAGTCTAACCAGCCCAAATATTCATTGCTGCTTTTGCATTTCGCAGCCCATCTCACAGCCTGGGAGCAGTGGAAGTCAGCACAAGCCGAGAACAACCTCTTTGCAGCCGATAATCGCACCTTCCTCTTCCTCGTCCGAAAACTCTCCAGTCGACGAAGGACCGCCAAGGTTCTTTGACGACGTTTCGCCCTCCTCCCCTGTGCCGTAGCAACTCCAAGTGACTGCTGAAATGAAACTGCGATCAGACGTGTTGCTGAAGAGCAAGTTCCGGTGCATTTAGTGAACACACACGCCTTTTGGAACAAGCCTAAGTGTTGCTCCGCGGCATGCTTTTCACGGAACAAGCCATTGATGTATGGTTTCATTGTGATATCACTGTGTCTTGCTGTTTATCTGTCTACACCTGTATCAATGACCAAGTTGCTTACAAGACGATCGTTTGGAGAACATGGAAAGACGGAAAGCAGTGCATCAAAATATTGAGTTTTGCTGTTTTGTTTCAAACAAGACTTTTAACCAGTCGAAACCATCGATAATAAGCAAAAGATGCGAAGATGTAGCAAAGAAAAATACTCACTGTTAGGTGGATGTAATGTTTAAGAGTTCCAGAGTTTAAGAGCAGTTTTGTGTTGGCTTTAAAGTGGTTTAATTGCTCAAACTCAATATCACAATTGCAGCTCATATATATTTCAAATTTAATAAATAATATTCAGCAATATTATCCCAAGAAAAAATATCTTTAGCAAATTAAACCACTTTTAAAGCGAATTTAATAGTTATGAAATTTATCAAATTCTATGATGCAAATATAATTTTGTAGGTTCCATCTTTAGACGACTAAAACTGTTATTATAGCTTTTAAAGGCTTCAATTTTTAATTCAAAAACTGGTAGCATTTAAATGTCAAAACTACAACATTCTGTTGCTTTAGCACAACTCAACAACGCCTAAATTACACTGTAGGAGCCTCAAAGTAAGTTTGATGCAATATAAGCAGACCGGACTGGGTAATAAAGTGCTTGCCATACAGCGTAACAGGCAAAAGGTAAACATTTCATGTAACAATATTTGTACCAACAAGTAAAAGATGAATAATAAAACCGACCATGTAAAATATTGTCACAAAATTTCCTTCAAAATCTCCTGTTGCTCTTCGTGCGTGAAGTTGCTAGCAGTGCAGTTGAGCTCATCGCAAAAAGCTCGGACTAGAACAGGGGCGACTTGCTGCACGGTGACGTTCTGCCCAAGCAGCTTGGTGAGCGACGTCACCTCCTTTCCGACTAGGCCGCAGGGCACTATGTGTCTATACCAGGACAACTCCGTGTTGCAGTTGAGGGCCAGACCGTGACTGGTGATGAACCGGCTGGCGTGAACCCCTATTGCGCAGATCTTAGCATTGTTGACCCAAACACCGGTCTCGTTTGGCTCCATTGAAGTACGGACACTGTCCACCCCAAAGTGTCTGCACGTCCGCATCACTGCCTTCTCTATTAAACAAACGTAGCTGCGGACGCCTAGGTTCAATTCCTTCAGGTTGACAATGGGGTAGGCGACCAACTGGCCGGGCCCGTGGAAGGTGATCAAACCTCCGCGGTTGGTTCGGTGGAAGTCAGCACCCAGGCGCCTCAGCCGCTCCTCCTCGTCAAACGGGTAAGGGTTTGTCCTGATTCCGATGGTGTAGACTGGGGGGTGTTGAACAAGAAGAATCACGTTTTGTGCCTTCTGTGTCTGGTGGCGAGCAGCAAGCACCTTCTGAATTTTATACGCTTTGTCATATCTGATTGATCCAGCGGCCCAGTAGCGTAGAAGGGGTTGCATCTGGAAAACAGATTTAAAAATTAAGAAATCAGAAGTCAGCCATAAGAAATTATAAATAGGTTGATTGCGAGACTATGTATTTTATGTCATTCATACATTTATTGTTTTGGTCACGACTCAGTAAGCGTCCACGTACTTTTTGTGACTCAATTACTGGGATTTAACAAAAGTTGTTTACCTTGACATGATGGCATGAACGAATTTTTGGCGCGGGGGTGGATGATAATTGTATCTGGATGCTTATTGAGTCACCATGATAATCCAAACTGTACATTATGTGTCTTTTTCTTAAATAAAAACAAAACAAAGGGACCTATTTATCATACGACTCTCTCTAACAAACCTTTATAAAATTATGTATCTATGAGATTATATTCCTTGTGCTGTTATAACTTAAGGTCGAGGAAAACTGCATCGCAGCTATGTAGATATGTAGTTCCTAAATAATTTCAATTATAATAATATAATTATGTAATCAACTGTGCCTACTGATGACACTGGCTCACACTGGCTTGAGCTTTGACATTACTAACGATTACTAAATTTTCACTGTCAGCTTCAGCTGATACTCTGAACTTTCAAACCTTGCGCGCCATTCTTCGTTCTTGCAACTTGCAACCAATCGTTCGCTCGAAGCTCAAAGAACAAGTGACAGTCGCTGATGACGCTGATTCGTCGCTCCGCTCTCCGCTCATCGCTCCCTCGTTTGTTTCGTTAGTCGTTGATAGTTGTCGATGTCGACGATCGTTTCGTCTCCCGAAGCCAATTGCAACGCGCGTCTATCGCTTTAAACAAATCTTCAATTTTCTGTAAATTTCGGACACACATTCTGTAAGTGTTACAGTTTATTAAAATTTGATCGGATGCGTTTCCTAGTCGGTCTTATTTATCGCTCTAGAAAGCGTGGTTTTCGACGCCAATTATGTTCTAGAAACAAGCGTCGCCGGGTGCATTTCCCGCCATCTCGAATCTTTCTCTAATAGATTGGAATTTTAGCATTGATTGATTTTGTCTTTTAGCTCCATTACTTGCAAGTTACGTTCATCTTGGTTATGCGTCAATCCAAAACGTGCAATCTTTTTCTCCCCAATATGTAATTTGACGGATTTCTACGCCCTATTGTAATGAGATTTGATAATAAATAGCATACATACATATTATGGAAAAGTTAATTTTCGCCACCCCTACTTTAACATGGGATTCTCATAAGAACTGGCGAGATGTGTAAACTGGCAGAAACTGTTATGTACTTTACCATACATCAAGCATATTTATTCTTTTTATTCGTGTCTTAGAGCAACGCATTTTTTATCCGCATTTTTCATAATTTGCATTGAAAGGACGCTTCTCCATTTTCAAACATTCCAGACACACACACACACGAAAACCTAAACACATAATATTTTGTTGTACATAAACAACTCTAACAAGTTTCTTGTGTATGCATCCTTGCAAGTATGTAGCTATGTATGTATTATTGAAATGTTTGTCGTTGCGGGGTGGCCGCACATTTAGGAAAGGGAATAATGACCTTCTCTGTTTGACTGTTAGAGACTTGACTTATTTATTTCACACTCCGCACTCTCTGCGTGCACACATACATACATTCATGAAATACCTGAGTGAATACTTGGGATATACATACATATTATATAGCAATTGTGAAGACAAAATTTGATCTGTTAGGATCTATATTAATGTATTATTTTAAAATTTTTGAGCTAATATTTTATAAGCATCATCTTGTATTCCCTTAAATTCTAAGCAAACATAATTATGTAATAAATGAAATGAATAATATCAATGCAAAAACTTTTACATTTAAGTGAATGGAGAATCTAATTAATTTCTTGTCACCACCGTAAAAAATATGGTCAATAAATTATGAAAAAAAATGACGTGAATACTTTCACTGAATTATAATAATTGTGTTACACCATTACAGACAGCCATGTCCAAGAAGCACGATGATGCTGGTGACAACCAAGAGGAGGAGGAAGAATACTCCGTGGAGAAGGTGCTGGACAAACGCATAAGGAATGGAAAGACAGAATATCTGCTTAAGTGGAAGGGCTATTCAGAGTGAGTCTAGCCTTGCGAGTTTAAATTTTATAAAGTTCTAAGTCTAAGTTGAACACATTTTAGTGCTGACAACACTTGGGAACCTGAGGAGAACCTTGACTGCCCAGATCTCATCTCTACCTTTGAGAACAGTCGCAAAGAAAAGGAGATGAAGAAAAAGGAAAAGCCTGAAAAGGAGAAGGCTAAGAAGAGACCAGCACCAGCTTCTGTCACAGAAGACAAGCCAAAGCCACCACAAAAGAAGAAAACAGCAGAGGTAGCTTTAAATTCCACAATTTCTAGGTGTTTAATTTTGAACTTAAGATTTCATTGCAGGAGGACAGTAAGCCGCGTGGTTTCGCGCGAAACTTGGAACCCGAGAAGATCATTGGAGCCACAGACTCCAGTGGAGAGCTCATGTTCCTGATGAAGTGGCAAGTCAATTTTATTCGATACTTGCAGTGAGAGTAACGCAAACGCGTTGTTTGCAATAGATGCCTGGGCTTCTCAGTCACACACATTTTTGTTAAATATGCACTGAAGCAAATTTCTACATATTTGAATTTTTTGCAGCAGTATTTTTCAAGATTTTTAAGATATCACTAACTTAGTTTCTTGATACAAAATGGTACCATTTTGGCTAAACTCTGCGCGGAATTAATTCAGAGTGATAAGCTATTAGTGAAATTTAGTGAAGAAAATTAACATGCTTTCATACTGTACTGCTACTGTATTGGCACCTCGGCCTTGGTTCAAGAGTACTTAAGATTCCAAAGTAATTTTTTCACTGCGGATCAGCAAAGCAACTTGACCTTCTATAAAAAAAATTAATACCGTATAGTAATAGTTATAGAGTTCTTAATCAGCGATTTTTGAAAACAAACGACTTTTCCCTCTGCTGAATAGTGTCAAAAAGAGAAGACTAGTGACTTTGGCTTTGCTCAGCATAATGGTCAAAACGGGACATTTTTCAAGGACTCTTAAATTCTCTGCATACTGTAGTTATGATTTTTGTTTTGGGTGTAAACAAACGCTGATTTGAGACCTAAAGGGGCTACAACACCCGACAATAACAATACTAGAACGTTTTTTTAATATCATTTACAGCCAACCATACTGAATTGATTTCCGCGCACAGATTATTAGCTATTCTTTAATCTTAAATACATATTATAAATAAGCTTAGATTGATTGCATGCATTATGTTGATGCAAACGTGTTTAAGAAGTTGCATATGATTGTGTATATATAATGAACCGGGAACCACTGCAGCACTCAAAAAATTTCCAATTAAAATGTTTCCATAACGAAATTCATGAAATATTTTCCATAATTTTGTGTAGGCATAATTTTCAATGAACAATAATAATAAAGTTGGATATAAAATAAACAAATTGTGATGCAAATGTCATTTTAATCTTATATTATGTGATTTTCAGGAAAGGAACTGACGAAGCAGACCTAGTACCTTCCCGCCAGGCCAACAAGGAATGCCCCCAGGTGGTGATTGCCTTCTATGAAGAGCGACTCACTTGGCACCAGTCAAACCATGATGAAGTTGAGGCGAATGAAAGTTAGGTTTGGTACAAAAATCCTCTTTTCAATTTGTATAAGTATAATTTTAATTATGATACACATTATTTGTAAGTGGAAGGAGTTAAAATTTTGACCCTTAACTGTAACCACTTTAACTTCACTTAGCTGTTCACTGTTCAAATCAAATATTCGCGAATTAAATCAATCTTGATGTACATTATGCCATTTTTTTATTTGGAAAATTACCTGAGAACCAGTGAGAATTAGACTATCAATTGTTATTCTTTTTTCTTAGGTCTTGCAGGGGGTTTAAGAGAGTACTTACTACTTATTTTAAAGTCACGCGCCTTTAAGGAACGCCATCCTGAAAAGTCACGGAAACAATTTAATTCTTGGGCTCGTGTTTATCATTTCTCAAAATTGTTCGCTTTTCTGAAAGCCTTACCCAATTTATTTTATGTATTTATTTATTCGTTAATTCAAATTGAAACGATATTATAATGAAGAATAAGTTAAGTGATTATTGTAGCCAGATTATCTATAGTCTTTGGTCACTTCTTGAACATATTTGGCATGTCAGTTTGTCATGAAAAATCTTTCACATCGGTATGCATTTTTTGGATTCCTCTGTGAGCTAACTTGCATAAATTGCTCCTCGGCATATTTTTAGTCAAAAATATAAGGCAGGAACGTGAACCAATTTAGGTTACTAGGTTAAATAGCAACGCAACCAATTTATCTTTGGACCTTATAGTAAACATTCAAAAAATTTGAGCCATGAAAATTGTTTTACTCCGCATCAGCAAAGTAGCTTTTGTAGATGTTGTGCTATCAAACATGTTGCATTCCCAGATTCCATTAAACTTTTTATTTATGTTCTGCACAATTTAGGAAGGGAGTGTAAAATATTCCATGTCATAGCTATTTGTTGTGATTCAGCTGTGGTGAGCGAAATTTTAAGCATCAAATAGGGTTCGTTCAAACAACAGGTTTTAATGTTAATTCATTGTTTATTTGTTTACAAAGATTTACAACAAGACATATAAACGAGGAACATAAATTAATTTGCAATTTTTTAGGAGTGCAAGTTTTGTACAAAATGAGATAGCTACAAAACAGTAATAATTACACACAAATGCGATATTTCAATAACTTAGTAGACATATCCTTGCGATCCGGTCGGGCCACGGTGGGAAGGTGTTCCGTAGTTGGGGGAGGGAGCGGCTCTGCTTCCACCCGCATTGAAGTTGTCCTGAGAAGCACCGAAGTTCTGGGGAACCTGCTCAGCGTTGAAGCGGGGTCCAGAGGGTACTCCTGCGGGAGAATAGGGACCACTGTTGGAACCTCCTGCAATGGAAGATGATTTCGGGTCAGAAAACTCACTAGGAGTCAGATCATTGGAAGCGGAGGTTGAGGTTCCTTGAGCTGGCCTCACGTTTTGGCCCGGAATAGCGTTGCTTCCTGTAAAAGTGTTTGATGCGCCGCTAAAAGCAGGACTAGTTGTTCCAGACACCGCATTAGGGCGATTATCAAAAGCAGGACTAGAACCAGGTTGATTAAAGGAGCCAGGTATCGAAAAAGAACCGAAGCCAGGGTTAGTTGCTGTGTTTTGACCAGTACTTTGTTGGACCTGGCCAGGTCTGTTGGCAGCTGAATTTAGGTTGTTTTGCGCTCCCTGTCCAGGACCAAACGCAGACTGTCCCTGTCCAGGGTTGGGAGCAGATTGACCTTGTCCTTGCGTTTGGCCAGGATTGTTAGTGGCTGGGCTGATAGGTCGTTGTTCAGGGTTAATGAAAAAATTTTGTCCAGCTCCCGCATTAGGGCGATTATCAAAAGCAGGATTAGAGCCTGGCTGGTAATAATTGCCAGGTGTTGAAAAAGAACCAAATCCAGAATTAGTTGCAGGGCCTTGGCCTACATTTGATGGCTGGGCTTGACCAGCGTTGCTGTTTTGCGTCCCTAGTCCAGGTTCAAATGCAGACTGTGCCTGTCCGGGGTTGGGAGCAGGTCTTTGGGATGGACCAGGATTCACTGAGGGATTGGTAGTGACTGGCCGTTGTTCAGGGTTAACGAAAATATTTTGTCTGGGATTATTGAATGAACCTTGGAAATTCTGAGGTTGGTTAGTATTTTGCGGAAGCGAGGAAGCAGCGTTTTCGTTAGTTGTGGGAAGCTGGCCTTGCCCGCCAGGGCTGGGCGCAGAATTTCCCACTAGCGGCTGAGCGAAGTTAGTCTGGCTACCCACAAACACCGGACCACCAGCTATCGGTGCAGCGTTACCTTGGGCGGGAGCTCCATAGTTGCTACCTGGAGCCTGAGGGGAGGGAGAGCCGAATGTTGGGGACGGTGAGCCACCGAATCCGGCGTTTCCGCCGAAACCTTGGGCTGGCTGGCTGGACGGTGCAGAAGGACGCTGGTTAGGCGCGCCGTAGGTCGAGGAAGGCTGCTGCGGCTGCTGAGCGCCAAAGTTGTTGCCTCCTGCGCTGGGGGCGCCGTAGTTCTGGGAAGGTTGCTGCTGGGGACCGAAGTTGTTTCCTCCAGCAGAGGGCGCTCCATAGTTCTGGGAAGGAGCAGAAAATCCGCCCTGGCTTGGTCCTCCTTGAGGGTAGCCGCCCTGGTTTCCACTGGGGTAGCCTCCTTGTTGCTGAGCACCGCCAGCAGGGGCAGAGCTAGGGGCACCGTACGACTGAGAGGGCTGCTGGGCTGGGCTGGAGCCTCCAGATGGGTATCCTCCGAAGCCACCGCTGCTGGCGCCTCCGAATTGCTGCTGGTTGCTCAGTGTGTTCTGCCTGGGGTCGTTAGCATAGGTGTTGCTAGCAGGACCAAGACCAAAGTTGCCTGTGAAAGGAGATATTTAAAATATTTTAGTGCAAATTCTCGTTTTTCTCGTTTAAGCTTTCTTAAGGCTCAGAGTTGGGACTTAGAAATATGCTATGACGAAGAGTAAAATAAATAATTTAAGATTAAATTAAGCCAATGTTGAAAAAAATGTTCTAGTGGCTATAGAGGTGTATCAGAATAATTTCAATTGTACTCATCCGAGGTTGTTTAATTTAATCATACAAATAGATATCCATTTGGATTTTAGTTTGGAATAGCTGCACAGTTGTATATAGAATTTGATTTTGTTTTTATGTGCAGACCGATTAGATATCCGTTCCAAATCCGTTTTTCTTTATGGGATGGATCAGGAGTAACAATTAACACATCTGTTTTTTGAGATATTGGCTGTTAACGAAACGAAAATATTTGATAGAAACGGCTTTAATTTAATTTGGTTTTTGCTACCTTTTTAAAAATGTTTGATTTACTATTTTGATATACGTTGAAAATTTTTAAAACGTAAAACTAACCATTGTTGGGTGTTCCGTACGACTGAGAAGGCGCTTGAGCAGCTCCAGTATTTCTGCTGGGCGCTCCATACGATTGAGATGGTGCCTGGGGCGCGGCGTTAGGTGCTCCATATGATTGGGACGGGGCCTGTTGACGAGGGTTTGAGGCAGCAGGGGTCGGGCCTTGGGGTGCGGCGCTGGGAGCTCCATACTGCTGGGATGGGGCTTGAGGTGCGGAGTTAGGGGTTCCATAAGTCTGAGAAGGCTGCTGGGGAGCGGAGTTTGGGGTGCCGAAAGATGGGCCGGACTGTTGAGGGGCGCCGTAAGTTGAGGCAGGAGCCGAGAAACTAGGCTGGCTTGCGCCACCTCTAGGGTATCCTGATCCGCCAGCATTATTATTCTGGTTGCCGAATGACGACTGCTGCTGGCCAAATCCAGCACTGGGGACACCGTACGATTGAGAGGGCTGCTGAGGGGCGGCATTGCCAGGAGCTCCAAAGGACTGGGAAGGCTGCTGTCCAAATCCAGAAGCAGGACCAGCACTGGGAGCGCCGTACGATTGAGAGGGCTGAGCGGAAGAGGGCCTAGAACCTGAGGAAGGTGCACCGTAGCTAGAAGAGGGCTGCTGACCTCCAAATCCACCGCTGGGACTAGCACTGGGAGCGCCGTACGATTGAGAGGGCTGAGCGGAAGTCGGCCTAGAACCTGAGGAAGGTGCACCGTAGCTAGAAGAGGGTTGCTGACTTCCAAATCCACCAGAGCTTCCAGAGGACTGGCCTCCAAAACCTGAGGGGCCTGCGTTGCTAGGTGCGCCGTAAGACTGCGAGGGCTGCTGCTGTTGCTGCTGCTGTCCGCCGAATCCTCCCTGCCTTCCACCGCCGCTAGGTGCGCCATATTGTTGAGAAGGTTGCTGAGGCCTACCAGCACTGGGGGCGCCGTACAGACCGGATGGCTGTTGAGTACCAAATCCTCCGGCACCGCCGCTGGGTGCTCCGAATCCGCCGCTGGGGCCGCTGCTGGGTGCTCCATAAGACTGGGAAGGACGCTGGGCGCTGGGAGCGCCAAAGCCCTGCGAGGACTGCTGGGGAGCGCTAGGGGCACCATAGCTCTGCGAGGGTTGCTGGGGGGCTGCAGGTCTGGGTCCGGAGGGTGCGCCATAAGATGAGGAAGGCTGCTGTCCGCCAAAACCACCGCCGGATGGGGCGCTAGGGGCGCCATAAGACGACGAGGGAGCGCTGAACTGGCGAGGTGCGTTGTTTCCAGATGAACCAAAGGAGGAGGGCAGACGACCGCTGCCTTGACCTCCGGACAGTCCTCCGAATCCAGGGCTCTGCTGAGAAGGAGCGCCGTAGGAGTTGGACGGCTGCGACTGCGGGAAGGAAGCAACAGTCTGACCGTTCCTGCTGTTGGGCGAGCTGCCGGTGTTGATGGGTCTACCAGGCGAGAACGCGGGAGGACCATAGGAGGTAGACGGCGTGTTGGCGCTGGCGATCGGAGCTGAAATCCGGAAATTATGGGGTGAGTGAAAGATTCAATCTTTCTGGGGGTTTTACCCTCTCGCTTCTTGGCAGCAGCACTTTTGCCCTTCGTCACGGCTGCGTCGGCGGTAATCGCCAGAGCAGCTAGCAAAACTGCAAGCACCTGAAAATCACGAGGTTTTAAAATTAAAATATGTGCTATAAATAAGGAAACGGGTCTACCGTCGCGTTTTTTTATCAATTATATCACACAGGCGTGTTATGATGAAATTTTGAACGATCTTAGGATTTTGTTGCGTGCATCCGCTAAAAAAATAATGATGATAGCATCAGGAAGGTGCGAACAAGTGCAGCTCAAAGCATTGAATGAGCGGCGGCGGCGCCCACACAATGCCTTTGCGTGTGAGACTTGTTAAAACTTTCGCCCTCTAGTAATTACTCTGCGCGCGGCATCAGCCTGTAGGAAATCTGGCTTTGTGTATCTAATTGTAATTACAGAGATTGAAAATACAAGCAATGCACTCTGCAGTTAATCCAATTTTATTGTTATTCACCTAATTTGACCATTGTCGGTTTCTCTCTAGGTTTCTAAGACAGCAATTTAGTGAAGTGTGATGTGAATTTTGTATGTGGATGAAAGTTAACTGGTCTTTACTGTAAGTGTTAACTTTGCAAAATTAAAATTACTCCACCAGACATTCAAGTATAATAATAAAAACTTGAGATAAACTTTAATTATATAATTAAGTTAAAATTCTTGAACATTTAACTAACTAGCAAGTTACATATTAATTTACCGATTTTTAATATTATATTGTTGGGAGGAAAAAAATATTTGCTTTTTCTATTTTTCAGAGATTGATACTTCATCTATCTAGAGCAAAGTTTCAGTTTTTTTGCAATGAAAAAAATGAATAATTTCGCATATCCTGATGTGACGTTTTATGTATATATAAAAATACAAATCATACTTGTCATGGAAAATACTTGCAATCTTTTAGGTTGCTGGTTGTTGCGGTTAAAAGTTACTATTTTAAATACATAAAGAAAATGGTTTAACTCACCCTCATTGTGGGATGCAAGTGCATTTTTCTGTGCGGTGCGCAAATGAAGAGGGAAGGTGCGACTGTGTTGTATTATCCCGAGAGGCTGTGCACACTGATGACTACCTGACACGCGAAGTATGTTTTATAGTCGATCCTCCCACCAGCATGTGCTGAAGTGCATTTACCACAATCAGCCGCGTCTTATCAATGGAAGGGCAGAGGAGCAGACACCTCGCCAGCGGCAGGGGTTACTGCCTGCAGCGTGTTGTGCTTTACCGCCACCAGTTACCTCAGGAAGTGAAAGGATGAGCTGCTTCATCGGAGGCTGCTTTGCATACAACACTAAATTATTATTTCCACGGTGATGTCATCCCCCGTGCTTTGATCAATAACTGATCGTGTTGACCACTTTATTACTCAATTAATTTTTCAACGCTCAGGTGTAAAGCGTTTCAAAATCATTAAACTGAACTCTTCGCCTGTAAAAGTACGTCAAGGCTACCTGATTTAATTGTTACTTGATCTCTCGTAATAACTTTTCGTATCTGATTCTCGTTAATTTTAATGATTTTTATTTGTCAATTTTGAAACAAAGCGGTTAGTGCAAAACCTTCAACTTGAGGTCCCTTTACCACACAAAATTATTTTATAATCGAGATTTTTATTGTTGCGTGCCTTAAAGAAGAATAATCTGCAGTAGTAAAAAATTTAATTAATTTCGAACGTTTTATTTGGCACATTTTAAGATGTGCTCCACAGCAAATTTTGTAGGTTAATGATCAAAAACTCAAAACTATAAAAACAGCAAGGAAAAATATTTTAAGCTACTCAGAACCAGTGGTTTTCAATAACTTAATAATGAATTTTTTATGGAAATTTGAAAGTTTTGCAAAAAAATTTGACGACCAAATCTTAACTCTGTAGGATTAATAGTTAATTGAGGATTACCCCCATTCCTTATCTCAATTTATATTTTTGAATTTTGTTAATAACAAACAGTAGGTCAAAGCCAAAGACACTTTTCATTAATTTCGGTCAGTACACCTGTTCATGGGATGGATGGGATGAAAAATTATAAGTTACTTAGTATCACACTAATATGTGTGTCCTTGAAATGCAAATTGCATGGGTTTTTGCGCAAAAGCCACAATCACACACGCATCTGAATAGCGCACCGATAATGACTAGATGGCCATAATAAATAGTTGCATTTCACGATGTGTGCGCATCTCATAAAATTATTTATTGGCAGAAATAATGCGTGACGGACACCGATTTGACACACTATTGTGATGTAAGCGTGCAGAAAATAATTTCTATGTTCGGTTTGGCACAGAAAAGAAGCATTCATCTCGGACATTGTCATAACACTGCAGATATCACAAAAACTTTCCCCGCGCCAATCCGTGAGAGTCCAACCCAGGAGATCTCAATGCGCACGCGGTCCCGGCACTGCATGCATAATGCACAGCACATGCCATACAAATGCTCTCCAAGCATATGTTGAATCATTTGGAGTACATTAACGCGATAAATTTCACGCCGTGTGGCTCCTTTGAGCGCACGCATTTAATTATTCAATAATGACATGGTAGCAGTTAAAAGCGCGAATTTCGTTTCGTGCTTCACTAATTAACACGCGAACCCACTTAATTTATTTTATCACAAGCACGTCCCTGCAAATGAAGCTGATTATTTAAGTAATATGCATAATGGTATCTTGCATCTTTCTTGATGAAGAAGTTGGTTTCACTTTTCGTCATGTTTCGCTCGTGTGTACATCTCCAAAATGAGTAAACCGCGCGGTGGATTTTTTTATTGCTGATTGTAAGCCGTTCAGGGGTGACGGATTTTCAACATTATTAAATTAGTGGGGAATTCGATCTCTGACATTCTTAAAGGTTTAACATTATTTGTAATATTTGAAAGATTTTAGGAAATTAACAATATTTGGAAAAATTTGAGTTAGGAAACTTTACTGATGCAAAATAAAAAATACAATCTCGCAAATTTATAGATATTTCGTTGAATTGTATGATAAATATATGAATTTTCTTGAATTAATAAAAGCATAAGGATTAACCAAAAAAAAAGTAAATATTTATTATCATTTCGCATCATTTTGTTCTTGTCTAGTTTGATTTATGATAATGGTATCTATATATAGGCATTTGAAGAGCATCCAAATTATTTCATTGTTATGCAGTCCACTCTTTGACTCACTGGCAAGGTCGCGACTTTTCTAACGTAATGGTTCACTTGGTTCGTTTTTTAAATTCACAGAATTTGATACATTGCTCCTAGAATCACTATTCAGCGCTCTCTTTAAAAAAACTGTAGGACCGTGGATCGGTGGTGTCTTGAATATTAACTAGCAGAATTCGTCATCTCGGCTTTCTTTTTCTGCTTAATGTCTTCTGGATTTGAAATTCCGTACGTCAAACAGAAATTGTATCAAATTATTTGTTTTGCGTGACACACTTGGTATATATTATGATGAAAGTGAAATTTGTATGCACTTATCGTCGACTGAATAAAATTCAGCACCGTGTAAATATTGGCCTAAGCGTGCTGGCGTAGCGGACGCGGAAAAATTTTGCTCGCGATCACCACCTTTCGCATTATAGACAACTCAAAGATTTTTCGGTTGGATATATAGATTTAAAGATATCAACAAATTTGCTTAAAACAATTGAAAGAGGAAACAGGAAACATTCATGATCATTTTTAAGGCTCAAATAGTGAAATGCGATTTCTTATTTATCGTATAAGTCATATAATTATAAATCTTTGCGCGTGTGCGTCTCTTCCTGCGCTTATACATCAGTGCTGTAATTTATGCCACTTTAATGGAAATAAACATCTGCAATTGACATGAGAGTTTAGCACTTTCCTATTAAAACTCGTTTTGTATACTGTAGAAACGACGATGCTTATCGCAAAATATTGTTTAAGTAAAGACACACATGTGTTGAATTTTCTCCAATTAAGCAATGATTAGAATACAATATTTTTAAGATTGAGCTACGTGGATTATCTACTCAGTTAATATATAACGTCATGATTCACTCTATATATTTAGGATAATTGGTTCTTTTAATTTAAAAAAATATCATTTGAAAACATTTGAATCGGAGCAAATTGCACATTAAAATTTTGGTGCGTATATTTAAGACAGTTCTTTTTAGTAATTTCAAATCAACTATTTTTAAAACCGAAAAGATCACAGGTAGGTTTTTTATATAAAAACCCGGGTAGGGATGTAATAATTAATAGCGTCCTCTCCCTTTCCTCACTTCTGTAACCACCGGCGTTGACCAGAAAATTATGATGAAAAATTTTAATGAAATTTTCTTGGAGCTTTCAATGGTTGATGCATTATGCAATTAGTCAGCATCTTCTACTTTGTTAATTTTTTTTAAATGTCTTCTTTTTACAATAACCCTCTGCCTTCCACCTCGAAATCACAATAGCAATAGCTCACACTAATTAGGTCATTTCCATCTACATAAAGGTATAGTTAGTGAACAAAATGTCAAGCATGCACTGGATCGTCTGTTCAGCACGAAACAAAGTGTCTATTCATTCGCTTTGCTTACGCGAATTGTAATAAATTATCTCATGGGGTTGACGTAGACATTAGCGCCGAATTAATAATGCATCAAAACCAGTTTCACGTAAGCGTGCATTACATGTCTGGACCATCCGGCTTACTGTGAGCAGCAATTGGAATTCTGTGTGCGCTACTGAATAATAAGTATATTGAGTCAGTTTATCAGACGGCATATGTGTTCGTGTGCGCGCGGTTTAGCATCAGAGAAAGTTCATCACAAGCGCAGCATGTTCTTGCTCGGTAGACGCGAGATGCACCATTCAAAATAGCCGCCTCTCATTGTTCTATAATCCAATTGCAGAGACGTAAGTGTTTGCTTTTGATTTCTCAATCTGGATGCATAAATTTCTCGAATCCATCACCTTTTGTTAAGTAAGGGTCAACCATCACGGAAAGTAGACTATGGAGTGCTCTTAATCCGTGTGACTCATCATTGTGCAAAGATTGTTTACAAGAGCGCGAGTTTTATATCTTTTAATTGCGGTTCACGGACGTGAAAAACAATTTAAACCTTACAAATCATGTTCTGTCCTTCTGCAACCAAATTAAATTAAAATATCAATCATAGAACGTAATATTAAAAAACTGGACATTTTGCAGGTTTCAATATAAATTTTATTCACTATAAATTATTCATGTGTAAACTAGGTAATAACGAGCTCTCATTATCTCACAATATAAATTAAGGTGAGCCTTTCTCGTAGAAAAGAAAAGCTTTCGTGTTAAAGGATAACACGCGCATTGCGTGAAATGAGCCTCTATCTAGTATTAGAGCCAATGAGTAAAAATAAACACTACGAGAAAACATGGCAATATCTAATGCCAAGTCTGCCATAGCTTCGCTAAAAACTTTAAAGAACTGAAAACGGCCTCGTTATAGGTTTAAAAATTCTGAGTTCCATAAATATGTAGCTTCCAAATCGTCTTTTAGCCCCGATATAGTAACAGCATGCTTGTACTATAAAGCATTTAACTAGCCCACTTTGCAGAGCGCTCACCTTGCTCTCTCTCGCGCGAGCGCGCGCGCGCCCACCCCAGGCCACCCATGCAAACTTAACCCTATTGTACTTTTTGACTCCCCTTTCGACACGACTGCTCCTCGCTCTACAAGGATAAAATTGCAAGTATTAAGATGACTTCAGGGTTTATCCGACGACAAGTAAGAATGAATGAATGAAGAATGAAATGATTTATTTAAATAAAATTACCCTATTGTATTTTAAATAAATATTACATCTTTTCTCGTGTTTTTTTTATGATAATTTGGAGTAGTGCCTTCTTCACCGCAAAAGGGCACGAACCGACAAGGCTATTACCCTTGGTCCGATAAAATAAAACGTTTCTTCTAAGAATGGGAGAATACATCATGCTCCTTGTGGCCTTGTATAAATTAGTGAGTGCATTTTTGTTAAGAAATTTAAAAAAAAACTGATGAGGGTTGAATTGCACTTTCGCTATTAAAATCTTCATACTAGGCAGATAGCAGAAAAATCCACTGTTGTGGAGTTTGAGCTTTGTGGATACATGCTCACCTAATTTACTTTCATATTTGCATAATTATACATCTTATCATTACCATACCTGCTGTTTTATACTTTTAAACTGTACGTTTTACTGCAGTTGCTCGCATTAATTGGAAAAAATTTGCAAATGCCAAGGAATGGTTCAAAAGAGATCGGTATCTCGATCTTCTCAGGACGTGTTTGAAGAGCATTTATACCTTTCGCTGCAGATTGTGAGCTTTGTCGCACTCTTTGGCGAGTTAATTTCGATGGCGCTTTCCATACAAAAAGTGAGAATTGCGACTGAAAAGGATACTCTGACTCTCTGAGGTCGCTCGTTCTTGAAGCGACAGGTCATTCAGGTTGGAGTAAAGGTTTAATAAGCACTTTCCTCAGGTATAAATGCTCTTGTCGTCTTTCAAGACAGTTTTGACCTTTCACTATCAATCTTTTCAGACAAAGCTCTCTCAATCTCAACTGCACTCTAATTAAGTGTGAACTTCAGAGCAATGGCAGAAAATTCTGCTATGTGCTCGAGACGCAGAAAATGACGCAACAATTATTTCTGTGGTTGGAATACCGGCAGCTTTGTGTTTTCCGAGAGCTGACAAGTGATGCAATTCGCTGGAATCATCAGAAACACGACGAGTTATTGTTCTGTCCTAGGCGAACAGAGGCACGTCTTCATCCAATTTTACTGCCGCGCGCGTAGATTTTAGAGAGCAAATAAATTTTGTTTTAGCGTGCTCTCCGCGCGCGGTTAATAAGTCATGAAACGTCAATTAATCCCATCGCGGCGTGAAAGCTAGCGAGCAGCCGCCAGGTAATTTTGACGGTAGCTCCCAGGAGGAAATGAATTTTTCATGATATTGAAGAGCCGACGCATGCGGGTCAAAATTGCCTTTATTGCTCTGTCGAATAATTAATAACAACTGCACAGCAGCTTCTGGAAAAGTTTGCTCTATGCAGATGGACTATCAAACGAAAGATTGCATGTAAACATTATAAATTCAAAACTATCATTGTATAGTGCTTCTAAAATGCGATAAAAATCTTAGAATTGTTTTTGACAAATTTCTGTCTCGTGAATATTTCAAAAATAATAATTATGGTGTTCAAAAATTTTGGAGAAATTCAGGAGCGTGCATGACCGCAGGAAAAAATTAGAATCAAATTAGTCAAAGCTTCGATTTTGCCTCATTTCGAATATGGCGTGATGTTAAGTTTTGTAATTTTGTAATTTGAGCGCGATGCAGATAAATAGCGGCTACAAGTTTTGAAAACATCCTCATCAGTTACATATTTGTGAAACGCGGACTATTAAGACTTTCGCCCCTATTTGAAATGTGCCAAATTGTGAATGTGACTCATGGGACAACATTGCATGTTTTAGTTCAAACTCTTAAAAAATCCGATTATTTGAGATGTTTTGCAACAACAATGCATGATGTCGATTCGTTGGGCAGGTCGCGGGCGCACGGAACGCGACTCCTGGTCCTTTTGTCAATGTAACAGAGTGCCTGATCAGTGCCTACAATTCCAGTTCCACCGTCTGTGAAACAATCTCTCCCCGAATCTGTGTATTAAATGGTATGAACGAGAACTCTAGTGTATTCTAACAAAAATTTTTGATTGTATTTAAGCGTGTTAATTAAATGTCTCTCAAATAGGAAAATTCCTCTACTATCAAATCAGTGTAAATAATTAAAACAATGAGAACCAATATCCTTTTTTGCTTTTCAGGCAAAGGTTGAAACAAAAATTATACGACAAGTTAATACAAAATCTCACCCTCTTTCACTGTTCATTTTTCAATGTTTTTTTTCTGGATTTAGCAATGAATGGGGCAGGGAATTGTTATATTTAAAAAAGATGCATATGAAATTAAAAGACTGCCAACATTTTTGGGTGAAGTTAAACACGTTGATTTATAATGCCATACCAATTTCTAACTGTCATAAAATTCAGTTTCTAATTGCTTTAAGCTTTTAATTGTGTGAGACAGTACATCCTGAAAACCATCATACACACAATTGCTAATTTTACGTGCGCATGCAAACCGCAGAGAGGTTGTTCTCATTAAATACAACAGAGATCGGGCTCTTGACATGTGAATATATTTCTTGTGCAAGGAGAGTAACACACTGCTGAAAGCTGCTGCTCTCTCATCATCTGCTGAATGGGGAGCACTCTAGGAAATTGCATCTCCGCCGCGCATCTATATACGTGCATTTATTCTCACAGGCCGATTCTATTCCGCAATTATCCAGATTCGTTTCGCCTTGGCGGTTTTTCTCCATCTTTCACACATCCTGCTAACTTTGCCGGCGCTTAATTAAAATCAAATCATGATTCAATTGTTGCAAGCCATGTTTTGCTCTTCAAAAGGCCAGGATCATCGGTCAGAAAGGGAGAAAAAGCTGCGCTAGCTATCTCCTAGGCCCTGGATTAAATAAATCTATAGAAGGGAACAGCCTTGGTGATTGATGATGCACTGAAAAGCCACTCATCGGGCTTTATTGTGCAGTGTTTTCGATTCAGCGCCGTGTGTTCTCCTTTGTGGGCCGCCGAGAACAGCAAAACAATGTGTCCGCACGGGACAAATCACGATTATCCATGCACAAGATGATACCATTGGTTTTATTGCCAAACAGAGAAGTGTACGTGAAATGTGCTTTTCAGAGCTTTGTAAATGTGTTGCGACGACGGGTAACAGGGGGAAATTTATTATGCACCAACCTGCAACGTGCTCGGCCACACTGTTCTTCGAGGTCTATTCGCAAATAGGTTTAAGGACAAATTTAATAACATTGGATGTATGTGCTGTGAGACGTTTGCGGAATTCGAAAGTCTTCACTTATTTCGATAATACGAGAAACGTATACTCATGCTCCACTACAGAACGTTAAAAAAAAGTGAAAATATAATCTTTACAAAACAAAATCCATCAATATAAATGCTCAGGAGCAAGAGGCTGAAAAAGTGAAACATTTTTGTATTTATTACCTCACTTGTTTTTATTGCGTCTTTCTCTTTTCTCTCTTGCACCCACATGAACGATGATATATACTTACTACGGTGGCAAACTGGATCTCGCTATTACGGCACGAAAGTCTCATCCTCAGCCAATACACTAGAATTCCTGGAATGTAAACTCCCGCGATTTACGTGACTTGAAATTCATTTTGACACCAGGAAACTGTGATACTTATTTCTCTTCAAACAATGGCATATCATTGCAACTGTGCTGATTTATTTTAAGGCAAAGAGTAGATTTTTCGGGTAAAAGTTGATTTCCTATGTAGCGTAAATTTACTTCGTTGTGCTACTATATAGTACGTCAAGACGCATAGTAAAATTTATAAAATAATTTTGGTTTTCAATCAGATTGAAGTTGTAGAGCAAACTAAATAATATTGATGTTATTCTCACGATGAAACCATAAAATACACATTCAAAATTTAATTGCAAAATACAAAATGTGTTAGAAAGGGTGACAACTTGACTACAAAGACCCTGTCCGCGGGATTACAAAAGCTGGGTTGAGCCCTCGTGGATTAAAAATGACATCGCTGATAAGAGAAAAAACTTTTTCTTCTTATTATTTCCAGTTGATCAGTTCACCACAGTAAAGCTTAACCCAAGAAGAAAATTTTTATCCAACAGATTGATATCCTTTGATTACTTCGGATATCAGATTTCTTGCTGGATTCTAACGTACAAAAATTCAAATATGCAGTGCGGATTTATACAGAGCAAAATTTTCATTGAAATGAATCGATGCAGGCTATAAACATACATCATTGCGCTACAATATTAACGTCAGGATCATTTTTCCGCTTTTATTGACGGTTTATTTGTGCAATATTTGACCGTATAAGGCGTTATTTGGCATTTAAAGCCGCCGAAATTAGTATGCCTGAGCTGTTATTGTTATTTAGTACAGAATCATGACGTTTATTGCATGTTAATAAACCGAACATGCAGCGTTATTTGGCGTGTTTGCAAAAGTAGAGGTAGCCAAATAGATTGCAATTACGACACCTTTCTCGCACTCGAAGAAATTTCGAGCTCTCCTTCAATCTCCGTTAATTTATCCGGCCTTGCGGCATTTTCAACAAAGAGTGCAATAAAACAATCATAATTTAGAAGCACACTCTACTAGTGCGTTCGCCGGGACGGGAATGTATCAGGACTCCCGGAATCTCCCGGGAATTCCCGGTGCCAGGAGCCAAATTTTTGGAAGGGAACCACGGTCGGGACGGGAGTGGGAAAGTTTTTCCGGGAGCGGGAATTCCCGGTAACCTAGTCAAAATTCATATTTCACAACTAGCTTATAATTTTCATAAAATGATTAAAAAAAATTGTTAGGAATGTTTTGTATATTAGATATTTTTCACGGTTTGATAACTTTATTAACTGTCCTAATTTCAATTTGCGGAGTACAAGCTGCAATATTTCTTTTCTGTCATCCAATATTACTAAAAATGTTACAGAATTTTCTTTCATTGACGTGTGATGATTATCGCAACTTAAAAGAGTCGAAAGAGTAGTTCTTGATCAATATAAAATGCATTCTTTTAGGTTTTGTTTGAGTAATCTCTGCATTTTTACAAACACTGAATTTTATTTGCAACGTGGTATTTAACATGGCCCAGTAAAAATTGCCTCAGTGAATTTTTAAATCAACCCAAAGTATAATTTTCAACTTCAACACGGAAAATAAAAGAGCATGTAGTAAGTTTGTATTTGTAAATATGCGAGCTAAGAATTAAGTTATCAACGCACATGGTGTCTAACTTCAATTTTAAAATTTTTGGCGGGAAATCGGGAGCGGGAAAAATCGGGAAATAAGAATCGGGAGCGGGAATTCCCGGGAAAAATATTTGGTAAGGGCACCAGGAAATTCCGGTAACAGGAAACATTTTTTCGGGAGCGGGACTCCCAGGGAGAAAAATTTGCTCCCGAAGAACGCACTACACTCTACTAATCTTTTATTTGCGTAAAACGCAGCAGCTAGCGTTCCCCATTGTCGATTACAGTCGCGAGAGGACGAAAATCTCGCGCAGCAAGTCATTATTGAGCAAATAATGAAAAACGCGGTGCGGCCGTTGATGCGAATTCAAAGGCCGGCGATGCTTTGAAGAGCAAATAATCGATGGACTTTTGCTCATCGTGGGAGTGAGGCGCCACATTTTCGGGCGAGTGCACACCTTTTGAATCGACACTCTTCAGAAATGTCGTGCTTTAATTGCGTTCGCCTTGAAAACTCGGCAGATTTTTCGAAACAAACGCGCGCGCGTGCTTTGTGTGTGTGCCTATAGAGAAAAGAGAGCTGACCGCGGGATGATTTAGAGCAAGAGTTCAAACAAAAAACGTCGTCGCGCGATATAGATGTGTGGGAGGAATGACGGTGCATTTGCATTGGCGGGTTACGCAAAAGGTTCGGCTAACGCGGAAAGTGCAGTGAAATTGAGAGTAAAACATATCGAGCAGTCGTTTCGCAATGAATTATAAGGTGTTTGGAGAGGAGACGCGCGCTGCCTTTGTTTCAGTAGCAGTTTATTGTACTTTTTTATTTATAAAAAAGAATAATACATATAAAATGGGCTGGTGTTTCTCGCTTTGCCATTAAAGGTCGTGACCGGCGATAACAATCGACTCTCAAGAGTGCTAAGCTCCGTGTCGTGAATCACGGCTCAAATTGCCAATAATGCAGCTGAATTGAGTGTACATACCTAATAATGATGCTTGTAGTTTCTAAAAAAGAGAGAATTCATCGAAGTATTTAAGCTCCATAACATTAATTTAATAATGCATAGTATTTATATGCCATTAAAATGGGATAATATGTATGATCATTTGAAATACTAGCAAAGGCTATCTAATACCCAAAATAGTCTGTACTAGTCGAGGGTTCTGGAATTTAAAGTATTTTTAATTTTCATACAAATTGGTCATTTCATCATTTTCGCGTTTGCACAAGCTGTTTTGGATACTTACAGATATTCCAGATTTTATTATTTCTAAACATTTTTACGTATACCTTCCCTCGTTGATGCGATCATTTCAATTTATTTTTTGGTTTATGAAAATAATGTTATTATGTATTTCGTATATATGTTGTTGGTGTTACATTGATCTTAAAAGTGTTGTGCATAGTCTTTAATATATGATATTTTTAATAAAACTATATCAAAGAAATCTCCTTGTCTCCTTTGAAACTAATAAAAGATTTTAAGTGTTTGTAAATTCGGCAAATTCATATTTCCCTAAATGAGACATAACTATTTTATATTACAATTTATTCTTCCTACAAGTCTGTTACAGTATGAAAAATAGCACGACTTCAAAGTACACAGGGAAGAATGGGCTGCAGACACTACTGTCATACCTATTTTCGTTTCTTTTTCTCTGGCTGAACGGACATAAAAAATATAATGTTTATAGTTGCCAATGTCAAGATGACAATTTTTTCTTGACGACAGGTGAAAATTAATATTCTGCTGTAAAATTTGTCATAATTTAATTGAAATTACGAGTAGGCGTTCTTACTAATCAATACAAACCTTATAAAAATTAAAAAAATACCATAATTTTTACTCAATATAATAAACCATCATTACCATAATTTTTACATAATATTTACAGGAATTAATCTACTTTCGATGAAAACTTCAAAGCAAAATAGTTTGTGTTGCTTAGAATGCCTTCTATCGTAAATTAAAATATTTTGATTGAGTTGCTTAATATTAATTACAAATTCAATTTTAATCTTCTTTCCCTCCGATTTAGATTTCTTTACATAAAGCCTATGTAGGAATTAAAATACGATGTAATAAATAAATTATGTTGTAAATTTTGGTTGCTGCATGCTGCAAAAATCATTTTTTTTCGAAATATATTATAGGTGAACTAAATAGGTGAACTAAACTTTGTCCCCAAAAAAATAATAATTTTTTGAAAAACCGAAGCAAATTATTTAAACGTTTTGCATTTAGAGCTAAACAGGTAACTTCTACTGTTTCCTGTGTTAAGGCAATTTTTCTAGTGAAATAATACAGCAGGCTATAATAGTTTTTAATAAATTCCTCCTCAATTAACACATTGGTTTAGAGGAATTATTTTTTCAGGTGTTTCGCTACTTCTGTTCGCCCAGCAATACTGTAGAAATAATTATTATTCTTTCTCATTTATTTATTAAAAAAATATTTTTTGCGTAATCAACTATTGCAAAATAATGAACAAGTAAATACATAATAGTAGACAAAATTGCTATTGTGATCGAAAATAAAAGGATAAAAGAGTAGAGAAAGAGAACATCTCTTTTCATTTAAGGATCAAAGTTAAATAATGTCTGCTTTATGAAAGAGTGCGGCAACGGCGGCAACCTGCAATGCACCTGAGTGTGCAGGTGTTGCTTACAAGCTGCCTTCTAGCACCCTGTTAGAAAATTTTTTTAAGAGCGTTATTGTATAAGGAAGCAAGAAACATATTATTGAATTATTGTTGGAATATATTTTTAAGATTTTAAATCTACGACGGTACAAGAAATGATATCAAAAGAATAAAAGTCGCGGGCATTTCCGAGTCTCGATTTTAGCCAATGCCTCTCGTCGCCAATCTGATTTCTAGTGCCAATGTACTTCTCAAACCTGCCACCTATGGCGCCAGCTACTCTCAAGTTTGTTTTCAAAAATTTGTCATTAAAGTGGGCGTGTTTGGTGCTCATTAGTAATTAGGATCGCGTGAATTATAATTTCTCCGGGCGCCTTTTCTCTTAAGGTGCAAGCGGACGTGAGGGCTAAAGACTGGACGAACGTGCGGCAGGCAGGCCGAGAGGAGAACATGTCGGCTCGCCCTGAGCAGCAGCGAAACATGGACTCTGAGGTCGGCAAGCTGCAGCAGCACCTGACCCTTCTTAAGAAGGAGTATGTCAAACTGCAAGGACACTGCGCCGAACTGGAGAAAAAGCTGGCCCTGTTTTCGGCGCATGACTCGTCGGCCGACACCTTCGCTAGCCGAATCGTCGCTGCTGTCGGCTCCCTTTTCAAACAAGAACAGTACAGGTGCAAATCAGCCAAATTTTCAAACACTTGAAACCTTTGCTCAAATTCGTTAGTGTATCTACATTATTTATTTTATTTTCTTAACTAATTAATATGTATTTATCCATCAATTTAGTTAGCCGAGTACTTTGATATATTTGTTACAGTTTTTGTCAAAAATGTAATATTTATGTGCACACTCATATATTAATATTTTGTTTCAGTGACCTGAAAATCCTTTTGTCAAATGCTGAGATGGTATCCGCGCATAAATTGGTCCTCAAGGCCAGGAGCAATCAGTGGGGTGTGGAGAACTTGGATACGGCTACCTCACTAGGTAAAAATAAAAGTACTATCCAGGGATCTCAAAAGTGAAAATTTTCTCAGAACTATTCATTCTATATATTTCAATTTTTCTTTAAAACACCTGCAAATTTTCCTGGCGATGAGTTGGTTTTATCAATCACGTATAGAAAGAGATTGGCCAAATCTAATTATTAAAAGTTTTAAACTCAAATGGAATACACCCTCACTTATCAACATAGGTATTACAATAATTATTGTTTGACTCATAAATGCTCTGGAATTCAATTGACCTCTTAAGGATGTCTTTATTTGCAAGAAGATCAGAAATGAAAGCTGTTTGCTAACTATGGTCAGCTTAACGCGCTTTCAAAAATCGATCCAATTTGTTGGCGTGTTCATTGATTGGATTTATAAATATTAATTTAGGGCATCCTCATCGTTTGCAATTTTAATGCAAGTGTTCGATTTAGACGTCAGTTCCGCAGCATTTCCGTGTATATTTAAAATACACATGCATAAACGCATGAGGTGCTGCAATTGCTTTTATTCTGCTAAGTGCACAACTGCACAAGAATAAAATTTCTTTCTATTATATATGCCTCTAAGGTAGAATATCAAAGAAAAGAAGTTTTGTCTTAAATGTAGAAATCATAATGAAAAAAGTACCTGACGCTAAGGTTACGACTACCAAGTCGAATAATTTTTAATCAATTAAGACGAACTGCTTCTAAACTAGCTTTTTGTGATTAAAAATAGCCTGAGTTAAGACCGAAAGATGAAGTTAATTTGATAATTGTATTTGAGATTTGAGAAGGTACAGAAATTAGGATAATGTGAAAATGAGTGGAGATATCGTTTTCTTTTACTGTTTGTTTGTTCGTTTCAACAAAGCAAACAAGTTACGTTACATCCTCTGTAATTAGTAAAGATCCTCCTTACAATATCATATTCTAATCTCACTGTTCTTGAACACAGTAGTGTCAATCTAGGTATTAATGGGTTTCTTACTTGAATTCTTAGACATGTCTTAATACAAATTGAGAAGAAGTCTAGCTGACGAGGCATAATATTAAGAAAAATTATTCAAATTTTTTCTTGCTCAATTTATTTTGAAACTATTTTAGATAACAGAATATAATCTAGATGATGAAGCTATAAGCAATTGCGAATACAAAGTAAAATAAGGCAATGTAAAGTGATCAACTTTAGAATTGGTAATTTTCAGATTGGAGTGCTGACGACGCGGAAGTGATGAATTTCATGTTGTTGTGGGTTTACACTGGTGAAGCGAACTTGGACTCAATTAAAGACCCGTTCTGCCTTGAACTGATGAAAGTTGCATTTCGTTTTGGTCTCTCCGAATTGGCAAAAAGGTGAGCAGCAAACAACAGCGCAGTTTGACGTTGTTTATTATTCTTTTGCGTCACTACTTCAAGGCTTCACAGATTTTTGAGACAGTAAAAAACAGGTGCCAACAAAATGATTATATTCGGTGTCATTGTCAGAGGTGTCCGCCGCTCAGGACATGGAAATGAAGAAAAATATGCAGCGACGAAAGTGCTATGCTCAATTTAAATGTTGAGTAACGTAGAAATATAGCTTGAAATTTATTTCACCTGGTCTCAAGGACAGAAAGCCAGAAATTCGAATATAACGGTACTATATATTTTCAAATATTTGCATCAGATGTGAACAACGACTTTTGCTGACTGTTGGCGTCACAAACTGTGTTCGATTGTACACAACTGCAGAAGAAATTGGCGCCAAAATCCTCCAAGAGCACTGTTCTCAACTAATATCAGCGCATTGGGTACTACAATAAAAAGTTAAAATGTCCGCGGAATAAATGAATATGAACACAGGACGAATTCACCAGCGAAGATTTCGCTCACATGACGGCTCCACTGCTTTACTCGATGCTCAAGTCGAAGACTCGGTTTCCGCTGCATTCGGCGATCCGCTTATCAAGGGAGGATGTTGTCTTCCTGTTTCTAGTAGAGCACAGCAATGAGGTAAGAAGATCTCTGCATTGTTGTTATCGCATGAGTGCTTTTCCAAGGGTTTAATAATTTGATTATAATTTCATGATAGCAGTTTTAAAATTAGGATTGAAACGCCGTAATCATAAGCTTTTGCAAATTAATTTAAACTTGCTTATATAATGCGTCAAATTTTTTATTTAAACCGTTTAACATGTTTTTTTTAACAGACTATTTTACTTCTTGTCAGCAATCTGAAATTTCAAACATATCCAAAGCTATTTTTTGTAATTGTTTGCTAATTTATTCACATTCATACATATAAATTGTTCAAACAAGCATTTTTTCTCCCAACTCAACGTTCATTTTGGCGATGAAGGCATTTTAATAGTGTGAATATTCGCACCTGGAGCAGAGTTCATAGTGAAATGATAAATAACCAAGTTTACGTCTTCTCGAACAGCTGATCTGTTTTCTGAAAACATTGCAGTAATTATAAAGCCATTAAAAATCACAGGAACTAGGCAAAGAAATGACTAAAAGAAATTGCATGGATGCGCGAAACAAAAAAATGAGTTGACATTATCATGTGTTACTATCCTTTTATAACTTGCGATTAATTGGATTATTATATTATTTTGCCCTAACTAGGCCTTGATATATTGCCTACTCATTAAATATTATAATTATCAGTCTGGTAAGAATCTCAATGATTTACCGAATTTAAAAGCAATTTTTCCATCAGATGTGTAGACGTTCAAGATATTGGAAGAAATAATACCAAAGAAAATCTAGCACAATTGGCAAATTGTGGACCTTGCTATGGCATCTTACATCAATTGCCACTTTCAAAATTAAAAATGGTCAATTTTTGTCAAATATGTATTATGAGTGTGGTATGAAGAGTCTCCTTGATGAGACGAATTGATCGACGTGCCATTTTTTATTTAAACTTGATCTTGACTTTTGTTAAGCTTTTTGACATTATATAATATGAGGTAATGTGGCTCATATTGCCACAAGATAAAAACATTTGAAAAAAATTTATTTTTAAATTAGAAAAATTTGAACCATAAATGAATATTAATAATTTTTTGAATTTTACTAATTCTTCGAGTGATTCGTTTCATATTTTTCTATAAATATTTGAAATGATAAAAAATTGTAATTAAATAAATGAAAAGAATTCAGTTGACATTAATCCTCTGTGTCAATAAAGCTGTTGATTTTTCGGTATTTGTATACAAATATCCTGCTCAACTAGTTTTGGCTGCGTGTTCTATTTACCTTCCTGTCCCCGTCTATGGGTTGATCATGACTGAATTTTTGAAAGCCTTAAAACGGTCTGCTTTTGCCGACCCCCCACTGGCCGCCCCTCCCTGCGTGCTTTCTGTTTCATTTCCCTTTGCTTTTTCTCACACTTTCAGTAACACATAAGTTATTCTATAAATCTTCTTGCCGTGATTTTACAATGACTTGTTTTAAATTCCATAGTGTAAAGGGAGTTGCAATACAATTCATAGTTTGTTTTTCAAATATAATGTTGATTTAAAATTATGTTATCAAAATTTATGTAACAAACTCGAATTGCAACTCGTGTATGTACCAATTTATCTCATGAGTTTGGGCTACAAACAGCAGCCGAAACAAGTTAAGCAGAACATTCCTGATGAAATACGGAAAAATAAACAGCTTGATATTCAACGAGGATGCCGTAGTTTATTTCAAGTGAAAACTATGACGATCTCGTACCCGAACTCCTCTGCCTTTATTGACATCTATCAACAAGAAAATTAACTCGCTTTGAAAAACTGTGCAAGTTTTAAATTTACATTAAAACTGCATGATATTATATAGACCCAAAGTGACCTTATGGAAAAAATCAAGTAGTTTCTTGGAATGTCAAAACTGACCTATCAATCGATTCGCGCATCAATTCAAATCTAAATATATACCAAAAATCATCACGATTATACATTGAATTTCAAAATTGATTTCTAATGTTTAGTGACCTCCATGACTCAATAACAACAGTAAATAAATTATATCGATAAGTGATTCACGAATATACCACAATATTATAGATGTTTGATGCAAAAAATACATTTAAATTTGGAAGGTCTTATAGTGAAATTAAATTAAATTGAATAAACCTTCATCTACTTCATGTCTTAGTTGATGAAATGGTGCCACATAGAATTCTAAAATACTTGAATAATGCCTTTTATCAGGGGAATATAAATTATTTTTTAAATATTAATTTTACTCTCTCTTATCAAGAGCTTTTTTACAGTATATTACTCTACTTTAAATTACAATTCAATTTAAACTTTAAAAAAATCGGTGATGAAATTACAAGTGAGTATTACTTTTGCAATGATTTGCCACAGCTTGTTTTGAAATTCCATTTTAATGTATGATTTCTTTTAATTAAGCACAATTGCAAATATTTATCTATTTTAAAACTTTATTGAGCGTATCAAGGGATACCAATCGCGAAATGCGCACATTTTGCTTATACACTAGACAAGAAGACATTCATTGGCTCTGATCACGAGCGTCACACAAACATGTAGTAACAAAATATATAACTTAGTTAAAATGATCAGTAGTAGTAGTTCCGGCGCCGGTCGACGCTCGATGGATATAAGCAGTTAAACGTCTATATCGTCACAGCCACTTGAACATGTCCACTGCCATGCGAGAGTGAGTTCGGTTGTTGCACTGCTATCGCAGGCTTCGAATGTACTTCATTGCGTTGAAGACAAAAATCACGGCCATCGCGTCGGTGTGCGCCGCTGACGTGGCGTCGTGCGTCGACTTGC
This sequence comes from Cloeon dipterum, assembly GCF_949628265.1. Classification (NCBI taxonomy): domain Eukaryota; kingdom Metazoa; phylum Arthropoda; class Insecta; order Ephemeroptera; family Baetidae; genus Cloeon; species Cloeon dipterum. Next base: position 27,481,708 of record NC_088787.1, read on the forward strand.
CCGAGTTGCACAAGTTCTTGCTGCAGTAGCAGTACTCGGTCGGGTTGGTTTTGATCGGGTGATCCGGGTGCTGGATCACGCAGCCCTCCTCGTACGCGTCCTTTTCCACCTTGGTGCGCCGCTGCCACTTGTTGTCCACCAACACCTGGTATGGCGCCGCCTGGGGCGCGCACTCGCGCTGAACCACAGTCGTCACTGAACCTGAAATCAAACCGTTTCGATTGTTAGTAAGCTGTTTGGCAAACTGCGCCTGTCGGTGTGGAATTTGGGCGTGCGAGCGTGAAAGTCGTGTTTTCCTTTGTGCTTTTGTCTCGTCGGAATCGTTGTTGAGTGTCTGATTGTAAATCGGTCGATTTTAAAGAGCACCTTATTATCTTAATTTTGTAGTTCCTTACAGCCGAAAAAATAAAAAAATCCTCATTATTTTGTCTTGTACATATTATCCTTTTACAGAAATTAATATTCAGGCGAGAAATCATGGCCAGCACGAGAGTTGCATTTACATCTTTTGATATTTTTGTTTTAGTTATGTAATTTAAGCCTCTTTTCGCAACATTTAATTAGCTGTAATGTCAGCACCCTTCAAAGCATATTTCCCTCTCGACTGAAGTTTTCCATAGTATTTTCCTCTTCATTCGGCCCTCTCATGGATTCTGCGGGCCATTTACAGAAAGCAAGTTGCCATTAAAGCTCAGCTCCACGGACAGAAATTCCTTTCACAGAACTTTAGGCGCAAATTTCGCAAGCGCCCGAGAGACTGGAAACTAATTCTGCGCAGAGCCGTGCGTCGACAGTCTCAACAGCCAATTTTACGGCCCATTTCGCGTATTATCAAAGGGCGGCCAATCTTTCGGCGCCACTAGAGTGTTTCGGCAGATTAATAATATTTACCGTTGCTCAGGATGTAGTTGTAGGACTTCTTCATGCAGTAGGTTGAGTTTCCGCACTCGGTTATGTACTTGCTGGTGGGGGTGAACCTCTGGCAGGCCGGCTTCATCTCTTTGGTGTCTTTTTGGAGGGCCGGCTTGACGGAGCAATGGTAACACTTGATGGCGTCAGTCAGGGTGGAGCCCAGCACCACTGCAACCATTCAAAAGAGCAGCGTCAAACAAAAGCATTCACACAAAAGAAAGAACAACTTTTCGCCCACATCTACCCCTTTATCCCTTCACGTGCTGCGTGAAATTCGGCTCTTTTGTATTAATTTTTTTCCGGCTATGCGCCAGATGTCTCTCTCTTTGCATTTTAAGACAGTTTACTCGTCAAAAAATGAATCGTTTCGCTGTACGTTAAAAATCGATCGTAGGAGTGGGAATTGCGTTGAGTTGTCAGAGGCATGTGGTTATAATCGCCAGCAGATGCGGCTATCGTCGAACAATAGAACAAGAAGTGCGTCATTTTTTGTGATCAAAGCCGGTCATACAGCTCTGATTAACCAAAAGGCTTGTGTTGCACTTATTGGAAAATTCTCATACATAGCCATGTGTTTTGAACTACACACTATCAGTTGCAAGCGGAAGATGGTGGATAAATCAATGTTAAAACTGATAACATTGAACACAATAAGTTGCTGCGGCTAGTAATAAAATAAATCAAACATTATCTTTGATTTGCTTTAGTCTTGATTTACTGCTCGTTACTTGCCTTATTTTTATTGCACATTTTTGCTGGAATCTGCAGTTTTTCTTTGATTATAGGAGTTTCGTTAGGCTATTTTGCTTACAAACCGCGTGATAAGTCTCGCATATAAAGCAAAATCACAGTCGAATGACACGAGAGGAAACAAAGAAATGCATACACAATAATCGGCTACATGGCTATAATCGAGGGAGTTAATGACCTTTGGGCGTCACCTTGACCTAATATCGCCGCTCGCTACGTGTCTCGGATCGGATAGCCGCAAAAGTGCACTCGCAAAGTAAATCATAGCTCAATGCATCTGTGCGTGCATGGCGACGAGAAAAAGAGAGGACGACTGCACAGGGTCCGTGCGCACAATGCGACCTTCTCTCCCTGTGCCTTTCGAAAGCATACTTCTTGTAATATGGGACTTTTCCATGGGATAGGCCAGTTTCTTTGCATAACGAGCCTTGGTGCTGACTGCGCGCTAAGGTTAGTGACTTTGGCTAAAAGGAGCGATGCTCAATGGGGAAAAGTAGGCTACGCGCCTCTGGAATTTATTCCACCACACAACGCACAAGAGGAAAATTTAAAGACGTCGCGACTGGTTTGTGAAATCTCTCACACAGCCAGTTCGATGGCCGTTAGTATTCGGCAAGCACGTGTTCTGTAACGTTATAATTTGATTCGACCGAATGGCTGAAAAATTACGTCTGTTTTAGTTAGAGCAAACATAACCTTTCAAATTTCTCAACTCTCGATAATATGCTCTAAAGCAACTAAACCGGACACACGGGACCATACTTTCACCATTTTGATAATAACAAAAAGAAAAACGCTCGCTTTCATCTTTGTCAGATTCATACGAGTTGACAGACCGTGTAAAACACTTCATCAAAAGTACGAATTTGTGGTCTCCCGCACATGTGCGTGTTTGCGTGTTGCTTCCTCTTTTTTTTCGTAAATCTCTCCGACATTTGGAGCATGCATTATTTTTAACTCGTCTCGTTCCACATTCTGGCCAAGTGTCTCTTTGCGGCCCTTTCGTATTTGCGCGCAATCCATGCTGGCCCGGATGGGATCATATCACATGAGCCGGTGTAATACTTCTTGTTACGCACATCGAGAAAGGAGATGATCGCACACAGCAGCATATAATAACGAGACTCGGGTGTATCGCAAATGTGGGTCACCACTGCTTCTCGCCAAACGCTAACTGTAAATATTATCCTGGCTGACTGAGTGAAGTTAACTCGTCTGCCTGCACGCGTCCTGTAGGCGCCGCTTACGAAAGTGCCATAAAGATGGTTTGCAATTTCAGCTCATTTCCTGGGATAGAAGAGGTCCGAAAGGGATTCTATATTTTACATCACTGCCTACGCTTCATTAAATTTCACGATTTTCATCACGTAACGAGTAAACTTCTGCATCAACTATCAGGTGTCTTTCGACGAAAATGTCTCAATCATCTGCCGAGTATCTTTTACATTTGGAAAAAACGTCTAGGATTCGCGACCTTGTCTGTAGACTGCTGTGCGTAATCGGTTTTTTCCCATGCAAGCCACCCACCCTGTAACAATTGATCCGTGAGCAGGCGCGTGATTCATTCCAAGGATGCAACCCGCTCGCCCGTCGACTTATTTATTTGTTTCATTTATGCCGAGAAACGAGTGTATGTCTTTTTGTCAACACTCATTGAGCGAGTAGACCTTCGTTGGAGTGGTGATTCAATGGCGTTTTGTGCGAGTACAAGGCATACGTAATTTTCCTCTGCAGCGCAATCGCTGGAATTTTCGCTCCGCCGCATGCCACCGCTATAAGTTGCATCACACTCGGTGCGATAATTAAAAGAAATCAACAAAAATAAAGATCGGTAGTGCGTGAAAAATTAATTCGACGTCACGATGAGCCTCCCTGGACACTTGGGTCGTTGCCAAAAAGGCTAGTTGCATTTTTATAACGCGACCACCCTAACAGAAATAGCGGCAGGCGTAGTCGTTCAGACTCCATCAAGAAATAGAAAAGCATGTTATTTGCTCAAATTCTTTTTTACTGCTCTAAAAGGTCCATTTGGAATTTCTCTTTGCTCTGTTTATTTTGCTACGAAATGCCATTAAATAGTTTGATTAGTTAATAATAATTAATGAACTGTTTGAAACGAAATTGTGATAGATAATACCCAACAAATTATCTCTGTAAATTAAATATTTGCTGATGACTTGAAAAAATGTAATTAATGGTACAAATTAATGTGTAACGCGAGGCGAGGCGGCAACATCATGCTAAACAACGCGCAGAGTTGCGCTTCTGCCGTCTATATTTAGGTTTCGGGCGTAAACAGCCGGCGCTCAATGGCAATTTCCTTGATGAAAAGCCCAGCTTGCAAGCCCTCAAGTAGCTCATTTGCAGATAGCTGCCGCACTCCTCACTCGCGCTCTATACGGCATATTTAACGACAAAGAAAACAGGTCTACCGTTGCAATCACGTTTTCGGTCTTTTTCATAATTGGTGGAGTTTGCAATTAAAGCTTCTGCGTCCTCCATTTCCCAGAGCTTTACTTCATAATAGGCATGCATTTCATCACGTCAGCCAGCCAGCATCTTCTCCGATTCGCAGACATGCCGGAAAAAACGATGTTTGCAAGTGCTTCGAAAAAAGGCAGAGAAAAAAGACACTGACTTTAACAACGCGAATTGCAAGTAATGCACTCAACAGCGGCATCTTTCTCGCTTTTCTTCACACCATGGCCGCGCGCGCGTCATTATTCCGCGCGCTGCTCTAGTTCAATTTGCACTCGTCCTGCTCCAGACCGGAGGATCAGCACGAACGCTCATGAAGATAAATTAGAGAGAGTTTTGCAATGTTGAAAAAATTATCTGCTTTGTGTGCAGGAACATGACTGCGAACATGACATTTCTCTGTGCTGCTTTTCTCAATGTCTCGGGATGAATAATGACAGCGCAAGAAGAATGATACATCGGATTCTCCTTCCATTATATGAGCTGGTGTTTCTCTTCTCCTAGAAGAATCGCGGAATTTAAAGCAGTCGACTCAGCTAGTTCCTAATTCGAATTGGCCGCTTTTGATGTTGCCTAGAAGGCTAAATTGCACAAAAAGAATGCGTGTAGGAGATGAGCAAAAAAATCGTCAGCTTGTTTGCAATGTAAATTGCTTTAAAATTAGTTGACTTTTAATTTCCATGGTGTTTGGACGACGAGTTGCTGGTGAAATAAGCTGCTAACTTTGCCTAAATTTACTCGGCCGTGCAAGCGTTCATCCCTTTTTGCAAACACCCTCTCCATGTGCAAACGAAATAAGACAGCAGGCAGGCCTATTTAGCGTTGCTTCCATCACCAGCGGAATTATAACTAGAAAAAGAGTTGTCTGCTCCTGTCTCGAAATTACCGGTCAGTGGTAGTTTCAACTGGCAAAAATTGCGCTGCTCACCTTGAAACATCTTTCAAGATGTTTACCCCAGCACCTCCCATATTATGCGTGCAAGCAATTTCGCGGAGAGCCGCGGGCGGTGAACAAACTGCCGAATTACCCACCTGCCACCCCTCTCGACTCGCGGAAATTAAATTTCTCCGCGTGGAGTCGGGCGGGCGTCATTTGTTCCTTACTTAGGGCTGTGTGCTGCGCATCACGTGTCTAGCATGGTGCATGGTGTGTATATTTTTTTTCTCTCGGGGAGTCTGCGAGCAGGAAAAGCGTCTGGCTGAGGGCTGACGTCTGCTCCCAACTTTGCGCTCTTACTCAATGCAGCCTATTGTGAGCGAAGTGGTCGCTCCAATTAAAGCGCTGATGAATGTGGGTAAAGCGAACCGGCGTCCGGCAGTGTTGGACTAGATCGATTCAAGCACTTTACCACTCAACATTTATGCCAACGAGAACCGAGCAACAACGTGTTGTCGTGATTGTTTGCAAGCCGATTCTATTTCCTGCACAAAATTAATTTGACTAGAGGCAGATTTAGTGACAAACATTTAAATTGATTTAACTTTTGGTTGTCAAAGGAAACAGTCTTTTAAAAACCTTTAAGAGCATTCAGTGTTAGTTCGTTGCAAAAAAATATCCAATAACATTTCAGAAAGAAGATGTTAAGGATTTGCAACTGTGCTATATGACTACAAAAAATTATTAAACGGTTTAATGAAATTCCACGATTCGTTAATCGATTAAATATCAAGTTGATCCAGTTATGAGTTGATCTGCTTCCACCGCGATTTGCTCGTCAGAGCCGCAAACAAGCTTTACCGAGATTCAATTCAATTTTCCCGCCGCTCGTCAAAGCGATTACTTTCTGGGTAATTTGGCGCACGTTTACTCTATTCAACCCCGACGAACCCTCGCAATCAGGCCAAAAGAAAGTTTTTGTGGTGCGCCTCCCACTGTTGGAGCAGCCACATTTCAATCAGCACACGCCTGTTTCTGTTTCTGTTCCGGAATGGACCCGGCGCCGCTTCTGCCTTTTGTTCCAGCTCGAATCGATGTGGTCTATTTGATACACGCCTGCTCGTATTTTTATCCGGAGAAGAAGTCAGTCGGCTGCGTTTTTGTGTATGTGCACATTATACACACTCCGCGCCCTGCGTTGTGTGCGTGGATGGCGGAACCGTGGCGCCGCAGCCGCCGCCTCCAGCCCCCCGCTATAATTCCGTTCGTTGATGGTGCATGCAGATACATTGCCGTTTTATGTGCATGTATGCGTGTACCATAACACGCGATTGTGCTCGCAGGGTTGGCTGGCGGGCAGGCGTTGCGGGTCACGCGCGCTCCATCCGAGAATGACCGACTCGTAAATTATGATTTTAGCACCGCTTTTCATATTTCACGCCCAGGGAGGCTTTTTGTTATCTCCCTGCGTCCCAGTGCCCGGAATTATTGAATTCCAGCTTGGGAAGGGTAGAGCGGTTGGCGATTTCTCGGACAGAGCTTGGGAGTTTAAAAGCTAGTCTGTTTTTTCCATTGACCTTTTATTTTGCCCTCTCTTGAATTAAGAAAAATAATTATTGCTGGACTTTAAAATAATCTGTTACAACTTTCGTCTGAAAAAAAACTCAACTCAAATGGATTTTTTACTTCGCAAATGAAGATTTCGTAGAATTTTTTATAATACGAAAATGTGATAAGGCAGTGAACTAGAAACATGCTCATTTTCTGTTAAAAGGACCCAAGAGATTATAAAGGCGAGCCGTAGGCTTAGAGTCTGCTTTAATGACATTAAAGTAGATTACAAGGTAAAAAAGAGCAAAGCTCTCTTGTCGTCCCCGACGCAGATTCTTACGCTTGGCTGACTTTTTTCTGTCGATATTTTCATTTGATGCATTTAAGTCTTTTATGCTCTTTCCACTTGAACCAAGATGTCTTTAACCTCGGTTCATCTCCAGACCATTTCTGATTTCGTGCCAGCCCAGCCTCTCTCGCACAATGGATTTTCCTTTCCGAGAAAGTCAAAAAGCCGCCGCAAAATGGGAAACATTTTGCGCCGGTGCGGCTTTTTCCGGCCGTCGAATTTGCATGGAGAATACCTCCCGACGAGAAAATCTGCAGCTGTGAGATGAGCGTGTATTCCACTAAACTCTAATTTATGCACGGCCACAACTTTTGCACTGAGAGTTTGGCTGGCGGATTCAAGCAGAGCGTCTGACGCGTGCCAAATTATCTCGGCTGCGGCCGAAAAAACAAATTACACGCCAGGGAAAACAAATACACTGGCCGAACTGCAAGAATTTCGCTCGTAACTTTCCCAGCTAGACGTCTGTCTCATAAATTCGGCATGAATATAGAAAGAAGAGCAGCGCTGCAATCAATAAAAAACGCTTGCAGTTTTTAGCAACGCGCCAGATTCGCAGGAAATTAAATTCCGAGGCTGTTCTCGGGTATGTGCGGTTGGAGACCAGCGGTTTTAAAATATAATAGCACAACCAGGAAAGGAGTAAAGAAAGCGAGTCTGCTGCTGGCAGTTGTATTTTGAATATAAACCCCGTGTTTACTCTTGGCGACCATATGGCATTCTCGCCTCTTGGGGTCCTTTTTATCAGCGCGGGAGAAGGAATTTTTTGGATGCCTCCGTGGGGTTTGTTTATTTTTCTTGTAGCACAGGGAGTAATTTTCCTGAGTGTGCTTTCCTGACGCTAGCGAAACAAACACTGCGTTTCACGTTTCATTTGAAACTCAAACATGGAATTTCGCAGATTGTTTGCATTCAATGCTCGAATCAATTTGAAAATTTTGTTTGAATTTCACCTAGGAATTTTTACATTGATTTTAAAATCTAATCAATTCAATTAAGAAATCATCTCGTGCCTTTCAGGAACCGTGTAACCCGAGCACACTCACTGAGTGTGTGCACGAATTTCCCAGCTCTATTTCCCCATTAAATCCGGCTTTGAGCTAATTTATCCTTTGTCGACTGAGCATTTTAAGGTCCAATTTTGCGAGAACTCCGCCTTTCGCTTTGAGTGTCCATACAATAACGCGATTAGCTGCCTGTGAGTCCTTCTAAAGTCGTGGGCGTGAAAATCCCTTGGAAGTCGCTCACAGGCACATGGCTGCTAGATCTCGTGGGAATATTGGACAGCTTCAAATTTATTAGCGCCCAGCAATGCGTGCCGAGCCATTCCGAATTCAATCTGGAAACCCGACGATGACTAATTGAGTCTCGTGTTCGCTGCAATGCAGGCCCTTTACGCCCTGCGATGAGTGCTGCGAAGCTGCTCAGTGCATGCAGTAAATTAAAGCGGCTGAAAATCCTGAAAAGGAGAAAGCGGCCAAAGAGAGTGGAGAGAACGAAATAAGAGGAGAGGCCTCGTGCTAATTGAACCGTTGTTTTCAACGGCAGCCGCTTTAGTGCCAAAGACCCGCTGCGCAAGTTTTGAGCCAAGTTTTCAGCTTCTGAGTGCGTGACTTTCCCACCAGATTGGAAAATCTTTGAACCCGACAGTCGGGTGCTCCCGTCCGTCACGTTTGCCGTTTTTCGATAACCACGCGTCCTTGCTGGTAGCAGGAAAGTGAAATTTCGTGTTGCCGCGTCAAATATTTAGAATAATAGACGTCTAGCTGAAAAAAGTTATCAATTCCATCCATTTGTTTACAATTAAAGGGATGTTAACCGTATCGAAGCCCATGCCATAATTTGAAGGTCCCACGTGCAATTTTTATACAAATATTTTTTGCGTAATTTTTTTCTGTACGCCTCCACAGCAATACCGTCGTCCGAAAATGAAGTGCGAGGCAGTGACAAGAGAATACTGGTTTTCAAGGGTTAGTGCTGTGCTTCCAATCGGAACCGTGTCATTTATTCCAAACGTTGCTTGGGTTGGGCGGATTCGACTTTTATTGTTTTCGAAAAGGCATAAATTATCTCGACGGGGCAAAGGAAGTGGCCGATGCAGCGTGCATTGTTTTCTAAAAAGCTGTCTCGACGACAACGACAACACTGAACTCGTTGATAACAGCTTGGGATAATGTGTGGCATTGTCAATGCACATTTATGCAAACAAAAGTAGTAATTTAAACCGTCCTTTAAAAAGATGAAGGCTATATAGTAAAATTAAATCGCCCTTTGACCGTGAATGGCCGCTTCTTCCAACCACCATAAATTATTTATCCTCGCAATTACTCATTTGCTATGAAAGCCTAATAAAAATCTAGATTAAAATACTTAATTAACTCTGATCGTAAAATTCCTGAAGCCAAATCAAGTGTGCATCCCATAAAGCAACGCGCTCGGCCTTGAGTGCGCGACTGCGGCTATAAAATCAAAAGAACCATGCTGTAGCTCTAGATTGCTATGTATTATTACTCATTGTTACTTCTCTCTGCTCTGAGATGTTGGTTCGATAAATGGTTCAGTGTCGGTCTAGAAAAGTAGAGTCGATAGGCTGCGCGACAAGAGGTTTTTACCCTTCGCGCGCACTGACACCGGCGTTTTCAATAATTCATACGTGTCGCTGATTAAACGTCGTAAATACTAAACTAAGACGCGCACGTGCATTCAAAGCAAATTTCGAGCGGCAGATGCAGAGCAAGTGTTATTGTGAAGGTCGGAGTTGATCTCCTTGACATAATCGGCTGCACTCTTTGCGCGGCTCAAGAATTAATTATTAACCTGCAGCCCATATGCACTGGGGCAGTACCGGCTGCACGCTGCCTTCGTCTAGCCGACGCGCAATTACGATGCGCCTATCAACCTGTGATATAACAACGATATGTGATTATCGCGAGAAAGATTACGCTACATCAGGTTTTTTGTTTACGCGGAAAAGTTCTTGTTTTGACGATGAGCTCGCTGTTGTGTTCGCGACTTATTTGTTGGAGTGGCCTGATCGGCTGTATCAAATTCAAGCCCTTCTCTTCACAACACTTCTCCTACTCGGGCCTTTTCTCTCAATTGTTTCCAACTATGACCCACTCAGATAAAAATCATCACAAATTAATCTGCGTCTGAAATACGAGAAATGACGCGATTGACGTGAAATTGAAATTGCTATTGGATCTGGATTGATGTTACAACAAACCAACCAAAATGCTGTTCATATTCCAAAGTTTTGAATTATTTTCTATTGCACTGCCTTTTGATTTCGCTCATGCACAGACTATTTAATTCAATACCACTCATTATAAGTAAATAATGTTCTTTCTGAAACTATGCCGAAAGGTGCAGTTCGTTACTGTTTATTGAATAATGACTAGCCGTATTCTTGTTCTGCGAGTTAATAAAAATACTATTCTTGGCCTCTAATTGCTTACATGTTAAAGCATATACTCGCCGAGTACGATTCATCGCCTTTACCTTGGTAACCTTGAGACTTCCCGCGGGATAATTATTTTCCCACTTGGTCATTTGAGAGTTAAATCCGTTTCGTTAAACCAACTGGTTTAAAATGTGGATCCCCAGCAGCATTTCGATTTTGCTTACGAAATTTCCAGCGCACTTGGGCTCCCCATCAATCCGGTTTGCAAACGGCGCTTGATTGATTAGCCTCTTAAAGCGGCCTGTTGAAGAAAGCTGGCAAAGTTTTGCACTCGGTCCATCAGTCGAAAACGGAAGAAATTGCTTGGCTGGGCAAAAAGGATGCTCTTGAGCCGGGTGTGCGCGTGACACCGCCAAGACCTCCCTAAAAAGAATTTATTAGCCCTGCTCCTGCGAGTGACAAATATTCACAAGACGCCCAAGTATCGACCCGCATGTACATGTGCAACAAACCTACACTGCAGGACCGCGGCTGTTCGTTCGGCAGAAGGTCCCGCAGGGTGCCCGAGGGGGCGTGACACTACATTAGGTAATAATTATTGCTTCATTGGGCCACGTAATTGCACCCATCTGTAGCGGACCATGCACATTAGATTGCCTAATGGTGTACGTGCACTTTGTGATCAAACCGTTTAATGGACTGCTACTGCGGCAAACTAACTAAACAGGAGAGGGGCTGTGCGCGATAGTCAATGTTTCTTTGCTTTAACTATGGTACCTTAATTCAAGAAATTAATTTCTAAAACAAATCCGTTCAACTTGGGGAAAAATCTCCTCTTTAAAAGAAAACTTATTGACATCTCTCTTTGACAGCTATGAAATATGAATATGTTTAAATCATAATATTTGATAAACAATATTTCCTTAAAAAGATTTTCAAAATTTGCATTGGCACTGATTGTGAGCATTTGATATTGAAATGCATAAAACTTTTTTATCGTTCAGTCCATATTCTTAATCATGTCCAGAATAACAAAAATAACCAGCTAATGTAACAAACGCGTATTTTTGTTACTCACTTCCCTTATGAACCGAAAGCGCTGTTTGCAAATCGGATTCAACTTGTTGTTCCTGCTCACAATAAATCATGCTGATCCGGAAAACGACGCCGGAATTATTCCATCCCCTCCGGTTTTAATTAAAATAGCTGTTGGCAGGCAGTTTTGGCCCGGGAAATGTATTTTATTTTAGGTCTCTCTGAGGCGACTAGCTTTGAGCTCAAGGGGGTATGTGTTACTTTTTGCTCAGGCAAGCAAAAAAACAAAAAGCATTATAATGTCGCTCGCTTATTCTACACTACACCACGCCTGCTTGCGTGTGTGTTAATTTGTTGCTGTGTTAATAATACCCCTGTGTGACGACTCTTTTGGTATGGTGTGGCGTAAAATGATAAATTATTCGCGTGACGTCGTCAGTCTGTGGCCGAATTTGCATCCAAGCGAGTTATGTGATGAAAATAATGAACGATGCCTGAATACAATTTATTCCCATTTTTCGTAATTAATCACTCTGGATCGAATGCCGATTGGGCCTATGTCGTTTGCCACGCTCTTCTCTCTAGAGCCTAAATTTGTTGAATTTTTTGGCCGACGGACTGTCACAGAATGTCAATGTTCCCCTGAATCGAACCAGTGTGCTACTTGCATCTTTAACACGCCAACTTTCCGTTTCGATCAGTGCCGCGGAATATATTATTTGCACGGCCTGTCAGAAGCTCACTCTTGCGGATCGATTGATATGAATTTCAAGCCGTAAATGTTAAAAGTGTCTATTTCCATCCACATTTTTTTGGGTTTTACAGACACGGGAAGTTTTTCTCTTGAATGAGACCGGAAAATCAATGATCATAGCAGCGTCAAAATGATTAAAAAGCCGGATTTCCCATAGAAGGCATTGACACTCGCGTTGGAATGCATGCATGATGAAAATGTAAAACGGGAACGACCTTTGATGAAAAACGTTCAGCGTGTATTCATATTTTTTACACATGCGACCCCATTTGCACCGATGAACCCAACGAATAAATTTATCAGCGTCCACGGAATTACAGCGGCAAGGAGACCCTACATTTGAGGTCTCGATTAACTCCAACCAATATTTCACTGCGCTTTATCGTCCGTGATTAATTAAAATTCAAGCTAAAAGATTCACTGTGCTTGTTTGTTTTGTATATTTTTTTCGTTTCTCGAGACGGTGAAAACTCGGTTAAAAGTCAGTTTTCAAACGATTTCAAATACTAAGCAGTTAAAAGGCGCAGTGCTCGATATCAAGACGCAGCTCCACTATACATATGATACGCTTTGGCTGTTAATTACTCGCTGCCGCCCAATGGCATCGGAGTGCGGTTTCGTTTCATTAGCGTGATGGCGTAAAAGGCTGGAAATAATTGCTTTTTTGCCGCCGAACCAAGGGCATTATTCACCCTCGTCCGGGAAGAGTATGATGGTTTTTTAGGTGCATAGACGGCGCGCATTGCTGACTCAAGTAAGGGCGTTTTCTACCATTTATCCCATTTATCCAGCTTTTGAGAAGAAATACCGTAATCACGCCCAGCTAGACGATCTGTGGGCGCATCGCTCGTGCAATCAAAACAATTTCGCATTCTGTGTTAGTCAGTGGAAGCCCAAGCGTAAATATGATTGCGTCCAAATCGGTTTGAGTCTGCGTCGGCCTTCGTATCCAAATTATACACGCCTACGCGAAGCTATCTTCTCTGTTTTTTATGGTCGATAGCACTTTCGAGAGAGGGTGTCAGACAACAAAGCATAAATAAACGAAAGTAAAATCACTCGAGAGGTTTTCATATTCAATAAGCAGGTGTGTTCATGATTGATTCAAGGATAGGCACATCAAATCGTATCTATTTACGCAGAGAAGTGCTTCAAGTTGATTAAATGACATATTCTGCCGACGATAGCCTCTTTAGGGAAATGTTCGCTAAACCAACGAAGTACATGATTTTCCGTTGTTGAGCCAAGAGACATTTAACATTCCTACATTTATTGCAATTATTATAATATTTTATAAAATTTAACTAAATTTTAATTACATAACCGAATGTGAGTTTGTATCGATCGCGGTTTAAGTTCAAGAAACGGTCTAAAACCTGTTATTGCACGTGCAAAATCGACGGCAGGTCTATAAAAAAGCATTAAAACTGTGACCATGGATTTCCTAGTAAAGCCGGCCGGTGCTCCTCTTCTACCAGCAATTTATAAAACGCAACGGTGTGCCTGCCCCATCGGTATTCAGCTCGCAAAAGGGCACAAGTTGAGTGCGAATCGCCGATTGCTCAGAACGGGTGGTCTCTTCAGCCGAATTTGATATGTCAACACACTCTCCGGCTCGATCGCGCTCAAGATCAAGAGGGAGCAAATCAATAAGCACGAACCCTCATCACGTATGTGGGCCTCAGCACAAATTTCGACAGCCTTAGTAATTTAATTGCGTTCGCCGCTGCTGCTCCCGTTTCCTCTGCTGCAGCGTTCGCGGCGCGCGGTTCAATAACCCGCTGAATTGTTATGCCAGCCCGAAATGGGATCTTGGCATGAAATTGGTCAGTTATGTTACAGCTTGGTAGCCAGGTTGTTGGGCCGGCAGGTGGGAGCTGTGTCACTTGATTGCCTTGACTCTGCGCACAAATTTTGATCCGTTCCCTCAAACGATCGAAATTCGTTGAAAGTTATACAAGAAACAAACAAATCAACTGATCGTTGTGCTCCTTTTCTCCAAAAACCATTATAGCAGCCCAAATGATTGCTTGTTAAATCTGGCAGCTATAAAGTGGGGAAAAAATTAACCACGAAAGTGTGCCAAAGAGAGGAGAACTCTTCTGAGATATACCACCGCAAAATAAACCTTCAAAAAATACAGTTCAGTTTAGGATAAGTGTCAACTATTCCTACCACGATGTGAAATGTTCAAAATTTCCCTGTACAACCCTGTTAGGGGTGGTCACCCATTCAAATGAAAAAAAAACGTTGAAAATTACCTGTTAGAGCGATGCAGGTGGCGATTTGCGAAAATCGTGTTGCACTCATCTTGGCTTGTTCTCAGTTACTTCTTTGGCACCCAAGAAAGAAGAGCATATTATTTAATAATAACACGCCGGCATGTCTCAAGTGGGCCGCTGCTTGGCCGTCGTAGAACACTCGGGCTCTAAGGCACTGTCTACACTGAAGAAAAGCAGGCAGCGGCGGTCCCGTTTGTTTGTTGCCTGCCTCGTCCCTTCTCTCGCGCGCACCTCCTCCGCGACCGACCGAACGACTCGTACGCGCTCTGAAGTTGCGGCCTCGAACCCGGCCCTTGTTTTTGAACTTGAATCCTCTACGCAATGTCACGTGCACAGACGAAGCGGCTAATTTGCCGGTTGCTAATTAACGCATAAATTTATACCCGCTACGTGTGGGAATGAACGCACAACTTTTGCTTTGTAGATAACTTTGGTTGGAAATTTAATCATCTTAAGTTTTAACGGATCTCAAAAGCCTGATTTGTTTCTGTTATCAAATTCGTATAAAATTTGCTTAGTTTCCAGATTGTGAGAGTGGAAGTGTTATTCTCAATCAGCTGTTGGTATTATTTTAGATGTTAACTTTTAGAAGTCAATACAATATAAACTGTGCTGATTGCAAACCATTTTAGCTAAATTGATGAAACATTTTATATATTATGTATTTTCCAAAAAAGTGGTGAAAAGCTTGCGCGTGCCTTTACCAATTCTTATATTGTTGCGAATCCTTTGTAATACTTTTCAAAGATGAATAATTTACTACATATTTGAAATAACCATATACGTTGGAGAGTGTGTAGATGCTAAAAAAGTACTATTGTTAGCAAGTGGGTGATGACAAACAGAATGAGTATAAAATAGTGCCTTTAATGACGTGCTAAAATGAAAATTAATAAGGCCACCTTTTCACTGGATGCAAAAAGTAAACCGTTGTGATGCGGATATAAAATGGGATTCTTTTGTCCACTTTAATGACGCATTTGCTTGAAAAAAATGACAAAAATTTGTGTAATAATCCAACCAAGCAGTGCTCAGATTGTCGCTTAATTGGCTCATTTGCACGCTAACGATAATGCGTTTGTTTGTTTCAGCTGGCCCGGTTGCTGAACGAGCCGGACAAAAAAGGCGAACTGCCATTGCTACTCGCTTTGAATTCCAAACAGAGGACTTTAGCCACTTCCTTGGTCGAGCATGGAGCCAGTGTGGACGCCCAAGACCCGCGAGGCCTCACTCTCTTATTGAATGCAGTTGAAAGAGGTAAAACGTTAAAATAGTTTCATCCAGTTGCCAGTTTTCAACTTTTTTTTTAAACTATCATACAAACTCTAACGTATTTCAAAAATAATATGATCCATTAATCAGCATATAGACAGCATACGGACATTGGAAAATTTGTATTCCCCTCTAGAAATCCCGCTAATAGCTGAAAAAAATAACTGAAAATTTGTAAGCATAATCTTAACACATATTTGAAATTAGAGCATTTTAATTTTTATCGTAATCTGTTTTGTGTCCTCAGTAAATAATCCCTTTTTAATCTTTGTATTATTATAACTTTTTTAAATGAATAATTGAAGAGGACAGCTATTCCGCCCTCTTCTTGCTGGAGCATGGTGCATCCCCATCGGCCACCACTCCAGACCTGGGTGACACAGCCATGCACATGATCGCAAACCAAAGCTGCTCTGCCAATCCGTTCCAAGATGAGGAAGACGGTGCACCGACCGCCAACGACATGATCCAAGTCGCTCGGAAAGTGCTTGAATACGGCCTTAATCCAAACATGCAAAACAACAAAGGATAGTGAGTGAAACGGTGCCCAGAGCCAGCTACAGGGCGAGTTTTTCATTGTGCATTCGCGTGTTCCAGCTCTGCACTGCACCTCAGCATTTTGAACGACAACGCAGCTCTCTTCGACATGCTGCTTGAATATCCCATGCTGGCCCTCGACGTGCCCACTCAAGACGGGCACACTGCTTTAAGGTACGCACTACTGAGAAACAGCCTTGGGGAAGATGGACTTGCTTCAAGACTGCTCGCCAAAAAAGCGAACCCCAACCCGATGTACCCGGCCAGTGGAGACACTTTGCTCCACTTGTTGGCCAGAGAGAAGAAGGCCGACGCGGCCGTGTTTTTGTGTGACAAAGGTATATATATATATATAGAAAGCGCACCTGCTATCAGCTGTTATTTTGTTTGCTCTCTCAGGAGGGGATGTCTTGCGTACTAATAAAAGGGGTGAAACGGCCCTACACGTTGCCTGCGAAAATGGTCTGGCTGAGCTTGTGATGAAGCTCTTATATGCAGGAGCCAACGTCAATCTACAGACTCTGCCTTCGACTGGCGGTCTGTCTGAGCACCGACAGACGCCTCTTCACTTAGCGATTCAAAACGGCTGTGACGCAGTTATTGATGCCATATTAGCACATAAAGGTTTTTCATTGTTGTCATTATGTCGCTTTGGGTATCAAAATATTTTTAATCTCCTTCAGCTGAGGTACAAGATGCAGGCAAAACTGCTGACCTAAATCTGAAAAACTCTAGTGGTTTGACTCCACTTGCCCTGGCCCTGAGAACAGGAATGAAGCACAAGGTTGCTGACCTCATAAGTGCAGGGGCAGACGTTAATGTTACCAACTCGGAAGGACTCACAATGCTCCACTCTGCAATCGAACAGGGAGATTCAGACGCAGCAGTTTTTCTCCTGGAACATGGTGCCAACATGTCTTGCAGGTGCTTTCTATTTATTATCTTGATTTTCAAAATCTTAGTTGAAATTAAGGAGACCTTCTAATTGGTTTTAGATTAAAATGGTCGGTTATTTTCCACTGCAATCTGTTTTTATTCTTTTTAAACAGCTAAACTTAAACGTCCCGTGCCAAAAAAATCCTTATAATTAATGCGTAATTGATAGCTAAATTTTTATCACATTGTAGAACACCAGATGGAAGAACGCCGTTGCAGTTGGCCATTGTGAATTCGTTGCCCATAGTCGTGGAATCTCTGTGCAAAAGGGGTGTTGACATGTCCGTGGTGGACAGCAAGGGCCGGTGTCCGTTGTGGGCCGCCCTGGAGGATGGAATGGAAGACATTGCCTCCACCCTCGTTAGGTACGCTTGCTTGCTGTAAATTACCCAAGATTCACCATTTTAACTAACATTCCTTAGGTTTGGAGTTGACACTGACTGCTGGAGTGCAGGGCCCGAAGGCTGCTTGCAAACTTTACTGCATAGGGCCATTGACGAGAATCTGACATCAATTGCTTGCTTCCTTGTCAGAAGGTTTGAAATTTTATTATCTGTAACTTTGATTAGGAATTTTTTTGCAGTGGATGTGAAATGAATGCGCCACGAAGACCTGGTCCCAATGGTGAAGGGGGTGATGAAGCAAGGGATGGACAACACCCCTTGCACATGGCGTGCACCTGGGGGCAAGAACAAGTTGTTCAGACGCTGATCGAACACAAAGCTCATGTGATTATTAAAAATATTGTTTTAACTGTTTTTATTTCATTAACTGTATGTTCGCTTGTCAATTTTGATATGGTGTAAATGTTAATTGAAAATAATTTTATCCTTCTTAAAGGTCAATGCAAAAGATTCTGATGGAAGAACTCCCTTGCACTTGGCAGTGTCAAACCAGAACTCTAAAATCACTTCCCTTCTTCTGTGCCATCCAGAGCTGGACCTCTCAGTACGAGACAAGTCTGGCCTAACTCCGTTTGCGGCTGCTCTTACTTGCAGAAACAACAAGGCAGCGCAAGCAATCCTTGACCGACTGCCCTCTGCAGCAGAGCAGGTTTGATAAATCTGCAAACATTCCTTTATCTGATAGTTTTTTGTGAACCAATTTGGCAAACAGATGTTAAATGAAACAGAAATTATTGCTAAATTCCTTTTTAAAAAAATTCTTGACAGGAAAGGACAAGCAGAATTAAATGTTTGTTGCTAAAATGGCTTTCAGAATTTCTGGATTGTGATTTATTATTCTCTAATTTTTTAGTATGACAACAAAGGCCTCAATTTTCTTCACGTTGCCATCCAGCGAAACGACTTGGAGAGCGTGCTTTTCCTCCTTTCGATCAACGTCGACGCTAACTCCAAAGTTCGAGACAGCACCATGAGCACTGCACTTCACCTCGCCTGTTCAGTGGCAAGCCCTTGTATGGCTTTCTTTTCACTGATTTTGCCTCCAAATTTTTAATGATTGTGTTCAGCTGCAACAGGCACCACTGAGGACTCTGCGCTGCTGGTTAGGAACCTGCTCTTAGCAGGCGCAAGGCCCAATGAGAGAAATTCGACCCGGCAAACACCTCTGCATATCGCTGCAGTTTCTGGCCACTCTTCAGCGGCTTCGGCCCTCCTGCAGAATGGCGCCGATCCAGATGCATCAGATGTTGACAACAACAATCCATTGCACTTGGCAGTCAAATCGTCAAACCTTCCTGTAAGCAAATGCTGTGAATTTCATTAGTTTTGAAGGCAATCAGCCATTAAAAATGTATTCTCATATTTTTACTTTTTTTAAATAGTTCGCATTAAAAGATGAGAAATTAGGGAGAAAATAATTCATGACAAACAATTGAGCCCCTAGAACGGGATTACCAGCAGTTGTTTCTAAATTGTAGAGATCTCTCTAAAATAAGATTTTGATTAAAGCATTCAGCAAATAATGTGACTTGAAAAATACACCTTAATAAATAATTGAATACTTAAAAATCTTAAATTTAAAAAGTAATAAAACAATGTAATAAATAATAATAACAAATTTGCAGGTTGCTAGAGTACTGCTGACAGAGTCCACAATTGATGCAGAAGCCAAAAATCTGAGAGGTCAAAACCCGTTGCACGTTCTGGCGATTTATGGAAAGGACCAAGTCGCTTCATCAATCTGCGAACTATTCCTGGAGTGCATGCCTCAGTACCCCTTAGACGAGCCTGATTTGGAAGGAAACACAGGTAATTGTTCCCTTACATATTTGGACGAAATTTTATTTTTAATTTTATTGTAGCGCTCCTATGGGCATACATCAAGGGAAAAGCGAATCTATGCAGAACTTTGGTGAAATCTGGCTGTTGCGTGGGAATGATGAATAAAGAAGGAATCACTATTTTCAATTACCAAACGCCCACCAAGCAACTCCTGAGCAAGTGAGTGTAATATTGGAAACTCTAGACAAAATTATAAACCAAAAATTTCCAGACTGCTGGACCTTCTCGGCAAAGAACCGCCTTGGGCTGAGGGAGACATGTGCCTTGAGTGTGGAAGCAAGTTTGGCATAACTATGAGAAAGCATCATTGGTGAGTACAGATTCTAACTATTCATGTTTTAAGTTGGAACTTACAGTAAATTTAAAGTTAACTTAAAGTTAATTTCGGGATCAATTTTAAAATGCAGACTAAGAAAGGAACTATTTTTGTTCAATATAACCACAAAATTGAAGGGGATAGACTCCTCAAAATCAATATGTGCTATCTCTAAATCACAACAAGCCCTAATTAAAGATACCAAAGTTCAACTAATTGAGAAAAAACTCATAGGTTTGTCATTTCAGGAATAAATCTGATAGATTCCGAAATTCTGGAAAAGTCTAATAAAACTTTGTTATCATAGTTTCTATTGAACAGATGAAATTATTCTTTGTGTTTTTTCACTATTACATAATTTTTGGCTGTTGTGAAATTCAGAAGTTCAATTGGAAGTTTTAATTTTTAATGTTCTATGGGCAATCACATGTTTTTTTAGCTTATTGATTCCACCATATTTAATTAAACTTGTCTTACATCTACGTTTTGTTGGGTCATTCCGAAACTCATTTGTGCATTTCTTTACATGTGTTGCTTCTTCTTCATTTTCTAAGCATGAAATAGACATAAAACTGATGGAAATATTTTTGGTTTGGCAGCCGCCACTGTGGACGCCTCCTGTGCTCCAAATGCTCCAGCTGTGACGTTCCCATTGTCAAATTTGGTTTAAACAAGCCAGTCCGCGTTTGTACAACTTGCTTCCAAGTGCTTCAAAGCGGAGTTACAACCTAGCTGATCCAAATCGAGCTTAACTCCATCAAGCAGGGAGGAGATATCAAAAGTTAGCTATCAGCAAGTTTCACAAACGAAACCTATTTTTGCGAAGGAAAATAACGTTCTCAAGTGATTCCAGTTTAAACTCTGTGATTATTTTGTATGGAATATTCGGTTGAAATGGAAGTGAAGCTGCTTTCTGGGTCACATGCTAATAATTTTAAGAGCGAAAGTGGCCAAAGTTTTAATTTACATAAATATGATTGAATATATCCAGTTTATTTTTATTGACCTCTATATACACACGCCCAGATAATTTGAAATGCGTATTTTGCATTATGTTACGAAAGAAAACTAAGATGTCCTTTAATATATGTTAATAAAAACATCCAATTAATTTCAAAATTGAAATATTTTTCTCATACATAAAAAGAGGGCTTTTAAACAATGTGCTAATTTAACCGAGGAATATTTCTTGTTTATGTAAACACGCTTATGATGATGAAATAATTCCAGCATGAGCAGACCTAATATTCGAAACAAAACAATGCCTATTATTCGTGGATCCAGTTGTGACACTTATTTTTGTTTATTTTGCGTTACAAGTGTCGAAACTGGTGCTGAATTAACATCCATGCACGACAATTGATTCCGCCAGAAAAATGAGGAGCATTGTTAAAATTGCATGAATTATTAAATTTCGTGAATATTTTATGCTTGGAAATTGAAATGCTCTATGTATTCATGATTGAATTCGATGTGGGCAATGTTTTATTATGTATAGAAGAGATTTCACTTCTCCTTGTAGGGAAAGTCGAGGTTGAACTTTTGCGCCCACTCTTGCAGCAGGGTGAGGGAAACTCCAGCCCCTCCGCAAACGATGAGCACCACTGGTCCATTCGGGGCCTCTGGTAGTAGATCCTTTAGCATATCGAAGTAGACCACAGAAAGGGCTGCGCCACACGCCGGTTCCACCAAAATTCTGTGGTCGTCTGAAATTTGTTGGTCAGCTGAAATCGGTGATAGAAAATACGTACTTACCGGCAAACCTAATGCAGCTCTGCACCACCTGTTTGTCAGTAACTACTAGCGGAATGACGTTGTGCTTAGGAAGCTGGTCAAACAGGGCCGGCAGAATCGTGTTCGATCCAAGTGTGACGGCGATGCTTTGGATTTTAGATTCCGTAAATTCATGATGTCATTCTGAGAGCCTTAAATTACCTGGTGATTTTGTCCATTTCCACTGGTCTTCCTGCCTGCAACGCCCTACGAACACAGTCGGCACCTTCAGTTTCAACCGCCACGAGGGGCACGTCAGACCATCCGTGTCGGTTCATTCCATCTAGCAACCCCTTTACCAAACCTCCTCCTCCAATCGACGCAATGAAGCAGCCTGGCCGAACGCCTTTGCCCAACTGCTGCGCGACTTCATCCACTATTGTTGAATGGCCTTGCCTAAATTTGAAAGTTTTCAGCTCTTATCATTTGCTTTTGGTTCATTTGGTTATTACTTTCAGACCATAAATTTTTCTCTTCCAAGTTCAATTTCATTAACTTCCTTGACTCAGTGGGGTGGCTTACTAGGAAATATCTCATTTGATGACATTACCAGGTTTCTGGGTGGTTGAAAGGGTGGATGTAGGATTGCCCAGGTTTCTTCCCCTCCTCAAGAGCCCGTTCATTAGCCATTTTGAAATCATCGCCAAACACGACGACGTCGGCACCGAGCTCAGTCAGCTTGTCGATGACCATTTTCGGCGTACTCTTGGGGATGAACACCGACACCGGCACCCCCAGCGCCATGGCTGACCACGTGACCGCCAGGCCCGTGTTACCTCCGGAGGCGGTGATCAGTCTTTTGCAGCCCCTTTCCACCTCCTGCACAGATCGAATTTTGAACTGGTCCCCGTCATATTTTTTACTATTCATTTTTCACCTTTTGACTGTGGTAGCTGTTACCTCGGAGTTTGAACGCGCCGGAGGGTTGGTCATTCTCGCACTTGAGGTACAAGTCGTGGCCGATCAGCTTGCTCAGCTTCTTGCTCAAAACCAGCGGAGTTTCGATGAATATTGAGTTTCTTATGTCAGACATGGTGTGTTTTTGTTTAGCAACCGAAAAGCCAACTGGCTGATGCCAAGGTCAATTCGCTTATACCTCTCTTTCTCTTTCTCTCATCTCAATCTTATCTTCCTACTTGATGGGGTCCTTATGCGCTGAGTGAGGCAGCAGGCAGCGTCTCTGTTGCGTAAGACACGGCACATTGTGGCTATGCCTAATAGCTTGTCAACAGCTTGCGATTTTCGGACTGGATCTTTGGATTCTATTTTTTTTAATTTAAGTGTGAAACAATATGAAAAATCAAGCTAAATAAATTAAAATGGTTTTCAGAAATAATCAGCAATTTTTGTCAAAGAAAAGATTTTTAACTAAAAACCAATTGTGTTTTTTGGCGATGCTATAAAAGCTTTTTATTATTGCTTTTTTGGTTAGTTTTATTCTGATATTTTTTCAGGCACTGTAAATTTGGGTAGTTTAAATTTGGACACTTACAGAAAACCTTATTTGGGCAAGTTAAGGTACACCTTATTTAATTCTGAAAACCACTTAATGTCGTTAGTTCGATCTTTTAATAAATAATGTTGACTTTGCCAATTTGTGTTGGATGAGTTGGGCCGATTCAAACTTCACCGCCAACTTTTCAAATGCTAATCCAAAGTCAAGCAAAATAATTCTTTCTTTAATCATAATAGTCGTTTTTGCGGACCTGGTGAAACATTTTTCCCTGATCTAATTCGTTGTTTTAAATAAAACCCAGTAGTTTCCGTTTATTTCAGTGGTAGGTCACAAAATTCGTCTGAGCTTATGTGATTAACGTAAAAGTTCAGAAGTTTTTAAGTCTAAATATTTGAGAGGTTGGAGTTCAAACCAGTACAGAAAATTTTGTACTAAATACAAAATTTCCGCATCAAGACTTTATTTGAACCAAACATTCCTTAAATCAGTGATCTACACATTACATTTTTAATAACATCTTAAATGCTTTCTCCTGGCGTCAATTTTTCATAAAATCTAGAATTAATTACTTTTAGGTAAAAAATGAACACTTTGAGAGTTGACTAAGATCTACACGCTACGCATTGCATCGTATTTGGCAGTGAATGGTCTGATTGTGAGGCGGCCGGCAGCCGCGACAGAAAAGAATATAATAAATGAAAAAAGAGTCCAATGGATCACTAAGAGAAGCAGACGGAGCCGATTTCGATCCAGAAACTGGAGTCGTCGCCTCCGAGGTCTCTGGACGCCATGTCCACGAACGGCAGCCGCGTCGCCTTGTCCGTCTTGTACGAAATAATTGTCTGCTTCCACGTCCCATCTTTGACCTGCAAAAGAGATAAACGAGTTCTTGTTACAACCGTGCTTGCGTCTTGCGTCAGAGCATTTTTAAGCGACCGGGCGAATTTGAGGACGCGGAACGTGAGCGGTATTGAAATGAGGCTCCCGCGCATTACCTTGCATTCGTCCTCGAGGACGTCGTAACGCAGCCTCTGGTTGCCCCTGGGCAGAATCTCGCCGTCGTTCCAGCCCAGCAGCTTGATGCCCTTGCGGTGCGTCTTCTTTTCTGCGTCGTAGTAGGCCACCGAGTTTTTGCAGTGGTACGTCAGGTTTTGCGAGGCAGATGAGCTGAGCAGTTGCAAGAAGCCGATCTGATTGCTGTCCGCCTTATAAGTCATCTGCATTTGAAAAGAGAGCGTGATTCGAGATTCAAGGCTGCACGCGGAGTCTGTATCATGTGTGTGTTTTGGGCAACGTGAGTTTGTTGTGACGCCTAAATTTAGCCCGCATTTGCGAGTATGGAAAGCGTGGGTGTGCATTAAATGCAGAGCTAACCTTCATTCCTTGCGACATGTCACCGAGCCACATCTCGGTCTCTTTGCCTTTGTAAGTTATCTCGGCTGACTTGGACGGGCTCGGGAAGATGCAGGTGGCACGCTCGCTCATATCGCAGTACACGAGGATCGCGTCTCGCAAGTCACCTTCGTTCGGGTCGACCCAGTATTGTCCTTTAAAAGAGAGAACCAAAATAAGTAATTCGCAAATTATATCACACAGGTCGAATGTAAGTCTCAGTTATGCGAGCAGAGACGTAAAAAATCGCTTTCGACGTATGACGCACACTCTTATATATGAATCTCATCGACGAGGTGTCAGGAGTCACCTCCGTTGTCATTGCACGGGGATTTTATGCATGTAAAATTCATTTTTTAAACAATTTTAAGTGATATGCGCGCGAAAAAGGACCTTCAGCATATCTGAGAGCATATAGTATCGTCTGGAAATTAAATCAATGCAAAACGAGATCCATGGGAGAATAAATTTTGCTATCATCTAAAATTATATAATCATATTCACCATTTATTGAATCAATGATTACTAAATAAAATAATCATATCGCTATTTATGTCATTTTACAACAGTGTTCATAAACATATTATGGATATACGTTTTTGCTTTGACGTCGTGCGACGTTTCGACTGGGTCGCACGTATTTACTTTGGAGATATAAATAATGCTTGATTCCAAGTCAACCTTCAGCGTCGAATATTATATTGATTATATTACTTATGAATGCATTTTCTGAATGACATATAAATAACATTGTATAATGCCAAATAATATAAGGTGATATAAGGTGCTCTTGAGGGGTATTTTTAAATTGAAGGATTTCAAATATCTATAGTGATTATATTTTAGAAAAATACCATTTAGATTCTTCTTTATCAGACGCTCACAAGAACACAAGTTTTTTTGATAAATTCTCGAGACTCACGACTTTAATTTGAATAAAAGTTGTCGAGAATGACGACCAGATTTTTTGCTTGCAATAATAATTAAGGAAGCAATTATTATTATTATTATTATTATTTTACCTAAAAGAAAAAAACGGCGCAAATTTCACTCACCGCTCGGCTTATTTGGGTGCGCATTGGCTAAGTCTCGACACGTCCGCGCGGGTGCACTCTTGTCGCCGTCAGGTTGCTTAAACCTCTCGAAGGACTTCTTCAGCTGTTCAAACGCCTTGGTCACGAGTCTCTTCCTTTCGTCGTCGGAGATCTCTTTGCCAAATATCCTGACAGGTTCGTCTCCACTCGCTGAATCAGGTCCCTTAAGCACCATCAGGTTTAGCCCCTCGATCGAGAATTATTTATCTAAATTCGCTTTTACCTTCGATTGACTGACTTGGCTCTGCGATGACAGAAGGGCGGCCACGGTGGCTGCGTCGTATCCAAAGGACTCGCCTGGTGGACCAGGAGGGCCCGGAGATCCCATTTCACCCCGCGGACCGGGCCTACCTTCCTCGCCTTGAGAACCTCGTGGACCAGGAGGACCTATCAGGCCCTGCGGCCCTTGGCTGCCGTCGCGACCTGGACTTCCTCGAGTTCCAGGTTCGCCGTCCTTTCCAGCGGGACCTTCAAATATGTATTAATTAAAGGTCATTTAAAACAACCGCTACTAAGTCACGTACCTGGTGGACCTGTCATTCCTTTTTCGCCTGGTGCGCCCTGAAAGTTTGCAAACGCGCGTTCATATCACCGCAAAGACTTGTGGATTCCATGCGCATGCAGTTATCAGAGAATTTCGTCATGCAGTCACGTACTGCCGCGCCAGGTGGGCCCTGAAGACCCAACAGTCCTCTGTGACCTTTGGCACCCTTGGGACCAGCCTCTCCCGACTCTCCCTTAACTCCTTCCAGTCCTGGTGCACCTGGCTTTCCTCGCGGACCGATTTGTCCGTCGACGCCCTGAGGACCTGTCTCGCCCTTTTGGCCCCTTTCACCTGTAGGGCCTGACGGACCTGGCAGGCCTGCTGGACCCTAAAATTCGATTATGTAAGTCTCTTGGCTCGGCAACCTACACGCTTGGTCTCACCGGCAAGCCAACCGGACCCTGAGGTCCAGCTTGGCCAGGAGTGCCGATCGGCCCTTTGTCGCCGTTTCGTCCTGCTATGCCCGGAGGTCCTGGCTTTCCTGACGGACCCTCGGCACCAGGCTCTCCATTTAGACCTGACATCGCATTTTTTAACTTCTAATCTTTTTAATTAAGCAGGGTAAGTACCTGGAACACCTGGCGGGCCAACGAGACCTGGAGAACCAGTCTGGCCTTCTTTCCCTTGCTTTCCTTGAGCACCTGCTTCACCCTGAGAGAAGAAAATGATAGTTAGCGTTACAACAAAATTTGAATTAGCTTTTAAACACGCGCTGGTTGTCATCTATTAATAATTTATACAACACGCGTATGAAACGCGCAGTAGTATGTAAACGTGATTTAATTTGTTGCAATTTCTCTCACCGGTGCTCCTCGAGGACCTTTTGGTCCAACTCCGCCACTTGGTCCAGGCAACCCTGGCAAACCCCTTTCGCCGGCCTGTCCTTGAGGACCTCTTGCGCCTGGTGGTCCTTTCGATCCCGGTGACCCTTTTGACAAAGACACATGAATAAAAAAAGTTATATAATGTATGATTTAGTTTTGAACTTGAAATTTCTTTTATTCGACCGACAAAAACAAGTAAACAAAGTCAAATGTAAGTTATTGAATGAAGCACTGCGGCGCAAAATAATTTTCAGCGGACGTCATTCCGCCAGACCTTGCCGATATATCATTAAATTATTGAAATTTCCGGCGCTGAGAAAGTGCCCTCTACACATACACAATATTTGACGCACCTGCTTCTCCTTTCTGTCCTTCTTGGCCCGTCGCACCCGTAAGTCCTTGTGGGCCTGGATTGCCCGGCCTTCCTGATTCTCCAGAGGTGCCCTTTATGCCTGCGAAATGTTGACATGAATTTTTCATTCTTCATTCCAAAAACGGCTTTATCGCAAAGACCACGAGGAAAGAAAAATTTTAAATCGCGAACGACAATATTGCTTCAAAGTTGTTTCAATTTACATATTTAGCTGACAAACAGTTCTGTGTTAAAATTCCATTATAAAGGTTAGGGAAGCATTAAATTTACTTCCATTACGTTTTCGGATAACAAATAAAATTTTACCTGGAGTGCCAGGTGGCCCCGATTGTCCAGGTGATCCAGGGTTACCCTAAAGTAAAAAAGCTTTAATTAAAAACGGTGTTACTTAAAAAATTAAAAATTCATACCGCTAGACCCTGTTCTCCAGGTCGTCCAGGAGGTCCCATGAGACCAGCGTCTCCTCGCAAACCTTTAAAAATATTAATTAAACGCCATTAATTCTAAATAGAAAAATTAATCGTACCAGGTTCGCCTCTGGCTCCTTTTGCGCCTGTCAAGCCTGTCAGTCCTGGTGGTCCTTGTTCTCCTGGACTTCCTTTATTCGCAATAATTAAATCAATTATTATTGGTTAATTACTTTTATTTTTATTTGTGTTTTACCTGCAACCCCAGGATTGCCCTGGTCTCCTTTTGAGCCTGCGTTGCCTCTTTCACCCTTCAGGCCTGGCAATCCAATTAAACCCTGAGGCCCTGGGAAACCCTGAAAACAAGAACAATTAAAACTACGTTCAGATTATGTTTGAAAATTTTACTTGTAATCCCGTCGGGCCCTGAGGACCTCGTTCTCCTGGAGATCCGTTAGCTCCATTTTCACCTAAACAATATTTCAATTTAGAACTGCAATCAAATTAGCTCCCATTTAAACTCGCCTCTTGGGCCTGGTGGACCAGACTCTCCTCTCTCAGCCGGTTCCCCAGGTGGACCAGGTTGGCCCATCTGCAAAATATGGTTTTAGAATATGCTAGATTATATATGTATGGAATCACCATTCCAGGCAGACCGCGTTCTCCTTGTCGTCCTTGCGGTCCTTCTACACCAGGGCTTCCTCCGTTGCCTTTCTCGCCTTTGTCCCCAGATACACCGGGTAAACCACGCAAGCCGGGCAAACCCTACCAGATCAGCTCAAATATTTAATTCTTCTAAATTTAAATCGAGTTCCCACGTACCACTATTCCTGAAGGTCCAGAGTGTCCTTTGTCACCCTTCTCACCCGAAGGACCCTGATATTAAAAAAATAAAACATGAAATATCCTGAACCGAGGAGAATATTAGAAAATACCGGAGGTCCATCCCCTCCTTGAGAACCAGGTTCTCCTCTTGGTCCCGGAGTTCCCGGAGCGCCCACTGGTCCCCTTTCGCCAGGGTAACCACGCTCGCCTCTAGAGCCGGCGGAGCCTGTCAGACCAGGTGGACCCGCGACACCAGGTTCGCCATCCTTTCCTGCAGCTCCTTGCAGTCCCATCGCTCCAGGCAAACCCTGAATATTTTTGTTTCGTTCAGTTATTAATCATTACTTTCGATATTTATTTAATTCAATTTAATTAATTAAAAAGGTTTTGTCTCACCTGGAATCCTCTAGCCCCCGGTGGTCCAGGGGGTCCTCTCTCGCCGTCAGCACCCCTAGGTCCCGGTAAACCCTGAGTTCCTGGAGCTCCTTCTTTTCCTGCATCGCCCCTGGGACCCGGATTTCCAGGGGGCCCCACGTCACCATCTTTTCCTGGTTCACCCTGGAATATTCAATTATAATCATAGCAAAATTGATTCATTGGTTTGTAATTTACCGGAAAGCCCTTTTCTCCTGGTAGACCGACAGGACCTATTGGACCTGAGATTCCCTGCAAACCTTGATCGCCTGGTTTCCCGTCTGCTCCTGGAAGTCCGCGCTCTCCACTGTTCCCTAAAGATTAATTTAGATAAAAAGTACTGTTCCCGAATTAAGTTTTATTATTACCTGGCTTTCCTGCAGGACCAGCTTTTCCAGGTTGACCCCTCACCCCCTGAAAAATATTATTAATTGTCAGCGTCGAAACAATAATTTCCAACAAAGAATACCTGTGGGCCTGGTGCTCCAGGTCGGCCAGCATCTCCAGTTGCACCCTTTTGACCCTGAGGGCCAATCGGACCTTTGTCACCAACATGTCCTACGGTTAAATAAAACTGATTGCAATTCACACTATACAACGTAAGTATCCCAATCAACCTTTTGGCCCAGAGGGACCATCAGCTCCTGGCAGACCTCGACCTCCGCTAGGTCCTCTTTCTCCCACAGGGCCCATAGGACCTGGTGGGCCATCAGATCCTACACAGACAATTTTTTTACAACGAGTACATCTTCATTTTTTTATATTTAGATGACCGCTATATCCGAATGACATATTCAAATCACTATCAACGGAAATTCAAATTGAGGAACGTAAGTGCGCAAATCGTATGAATAAGCAATATTATCTTACCTCTCTTGCCACGTTTCCCCTCAGATCCTGGTGGCCCAGGGATACCTCTGGGGCCGGGTGTTCCAGCTACAAATTTATTTATTTAGTTTTTTAAAAGATATAATTAAATACCGATACATAAAATAAAATGATGAATTCCATTTTTTTACACACACGCCGAATTAGTATAATCTAGAAATGAATGGTTAAATAAGGCATTGTTTGCTTAGCAACATAATATCACTAATTAACTTTCAGGTTGTTTTCAAAATTAATTGGTTACATCTCCCATAACAATATGTTTTTAACATTTCCACATTTACTAAAAACGGTTTGGATTTAAATAAATATCTAAATGTGTTTTCACCTTCGCCTTTCATGCCATTGTCTCCTTTGAAGCCTCTCTCGCCAGAAACGCCCTGGAAAAATTTAGATATAAATCGTCACAAGCTGCCAAGATCACAAATAATCTTTATATTACAGGTGCACCCTTTGCCCCTGCAGGTCCAGGGCTACCAGCATTTCCAGGCTGGCCTCTAGCTCCAGGAAAACCTTGAAAAAAATATTGAATTAATTCACAGTCCTAACTGTGACCAAAGGGAATTTTTACCTTGAGGCCCAGGAGGACCTGAAGAACCCTGACTTCCTTTTTCGCCAGAACTGCCGTCCTTCCCAGGGGGTCCTTGTAAACCTGCTTCTCCGTGTAGACCAGGTCTTCCTGACTCTCCACGAGGACCCTGTAGACCAGGACTTCCCTTTGGACCTGAAGCGCCCTGGTCACCTTTCATTCCAGGGGAACCAGGGAATCCTGGTGATCCAGGCTTGCCGATTTCACCCTGAAAAACGTCAAATTAAAATTAAAATTTGATTTGCTACTTTTAGATTGAGGTTCACTCTCCGTTGCTTTAAATTGTTTGTTTTAAATTTTTTGTAAAGAATTTTACCGGTGCTCCAGGAGGTCCAGCCGTGCCATCAATACCACGCAAACCGGGTGAACCTTTCCCGAAAAGAATTAAAATAATTATTTTGCAGTCGTAACAAATAACGTATAACAAAACCTGGCGGTCCTTCTCGTCCCCTTTCTCCTCTGGATCCTGCGGGCCCCATCGGTCCGATGGGTCCATTCGGTCCAGGTCCGCCTGAAGTGAATGATATAAGTTTAAATATCGCTCAGACTATTTTCCCGCAAACTCACCTGGCGCTCCCTTCTCGCCGTCTTTGCCCTGTTCGCCTTTAGCTCCATCCAGGCCCGGGAACCCGCGATGTCCTTTAACTCCCGGCAACCCTGGCATGCCAGGCATTCCCCTCTGGCCTGGAGGACCTGGCGCGCCAACACTGCCCGCCTCACCATCATCTCCCGATTCGCCCTAAAGGAAAATATAACATGCCAAGTAAATATCGCTTCTTTCGATTATTCGTCACTCCAGCTTGTTTGCTTAAAACGTGTTTGAAAGACACGCTAGACCATTGGAAAAAATTGAGATTTGTGTTTTTTCAATGGTCACGTGCATTAACATCAAGTCAGGTGCCTCACATGAGCACAAAGCGAGAGCGAAATGAAAATTAGGTAGATTGCAATCATTGACTTTGAGCAACGTGCGTCACGTTGAGAATCGTACGCGTGAACGACTAAGTTTGATTGTATGCAGCCTGCCGGTCACAGGTGTGCGGCGGAATGCATAATTTGAAATTTATATTTTTTCGGCAATAATTCAGTTCTTAACAAAAAAATATATGCGACTTTTTTGAATTATTTACTGGGCCCACTAGTTAAAATAATTCATGATTTAGACTTATAAATCACTTCCACCGTCATTTAAATTGGCAAAAGGGGGATTTTGAATAGTGAATTATACACGAGAGATCCGATAGTTACAACATTTAATTCCTAAATCTCACATCTTTTCCTGGTGGTCCTGGCAAGCCTCTGGGCCCTGCTTGTCCTGCATTTCCGGTCGGTCCTGGTTCTCCGGTCTCTCCTCTTGGTCCAGGGTAGCCCTGCGGTCCTGGCGGACCAGGGGAACCTGAAATGACGCGCTCGAAAAACCCCGCCAGACAGACCTTGACAGTATAATATATTACCTGGCGGTCCACGAGGCCCAACTGGTCCCACTTGTGCTTGCAAATACTGGAACGGTTCAGGGAAAGTGGGTCCTTTGTCACCACTGACTTGCTGCTGCATTGACATCTGCTGTAAATAGCTGGAAACCTACGCAAAAAATAATTTTTAACAGACTTAGATAAATTTTTCAAAAGTTGATTTTTCTGATTACATCTGGAGCAAGCCCTGGAGGTCCGGGCAAACCAGGGGTACCTGAAAAGAAAAGATGTTTAAATGGTTGAAAGTATATTAGATGAGGCGCAAAATTGGAAAACCAAAACTTGCAAGTTTCTTTAAATTTTTAGAACTTTGAACCGTAGTTACAATGTACAGGAACTTAAACTTTAATGTTACTGAATAATTTTCAAATTGAATGATGGCGCATTATTTGGAAAATATCGTACCTGGGATGCCTGGTGAACCTGGGTGGCCAGAGTCTCCAGGTCTTCCTTGCTCGCCGGGTGGTCCAGCACCTCCCTGATTGTTAAAATATTACTAGCCGTTTCACAGTGAGAAAAGCTCTTTACCCTTATTCCAGGGAACCCAGAAATAGGCCCTTCGCTGCTCTCCCCAGGCTGAAAAATATTGGAGTCGTGAAAAATTATATTACTTTCGCATTACCAATAAAATTGTGTTTACCACTGTGTGTGGCCGTTGCTCCTCTGGCTCTAAAATTTAAATAAATTAATCAGTTACATACTCTGTTACGCATCTTCAACGCTCACCTGCACACACGGAACAACATCCTCCGAGTGGAATATATTGGTCACCCGGACAGTCGATTTCAGGACAAACAATCCCTTCACAGTCATTGTCTAAAAAAAATGATAAGTGAAACATTAATCCAAGCATTAGGTGATTTTTTAAATTTTATAAATAATCTAAATAATCTTGAAAGTGACCTTTTGAGCATCCTTCCCGCTGACTACATTCGACACTGCCCTCCTCGCACATGCACGTGGTACATTTGTCCGGCTGCCACGTGTCTCCGTCTTTGTGTGCCTGTCCCTCAAATATGCACCCAGGCGGCTCCGCTGAAATTCAAATTTGCGAAAACACTTCGTCACGCTGATTGCAATGCTCACGTGTGATACCAGGCTCCGTATCTGCTTCGGGCGTCCGCTGAGTCGTGGTGGTTGTAGTAGTGGTCGACGTCGTCGTGGACGTAGGGGTGGTCACAACTGCCGGTCGGGCTGTCGGCCGCGGGGGTTGAGGAGGCCTTTGGGGTGGTGTGGCTGTTGAAACAATTTTTGCAATTGACGCTCTCATTAACTTCGGAAATCAAACTTCTTTTTGGGGTGGAAATTAATATTGATGCAGAGAAAATAAAATCATAAAATAGTAGCTGATCACGCATTTTTTTTATCAGATCGTTATTCAAATCTATTATTTAAAATGAAAGGGGGTATACGAGAAATTTTTTCGTTCCTCGTTTTCCACTCGTCCCTGTATAGTCAATTGCCTACCAGGTTGCGCAGGAGGAGCTCTTCCAGGGGCTGATGGAGAAGCTGAAATGAATTCGTTCATTTAGATCACGAATCTGAATGGCTACTAATTTTATTCCGATTGGAATTTGAAATAAGCTGCTAGAATGATTTAATTATGCATGCTCAATTATATCTGCCATTTAAAGCAGTTTCAAGAAAGGACGATTACCTCGAGACTTTGGTTCAATGGGAACTTTAATTGGAGCTTCATTATTTTTAATGCATATTCCATTGCCATTTAAAAACACTGAATTTGAATTTTTAATTTAGTGTAATAAATTCTTGGTAAATTGGGAACCAGCCGCAACATAGCATAATAAAGTAAAATGAGCCGCCCGAAGGAGCGGTGAGACTTTATTGGAGGCTGTAGAATTTATTTCAACCGCTCTTTCCAATTATAATCGCGGAAATCGAATCAACTCGATTGAAAATTGACGTAACACTGAAGGCCGAAATTAGTGTAAACAAATATTAGATATTGAGGCAGACGTGCTGCAGCCGGAGCGATCAGCGTAATCAAAGGGTCATTCCTCGCGTTTGAACTCCGCTCTCGGCGCCTGGCTGCACCAAAAAACAAACACACACCCGCTCTCCTTTGCTTATTCTCTCAGTGGCTGATTCGATGAGAGACAGAACAGTCATTTCCATCAATGCCAATTGAGGAGGAAAATGCCCCCCGCCTTTGTCCGTTAGAATGTCAGAATTTTGTCAGAGTTTGATCGTGGAAATATTTTCTTTCCGCGAGTTCAATTGGTGTGCATATAATTTTGTTCGAGTAAGTGTAACGTCTCCGTCAATTAAAAGTCTCTTTTCTTGAATTGCACTCCTTCAAAGCATTGTTAAGGGAAATTTCAAAACATAGGGTTTCAAACATAATGCTGTAAAATGCAACTTCTTTTCGAATATCGGAAATACAATGTTCACCCAACTTAAATTTAGCGGCAGTTGTTCCTCTTGGGACGAAATTTTAATTCCCGAATTTATTAAATTTTGCATTCCTTGATCCGCGATTCATGAGTGGTTTTGTAATGTGTGTTATAATAAATCTTTGATGTTATAAACGGACTTAAGGAATGTGGCAAAAATTGACATGACATATATGCAGTAATTTACGAATTAAATTGTAAATCACGTATTTTAAAATACTATGTTGACTATATTAATATTTTTAAGAGTCAAACTAAAGCGGCACAAATCTTAATATTCCGGTCGCTCCAAAGCAACGGTTTTATATTCTTTTTTCCATGTTGTAGAATTGGTGCCGTATCATTGACAATTTAAAAGTGTTTGTTTTGCAAAGGTCGACTTGTGTATTCGTATTTAAATCAGACAGTTTGCGAGCGGAAGCGTGGGAGCCATGTGTCTGTTCACGTGTTTATTGGTATGCTATTCGCTCACAGTTTCTTATTGTTGCTAATCAAACCAAAATATTTTTAGATGAGCGGAGAAGAGTCATTAAAATAATTTTATTCAACTAACAGAAAATTGCATTATATTTTTCCAATGATTTTGTCTGTCTGTGCATTAAAATTCAAGTCATGTACAAACGAAAATAAACCCTGGTAACTCACAGAAATTTTAGTCTGAAACGTGTAATTTTAAGAACAATGATTAAAGGCGGATCGAAAATGTCTGTAATGCATTTTTTTCTTTAAGTGAATGGATGAATTGAACTTAATTATCACTGTCAAAAATTTTCGATCCAAAATTTAAAACAAATCTCTATAATAGTGTTCCCTATTCCAGAATCTTCATCTGGGCAGGGTCAAATTTCTTTCTTAATTCGGAGCCGTTGAGACTGCTTGCTCGCTGGTGTCAAAGCTGTTAACACCACGGTTCCTAACAACTGCATATGTGGCAGGCAAAGAAAAAATAAACGCCGACTCTTTTTTGTTACTCGTGTGTGGTGTGAGGCAGCGCTTACAAAACTCTTGAAAAACGGATGGGCTCGATCGAGAGGACGTCCCGATTCACACACAGCAGCTCTCATCTCAAGTATTATTTAAATGCGCATCAAATATTGAAATACTCCAGACTCTAAATTTATGCCGATTTTATCTATTCAATTTAAATCGAGAGCGAGTTTTTATCGCAGACGTTTGACTTTGCAAAACGTCTTGTTGTCGTCATTGTGGATTTGTTCCTCGTCCATTCGCAGTACCCTATAATTATTATTTATGTAAGAGATTTTCAAATGCATTGAATTCTTAGCAAATGAAGTTTTGAACCAGATTAACCATATCTACTCTATGACCTCGCCAGAAGACAATAAAGATATAATTAATTAATTAAAATAACGTTTTATTATAGGTTATGATGGCAATGTGTCCAACATGCATAAAAAATCCACGACAAAAATTTTAACGGTATAATATATGAGGTAAGATATATCAATATCTCGAATCAAGCAGTTATTTGATAGTCTCGTTTAACCCTTTGAAGTACTCTCATTAAATTTAATTTCGAATTTTTTGTAAAAAAATTAAAATATTTTATTTTAAAGCAAAATTTATTCGTCGAATGCTTTTGTGGCTTTTAGTATGCTTTTCACAATGAATATTCCTAGCCTGACACATATATGAAAATATATAAGGGGAAAAAACGTTAAACTAAAATTACAAATGCATCTATTAAATTAAATGGATGATATTATTTTGATAATAAATAACATTTATAGCCAAATTCCTTTTTTTTAAATTTAAAATCATGTTAAAATATATCAAAGTTATTGCTTCAGTAAATTTTCCAGAAGTTGCGTAATCCTGTATATTTAAAATTTAATTTGCACACAAATTAATATGTACTCTGGCATAATAAATGTTTTTATTTAAGTACAATTTTATTTTAATTATTTCTTACCTCCCGCATTTCCAGCTGGTGCAGGTTGTCCGTTTTCGTCGTATTCTTCGTAATACTCGTTGTACTCGTCATATTCGTAATTCTCGCCGTTGGCCCCCTGTCGCTTCTTGGCGAGGCCGACGGCCGCGCAGGCCAGCAGCAGCAGCAGTGGGAGCCACGGAGGACTCCTCATGACGCCAGCGACTGCGGCCTGTCTGCCGGCAGCCCGGGCAGCCGCTCGGCCGAAATGCAGCCACGGGGCGGCTGCCTGGGTGGGGAACTCGCCGAGAACCTACGCAAAACCCTTCTGCATCTCCCTGTTCCTATCCGGCTGGGCAAATGTGGTCCTTCCCGCTCGCATGACGCGTGAATCTGCGATTTGCTTTTGCAACACATCTCGCACATCAATTTGCGCATTGCATTTGCACATTTAAGCGGCGAGATAAAAGCAGCGTCGTAACTGTGTCAATGTGAATCGCTGGATTCATGAGACTCAAAGTCATGAGAGATGAAATCTGCCTATGTGTTAATGGCCATTATTAAAAATGTTTTCAATGGTTGCGGGGCCAAAATTAAAATTTTTTCACGTGTTTGTATAGGCGACAGTATAGCTGTTTCTTCGCCAAAGGTCTATTCAGCAGCACTCGCAAAACAAAATTAACAGCAATTTTCAAAGGATTTTTTAATTCGGTCGTCTCTGTAAGTTTGCTTAGCCCAAACAAATCAATAAATTATTATACTGTATAACTGTTGGAAGATGTCACATAAGGCAGGTGTACTCGGCATGAAATGTTTCTAAACGTTTATCGGTGTTTATAATAGCAGATTTTTTTCAATAGCTGCAGGAACCTGTCAAAATTAATAAATCATTATTTCCTCCAACTCCAATTTATTCACTCAATTTATTACTCTTTCAATTAATATAAAACCTATTTCAACCTTGTTTTCTGCTCCTTGAAAAAGCCAACTCAAAGAGCTGCATTTTATTAGAACTAGCAAATAAGACCTCTTATTTTACCTCAAAATTAAAGTTTCCCCAATAGGTTTTTTTTCTGCTTCAACCCTGCCAATTGCACGAATAATTAAAAAGCTAACTCAAGCAGACAGCATTATTGTAATAATATATGTTAACTTTAGAACAGTGCTTACAAAGTTAATAAATCGTTCAACATGCCAGCAGACGATGCAAGCGGAGAGCATTCTTTTTCGCCCCCACGCATCACTCGCTGATATATTTAACACATCACTCATTATTCAACTTTCAAAGAATTCCTCTCACTCCTATCTACATCAGCGACGACGCTCGTAAAATTCTGCAGCGCGTCTGCCGGCCGAAAAGCAGCAAAAAACTGGTGATATGATAAACATGGCCACGCATTAAGCAGCAATTAAGCCGTGGACAACAGTGCAGCTTTGTTCCCGTCTGTGGAGGCCGAGGGTTGCAGCTAGTTTGCCAGTAAATTATACACCGGATTGCCATCTTTTCTATGGTAGAATGCACAGCTTTATTTTTAGATATGTGCAAGAATAACAAACAAATCATGATTGAGAAGAATAATAACTAAGCGTTTAACGCTAATTTTAACACAAATTATAGCTGACACTTTTGAAAACAGCCCGCAAATTCAGTCATATAATATGTAGAATATATTTTTCAAGATAATAAACCAATAACAAATGCTGTTGATGAAATGGAATTCATTTTGAAAAATGATCTAGCTTTAGTCACAGATGCAATGAAATCAATTTGTGAAAAAAATCAAACACAATGACCAAACTTCAGAGATCACCAATAAATTGGAACTTGATGTTAATTATTACAAAAGTGAAACCAACATTTTGATTATTTCAAACCAAAGCATCAATTTATTCTCTTAACTCAAAATTTAAACGTTAAATCACACAGTCTAGAGACGATTTTGAGCCAATCGAGAGGAGCACACAGAAGCTGGATACATTTTCAGATTAACAACGCTTACGTCATGTCGTCAACCAGCATCGTGAGCATAATGAACAAAACAGGCTGAGGAGCGAGAAGACGGCATGCGTGACTGTAAAAAAACAACGAATTCGGTGCGAGATTGCAAAGAGGGCTGGCTGCAAAGAAACTTCCGATGGAAGAACCATCTGCACATTGACCTTGGGCGGCAGTGGCAAAAAACAAATTCGGTCGCATATGAAAAGCAATAAATTTTTCTATCAAGTGTGGCGTCGAGTCAAAATGTTGTTGCTCTTTGGCCGATTGTCCTCACTTGGCCGCCGGGGTCGCGTTGATCACCGGTACCGAGTTGGGCTTTTCGCGCGCCTCCGAACCTTTGCCCGCGTTCGGGTGAGTGTTGCGGATGTGTCGCTCCAAATTGTCCTTGCGCCGCACCGGAATATCACATAGCGGACACTTGTACGGCTTTCTATCTGCAACGCAAATTCATACAATTTATCGTTTGAGTTATTTTCATCTTAACAGGACATTTGTTTACTTCAGGTGCCCTCGGCAACTGGCAATTTTGAGTTACGTGTACAACCGCCAATGACGAAACTTTGAGATGTAGTCACACATCGATAAAAAAAATACACGAAAAGCGTCAGAGTAAAACTTTGCTTCCATTGTGTTGAGCACTATCACCCTTCCGTTTTCAAAGTATTTTACAGTCATTAGCCGCTGGGGTAAATAAGTTTCAGCCACCGCGGCAGGGCTGGGGTGATTCGCGGTGGGGCTGATTAAGCAAACCATTGCCTCAAAATTTTGCATTATATTAATGCAAAATTTTTATTTTTAAGATTTTTTTCATTAGTTAACATCAATAGAGAATTTTAGTTGTATGTTAGTAAATCTATTATCAAAACTAATTTTATTCGGGATTGTTCAAATATTGATCACTTTTGAAGAAACCGATTAAATCAAGTTCTTTTCGATGGACACTGACTGATTAGCAAGATTTTAATTAGTGTGATTATCTTAGTATTTTCGTTTTTTCCACGGTGTAAAAGCAATATTTCAGTTTGTTATAAGATTTATTGTATTGTAACTCACATAAATTTTAATTGAGTGTAATTCAAAATCAGTCTGGTAACAATTGCTACGATTTCATAAAAATAGGTTAATAATACTGCGTGCACGCCACACACCAGCTCAGAGATAGATGATACACGGCGAGAGCGCCATCGCGGAAGAATCGAGCGCGCGCTCTCAGTGCATGTGTGCCATAATAAGCTCGGCACACTGAGTGCCGCGCCGCGGTAAGCGTGTGTTGTATCAGGATTGCAGGCAGGCCAAGCGGGTAAGGCCAAAAAGCTATCGCGTCATATGTGGGAAAACATTTTTTTTTTTCAAATAGACGAAGATAGTTTGTAGACGTTCAAGTTGTAAAAGTTTGCCCTTTGGAGAGCAATAAAATGTTAGGGTACGTAGTACGACATCCCAAACCGGACATTAATATATATTTATAATTGAAGTTTTTTGTATATTGTGACAAAAATTATCTGGAGGGGTGGTGGATATTTCCTTTGTCGATTCGAAAAATGATTTAATAGCCACTGCCATAAAGGTTAAATTATATTTTTGAAATAGACGATGCCACACAAGAGTGTCTGGTAGATTAGAATGCGCATTGAAAAAGTTATGCAGCTGAATTCAATACAGTGAGAGATGCAATTTTTCAATTAATTAAATAATTTTCTGGTTATTGGGGAACCTAATCAAAACACAGGCAATATTGTTTTTCTGTAAATCAATATTAGAATATAAGGAATCAAAGTTATAAAAATTTTGTCACTCAAAGTATGAATAAAATCGTTAAGAGATATAATATAATATGAGAGACGAATTAGTAATTTTAGGATTTTTCTCTTAAACTTTTTCAGAACTGCGGTTTTTCATTCGTATTATAAGATGCATCGTTCATCTGTCAGATATATGATGTTTTTGCCTTCCAAGGCTTATGGTAAGTCATCTTGAACATTTTAGAGGTTGCAACATATTTATTTAAATCATAACTGAATATTTTTAAAAAAATTATTTGTGCACGTCAGATTTGACATTAAGTGAACTTGATTCGTAATTCGTGTTTCCTTTTGGTGTGCGACCTCAATAGGCGGCGGGCGATTAGCAATTTTCCGTGTTGCTCGCTTGGTGTATGTGTTACGTGTGTCGGTCGGTTGTTTGTTGTTATGGTCGCACTCAAGGCAACTCAACGTCCTCAGCTTGACAGTTAAACCCACCGCGGGGCCAGGCTTTCAGCCGTTTGCAGAGAGTTAGCGCGCGCTTTGAGGTGGCGAACGTCGCTAAAGTGCCTGCGTCCGCGTCTCTTTGGTACCCAAAGTGACCGGCGTGATGGCGCAGTGAGAATCGTGCTGCACAGGCAGCATGAAATATTAGAAGGTCTCGCCGGAGCGCAATTAGCACGCACAAAATTCGATTTGAGAACCAGTAGATTTCATCTGGCGCAAGTCCAAACGACAAGATAATTTTAAATCACACTCGAGGATATTATTAATTTTACACTGATATTATAATTACTATCTTTATTTTGCATTTAACGACCTTGTAAATTAAAGAAAATTGGCTAAATGATCAACATACCTTTCAAACGATATCATGTAACGCATTCTTTGTATCTCAAACGCCATAAATGAAAAATTTCCTTGAAATTTGAGACTAACACCATCTATCATATATAATTATATATTTTATCTGTGCGAAAAATGAAATATCGCTCTTTGATCATAACTTTACACCAATAAGTATTGTTTTTTGGCTTGTTCAATTTTTAATTTAGAAATTTGACTTTCTATATTTTCATAATTTTGCTCCACATAAGTTGCATTTTTGATGTAAATATGTCGCTCAGTTTTTTGTAATGATGAAGCGTGTATTCACATGGAGATTAAATAATAACCATACAAAATTATAATATATATTTTAGATTTAAAATATCACTTTAAAAGAATTGTTGAACAATTCTTTCTTAACCTAAGCAATTCTTACTGTGAAATTTTACTGTGATATGAATATATCATTGAAATATAGTGCAATTCACTCAAAAAATTTAATCCAGCTTCTAATTGACCAGCCCGTTGGCTCGCATTGTTAAGGCATTCTCAGGAGTGTCAAAGCAATGGGAGGTATTTGAGCAGTTCGGAGATCTAATACTGGCTACCCAATGTCAGAGATGGCAAAAAGTGGTTAGTTTAGTGACTCGATGAAATGCTCAAATTGCTCAACGGGCTGGGAGGCGCACCGGCGCCGACTCGCTACTTGCTGGTTTGCACCTTTCCAGCATGCGTGATTTGGCTTCACGGGACAAATGTCTAGCGTTTCAATGCAGTCCTCGGTGCAGAGGCAAGTGGCCCTTCAGTGGGCTGGGTCCCTGTGCGGCCTGGTGCGCCCATGTTATCCGTTCGCGGTGTTATTGGGACCCGGGTTTCAGCATTCGTGCTAGTGCAGTGCGCGCCCTTCCCGGTCCTCGGACGGACAAGGATAAAAAGAGCAAAAAAAAAAAAAAAAATTAATTCCAAAGCATTTTTAAACTTTGGCGTGTAATTTTAAATTTTATAGTATTAGCGTCAAACAAGAAAAACTATGAAATTTGTATGAAACGTCTTCCAAATAATTAAACAGACGTGTTCCAGTATGAAATAATCTCTACTGCTTCTATTCAGAGACATTTTGCAGGTTAATTTTTGTTCAATAATTAAATTAAATATCCAATTTGCAAATATCTTATTATCTTCCTAGGTCTAAGCATCATATTTTGAGCAAAATGTTCTAATTTGTGTCTGGAAGTTAACTAAAACAATAATTTACAAATATGCCCAACAAAACGTTTGTAAAATATTCTCTAACGTTTTCTGATAATAAAAATGATCAGAATACCTGAATGAATTGCCATGTGCCTTCCCAAATCTCTTTTCAGTCTAAATGCCATGTCGCAGATCTTGCACGCGTGATCCCTCCTTCTCGTGTGGATCAGTTTGTGATGCGACAGGGTTGCGTTGAAACCAAAACTCTTCCCACACTGTTCGCACATGTATGGTTTATCCTCTGCAAAATTTGGCTATAATTAATATTCTGCTGGCCATTTAATTCAGAATTGCCCACTTGTGTGCACAACCATGTGCTTGGTCAAATTGCTGACGTCCTTAAATCGTTTTTCACACTTGGTGCACGGAAACAGCCGTTCCTCCGAGTGAACTGCATTGTGCTTGGTTAGCGCGTTGTGATCTCTAAATCCTTTTCCACAAATTTCACAACAGTATGGTCTCTCCCCTGGAATCCAGCCAGTTGCATTCGGAAAATTTGTTGCTAAGTTGCTTTCTCACCCGTATGGAGCATCATATGCCTCCTCAGTTTGCCTTTTTGAGCAAAATCCTTATTGCAGTAAACACACACAAACGGCCTCTTTCCTATAAGATCGAATGATATTTTGAATCAAATAAAAAATAATAAGCAGTTTATTAAAGCAACTTGATCTTGATAAAAATTCCTTAAGAATTTTCAGAGTCCAATTCAAATAAAACTGATGTCTCAATCTGTAACGATTTTTAGAAAGACAGTGAGAAGTAACATTTGAGTCTCGTGTTGAAAGATTTGATGACTGAAGCAGCATTGCATTTTAGGTGATAGATATCAGACAAGATTTAATTGCTTCTAACAAACCAGAGTGAGATCGGATGTGAATTTTGTAGTGGGTGATGGAGATGAACCCTTTCCCACATTGGGTGCACTCAAATGGTTTTTCTGTGCTGCCACAGGATATGTGATAGTGAACATTAGCTCTGGTTGAAAAACTCCGCTTGCAGACATTGCAAGTGTATGATTTCTTAACCCCTGAAACAGTTAAAAGTGTAAGAGACAATCAACGAATTCAACTGAAAAAGCACCTTTCTGCACTTGAATATGACTTGGCAGTGGTTCAGCCTTCTTCCCTCTCTTCTTTTTCGTTTTTATAGCACTGCCAGCTTCATTTTGTTCAACATGCACTTCACTCTCTTTTGGAATATCAGTTGTGGCCTCTTCTGGCTTCTCTGTTTCAACAATGTTTTCTTGTGATGTTTCCTCAACTTCTTTCTTGTCTTCTACCAGGCACAATTTTGGCTCCTCTTGAACAGGAATTGCTGCATTGGCTAGTCTTCTCTCCATAACTTGCTTCTGGCAATTAAGGTCAATTTTTGGGAACCGCAGACTCTTTTTGAAAGGTAGTGAAACTGTTTTCTCACAAGGCAGTCTCTCGAACATCACTTCTGGGCTTTTGTCTCGAGTAAAAGTCGGTGATGGACACCTGAAGTCTGGACTGATCAGATTTAGTGGTTGTTGCTGCTGGATGGGGAGAAATTTGTCCGTGGAATGAAGCTCAACAACCGATTTTCGGCAGTCAAATCCAGCATCTAAATTAAGATACCTTTGGTCCACAGGGTTCAAATCGCAACAGTAGGATTCTATCACAGGTGGCCTCAACTCTGTGTACCCTGAAAAATCGAATAATGTATTTTTTTAACAGATATTAAAATGTTAATGATTGTTCATCAACACAAACTCTTTTGCAATAAATATTTTATATGAATTTACTTATGCGATGCTAGAAGAAAAATATAAACTACTTAATGTTAAATATGATAAATATGAATCTGCATATGTACTTAATTGCTCCTCGCTTTGTTGGCATTCTAGGCAACCAGTTTCTTCTTTCAGCAAACAAATCCTACATTTTGTGTGCCCACAAGTGTCTTGAACGAGTCTGTTCTGCTTGCTGTTAATTGGTAACTCGCACTTAGGACAACAAGTATTATTGATGAGGTTGCTTGTCATTTCGTCCACTGAAACACCTGAACCAGAATAAAAATGATGAGTCCGCAGCCCACAGGGTATTTCCCTGCCTCCTACATACCCATATTTTGGCCACGTTGATCTAAGTTGCGGTGAAAGGTCAGGTCGTGCGGCTGAGGCTGCTGCCTCTGCGA
The DNA here is from genome assembly GCF_949628265.1 of Cloeon dipterum. NCBI lineage: Eukaryota > Metazoa > Arthropoda > Insecta > Ephemeroptera > Baetidae > Cloeon > Cloeon dipterum. The sequence continues at coordinate 27,525,739 of NC_088787.1, forward strand.
CCCTTGGAAGCCCTCTGGCGAAATTATCACTGACATGACTCACGCCTTTCTGCACTAAATTGTGCAAAATTTGTCCCAGACTCGGCCAATCTATGGTCTGTAGGGAGGTTGAGTTTCTCACACAAATCAACAAAAACAAACTGAACTAGCTGCTGCATACAGCAGCGCCAGCAGCGGATGGAATAGAAATTGTACGTAGCATACATTTATTTCGTTTATTTTATGGAGTTGTGGCGCCAATCATAAAGTAAAAAGTTTTTTATTTTAGATTTTACTAATTATTCCGTCAACAAATTTCTATGAAACTAATACTATTAAAATTCTGTCATTAAAAGTTACAATCAATAGAAAAAAAACCGAGATTAAAGATAAATAAACGAACCTGATGATCGAAGGCACCACGATCGTGCTGCAACGTTTTTACATTATTGTTCTTTAAGAAAGAAATAATTAAATTATATCATATTCGATACAAATTATACAAGATATCATACAACAAATAATACTTTGTTAAAAATGTGTCTATTTACGAGATTTTCTGATTTTTCACCATCTTATGTATAAATAAATAATGATTATATATTTTTGAAGGCGAGAGAGAACAATAACATTAGTTAATTTTATTATTAATACACAATTTTGTATAGGAGATAACCGCATTATAACGAAAAATAATACGCATTGATAATATGTACATAATTATAATTATTTCATTGAACAATAATTTTAACTTTCAGCCCTTTTGGGGTTCTTTTTGTAAAGTGAAAGTACAATCTTCGACCATCACGCACAGCACTCTTCTTATTGTTAGTTAGTGTACAATGGTATTAATTCTTGTTGAAGAAACGAGGAGTGTAAGTGGTCGAATGGTGTTTGGACCACATGCACTTACTTTTAAAATATATCGAGGTTCTTGGAACCACAGGAATTTTGAATTCCCCCCCCCCCCAAATCCAAATGAACTTAACTGTTAAATTAAGAACATTAAATTATGAATGAAACATTTATTCACTAAACTGTTCAGTTTACACATTTATTAACAAGCTTGCAGGAATAAATGATTTTAAGAATTATAACATTCATGTTTACTTTAAATTCAGAAATGTGCATACCAGATGAACAAGAAACTTTGCCTCTCAATTTATTCATGGAATCTATTGTCTATCGCAGTCTTTAAAATGTTGAGGAAAGAGTAAAAAGAGCGTAAAAAACTAATAGTTATTTGTATAAAAGATATAAGTCAGTTTTGACAAATTTTCCAACTCTGTATAAAGATTTTTTAATAGAAAACAAACGAAGAAAATATGTTTTCTTATTTTTACAAAAATACTTCATGATAAATACTAGAAAATTACAATTAGACCATCAAGCTTTTCATATGGAATGTGGTATGCCTATAATGTATGAAGCTCTAGATAATAAAATCAATTAAAATTGAAACAGTTAACAGACCTAAAGCTCCCAGCTTTTCGCCTCCTTTTTCCATCAACAGCGGAATAAAGATAATACAGTTTTACTGCGTTTAATTGGAGTACATCTATTATAGTACTCTATAATTAATGAGGTCTAGAATATAAGGCTATGATTAGTTATGATAGCCTCTATCACTGCGATTTCTGTGTCCATGCCAGGAATGCCACCCTGGCTGTTAAGCGAAGGTAGCTCCAACGCCGGCATCAAGGTCGGTGCAAAGACGGTCGCGATGTTGTGCGCCGACATTTTGTTTGTTTCTGCAGAAGAAGCCACCCTGAAGAAAACAAAGAGATGAATATTTGACATTTAATATGGGACAAATCTTCATATATACCTTGCTAAGTGTTCTACCAAGTATTTCAGGGTGTGGTAGTGAGCAACTGGAAGGCAATTAACTGCCAACTTGAGGGCTGACACTTGCTCTGATAGCACCCGATTTTCTGCAATAAGGTTTACATGAAAAAGAAACCATATTGTGCTCTAGAAAGTAGAAAGACAAGAAAAAGAAATTATTTCTTATTTAAGTCTAAAATGTTTACACGATGCTAAGTTTTCACAATTTACATTCATTCTTTATTTTTATTAGCGGGTTTTACAACAGCAACAGCAGCAAACTAAACATTCATGCTTTGGTTCATGTTTTATAGTGTAGCACCTTAAAAATCAGGTTAAGAAACAAAAAATTAATTGAAGGTGTTCTCACTCGAGGAAGGCTGTGTGAATGACACTTGGAAAATTACTTAAAATCAGCAAACACAAATCGTTCATGCAGCAATAAAAATTGCACGAATGCCTATTAAAAAATAATAAATTTTATGCGAGGAGCGAAAACTGTTACATACCTGCAGCTGAACAGAGCATCGGGTGAACTTCAAAAGTAATTATTGGAATAGGGAGAAGTCTGAGGAAAAGCTTCAGAGTCCCAGCTATCACATTGACGTTGTCAAATACTACCGGACTTAACTCAGTCTTTTCTCCATCTTTGGAATATAAATTTTAAAATTTTAAAATAACGCTTACATGAAAACCTGAGGGTTTTAATTACGGTAATTACCTTTGTCAAATGCCATCTTGAGATTTTCCACATGATCTGAGAAGCCTGGAACCCTGTACAAGCCCTCGGCATTGGCAAGTCCTCGGCGTTCAATTTCCTCCACGCACTTGTCCACAACAAACGGCCTTGAAGTCTTCAGCGCTTTGGTTAAGGTGGTGAGATCAACTCCAAAAATGCCGCGGAGGTTACTGAGATCAGGACAGCAATCACTAGGCACTTTCTCACTGCACTTATGGTGAGCGCTGAAGCCACAGTCTAAATATATATATGGTATCTAATTAAATGCGGGTAAATATTTTTTGCAATAAAATTATTTTTCTTTAAAATTTAACTTTGCGAAGTAAATATAAAAACATGACAAAACACACATACTAGTTAGAGACGACAAAATATTAAACACACGGCGATAGAAATATTTTAAAACTTCCAAAATATAATTTTGAAGTATTTATACTTATAATCAACGTTCGATATACTGGTGACTTAAATATTTCCACCTCTCGTGGCTTAGATGAACAAAAAACACATTAAAATTAGCAAACTAAAGAGATCTGATCACTTACCATCGCACTTAACGCCTTGCGCGCTGAACCCCCAGAGAAAGTTCCCACAGAATTCGCACCAGTTGAGGCCCTTGAAGTTGTACGTCTTGAAGGAGTGAGCTTTATCATAGGAGTCCCTTTTCTTCTCTTCCCCAAAGTTGTTGTTCCCTGATTTCATTTTCTACAGCATCGGGTAATCATTGCAGCTTAACTATTATGCTCTTTTAACAAAACTTGATTACTTTGGTCTTCTCCAGCGTTTTCATTTTCAGTCTGTTTAACGTCATGTAAGGGCTTTTCTCGTAATTGTCATACGAGTACATTTTCTCCAAATAAGATCCAGCTTTGTTCTCAATGTACATGGTGACAAGTCCATCGGCCACCAGGTCACCAATAGTTCCGAAGCGTTTATTTTTAACGAAGAAAGTTCTGTCGTTTTCATCAAAAAAGATCTTGAAATTCTTGACCGCTCCAGAAATTCTTAAAAAAAAACAAATAAGGAAAATTTATTATAAACTAATTTAACATACCAAAAATGGCTGACGCTATTAGCTTACAGTGGTTTTATTTTTTTTTTTTTTTGAAATTTCTCACCTGATGGAAAGGGTCTGTTGACCATCCCTGCTGGTACGGACCAAGTACATGCCATCTTCAGTGAGCAGTTTTACAGAGTGCGAGTGCGAAATGGAACCATGATGTTCTGCGCCAAAATATTTCGTGTTCTTGTTCTCAACCACAGATAAAACAGGCTGCGGCTTTGGCGCTTCCTGCTGCAGTTGATACACTGAGGGAAATTCGGAAGTGAAATATGTACATTTTTCCTTCCACAAGCCACAAACTCAAGCATTGGGGCTTTTATTACAAAAGGTATGTTTTGTACTGCTCTTACAGGAAGTTATATTTCGCTGATATGGCTTTGAAATTTAAATAAATTGTAAAACGCAAAGGAACACGCCAAGGTAACCTTTACTTAGCGTTACCAGACTTATAGCATACTTAAAATTATATAATTTTTTTCACTACTTTCACAATCTAAAATTTGAAACTTTAAAATATTGAATTTCAATAAAAATGTGATATTTTCGAAGTTATAAATCTACATATCGCATACTGCAGAGAAATTAAATTTGCTGGGCTTTTATTATGAATAAATTAGGACGTTTAAAATACATATTCTATTGAAGCGATCGATCCAGAAAATATTAATAATGTATATTACAACATAATAGAGCACCAAGAAAAGTTTCTTTAACTTACAATCAGATTTCCAAACTCGTTCCTGGCTTCCGCCTTTGGTGCTATTTTTGGCCACTGCTTCTGCTACAAAGAAAATTTGCACTCTGTTATACTATCTCAGAGCTCATCACGAATAAATGTAAGCACAATGCAGTAGAACGCAATATACAGCGAATAAAATGCTCATTATCACGTCGTGTATTTTAATTGATAACAAAATTATCTTACCAGGCTGCATTTCGACCCGAGAAATGCGCTCAATCCATGAAAATATAATTTGTCTAAGCGAATAGATAAATCATAAGAAAAAAATAAAGAGCACGGCCGTGCTGTAAACAGAAGCAAACCATTAAAGGCAGACAACACACCAAGTGATCACCATTACCACCTGTGACAGCTGAGGAGAAGAACACACACAACCCACATCCACAGCCCTACTATCAAAATCAAACTCAACTAAAGTAATTCAACGCTGCCAACATAGAAATGTGTACAAAATACAAAAAAAATCTTTCGATGTGCTCTCTTTTTTAAATTGACACAAATATGATCTTCTCTTCTTATTGGAAAATTTGAAAAAATTTGGAAAAATGTCCAAGAGTTATATGTAGTTTCATAATCTAAATACAAAGGATTAAGTAGAAAATGCTGTTTAATTTTGTTGGCAGCACTAATATTGGTTTGTCTTGTCGCCAGGTTGCTTTTGCTTGTGGTTCACTTTTTGCCTTGAGGTGACAACTTTTCCAGCTGCTTCGCTGCTTGCTGACAGAATTGTTTTCGCAAATTATGGCGTCGGCATACTACAAGGATATAAGCCACAGTGACAGGAAGAGGTAAAATTTGCGTCATTAATCCTTGATCCAATTTTTAAATCGCGTATGATATCATATTCATAATACATAATTTTTTTGAATCGAAACAATAATATTTATGTTCGTCATGATCTGACACTCGGCACCCAGAATTTTAGTATTATTTTAATTCTGAATTGTTATTAGGTGGGTTTGTATCTACCCCGCGTACATCAACAGCAAGAAATCGAGGGCTGAGGGTCGTAGGGTTCCAATTGAGAAGGTGAGTCTGATCATATTAATATTATATTAGTTCTAGACCAGCGCGAATTGACAAACATAAAAAATTCTAGGCGGTGGATACCCCAACAGTGCAGGAAATGAAAGATGTGCTGCTTGCTGCCGGGTTCGCATCTACCTTTGGCATCGAGAGGAGCTTTTACAGTCGGGAAGGCAGCAAAGAGCCCCAGTATATCGGACGTGTCCGATTGCAGCTTAAGAATGATAAAGGAGACCCACTGAATCCTGAATTCCCGACAAGTACGACCAAAATTTAGGATAATTACTTGATGATTGATTGCAACTATATTTTTCGTTTTAGGAGACTCGGTTTTGCTACATCTAGGAGAGATGATTCCAAAGTTGAAGTCTAGAACTCAGCAAAAGCAGTCGACTGAACAGCAAGCCTCCCAGTCGACCTCATCATCCAAGAAAAAGGGCAAAGGCAGACGCTAATCTCAAATCAAACTTTTATATTCTGCGTTAAGTTTTTATTTTGTAAATTGTCGAGAATACTAATTGATTCCAGACCTTACACTTTGTTTTCTCGCTTATCAACTTCTCCCTAACCAATCCCAATCACATAAATTACTATATTTATCAAGTCAACTGAGCGCGGCGAATCACTTGTTGTAGTACTCTCCTCCAGGGAAGAAAGGCACGTCTTGGAAAACAGTTTCCACCGCGCTAGCCCATTTGCCAATGCTGTGGGGAACTCTTCTGGAGGCCAAACACCTGTAGACTCCAGCGTCACTGGCGCTCACATCCCTCAGGTAAAGAGAAGCGCCCTCTGGTCTCTGCAGAACTGTTGATCGGGCGTAGTAGTGGGGGTCTGCAGCTATTGCATAACATGCTTGAAAACAGTGCAATTAATAACTTTCAATATTGGAACCTGTTCTATCATAGTAAAATTCTCTCTGAGACAAGTCTCTGAAGAAAAGCGGATGATATGCGTAACTTCGGCCCGTCGAATCAGTCACCCTCTCCCAAACTATATTCTGGAAAATATGGAAGAACACTAATTAAAATTGGATGTAGATTTCATTGAAAATTTAACAATCAAATTCAATCATTAGAATAGTAATTTTATGAAGCTTGGAAGATTTATTGCTCTTTTACGGGGTTACTTTTGAGATGTATTGAGGGTCAATCGTATATATAAAAAAACATTTGATAGCGGTATGTAGTTCTGAAAAATTTTCAGCCGGTGAAGTCTTAATGCTTTGACTTACTGAGATTAGATCATGTGTTGGGAAATCACAGCGAAGCTCGGCATCCCGTCCACCAGACATGAACCTGAAGAAGCCCTGGCCAACCCTTGTACGGCCGGTGTGAACGGTTGGGTCGGGGTCATTCCTGCGGTAATAGGGCAAGTAACCAGCGACAGGGTTTCCTGCCCTCTCCCACTCGTAGAAGTAGTCCTCGTCGGTCACGGGTAGGTAGTCGGCCACCTCGGAGGCAGCGGCCAGCACCAGAAAATGCACTGCGAGTAGCAAACGGCGCATCGTGCCGTAGGAGTGAGATCCAGTGTGAATTGTTGGGCCGTCTTATATCGTGCAGGTCGCATCCTGTCCTTTTCTTTCTCAAGTAACAATTACTTGCCAGCAAATCTGCGCAAGACGCCTCCCTGTTCTGGCGATTTTTGCACAATTAACAATTCGTGCCGCCCGCTGTTCATTATTCACGGAGCCTGTGACAATGACTAAGTGCAGCGTCGCCAAAGTCAAGTTTGAGTGCGTTGAACTTCTTGGAATCAATTTAATTTGGAAATATCTTTGCATCCCGCGATTTTACAGGTTGGAAGATCAAATTTCGTCCACGTTGTATTTTTTTTTTAAAGGTTGGTCTTAGCTCTTCTTTGCGTTAGTGTTAGAGGCGCGTGTATAAACCTCCGTTTCTGAGAGTAGCCTTGAAAATGTCACAAGCCAGTGGCTGCCATGGTAGAGCTTTGTGATAATTCCGATTTGCTATGCGCTTCACTTGCTCTTCAGGTGGAGATCTCTTGGAGGTCAAGAAGATGCACAAAGGAAACTATCTAAAACATTTATTCCTCCTAGTTTAATTATTTATGGTTATTTTAAATGAAATAAAGATTTTCCAAATAACACTCATCGTGTTAGTTTATTATCAATAAATAGAGACCATATTGCGCATTTCTGTTCAGACAGATGTGAAGAGTGCATTACATGAGACGCAAATATTTCAAAATATATTTAAAACTGGTACTGTCATGTCGTGAGCTGATTTAAAGCAATTCTTCACTCAAATCAACAACAACAGGCGCGTCTTCATCGTCCTCTTCTTCATCTTCCTTGCTAAAGCCCCAGCCGAATTTTGACTCGAGCTGTTGCTTTAGCCTCTCTGCTTGAGATTTTAGTCTTGTATCAACAGATTCACCTGATTCTTTGATATTCTGGAACAATTTTTTCATGCCCAAGTAAACCGCATTTTTGCCAGCAACTACGTCCACCTTAAATTCAATAACACAAAGTTATTTAATAACACTTATTCATTTAAAACTTAGTTATATAGACTACTTTCCCGCCTCCAGCCACCCCCAGCGAGAATTGCTTTAGCCCTTTCATTCAGGGTTTGCAAACCATGGAACAATCTTTGACCGAATTTGAAAGACTACACATCAAAATTCCCCTCTCTGTGCGAGAAGTTCTTGTGATGCAATTTTTAAAGCGTTAGAGTGATGAAATTAATTTATTATTTTATTCATTGGCACTTGACAACGTCAAGTCATTTTTGCTTCCCGAGTTTTTATGCAGTTCCTGTTTGTCGTGTTTCGCCTTTTTTCATGTTGCTTTAATTATTGATGATATTCTTTGACTGTTACTATTTTCATACATGAAACATGAACAATAAACATTAATAAAAAACCGAGGCAGTCGCTCCTATAAGGTAAGAGAACATTGACAATACTTAAAATTTTAGTATGATTTATCAATATTCTGCAAAGAGCAATTATTAGAGAATTCTATTTATGTACCATAAAATCTTCAGGGATTTCTTGTAGATGAGTACTCATGACAGTCAAGAACCTGGAGAAAACAGCTCTTTGCCTAGCTAAAGCATCTTCACTTGCGCACAGTAGCAGTAGCAAATCCTTCCACTGCTCAAATGCCTCCAAACTGTGCCCTATCAAGAAGCAAATGTAGCACACTTGCATTTCTCCAATTATGTCCAATGGTCTGCAAAGTGAAAATTTGTCCATTAGTCTATAAACTCAGATGAATTAATAATTACTCTTTGAAAGAGGATATTATTTTTTCCAGGGCAAAACTGCTATCAAGGCTGTGCTTTGTTATGTCAGCTGGTGTGGCACCTTCTGGCCATTTAAATTCCGGCACTTCTGTGATTCTCAGGGCGGTACCTGGTTTCGGCGATAGTTGAGGCAACAGGGCCTCTTCCTTATCCAGCGTTCGCCTTCGCTTCTTTGAGGATTCTGGAGTTGACTCAAGTTCAAGTGCAGATCGAATGAGTACTTTTTCAGGCGAAAGTCTTCCGAGCAAATCATCTGGAAAACCTCTTTATTGTAAAATACGTAAAAGCTTTCCTTCTACATGGACTTACCAGTTATTCCTTCGGACAATTTCCTCCAGTCCCGGTATATTTCTAATGGATAAGGTGCAAGGTACCTGTCTAGATGGAGAAGGTTGCTTCTGATCCGATCAACTTCCTCTGCGCTAAAGTCTGAAAATGGTCAGTCTCAAACATTTGTATTTATTTTTAACAGTTAAGTACCTTCTAAGCTGATATCTTCTGCATTTGGATCCCATTTTCGGACAAGGATTTCCGATTTTTTAAAGTTGTGGAAAAACCCAACCCGAGGAGTAGCATCACCGTGTTTATTCCTGGCACTAAAATTTGATATACATAATCATGTTAGTTGATGCTCAAGAATCTCAAGATTGTATATATGATACGTAAAAGTTATTTTTTCGTTCACCAGAAATAATAATTTGTTTCGTGAAATAGGCATCACCTGTAAGATATAAAATGCAGTCCAGGTGGAATCATTTTCATTCCTTTGAAATTAAAATCTGTGATCCAGTTCTTCATGTCCATTCCAAAATCGGTCCCCTCTGGCACGTCTAAGAAAACTAAAGTTCCTCCTTCAATAAGCATTCGTTTGGCCAGCTCCTGATCAATGTCCATGGCTCACAACTAAAATAATATTATTAATCATAATTTATGATACACAAAAACAAATATGTATGCACAAAATTACGAGATAATACAGTTTTCTCGTCTCCTCACTTCAGTCTCAGTTTTTTGAGTCTTAAATTTGATGGCGGGTGCGCAGGGTGAGCGAACTGTCAATGTGGGGTGGAGGCTGATAGCCAGGCGAGCGTGTTTATAAACAAAAACACACGGCGCAGCGACAGTGGCGCCACGAGTCAAGCTATGGCTAAGCTCGATCTGGCGTCGGCCATTGTCCTTAGTGTAACAGTGGGGACGAAGGAAATTTTGATTTTCCACAAAATTAGCATGATCGCATAGAGCGCGAACCTTGTAAATAGCATGTTATCGAGTGGATTTTGACTCGAAATCGGATTGGTCTAGGTGAGTGATTCTTTTCCTTGGCACTTGTCGCCCTTTTTCCTCCGCTCGGTGTCCAGCGGTCTAGGAACCAAGAAAGCCCAAACAAACTCGCAAAGCCAACACCTGACATAATACCGTGTTTACCATCAGTAAATTGACTCTCAGTTGAAATAAATTACCTCTACTACCATCCAATCTCGTTTTAACTCCTATTTGAATCCCTTTTATGCCATTTTTTACTGAGAAAAGTGGCAAATTACCGATTTTAAGTAGTCAACAACCCAAAGCCGAAGGCCGCTCCTGGTTTGCGAATGGCGGTCCGGGAGGACTAATAATAATGGCCCCACAATAAGGAGCACCCTTTTATGTGCAGAATGGATTGCGGTAGCCAGAAGGGCTACGAAGACGACGAAATGATGGAAGTAGGGAGCGCGGACGAGGCGGAAGGCTCGTCCGATGGCTCTGACGTTGAAAACGAGCTAGATGAAGAGCTTGATGATGAAGAGGACGAGGAGGATATCGATGAACTGCAGGACCTGTTGGAGGAGGAGGAAATCCATGGACTCTCTCACCGTAGGAGCACTGATGAACCTTCTTCTTCTAAAGGCTTGCAGCAGGCGCCCTCTTCCAACTCACAATCAGGTACATACATCAATTGCCTTTAAATTTTCATTTCGAACTGGCTAAATTGCTTCACTCCCCAGGACTCTCGGATGAGATCGCGGTGCGGAATGAGTCCGATACGACGGCCCTGTTCCATAGTACCCACCCTGGCGTAACCATCAGAAGGGGACCAGGCAGACCAAGGAAGGGCCAGATGACAGTTCCTTCCCTGAAATGGTCTTGGTTAGTAGCAAATTCCTCTTTCATCTCTATTGTGCTTTAAAAGCAAATAAGATCAAAATGAATTGGTATGCCTTTGTAGCAGATTTTTATTTTTTCCAACATTTTTTTTTCTTGGTCTGGGATTACTTTGCAATTGAATATATTTTTTACACACCATTATTAAAATTGAAGCTTAACTAGACTAATGTACTGATTTAATATCGTTGTTTTTCCCTTAGTAGTGGTTTGCAAGCTCCAAAAACAAACGGCAGCCGAGGCCCCTATGGACCAAGAAAGAAGAGAGATTATTTGGAAGGCGTCTCCTCAAGCCATGATCTCTCAGGTGTGTCGCCATCACCACCTCATGAGCTTCTCAGTCAGTACAGCTCAATGGATGACATGGACATCGAGCAGTCCAATCAAATTGTTGATAAGTGTGCCACTTCTGAAGATCTCCTTCCTGTGATTCCGGACAAATGGTAAATAATATCATAAATATCTTTTGGTCATGAACAAGCTCTTTGTATAATAAAATTTTGGGTCACATGAACTCTCTGTTACTGTAATTGTACTAATCAAAATTTTATCAAACGCTTAACAACTTTTAAAAATATTGCCTTGGTTTTGTATTCTAGCTTCAAACTCTTACAGTTTCAACAAATGACTTAACTAAGTGATGCAATTCTTTCTCTATTACATGAAACAAACTATTTAAAACTGATTTTCTTATCAATTCAAATATCCGATGCCATAATCACCATAATTCAAGATACTAATTTGCTTTTCTATTCAAATCTGCAGGCCGGGTAAAGTGTGTGCAATTTGTGCACTTGGAGAGAAAAGCACTCTTGGTCAAGGAGAGCTGCTTCAGGTGGCAATTTCTTCCACTTTTGACGCGGAGAATGCGAAAATAAAATCACAGCTTGATGACAATGATCCATCGTCTAACGGTGACAAATGTTTAGTCACCACTCCCACCACCCCAGCAATTTCCCAGCGAAGACAAATGAAGTTCAAGTGATTTCTTTATCAAAAGGTGTATCTGATCATACTAATACTTTTAATTCTGCAGTCGAAACCTATCTGTGTCAGGCAGCGAGTGTCTGGACGAGCTGTCCATGGTCGGCTTTGTTGACGAACCAGCATTGGTCAACATCTTTGAAGTGTCAGGCTTCTTCTACATCCATGAAGCTTGTGCCAGGTGGTGTCCTGGCGTTACAGTTGACAATAACAGCAGAGTGCGTGGTGCCGAAAACGCAATTTTGGAAGCGCTTGGCAAAAAGTGTGCTCACTGTTCCCACCTGGGTGCCTCCCTTGCTTGCAAAGCGGACGGCTGCTCCAAATATTTCCACCTGCCTTGTGCTGCTGCGTCAGGTTGTTTTCAGGTGAGAAATGCATTGCAGTGAATTTTTAACTTTAGTAAGGAGCAATAAAATATATATTTACTGTCGTTGCAAATCATTCAATTGAGATGAATTAGTTAGTATTTTAGAAGAAAATAACCCAGAATATATTAAACTGCATCAAGAAGTTAAATAATTCCAAGTTCATTTTAGATGTTGCTTAAAAAGAAAAAGTACAGACGACGACGAGTAAGAATGATCTATTAAACACACCCCGAACCCTGAATAAATTTCTAATTGGTGTTTTTTATCAGGACTTGTCGCGGACAGTGACGGTGTGCTCCATGCACCTGCACCTAGTGCGACCCAACTTCGCGGGCGATGTGGTGTGCGCCATGTGCAACGACCTTGGCAACATCCACAACCTGATCATGTGCTCCCGTTGCGGCAAACACCTTCACGGCGCGTGTTACGGTGTGGGGTCTTCAGGCAGCATTCGCGCTGGTTGGCAGTGCTCTACCTGCAGACAGTGCCAGGCATGTCGCGTGCCGTCAGAGCGCAGCAAGCTTCTTATTTGCGACCATTGCGACAAGGCTTACCACCAACAGTGCCTGCGCCCACTCGTCAGCCAGGTGCCCAAGTTTGGATGGAAGTGCAAGAGCTGCCGCATATGCACAGATTGCGGCTCTCGCACACCTGGCGCTGGACAATCTTCCCGCTGGCACAACCACTTCACTGTTTGCGACTCATGCTACCAGCAGAGGAACAAAGGCCAGGCATGTCCTGTGTGCCGCCGCGCATACAGGTGGGAAAACTTATTCAATTCTTCTGTAATATATAGAATCTCTCTGCGCAGATTTTTTTTTAAATTTGCTATTTTAGATCTTTTAAGCATTTAATTCCTTTTAAGCTGCGTTAAAATTTGCAGCTAAGGATATATTTATATCAAAACTAAGTCCCTGGAAAGAACCTCGACACACTATAAGTAAATTTCTTGCAATATTTGCATGCAACAAAGAGTCAATTACACTGCAAATATTTTTAATTGAGTACTTGCCTAACTCTTAACTAACAAGTTGAACACTTTTAGGAAATATAACTGAAATTTTGCACATAAATAATATTAAAAAAAAAATAATTTAAAAAAAAATAAAAACCTTGAAAAATTCCTTTTTTTTTCTTGAACATCTGCTCAGCACTTTCCGTGGGCTATAAGCTCACCGCCAAGCGGATAACATGGGGCCCGAGTGGCCGCAGAGGAGCTTGGGCCCAAAGTGGTCATCTTTTCGCCCGCCGCACTGAGGTCTTTATTGTATTGAAACACTAAACATTTGTCCCTAAAGCTGCTGGAAACGTGCTAAAACCAGCAAGTTGGCACCGTTGCGTCTCCCAGTCTGTTGGGCATTTTGAGTTGCCTTTTTGCAATTTCTGGTATTTGGCAGCCAGTAATAGATCTCCAAATATGATAGTAGTAATAATAATATATAGTAATAGATCTCAAATAACTCCCATTTCCTTGATACTCCAAGGAATGTCTAATCAATGCAAGCAATCAGGTTGGAGGTGGAAATTTTAACTTTACTCTCACAATCAGGAATAGAAAATACCATCTCAAACCAAGGAATGTTTCTAAATTTTTATTTTACATCGTTCTTAATCGGTCCAGGCATCACTCCATGAATACCCGCTTGTATTAGTAAAATCAGAGTAACTTCAATGTGACCAAAATATTATTCACTTTTTCAACTAGAAATTTAACGCTCTCACATACCTAAACACTTACTTGACTGTCCAATGAAACAAATATCTCTCACCAAAACTGCCCCTTACACCAAATGCAAATAGTTGTAAGCATTTGGCGTTTAATGAACATTCTGTCTACATACCTAATGAGCCTTTCTTCCTCACAACCTCGACTCAATGTCACATTTCCCTTGTGCTCAGACACACGGCCATCAAGGAAATGGTGCAGTGCACCAGCTGCAGGAAGTATGTGCACGGGGCTTGCGACTCGGACGCGGAACTGGCCACCTATCAAGCCAAGAAAGCAGCCGCGCCCGACTATGCGTATGTCTGCACCGTGTGCAAGCAGTACGCCACTCGGCCAGCGCCCGTATTTAAGCGCTGCAGCATCGACGATGTTGACTTCTCGCAGGACTCCTACCTATATGCCGATGACTCGCTCTCTGGAATGGACATTGACACAGTTGAAAAGGTGAGTTACCAAATTTGATTAAAATTATGAAATATAAATTTTCAAATGGTGTTGATCGGAAACTTACTCAACGCATCTTACATTAAGGTATTGCATAAAGCAGAAGTAAAAATGAATACATTATTAAATTTTCTCCTGTAATCTTCACTTAAAATGATATAATATATTTCGCTTTTGTGCAATCATAATACTAAGTCGTTAGCTCGCTTTATTGAGCGCATGTATGCGGTTTCGTATTTATTTCCTTGCACTGCAATGAAGAGGTCATTTATATTTGAGATCAAAAAGAAAACAAGGTGTTCAAAATTCAGATCTGCTTTGCGCTATTCCGCTAGTAAGTGTAAGTAAGGAAGCAATATTCTTACACAATTTATGGTGAAATCTGAAGTGGAATTTATGGTAGTCAAATCATTTTGATTTTTTTTTAAAGCAAAAAAACACGCTGTGATTGTTATTTGTACAAAACTAGTGTTTTAATAAAGCTTTATAATTTTCCAATAATATAAGTTCAGTAGATGATAAGCAATTAAAAAATCTAGTTGTGCTTCCTGAGATCAATATAGTTTTTGATTTTTTTCCAATCTGATCATCGAGGAAGGCATTTTTTTTTTAAATCGTTTCCTACGTTTGTCATCAGGAGGGTGGAGATGAGGTTCCAAGGAACCTAACTGGATTCGGCCTAGGCAGGGGCAAGCCTTTGGCCGCCGTGAAGATGATGAAGCGCCGGATGCCTTTTGGAAACATGAGCTATGGCAATCGGCCCAAGGGAAAACTTGGTCTGAAGAAAGCTAAGGGCATGGTGGACTTCCCCCGAAAAAGGGGCCCCAAGGGAAAGATGCAGGGTGTGTTTGGCGTGCCAGGAGTAGGTTTGTCAAAGCCCACAGGAGACTCTGGCCGTGACTCAAAGAACTCTGACGATGAGCCGGGTGGTGAGAACAGACTGGTCCTGTGCTCTGCAAAGGACAAGTTCGTTCTCAACCAAGACGTTTGCGTGATGTGCGGCGCGCTTGGGTTAGACCAAGAAGGCTGTCTGATCTCATGCGCGCAGTGTGGACAGTGCTACCACCCTTACTGCGTCAGCATCAAAGTCAGCAAGGTGATTCTGACCAAAGGCTGGCGCTGTCTGGACTGCACCGTTTGCGAAGGGTGTGGACAGCGTCATGACGAGTCGCGACTTATACTCTGCGACGACTGTGACATCTCATACCACATATACTGCATGAACCCGCCTCTCGACTTCGTTCCTAGGGGCAACTGGAAGTGCAAATGGTTAGTGCCAAATTAAATTAATCGAAAACACAAGACTAATGAAAAATAAGATTTCTAGGTCTTTTATTTAATATCTTATATTACCAATTAAGTTACAAGCATTTTTGACGTTTTCGGCTTTTTATACAGATGTTTTTAGCATTAATCACGATAGCGACATTTTGACCAGTTGTTCCAACTTCATTTTCACAGGTGTGCCATGTGCCAATTATGTGGTGCAAGTGATCCTGGCTTTAACTGCACCTGGATGAACAGTTTCAGCCACTGTGGACCATGTGCGTCCCTCCAAGTGTGCCCTGTTTGCAACGAGGAATACACTGAGGGGCAGATGATCATCAAATGCTTCCAGTGCGCGAGGTTAGTGACCTGCGAGATAAGTTAAACGTTCAATTTTAATTCATTCTCGCTCTTGAAGGTGGCTGCACGGCACTTGCGACCAAATTAAAACTGACGAGGATGCTGAAAAATGCTCGGCTGACGGTTACAATTGTGTACTGTGCCGGCCAAGAGATGTTCCTCCTCCTCACCTCATTCCAGTTCCAGTGGCGCCAAAACCGCCGACTCCGTGCAAGAGTCCAGGTAATTTTCGCTCTAATCATCGCCATATCTTTTCATTTAAATCGTTTTTGTTTCATTTTAATCTCATTTCTTGAAATAGTCCACTCGGGGTTGAAGAAACTTGACGCAAAAGGGAGAGCAAATAATAGTAAAAGTAAGTCAGCGTGACGAAAGTACTGGTTTTTACTTTCACCTAATTAATATCATCACCCACCTGGTTTTTGCTTTCAATAATCGATTAATAAAATACCTCTTGCAGATCTCCTTTGGCTGTATCAAAAATTCAAATCTAATTTCTTTGTTTTCTTTTTGCAGAAGTCCCTAAAGTCAACCCAAACGCCAGCTACTTTTTGGACGGTGTCTGTTTATCCGAGCATGGCAACGTGCAGATAAAGACGCTTACGCTGGAGCAACCGAAGAAGAAGAGAGCCAATGCCAAAGGTGGAGCTGGCAAAGGTGGGGATGCTGAAGCGGGCATACTCGCCACAATAGAATCTGTCGTTTCCGGAGGTCACTTGATGTCACAATTATTAATACTTGACACTGATTTGTCCATTCCTTTAGGCAAACTGGATGGAATGATGCCAGGAAACCAGATCACCCCTCGGGATGGCGCCCCAGTGCAGCTACTGCCTGACGGTCGACCTCCAGAAGCTCCAGAAGGTTTCCAAATTTGCACGTCAGATAACGGATTGCAAGTGTGGAGACGAAAGAGAACAAGAAATTTGAACAAACTTGGTGAGTAGTCTTGGTAACTGTAGGAGCGACTTAAAAATAAATATAGATATCTTAATCACCTGACAAAACCCCTATTTTAGTTGTGCTTCTTTTTTATGGCTTGGTTTGTTATACCTCTTATTAAACCATGGTTTATCAATTTTTATTTGTATTGTGACTAAATTTCCTTCTATCATCTACAGGGATTGGTGGTTTCTCAGTGCGCACTAGAATTTTGAAGCCAAAAGACGATGATGTGTTTGCTGAGAGTTTGTCGGGCAATGGTTTCAGTCCTTCAATGGAGCCAAACTTGTCCCACGCAACCTCAGTTTACTCTGTTTCTTCAGCACTCTTGACTCCCACTACCCCGACTGGAGAGGAAAAGCCAAAGCGGAAGCCAAACCGCAAGAAGCCAAAGAATAAACTTATGGAAAATTTTCCTATCTACCTTCAAGTAACCTTTATTTTTTTGCGTTAAAACCGAATTCCTCATATCTCATTTTAATGCAGGACGCCTTCTTTGGTCGGGATCTTCTGGATGTGTCCAAAGAACAGACCTTAAAGGAAGTTGGTGAATCTGATGATGAGAAGGCCGCTCCGGCTACACTTGCATCTGGAATTCAACTGTCACAGGTAAATTATTTGCTGACACTCAGAGTAGCTCCAGATTTGAAGTTCTTTTTGGTTTTCAGGAGGAGCTTAAGGAGATGGAGAACATCAAGGCTAGGAAAATTAATGAAATGACTCTAGCTGCTCATGCAAAGCAGCAGAGCGAACAATCTCGGGTGACAGTTGCTGTCCCTTCAACCGCCAACACTTCTAGCAACAAAGGTGCAAAGGCAAGTGAAGAGGAGGCTGATGCTGACGATGAAGAAGCCCTTAAGGACATTTTACCAATGAACCTGCTGGAGGGAGAAGATCTCGTCGACATGGACAATCTCATGGGTGATGATGATGACCTCACTAAGACTAACCTTGATGAAATGGGTGGTGAGTGCTGCCATGTCAATTTTCTTTGAGTCCGTTCTGTTGCTCAATCTCTCCTCTGGTGTCAATTCTTCTAACATTCTTTTCCGCTCTAACACTGGTTTTTGGCTTTGACTAGGGGACTCAAATCTAGCTGATGAATCAGAACTGAATGATTCACTGTCATTGACAGAAACTAATGGCGCAGGCTCTGAGACTGCAGAAAACAAAGACGAGCTCACTGATATTTTGAGTCCGCATTTCAACCTAGAGTCTATGGTCAGGGATTCTGGTACGACTAGTTGACCAGCCAAATTAAGCCCTCGCTAACAATTAAACCCTGAAATCCAGGTCTTCCAAACATGGATTGTAAGGACGTGGAAGAAATTTTCAAGGGAGTGCTCACTGACGAGAGCCAAGAGTCACAGGAATCGTCCACTTTTAGAATCAGCAACATGTCAATGGGGCAAACGCAAAGCCAGCATAGCATGGTTTCGCCCTCTCAGCCAGCACCTCCAACTCCAAGTAAAACTCATAACTAATATTTAATAAATCAAATTTCAAATATAATTAATTTTGCATCATCAGCAATGCCAACCACATCACCAATGCCGAGAGCTCAGCCTATTTCAATGGGCCAACAGCAAAATCTAGCTTCGCCCATGGGATTTCCTCCTGCCTCTCCTTACCACTCGGAGTACAGCAAGTAAGTTTTAGATTCTCTCAATCTGAATTTTCGGATTTTTCTGACGGAAACTTTAACAGGCAATTACAATAATCTGATTCTAACGCTCAATGTTTTTAACTTGCAGCAGTCCACAATTCAGTCCTGCGTTCTCGGAACCTCCCTCGCCTTGGTGCCAAGCACCAACACCAGATCAACCTGGTCATGAAGGGTCCGCTTCCTTGCAAGATGCGCCCACATCATACAACCAAAGGTCTTCGTTAAAAATGGAACAGGATGAGCTGTTGGGTTCTGGGTCCACTATGGCTTCGGTTTTGTACTCCAATATCAACCACCCTGAGTGGAAGACAGAATACCCAAGTAATGATTTGCGCTCGCCCTCTCGCTTGAAATCTAGCAACACTGGTGTTGTAGTTTGGGCTGAGCGCTGCAAGCAGATCGTCAAAAAGTGGAGAACGTTGTCGACTGAATCAAGGGCACCCTACCTACAAAATGCTCGAGAAAACAGGGCGACACAGAGGATGAAGAAGTCTCAGCAGGTAAGTCATCGAATCTCGCCGCTATCACCACCACCATGGCACACTCTTGAGGTACAGACAACGTTTAGTCTCTGTGCGATTCAATCCACACTCCTCATTTGTGTTTTGTTTTGTGACTAACCACCTGTTTGTGTCTCATAACAAGTCGCATTTTGATTTACATTCTTTGTCACACACATGCCCTGAATTTCTAATGTGATCGTCTACTTTGAGATTTAAGAAAGATTGAAACGGTAATTTAATAATTATTTTGGCCAAAATCAAAGTATATGATGTGTTCAAGGCAGTTTTGACAGAAAATTGAGAGAAAGTCATTTGCTAGCATTGCTGTTGTTGATGTTGACGAGAAGTTATGAATACTTGAGGCTAGATAGTCATTACCCTGGTGTGTTTGTGTAATTCGCCACAGATGCCGAGCGCCAGTTCGCCCGCCGTGAAGCAAGAGGCGGCGGCCGGCCGCGCTCCAAGCGCCGCCGCCGGCGCCGCCGCAGCCTCAGCGGCCACGGTAGTACCCTCTGTGACACCCCCATTACTGAAGAAACCCAGTATGACCTCCACCAACACCACCACCAGTATGACCACCGCTAGCACTGCTCTGATGAAATCGGCCACTATTCTCACACCTCCACCGCAAACCACCACTCCTACTAGTAGCACCAACGCCGACTTAGAGGTGTGTTCTTCATCGGCAGCTTCACCCGTAACTCCGCTGCCATCTTCACCCTTCCCTAACACGCAGTCGTCCAACTCTTCCACTAACACGCCCTCGCCGTCCTCCTCCCCCCTGAGTAACGCGAGCGTTGACCAGCAGCAGCAGCGCTCTGCTACTGTTAGCAACACCGTCGTTGACCAGCACATCCGCGTGTTGACTCCCTCCGAAATAATGCGCACCCTCCCCTCCTTGGGACAAGAGTCTTACGACCCCCCTCTGACACCTCAACCACCAACAATACAGTCGCAGTCGCAACCCAATAATCTGGTGAGCCCGTCTGGCAATCTCGATGTGCTCCGTCCGCCGCGTGTCTCTTTTTTTCCGTTTGCCAGAGACAGCACGGGCAACACATTTTTGTCGGCGTGCATGTGAATATATCTTGCATATTTTTTACCATGCTGCATATAAATTAGGTCGTCTTACAAATTCGTTTCGTTTTTTTCCCATTCGTTCCGCCGGATTCAGTTCGCGAGGGTTTCCATTCACAGAGCGATTGTTCCAGGTCTGATCTGTGAATTGAAACTTAAAGTCGCTCAATTAAATATTTGGTTCCTAATGGCTGTTTCTGTATTTTCGATTCGCCTTTGTACGATTCGCTAGCACCTTGCGCCGTTTCTAGTTAACACTACTTGGATACTTTTCCATTGATTTTTGGTATAATCATCAAATAATCCTGCCTTGGGTTTGGCGATTTATTTAACACTTATTATACTTGACGCTATAAAAATCAATCAAATTACATTAGTAGTGTTATCTAGTCGAAGCTATGGATACTACAGAATTGACAAGACGGATTTGCCCATTACCCGACCTCGTCCCATGTTATTTTAAGTTACTAACTCTTGTTTGGTGTCGGCCTGTTTGGTGTTTTGGTACAAATTTCCTTGTAATTATGTTTGTTGCTTTCAGTGTTGTAGCATCGTTGTATTCCTGGCATGTGTACCCTGGTTATGTGAATCCAATCATATATCACCAATGAATCACCTATTCTATACACATAATTATAGCACCTCAACTAGCTGTTTAGTTAACACGATGAATAATTTAGCCCCATTTAATATTTCTTTGTAGATAACTTTAGTCACTCGTAAATATAGTCAAAATAAATGCAGCATCTAACTTATATTTCTTTTCCAAATCAGGATCAGGATAAGATCATTGCTCAGCAGAAGAACACGCGTGAGGCTCAGGAAGAGCGTAAGTGGAAGCAGCAGCAGGCTATGCGTCAGCAGCAGCAACAGATGCAGCAAATGATACACGAACAGAGGGTTCAAGGTAATGGTAAGATTAGACGAATAATTTTCTCATTATGAATCCTAATGCATCACTCACAACCGCAGGAATGGGCATTCCAAGAATGCACAGGCCAATGGACAACCAGGGCATACTCAACTTACCCCCGCCGTCACCTGTCTTTCTACCTGATGGCTCTCAGACAGCGGCACCAGTCACGTCTCAGCTGCATGTGGCAACAGGACAAGTAAAATACCAATGCTTTCAACTAAAGAGTTTTGATTATTTTTTGAGCTAGTGGAGTCCAATTAATTTTAATGTGCAATTGTTTTAGATGAAACTCCTACCCCAAGCTATTCTAAAATAAGATTGTAAAGTTAAATATTTATATTTTTCAGGATCCTTCAACATCGCCCATGGCGTCACCATCTCCAGGCTCCAGACCGCAGTTCACACAACCGCTGAAGGTGGGTATGACAAGGGCAATGGCTCCACCAAGCCCAGGCGGGCCATTTGCTCCTCCGCCCTCACCAAGGTCCATGCAGACCTCGCCAAGAGCCGATCATTTCAACAGAATGAACTTCTCTCAGGGTCAAGATGTGTTCTCTCCACCGCAGACTTCAAGTCAGGTAGCTAGAGTCTATTTTCATCTTCAAACATCATAATAGTGGTTGTCCTCTTTGCTCCACCACAGCCTCAGCAACAGGAGGACTTTGGCAATCAAGACTTCCAGCAGTCAGGTGCTGATCCGTATGCTCAGCCTCCATTAACACCTCGGCCGCAGCCACAAAAGCAGCCCACCACACCCACGCAGGCTCAGCCCACGTTCCAGGCGCCGCGTCCTGTAGACCCTTACGCCCAGCCCCCTGGAACCCCAAGACCACAGCCACAACAGACCTTTATTTCTCCTGCCGCTCCGCTGCCCCAGCAGAGGCAAGCGTTTGTCACTCCTAGACCTGTGGGCCCACTTGACCCATACTCTCAACCACCGGGCACCCCAAGGCCTGTTGATCCATACGCGCAGCCACCAGGTACTCCAAGACCAGGCACTGATGACCAGAGCGGCTTCCAAATGAATCAGACCAATCCTGAGATGACACGGCAACTGAGGGACCTGTTGCAGAGGAACCAGTTTAAAAAACTGGAGGATGAGCAGCTTGTTCCTGGCCAAAATAACAGGATCTGGCCCCAGGAACAGAGGGTGGAGGTTCAGCAGCAGCAACAGCCTCAACAGCAGCAGCAACTGCAGCAATTTGACAACCAGGGTCAGCAATCTTCTCAAGAACAGGAGGTGGCTAACCGAGTAGTGAGCGACAATACATTCCGACACCCACTACCTCCAGGCATGAGACCCAGAGTGCCTGGGCCGCAGCAAATGCTTGTAAGAGGACCTCAAGGGGTAAGGTTTATCAATACTGAATCTTAATTATCACCAAGTAGGCGATAATATGCAGTTGCTGGCAACATAACCCGTCAATTATAATGGTGGTTAAGCTAGTCCATTTAATTTTTAATGAAAACATGGGATGTCAGATATATTTATTTTGAAATGTAAAAATTATGCGATATTAATTTTAAGCACCCATTATAAATTAGACTGATCAATATTTTCTACTTGCTTCATAAATTAGCTTCTTTGGACGTGCTTTTTATTCCAAAGCTTAATTATTTTCTAGACCTATAAACTTGAATGCCTCTTATTATTTCATTTCTCTTTTAGCAACTAATTCGCCAGGCCATGCCTAATATGGATCCCAGGATGCGTTTGTTATTACAACAACACCAGCAAACGCAGAGGTTGATAAATCAAAACCCAGGGACAAACATGCAACAGCAGCAGCAAATGTTTAACCAGCAAAGTCCTCAGCAGCCAAATCAGCCACAGTTTGTTGCAAACATGGCGGTTCGGCCACGCATGCAAGGGCCGAGGGTCCCCATGGAGCACATGGTCCAACAGAGACCACAACTGCCTTTCCCTAAGCAAGGTAAATCTAGTTAATTCCAACTTTGATAAGGCATTATGACTTCCAAAATGAACTTGGCATATAGTTTTTTATGTTGGCAGCAGTGAGAAATACTGAAACATGCTTTCATATTTCATCCGCTTGTCAATAAAAATTTGTTGCTTATAAAAATACGCTATATTTTAGGTTAATAAGTAAAATTTTTTAATCCTGTTCTAGAAACCAACACTCATATCATGCACCAACAACAGCAGCAGCAGCAACGCCCCTTGCTGCGGCAAATGTCAAATGTGGAGAGTGTGGTGCCTAATGCAATCGTGCCTGGAATGCAGCCAGGTCCGCGTCTGATAAGGACCATGAGTGGTCCTCCTGTGATGACTGAACAACCAAACATGAATCAACCGCAGAGAATGCCAACTCCATGTAATTATAAGTTGTAAAGGTTTTTTTCTTAAAGCGTGCTTACATTCTTCATGTAGCCATGCAAATGGAGCAACAGCTTCCGGGCATAGTTGCTGCCAGTGCACCTGTATCTGCTACTCCACAAGCAGCACCAGTTGCCAGTGCAGAAGTAACTTCGCAAGAAATTCCACCACATCTTGCAGAGGAGATCGAAAAGCTTGAACAAGAGGTAAGATTGAGAACATTTCTCTGACTGAAGCTGACTTCTGAATTTTTGCAGGGCGTTAGTAGTTTGTTGGAACTGGGTGATGATGATGACGAACTCCTTGGTCTTGGAGCTGACTTTAACATATTGTTGTATGCTGACCCTGACCTTGACGCAGCTCCAGGTGGAGTGAAGACTAATATCCTTGACTTTGAACAAGAGGAAAATGAAGATAAAAAAGATGGACCCTCAAGAAACACGTAAGTTTGCTTGTTGTTTAGACGCTCCCAGTTAAAAAAAAAATCAGCTAATAATTTATTAGGCTGACTATTTCAATTGAATGGGATTCTTTGGACACATTTCAAGTCTGCTAAATAACTTGTCAATACGAAAGATTTTAAAAACCATCGTTCTTCTCATTGACCTCCTCAGTGCTCAGTCGCAAGAAAGAACAGCAGATGCCACACAGCCAGCAATGCAGCCTCAAGCAAACGTTACCCCTCAAGTTACTCAGCAGGCCGTTATTCAACCCCAAGTGCCTCCAAATGTGACCATGAGACCGCAGATGCAGGCCAAGCCATTTCAACAAACATTCCAAGGCCAGCAAAATCCGCAGGGAATGATGAGGCCTCAAATGCAAGGTAAGATAACTGAAAAATCTGAATCTGCCTGGTATACGAACATCAAAAACCTTTTCCAACTTAAATCTCAAGGCATAGGTTTTTATCGCAACGTGGAATCCTTCTTAGTCCCAACATGACGCATTACAATACACAAACACCAAGCTGAAGACACTGTCCAAGAAAAAATACCTCCCTCCACATCCGTCTGAATCTCCTTAAAACTGTATCCCCTTGTTTTTAAATTTCAACATCGCATAGACATGTTGTCCCTTGCACGTGATCATGAGAGTTTACACTAGTTGTTCCAACCCAAATTTATAAACAAATCTAATTCTAAACTACCATGTATCTACCCAAAATGAAAGCTTAATTTTCCTCTTTTGTGGTAGTTTTAAATATTATGTAAGCTGTCAGGTTCATGCGATTCAAATAGTATACTTCACCTCACAGGCGTGCAGCAGAGGATGGTGCACCCACAACAGACAATGTCCGGGAAGCCACGGCTAATGCAACCGATGGGACCTGCGTCTCAAATGCTGCAGAGTGTTGGCCAGGCGCGCATGATGTCTGGCAAGCCGGGGGTGGTACCTCCAAACGCCAGTCTCGTCCCTCCCCCGCCTTACCCTGGACCTCCGCCACCGTACCCTGGTGCAACTCAGGTATGAACTCTGCTTTCCGTTTCGGGAACGGTTTCTGTCTTCAATGTTCCTTATTAATATTGATCGGTGGAGCATGCTTGCCTCTATAATAAGGGCCACGTTCAAAAATGACGGCCTTGTTTTTCTTGTTACTTTTGGTGTACATTTTTATATAATAATACATTCATTTTAAACAAATGCTCTGTCTACTTTTGTGACTGTTTGGTTAATGGCTTTTTGTTCTTGTTTTCTCCTTTCTCTGTTTTGACATTAGCTGGCGGTTGGTGGGCCCCAACTCGCCACTAACCATCTTCATCAGCAACACATGGCTGCTGGTCTACATCCGTTAGGGCCCCACATTCGAAACCCTCTTGCTCCTACTAACCTCAACCAAATCCCTCTACAGCAGCGACCTTCGCTCCAGCAGCAGAGTTTACACATGCAACAGCAGCAGCAACGCAGACCTTTGCTCTTGCAGGTGAGAAAATCCCACATCAACTGTCTGGATTTTGCTGTCGTCCTGAAGCACACCTTATCGTTATTTTCCTCTTTAGTAGATGAGACACTTCTTTTCTAACTTCCTCCCCTATTTGAAACACCAAAATCCAGACGAGTCTCATCTCTCTCCGTTTGTTTAATTTACTTACCACCATTGATTTTGGCGAGGATTTTCCTTTAGTTGCACAATTGCATGCACAAATTAAACACTGACATGTGAGCCGCATGCACCTAAGCGTGGTCTCTGACTGTTGCTAATCATGCGTAGTCTACATTACAGGAACAGCCGCTGCTGCTTGAAGACTTGCTGGAGCAGGAAAAGCGCGAGCAAGAGCGGCAGCAGGCGGCCCAAGCGCTGCAAGACCCAAACGCTGCACAGTCTGACGCTAACTCTCAATCTCTGCATGTCAGCGACATGGACTTCGAGAGGTTGAAGGCAGACGTAATGCGATCTCCAAATTCAGGCGGATCGCCTGGACTTTCGCCTCCCAACATTTCTGGTAATAACACTGGCGCTAAGCGCGGATCGCATGACAGGGTTGTTGATTGGTTTAGTTCAAGGTGTTGGAGTCATGCAGCCAGGCCAAGTACCTCTACGGCCGCCGTTCACACCGGCAATCCGACAATCAATGCAGCCGCAACAGCAGCAATGGAATCCAACAATGCAGCAATCACAGCAAATGCCTCAGCAAATGCCGCAGCAGATGCCGCAGCAGATGGTCAATGTGCAGAGACCTGTCGTTCCAATGAACCAGCCGCAGCCCGTGCCACTACCCCAGCCTCAGCTGGAGCAAGGTGAGAACTTGTATTAATAATCCTGATATTTGCATAATCATCTCTCTCATCTCTTTGAACATTGATGCTTACTAAACACATCCTGTTTCTTTTTAAAGTTTTCCAAGGAAATATTAATGGTTGTATGATTCTTGTGTTTTTGAATGTGGGTTAAATCAATGCTGCTTTATTTTAGTGCCCCGGGTCCAGCAAATTCCTCCTCCTCCTACACCACCGGACAATATTGTAACTGAACAAGACAGACAGGCTGTGATGGCTTATGAACAATGGTTACATGGTCAGCACACAGCAATTTCCAATCAATTGCAAAACTTGGAGATGCAAGTCAGCAAATACAGAAAAGCTAAAAAGGTGAAAAGGGAATTCATTAATTAAATAATCTGAAACAAATGTTTGCATGATTTTTCAGAGTTTGAGCAGTAAACAACGACAGCTACGTAAACAACAAATGGAGTTGCCGCCAAATGATTTGTCTGAGCTAGCAAGAATAGGCAAGGAACAACAAGTCATTCAAAAGCAGTTGGAGCAGAGCAGAAAGCTAAATAAACAGCATGGAATGATCATTCAAGTAAACCAATTTATCTGTTTGAAATTGCTAATGCCATAATTCTTGCTTTTTTGGATTGTCGATGTTAATGTATTGCCTGTAAATTTTCTTGTAGTTGCCTGTGTTTTAACTTTAGACCATTCATGTTAATTTAATTTCCTCAACTATATGTGTTTAGGACTACAAAACCAAAGTGCAAAAGAGACAGCCGCAAAATATGATGTCGAATTCCCCGTCACCGTCATCAATTGGCGTCCACTTGTCTCCTCTTGGGCCTCCAACACACAACATACCGTCCTCTGCCTCACCCGCCCTCTCAACATCTCCAGCCATTTCTGCCATGCAGCAACAGTCTCCGCTGCATTCTCCAGTTCCACATTCCCCTGGACCCAATGTTTTGGCGCAAAGTCCAGGCAATGTTGCTCAAATGTCACCACGCAGCTTGCAACCTTCTCCCAGACTTGGCACCCCTCACTCGCAGGTATAATCAACTAGCAAACCTTGTAAATTTTCAAATGATGTGTTAAATATTTCACTAAACGTCTTTTAAAAAATGGGATTTTATTTGTCACTTTTTAATCAGCAGCAAAGGATTTCAGCCTCTAAATCTCTATTGAATAATTTGTTTTAATTATTTTTACTATTTAAAGTACCATTTCTAGATAGTGTGTAGTGCACCTTCATTATTTGACTTTTTCAACGTTTTCTATAAACTTCGCTTTTCTGCAGGGTGATGAAAATCAGTTCAGTCCAAGTCCCAGTGCCCCTATGCAAAGCCCTCAAACGCCAGTGCAAAGACTGACTTCGCCTCAGGGACAGATGAGAATGGCCAGTCCTCAACAGACAATGGGCCAACCAATGGCTAGGCCTATGCAAGGCCAGTTTCCACAGCAAAATCAACAATATTCTGAGCAGATGAGGTGTGTTTTATATTGTTCACATTTTGTGAAACTTTAAATTTTTGAAACCATGCAGCACTTGATAATCAAGGAATTTTCTTCTCAGTCTTAACTATAAACATAAAATAATTTTTTTGATTTTTCTCTTCCTAGGAACATGATGGGACAGAAATTTATTCGACCAGACATGCAGCAGGGCATGAGCCCTTCTGGAGTTCAAATGGGCCAGCAGCCACGGCCTCGCATGGTCGCAATGCAGAATATGCAAAATCAAATGTACATGCAGCAGCAGCAGCAGCAACAAATGCAGAACCAGCAAATGCAAAGCCAACAAATGCAGAACCAGAACTTCCAGCAGGTCCCCATGCAGCAAGCGCAGCAGCAGCAGCAGCAGCGCATGGCTGCTTACCAGCAGTCGATTGGCAGCCCGCAGCAGCAACAGCAGCAACAACAGCAGCAGAGGACTGTCCAATTCCCAGCATCACCAATGGGCAGTCCCCAAACGCAGAACCAGCAGTCGCAGCAAATGCGAATTCAGGGTGGAATACCCTTCCCAGCGTCGCCCCTGGGTAGTCCGCAGCAAATGAGAGTGAATCCGAACATGCCCTACCCGCAGTCGCCACTTGGCAGTCCACAGCAAATGCGTGTGATGCACTCACCGCTTGGCTCCCCGCAGCCTAACATGATGATACAGCCAAACGCGTCACCTATGAGGAGGCCTTCAGGCAGCAGTGGACCAAGTCCCTTGCCCCCTGAGAGGCCACTGAGCACGGAAAATCCACTGACACCCAGAACGCCTAGCGCTCAGTACCATGATATGTCGCAAGATGGTAGTGGTGGCGGCGGCGGTGGCGGCAACATGATGCCTGCGGTGCCCGGCGGAGGGGGATTCAATCATCACTTGATTCCGATTCCTCCTGAGCTAAGGCACATTAGATACTGCAAGCTGGGACTCGTAGGTGGCGCTCCTATGTGGATGGAGAACGGTGGTGGTGGCCTGGGAGCCGGAAAACCCCCGTCATCCTCCTCGCAGCAAAGCAACAACCCAGCCCCTGGTTCCAGCAATCAAACCGAATCAGCGGACAGTGACATTGAGGCTGCAGTGTTGTCCAACATGAAAGATATCACTGTTGTTGTGGTTGGCTCTAGTCCGGCTTCTTCAGTTGATGACGTGGAGCAGAGTTTAGCATCGCTTGTAGAGAACATCGGCGATCCGCATGTTGAGGAAGAAGCTTTAATCAGAAAAACTGAGGACGCTGTTGACGAAAATAAAATTGTAGAGACTCTTGATGAGTTGGAGAACGAGGTGGATATGAAAGACGAAGAAGATCTTCTCAAGACTGTTGACGAGCATGTAGAGAAAACAACGAGCATGGAGAGACCTTCCTTCGTGGCACACAGTGCGACCGATACGCCGGCCTCGCCTGATCCTGAAAATTTAGGCTCGCCTGATCCAGAGTTGATGGCAGAGGCAGAATGCCATTTAGATGAGACTATGAATAATGAGGAAAAATCAGCTCCAGTTGAAGTGGAGCCTGCGCCTCAGCCTCAGCCACCACCACCATCCCCTCCCAAGGTAGAGCAGCAAAAAGTAGAGCCACCGCCACCTCTGCAGTACCCAACTGTCACCCGAATGCCTCAGATTTCTTTTGAGACTCCGAATGAAAGTAGTCATGTCGAGGAAGCACAGAAGTCGGTAGAATGTGAAATTAAAGTTGAGAAAGATGCGCAGAAAGAGGCTGAGTCAGTAAAAGTCGTTGAAACGCCTAGTCTGTTGCAGCAACTAGTCGAAAAAAAGGAGGAAGATGTAGCTGATAGATCGTTGCCTGAACCTTTGCGTAAAATGGGAGAACTGCGGCAAAACGTGCTCCTGAAGCAACTTCTGCAAAACTCTGCTTGCTCCACTTCTCAATCATCAGGGTCAGTGAGCGTACCTTCTCTTGAGGCACAACTAGCACGCCCAGTGCCTCCGACCCACTCGCGCCTTATTCCACCGCTACTCAATGACACACCCCAAAACAGACCACAAATGCTGCGGCTGCCTGGTGTGCAGCAGCAACCCACCAGCATAATTCGACCCCACCAGTTAATTATGAATAAAGACCTGATGCCGCACATTCCGTCTCAGCCACATGCGGCGCCTCAGAGGCCAATGCTTGTGCAGCAGAACCAACAGCTGAACCAGCAGCTGCAGCAACGGTCCTCGCCAGGTCCCGCGAGCCAAGCATCTCAACCCCCTTTGCAGCCACTTCAGCAGCAGCAACAGCAGCATCAGCCACAACAAGTACTTCACCAGCAACCGCAGCAGGCACAGCCAAGTCAGCAGCAGCAACCACAGCAACAATTACCACAACAGCAATATCAACCACAACAGCAACCTCAACCACAACAACAACAGCAACCTCAACCACAACAACAACAGCAACCTCAACAACAACAGCAACCTCAACAACAACAACAACAACAAATGCAGCCACAGCAACATCAAATGCAACCACAGCAACATCAAATGCAGCCACAACAGCAACTTTTGCATCATCAACCCAAGCTCCAAATCCCAACCCCACCTCCTCAACCAGCGCGAACGCCTCCGCAGGTGTCAAGGACACCGCCCCAGGTAAAACCCGCTCAGTCGCCCGTCCACACTGTACTTCCACCAACACCGCCAGTGGTTAACCAGCAACCGCCCACCCCTCAGCAGCAACACCTCCAGCAGACGCAGGCCATTCAGCAGATACTGCAGGCGCAAATTAAGAAAGAGGCTGCAGAACAGCAGCAGATGCTTCAAGCTTCCACGACTCCACCGCAGCCAGCAGCAACGCCTCCGGTACAATCAGCCCAGGAAGCGTCTAGTCTTCAGCAGCAGGCTCCTAACTTGCTGCGCCACATCCAGCAGGTGGTGGCTCCTCCAAGGGCCTCGACGCCCACACAGCCTACGCAGTCACAACCCGCTCAGCAAGAGCAGCAGCTGATGAACCATCAACAACAGGTCGTGGCCCCAGTGGAGATTAAGAAGGAGGTCGAGGAGCAGAGCGTGACTCCGCAGTCCTCACGTGAGAACACGATGGACATCGATCAAAATTCGTGTGACAACATAATTCAGCCGACGGAAACATCTGCGGCCGATCTGAAAAAGCTGAAGCGGCGGCAGTACCAACAAAAGCGGCGACAGAGCGCCGGCAAAGAGGGAGGACCGACGCCAAAGAAGCGCTCGAGAAAACTCAGCTCGACCTCGCAGGGCAGCTCGAAGATTGAGGAGGACTATGACAGCTACATAGATCACCTGATGCCGCAGGTACGGCAGTTGCCGAGTCTGAACGTGCTTGAGCCAGAATTGGGTCGCAACTACGCTGTTTGTCCTGTGTTTGGAGCGGGCGACTTGGCCAAGCTGGTGCCGCACGCGCAAAATGGGACTCTCATTGGACGCTTTGGCAAGGCAAATATTCCCAGTGTGTCCGACTTCTACAACACCAAACCATTTGGAGACTTGCCGCAGATCCAGCCGGACACACCGACGTCCTCGCAAAACGGCTTCTATGATCAGGAATTCGCACCTCTCAAGCTTGAAAGCGATGAAGCTAATCGGGATAGAGAAGACTCACCAGACACGGTGGTCAGCACATCATCACCCGAGTTCTTCATGCTGGATTCTCATTACCGATTTCCTGGCTTGAGACTTATCAAAGAGGACGATAGCGACACTGAGGAAAAGGAGGCCCTGCGGAGGGCATCGCCCGTCATTCCGCTGCTGACACCGACTCCAATTCGAGTCAGACCAGGCATCACTTTCAAGGATCTGCTTGATCTGGACAAGGAGAACATGGGCGGTGCGTCAGGATTGGTGATGAGGAGCAGGTGGGGCAGCTCGCCTACTGTACCGCTCAGGGAGACTGGCAACATCACCGTCACCCTCACCCTGAGCACTACAGCGGCCAGGGATGTAGAAGGCGCGCTCTCTGGGTTGGCAAGGCTACTCAGGCTTCCCACGCCTCTGCAATTTAGCGTAGCAGACACCACCACGCAACCAGACTACAAGCTTGGCGTTTACAGAATCAGGGGTCTAGATGGTAAGTTTAAATTACTTGTTAAAAGTTTGTAATCGAAAACGTTGATATTGAATCGCCAATTTACAAAATTAACTTTTTCCAAGCTAGATACAATATCTTGATTTAAAAATTAATCAAATTGATCTTGTGATAACCTAAACTAGGAGTAACAAACTTATCCAAAACAATTTACCCAACCTAATGAATTCAAAGAGTTGTTTCTTTGAATTATTAAATTTTAATAGCTTAAAAACTGTTTTTTAATTCAGACAAAATTAAATCGCTTGTTTCAGGAAAAGAAGGTGCAGCTATAAATGTACAGAGCATACTAAACGACGCTAGATTTTGCCGACAATGCAAGTGCTGGGCAAAGAACTACATCTCTAAGCGTGCCTCTGACCTGCCGCAAAATATTTTAAGCAATAATAAGGAGTTAGGCGCTGACGATGACCTCTACTTCTGCTCTGACAACTGCTACTTGCACTTTTCCGGTAAAAGTGTTGGACAGACCACCCTGGAGAAAGGGATAGCGAGCAAACAGATTAACCACAGCTCCCTGTTGAAGAAGTCTGAAAAGAAGGCAGCTGAAGCGAAGAAGAATGGCACGGTGAAAGAGGAGCCAATGGAGGTGGATCCTCCACCAGGCCCGCCACCGCCTCCCCCTAGCCTCAAGGGTATCCGTTTCAAAACGTGGAGCCCTGGTCTTCAGCCGCCCAACAAGTACAAAAAGCCGACGGATCGCGAACTGACAGACATGCTGTTCCGCTCAGGCATCACATTGATGCCGCAGAAGCTGCCTGATGACTCGCGACAGTGCCTCTTCTGTCATCAGATGGGCGATGGACCTGCCGACGGCTCTGGCCGCTTGCTCAACTACGACGTGGACAAGTGGGTTCACCTTAATTGCGCCCTTTGGTCTAGCGATGTGTATGAGACTGAGAATGGCGCTCTGATGAACGTTGAGCAGGCGCTTCAGCAGGGACTGAGCCAGAATTGCTCCGTCTGTGGCAAGCATGGTGCCACTGTCAAGTGTTTCAAAACGCGCTGCGGCTCCACCTACCACCTCGGCTGTGCTGTCAAGGATGACTGTGTCTTCTACAAAAACAAGACGGCCTACTGCTCGGCGCACATTCCCAAAAATGAGAAGGAGTCTGAGTTGACCACTCTCGCTGTCTTCCGTAGGGTCTACGTCAACCGCGACGAGAATCGACAGGTACGTCTGTAACCAGAATGGAAAAATATTATTAGAACTTCTCTATTACTATCAATGCTACTTTAAACTTAAAAGTATTATGTTTTGTCATTTTTTATCTAAATATTTGTGTTTGACAATTTAAATTTGCTCATTTAATCTTATTAATTAAACCGCAATATTTATTAAGAGGACACAGATATACACTTAAATTCATCATCTGAAATATTTATATTAATCTTTGTGCATCTTCATGGGAAAGTTTCTTATTCAGATAGGGTTTACAAAGACAAAGGAGAATTTCATTAGTTATTAATTTTTGTATAATTTTTTTTACTTATGTTTTTCCATAAATAAAAAGATCGTTGAAAATCTAATTTGCATTAAGATTGTTAAGTTAATTTAAATATTTTTATGCATTTAGGTAGCCGCTGTTATGCACCACTCAGATCAGAGTCACCTTCTGAGGGTCGGCTCGCTGATATTCCTCAATGTAGGCCAGCTTTTGCCACACCAGCTTCTTAACTTCCACACGCAAAACTTCATCTACCCGATCGGCTACAAAATTGCGCGGATATACTGGAGTATGCGCTCTTTCAACAAGCGCTGCCGCTACATCTGCTCGATCCACGACAATGCAGGGCGGCCCGAGTTCAGGGTGCTGGTGCAGGAGGCGAACCACCCTGATCTGGAACTGAAGGGCACGTCAGCAAGGCAGGTGTGGATGCAAATCATGGAGCCTATGGCGGCGGTGCGCAGGGGATCCGGTGGCGTCCAGGTGTTCCCAAAATTTATCTCTGGGGAGGACTTGTTCGGCCTGACCGAGCCGGCTATCATCAGGGTGCTTGAGTCGCTGCCAGGCATCGAGACACTGACCGACTACAAGTTCAAGTACGGTCGCAACCCGCTTCTTGAGCTACCATTGGCTGTCAACCCGACAGGTTGCGCCAGGTCAGAGCCCAAGCTGCGCACACACTTCAAGCGGCCTCACACCCAGCGAACGGGCTCTGTGTCAATCCGGCCAGCGCTGGTGCCAGCCGCCACGCCCATTGGTGAGGCCACCTGCCCCTATTCAAAGCAGTTTGTCCATTCCAAGAGCTCGCAGTACAAGAAGATGAAGCTTGAGTGGAGAAACAACGTTTACCTAGCACGGTTAGCTTGAGTTGAAAATATTTGGTCTCATAGCCCTATTGACTCAAAATTTATTTCAATCTTTTTTCTTCACGCTAAAATTATTTTTACTTAAAGGATCGCTTAAAAGCCCGCAATGTACTATCCTTTTTTCCATTTATTTGCCATAATGCGGATGCCTATCAATTAAGTAAATTTAGATTTTTATTTTTAAGTTTGTGATGCCTAACTACAGCAGCAAACCAATCATCGATGCTATGCGAGGATTATTTTGCATACTATTTCTTAAATACATCACTCATTTTAACAAAGCTTACAGATGGTTCATGAATCCTTGAAATGAGTGGAAGATTTAGCCAAAATTTCAACGATTCAACTTGTAAATTTGATTTTCCTCCTCAGGTCAAAAATCCAGGGCCTGGGATTGTATGCCGCGAGAGACCTTGAGCGCCACACCATGGTGATAGAATACATAGGAGAGATTATTAGGACAGAATTAGCCGAGGCAAGAGAGAAGCAGTATGAAGAAAGGGTAAGACAATTTACTCAGTTACTGAGCCTAAACTAATTATTTGTTTACGTCGCTCCGCAGAATCGAGGCATCTACATGTTCCGACTCGATGAAGAGCGTGTCATTGACGCCACTCTGAGTGGAGGTTTAGCCAGATACATCAATCATTCGTGCAACCCTAACTGCGTCGCTGAGACAGTTGAAGTTGATAGAGACTTCAGAATAATTATTTTTGCCAAGAGAAGAATAAACAGGGGAGAGGAGGTTTGTTTGATTAATCTTGACTTCATTCCCTCTCTCAATTGCTTGTTGTTGTTTACAGCTGGCATATGATTACAAATTTGACATAGAAGATGACCAACACAAGATACCCTGCTTGTGCGGCGCTCCAAACTGTAAGAAGTGGATGAACTGAAGAGATGAATGCACACAAACTGCCTTCAATGTCCATCTCTATCGTTGTGAACTGTTTTAGTCTCTTTACAAATCACGGACGACCAATATGAAGCCTTTTAGCTTGTAGATATACGATAAATATCGATGAGTTGAAAATTCTTATGAGGACATCAAGTACATTCTATATATTTATTATTACCAAGCACCAGAGAGTCTGGTCATATTTTTGTTGTTTTTTAAAAAGTGAACATAGCTCGTGTGGTTACAAGAAGTGCAAAATCAGAATCTTACTGTGTATAAATGAGATAGAATCTGTTTTAAAGTTTTGTTTTAATAAATGAGACAACACTACATAATCATACATTTTATATTAGTTTGTGCGCTCCCCTAAGTAAACCAAAAAAGAAGTGTCTTGAACTGGTAAGCTCTAGAAAATATTATCGTATAAAACTTTATAAATGGGGGCGTGCCGGTATTTAGCACTACTAGCAGCTGAAGATAAAGGACAAGGACAGTCAGTCCTTACTCCTTACTTCAGATTAACATAACAAAGAGATGGAGATGCCTCCTTATCCTTAGTTTCATCGTTTCGCCCACGTCACACCCCTATTTCTTGCAAGGAGTGGGGATAACGTTCATGCATCCCCCAAAGAAATAAAAGTTACGCCCATAAATCCACCAAATAAAGGGGCGTAACCGTGACAGTAGCGCCTCCTAAAACTAATGACGTAACTTCTTAGTGTGTTTGTTGTGGATTGCTGTGAACTAACTAAGAGATGTCAGAAAAGAAAACTCGCTTACATTAACAGTTAAAGTGACCATAACCCTAGCCCGGAAGTCTCGTTATACAATCAGGTATCATACAAAATTATTCAGACATTTTCGCTATCTTGCCAGTAAACCTAAATAACGATCATAAAATTTACGAATACATATTATATGTACATAGATACATACATATAAATCGAGCTGTTGCGATGGCGTCGTCCTCGCGTCGTTTTAAGTATTAAAAAATGGATAAATCATTTTACTACCTCGTTCGCACACTTCTTACTCCATGAATAATAATCTCGTGGAGGAAAACGAGAAACCTGAGTGAACTAATAAAGTTACGTACATACATATCATACATATATGAACATTATGTAGATACGTTGATACATTTTGATATTTGCATTGACGTACATAGATACATATGGAAAAGTTACAGTTTTCGCCTTTCAATGTAATTAGTACAGGGACGACAGATTTGATGCGTGTAAACGATAAAGTTGGCGAGAACTGTAGCTTTTCCAAACACACACATATAATATGTATCATAATATGTATGTATTACATATGTACATTCATAATGTACATAGATACATATTATGTTTGCGTATTATCTATGATACATTTTTATATCTATCATATAGTATATATATGTTATTTACTTTAGAAAAATATCTGTTCCCGCCGGGCTATGATACAATGTATTGTGTCACAACTGTCACAAAATCAGTTCTTACGAAAATCCCATTAAAAGTGGGTGGCGAAAATTGAAAGTCGCGGCGTAGTCTTAGTGTATGATCTTATCCTATCTGAACGTTGTTGCCAGCACCATGGCGGAGGGGCAGCTGTACTCTTTGAAATGGAATAACTATGTGGACCACATCAGGACAACGTTTGCTTCTCTACGGGTCGACCGCGACCTCATTGATGTCACCCTCAGCTGCGAAGGAAAGAGGATCACAGCCCACAAAATGCTCCTGTCTGCATGCAGCCCCTACTTCAAGAGCATCTTCAAGGTAGACAGTCCCATTCCCAATCATATTTGTGCTAAATTAACCTTTGATTTTCTTCTAGGAAAATCCGTGCCAACACCCAGTCATTGTTTTCCGCAACATTGCGTTTGATGACCTTGCTGCCCTGATTGAGTTCATTTACAATGGCGAGGTGGGTGTTGCTGAGGAAAACCTCGCCTCATTCCTCAACACAGCCGAGCTGCTTGAAGTCCAAGGACTCACTAAAAGTGGCCAACCTGCCAAGAAAAGAAATTTGGAGACTTCACCTGAAGAGGTAAAAATTTTCTTGACTTTGAAACAAGGCTCCAATGCTTTCAATAGCATCCTTGTTTTTTTTTACAACTAATACACGCAATATTGTCCACCGTCTAATTGTATTGTTAATGCGCAGATCAAGACTGCATCTACCTCTATATTGAGCGTTTCTCTTGAGCCTGAACTACCGCTCGAAGCCAACCCCTTGCTGACCAGCATTCCCAACATTTCGCCAGAATCTGCTGCTCCTTTAGTGAGCAAGAGGAGGCGACGAGTTTCTCCTCCCCGCAAGGAGGACGCCGCACCAAATGGTACACAATTAGCAATTCTGGTTCCTTCTAATATTAAACTCGCAAAGGATCTGTAGTTCAAAGAATACCTTTCCTGCATATCAAGTTTTCTCTGCTCTCTATTTGAAGTTATTCAGCCTTAGCACTTTCATGCCCTGTCACGGTATCATAGTCAAACAAAATTAACAGTCTCTTAGAGGATGTTGCCTCTTAAAACCTTGCTCTGTTAAATGACTATTCCTTGTTTGATATTTTTCTACATAGCTTTTCCTTTTTATCTAAAGAACAGATTCCAGGTGATTTGGGTATTTCTCAGAGATAATACAACTCTTACAGATTATCAAGATTTGGAGCATCAACCCTTGATAATTATTTCCCCTCTTTTAGTTTCAGCTGTTCCTGTTGATGAGCCTGTGATCGAACCATTCTCTGACCTCCCTTTGAAAACGGAGGCTGTGGATGAGGAGGTGTCAATTACCTCAGATCATGGCCAGTATGTTGCAGAAGATGATGACATGGCTCAAGGCGATGCATATGAGGGAGCAGGTTGGATTTGACACTAATTTGCTTACGTGTGAGATTATATGAAATTTGTTTCCCACAGATGAATCTCATGAACTGGAGCAAAACGATGGGCAGGATGGAGACCAAAGTGCGCAAGAGAAAGGTAGGAATCACAGCATTTTTATGTTTGTAGCTCATTAACATTTCTTGCGACCTCAATTTAAACTCAAATTGACGTACGGCTTCATTACCAGAAATTCATACTTTGTAACAACATGTGAAGGTGTTTTTGCTTGCCATAAATCATTCTTGGTATAAATGAAACGTTGGTAGCGTTTTTTAAGATATATTTGTGGGTTTCCTCATACCTCAAAGGTTTTTAATCAAGGTACTGAAATGGGTTCTCATTACTTTCTAATCCAGTTGAATGGTATGTTGTATTTTTAGAAGGATTTATCTTTTGATGCATACCAGATTTCAACCGGTATCCAAAATTTATACTATTCAACTACACTTGTTTGTAAACCATGCTGCTTTTTAGGATTTGTTATTGAGCTGCAAATTCCCATTTTGCATGTAGTGTAGTGGTAGAGTTGGCATTTTGATAAGAATTATAGCTGAAATGCGGTGCTGATATCTGAAATTAAAGTTAGGTAGGCTCACGAGGATTTAAATATAATTTCAGGCATTGAAATTGATCAGTGAATAATACTCCACTTGAGATTACTAGTAAATCTTGAAAGAAAAATATCAAGCTTTTACGTCATTTGATTGAATTAAAATTAAGGCATTCACTAGAAATTTACCAAATCGACTAAATGATTGCTTGCAGGCTATCCAATGAGCTCGGCCGCATTTTCAATCAGCGAGGATAGTTTTGCATCTGCAGCTAAATTTGACGTTGATGCAAGTCCTTGCGTAATCCGCGAGGGAGCTTTTTTTAAGTGCAGCGTATGCGACAAGAAGTATAAATATCGCAGTGGCTGCAACGCGCACACCAAATTCCATCTCGGCTTGACCACTTGTTTAATATGCGGGAAAAGCAAATCAAACGTGAGCAACCTCAAGCTGCATCTAAAGATGCACAAAAATGTGACGTGCAGCAACTGCGGAGATCATTTCTCTGACGCTAATGTGCTATATAATCACCAGGAAAAGTCATGCAAAACATGATGAAATCAGTAGGGTCTATGAGTTGAATACTACTGGATAATCGTTTCTAATTTTTAAGCACTGGTGATGAATTTTTGGAATCACAAAATGTGTGCAAAAGATGAAGAGAACATTTTTAGAATGTTAACTTTTTGCCCTGAGATTCCCATTTTGCTTCTTGAGACCAAATTAGTGTTGGGTGTTTTAACACAGTTAAGAAAATATTAGAAATATGTATTTTTTAAACCATAATATATAAAATTGCATTGAGACAAATGTATGAATATCCTAAAACTTTCCTAAAGTGTTACAAGACTAATCGCTGCGGCGAGCAAAAGTTGATAAAATTATCAATAATTTCACAAATTTGAAATCTCTATCGAAGGACAGATAGAATTGAAATAAAGACATCCTCTGCTCTGCATAACTTGACTAAGCTTTATATGAAGTGGATTGAAATCAATAACGTATAATAAACAATAATAATGAAAACCAAAAAACATCACAGATTGTTGTTGATCAATTTAAAAGTTAACATTTGAAATCGGGGCTGTTGAGCTCACTGAAAATTAATAACTTGCATAATGCTTGCAGACGTCTCCCCAGTCGTCACGGACGTTTATTCGCTGAGCGAGCGGTACTCCCAAAGGCGTATCATGTCGCGGCGCCAAAAGCATAAACCTACCAATAACGAGGACAGAGTTCTCGATCCCGCGTCTGTCGTGTCGGCCACACTGGGGGCTGAAACAGCCGACGAACCTCGCGACATTCAGGCCGATCAACCGCGCGTCATACAGATCGGCAACTCGTTCAAGTGCAGCGTATGTGGCAACACGTTCAGGCACTACAGCGGCTGTAGTGGGCACTTGAAGTCGCACCTCGGCCTTACGAAATGCTGGATTTGCGGCAGAGTTAGCACTAACTTGTGGAACTTGGACATGCACCTAAGGGTGCACCGAAATGTACAATGCGGCCACTGCGGAAAAACATTCTCCAACGCGCTAGATCTGAAACGACAGCACGGGCTTGTTTGCAAACGCAAGAAGTACAAAGCGTTAGTTTATGTCATGGCCAAAAAGTAGCCTCCGATGCTGGGAGAACAGCCAATTGTATAGATCAGATTTTGAATCCCCCCAAAAATTTTGTATTAACAATAAGATATAATAAATATAATAATTATTGTTCATTTATGCTGCGAATAGTATCAATACATAGAAAATAAAATCAGGTTCATTTCTGAGGAAACTGCGTTGTGTAGTGTAATTTACAAGTTTGATCATTTTTAACTCTTATAACTCTTGTGACAAAACAGTGCTTGTATCCGCGATTGTTCCAATAACCGCAAATGAAGTTAGTGTTTTACTATCTCTCTTTCGGCCTGTACGGTCTATGATATTCGCTCATCATCCTTTTGGACCCACATGGCTCGTTTAGCAGCTGCTGTAAACAAAAGCAATGGTGGTAATGTTTTCATCTTGAGGGAATAATAAATAAATAAATAAAAAGATCGCGCCTCATCAAGAATAGGCGTGTAGATAATTAATTCTGTTGGCCGCTACGATTGAGGTCAATTATCACTGAGCTTTTGAAAAAAGTAAAAATTGAACTTTAAAGGAGCATACTTAACTGATCGAATTTTAATTGAAAAAATCACCACAAACCTGTAAAAAGATTACAGCTCCGCGATTGAAAAATATGCACCTTAATTTTCATCTGGAACCTTTCTTTTGTATTGTTATTCTAAATTGGCAACTGACAAGGAAACCCTGGATACCGACCAAAATTATTAGTTTTTCTTCGGACAATACGTGAGATTAGAAGAAAATGACCGCGATGAAAAGTAAGCTACAGAGGCTAACCTTGGTTTAGGGTTTTCCATGTTTATTTTGGAAAACTGCAATTTAATTGTGAAATTAGGTTTGTAGAGTTGTTTGTTGCGTATTTTTTCGTAATTTTTACTCCCTCGATTTTTATCGAATTTTACGATATTTTTATGTTGTATTGGTAAAATGCTGGAGATGTTCCAAAAAATTGATATAATTAAGAAAAATGCTTTAACTAATTTAAGAGATAAAGAGCTGCGATGTGTCCTGAATGAAATTTAAATTTTGAAAAATTTCATCTTATTTTATTAGTCTCTCCTCCTCAAATTACAACGTACGCTTTAAATCGTTGCGCTGTTTCCACTTCCATATTCTTATAACTAAGCAGTTTGAATTGCTGAAAAGAAAATTCTGAAAATTTAATTCATACATTTAATGCAAATCCAATACTGATTTCAGACAAGCTGGTGCCGGACTTAACCTTGCTTAACGCTCATTATCTAAAAGCGCTTAGAGTCGGCGACAGCTTCCAATGCAGTTTTTGTTTCAAAACTTACAAAGCATTAAGAGCGTGCAAAGCACACCTGAAGCTACATCTGGGCCAGACGACGTGCCATAGTTGCTCCAAAACCTTTTCAAATATTAGCTCATTTAAAAGACACATGGTGAAAATGCACGAGACCCACACAACCTAAGTCAAATGAGTGATGATTGTAAGAATTTACAGTAAAGACTGATACAACTGATGAAAATGGAAAATACCAGAAAAGTAATCCAACCTGACATACTATAGATATAGATTACTTCCATAAATGTATTCATTTGCTTTTTGTGTGCTTGTTGTTCAAAGACAAATAAAAATAATTTAAAGTTTACAGCTGTCGTATTTGCCCCATCCTAAGTCTTCCTCTATACTTCGTGATCAAATTAATGAACTAATTAATTTCCTTTTAACTAATTAATTTTCTTTTATTGATCAAATAAAGGCGGTTCCATGTATATACTGAAAATTGGACATACCTGTCTCGATTTTTTTTTAAAAATGAGCTTAACACAATGCACCAATTGAATTGCATTATGAGAATATTGAAACGTTTTTTGTTGGTTCACAGACCCATTGGCCAGTTCGGCTGGATCGGCTTGGGATAGTGAAGTGGACGGTTACAGGTGCAGTCAGTGCTCAAGGGTGTACAAAAGTAGCGTCACTTACAGGAGACACTTAAAATACCACTCGGGTGAAACGCAGTGCCGATTGTGCGAAAAGATTTTCATGAGTGTGCCCATGCTAAAAGACCATATGGAGTTCCACATGGGCAGAACCAAGTGCCACAAATGCGGCAAAGTATTCAGCACGTGCAAAAACTTGCAAAACCACTTTAAGACGTGCTCCTTGTGAACTATGATTTACCTAATAAAGCCGATTACATATTGCATATACTTTCACGGAAAGTCTTATTTACAAGTATAGTAACAAATCCAGAAAATATTTTTATATGTTGATTAAAATGCAGAGTTTGAGAATGTAATTCAATAGTTAAGCGTCTAAACTCAATTGATTTTAAATTTATTTGTTCGCCAAATTTCGTATATGTAATAATTTATCCTGTTCATACTTGTGTGATAATAAATCGTGCTGGAAAAGGCCGATAACTTAACACTTCAGTATAGTTATTTGACTAAAATAAATCCACAGAATAAGTCCCAATTATCTTAAACTTATGAAAGAGAAGGGGCAATTCCTTTTCAATCAATTGTTACATCAAACTCAAGAATACTAACCAAACACATAAATCCTGCACAAGAGAAAGTATAAAACAAATGTATTTGGAAGAATACTAGACTTGAAAGTGCGGAGGCACACATTTTAATGCAAGAAAAAATTTAGTGGTTCCATAATATTTAATGCATTCTTCACTGCTACTCTAGTCAAAATCTTTTAAAAGCTATGTCCGGCAATAAATTTTTCCAAATAGTGGCTACTTATCAACAGGGAGCGATAGGGATTGCAGGGATGAATAAATATGCAATTAAAATAAGGAAAAATGTGTGATGTCCTTTTCATTATACTAGTTTGGTGACTGGTGAGGAAACAGATTGATTTTAATTTGTTAAAAACTTTGCACGATTTTTAATAATTATGGTTTTGCGATTCTATAGAGCCCTTGCACAGATTGCGTTGAGGTTGCCTTGCTTCTTCCCACTTTTTAGAGCAATATACCTGTTTTAGAAATGGTTCGAAACCTGTTATTTCCGAATCATTGTAAGGTGGTGCTTATTAGGCTACACAGTAACAACTACTCCTCTTGCAGCTTTATCCATTTCACATAAAAAGATAAGAAACCCAGCGAGATTTTTACAGTTTGCGGGAACTGATTCCAGGGTTTGCTGTAGTCAACGCGTCTCATTTCTTGCTGAGCCAAATGGATCTGAGCGCCCAAGCTGCGTCACGAGTTGAAAGACTCTCCGGGGGCTATTATATGTGCAGCGTGTGCAGCAAAACGTTCAAATTTGCGCAGTCGTGCCAACGGCATATGCAGTTCCACCTGGGTGCCACTACTTGTCAACTGTGTGGAAAAGTTTTCTCGAATGCCCTCAGTTTAAAGTTGCACGAGGACGTGCATCTGGGCCGAACTAAATGCGACCGGTGCAATCGAACACTCAGCACAACCAACGCTCTTGTCAACCACTTGAAAATTTGCAAAGAAAAACAGTGATCATAGAAAACGTATTTTAAATTTAAAGAGTTTCGAGACCATTTTTTGGGGAAAATCACTCGGTTACTAGATAAAATACTCACTTGTGGCTTCTTTACGGTATATTAAGTTGTAAACAAAATACTTTCTTTTCATGGGACTGATAAAATACGCTCTAGTTTTCTGGCCATCAAAACGTTTCTTCGCTTGAGAAAATTTACAAGTGCATACAAAACATGCGTGTTTTGGCATCATTCTTAAAAAAGCCGTTGTTGAGAGGCCTCATTCCATTTTGTGTTGTGTCTCCATAATACTGTTGGGTATCGAACTTAAAAAAGTTTTGTCAAACAAAA
Organism: Cloeon dipterum; assembly: GCF_949628265.1. Taxonomy (NCBI): domain Eukaryota; kingdom Metazoa; phylum Arthropoda; class Insecta; order Ephemeroptera; family Baetidae; genus Cloeon; species Cloeon dipterum. The sequence continues at coordinate 27,569,428 of NC_088787.1, forward strand.
CATCCAGGTACACGTATAAAAACGTGCGCAGAGTGAGCAGCTTGTGCGAAGCCGTGAACACAAAGTCGCTTCTAAAATGTGTGCAGTTGGGTTATGAGCTGTTAAACTCGTCGTCTTAAAAATTATATCATCATCGTCTCATTCAATTCAGAATTGGGATTAAAATAAATAAAATGAGCTTAGTAACTTCGTAAGCCTGTAAAATGATCAACATTTGAACATGACATGCGTATGACGTGTGCCCCAGAAGGTAGGAGTAAACAACCTAAAATGATTTTTAAAATCGTGCAAAAATGGAATAAAAACTTTATTCCGCTAGAAATAATTTAATTTCTCAGTTGCTGTGTTTTAAAGGGCACTCATCATTTGAAAATTGCCTGATTTATCAATATTTTTTATAAGTTTTTGAAAAAAGCTGCTTTTTAAAGCTTATTAATAGAGATGCAATAATCTAACACAGCAAAATTACTCTGTTGGTGGTAAGATTAATAAAGTAAAATTCCATATTAAATAAATGCATCTCTTAAGCCATATGATAACATATGTATCTTATTGCATTTTTATTTTTTTATTTTATAACTTGGCCAATCTACACACATATGTAACAATTAATCGAATTCACTATACAATCGGAAAATATGACTAGTTCCGTTTCTTACATCGTGCATACTCCTTTTCAGCGAATGGATCGAGTGGGATCGAGAAGAGGCGTCTGATTCGAGGGACTGGTGACGGAGGTTTCCAGTGCACCACATGCCTATTCAAATGCATTAGTTACTACGAATGCAAAAATCACAGCGCCAAGCATTACGAGGAATCCACGTGCACTATCTGCAATAAAACCCTCTTCACCAAATCGTCGCTCTCAAAGCACATGATGGACTGTCACAACTCGTTCACTTGCAAACTGTGTCGTGCGACCTTTATTACTAACGAGGGCTTCTTGCGCCACTTTGATAGAAACCATAGCTGTGGTTAGCCGTGATTATCTTTACAAACTTCAAACTTATTTCTTTTCATGAACTCAAAATTCCCATGGCAAGAGGGAATTTTGATAGATTTTTTTCTTTTCAAGACGGCTATTAAAGGCAAATTCGTTAAATTTTGTATACTAAATAATTATTTTCTTTGAATTCCAGCAGACACTGGAATACAATCGCGAAATCAATTTTTTATGAGCTAATAAAGGAACAGGCATATAATAATTAGCACTGTGTTCGATCATTTAGTTGTCAACGTCAACAACGTGCATTATTTTGTTATAGTTTTCAAATGGCCAGCAAGACGAATGAACGAATATTTTGCCAAATTCTAGCCACTGTGGGTTATCGAGGAGCCCAGAATGGAAAAACGTCTTTTAATTCAATCATCTTTTGATAACCGTATAAGTTGGTAGTGGTACAGGACTGTAATACAAATGATTCTTAGTTACAAATATTGCACATTAAATAATTAATTGTTCACAGCGAAAATAATTTATCACAATAAATGAGTGTATTATCCCAATCGAATGCGGGTCTGTTACAAATATGTTGTTGCATCTTCAAAATATTTCCTCGCACGGTATTTCGTATCTTTGGAGTGAGTGTTTGATATGACCGTCGTCGTGCGAGGTGGAAGGGTCAGTGCAGGTAACGCGCTTATCGCACAGTTACACTGCCCTCTACCGATTCGGGAGAATAATATGAGATCAGATGCACTCGAGGTTGCAATAATTTTCAGATGATAGTAGAAGCAGCTTCCTCGGTGTATAGCAAGTGGTTTAAATTTTCACTACTGCTGTGTAAAAATAAGGAAAAATAAAAAGCTTGGTACACGCCGAGGACGCTGCTTCAAATTAAAAATGAAAATATAGTGTAAATGTCGAAAGAGGATATTTATTATGAGTCCTCTTCCTCTAAATGAAGTAGACAAGTTAAATGAAAATAGTTGTCATACTGAGCACACAGGCCTTTTGGGGCAAATTTTGCAAACCACGGTAGAATATAACAGGATAGCACGCATTTTTGACTGCATGTTTTAAAGCATTTTTTACAAGCGTGGGGTTAAGAGAAGCTCAAATGTTTGTGGCATGATTTCAGGCGTCGCACGGGAAATGTTGACTTACTCGTTAATCACGACGAGCGAGAAGCCGAGAGCTATTAAGAGCGGGGACAAATTCATATGCAGCGTGTGCTCGCGGCTGTACTTGAATCACACGGCGTGCATTAACCACCTTCAGTTGCATCTAGGCAACACGATGTGCCACGTCTGCAACAAAATACTGAGCAACGTCTCCAATCTGAAGACGCATTTGGCCAAACACAAACAACGAACCACGTGATAAACCTGCAGCACGAGCCAAGAACTTAAATCACTTTACGTTCCTTAAAAGGGAAGATGTTGGCTTTAATTCAAGCCATTATATTTTGTTCCCAAGTCCTCAAGTCATCCGTGATCAGAAGTTATAGAACGTGGCTTTTCGAAAAAGCAATTTTATGTTTGAAAAATTTGATACAATGTGAATGTGTATAATATATAAATTAGTTGTGATGGTATAAGCAACCACTCTTTTAGTCTAAGCTGCAGCGGTCACACATTCAACTTCCCTGCCTTTCTCCTTCTAACAATGAGAGCGACTCTCACGATAGCGAGAGAGGGCATGTAAGCGAGTCGGCGAAGCCGCCGCTTGCGCTCTTAAGATTATAATAAACCCCATATTCCATATTGAGTGTAAAATAATTATTAGAATAATTAGTGAATAATAATTATTGAGTCTAATAATTATCCCCGAGATCTAACTGAGAGAAAGAATTGACTTTAAGATAATCTATTTTACATAATTCCCAACGTTGCACTCATCCATCTGTTAAGTGATGGAGGCTGTAAAAATTAGCTAACCAGCAAACTTAAAACCCAGATTTAAAAATGTTTTGAATTATTAACCAAAGCCATTTATCATTCGCTATCATGATTTTATAAAAAAAATTATTTATTCTTATATCACTGTCATCTTGACTTCACACGAAGAAAATTTGGGTTTGTCTTCAATAAAGACAATGGAAATGCCAATGTGTTGTGTTCAATCGCATCTTAACCAAACCACTTGCGCCATTTGCGGAAAGAATATGGATAGCAAATTCATCCTCCAGATGCACCTGGCGTAACACAATAAGGGCCTGACCACATGTGTCATTTGTGGGAAGGTCTATATCATGTTCAACGACGAGGAAAATGTCTGGACAAGGAAAATGAGTCGTCAGAGCTAACAATAAGAAATTTACCTCGACTGGATGAAATTTATTTTGTATTTTCTGTTTAGTTATAATCAGTAAACTACTGAAAATTCTATAATTTTTTTTTTTTAATTTTTGTCTCCTAAACTGCATTGTAAATGGGAAATCTAGATAATATTTTGCTCTCTATGCATGAAAAGGTTAAGATACAAAAATACAACTAATTTCGTACCCCGCAGTGACGATTACGAGAGTGGATAAAATAGAAAATATCGAGCAAATAATGCTTGAAAACTCTCCGACGGAGTTATTTTCAGCAATCCTTTCTGGCCAGTATAGTGTCCTTCGTTTGCAAATTTGCAATCCTCAGGCTCTTGCTGCGAGTCACCAGGATCAACATGGCAAACCAGCGAGTCCAGTGGATTTACCGATTGCAAGCGTTTAATACCTTTAAATTGTGTATGATCTACTGAAAAATTTCTGTGCAGGAAAATTTAGAAGATGTACCGAATTAATGAAATTTAGAAAACGCAGTGAAATTCCGACCTGAGCGCGCAATGAAAGCCTATAATTGTAACTGCACTAGCGTTATAAAGAGGAAATAGATATCATCAATGCTACCCTAAGTTCCGAGAAGTGCCCCTAGAAATTTGACGAGTTAGTATAAGTAATGCTTATTATGTCACAATATTGACAAAAACTTGGTTCTTTTCGCGCATTTTCACGTGACCGTTTTTTCGCGCCATACCTCACCATATCTGCGCGTCGCACGAATCTGGCCTCCGCTGTGCATTATTAATATTAACTCTACTGCGATTAAGAATGTTCTATGACACATCCAGAGTATTATAAATAAATTTTGCATTACGTATTTTAAAGAATAAAAAGTGGCTTATTTAACATTTAATAATGAATTCAAAATTAACCAATAAATTGTTAAGGTATTGTTACAACACTAACTCAAGGCAGGCTTAAATAAGAAATTTGAAAGTGAGTAACGAATTAACTTAAGCTCTAGTGAAATATTGCATTAATAGAAAATTATTTCAATCAGGTTACTGTTGCTTATTCTCATCCAAGTAAAAGTGCAAATAATAATGGTACATGGTCAAAAATTATATTCAAATGAGAAAAGGCTCCGAGTCTCCAACCTTTAAATGTTGTCTTGACTTGTCGGGTGCCAGGCTGGGAGGACAAAGATCATGGCCGGTCTTACGAAATTCAGATACGCTACTCTCTTGATGCGGGGTGTGCACCCTCGCAGGTTGCGCGCCGCAAAGCCGAGCGTTTGGGCAGTTTTAGCGCGCACAGTGTCACAATGTGTACACATCCATCGCTGGTCACGCGCGAATTAAAGCCCTGTTTGACGACTACAATTCGCGTGTATCAATTATCTTAATTTAACCCATAAATAGTTCTACGATTATTTTTAAGAACGAGTTTTATTTGATTGGTCTGAAATCTTTAGCTCTGTTCATTTTTATCATTAGGATCCTAATAAGTAGTTTTATTGTTATTCATACCTGCATGTGGTATTTTTAAGTCGTTCGTTTTTACCGCTTTGAATAAATATTGAAAACCAGATTCTAAATAAATGCGCGATGAAGTTTCTTGTGTATTTAATTGTAGATGAGTCGTATTAATCTTAGATTTTCTGTATTTCAGACGGCGCGAGCATGCTGCTGGTGCGGGCAGTGTACAATCCAGAGAGGGCAGACACGAGGAGTCCAAAGTTTGGGGACGAGCGGCGCAAGGTGGTCAGCCGCAATGGGAGGTACGTGTGCAGCATTTGCGAGGTCGATTTCGACCGGTACAACCAGTGCTGGGAGCACGTGAACCAACACGTCGGCGTCACCACGTGCCACGTGTGCGCCAAAATCTTTGCCACCACGCACAGCTTGCGGAGGCACTTAACTCAGGTGCACGCTAACCTGGTCAAGAAGAAGAAGAAGTGAACTTGAACTAATCCACTTTGAACCCTAGAAAGATTTTTAGTGCTCTCTATTGTGAAGTGTTGTGTGAGTAACGTTTGATTTTGGGAACCGAGATCAGTAAGGAGAGGGACAAATAGTAGATCATGTCGATTTTGCTAGGTCATATTTATATTTTTTTAGGATTTACAAAACGAGTTGTAAATTAATCTGTAGGGTCACTTCTTTAACTATGAATATATAGTCACGTTATGGTTCGTTCTTTCAGTTAAAAATTTTTCCACTGATAAGTAGGTATGAAAAAGTTGAAATTTTGTGTTAAAATTTAGTCAGTTTTGAAATTATAAGTTATACAAATGATTAAATGACTTTGTTCATTCATCTAATTACTTTTGTTTTTGAGATTAAATTAAATTATATCAATGATTTGAAATTGAAATAATATATAAATGAAATGGATACCAGAATAAAAAATATTTGCGATAAAGAATAAAAATGGCTTATTTTTAACATTTATTAATGAGTTAAAAAGTAACCATCAATAATTTGTTATTTAAAGTATTGTATTCGATGCAGGCTTAAAAAGGAATTTTGGGATTAACTTTTGCTCTAGTGAAATGTTGCATCAATGGAAAATCATTACGATCAAGTTATTGTTGTTTGTCAACCAAGTACAAATGGTACATGGTCAAAATTATATTCAGATTCTGTTATAACTTTCTTTGGAAAATAGAAAAGCGAGAGCAAACAAGTCATGATCGTGATAATTAGAGATCTCAGCCAGCCGCAATGCCAGTCAGCAAATTTTGAGTCATGTGGTAAGTTGCCAGCCGCCGTGAATTTGGTCAAGCTGCGCCAGTCACACCACTAAAAAAGTTGATCAATCGAGCACTATTAAACTGTACACTTTTAAAATTCTGTCAGCTGCCAGTTGTTGGAGTTAGCGGCAAAATTGTTCGGTCGCCGGCACCGCCAGCCACAATTTGGCCAGCCAATTGAGATTATGGCTGAAACGTCTGAAAATTTATTATGACTTTGTCATTAGAGAATATCAGTCACGAACTAAAATTGGATTTTGAAGAATGCCAGCCAAAAATGTTGGCAGATAGTATTTGTGGATTCTTTCCAGAAATGATATCCTGAATTTTGAGCAAACGGGTCTGCAATGCAATTGTAGCTGTATATTTCTACATCAGAGAAATTAGCCTATGCTGAAGCGCCTGCCAAAGTTAGGCTAGGCATTTTGCTTTGCATTCGCTTCACACGGGTTGCATACTCACACCTTATGAACAGCCAATTCGTCAACGTCACTTGTCATTATATTGACAATAATAATAATTGTTATGGTTTACTGAATGAGTGTGCACTTTTGTTCATTGAAATCAATGGTTGACCTTAGCGATTTAAAACATTTTCTACTCCTTAGATTTTCTGGATCATTCATTGTAAACCATCACAAGTCTTTCATTGATTCTCCTAACGAGGAAATACACCAGCAAAATTAGCGGTTTATAATTTATATAAAGGTATTTTTATTTTTTTATAGTGAAAAACCGAAAACAAACAAACTTAGCAAGACCTACTTGGTTAGACATTCATTCATACTTGCTTTCATTTTGTTAGTATCAGCGCCATTACAACAATAGTTGCAAACACACCAAGATTCACTCAAACTTGTCCCTGAGCTTGGATTTGAGCAATACTGGCACCAATGAGAGCACCGCGAAAGCTGCTAGAAGAATGATAGAGGTCCATGAAATTGCGTCTCCACTAGAACTCATTTGGTGAAGGGTTGTTCCAGCTTGAATGGCCAAAAACGACGGTGGAGCAACTCCTAATGGAAGAAGAGAAAGCATTACTAGTCTGAACAATGAAATGATTTGTGAATGTGTTAATTCTATTAACAGTTACAGAAATGAGATGAATCCAAAAATTTACCCAGGAATGTTCCGAGCCAGAAAGGCAACATTGGCACGTCGATAACCGGAGCAGTTATATTTATGAACCAATTAGGCAGAAAAGGCGTTATCCTCAGAAATATCATGTAATTTAGAAGATTGCTCCGATGGTTGTTCACCTGTAAAACAAATTCGGTTTACACTTGTATCAAAGGCACAACATTTGGAACTCGCTTTGTCTGCCCATGAGCGAGCCTTGTCTGGAAAATATTTGTAGACTAGTCTTCGGCCTACAAGGAATGAAAGAAGATAGCAGAACGTGGCCCCAGTTGCAGAGCAGAAGCAGACTAGGACAAGGGCCACCGGAAACGGGAATAGAAATCCTGACAGAATCGACAGGGAAATTGACCCCGGGATCGCAAACGTTTGCAGGCTAGAAAAGATTGATTACTTTTGTGAGATTAAGCAACAAGTTTAAATAATACAAGATGTAGGAGATGAACACGCCCATCAGCACTTCAAAGTAGTATTTATCCTTGTATCTGTACAAAACCTTTCCAAGGTTTTTAGCATCTTCTATGTCCCTTGGAAGTTTGATGTGCTGTATTTCATCCCTGGTAAATATATTAATGACGAAATCAATTATGTGATGCAAAATACAAGGCATGAACTTACTCTTCCAAGTCAGGGAAACACTGATAGACATACAGTAAGGCAAGTAAGGACACAATGAAGACAACTCCAACCACTACAAACGCCTTTCTAGTACTTTCAGGTCGTTTCGTCACTTCTGGCAGTTCTGCTTCATCTAAAAGATAAAAAGATCGATTAAGCAAAACCATTTATTTAGACAGCACATTTTTCAACCAGAGCAGTTCACGAGCAAGCCCGAGAAAAAATTGTAAGGCCCAATAGAGGAATAAAATTGAGAAATTGCACATGTCATACTGCTCATTGTCAGTTGCAGAATTACATAAATTAAGAGCAGCCTGAAACCTGATTCATTCATAACAATCTAAATCATTGTGGGAAAGCATGTAACCTTTGCCTCTATGACGCCTCTCAGTGACTTCCATGGCTCTGTACGGGTCGACGGTCAACAGATAAAGTCAAGAAAGGCCTCCAAATAGCGTGTTTTTGTTACTCATTATCTGGGTTCTGATTTGGAAAAATATTTCCTCGATATTCAAAACACGCGCCATAAAACATAATTTTGCCTTAAGTCATATTTATAAGAGTGAGTAAGACGCCATCTTTCAATTACCCCAGGCGATAGCTTTGGTTAGTTATCTTAAAATCCAAAATGGCGCTATAGCCTAGCCCATTCGTTTTCTTTTGATGGCGGGCGATCGTCGTTTGTTTCCCTGCGCTCGCTCCTTGCGCGATACGGCATTTTTCCATCCGAGTTGTTGCCAGACAAAGGATGCCTTCTGCCTCTGCGAAGCTGGAGAAACAATCCTCGACGGAGGTGGTAGAACCACTGAAGCTGGTTCTTACCATGATCGAGCACAAAAAGCGGAATCTGGAGAAGCGAAAGGTATAAAAATCGTCGGCCAGCGTCCCGAAAAACCCACCGAAAATGCCTTTTGAATATTCACTTCCCGTCGTCGCCATGTTGCCTACGGATGCGCCATGTGCTCTGTTCGTTACTTGTCAAAGTAGTCGGCCTTTTCGGCTAGACCGTTTCGATTCGGCTATCGACGGTCGGATATTCTCTTTAGCCCGGGGATTGGCCACGCATGTAGATATTCGCTTTCGGCCAAATCGGCAGCACGCGGCGGGCGCGGCCGAACGCCGGCGCGTGAAAGGCACGATTAGGCGCACTATCCAAGGCCACTTCAGAGCCCATTTATGTGTATGGCATTATGGTATATTGCGTGTGTTCTGTGTTGCCGACACTTCCGCATCAATGGTTTGCCGCGAACAATGAATATAATAATTTACTTACTTACGCATTCACCTGATTTGAATGCAGACTATCTAAATTGCAACACGTGCATTTTCACGTGGGAAGTTTTCATTTTTTATCCAAGTCTTTTTGACACGGAAACTCAATTTCATTATTGATATTCGTCGTGCAAAGTGCAGGCTAAAAGTTTGACGCTGCATGAGTCACTCAACGTAATGAAATGAGTAATGCCTGTTGAGATTAAATATTATCGATTCCGGGGGCATTGTTCTCACGCTGTACTCCGTACGTGTGCAGGTAAAACTGGAAGCTTACAAGGCTGAGCAGAAGAATGGCAAGGAGCTGAATAGCGAGCAGCAATCGGCAGTGTCTAAGTACGACGAAGTCATCCAGACTCTCGTCTTTGCCAACGATCTTGTGAAGCAGATCCAGCAACTCGAGTTGGACCATGCAAAGATTCAAAAAAAGCAGCAAAAGAAGGACCAGGCGAAGGAGCAGTCTGAGAGGTACCAACGAGACATGCAGAGGACCAAGGATTTGATCACAATCCAGGTTTGATATATTTTAAATGTTTAGCACAAGCTAAGAAATAATTTATAGAGGAGTTACAATTAATTTAAATTCTAATTAGTACGTTTTAGAGACCTCATAAGATTAGCATTTTGATTTCATAAGTGTATTTTAGCAAAACAATAAGTATTTGGATTCTAAATATTTTATTCATTGAATTTTGCATTCAGGATGTGCTGAAGAGCTTCACTGACGACGTGGTGAGATCTGACTTCCTGGCAGGAAAGAACGGTGCCGTCACTTTGTCAAAGGAAGACTTGGACCTCGTGGATGAAGTCAGCCTGCTAATTTTGCCCAATGACTCCGCCACTAATGAAGGTATCGACGGTGCTGCCCAATTCCTGGTCAACCTGCTTGACCGCAAAAAGAAGGAGTGGAAATCAACTACCAAGAGCTACGCTGACATCTTCGCTCTATTTATGTCTCTCAACGACAGCGACTACTTTAGAAATGCCAAGAATATCAGTACCATCCCCATGCCAGCTGAGCAGGCAAGTACCTAGCTTGACAGATTCCTCTAGAGCGTAGGAACTTGATAAACTTACTTGGACTTTTGGCAAGACTGACTGAGCTTTTCCCTAAAATGGCCAAGCCAGGATTTTTTAATACATTTAACTCACGTGAATGTAAATTGTTGAAACAAAAGTATAGCATTAATTTTTTTTAAACATGCTCTTGACCTTATTGGTTTTGCGGGAAAAAATATCCTTTTTGAACTGCTGTTTAGTCAATTTTGAAAAATAAAAATATCACACGCTCTCGTACTTGACAGCGTCTATTTCGGCCTTGCAGACATCATCAGCAGTACTGCTCCACTTGCTAGTCACCAGCACCACTTTTTTAACTTTGAAATTTCATATTTACAACGTTTTGCGCTAGTGAATCAGAAAAGCAATAATAGTTTCTAAATGGTGTTTAAACAAAATTAAGGCCGCATTTTATTCGGTGTAAATTATGGCCAGTACAAAATTAACAAGGTTAGAAACTGAAGCCATGTCTTTTTATGAGATACCAAACTAGAAATTCATTTCACCTATCTAATTTGTCACTATGTTGTGTGAAAAATTCCAGCAAGAACCTGAACCAGAGGAAGAGAGCGTGGTTGAGATTGAAGATACCCTAGTTGACCCGGCTATTATCAAGAAGGAGATCAGCAGCTCGCCTTCGCTGAAGAACAACCTGTCCCCCACAAACCAAATGCCAAGTCTAACGGAAACTCCTCTCATGGCGCCGCCTGCTGAAGCCCCGTACTTTGTTGCACAGGCGCCAGAGGCAGCGCCTCTGCACTTCATCCCCCCGCAACAGCAGCAGCAGCCACCGCCGCCTCCTCCGCCAGTGCACCTGCCTCCTCGCCAAATCATCAACGACGTCATTGGCCAGAGCAACAGCGCTTTTGACTTCTTGCAGGAGTCTCAGATCGAGGCTGAGGCGCCGCCAGTCTTGATTCCCCAGTTTCCGCCCGGCTTGGCGCCTCCGCCATCTGCGCCTGCCGCCTCAGCCGTGCCCCAACCAGAATTCCACCAGGCCATTCCTTCTCAAACGTTCACCAACCAGAGTTTCCATGTAATCGCCCAGGTCCCGCAACAGCAACCACCAGTGCACCCGCAATCGTCCTCCCCGAAAAGCACAATGCAGCCGTATCCAGCAGCGGCTCCGCAGCCCACCTTTATAGAAGAGGTGACGCAGATGCAGCTGCCAGAAGAGCCAAAGCAGCCTGTCGTCGCTCCAACCTCTTTCGCGCAGGCGGCCACTTACAGCAGCCTTGCACAGAAGCCGCAAAACTTCACTAACGGCCCTCCAGGCTTCCCCCCGCAGCAGCCGCAGAAAATGCAGCAAAGCCAGTTCCAGCCAATTCCCACCTTGGAACAGGAGCAGGAGAAGGAGAGCAACACGTGGAATGGAGGCGCTGGCGATGCAAGTGACGACCAGCAGCACAGGAGTGGCTTCAGGGGCAAGGGCGGCGGCCGAGGTGGCCGCGGCAGGGGAGTAGCTGACCGCAACGGCTATGGAAGCAGACCTAGGCAAAACGGACAAGGCAGACCTGGTGAGTACAGCTGGATTTATTTAATATATTATACGATTATTAAAGAAGTACCAGAGGTGTACAACACATGGATTTATTTAACATTATTGATTTTGAAATCTAAAATAGGAGTTTTAGCCTACTACTCGCCTCAGTTAATATCATCTTTATTACTACATTTCCTACTAATCATTGAGGGTACATTGAAAAGTTAACATTGAAATCAGTACCATTTCTAACAATATCCCCCATTTGAAAATCTTGCAATCTAATCTTCTTAGGAGCTCCACCCTGCACACAGTCAAGATACTTTTAGGCTCTGATTCTAGAAAAACTGCTAATCATGTTTCGCATTTGCACAGGAGGTTATCGTCAGGACAAACAGGATGGTGAGAGAGGCAGCTACGAAAACGGCGTGACTGAGCACAAGGGTGGCAACTTCAGACCCAGGGGTCCACCAAGGGATGGACCCCGGGAACCACGAGAGTTCAGGGAGCCTAGAGAACCCAAAGAGTGGAAGGATAACCGCGAGTGGCAAAACCAGGAGCCCAGAGACAACAGTGGAGCCCGGAGAGGTAAGCCAGCGACTTGATAGCAATTTTAAGATATTTGCCGCCATATGCTTGAATTCTTAACGTTCAATGTCATCTTGCATCATGCGTCAATGAACTAAAGCTTAATGCCCTCTGATTACAAACCACTTAAAATTTCATAAGTTTTCTAAAACCTTTTTAAAACATAACCACACATTGTTATCGCAATGATATATATTTTATTTCTACGCTCAATTCAGAAATGGCTGACCTTAATTTTATTTTGTTGTAGCCCCCAGGCCCAACGGTCCTTACAGAGGTGCTGGGCGTGGGCGCGGGGCCCCGGGTAGCAACCAGAATCCGCGGCCTCAGCAGCAGCCAATGAAGCAGCAACAGTAATTAAGACAAACAAACGCACAGTGGCGCGGAGGAGAAATCTTTTAAAACCACTGAGGGCAACAACTCGTGATCAAACTTCCATCTTTAAATACGAAAACTAACCTCTCCTCCGCCTCACATGCTCTGACCCCATGAGGATTCCACTTGAATAAACACTGAAACGAGAGAGAAGTCGCCTGTTTTCGACAAAGAGAATAACTGCAACTCATCGTTCTCAATGACGTGAAAAATGAAATGACTAGTACACATAAGCTACTCATTCATTGTTACAATTGATGGACCTAAATGAAAAAAAAATATTTAAGAAGCAGACGCAGTTCACCTGTAACACAAATGTGAAGTGAAAGAGATGGTGTCGATATGTAAAAAATTTCATTACGCAAACTTAAGTGATTTTAAGTATTATTATTAATGAAGATAATTTTAAGGTGAACCCCCATGTAAAACCCATCCATCCAACTTCACCCAAATATCGTTCGGAGGGGTCCAGATTTGAACCATTAGTGCAAATCTTTGCCACTTCCTACTAGCTTTAGCTCCCGGCCGACCGTGTCGGTCGTTTGGCCAGGAATAATTTTACATCTTCAATAAATCTTTGGAATCTCGACCCCTCTGTGAAATTCGGCAGTTATGAAGCCCCTTCATTTTTTATCACAACTATTCCATTGCTAAGTTTTCTTCACATCCATTTTCTACTTTTATTAGGTGTCGTAAAGTTTATTTAGTAACTAATAATACAAATTACTAACTCATTTAACTAAATCTGTTGCATTCAGATCTCAATACGTGGACATTTATTTTCACAAATACACGCAAAGTGTGACTGACTTAAATGTTGATTAGCATTTTCGATTACCATCTTTCCCTTGCTGTGGGTTTTCTGTGTCCAGGCATTTATTTCGTTATCACGTTTGTTCTGTTGTCACTAATGAAAGTGTCTCAAAATTAATTGAAAAAACTTTCATGCTTTCAATAAATAAGATGCAGTAAGCTGAATTAACAGTCTTTTATTCCATTATTTCATTACTTGTTAGCAGGAAGAAAGCAACATCGCAAATTGTAAAAACTAGAGCAACATAATAGAAACTTTGGTATAACAAAAATAAACATTTTTGAGATGAGGAAGAAGGGGAATTGAGTATAGGAGTCATCTAAGCATCTCTAGTAGAAACAAAAGTTGTAGCCTTTCCCGTCTTCTTGATGGTCTCCAGTAAACTGTCAGCGTCAAGCGAAGACGTCACAAGGACTTGCTGTTTCTCCAAAGAAATTTCAACTTTGTCGACTCCTTTATCTAGAGATAAAATAATTTTTTTAAATTTTTCTGTTGGATTGTGTGTTATTTGCTTTTACTAAATACCTTTCAGTTTGCCAAGAACCTTCTCCACTGCACCGGAGCAACCTTCGCAGGTCATTACAACGGTGAATTCATGAACCTGAAATAAATTAAACAAAGTTACTCAATTCATCTAAAAAGTATATGTGTAATCAATATAAAATGCGCCAATATGAATATCATAATAATATCTATCGCTAATAGATACACAAACCTTCGTCATTTCTATGCTTTGGCCCTTCAGACGTCCTTTGTAATAATTTGATCGAACCAAATAAAGCGTTGGCAGATAGCCGCTTCTCCCTTTTCGAATAAAGCCTAACGCCAAACTAGCTAGTCCTGAGTCCTGAACTCCTTAGCAAGTGGCCAAATCTTCGATGCAATGTGTGTGCCGTGTGGTAGTTTAATGGGAATTTGGTTCGTGTGGTACTATGTAAGTACCGTCCTTAGTCCTTAGTACTATGGATATGGATTGAAGCAGTACAGCATGCAGCAGCGGCTCCCAAAAAAGTGCCAAGTTGTCGTGGGTGGGGTGTGTCCCTTGCCTCCCTTGGGTTCAGCCCATTTAATTTGGCACCACTGCTGTGACACTGTTGCCGTTGCAACAAAGTGTCTGCGCATCGCTTTTGCGGCTAGTCGGGCTGGTGCGGCGCGTCGCGTTTGAAATGCCACATTAAAATGGCGGATGTCTGACGCTTTTAGCCACCTTTCCGACAGTGCCAAGCGATTTTGATCACTTATTCTGATCTAAAGGTGATTATTATAAACTCCTCTGATTCTTGCACAACCATTTCTGTGGTAAAACGAATTATCGGTTGACTTGCTGTTTGTTTTTTGGATCGCCATTGAACTCTGTCAGCCCGGGAGATTTTGTATCTACATTTGGCGGGTTATCCAAGTTTGCGGACACGGCAGCAGTTTTGCCGTCGAAATTCCTCACGAATTTATCCGGCGTTAAAATATATTTTGCTGACTAAAAAGTTATGATGTCCTAGGTTAACACTGAGTTCAATTTTCGACCAGTTAATATCAGTTCTCTGCACTTATGCTGTCGTCATCGATTGCCAATGTCGGCATCGGTTCTCGTTAAATTGAGCAACAGCAGCAAAATTATGAAAATTGCTCATCCCTGAGTAGGAAACTTAGATCCCTGGGAATAGGTAACCGCGATTGATATCATATGGTTAATACACAGCTGCCTACACGAGTAACACAAACACCCCCGATATGTATATTTCTTGTTTGTTGATTTTCCAGGTGTGTTAAGCTGTTTTCAAAATGAGCTCAAAACGTCGGATGAAACAAGACTCGGAAGATGAAGATCCTCCGTCACCCAGTACGAGCAAAAAGACAAAGAAGGCAGAAAAGGCAGTGCCTGTTGCCCTTGTGCTGAATAAACGTGGAATGGTAAAACTTAATTGCTCATATTATTTTGTGTATAATTTTGTGGTAATTTAACTTATTTTCCAGCCTCAGCGTATAAGGAAAAAGAACCGATTGTATGAGAATGACGACATCATTACCCCTACAAAGCAGTCTCCCAAAAAAGCACCTGCAGCATCTCCTGCTCCTAAGCCCACTCCAACAAAAACAACACCCAAGGTACCAGTTAAGTCCACCCCAAAGTTGGTTCAGCCTTCCACCCCTGTGACGCCAAAAGAAGAAGTTAAAGAGAAAGAAAAGGAAAAAGAGCCTCCCAAGAAGAAGGAAAACAGACTTCCGTCAGAAAAAAAGATGAAGAGCCTTTCTCTAATGACATCAGATGCGTTTGTCGCTCCAGACAAGAAAATTGCTCAAAAAATTGGCGTTAGGTTGAGAAACTTGCTGAAGCTACCCAAGGCTCACAAGTGGGTGTGCTACGAGTGGTTCTACAGTAACCTTGACAGGTGATTTGCATTTTAATTTTACAAGTCTAGTTCAGCAGATAATATTTTCAGGCCGCTGTTCCAAGGAGATAATGATTTCATGACTTGCCTGAAGGAATCATTCCCTCAGCTGAAGACGAGAAAACTATCCAGAGTTGAATGGTGCAAAATCAGAAGAATGATGGGAAAGCCAAGACGCTGTTCTCCGGTACTTGTCTAAATTATTTCGCTCCTTTGTTACGACTTGAGTTTGAATAGAGTTTTGCAAGTACTTACATCTTGATCTATTGCAGAGTTTCTTTGATGAAGAGCGGAGGGAGCTTGAGAGAAAAAGAACCAAAATCAGAGCTCTGCAGCAGAGGAAGGCATCCACAGACATGGCCATGTTCAAGGACCTTCCTGACGAAATTCCGCTACAGCTGTCCATTGGCACCAAGGTGACAGCTCGTCTGCGCAGACCACAAGATGGTCTCTTCTCTGGCTCCATCGATGCTGTGGACACTTCAAACAACACTTACCGAATCACCTTTGATCGGCAGGGTCTTGGCACCCACTCAATCCCTGACTATGAAGTTCTGGTAAGGGCCCCTAAATTTTTCAGTTCCACTTCATGGACAATTTTACAGTCGCATTATTAACAAATGGCCAATCTTTCCAGTCGAACGAACAGCCAGAAATGATATCTGTGGCCAGCATAGCCGCCCGCATGCGTCCTAGGTCGTACAGCAGTTTGCCCACGGAGATGTCGTCTCGGTTGAAAATGGAGACGCCCATGATGGCGCCCAAGTACAAGCCCCAGAACACAGAAGCCACCGGCGGATTCCCGATTAAGTTGCTTGAGACGGTTGTGCGTCTGCAGAAGATCCTCAAGATCAAGCAGTTCCGAGTCAACTCATTGAGGGATATGAACACTGAGGCGGAACGAAGAGTGTCTATGGGCATACCTTTCCCGCCAGACTTCGTCAGGCGTTATGCCATCTCTGTCCTTGAGCTGGACAGATTGAACGTTGCCCTTTCAGACCTGCTGCAGGCCATGCAGGAAACCTGCGGTGATGGGGTAAGCAAATAGACCTGAACTCATGACGTGATAGGAATTAGACTGTAAATTTAACCTCACTATTGGTAAGAAATGAAACTCTCATTTTCTTAGTTGTTAGAAAGACCTGAATGGTTACAATAAAAAAAAAAACTTAATTTTCATGTAAGAATACCAGGAAGCATGTTTCAAAGAAAAATGGACTGATCAATAAGCTTAATAAAAACAAGAGCTAACACCAGAATGATATTTCTTTTGAGCTGGGAGCTGGATACTTTTTATTTGATTAATTTAAAAACTGTGTAAGCACCAGCAGCATTAATTCTTCTGAATTGGCTGGACTTCCAAAGATTCTAAATAAATATTCTTCTTTAAAAGAAGATTGATACTGCAAAAGCCTTGTTGCCAATGCAGGAACTCTTCCCTTAGAATTCAGTTAAAGCCAAAATTGACTTAAGTGGCACTGTAAATTTTTGTCAAGAGTGGCTGCAATATTAGCTTTCTTTTCTAATAGTAAGGTCTGTCTCCTTACTTGATATCCGATTTTATTTCAAAACGAAAAGTTTCTCCAAAAAGTGGCATACACCTTTGGACAGATCTCGACGAGAAGAATCGAAATATGCCAAGAAAACGGTCAAGCCTTGTAAATTTTGGAGAAATTTGACAAAATTTAAATTTTTTACTGTAGCAAGGTCTTTTTTATTAATGCAAATTGGTGAACAAATTGTTTATCCTACAATTCAAATAATTTTTAATTGTTTCCCTGTATCATTTAGAGATTTATTTTACTCTAGAGGTTAGTAAACACAATAATTTAAACACTGATTTTTATTATTATTTCTATAGTTGTTGAATTTTTTTGCAAACTGAATAACGTAAGAATTTTCTCAAGATTTCCATGGACGAAACAGTCGGATCTGCAGTTGCCGTGGCTCCGTCAACATTGCGCCAGTTGAGTGAAGAGGAAGCTCGTGTTGTTGTGGTTCGTCACAACGAGGCCAAGCAGAGTCAAATGGTCACCAGTGACCATTCCATGCAATTGATTTCTTCACTCACCAGCATCATGCTACAGTTGAAGGTGAATATTTATGAGCCTTCTGTTCAAATTGCAGTTTACATTTTTCATATCAGGGTTTGGTGCTGGCTGAAGGAGACAACGCATTCGAGCTGCAAGTTCTGCAGGAGACTGTTGATAAGTTGCGTCAGACGCTGCATCCTGCATCGCTGAAGATTTTCAAGGAGTGTGTTGAAGACCCTCTGGACAAGATTCAGCTGGGTATGGGACACCGAGGAATGCTTATTCCTTTTCTTACCCAGCGAGCATAGTTTTCACCCTGAGTGAGGGCCTGGGTGAAGACCCTATTTTATAATTTGTTCTCTTGGGTTTTGTTGCATCAATGCATGCGATCTATGCTGCGCAAACACTGTTGTAAAAATCACTATCATAAATGCTGTGGGATCCGTGGGTTTTGCTGCAACCGCTATCAATAGTTCAAACAAACATCATGTCGTTGACACAGTTGCTGTCTGAGTCATATTATCTGTTGAAAACTCGCAAATAATGCAAATAATAAACTAATATCCCATGTACAAGCTGGTATAATTATGATAATTATTGTACAGCCTCTAGGATTGCTGTTATTTTCATACTTCTTCACAACCGTGAATTTTGTCAGATGATGTGCGTGGCGATTATATAATAAAGAGTATTGATATTCACTGCATAATCTGCTTTAATCCATTTGCACCCGAAATTATTTGACTATCAAGCGTCTGTAACATACATTAGAGAAGCATTGACGACGCTGCTACTGCTAAAATGGAAAGCTCTGTTTTACAAAACATTTCATTCTTCAGAAGCCGAAGTAAAGGTACCTTTGAAAAATATTGCCTTATCATCTAGATAAGTAGATAGGACAACGCAGTGAGTTGTGGTGGAAAGTGGAAGTGTAAGATAGTCTAAGCTCTACCGTTTTTGTCTTCACGTGATTGGCGGATTTAAATTTCATACACTACACGTGGATTTCATTGGCTGCTACGTCGCTAGTCGCCAGGATTATGTTGTTATTACTCTGAACAGCTGGTGCTAGAGCACGATTTGACGTGGTTTCTGTTGTCCGTGTTTGAGTTAATTTTTCATTGAACCTCGGCCAAAGAAAAAATCTAAACATGCTTGGACCATAAAGATAATATAATTATATAGGTACGAAAGGGGTTTCTGAATCTGAAATACATTATCAAAATGGTTCATTTATTTAAATGATTTTAAGTACATACATATACAATAATTTGATTGTATTACGATCTGCTTCTAAATTGAGTGTATGTATTTGCAAAAGTATTCAATTGTTGCATGTTAACATTTTTAGAAAGAAACTGGAGAGTCATTGTTAATATACATAAGCAAAGATGAGTCAGAAGCCAGTTGACAGCATATTGTATGAGCTTCTTGTTTATTCGGAATGGATTCGAGAACCAGAGATTTTGGTAGGTACCTGCATATTTATATGTATATATAATGGAGACCTTATAAAAAACGATAAATGCTGATTTGTTTTGTAGATGGAAACAATGAAATAAAAATTGATCTTGTTTCAGCTGAAGCTAACGAAGCCTCAAAGTAAACTGGTAAAATTTGCTACCCACCCATGGATGTTGAAAGAATTGATCCCAAGGGCGGAGACAGTAAATGATAAAATTGCAAGGTAAAAAATACATAAGTTTTGCTCTCTTTACCTAAGGGATAATCATATTCGCAGACTAATTTCTGCAAGACTGCCTTGGCAGTTTGCTGTTGGTGAGGATGGAAAAGTTGTCGCAGTCATTGAAGATACAATGCTGGAGATCAGAACTTCAAGAGATGAATACTCTTCCGTAATTGGAAAAGCGTCAAGTATATAATTTTTCTATAACTATAAGCATTGAGCTAAATAAAATCACCAGTTGCCAGAGATCACTTTCCACAGTACAGGAAAGCAGTTTGGAGCCCAGACTGTAGCTTACTGGCGTGCGCTTTCAGCTCTGGTAAAATTGGTCTTTATGACCTTCTTGGCAGCAACATTCTTAACATTGAGGTAATTGTTGTTATTGTTCTACAAGGGAAAATATATTTTCTAATAAATTGTGCGTAGCCTAAAGTTCCTTCAAACGAAGAGTGGCCTAACGCGAATGAAGCAATCAGTGGGATATTGTTCCTGGAGGACAGAGTCAAGAGTCCAAAGTGGTCTTACGAGCTAATCGCCATTGACTACAAAGGAAACTTGAGGAGTTTTTTGGTGTCCCCAACTGAAGGCTTCCGAGAACACCATACATTCAACTTTGCATCATACTACAGGAATGGCATCACCACCGTCAGTCTACTCCAACCAGGAAACCTCCTGCTGCTCGCTGGTCCCTCCGATATTCAGATGGACCAGAAGGGAAGGGGTAGCAGTGCAGGCATTTCCGCCTGGAGAGTGCTCAGCGACCACCCTTACTACAGTCCGGCGTTCTCAAGTGAGGAAGACCTGCTCAACATCCAGGGCCCTAGAGGCATTTTGAGTTGGCTACCTTCATTCCGATCTAGTCAGCAGGTATTTATTCTTTGATGCAAAAAAACACATTAATCTGCGTAACTTATCCCATTTCATGCAGCCCTCGGAGGAATCAAAAGCTGAAGTATTTTAATATTAAATTCTTATTTAGTGTTAAATAATGGTTGAACGAGTTTTTAAGTTTTTGTAGATAACCTGTAGAAATAAAACTTAATGGATACTTCATATTGGTTTTAAGCCAAATGGAGTATTTTGGTAGTCAGGAGAGTGAACTAACCTGGACCTCGTCAAATTTAAAATAATCATAAGCAATAATAATTATGTCATACATTAAAATTTCCAAACGTTTCACTCTTGATTGTCTATTTGTCTTAATCCTCTTATATTACATATAATTTTGCAAAAACCTCGCTGCTTAAAATTTCTGCATAAATTTGAAAATTTAGTTTTTGTTGACGGTGGTGAACCCTGTGATTTTGATCTGTTGTGTGTGTTATTCTTGAAATCTCTTCTTTACAGAGCGACGTATTGGCAATGCGAGTTTCGCCTCAGAGAAAGTATTTAGCTTGCATCCACACATCTGGTGCTATATCTCTATGGTACATTCCCTCTTTGCGGCTCTTCAAACATTGGAACTTGCGCGACCAACCTGACCACAATGTCATTAACCCACAAATAATTCAGGGAATTCAAGATAAAACCAAATATAATGAAAACTGCATTGACTACCTTCCAGTGGACATCTGCTGGTGGTCAGAAAATGTAATTGTTTTGAAGAAAATGGTCCACATTGTACTGAAAATATGGTTTTTAGGTGCTCATAATTTCAAGATACTCAGGTGCCGTCAGCGTTTGCTCAATCTCCGACTTGCAGAATTTGCTTGGCGAGTCTCCAGAGTTCTTTGCTGGGTGTCCTCAAATTTCTGCAGCATATGGGGATGGGAAAGGGTTTTTGAGTTTGGAATGCGAGGTAAATTTTACCAGGAAGAAAAAGTCGCAGTTTGATGACTCTTTGGAAGAGGAAGAACTGGACGAAGGGGTAAATAAAAGCTCTTCAGAAACCCTATAATTTACTTGATTGTTCTTGCTATAGATTAGCAGTGATGAAGCTGATATCAGTCAAGACGCTTCTATGTTGGGCAGAGGTGCTGGAGCTGTCAAAGCTGCCCTGTACTGGGCCACTGACAGTGATAAATTCAAACCACCCAGGGCCAATCCAAAAATAATGAAACGCACATATCGATTGCTAGGACTCAAAAGCACAACTCCTGAAGAACTTTATTCCAGAAAAGCACGTCAAATTGTACCTTATCATAGCCGGTTTAATAACACTAATTTCTAGATTGACAATGAAGAATATGGTGAGGCTCTGCAGCTTGCTAGAGCGTATGGATTGGACTGTGATTTAGTCTACCAGAGGCAGTGGCGCAGTCAGAAAGTTTCAGTTGCTACCATTCATGACTACCTGGTACCAATTCCACTCCATGAATATTAGGGCTGGTTGAAAGTTTTATTTTCATTTTTTCCAGAGCAAAATTAGTAAAAGGTCTTGGGTTCTGAAAGAATGCGCTGAGAGAGTTCCTGAAACCGCTGCTGCTGCGAGGGAACTTTTGCAATTTGGCTTGCATGCCACAAGCAAAAGAGTTTTGTTTTCTGTTGCCACTAGCAGCGAAGAAAGTATGACTGGGCTTGAGCTGAAAGAGTCAGTTGAGGATTCTGAGGATTATGAGGATGTCAACACAAGTGACGTAATTCCTTCTTTCATGGCTTAAATAAAATACCTAAAATTTATTCATTCAGCTCTTGCAAGAGGATCTAAACGTGGAGCAGACTGATATAATTCAAAGTCGACAGAAACTATTGAGATACATGGATATGCTGTCCACTTATGAGGTAATTGTTTGTTTATTCAAGTTACAGATTTTCCATAAAGGTATAAAAAATAATTTCAGCTGATTTTGGGCAAAGAAAGTGATGTTTTGTACAACCTGGACTTTTATGCCAAGTTTCGCATGCAGTCGCCATTGAAGTCTGCAATTGAATTCGCAAGAAATGGCAGCTGGCAGGCTGTAAGCACCATGCTCACTTACCACAGCCACTGTCTCATGAAGCACAGGCTTCCAATCATCTCCAACTTGCCTGAAACAATTGACCCTCATGATTATAGGTATTTGTGAGAAAGGTTTCCCCTGTAGCGTTTATACTAACCAGACTCTTAATAGATCATTGCTACCTGAATGCGACGAGGAAGAAGTTGTTCCTTGGATCACTGATATTCTCAGGGACCAAGATTGGTGCGAAACATTCTACTTCAGGTAAACTTTGAATTAATCCATGCTATTTTTCATATTCTTGCTCATATCATTGTGTTGAATATTTTTTGCAGAATGGAGGAAGATGATGGGAAAATCATGTATGAAGATGATCCTTCGCTGTTGGAATTCGCAGAACCAGTTTTGGACAAGGATCTCGTTGGCAGGTGGTATGTAGCCAGAGCTACCGCATTGGAAGAGCGGAGCAAAATGGTTGACCATGCACTCAGTCTGATCAGTCTTGGCCAAGCTAGAGGAGTTCCGGTAAAGCTAAGTTGTGAATTTAATTCTTATCACCAAGTATCTTCCTCAGGGCCTTGAGAGTTTGTTTGGAGAGCTGTCAACCCTTGAAATGCTGGTCTACGAAGTTCAAGTTGAGGAACTCAGTTTGAGCGGTCTCCGGAAATATAATGATTTGGAACAGGCGCACTTGCTTGTCAGCAAGGTTGGTATTAAAAAATCACGCGTGTATTTACAATCTTTGAACTGTTCCCCTGTCTACAGTCCACTTCAGACTCATTCGTCAGTGATTGCAAAAGTGTTCTCCTGCCTCATTTGATGAGGTGTGAGGCAAAGCAGCCAGGAAGAAAAGTTGAGCTCTTTCATAACCTTCTAGTGGACATCAGCAGATCTAGTTTGGTTCTACCTCTACAGGTATGGATAAAAATAATTCTTGAAATTACAAATTTGAGGCAGTGTTTAACATAAAAATATTCAAAGTAATATGTTAAGTCTAACCTTTGTTAAAAAAATAATAATAAATTTGCTCTCATAGGGAACATGAAATTATTTTCTTTGATGTTTTTTTAGGTGTTTCGTCACTTTAAAAACGACAGTCCTTGTGAACTCATAAAATCAGAGCAGGACGTATTGTCTCTTGCTTTGGACTGCATCTACGCTTATCCTGGCACTGATCAGCTTGACATTGCCTTGCAGCTCATCAACTGCCTTCCTGAGAAGAGTTATGGGCAAGGATATTTTTTCTAATTATCAACTTTGCAACTTATTTGTCTCAACACAGGGAAAAGAGCAAAGAGATCTTGGAACTGTATAACCAAATAGACAGAATGCATGGACATCTTATTGCTGCAGAAATTCTTAGTCATCATGCTAATCTCTCAATGCCGATATTTAAATTGAGAGACATGGGCAGTGATGAAAAGTCCTCTTTCATGACTTTGACTCAAATGGCGCGATCACTGACTAAAAGGTGCGGAATGTTTGCCTTCCTTGAATAGCGTTTTGGTTATATTTGATTTGCAGAACTCCAACCGCGACCCAATCTCAATGGAGCGCGCTTTTGACAGATATGCTCAGTCTGCAAGCGAAAGTTTTTTCATGTATCGAACTTGAAAAATGTTTTGAGATCTACGCAGAAACCCTTCTCGCTTCTGGACACAAGGCAAACATTAGATATGCTGGCTCAATCATGGAGTGCAGCAAAAGTGAGTGTCACGAGGGAAACGAGCAGAAAATTCGCTATGACACCAGTGTCGCTCTGATATTGAAAGCATCTAGGGAGTATTTTGACTCGTCAGAAAGTCTATCAGACAGCAGCATGGACTATGCAAAGTACAGAATATTTCTCCTAAGTAAATTTATTATCTAACTGAATGTATAGATCCTGCCTCTTGCTGATTACTGATGAAAACGATGAGATTAAAGAAGAACTGGACCTAATCGCCTCTCTGCAAATTTTGAAAGATTTTGGCGTTTCGACTCTCCCAATTCAAGGTTTAACTTGAGAGTAGATTTTCTTTCAGTTATTTAAATTTAAAATGCGCAGTTCGCCTGACTCCTAACAAACTGAAGTTGCTGCGAGACTGTCTAAAAGCAAGGGCAACCGCTTATAGAAATTCTCAGCGCCTTCTTCAATTGGCTAACTTTCTGCGAATCTGCAAAGAAGATCCGCGTGCAAGGGAGGCTTCAGTGCTGAATCTCATTGCTGAAGCTGCTCTCAATGTAATTTGACTTACAAAATTGCTCACATTTAATCCATTTTGATCCACTTTCTCAGGCGAATGATTACAACTGCTGCGCTGACGTCTGTCAAAAAATGATGGACAAAAGCCACTCTTCTGGCTGGAAAATCGCAAGGAAGCTTTCAGAGTGTGAAGACTACCTTGATATTTCTGTCAAGCGTCGACTCTTGGCTTTTGCCACTCTGAATTGTGAGCCGTCAGCTATGCAGGAATTAATCAAACAAAGGTTAGAACGAAAAGCAGTCAAATTGCAGCCAATGAAATAGTTTTATCCAACTTAAATATTTTTCTTTTCTAGCCAAAAGTTGGAGTTGCAAATGCTGCATGAGCGCATTGGTAGTAAGATGGCTGATGGTGCTGTTAGCAGTTTCTCCGCTTTGAGTCCAACCAATGATGATTTCTGTGATGCTCTATCATCGGTATATATTGCGTTCATCAAAAAGTCCTAGTTAATTGTTATTTTTTATCTTCTTAGCCTGAAGTTGAACGGAAAGAGTTCACAATCATTCCAAAAATAATCCAGCAATCTGCATCTGTACTAAAAAACAAGACAAGAAATGTTCTTCAAAACATAGGGAATGAGACTTACTGGAAGTCGGCATTTGAGTAAGTTTGAAATGGTTTATGACCATAAGAATTGCATAATATATGTTTTCATTATTTCTTTAAAACTATCAAATATTTCGTTTAGCTGGCTTCCTCAAACAGGAAATGAGCGGAGCTCAATCACAGACAGAGTGTTTACACAAGGCTTCCACACTTTTTACTCGAATCTACACGGCCCAAAGTGTCACGAGAGTGGCTTAGGCTACCATTATGACAGCTTTGCTATGCAAACCATCGACCCGACCATCGACCTGTTGATTTCCATAGTCAGAGTTTCCATATTGGAAGAAATTTCTGACAAGGACACGGAAGATGTGGGATTGAATGATGACAGTAATGCATTATAATGAACCTCGTAATTAAATTTTATAAAAACTCCCTTTTAGTAATTCTGAAAGCCGCCAAGAGTGTGTTGCCAGAGGATTTCCACCTTGGGCTGTGTCTTTTAACTTCACTCAAAGATCTCTCCCAAGCAAAAGAGCTGTTTCTGCAGTTGCCTCGCTCAATTGTCACTTTGCAAACTGCTGCATATTATTTTGCACTAAAAGTATGCCTGGAGGAGCTATCAAATGAGGATTTTGAAGCCAGAAGTGATGCTTCTCTTACAGACCCCTTCCAGGTTAATATGTTATTTTCCATTAAGACAATGGCTTAAGCAATTGTTTGTTTCAATTTCAGTTGATACATTTAGTGAACCAAAACAAGATTCCAGGCTGCATACCGACAGACATAAGCACTGAAGCGAGGAAGTTGCTCGCGTCGTTCATAGCACTGCAAGGGGAGTTTTTGCAAACTCTACAACTGCAAAGCTTGAACTGCGGAGTTGATCCACTAAGATTTTCTCATGATGTCCAATACAGACACGACTCGATTATAGGCTTGGCCATGTAAGATAACCACACATAAAAAGAGGACAAGGTTTATTTAAAAATAAAAACAATTCTAGGACCGATGACATTGAACAACTTGAACTGGCACAAAGTCTTGCTGAAAAATATGAAATACCTCCTTCACAATTGGCGGTCTCTTACCTCACTCATCTGCTGCTTGATGAAAGAGGTGCGTTTCCAAAAGTTTATCCTCTTAGTTCTAAATGAGCGCCCTTCTCAATGGTAGCAAATATTGGGATTTTTATTGATGGCACATTATTATAGTTCTGAAAATGCTAAAATTTTTAAATAATTTTAAATTAACTTCATGGCCTTCTTTTTATTTTGCTAGCACAATAAACATTAATTTTTGCCTTTTTTTCTATTTTCTTGTACAAAACAGGAGTCAACCATGAGAAATTGATGGACGCAGTGACAGAACAAGAAGAGCACCTTTCGCCAGACATAATTGGGCAACTTGAAAATCAGGTCTTGCCTCATATTGCTGGCACAGATCATCTGCGTCTTGTCAGCTACTACACTGTGCTTCAAAAAATCAGTGATTCCACCCTTTACTATGGCTTGCCACCAAGTCACCACATAAAACTGATTAAAAAAGTCAAAGCTACCTCAAACGACATTGACTATAAAGTTTTAAGCTCCAATCCAGATGAGGTGCTTCCAATGCTTGCCAAAATTCTAACTCAGGATAATATTTTGATGGTGACAAAGCTGTTGAGAACACTGCCAGGAGCTCTCAGGTGCACAATTCAACCAGGAGAACTCTACAGAGCGTGGATGCTGAAACTATTCTTTCAAGTAGATACATATCTTAATGCATTAAAAGCACAATATTAAAATTATTGAACACAGGTTTCGAAAAATTCAACAGATGAGCAGTGGCAAGGAAAGTTCAACATCTGCAAAGAGCACTTTTCTAAGCTCAATGCCTCAGAGTTTGAGGATGTGGCTGCTGAATTGATTTTCTCTAGAGACGCATACAACCACATTTCAAGAATTTGTAGGCTTGAGTTCTTAGCAGAAATGCTTAAATTTTGTCGGGGGCGTCAGCAAATGTAAGTGAAAGAAGCAATGGGATTATTTTGTTAAAAAATGAGTTTTTATTTAGAGAGGAGTGGGGTGCAGTTGCCTCTAAACTTCAAACTTGGAATGACCACCTGGAGCTCTATACAGCTGACGTTTTGGAGAACTTAACCTCTGCTCAGTCATCAGAATATGCAAAGTATTAAAAAAATAACTGAATTGCTTATTAAACCCATTATTTCACTCAGACGCATGGAAATGTCTCGTGGAGAAGAAGCTACAGTGGAAATAATTGTGGATGAGATCATTCTTTGTGATTTGCCGCTCTCATTGGTATCAACCCTACTGTCACTAAGAACATCTGACCTTTCTTTAAGCGCCTACCTGACGAAAAAACTGCAGCAAGCTCGAGAGTCGGCGCGGTAAAATAACAATTTAATCATCACTACTTTTTTTATTTCTTTCGAGATTTCAGGTGGGACCTTGTTTGTGCTTCATTAAAAAGACTGAACCAGCTATTCAGGGAAGTGCCAGACCTGCAGCTTGACAAGCAACTTCTCAAGGCTCAAATCGAACCATTATGTGCTGATCCTGACATTGATCCAGCGGTGCGTCTGCAAGCATTAAAAATTACTCCAGTAAGTTAAAATTTTTAGTTAAATCAAAGAGCTTAAATTTAAATGTAATTAAAGAGGTTTGTTGATGTAGAAATCAGCTCTTTTGTGGCCCTGCCTCTATTAATTTAATATTCATGTTGATTACAGAGAATCGCAAGGAAATCAACAGAAGACACAGCAGATGAGGTTGATGGAAAGAGCTGTGCTTTGTACACAACGCAGGCTGTGCTCGCTTCTGCCTGGCCAAACTCGCAAGAAGTTTCTGTAAAGGGCGAAGACCTGGAGAGTCCGCAGACCAGGAACAAGCTGTTTGACTCTTTGCTGAACGAGGCCAGGTCCTGGCAACAACTGGTAGCTCTCAGTGAGGTTCTTAAGGCTTGGCATCTTGCTGGGTAAATATATTTATTTTTATGCTGGCTGCATGACTTTGATGCGTTTTTTTACAGACTGGAGTGCAGTGATCTGTGGACACAGTTGGTGCCGAAAATGCTTGAGTCTAGGGAATGTTCCGAAGGAGAAATTTATGAACTGCTCCACGATATTGTCAGGACCAAAGCAATGCCGTCAGAGGTAGTACAAATGCACTAATGAGAAATACTTAATGTAAGGAATGTTCATTTCTAGGGGCTTCTTGAGCTTATCCAACCCATGCAAGATATTGGCCACAAGTTGCAGCTGTACTTGCTTAACGAAGACGCAATTTTGAAGGAACAGGCAGTGATTTTGTTTGAAAATGAGGCATGTTGATATAGGCATTGTAAGCAAACACAAACTTTTAATCTTATCTTCTCTAGGATGCTGACTGGGAGGTGATTGTGAACTCTGATTTAATTACAATGCTACTGGAAAGGAATCTGGTCATCAATGTGATTTCAACACCAGTTTATCCATACATTCTGGCATTTTTGCTGAAAGAGGAAGCTACAGAGCAAATTGAAGAAGTGGTTGAGTGTCTACTCCGAGCCGGCCATAAAGCTGAAGCTGGTTCCCTTCTACTTCAGGCCAAAAGAGTGCCTGCTGCCCTTTCCACTTTTTCCATGACAATGGGGTCTCTTGGGCATCTATTTCGCCTCAAATATTAGTCCGCAATTTGTGTGCATTGAATTGGAATATTTTTGGCTTTTTTACACTATTTATTCTTAATTTATAAAGCCTATAATTCTAGAAATTTAATTGTTATCTACGTTTTTAAGGAAACTGGTGTTATTCAGTGCTCTTTTTCTTATGCATTATATGTATTGTGCTAAGATGTATTTCAATTTTGTTGCATGTCGTTCCTCTTTTTGTACTCTTCAAAATATATATGAAATGTTTAATAATGAGGGTCGCATCCTCTAAAATTCACGCCATCAATTTTAATTTGCTGTCACTTAATTGTGCATCTTCCCCTTTCCAATGGTATATATACACTCAGTTTTGGATGTGGCAAATTGAAGTAAAAAATAAATAAAATCAAATAACAATTTCTCAAATAATAATAACTTGCAGTTAATAGCTATTAAGTCGATATAACAGCATGAGTGTCGACATTTTAACTAACTAAGTAACAGATCAAATTACTTGATGATAATATTAATATTATTTATATCGTATAAAAAATAAAATATACAATGATTTACATTTTTTATCCTATGAAATGATGCAAGTTCAAAAATAAATCACGAAATTTTCAGCTATCTCGATCGTTAATTAAGGGAATAAGTTCCGCATTGCGCTCCCGCTAGCACTTGATTTCGATCGCGGAGAGGTTGGCAGCGCCGAATAGTCGTGGGTGAGCGAGCGAGCAATTGGTCCAATTGTTATTGGTAATGCAGGTGTATTCTTTTTCATGCATATAATTCAGCACCATGCAAATGTAAACATAAGTTGGAACCGTCGTCAGCGCTCAATCGCGTTATTTCAGTTGTTGCTTTCATTTGAACATGTAATTTAATTTCGCGTTACTCGGTGATTCCTCAGTTTCTGCAATGACGCACAGCTTTAAAAGCTACATCGACATCAAAGAAGACCACTTCGGAGCGGAGGTAAATAATGCCTTCGTTACGACGCCGAGCCTTGAAATTTAATTATGCATCTAGGGCGTGGAAAAATGAGTTTTTCCTACGTTTGGGCTGCTGTGTTTTCTAAAAAGAATGTCCATTTGCAGGAACTGGATCCGAATGGCACCAAAAAGAACGTCGAGCAGTGCCAGCCGCGACTCCTTGAAGGTAATAAAATGATCCTATTAGGCTAGAGTCACCATATTCGATTGTTTTCGCAGGCGAAGCTGTAACAGCGGCTGAAGATAACGTTTTGCAGTTTGTTTCGTTGAGTGAGAGAAAACACGGCAGGTCCGGAACTCTGTTTGTTACTAACTTCAAACTGTCCTTTGTCCCTTGTGTGTCAACGGCGAAGGAGGTGACTCATATCTTGTTCTGTGAATTTAAGAAGGAAAGTGACGAAGTTTATTTTTCAGGGCCCTGAATGCCAGAAAAGTAGGCTCCTCGGCGAGTTTGATGTGAGCTTGTGCAACATTGACTGCGTGTATCATATCACTAGGGAAAAGAAACGGAAACTGATCGGTGGTCAGAATGTTTCCAGCAAAATTAAAGGGCTTTTGATTGTTTGCAAGGTGGGATTCAAGGAGAAAATGCGATCCTGTTATTAATAGTTAAATATTTTAGAATATGCGCACCCTTACATACAGCTTCAAGTTTTCCAGTGTGAACAGCGGAAAAAACATAGCAAATGCGCTGCTCCACTACGCTTTTCCCCGTAGACATCACCTTTTATTTGCTTACGACTACAGGTGAATGATTCATACGGGCTTGCTTAAGGTATTTAGTTAATATTATCTTGTTGACAGAGAACCAAATTTGCGGAAAAGCCATAGCGACATTCTCTTGTTCCAAGAGCAGTCGGACTGGATGCGGGAGCTAAAAAACTCCAACTGCGCAGGATGGAGAATAACGTCATCAAATACATTATACAACTTATCTGCAAAGTAAGACGCTCTAGAGTTATGAACGTGAAGATTGGTTCATATTTTACAACATTAATTTTCTACGCCTTTTAATCTTAATTCCAAAACGTTAGCTCCTTAGTCATTAGGCCATTAGATTTAAGAAATAAATCATATTGACTATAATTAGTACAAATGTAAACTCCCATTATGAAACAATCCAGTTTCGGCCTCAATATTTATGTTTTGTGAAACTTTGATGATGATAATTAAACTTTTAAATCTGTTCAAATAAACATAAATTGGATTTAAATGATCGAATGATAAATAATACACTTTGATGTTGTAACTGAGGTTAAATTACTGTTTAGTCTGCCTTCGTTTTTCGTGGTTCCTGAGAGCGCCTTGGACTGGCAGCTTGAGACTGCCTCAAGACACTTTCGAGACAGCCGGCCGCCCGTTTGGTGCTGGGGCACAACCGAGGGCGCAGCACTTGTGCGTATGGCTGACATGCTGCCTGGCATCAATGACAGGGTTCAGGAGAACATAATGCTGGAGCAGGTGCGCAAGGCGCACCCCAAAAAGCGGCAGCCGCAGATTTTTGACCTGCAAAAGTCGCTACCCACACCAAGAGACCTGCAGATCAGCTTTGGCAAGCTCAGAGACATATGCTCACCAGGTGGGTTTTCCATTTGGCCTCTATTTCTAAACTATTGGCATGGCCAGGAAACAATAAGAAAATTTTCTATATTATGTTATCGTTAGTTTCCGACTTATCTGTCAATCAAAAATAGTTTTTTTCTCCATCTTAACTTTAACACCCAATATCAAGTTATTATTTTAATAACGAAGGTTCAGTTAAAATTATCAAATCTATATTAAAGGAAGGAGGACCTTTTCGTTTCAAATGAGAAAAAGATTGGTTTTACTTTCTGCTCACAGAAACCAATTAATACCAACTTTTGCGCTGTTTTATGTTGGAATTTTGTGCATCAACTTCATTTTCTAATTTGTTTGAATTAAATATTTGTGTTCTCAAATTTGCAGAATCAGCCAGTCGCTTTTGGAACCAAGATCAGGACTTTTTCGGCAGGATGGATTCAACTCGCTGGCTGCACTACGTGTCAGGTTGTTTGGCCATTGCTCAACAGGCAGCAAACGCGCTTGCCTCTGGCGAAACGATTGTTCTCCAAGGTAAACTCTAATCTGTTGCAAATATGTCCAACTGTAACGACCTTCCATTGCGATCGCAGAGGGAGAAGGTCGCGATGTGTCGACAATAGTCAGCAGTTTGGTCCAGCTTATGTGCAATCCATCATGCAGGTCAATTTTGGGCTTCCAGTCGTTGATCCAAAAAGAGTGGATCGCTCTTGGGCATCCTTTTTGCTCACGACTTGGCTTGATCGCCGAATCTGATGTTGATCAGGTTAAAAATTTCATACAATATTTTAATCGTGTTTTTAACCATATATAACTTTTCAGTCTCCCATGTTTTTGCTCTTCCTGGACTGCGTGTGGCAAATTTTGAACCAATTTCCTGGCAAATTCGAGTTCACTGAGACGTACCTGACCACGTTGTGGGATTCTTGTCACGTGGGCATTTTCGACACTTTTCTCTTCAACAGCGAACGGGATAGAGCTTACTCAGTCACGGTAGATCTTGTTTCATCTTCCAATTTTGTTTGCAATTAAATTTTTCTTCCATTTTAAAAAG
Source organism: Cloeon dipterum (assembly GCF_949628265.1). NCBI lineage: Eukaryota > Metazoa > Arthropoda > Insecta > Ephemeroptera > Baetidae > Cloeon > Cloeon dipterum. The sequence goes on from NC_088787.1 coordinate 27,601,758, forward strand.
TGATGCATGGAGCAGTAATGATTTGTGTTATTCCTTTTATTTCATTGTCAAATTAGCGGTAGTTAAAATTTAGACTCACTAAGACATCATACAACCTAAATAATGCAAAAGAATTTAAATGGTTACGGTAGATCTGATGGAAAATAGCAATATATTAAATTAAGCCTATTTTTTCATTGCACGGTTATTTTTCCAGCCTCTAAATATTTTTCTATTAAGAAGATTCCTGAAATTTTTTAGACTGATTTTCCTTATGATTTGAAGTAAAATTATATCCATCCTAATCCTGATGTAAATTTCTTGTGTTATTTTTCACATTGTTCTATCATTTATCATTCTAATGGATTTAAACATGAACACGTCGCAACCCTTATACAAATGAATTCAATCCAGTCCGAACGTGTGTTTCAGGACGCCCACAATCCTCTACACTTGCGGTCAGTGTGGGACTGGGAGGAACAGTACGGACCGGAGGACATCGCGCTATTCCGCAACCCGCTGTACGCGCTGGAGGCGCCGGCACAAAGCAATAAGCTGCACATTTTGCCTGTCAGCTGCGGGCTGTCAGCGTTGGAGGTTTGGCAGCAGTGCTATTGCCGGTGGGTGCCGATGCTAGAGGTGCGCGGCGGCGGCCGCGTGCAGGTCAACTTCCAGGTGCGCCTGCTGGCCGACGAAATCATCGAGCTGAAAAAGAAGGCGGATGCGTGGCGCCGCGGCCTCAGCCCAGACCGCGTGGCACCCTTTAATTTTTCTGAGGAGCTTTTGTTTGCGTGTGACAGCGCCGTGCTGCGCGACCGCCTGCGAAACAACCCTGGCTCCTTTTTCCCTTTCATGCACCACTCGGCGGTGAGCGCTGGCGAGGTCCTGCTCAGCACCAGCATCCTTGGTGACGAAGATGAGATGGACGAGCGCGACTGCGGCCTCAACGAATCCACCTACAGCCTCAGCACAGCCGTTTGAGCTGCTGGAGCTGATCTACTGTAAGACAATAATTGCTGCATACTGTTATTACACGGAGTAACTCTGGTTAGCTGATTGTTGGATGGTTTTTCTCGTTTGCGGGATGATCAAATCCATGCTTGGTAATTCAATCTCAGAGTGTGTCTCAAAAATTAATTTCTAAATTTGTAAATTGGTCAATTTTTTATCACTTGTTGCGTAGCGCAAAAGTGTCGCAGCAATTTTAGCACCATGTTGGTGAGCTACTGAATATTCAGTGAGAGATATCTCAAACAATGTGGGATGCATAAACTCTTCAATGTTTTGGATATTTTGAACCTAGCCAAATCAGAAAAAAGTTACGAAATTTTGCTGAATGAAATCATGACACCGACTTTGCTTAAATTTTGAAGGGTATGTTAGTATTATTTTGACAGACTTAAAATTTCATACATAATTAAAATTGCTACATAATAAAAACTTATATAAATTTTCATCCTTTTCTGCATATTGTGTTTAATTGATGCACATTCTGAGAATCTTTCACGCCAGCTTTAAATTAATCATTTGAAAATGTTGCATACTTAGTAATTATGTTTGACGAAATAGCTTTGGAGCAATCGATTGACTGTTTCAATTGATAAACGGCGTACCAATTAATTTACAAAAGACTGCGCAGCGTTTTGTTGATTCACTTGCATAATACTGTTATGGATTTATGTTTGAAAATACGGTATCTATTTAATCTTCTACTCACGCATGAGCACTACTTCAAACTTCCAACCTCATGTGACAGTTTCATCCTCATACAGGTAGTGACAAAGTAAGTAATACTGTTATTGAAGTTTAACACTCTAAATACCTCTTTCTCTCTCAAACACATCTCTTGTTGTCGACTTAACAGATTTTACTAACAAAGGTTGCCGACAATATTTTCAACCTCTTAAAACCAAATTTCAGAGCTAATCAAATAAAATATCAAGTTCTTGAATATAAATTTTACCTCTCTATATGATATAAAATGCTAGCATAAGTCGTTATTACAGAGGAAGACCGTATACATATTTTGGAAATTTTAAAATCTAATGCGTTAGTTTGCTACGTGCCTTCTGAAACAACTTTCATTCATTCGCGGAAGATGGATCTATCTTTTAAAATTGAAAACCTGTTGTTGCTACATGTTAACAGAGAGAAATATTGCGAACCCATCACCTGGGCAGCTTATTTTATTTATTAGGTCGCAAAGAACCATGTATCGTTTTGCAAGAATATAAATGCAGAAAATACGTAAAGCGGCAAATGGCAAATCGATTGACTTGCTATTTGTTGCGCAAAAACAAACCAACAAGAAATTGCGTTTAAATTTAGAGACAATCGCCTCTATCCATTTCATTTGTGATGTTGCACAGCTTTTTGCACGAGTTTTGAGTTGAAAATGTAATGCGTAATAAATATTAGAAACATCGCTAAACATCAAAGTTTTTGTAGCATTTCTAGTCTCGTTATTTAAGCTAGACAAATTTAAAGTACGAAAAGTTTAAATTATTTTAGGTAGACGCACCAATTACTTTCTTTGATCTTCAAATGTAACAATGTCAAACTAACTACCAAAACGTTTGTTCTCATTTGTCAAATTTGTATTGTTGTTATTGCTGTATTCATTTTACCGAAAGTTGTAAGTTTGCACTATTATGTAACATGGCATACGTGAAATAAAAAATGCGTTAAAATATTAAGATAAATTAAACTATACGTGTGTATTCTTATAACCTTTGCTTCCAGAAGAGTATAACGTCTTCCATCATCAAATAATATTTAAATCTAACAATTCACTCTTAAGTTTGGTGTTGTTTTATTAATTTATGTACTCTTCTTGATTGTGGGCCTGCTGTGCCACAAATTTTTTGTAGGAAAACGCACTCAAAATAAGCTATAATAAAATTATGATCACTTGATCTCAAGTATAGGCAAGCAATTATAACTAGATTGGACTTGAACTGCGGTAAACCTGATTTTTCACCGACTAACGCAAGAAATTGGTTTTTTCAAACTTGCGAGATTGTTTTCTATTTTTTTTAAGAGGCCTCAAATTTTTAGTTCTATATATGTGAATGAACTTCCGTCCTTTGGGATTCAAAGAAATTTGGCTGGCAGCTTTGTTCTTCATTGCATTTTAAGGCCAGAATTAATTAAAATGCCTGAAGTCGGTACTGAAAATCAAAATAACAGTTTCAAAATTTGATCTCAGAAAAATGTTTTTTTTTATTAGTTCGTGAAAAAAACTTTAAAATTCGGTGCTCTACTGAGTCGACATACCTGCGCCTCCTGACACGTACATTGCATTTTGCTTTACTAAACAATAAGGAAACTCTTAAGATTCAACGCTTTTTGGAGAAACCCGCAAAACCAATGAATTTGTGTAGCCTTTCCTGATGTGAACCACTCGTCCTGTGGTGGAAATTTTTTGATTCGAAAATTTAAGCGAAGGAAAATATGGTCCAAAATTGTAAAACACTCTTTTCGTTTAATTCATGTGAAATCGGTTTATAGACAGCGCATTGATGAAATAAACCAATCGGTGGGTCACTTGATGGTTTGTGAGTTTTTAGTTGCTTAATCGAAGAGCAGAAATCTAAATATATGATCTGAAAGCTGATAGTTTCCTATTTTTTACACGTAGAACAAAATTTCACCGCATCACTTTTATTCCCCAAAAAAAATGTTAAATGAGAATCTTACAGTTCGGTGAGTAAAAAACAGCTTTTTTCCAAATGACTAAATCGGAGCTACATGACCTGATAGTTTATTCAAAAAGGTTTAAGCGTTTAAGAGCTACAAGTTTAAAGAGGTTTTTAAGCGTTTAAGAGCTACATTTGCCAATTTCCCAGCAACAGACGATAATCATTGGACTTTTCCAGAAAGTTAACAATGATTTATCGGCTTCACAATTCGATTATGAATCATTTCCCGTGCTGTATTCAAAAAGGATTTTTAAACTTTTGGAGCTCCATAACTCGCAAACTCCGTTGAACCAAAAATATTTCCAAGCTGCTGATGTATATAAACTCATTGGATACATACTACACGATTTCAAAGATTTACAAAAACTGAAACATCGAATCCTAAGAGATTTATTGTATGGTCTAACCTAACCTCCGCCGACCTCTCTGTAATGCTGCCATAAATCATTCCAATCTTTACTCCCTTTATTTAGGGTCGGCGTCCCCTGACAATTATAGACCATACATGACCGCGCGTGGCTTCAAGAGAATTCTGGCCTGGATGACGGCACTATTTAAGAAGCGCAGTAAGTAAAAAGGTAAGGGAAGTGAGCACTGAAGTAGCTATTTACTTGTACTTGCGTCTGATTGCCGCGTAGCAAATAATAACTATTCGGTTCAACAAATAAATGAGTGTGTTCACAAGCAGCGGATGTGTATTCACTCGCTAAAGATTGATTCCCACTTAATTTCGCTCAATGAAAGTTAACCAACATAAGCAATTTTGCTCAACTCTTTCCCTGATCAGCACACGAAATTGAGAAATTGGCCATTGTGCCGTCACGAGGTAAGGAAGGGCCAACAATCGACGCCAAATGAATGTCCGCGGGAAGACTGCGCTCTTTAGTTTGGTGTCGCGCCAGTGTGTCGGCCAAGCTGAATGCAAGTCAATGGACGCACGCGGCGCAACGTGAAAAATACGGCCCATCATTAAGGTAGCAGCAGGCACTTAAGCGCTTTTTAATGCCCTGCTAAAGGTTTGATCGTTTGAGCTGTTCATTATGAATGAGATATTATTTGTCAAAGTAAGATGCACCCAAGCAGAAAAACAGCCTCCACCAATCGAACAATAAAATTTGTAGCAAATAAGTGATAAATGTAAAGAAAAAATATTAATCAATCACCGATTCAAGGGTATAAAGGTTTTGCTTGCAATATTACTTGATCAAAAACAATCAACCGTGAAACAATCCAAAATAGTTTTCTATTTAATATATATTTATTTAGCTATTAAGTAACTATAGAAGAGCAAGCCTTAATCTTTTATTCAAATTGTGTCTTTCTTGACATACGAGACACCTGAACGTCCCACTTAAAGCTGCCAGATAAAAACCTTAAAAAGTTCATGCTTGAATTAATCTGAATGTCCGCACTGGATAGCCAACGCGGTGAAAAACGACTTTTAGCCCTTTTAGAATTTTTCCACGGTGCATAATATTATTTAAAACACGACGGGGGTTCTTGCCTAGAGGCTGCAGCAACAGCAGGAATTATTACAACGTTAAGAAAAGGAAGCAATCGCACCCACTGCTTTGATATATTTACAAACAATAGCAAAAGGAAGCGCAGAGGTCCTGCTGCTTCGCTCCATACATGAGCGTCCCAGTGAGCAATATTTTCTCTTCTCTTGACTTTTCTAAGCGCGGGATGAATGAAGAAGCCATGGGGGGAGAAGCAAAAGGGACATAAATTTCATGTCATTTTATTAATGCACCTGTTTTGTGAACAAAATGTCATCAACAGTTACTTACACGCCATTTTCTATACAAATAGAAAAATAGTAGACCTTTAGGCGATAAAAAAACGCGTCAGAGAAATGTGAGAACTTGCTGCAGGCTTTCCAAAGAAGCGTCTTAAAGCTGCTGTTTGAACTCCTTAGAGAAAATTAATATTCCAAGCACCTCGTGGACATTTTATTGATTGAAAAATTGATAATGGTGAGTATAATGAACGAAGCATCATCCGCACGTTCAAGTCGGGAGCTGTTTGTGATTCGCTCCGCTTCCGAAACGGCCCCAGGCGTAAAACGCACCCGTGAGAAACTGGCCTGCCGAGCGGGCTGCCTACTAGCCGCACCATCATCCTGAAAAATCTGCTCGAAGACACACATAACGACATCCAATTCCTATAGTGTGTATTCCTTGAATGGCGATTGATGCTGTGCCGCCTGCAGGTTGAAAAATATTGTTTTCAACTGCACGCAAAACATTTTCCCTAACAATTGGTGCAGTCGATTTATTACACAATTAGGTTTTTAACTTTTCATACTTAATTATTTTAACTAATTATCAATCACTACGCACTAATATTGAAAATCATTACAACATTAAAAGTATGGTGGCGAAGTTTCCTGGTTCATAATAATTTCGTTTCGGTTTTTACTTTTAAGAGTTTTAATCTAGGTCATATATGATATTCTTGTTCGCATTTTTCCATTTTTTACTTCTTTTTATCCTTGTCCGAGGACCTGGAGCTACATAGTCGACTGGGAGGCTTTCCAGCAGGCGGTCCCTCTTCCTTCTACCAACAACACGCATGTTGCTAAACTTCTATGTGATCTAACGACAATCGGTGTATACAACATGCCCCTTGGACAATCCCCCTATCTAGGACAATTTTTTTTATCCAGAACTTCTTTCTTCTACAAAACTATTAATTTTGAAAAGTAACAATAAATTAAACAGTTAATGGATTAAAGGTAACTGCCGAAAATACATGAAAGAATCAACGTCCTATTGTCCTCATTTCCTGTTTCTCGCCTTTGTTGCAAATTCAAGGAAAGCTGAACGTTAATATTGTCCGCATTTTGTAAAACTTAAAACGACAAGACCACCGTCATTGAAGATCACCCACTATGTTTATTGTTAGCACCTTTATATCCATAACGGGGAAACCGCCGACTATACTTCGATCGTTGGCGTATGGACTCTGTTAGAAGTGAATCTTTGACGAAAATTTCTCGCCATATAGTCAATGAAAAATACCCATCCGATCTGTCATTATGATGATCACTAGAAGTAAATTTTCACCGCGTAACATAAGACGCATACTTTCAAAACATAAAGGTACGTTTTACAGAATTTGTCCTTTATAAAAGCGATTAACCGTGAAAGAAGGGTGTCGAATTAACACGCGTATTTTTATGTGCCTTGTACATATATGTTTATGTTTTTGTGTGAACTTGGTTTTCAAATAATGTGACTGAAGGATCACACATTAAAAAATAAACAACTCAAGGGGACTGCACTCAGATCTATGGCTACTTTATGATTGGTCTCCCATTCTTTGTTCATCTTTTGCCTGGCCAGTATTTTGGAGCAGCTTTTTAAACGAGGCTAATGCTCTATGGGATTAAAGGAGAATTGTATAGGATTCAAAATACGGAATAGAGAAAAAACAACGATGCATTCCTTTAGTGAGCAGTAAACTTTTATATTGCTAGAGAAAGGATCACACGTCAATTTTCCAGAATGCGTCCTGAAGGAGTGAGTTAGTCAAAGATTTATTGCTTTATTGCTCCCTCTCGTGGGGTTGTTGACGAGTAACGAGTTGGGCGCGTGAGCAGCACACTGACATCGGAATCCTCGGCCTTTAGGGAAAATAAGTGGACAGGCTGAAGGGTGAAGACCTTAATAAAAAATTTTAAACAGATAAAATTTAACGTTATTCTAATGTGTGAAAAGCGATCGTAAGGGGTTCCTCACTGGACTTTGCATTTAATAGCCTCTTTATGTTGTATTTCAACGGGAAGTGAAAAGGGGTCATTGTGACCCTCTAAGTCATTAATCTTTTCCGGGGGTATTTTCTTTTTACACTTATAACCATAAAATAGCACATGATTCATCGGAAGAATGCGACAGGTCAGGCCTTTTCGTGAAGTTTATATTTAAACCCTTAAAAATAAATACGTGCTGATCTTGATGAATTCAAGATATGTGTCTAAAAATCTGATACATGATATACAATACTATTTTTCATTCTCATATTTAAAATTTGACAATTATACAATTTAAAGCCGATACTGATCAAGTGATCAGAATACAGCGAACGTTATTTTATTTTTTTATTTTTTATTTATTTAGTTATCATTTGGTTGGCAAGCGTATAGAAAAGAGGCATTCACAGAAGCAAACACGCTCATAATATCGTTTCACTGTTCCTTGACGCCATTAAAAGGTCCGAAATCTGAATATTAAGAAATAAGTTATGCGAACAGTTTTTTTTTTTTTGCTCTTTTTATCCCTGTCTGAGGATCGGAGGACCGGGAAGGGCGCGCACTGCACTAGCACGAATGCTGAAACCCGGGTCCCAATAACACCGTGAACGGATAACATGGGCACACCAGGCCGCACAGGGACCCAGCCCATTCAAGGGCCACTTGCCTCAGCACCGAGGACTGCATTGAAACGTTAGACATTCGTCCCGTGAAGCCAAATCACGCATGCTGGAAAGGTGCAAACCAGCAAGTAGCGAGTCGGCGCCGGTGCGCCTCCCAGCCCGTTGAGCAATTTGAGCATTTCATCGAGTCACTAAACTAACCACTTTTTGCCATCTCTGACATTGGGTAGCCAGTATTAGATCTCCGAACTGCTCAAATACCTCCCATTGCTTTGACACTCCTGAGAGTGCCTTAACAATGCGAGCCAACGGGCTGGTAAACAGTTTTAATTATTATTTACTCTTTACGTAAAACCAGCATAATTGAAGTGCCGCTATAAGGGGGTAGTTTGCTGCTCAAGAAATACACCCTCTGTGCTTTGTTTACGGGCACTACAAAAAAGTGCTAAGGATACTGAACCAGAATCGTTATCCTTGAACCCAAAAATCCTTGAGGAAACAAAAGAGGTTACCAAAAAGCCTGCCATTATTGTTTTCAGCAGAACAGTTTCATTCGTGTAGTCAGAATAATAAGCGGAAACGCTCAATTTTTTTATTCGGCGTCGGGTGAAAGTGAGATGGATTGTCGGTGCGGGCAGCGAGTGTGATTGCCTCGGCCGGATGCTGTCGTTCATAGGAACAATGCCTCCGCCACCGCCCTGGCACGGATATGAGCTGCAGTTCCACGCCTCTGCACCGCATACGCAACCAACCACCTTGAACACAATGGCACCAACCAGCTCACACCTTTGTAAGGAAACTTTGCCCTGGCGCAACAGTTCAAAATTTTACTCAATTCATTATGCAAATTGAAACTTAACAAATCAGCCAGATATGCAACTACTTGAACAGTCTTTGGCGCGTTTTGATTTGGAAAGTTAAATGTTTTAACTTAAACTTTGCAATTATATATAAATTTAGAAACAAAAGAGAGAGCGCCGACCAATCATCAGGGGAATTTTTTCATGGTTTTCTTTCAATGAATATATTTATCGTGTTTCCTGACATTTTTCAATTAAAAATGACCGTATTTATTTTCAATGTTAAAAGTGTGTTCACTTTGCTTTGATTACTTTCACATAAATATACTCGCTGAAAAGCAGAAGCACGCGAGGTTGTCATATTTGCCAGAACAATTAAATATACGCGTCATTTAGAAGAGGAAATTGTATACAATTATCTCAAAAATTAAAACGCTATATGAACTAAAATTTTCAATTTAAAATTTTAAAGTGATTTAAGCAAAAATGCATTTTTTTCTAATCAATTCTTATTTTCCAAAAATCGTCGAGGTGCAAGTCATTTTTCTCTAAAGAGCGAGTGTAATTGGTCAGGTGCGAAATAAACAAGGCTACTTTGCTTCCTCCATTTCAAAAGAAAACATGCAAAAAGCTATCTTTTGTGCAGAATAAATTTATATGGTCAGTGAAGCATTGAAAACGAGCAAAAAGCTGTGTGCTTTTCGCACAAAAGAACAATTGCAATTAATGATTATCCACAAGCAATTTAGTTTCGAGAGTGATTTTTCTGTTAAAAAAGCAGGTGCGTTGTGAAAAAGACGCACAACTTTCAAAAATCGGCTAGAGGTAAAAAATAAAATGGTGTCAGCGTGTGCAAAATTGAAAAGTGAACAACGGTATTAATTAATATTATACAGTTTATTGTTCGCGATTTACTAAATAACATTCAAAGAATATCATCAATGAAGTAAAGATTAACACAGAGTCAAAAAATGACAGGCAAAAACTGCATGATCGCGTGAAACAAAATATTGAGTCAACGTTGTCATGTGTGCGTAGATAAAATTAATAAATTAAATTAATTAATTACAAAAATGTTATTTCTAACAAATTTCAAGGTTGGTTGATATTTTAATACTTTATTGACACGCGTCATACTCGATTTGCGTCAAAAATTAGAATAAATCTCACGTGACCGTGAAATCGCACAATGACTCAACATTAGTAAACAGGCAAATAATTTTCATGGAAAAAAAAATAAAACAGCGGGATTCAATTTATGTGTTGTTGGTCAATCAATACCCCACAAATTCCAATTTTCTCTTTAAAATGTTTTTCATTTCAAACCACGGATTTTAATGTACAACCAAGTTTAATTTTTACGGCAAGCAGCTAATAGAGATCCGAGTATTGAGAAATTGCTAGAAACAATATTCCCCATGCGTGAAACCAGCCCGTTGGCTCGCATTGTTAAGGCACTCTCAGGAGTGTCAAAGCAATGTGAGGTAATTGAGCTGTTCGGAGATCTAATACTGGCTACCCAATGTCAGAAATGGCAAAAAAGTGGTTAGTTTAGTGACTCGAAATGCTCAAATTGCTCAACGGGCTGGGAGGCGCACCGGCGCCGACTCGCTACTTGCTGGTTTGCACCTTTCCAGCATGCGTGATTTGGCTTCACGGGACGAATGTCTAGCGTTTCAATGCAGTCCTCGGTGCGGAGGCAAGTGGCCCTTGAGTGGGCTGGGTCCGTGTTATCCGTTCGCGGTGTTATTGGGACCCGGGTTTCAGCATTCGTGCTAGTGCAGTGCGCGCCCTTCCCGGTCCTCGGACAGGGATAAAAAGAGCAAAAAAAAAGAATTAAAAATCCTCTCTCCCTTTTTCATTTTATTCAAGAACCTTTGTAAACTAAAATAATGTTTCATGTGCTTGTGACTCCTAATTTAGTTCTTTAGCAGCTCCACCTTGTTTTGTTTGCTAAGTTAATTTTAATTGGATTTCATTAATTTATATTCTGTTGTAATCTTTGCTTACACAGTGTGCCCCCTAGTCATGATTGCGTATTATTTTGAATTGAGAATAAAAAAAAGTAAAAGGGTTAATTTTTAATGTTATTTTTTAGAACCTCTGCACAGCACTTCCCGTGGGATGTGAGCTCACTGGGTAGAGTTCCCAATAACAAGTATACAGCACGTCTGGAAATAGTAAATGATGCGGTATTTTTCAAACCCGCGGATCTATTTATCTTCTGATATTGTGGAGAATTGTTTCAACTTTCAAAGATATATAGCTACTATTTTCTTAGCACATATGCTCCAAAGAAAATCAATTTTCGGTGTGTTCAAAGATAAAAGCTGGAGCAGTGGCACAGAGTCACAAATCATGTTATGAAAAAGGGGTTGTTAGTGGAGATGATGCGAAGACAGCAATTGGGACTCTTGGAAAGGTTTAGTTTGTAGTTTCTCACAAAATTGTTGGTGCTCAGAGGCGGCGAAACTATAAAAATGAATTTTCCAGATTTACCGATGCTCCAAGGCTTATTTTTGTGTATAGCACCCAGCACCAATAGCACCCAGTAGAGTTGTGAGCTGAACAATTAAACGTCTTTGCCCCCCCGTAGCTCACATAAATTGTCACATAAAATTTTCAGTAATGCTTATTCTTCATGGTCGCACAAGGGAAGTTGATCAATCTATTTATTGCCTTACCTCAAAACATGACTGTTTTTAAACTCCTCACGACTTTGCTGTGGATGGAAGGACGTATTTGTGTGTGAAGGCAGGAGAAGATACATGTTGGATTATTGAGGATGACAGTTCAGAATTGGAAAGCTATTTGTCAAGTGCCAGAAATGAGGGAAAATTGAGTTGTTTGCAAGTATTTCAAAGCAAATTCTGTTTCATCTCATGGCTTGGTCATTTTCAAGAAGTGGCAAAAGCTGTCAATAAGAATAAAATCAAATCTATCCATTATTTGAGCTAATTTGTCGCGGCCAAGTATTTCAATAATTCTATAATTAATTCCCGTTTCATATAATCGCCGATGCTGGTTTTAGTGTCATGAAAATTAAAATAATCTAGACCTAGAGATATTCACCCCTTTTATTAATTTGTTATTTTGATTTATGAGAAGGCCGCCAGAGCAGAATAGGACTATCTCTTGTTATTTCCCCGGCACCGTGGTCTCAATTCGTCCCTTAAAATTAATTCATTTAATTTGAAAAGCGTATCCCAGCATACAACAAGTCGGACAGCCCCCAAATACAAATAGACTTGTCATTGCAATGAAATAATCAAATTTATGTTCATTTAGATTCAAAAGCATGTATCAGCCCGCACTCGATATCCAAAGCATCACTTAAATTCTAACATTGCAAGTACACGCGCTCAATAATGCGAGCTAACCTATTGGTTATTTAACACAAATACATATTTATCATTCAAAATGTATTTGAGTGAGCTAAAAAATATGCTTGACCTTTTTCCCCTTGGATGTTGTTTTCAGTCGCAGAATGGTTTTTTTCCCATGAGTTGCTGGGATGATTCAGGATTGGGACAATAGGCCAGGAGCTCAAAGAGGCTGTAAACTCATTATTTATCATCAGCATTGGCCTCTGGCACATAGGACGGACGGCCCGCACAGCAGGCTTGTTTGAAAAATAGGAGGATTAATGGAATCGAAAACTTTTTCGGGCACCCTACCATGCTTTGTCAAAGAAAAAATCTATTTTTAAAGCTTTAAAAGAAAAGCCGCCTACAGGTGTGTGTGTGTGTGTGTGTGTGTTCAGGAAGATATTTCGATTTTATACATCTCACTTTGCCTCGGGTTTCTCTCAAAAAATCTGTGTGCAGTACCTGAATATTGTAAAAAAAGCAAACACAAACAGATGCCGAAATTTTTGTGTGGAATGACAAGACGCGGAAAAATATTTTCTCTCCAATTTTCATAAAAAATCAAATTGGTTACAGTGGGTTTTATTTATTATATTTTTGTTGAGCGTCTTAAGGAATAGGTCGATTATAAGGATAGAGCAATGGCAGGAATTCGCTACTGGAGATCGCATACCCCACTAGAATCCGCAAGACCATGGTTTGAAAAATTTAACCTTCTTCCTCTCTTCTCCTTATATCTGATGCGGAGTGCTGCGAATTCGTTCGACGCCACCCTCATTACTTCCAGCAAGTCAAAGAGATACACAACTATAATACCCGATCCAGAAATTTGTAATACGTTCCCGCACAAGTATCATCAGCGGCGGAGCGAAATCCTGAAGTGTATATGCTAAACTTGTATAATCGAATTCCGTTGGCGATTCGTAATGTGGAACAGCAAGAATAGTTCGAAAGAAAGCTCAAATCATTTGTGTACCGGAACAAATTTTATAATATGAATGAATTTCAAAACTTTAAATGTGATGATATTTAGTATTATGTGATCTATATGTATGTATTTGTTTTGACATGTTTGCAAATGTTCGAACAGCAATAGATGTAATTACAACGTTGTATCGAAGATAAATGCAAATAAACACAATTCCAATTCCAAGACTGCTGGTGCTGCCATTATCTTTTTTAAGAGAAAGCAATTACAGCAAAGATAAAATAAATGAAACAAAGTGAGTTTACATTGAATGTGTATTTTATAACGTTGTGAAGCAATAAAATTTAATTCGTTTTCATTAATTCACGTCTTGATTGTGTAGCAGAATAAGGAGTAAAATTTTCAAACAAGGCAAAGTATACCACAGTTTATTAAAAAAGTCGTGCTATATTTATAATTGGGCGGCAAAAATGATGAAAAAGTGCGACCGTTTAACAAAAGTTACATTAATTAGGAGATCAACCATTCTTTTTCTGATAAAAGCATACCTGTAAGGGAAACACTCGCGACCAAAAAATGTACAAAAATAAGTTTTACCACAGTTATGCAAAGTGCAATGGAGTGGGACATGTACCAGGGTGCATTTCTTCAATGGTGATAAGAAAACAACACAAAGAAAACAAGGTGGCTGTCAAATATCCACAATAAAAGATTACTTTTGGGAGGCTGTCGTCTTGGACGTTTGTAGTTTTGACACATGATCAGAGGCTTTTCAAATCTTCCTGCTTAACGTTTTGGAGTGGAATGATTTGCCATCCGCACTAAAGGACTGCTCAGCGGCACAGTTTCCGTCCCTCTGCAAGGCGTATGTGACAGCAAGATTTTAGTGTGATTACTGTGATTTATTTATGATTTAACTAGTCTGGGCTCACTTCGGCTATGTCCTCCTGGACAAAGTCTTAGAAACTTGTTTTCCAGAAGTGTCGCCCTTTCTCACATGCTTTTCTTCTTTGTAAACTGACCTGTGATAACATGAATGTACTTTGACAAATTGTGAGAATAAACAGCTAAACAAACAAACGAAAATAGATAACAAAAGACACAATAGTTTGTGCGTGAGTTGTTGAATGGAGGGGTCATATTGTAAGCAAGGGTAAAGCCAAATATTTCAAGACACATTTTTTAAAAGGGTTTGGTAACAAGCAGAAAATAAGTCATTAAAACAAACAAGCAAACACAATCTGTAGTCGTTTCACAGTGGCATGCGCATTATGTCATAATAAGTTTATTTATTCCTCTATTAACACCATGATGATGATTGTTGGCCACTGAAAAAGAAAGTCACTTCATTGACATAAACCGAGGAATTTGTAAGAAAAGTTACTCCCAAGGCTGTAGAGATAAATGAGTATAACTCCAGCAACAAAACTGATTTATGGCTATGCCTTGTCAACATGAAATGCCGTCGGCCTACTTTTTGTCTATGATCTATTTACACTCAGGGAGATAGCCATGTTTAATAATCTAACTAACATGAAAATTTTAAGTTTATGACTCTTTTAATTTGAACAGTCTCTGTGTAGCTCTCATTAAACAAATCAAAGAAATAAAATCAAATATTGTATTACAAGAAATTTTCTTTAGAAGTGTGAAATTATCAAGTTTTTTTATTAATCTTTAATCGGAAACATATGGTTTTTAATACTCTATAGTCTTAAGTTTGTGCATAAATCTAATACTTGTGTATCTCACTCAAGAAAACTATTTATGTGGAGAGATTTTTAGTCTCTTATCAACAAAAACGGATCTGTTCCTTTTGCCGGCAGCTGAACTCTCTCAAGACTGTCATGACACAACAAGGCTACACGTTGATTACGCAAAGCTGGCGAAAAGCTGCAATAAAATCGGACGTGACAGCCGCGGCGAGTGCATTTAATGTGCTTTGTGCTCGGCAGATCGTTTTGCAAGACGACGTTCGTTAGCCGGCTAATTAGAGCGTCACGGGCTCAAGCACTCCAAAGCTTTTCATTGTTGGCGACGGGGATGTCCAGCAGACACTGCACATATTGTTTGCATATTTCGCGCAAAACGCTCCATCAAACCCGCCACTTTCTCTTTGCGCAACACTACAAATGTCAAGGGAAGAATGTATAGATTTAAAACTAAATACCAAAATTTATTTTTTTCATGGTAAAATGGCTGATGACTATTTAAGGGGTTTGTCGACAAATGTGTTTTGAAAAGTTTATTCTTTCATGATAGAGATAAATTAAATTTGTATAATATTGATTTAATATTTTCTTACATATATAAAATCTTCGGGAATAGTTAGAAATTCTTTGTAACAATTTCATTTTATCCATACTAGCTAAACCATGCAACTATGTTCTATAGGAGGAAGGGGACTAACAAAAAATGAACAACAATTATCAGAATTAAACGTCCAATTAACTAACTCTAAAATGATATGAGATGAAGCTTGTTTTTCCAAAAGTTTTATCATTACCGGAATTCGACCCAGTGATCCCAGTTATTCGCTTTAATATATCTGTCGCTTCGACAACGCCAAGCAACTTAGGGGATGGAAAGATTTTTGTGAATTTATTCTGCACTTCCAAGCCAAATAAAATCACCAAGAAAAACTTCTCTCCCCTCTACGCAGATGCATTTTAACGTATAACCTTCAAACCTAATCTACAACCAACACTAATGGTTTCGTGGCGGATGCGAAGTTGAATACCCTTAAATTTTAAGATTGTGCTGAAATGCTGATAGCTTTATTAACTGAAATCAGAAGTTAAATTTTCAGGGCCATGAATCAAAAGATTTTTTTAATTTGACTATCAAAAATTTAATGTCTCGTGATCAAGTGTATTGCAACTCATATATTTTAAATTTTAATGTTAAAAATAAATAAATCACAAGAAAATTAGAGGCTGATATTTGTGCAACACCTTTATTACAAGGTTTGTAAAATTAGAAAAAAGTTTAATATTTTATCTTGATTGATTTTGATTTTAAAATAGCAACATTGTGGATTTATTATTTAAAAATATAATCTCTTTAAATCACAATTTCTTAATTTGCAAAGATCAAGAGATGCGCCATCTGTGCTATCGACAGAGCCTATTTTATAAAAGTCGACCGACTAAAACTTGCAAGTGGCAGTTTCACTCGAAAAAGGGATGAAAAGAGAAACACCTGCCCAGTTGTCAATATGAGCGAATTCGACCCCGGCAAGAAATGCTGCGGCGGCGGCGGCATGAGGAAAAGCGGCGCAGACTGCGTGGAGTCTGCTGCTACTGTTTCTGCTTGGATTGCACGCTTTAACGCCGATCAGCTGCTGCTCGGGCGCCGACAGGAACAAAAAGGTAGGTCGGTGATTCCTCTGCTCTCATTATATTTTAATCGTCTGTTTTTCCTCTTATCTCCCGACAGAGGCGGGGGTGGAAATGAGGTTTCGGAAATTAAAAAAGAGCTGCGCGTCGTAGACAACACCCCCGCTTTGATCGGACGCCGCCTGCTCGGTGAGATCAGCACTTTTGCCGCAATGCCGCTTTTTATTCGAACGTGTATGCATGGGAAAAATGCTTTGTTCGCGCGCGAGAGCAGCAACGCTCGTGTGGGGATCTCCGATTTGTCATACGTTGTTTTAGGACGATCAGGGCGGACACCGCGCCGGCCGGCAGACTTTTTTGCCGCAAATTGAACACTGTCAGCGCACGAGATAGCAAAAGCTTGCCGAGATGCTGCGCTGGGAATCTCATTCGTATTTACCTCTGGGGACCGGGAAAATATTTCAATCTCACGGGAATTTTTCTGCTGACTTTTGTGCTTGGCTCGACCGTTTTTGTATTTACTGTAAAGGATGTGGATTAATTGAAAAGACGAAAGTTTTGGAAATCAGAAACTTTCCTCGCGATACTTGAAGAGCCTAATAATAAATTTGGAAACTTAAAATTTTCATATTAATTAGGAAAGCAACTTAACATTTCGGCCTACTTTTTAGCATTTTCCTGTGAGTCCTGCGACCCTTTGCAATCAGATTTTTTGAATTAAACGCTGAAGGCTTCTGTTTAAAATATTATTAAAGTAAAAATCTTATTTTTGCAGTAAAGGTTTCAATTTGAATTCTGGGCCAGGGGAGTAAAAGAGGCTATGAAGAGCACGACATCCTTTCAGGCAAAGAATTCCCTGCCGGAACGAAAAATAGAGAAAAATTCTCTTCTACCCTTAACGGCAGGCAATTGTCGAAGAGGTTTTAGCGACTCAGTTGGCCGGTTCCTGAAAGGGAGTCACGGGTTCTAATCCCGGTCCTGACCAACTTTCTGCAGTAAACAAAAATCTTTTTTTAAAGCTAAGAACAAAAATCGAGGAAGCATCGCATTTAAAAGGTCATATTAAATTTTTAAATAAGAAATCAACACTATTGTAATTTTCTGGTAAAGCAATTCTTAAATATTGCAGGTCCAGACGTAGAGAATTGATGAGCTAAATTAACTCTAAAGTCAATTTCGCAAGAAAAAAATTACTTCTTTTATTTGTTTATTTATTTCAGCCAAAATACAATCATATTTTCTTTCAACACTTCGGATACGCCTATGATTTGCATAAATTTGAAACAAATTTAATTTTTGTCTAATCACAAAGCCAGTTTCTAACAGGACAAACTCTATCAAATTTCTTAAAGATTATTTACTTTTTTCCATTTAAAATTTACACTCTCTCTTGATTATATGTGAGTAAACCTTTAACAATAAGAGTGCATTAGAAAGACAGTGATATCTGTCAAGGGGAATATTGGTGTTTGTAAATGAATTTGTCTCAGACGGAAGCAGAACGACACGCGTGTATAGACTATGAAAAGGCGCAGGCAAATCTTGTTATCCGCTCGATGCTCGAGGCACCTTTTCAATTCATTAGCAGAAAAGCGCCAACTAATTGCGATTCCCTGCTCTAACATTCAGAGTAAAACGCGTTGAGCGATCGATTTGCTGCATAAAATGGCCAGCAAGGAATCGCGATTGTCACACGAGTTATCGCGTATAAAGCGCCGTGAGATTTCTCTCCTTTTTTCACAGCGCACACATTATGCGAGCGCCCGCGATTTTCACGACCGAAATCTCCATTCTCCCGCCGCGTGTTATGCCCCAAAGATGCGTGAACATTGTATATGAATGGTGTGCATATGTATTCGTGCACGAAAGCATGTAATTAAGTCGGCCAGCCGGCTCAATAGCACTTCCGCCGCGCTCGAGACTAATTGATTTTACCCGCTGCACTCGTGACGGGCAAATGATGACACACGTTATAAAACGTCGGCCATTTCCACTTTATTTATCGTGGCATGTGCTGTGGATTTATTTTTCTTCCCCTAGCGTATCAATGGGGCTGTGAAATCGGCGGGGTGTAAATTTCAAGGCAATTTTACAGCGGCGGTATAAACTTATTATTGCTTCTTTATATCAGATGCATTATTTATTGCTTTTCGTTGAACATCTGGACTGACATCGCAGGACATGTTAAACGGAATAAAAATCAAATTAACTAAATAATAGGGCCGAAGAAATTGTGCAATAAAATATAAAGTGGAAACCATTTGTGTATATTCTTAAAAGTTCAGGATTTTGATTTTAAAATAACAATAGTGTGGATTTTTTATTTAAATATGTAATGTTAACCTCTTAAATTAAATGCGCTGCTTCCTCAATTTTTGTTCAAATTTATATCAAATGAGACCCTATCAATTTCTCGCAATGCAATTCTTAAATATTGCAGGTCCAATAAGAAGGATAAAATTATCTATCGTCTGTTACAAATTGTTAAATTGATTTATTTCCATTTGGTTGAGGAGAGTCTTGATTATCTGAGTCTTTCATGGAATTTTGTGAGAGTCGTAGACAGGACTGAAAAAGTTTGATCTATTATAAACTTTTTGAACTTAAATATTTGATATTCCTCAGCGGAATTCATACTTTTATATTAACATTTCATTCATATATTTTCATATATTTTCGATATTGTAAATCTAGTAAGCAATGCTAGTAAAATTATAATTATAACATTCCATTTTAATTTAACTCATCATTTTGGAAATCCTTTTGGTCGCTAACTGTCAGTTTTAAACGGCGATGAAAGATAAACGTTTACCAAAGTTGTATATTCAACATACATCATGCGATCGTGTGTGCATCCATAGGGAATAAAATAATAATAATGGCCACCAGATGAATTAACGGTGGGCGGGCATCGAGATCGCTCCGCCCGCTGAATAAACAAACTTACGTCGCGGCTGCGGCAGCAGCACCCGCGGCCGGTTGAGATGAGAGGAGAGAGTTGCGCAAGTGTGTGGAGTGGACCAGCAAGTCATCAGAGCGTGCCGTTTTATTCCCGCGCAACCAAATAACTTTTGTATTTTTTACAGAACACACACACACAAAATTTTGTACGTGAACGAACTACTCAAGTATGCACAGAAAGAGATTTTATAAATTATTCTAAACCTTAAAATACTAATGATAGGCGGGTAAAGGTGATTTTTTTGAATGAAACAGAACCTCACACATTCTCGTATGAATTATTTTTCGGCCTTGAACCTGTTAAACAAAATTCACGCCGCATTATTTGCTGAAATAAATTTTGAAACACTCCGTTGGATTGTAGCATGGTCATAAAGAGGAGCAAAAGTAACGGAATTCCCCTACAAAACGCTCTGCGTCCTCGATTTTTGATCTTAGCTTTAAAAAAATATGTTTGTTTCCTGCAACAAGTCGGTCAGGACCGGGATTCGAACCGGTGATCCCTTTTCAGGAACCGGCCAACTGAGTCGCTTTAACTAACCCGACAATTGCCTGACGTTAAGGGTAGAAGAGAATTTTCCTCTATTCATCGTTGCTTCCAAGTCAGCAGGGAATTCCTTGGCTCAACGCGACTCAAAGGATATCTTGCGCATCATAGCCTCTTTTTCTCCCCTGCCCCAGAATTCAAATTGAAACCTTTACCGCCACCTATGATTTTTCCTTTATAATAAATAAATAAATTAAATGAAAAAATTTATCAAGACCACAGCATTTAATTAAAATAGAAATTTGTATCAAAATAAATTTCATTTGGTCTAAACACATCCTGGCCCTGCAATTATCAATGTGGAATAGACTACAACGCCTTGCAATTCCATATTGATAATTGCAAGGCGTTGGAGTCTATTCTCGCACTTTTCTCTTATTGCGCTGCACACTGCACTATTCATGCAATTACAACTTCAGTCGAAATACGCGCGACGCGATTTCCGTAAAAAAAATAAAGGAGCAGGGTAATCACAAATATGATTTAAATAAATCGCGTATATAGCTTATGCAGTGCTGCTGGCCATTCAAAAATGATTTTTGGTGATATTGTATACTGATGCCCGGTGTGTTAAATATATTTTAGCACTATATATTTTCCCAAATTTATCCTGAAAGGCAACAAGGGTAGCTTTTGAAGTTGTTTCTTCTGTGATTATTTTTTACAGATATATATTTCGTTTATTCAGAAATATAAGAGGTTTCAGCAATCCACGCTACGCTGCCCCGCAGCCGACAAATTTTGGGTCGCGTATAGGTAGCCGCCAGCCGCCGGTGAAAAAGAGTCAAAAATTAAAAAGTGCAGGAGAAATAAATGTCTTCTGGTCCTATCTCACCAACTATATAGCTTATTATGTGACTAATTTGCGTAATCGGCTGATATGCGCAATTCCCTTAAGACTAAAAACTTTGTAAGTATTGAAGTGCCCGAAAGCTGTGCTTTCAGGTTTACAACTAACCGCCTGTGGAACAAACTACCACCGAATCTGTGTCTCAACGAAAACTTATTGAATGCTGTTAAAAAATCTTTAAAGTTCTCAAGAGATATTGAACCACCTCTCTTTTAATTAACAATTATATTGTTAAAACTGAATTTAATTGTCTGGATTAGGCAATGTATGGGGCAAAAATAGCTCTGCCTCCATAAATTTTATTGTAAAAACACACTTTGGAAATAAGCAAAAATATATTTCCCACGCTATATAGTCGATCAAACTATGTAACTAAATGCCCATGCATCTAAAATAAAAAAAAAATCTTTAAAGGCTACTTCCACTTAAGAGTATGAATCATCCAAGAAATCTGATATTGAGTAGCGTGATGCCAATTACAGAGAAATGTGACGAAAAAATGATATGCCGGGTGTCTGGACACCTGCGCCGTCCGGAATTTTCGGGGGCGGATGGACGGACTGAGGTCCATTTGAAAAATCAGTTAATGGTGCGTGCACGCAGACACGAAGGGCGTATCAGATCGGTGGAGAGTAATTTTCCACTGGCAGCGCGCACAAATTTGAGGGAAAAAGCTGGGCGTTTGTTTGTCTATTTCGAGAGACCTCCCACTCGGTTGAGATGTGCTGTTAAAAACAACAAAAAATTGATGGGGCGGCGCACGCTTATTTTCTAATTAACCACGCGACGCGTTATCACTTTATAATTAGCCGGAAAGGTGGTTTTCGCTGCAGTGCCGAGGCGATGTGTCTGTGTTTGTTTTTTATAAATAAATCCCTTCCCGTGCCCAAATTAAAATTTAAATTCATCATCATGTGGACGATGACGCCGCTGTAAAACGGTTCGTTTTTATTTTTTGCAACTCAAGCGATTCTCGGAAGTTGCCCCGCCACCAGAGAGAATGTATAAACGCGTCGCCCGCGTGTGTGTTTATTTGCATTTAGCACTCGATGAGTCGCTCGCTCGAGGTATATCACACGGAAAATTAACTTGATTTGCCGCGTGTTAAACGGAGCGTCAAGTTGTTAATTTCGACCGACACGCGGAAGCAAAATCAGAGCAACAGAGAAAATAAACAGCAAAGACTTTTCGCCAAATATTTTGTCATTCATCGATTATTCAGTTAACATTATTATATTTTTATTACAAAATGGAATACTTTATTATTATATTTTTTGTGTGTGTCAAGATGTGTTTGCTGAATTTCTAGTTATTTTTCCCTTCTTTTTTCATCATTTCATTATTCATATTTTTTTAGTTATTTTCCCCTTAATATGTTCAACGATTTGTTGGGCCTAAACACATCACAACTTTTATAGTGGATCTGTTACAAAAAAAAAATCGTGAAGCATATAATTCCTTTCTTTTCCTATATGATGTCTAAAAATTATGGGAAAGAATTTTCCTAATAGAGTTCCGTTTAAATTTCCGAGAAAATCCACTCCAAAGTTTGAGATTGAATCAAGTGGCAAACACTCTTATGTCTTACGATTGCCACTGTATTTTCAGTTTCTTTTGAATGATTTAAATTAAATTAGCCTGAAATGAGCCTATATATACTCACAGTTTATGACACTTTTTGGGGAAACTGTTTTTTTTTTTAATAAAATCAGGTATCAGGTAGGGAGACAGTCCTACAAAAGCATAAGAACTTTTCATAGCAAATGTTCTAAAAAATTCACTGAGCTGCTTGGGCCAATTTTGGCTGCAACTGAAACCTAAGGGATATGAGTTCATGCATTGACAACAAGGATTTCCAGGCTTTTGCAGTGTCAATGCGCTATTTAATACATAATATTTCACCATAAAAGACAGATTTTTCTGCATCCCTTAGTAATAGCTTTTTGTATGCGCAGGCACGCGACTTTTAAGAATGAAGGAGTGGTTTCTATTGGTTTCTTGATAACATTTATTAAAAGAAATTCATTTTATTAACTTTCTCTCCAAGTTAAATTATTTATACGAGCTTAATTATGAATGGGAATAAACGAATGATGGCAACTGCCGTTGAAAATGACGCTTAAGCTGACAGATGTGCGCACACACACGAAGTTTGAAATTCCGATTTTCCAGCAGCACCAGCAGCCCGTGTGTGTGTTGAGGCTCGATTAACGCCAATGAAGCAACCCTTTGTGCACCACCGCAGACTCTCATTTTTCATCGAGTGGCAAACAAACGATCCGCTCTCGCGCGGTCCATCTCATTTAAATGAGCCTGCTTTTAATTAAACCCCCATGCCGCAGCAGTGCAGTTCGTTCTCTTCTCGAGAGAGCAGGAGATGAAAATAAAAAAAACAGTCGTCGGCGGCGGGCTCCCGCGCGTACACAATCAAAAATGAAATAATAACAACACACTCATGCCATAATGAAAGCTGCTTCTTATATAATTCAGTCATCATCATCCTTGGGCGAGAGTTGATTATTTATTTTCCTTTTCGCTCTTTGCCTGAGATTGCCTCGCTGCTTTTTCATTCTCCTGCTTATTCTTCAGCAACATTTTAATGAAGAAATCCGGCAGGCGTGATGGAGCTCCCGAGAGAGCTCATTTCCGAGTTAATTTGTACTTTTCGTGAAATCTTCCCACGCCGAAAAACGCTGAAAACCAACACATTCTTTATTTTTGCATCGCTTTGTACCAATCCTTCGCCTGGGACACGTCTCAAAATTAAGTTATTCGCAAAATTTTCAATTTTTACCCAGAAGTGCCTTTCAGAGGTATGAGAAATGTAATTTAACAAATATTTCCGTATTCTATATCCCGAAAAAATGTGAACAGGTAAATTTACATAAAATCAAAATGTTATCCTCTCAGCGGTGTAATTGGGACCCTGTAAGCTCCATAGCCCCCGGGAAGCGCTAAGCAGAAGTTAAAAAAATACACGTTGCAGGCAGCAACTTGAACTGTATAATTCTCTCTTTTGTATTGTTTGTGAGTGAAATAAAGAAGCCAATTGTGCTGTGAAAATTTCTTACTTTGGAAAAGTATGTGTGGTCGTGTTTATTCATTCGGATTTTATTTAACAAAACATTTTGCTCTCTGGAGACTTCCTTCAGCAGCGACAATGACATTCCGGGGCATATGTAATGACAATGACATGACATTTTACCGTTTTTTCATTTTTTCTTCCATGTGTTTCCCTCCCCCTGTGAAAGTTTTCCTCCCACATAATATGAAACCACTCTTTGTAGCATAAAAAACATGCTGGAAAAAAGCAAGTAACCTGTTGCATTCGTCTCCTCGCAAATCAGAATGGACTCAAAATAGCAACGTAATTTATAGAATCCAAAATGTATAGGCATCAAGTTTTGCAATCGATCCCCAAACAACGTTTAGATCAACGGATTGCAAGTGCGTGCAGTGCATCCGCAAAACATCATGACAAAGCTCTCTCCCCTAGCTCTCCATCAGATAAATTTTAACGTAACCTAAAAACCTAACTACAATCAACAATGTTAATATGGTTTCGTGACAATAATATGGCCGAATCAATTGAGCAATGAAATACTATAGTACTAAAGTTAAAACCGTATTCTTAAAAATTCAAGATTGTGTTTCGTTGAAATGATAGCATTATTTATCGAAGTCAGTGCGGTTGAATTTTCACGGCAACAAAACGAAATTTGTAATGGTTCTCTTATTTTACAACTTTTTCATCAACCCCTGAACCCAATTTTGACGACAACCTGGAATAACACGGAAGAAGAACTTATAAAATAATTATTAAAAAGATAATTATGGTGGTTTTTTAATAGAGATGGTAAGAAATGTAAATTAAAATTTTTGGCCCGCCAGAAAGGGTAAGGCTAAAACTTGTTCAGACCAAAAAGTAAATAAATTGAGGAAAATCCGAAAAATAAATTCACCCTCTACAATTTTACCTATTGAGTAATACTTAAATTAAATGAAATATTAATTTTGAATTAAATTACCGGACATGCGTGTAGATTTTCTAAAAGGATCTTCGCCAAGCATCTCGCAGGAGAGATTCCCAATAGCAGCAACACCTTTCTATCGTCGACTTTAATTAATTCCCTGCGTACTTTGCCGGTGGAGATATCGGACAGCATTCCCACGACTTCAGAGGCGAGATGGACAGAATCACTTTCACTGCCGCGCGATCTCGCAGTCATTTTCCTCTATCACACACATACACAAACGCAGACATGTAGCCCATTATGTTTAACGCCGTCACACTTCTCAAAACGGGCTTTTCAGCCGTGAGGTAATTTATGTTAATGGTGCTTTAAAGTGTCGTCGGCGCGAGAGAGAATGTAGCACTAAACATGATCTTTTACATCACAAAAAGTGCTGCTTGCTCAATTTCGACAAGATTGCTCTATTTCAACTCCGGCGCGGCGTGTGACGAATGCGGCAAATAAATATATTCCAACGACGACGTGCAAGTACGCTATATATACATTCTAAAGGCTGTTTACATGCACTTTTATTACAAACACGGGAAAAAACGTGCATGCTTGTTAGCACGCCGCGTGAGCAATGCATGCACCAAATTTGCACTTTCTGCTCTGAGGTCTCTTAGCGCGGCACAGCGCTCTAAATCCGGGGCAAATAATGCCATCACATTATTCCAAGGAAATAAGCAATGGGAATTAGACCTTTGGTAACGGAATAAATATTTTTCCGTAAAACAGAGCTGATGTGAAAAGGATACTTTGCTCACGCGGTGTTCATTTTACATGATTACACCTTAAATTATTTCATCTTATCATTTGGGATTATTCCCGAGCTTTCATTGGAGAGGTATTTTTATTTTTTGACAAACCACTGCTTTGAAACTCGCGAAAGTAGAAACATTATAATTTTTTAAGAGAAATAAGTACACATAAACAATAACCAACGAGCGATCCGACAGGCCGCCCCGCCCGCGGCTCGCTGGAAGACACCGACTTGCTGCGCCCAAGGGACGTTTGGTCTTTTGGGCGCTTGACCGTCGTGACAATCGCGCCGCACGCGTTTGTACTTAGCTGCTATGCCATTTTGCGTGAGTCATGTTGAAAAAATAAATTTGCCAATGCCAAACATAGAAACAAGACGATTTTCTCAAGCGATGTACGTTAATTGTAATAGAATGGATAAATAAGGAAACCCCCAAGAATGCAATCTGTTTCAATGTGCTGCAAATTGAATCAATATCAAGAGTTGTGAAGCCGAGGAATAATGCCCGAGGAAATCGGGGAATGGAAGGCAGCCGGTCGGCTGGCCGAGATTGTGATAATAACAAATTAAATTAATTAATAAACATCACGAGCGAGGCCCGAAAGACAAAGTAACGAAATAATGACAAGAGGCTGCACAGCTAGCAACAATGAAAAATTGTACACGCACGCATCAGGCAATAATAAACCGCCTCGTCATAATAACGAAATAAAGCAGAGCTCTCGCGCGTTTTATTAACAGCGCGGCTAAGGTGGCCGCGGGCGGCTCGCTGGAACAAATAATATAATAAAATGCACTGAGACGGTCCGCGAGTACAGGAGCTGCCCTTGGTAATGACCGAGGGCCGTGAGTGCTGCCGTAATACAATATTTCGACGGCCTGCTGCGGCGTTGTAATTAATTACTCGATTTGGGCGATATTAGGCATGCAATCGAGCGGCTACTGCGCTTTTCCGCCGCGCGTTTTTGTTCTCGCGGCGGTAGCCTGGTCATCAGCGGCCGAGACTTCATATCATTATGATGATCTGCCATCAGACGCCCGGAATGGGCGCGCCGAAACAAAGAGATGGAATTCCGCTAATCGCATTCCTCCGAATCATCATTTTCCATTTAGATGAAGGGGCTGATCCTAATTAACAAGATCATATGACGCGCCCGGAGATGTTTTTTTCCCATAAATACAGGTTCAAATTTCCTGTCGCTAATACAGATCAAAGCGCGGCCGAAGCAACCGTCCACTCGATACAATAGCGGAATAGCTTTCAAGACCGAATGATGTTTTTTTTTATTAGGGGCCATATTTATGCTTTTGGTTAGTCTCACCTATAAAGACCGTCTTCGACGAAGTTTCTGGGCACACCAATCGATTATTAAGGGTCTAATTAGGTAAAGTGGATATTTCTCCGACCAAAAAGTGGAGCGACGTGCGTATATAGCACAAGTTGAACTTTTTTACCGCCAAAACAATATGAACCTATATGTGAGAACTGCGCAAACGTCAGAGCTGGTTTGAGCACTTGCAGAGAGACCGCCTGTACGAATGACTTCTTTGTCAGATCCAGCCAGTTCTGACGCATAAAATATCCACTTTACCTAATACGATCCTCAAGAAACGATTGCTGTGTTCAGAAACTTCGTCAAATACGGTCTTTAAGGCACAAAAAATTCATTTTCTCATAGGTCAAATAACTATAGGGCAAAGTGAATAGACTATAATTTATAACACCTAAAATGTGATCATGATTTTTACCAGGCCGATACGATTAGCCGAAATCATAAAGCCCAAAATGGGACAGCAGAGATGCTCCTGTCAGAAAAAATTGAATGCATCTTCCTCCACGTGAAGTGAGCTGTTTATTTTTCTGTATTTTTACAGATGTGTCTTTATCTGTATAATAGGAATACGGTCAAATAAACAAACCACTACCAAGGGAGCTGCATTTAATATCTTCTGAACATTATGACAATCCTTGAGTCATGCTTATGCCATCATCATTGGCGTGTTCCAGAGAAGATGAGTTCTTTTTCGGCAGGAAAATAAATAACAATACTTCATCCTTGTTGCATGATTTCGGAGTTTCTTTTCAGGCTGAAAAGGGATAATTGTTGCTGCGGAATAAAGAGGTCGCCGGTCGCCTACGTTTTTGACAGCTTTTCTCCCCTGAAAATAGAGCTGGTCGAGTTAATTGAAAAATCTCTGAAATCAACGAGGATGAAGTTTTGTAACTCATTTTCCGGCCAAAAATGCAACCTACCTTAAGTGATTTTTTATCAAGATTAAATGCTCCTCTTTGCAGAGTATTTAAAGAAGATTTCAAAGAAATTTCCGAAATATAGTCTTATCTAATTTTGTTGGAATATTTTTATGCAGTTAAAGGGAAGGAGGGGAAGATAACAATGGGAAATAATTTGTGTAGCAATGGAATCAGCATTATTTCGGAAGATATTTTACGCTTTTATTTTAAAATGAGGGAACCAACCAGGCGTGCTGGAGCCGTTTTTGACCATCTATTCATCTCAGTTTTTTGGAAATCCACATTTCACTTCTGGGAAATCACTGCTTGGCGCCACTCCAACCGCACCACAGAACGATCGCGAGTTAAATGTATATTATTATACTTTTAGACGGACTCGCGGAGATCCTGCACGGTACGTCGCGTCTCATTTTTCACCATGTGCGTCGCGCTTTAATTAATTAATCGACCGTCTTAATTTGTCATTTCCGAGAATCGAGTCTGCTTCGCGAGTGTGCATTGCCACACACTGTTTCAGTCGACTTTTTGCCCCTCGGGCCAATGATGATGCTGTCATCTTGACATCAAATAGTATATAGATGTCAAAACGGGTTCACAAAGAAATAACCGCAGAAATTTTCGAAAGAAAAAACATTTCATTTTAATTTAACCGTTGAGTTTCGTATAATTAGAGTTTCACATTGATAATACTTCGATATTGAGCCATTTAATGGCTTTGAGAAGCCTGTGCGGAACATTGTTTTGAAGCTCACACACATAATGATCTTCAAAAGTAACCGGCCTTTTTCCTCTCTCAAACCTGGAGTCCAAGTCGGCCGTGGCAAAAAGGGCAAAAAGCATGAAAACTGGTGGACAAATTTCCTGCAGCAACAGGGTCGAACAAAAAAGTAAGATCGTTCAGAGTAATTAGCGTAAAAATAATTAAAAAACACCTGTGTCGGAATCGATTAGTTCGTGTCCGCGATCCTTTGGCCGCGTCTCAGTCACAGGAGCGCGGTCCAGCGGCCATCAGGAATGAATGAAATTTGGTTCACACTACAGCAATGCTCTCGAGTGGAATCAAAGACAGACCGCGCGCATTTTTCATGCTTTACTTTGCCCGATCATCCGACTCGTTCTCACGCATATAAAATTCGGTACTTCTCTGCTCAGAACGATATGCCTTTGCCGCTCTGCTTAATTGCGGCAATTAATCACTGCAGCGCGATTCCGCGTGGAAAAATTAAACTGAGTTTTCACGCGCTGATTGTGTCTGTTCAGTCTGTTGGCTTTAGTAATTAATTTGCACTGCGTAAAAACAGTTAAGTGATTCGCCAATCGGCACTGCACGAGACTGAATTTTTTTAAGAATATGGAGTGTGATGGCCACAAAATCGGCCCTCTGGAAAATCCGCAAGGTCGGCCGACAGCCGCAGCATGGCTGCCTCTTTCTCAATGAATTTCCGAGGCCAATTTCGAAAACACAATGGAGAGGATGTGTCGGGGCCAAAAAACGGCTGCTGTTCCACTCTTTTTGTTCCCATTTATAAGGGAGTTAATAACAAATACCTCTGACTTTCATTGATCGTCTCTCTCGTGTGCTGCAGGATAAAAAAGGAGCATCTCGCGGCGGCCCCGGGGCCCAGCGAGTGCTGCAGAATTGAATGGGTTTTCAAGAGAGCCTCTTCCACACAGAGGGAAAATTATTAACTCACTCGCGTGATGATGCTGCTGCTGAGAAGGGATAAAAAGAAATATACACTCATTCATGGCTCTCTCTCACTCTGCTGTGTGTCTGCTGTTGGAGATGGAATTCTTGTACACCCTGCTGATGCTGTCCAAATAAAATGCTTTCAGGACGAGAGATAAATTAACGCGCTTCTCCGCTTATTCACCGCCGCCACCACCAGATGAAAACGAGGCGCACATTTTTGATGGGTTACCGAGGCGAGAAATATGTTTTCATTCCACTTGAGTTAGTGCCGCGCTGAGGAAATTGTTTCATCAACGCCCACTACTTTGTACCTGTATGCAGGCTGACTGCTAGTTTCTTTTGTTATATTGATACACCGCCGCAGCAACAATGATGAATAGAGCGGAAATGGTGGGCTTGATTCTGGTAATCAAAAGCGCATATCAGATTGTTTCTGGAAAATATATAGTATGATACGTGGTCTCAAAAATGGCCCTTTGTGGCAATCATTTATATGTATGAATGGAAATAGTGGAAAATTTTAGATTGATTTTCCTCTTTATGAAAAGATCGCGTTGTTAACTCGTGCTCAATACTTTTCAACTCTTGTTTGAATACGTCCTATATAGTGCCGGTAAAATTGCGCATCGCTCAACAAACACTCGAATTTTAATTGCTGAAATGAACAAGGAAATGTGAGTTTGGTTGTTGAGCTATATGCGCAACTTTACCGTCACCTGGATGAATAGTTATTAAAGTGCTTTTTGTTTTATTTTTAGACTATATATACTATAAACAATATTAAAAAGCTGTAAAGGACAAATAATTTATTTTCTTGTGACCTACAACAAACTGCTCGCAATTCTTAGTAAATTTTCTCCTTCCTGAATTTTAAATAATTTTATATTAATAAATTGAAGCTGGAATTTCAATTTTATCACCAAGGAAATCATAAGTAATGGATTCATGACCGCAACAGTATGATTTCTAAGGTGTTAAAACAAATGTTGTATTATGCAGATTTTACGGCCAGTTGAAGAAGAATGATCAGTGATTAAGAACAGAATCTTTATGCTTAAATCAATTAAAACTTGCCGTATAAAATCATTCAACTCAATTTAAAATTATCTTCATTGGTTGAAAACTTTTATTCTCTTCCAGCTGTATTAGCCTGCAGGAACGATTTCAGATAGATCATGATGATGTTGTGCATGTTTATCTTCTGTGCAGATGCCTTGTGAGTAACCTGCAAGGTAAAAAATGAGACTTAATTAACACTTTGTCAAGTTTCACCACCCTATTGACGCTT
The DNA here is from genome assembly GCF_949628265.1 of Cloeon dipterum. Classification (NCBI taxonomy): domain Eukaryota; kingdom Metazoa; phylum Arthropoda; class Insecta; order Ephemeroptera; family Baetidae; genus Cloeon; species Cloeon dipterum. The sequence continues at coordinate 27,632,618 of NC_088787.1, forward strand.
TTAATAATAATTAAAAGACTCCTTATTCCTCGTCATTCTAACAGCGCTGCTTAAAGTAATTGAAAAGCTGTTTGGAGAGAGACAGGTGAAAAGTAACAAAAAAGCCGGACCGATTAAAAGCTTCTGCATGCATATCAAATCGGACTAATGACGGAAATAGCAATTTATCGATGATGACGTCGGGGCAAAAAATGAGGCGGTAGCAGCGGCTTCATTCATTTCTTCCATTATTTGATGATGCTCGTCGCGTTATAAAGCGCATTTTGCTTGCTGCTGGCACGACGAACGCGACGCCGACCGACCCAGGGACAGACACCGGACCGACGCGCGGGAGATAATATAAATTTTTACACCAGGCTGCCGAACAATGAGTGCCACAATGGGAGGCATCGCTTCAGAACTTTTCAACACCGGGAGCTGTTTTGTTACAACAGCAGAGAAAAACGCGATGTAAAAAAAGATCACATGTAACACGTGTGTTGATGAGAAATCATCTTCTTCAGCACTTCTTCCTCCCCACTACGACGCACATGGCTCAGAAAACAAGCCCGCGCGCGTTGATGGACGCCTCCGCGCTCTTATGAAAGGCCCACGCTCACCACGCAGGTGGGAAACGAGTTTTTATCGCGCGGGGTGCACGGGGTGTAATTAAAGTCACTCGAGCGATGCAAACACCTCTCTTTGTGTGCAAACTCGTAAAGACCAAATTGCTCTTAAATTTGACAGCATCTATTTTGGGTGCTATGCTCATTTTTCGATATCTCAAGCCACTAGAGGTTTTGCATCTATGAATGAGTTAAAAATTCGATTCATTTTATAATTTCACTAAACCCAAAACTCAACGGCCATTACCTTCCAGCCCGAAATAAAATTGCTATAAAAAATTTGTATAGCGCTGGATTTTTTTGAATTTAATTTGAATAAGCACTCTGTTCTAATTTTTAATATCGTATGGGGAGACAATTTAGAGTGATTTTGTATAATTTAAAATATTTTTAAGCCCCGAAGAAGCTTGCCTAGTTGTTTGTTCATACGATGTGCAATTTTTGCAATTCTGATGGTAAGAACCCGTGATTTAAATTTAAAGCTGACATTTGCCAAACACAGAGAGAAATCAGAAAATTCCTGTTTTTTCGAGTTTTGAAGCATAATATGAATAAATTTCTCGAAAACAAGAAGTAGCACCACTTTGAAATATTCATACAAGTTCACACAATACATGTCACGAGACAACACATTTTAAAATTCCAAAATCCTAAATTCATTTCAAAAATTTCAATTACTTTGACCTAATCAGACATCCAATTTTGTCAAATCAACGATTTTTATTTTTCACCAAAAGTTTTTTCCTTTTTACAACAAATTTCACGGGGTGTAATTAAAGTCACTGGAGCGCTGCAAAACATCATTGTGTGCAAATTCTCAAAGAACTCTGGTTTCCTTTCAAGAAATTCTGCAATTTGGCAAACCCAATAAGGAGAGCCCAGTGGATGTCATTCTTCATATAATGTATATGACCAGTAAACAAATAACTGTTGTGCCTCGTCTAAAGAAATTTAAACTTTTTTATGAGCAACATAATAAATAGCCAGGTTTTGTTAAATGAAAAATTAACATATAGATATAGAAATCGTTTAAATAATAGTTATTCTGGTTATATTCTTTTAAAGGAACTAATTTTGCTATGGTATTGCTATACGCAGTTTTCCTTCATCATGAATCATGATAGTTTGGAAATGTCTTTTAATTTCGTTAATTTATTTAAAATAAAATATTTTCCACAACAATATTTTTTAAATTAAAAATTGCAATGATGAATTGCGCCGGAAATGTCACTGTTGAAGTTATCGCACTGAAGCTCAAACCCAGACAACAATAAGATAACAGCGCCAAATGATGAATGGATTTTCAAAGCAGACCCGGTCGCTTTTATGGTAAATTTCCAACACTATCGTTGGTTACATGATGGAATATTTTAATGAACAAATTTAAATGTCACATAGAAGAGCATTTTAAATTACTGCGACAAATTATAATTGTTTGAAAACTCCAATTACATTTCGTTGATTTGAAAATATTTCAAAATATAAGACATGTTTAACTGAATCATTTTGTATAGAATGTTATTGCATACAGCATATACATATTATGTATGCTTGACAATAGAGGAAATATGTTGATTGAAAATTAATCCTGCGAATTCCAGAGCGATAATAATTATCTACTCGAGTGGCAGGGATCAGGTGCGTCGCAGAACAAAGGTCCGAATTCCTGAGGTGTGTTTCGCCCCCACGCACAAAAGCCGAAAACAACACACATATGATGCGGTACGTCTGTTGGGGCCGCGAGCTAATCAATCCAGGAGCTAATTTATAATTTTGCCGGTGCTTAATAGTGGCAGGGCGGCAGCTCACACTTTCGGAAATTAAGGCAGGCGAGCGGGCGGGTGGTTTTCAGATAATGAGAGCGCTTCAAAGAGGCCGCCGCGAACAGAGAAAGAGAGAGAGAGGTTTGATCGAGAGCGAGAGAGAGAGAGAGAGATAGAGAGAGAGAGAGAGAGAGAGAGATAGAGAGAGAGAGAGAGATGGAATGGATGCAGCGCAGCAGCCAAGGCTGCTCGATTTTTTTCTCGCATCTCTCTAACTCAGCGGGTAACTCTGGTGTGCTGACGAGCAGGAAAAAACGTGCGGCTACCTGTTCTGCTGCTTGGCAGCGTGCTGATCAATGACTGCAGTGTAGAAAACATTCCCGCCCCAGTGGTGGGCCATTATATTATTATTTTATATCTCATGCAGAATCCCTTAAATTTTTGTATCCTCCTTCTGCAGCTAACTTGCTGACACATCATTGCTTTTCATTGTCTGCTCTTAAATTGAGAAGCACTCCACGGGGCCGTCTCCTTTTCGGGCCTTTGCTCAAAAAAGGTGATTTTCTCTACTTCACAATAACTATAAAAATAAATTTCGCTCATATTTTTTAAACTTTTCCAGATGGAAAATATAGAAAACAAAATATGCGATGAAATGTTTATCATGTTAGAAGTTAATGGACTTTAAAATTTTAAATTATAATAAAATACTACAAACCATTCAATATTCGTGGAATTGAACTTCATAGAAAACGTCAAAATTTGTAATATGATTAAACTGTATAATTTTATAGCCTAATAATTATGATAGTATTTCAAACTGCGTGTTGAAACTATGGTTAAGGCCAGTTTCGCAGAGAAGGTCTTGAAATGTACGGAGAGAACACTTTTGTGGGTATATAAACACAATCAACTTTGCTCACTGCTGCTGTGTTGCTGTTGCTTTTGATGTGAGAAAATAATAATGACGACGCGAGGAAAAGGCAGAAAAGAAAGAGTGCGCTTCTTCTCTCTGAGCCATCGAGTGTATTAAAAAGCGAGCGACCCTTCCATTTTAATGGACCGATTTAACAATTTTTCTCGCAACCCATTCTTCTTGGCTCCTCCGGCGGCGATAAAAACGGAAGAGTTGGTTTTTATTTTGATCTTGCAACTCAGAAAAGACTCGAATTCAGATGAGTGTTATAATTAAATTTTATAAGATGCGCTTATAGTAAAAAAATTTAAATTAGCATAATTAACGCTTTTAAAAGTAAAAGCATAAGTTTTCTTAAGAAAATATAGAACCATAAGCGATAACGCGATGAGTTTTTTCACAACAATAAAACAAAACCTTAAAATTTTGGCAAGGATTATGGCGTTATATGTTCGTCTGGAATATAATATCACATGTTCACGGTTTTAATTCCACTAAAATCGGTTTCCACACGGATGGTGCAACAAAAGTCCTCCGGAGTTGGTTGCTTTGATTTTGTTGTACATTTTAGGTAAAATTATAAAAAGCTTATGGTGCCTCAAGGCCCGAAAAATCTTCCGTCACCCGCTAGCTTTTTTCCTCTTCAGTATCAATCTTTCTTCCTCGTGACTTTTAAAGCCATTCGTTTGGAGACTACATTTATGAGAATGCCCTTTTCTTTTTTATTCAAACAATGAAGAAAATTGCACAAAAGCATAGTTTGTTTCTTAGAGGACGTTATCATTTGAGCAAATTTCATAAATTTAATTTTTCGCCCAGACAAGAATGGAATGGGTCACGCGGAATTTCAGGCCTGTTATTCTCTTGCTGGAGCGCAGTTCCGAACCATTACCCAATAAGAATAAACTCGCCAAAGTATATAATGACTGCCAGAGAGGCGAACAAATTCACACCAAAATTGAGAAGTGTTATGAAAAGAGAGACCACCTTGATGAAAACAGAATTTATGAGCACAAAAAACGACCATGCTCGAGAGGAAAAAGAAGGAGCGCGGGAATATTCACGTGCGACATAATATCACTTTTCTGTGCTGTATATAAAATGGGAGAGCCAAGTGATGAGAAGTGTAACCTTCGCTTTTTTCAATTAACTTTCTGGTAAATACTTGTAAAAATTCCGATTCGGAGCAATGGAGGGGAAAATTTCTTCATAGCTGCTCATGTCCTAAAACAATGACTTCAGCAAACAAGAGATGTTGCAATTTATTTTAATAAAATACCAGCTTATGCATCGGTGAGTTTTATTTTGAAAGTGCATTTTGCGGTTGTTTGGCTGACAGTTGTTTCAATTACAGGCGCAAAACGTTGAAGTGCGAATGACAAGTTGATTATCTCCAGGAATGAACACAAAAATTGCTATCACAAAATGATCGTGCAAAGATGACCGCGTAACAAGACCAGAATGGCTCTGACTTCAAAATTTTACATGTCAGTCTATTGCCCGTAACTTCCATGATAATTAACGTGCAAACTTGTCAGCAAATCGAAAGAACTGATTCATCACTGATTCTATAATTTATGCAACCAAATTTACCCTTCCCTTCTCTGTGATTCGTGCTTATTTAACAGGAGTGGATTAGCCAAAATTAAATACAAAACATTTAAAAATAAAATAATGCCAGAATGATCACACGGGGCAGAACTTACAATTAACAAAATATTGCAAAAACAAATAATTAAAGGAATTTGCGACACGCTGATTCGCAAACACATAAACGATTCAAATTATTGTAAGAAACTGGACTAATTTTTTTATAATTATGTAAGAAGATAATTGTTCTGACCCAAAAAAAGTGGAAACCGGAAATGGATGACTTTTAATTGAGTTAAAATTCGCTTTTGCCTTAATAGTTTGCAACAGTTTTATGTTTGGTTATTTATAGTTTTGTAAAATATTTTTCTTTTTTTCTTTCCAAAATAGAAAATATTGTACAAACTAATTTTCAAATACATATATTATATTTTAATGTATACAAAAATCTAGAAAATGTAGACTTACGGTGAAAATTTGTACCGTTTATGTTGAATTGAAACAATAACTCAACCCTAATTGTATCTGTTATAATATTTCGAACCTAAAATTAAAACCATCATCATAATTTGATACAAATCAAGCAATTCAACAAGGAAGTCGCTTCACAGTAGCAAATCCTTTTTGACGGAAGTCCTGGCCTTTAAAGTTCAAGCAGCACACGCGTTTCGGATGTTTTCAAAGCGTGTTGGTTGCGTGCGTAAAAAGTTGACTCGTCGCAAGTGTCGCGAGAAATTTCGCCATATGGAGCTTCAAAGCTGCGCTCTGCCAACCCTTGAGCAATCAAAAGATGCCGCCTCCTGCTCTGACAGGGTGGTCGGGTCTTGGGTCGCATTTCCATGCACGTGTGCTAAACCGACGTTGGAAAGCTGAGATGAGCTGCGCTTACATCAACATTTGCTTTTCGTATTGAATGAATTAATTAACACTGACATAATTTCCATTCTACATTTTACAATGATATAAAAATACAATGAGAGTTACTCAAACTCATTCTGAAAACCAAATTAAAGATTCAGTTGACTGACTGTAATCTTCTGCTCTCGAGAGATCTGAGTGAGAAAATAAAATAGCGGCATGCTCTATATAGCCTAAAATGACTGTCCCATATAATTATGTGTTCTGATATAAAATATGGACTCCTATTTTTTGATAATTTTCAATCTGGCAAAATCTTTTGGAAATATCATTGTTCATTCCTGGAATACTTTAACCCCCCAAAACAGGGTTTGTTTGTCATGAAAGCCTTATTCCGTAGACAACTATATAGGAAGTGTGTGTTATTTTTATAAAATAGAATGAGATATATATAGTTCTCTAAATATCCGAGGGCAAATGTACGTTAAATTTCTTTTCATATTGATTTTTAGTTCTTCGATGTCAAGCGAGCACATTTCCGCAAGCTTCATAATATACTGTCATTTTAGTATTGTAGTGTACAGAGGTAAAAAATTAAAGCAACTGTTACACACAACATTGTGAGTCCAGATGATCGAATTTTATAGTATGAGCACAATTAGAAAACATACAAAAAAAACTTGAAATGAAGTGATGTGTATGATGTGTATATTGTCCAAAATAAGCTCCAAAAATCCCAACAGCCCAAAGATGCAACAAGAGAGCAATAAAACTTAACTCGTGCAGACGAATATAACATTTCCGTTCAGATCTGTATGAAATCATTTTCCCAGGACAGAAAAGGCAACTCTGCTATCGCTTGGGATGAAATAATGTCACCGAATCTCGTTTCCCAAGGGAGCCGCGCTCTCTCAAAATTTTATAGTTCCAGGTGGGGCGTTTGGGGTGTGCAGAGGCGAAAAGAAAACTCTGTGGGTGATCCACACATAAATAAGAAAAACAAGGGCGCGAGATGTGTAATTTTCGGCTTGCTCTCTATTTGTCAGCTTTTAATTTGTGATGCGGTCTGCGTGCGAGGGGGAGCTACAAAGTCGCAGCCTCATATTATATAGCGAGCATATGGTCCTCGCTTTCGATGTGTGTCAAATGCGCTGAATGAGCGGCACGCTCTCTGAAACAAAACGCTATGTTAGTGCAGAGTGCGGCGTCATTTTTGAAGCAGATTTGAGCCCGGCCGGCTCATTTGGCTGATAAATCACCCTAATCCTTTCCGACTCTCTATATACCCAGAGGGCGAAGGAGAGGATGTAATTTGTAATAATGTGACTTTCCGTTTGACTATTTGTTTTTAAAGAACAAAATACATTATAAAAATGCTTACTAAATCAAAAGGGTTCGGCGTCATTTTGAAAAGAAAAATATATGAGTTTGCGCCAGTAACCCTACAAAACAGAAAAACTCAGCATTTTAATTTATAACTTAAATAAATGCAGTCAAACACTTATGGCGTATTTTCGAGAGGCTAGAGCGAAGAAACGTTTTATTGAAAAGCCAATATTATATGACTTCAGTATGGCATAGGTGAAGTAGAGTGGATGTTCTGCGCAAGACTACTGTTTTAAAAAATACAGCAATGAGAACCTGCTACAATTTTTACCAACTTTCTTGAAAAAGTTGAGCAATTCTTCAAAATTACATAAGTTCTTTAAAAAAATATGGACATATTATGGTTTAAACCCACTTTGTAAAAATTTCCTGATTGTGTAGAAGTGCCTATTTCAAATCAAGTCTCCTTTTTATAGAGAAAAATTGTGCGATGGGTGCGTATAAAATATCTCATTGCAGCTGCCTGGAGTTTGAATTGATCTTATAAATTTTGTTTTCCAAGTAGATGAAGGCTAAAACTAACCTAACTATATAGCTGAATACCTAAGCGGGCCACGGCATGGAGCTGTTCTGCTGGCAAATTCACCGCAAGTCGGGAGCAATATTTGTCTGTTATAAAAGCTCTGCTGCGGTAAATATTACCAGCAAAGCAAACCGTGCTCGAGTGTTACCTTGGGTTATTGGTGGTAAAAGCCTTCTAGTTTCCCACAACAATCGAACAGTGTACGGGTTTCTGTTTCGTAATAAGTAATAAGAATTTTTAGATTAAACAAACTCAATTATATTGGACTTGGGATGTTTTGTTACGATCGGAGAAGTATACAGTGAGAATAAAGAATTTGTTAGGATATGTTCGTCATTTTTCCTCTTTTTTTCAATTGTGATCAGCAATGACAGTAACGGCTGCGGCGATCCCATGCAAAATATCTCTGCAGAGGTATACATATATATTAGTTACAAGTTTTGTTTTGCAGGTTTTGTTGATGAGGCATATAATATGGAGCGGCAGAAACAGCTGCTCTTGAAAATATTTTGCGCTTCATAGCCGCCCACCCAGTCATTTAATTTTGGTAATAATTAAATCTTATTTTTAAAAGATTAATTGTTTAAGATCGGTGAGACCTTTTCTTTTGATGAACATATGAATTATTGTCACATGAAACGTTCATTTTCAATGATATCTCCTATTAAAAAAAGAGTTAATGATGTTCCAAGCAAGGCTCTTCGAAATTAAAGTTGAAGCGTGGTGACTTTGAACAAAAAGCAACGAGTGAACGCACAAACTCATCTACGCGATCGCCGGTCGAGGGCAAATTCCCACGCTCCAAAATGCATCGAGCGTCGAAAAGATATTGCTCTACCGTGCAGGGTTGGACCGCGTGATACGGCGGCCAAACCGAGATCATAAGACGGCGGTCGAGTCGGCCGGCCAGCCGGCAAAAAGCGACTTCGCGGCGTGGCGATGCTCCTAATCGATGATTGCCGCTGATCGCAAATAGAAATCGCTCGATCGCGCTGCCGAGCATCAAGAGATGAATCGTCTCGCACAGGAGCGAATTTCTTCCTCATTCAGTCACTTTCGGTTGACTGCCTTTGACTGTCGTCCGTAAAAATTATGTCAGATGCCATAATAATCGACAGGAAAGGATTCGGGAGGAGGTTATAAAACTTTTAACGTTGTGAACAATACGGTCAAAATTCTGTCAAATCTATATATTTAAGTTTTTTTTTATCATCGGTTCACCCCTTTTGAGATTGGTGACCTCTTGATAATAGCGAACAACTCACGAAAACTCTGTCTCCCATTTGCATCGCGAACAAATAACTGGACCTCGCTTTGGAGGAAGCCCAGTCCAGAAAAAGACCAGCTCGTGCTACTACTCCCGTACCAGGGTCTCTTACTCAAACGCTAGACATTTGTCCCATGAAACGCATTCTCGGGACCAGGGTTCGCAAAAACCCGACTTTTTCCGGGAAAAACCAACTGGATTGCAAAAATTTTTTATGGCTTTTTTGCAATTTCTAAACACAAGCATTTTTATTGAAGATAAAAATTCTCATGATATGTCTGACCAAAAATAGAGACTTTTACAAAATCGTTATATAGAAGCCACTGGTTTCACCGAAAATTTTAACACTCATAATCACAGTTAATAAATCCTTTCTTCAAACAAAAAATAACAAATAAAAATTAAAAATAAACCAAAATCTTTCTGACTTTTATTGGCACGAAATGTGACCTTTTAAGGAGTTAAATGTGGAAAAATCTAAAAATTGTATTTTTTTCAAACTGTTTTTTATTTGCGCAAAAAACCACAGTGGTGCATTTTTGTACATTGCAAAATTGGCGATCCCTCCACGGGATGCTTGCTGGAAAGATGTAAACTGTCGCAAGTAGCGAGTTGGAAGGCTTTCCTCCCAAATTCGAATTCAATTTCAACTCGTTTTAATTTCTTCAAAATAAGTCATAATATTTACAAACATTTTAGGTCAAGAAAAACACTTAAGGAGAAATAATTGAATTCTTTAATTTCTTTATATTGTGAGCAGTGAGTTAACTCCATTTTTAATATATCCCATTTGATTGACATCTAAAAGAGGACTCAAAATATCCGACTAAATCCTTCTTTGATAGCCGCTATAGCCTTCAAAATCCTACTGACAAACATGCCAGCTACAATAACAGAAATGTTACACAATTTCAGCAGCCGATCATTTCTCAACCTATGAGAGTGCAAAAATATAATTTTAGTTTACTATAAGTAGCGAACTACCAAACCTCAAATTTTATTGATTTAATATCTTGATATCATGACATAATGTTTTTTCAATCAAAATTTGGCACAGCAAAATTATTGCTGCAGCAGAGAAATATTTGAAAAAGAGCTAAAATTGCCTTGCGGTATATTCTTTTGGCAATTAAAACCAGAGTGCAAGTAAGCAAATGCTGTGGAGAAACAGATGATCAAGAGTTATGTGGCGGAACATGAGGCAGACAGCGTCAGAGGCGCATCTCACAGCGCGCGCACAGACGCGACGAGAGAGCAGAACACGCACTCAATATAATGAATGCGCGTCTTTCTCGAGAACGTGAACAGCGGCCAAGTGACATCATTTATTTTGTCCTAAGACCACCAAGCTCTTTTCACGGATTATCACAGCCGTGTAAACCCAATTATTATCAAATAGATTTTCAAGACTGTTTCTTGGCACACTGTCCAATCCGACTTTAGAACGAAATGTCTTGCTTTTTCACTCTGAAAGCTCTCTGCTATGGGTGATGCTGTTCAACGAGCCATCTTTATTTTAAATTGAGAGAGAAAGAGAGAGAAAGAAAGAGAGAGAGAGAGAGAGAGAGAGAGAGAGAGAGAGAGAGAGAGAGAGAGAGAGAGAAACAGCTATACAGCTTTACACCGAGAAAACTGCATTAATTTTAGCAAAAAAATTATGACAAATTTGTGTGTTTCTGCCTACATTGATATCTATATACATGAATATTTATTTTGAAAGTTTTAAAACTACAACATTATATTTAGAAGACTACGTACATTTTCTTGAATTTTTTCCACTGCATGTATTATAAGATGAGACAATTCCCCTCAATACCAGGTGCATGAGTTTGGATTAGCACCATTTTTTGTAGGATTGGAACAAGCCGCGGTTAGAATAAATGGTTAAATAGACAGGTGAGCCGTGGGGCGAGTGATGAATTCGAGAAAGAGTTCTTAACCACCGCGCAAAGCGTTTCGAAACGAAATCGTCACGGCGAAATATGAAAAAGCTGCTCTCAACTGACACACGCGGCCGAAAACATGACGAATGCAACAACTGTGCTCGCGGACGCGGAGGAAGAGTCAATTTGCCTTCCGCCTCATTAACGTATGTTATCGCTTGCCGCGGGCGTGAAGAATATTTTATTTTGCGGAAAATGTGAATTTTTATATTTTTCCACCGTCAATAGGAGAGTTGAAGTTTTAGCATACTGCTTTATTTGAATAAATTTAGTATCGAATCTGCTGATCGATTATGAAAAAGACTAAAAGGTTCAGCAGGTCAATAATGTGTAACACTAAAAAATAATTATTAATTTTGGTAAAAAGAAGAAAGAGCGACATGTAAGAAGCAACGCTAGATTTATTTATTGCGTACATTGTACACCGTTGGCGTTTGTTAATTAATCATATTCCGTTTTATAAAAAGAAAAAATCCTTCTTTTCTTTATAATTAAAAATCATGATTTAAAGTTCTCCCATTTGATTTGATTTTATCTAGTTGGCAAAAGGCTTTTATTGAGAGATTCGGAACATCTGGTTAACATACTGGTTTATTGCTGTGATATTTTATTTAAATGTAAATTTTCATAGTCGAAGTTGAGAGCAAAAAGGTTTCCGCTTCTTGCTTTACGTCAAAAGTTGTGTCAAGCACTTTGTCTATGTCATTCTCTGTGAGCGCGGCTTGGGAGCAAAAGCCATTTGTCTCGTTCAACTGTCGTGGCAGATGACCCTCCTAATTAGGACCCAACTATATTTTTTCAAGGTTCAAAAAGAAAATCTCAAAAGTTGTTGCAAATAACGAGCATCGAAGAACAATAATAGAAACAGTTTACCTGCTGCGTGAACGCTGCATGCGTCCTAGTCGTTGTTTGTCTAGGAACATCTCCTATAAATGTACTTATTTTCAAAAGCTACCTTAACTATACTATTTTATATTTTTCTTGAAGTAAAATGTTGAGTCAGACGGGGACGGGGGAGGATAATCTGCTGAACAAAGTACTTAATATAATTATCATTAAAATTATGAGGGTGTGATCCATTGTGTTTTCAACTTATTTTTAAATTGCATAATAGTTAAAATTAAATGAACCAGAGAAGAAAATAGGAAGCTGATATGTGTGCGTCTGTGCGACACCTTCATGACAAGGTTTTAAGACAAAAAGGTTTTAAGAAAACTGTTTTCTTTATAAATTTTGATTTAAAAATATAAATAGTGTGGATCATAAATGCGCTGCTTCCTCGATTTTTTTCTAGCTTTGTGATATAAAAATAGATTTCAGCTACAAAAAGTTGGTTAGGACCAGGATTCGAACCTGTGATTCCTTTTCAGGAACCGGCCATCTGACAATAAGGGTAGATGGAAATTTTCCTTGCAAGCCAGCAGGCAAGATTCCCTGCTGGCTTGAAAAAATAGAGAAAAATTTTCTTCCCTCACCCCCCCCCCCCTTAGCGTCAGGCAATTTTGATGAGGTTTAATCGACTCACAATCAGTTGGCTGGTTCCTGAAAATGAATTATTACAGGTTCGAATCCACCAGCCCGTTGGCTCGCATTGTTAAGGCACTCTCAGGAGTGTCAAAGCAATGAGAGGTATTTGAGCAGTTGGGAGATCTAATACTGGCTACCCAATGTCAGAAATGGCAAAAAGTGGTTAGTTTAGTGACTCGAATTGCTCAAATTGCTCAACGGGCTGGAACTCGCTACTTGCTGGTTTGCACCTTTCCAGCATGCGTGATTTGGCTTCACGGGACAAATGTCTAGCGTTTCAATGCAGTCCTCGGTGCGGAGGCAAGTGGCCCTTGAGTGGGCTGGGTCCCTGTGCGGCCTGGTGCGCCCATGTTATCCGTTCGCGGTGTTATTGGGACCCGGGTTTCAGCATTCGTGCTAGTGCAGTGCGCGCCCTTCCCGGTCCTCCGGTCCTCGGACAGGGATAAAAAGAGCAAAAAAAAAAAAAAAAAAATCCTGGTCCTGATCAAATTTTTGTAGCAAAGAAACAACTTTTTAAAAGCTAGAACAAAATCGAGGAAGCAGCGCATTTAAGAGGTTATTATATCATATTTTTTAAATAATAAGAAATTCACTCTATTGTTATTTCAAATTCATATTACCAAAGATAAAATATTATATTTTCCCGCAAATTTTACTTTTGTTATAAATGCACCGCAGTGAAAATTCAATATTTGGAGACTACAAATTTTAATCAAAAAATTGAAATTATATCAAATAAAGGTCTAAATAATTTCTATCCATACAATTCTAAAATATTACAGGTCCAGGAGTAATCCACAATTAGTAGTATAAAGATTTTCACTTGCGATTCCACAGGTGCTGTTACACAAGATCGAGATGAAAGGCTGCTTTGATATCCAACGATATAAAAAGGGGGATGGACAATCGGACGCTCACCAATAGCAGCAATGCTGGGAGGTGGAGCTAAACGATTCAACGGCACAGCCATATGCCTCCTGAGGCAGCACGGGCGGCTGTGCGCTGATCTCGGGCAGATTCCTCGAACAAGAGCAGAGTCGGTTGAGTGCTACCTGCAAGCGAGGACCTACTCGGAGTTACAGTCCCGAGTGCGGCGTTTCCAACAAACTTTTGCCTAGGGAACTGAGTGCGTGCGATGACAGTGACCAACTTCAACATGATGCGTCCATGTTTTTCTGCCGGTGGATATCCTTTCCAAGGTGCGTAAATCTCTCGATTTTCCATTTTCATTTTCTACATTTTTTTATTTCACAAAATTTAATACAACCTGTAGCCTGTGACATGGTCAGTTTATTTAATACATGTTGGCTCAGCAGTATATTTGATCAAATTACTACTACCCTCTGATTCTCGGCTGCCCACCCAAACAGGCGCGTGTGGGAATAGTTAATTACAGCCTTCAACACAAATTGCTACCTACCTGCGCCCGCTTAATTCAAGAAGCATTCATTAACCGACGCGGCCAAAGCACTCGCGGTCCAGAAGCGTTAAATTTACGTTCGGTAAATTATACACGCGCACAGTGTTCGATTGTTTGGTTTACGCGGGCTTTAGTTGGATTTTGGATTGTCCTACACAAATTAAATATTGCTACAACTGTATTTCAGAGTAGAAAAACTTGAAGAATTCGTACTGTTTGAAGTATATAATATTTATCACTTCATATATTATTACTTACTTGGTATGTCAGGCAAAGTTTTACTGACTGTAAAGTTACGCTCTCCATAGAACTCAATTTTATTTGTGTAACATCCTATTTAGTGAGTTTTTAAGAACTGCGTGTGTCTATTAGGCAGTTAAAAATTTCAGGCTTTCTGCATATATACTATTATGCGCCCTGGAAAGTTGGTCTTAATTTAAATCTCTTACAGAATCCGCAGTCATTATTTACGACCGTAGAGTTCTGACAAACCTGTGAAAAAATTTGATTTAACTTATGAATAAGCCAGCCTTTAATTAAACATAGCATTTTTCTGTCTTCAATTACTGCTTTATTAGCTTTTTTATCCAGATATACTATCTTATCTCGTATTATTATTGAAATATATATATTTTAAATTAAAAACATTGGTCAGTAACTATTTACCTCTAAATTTGGTGCGAATAGGGTTCATCCCCTAATTTGGCCCGTGTCCTTCACGCCTAAATTTAGGTGATAATAGCAACACCCTTACAAAATTAAACCACGGAAAATTACCTTATAAGGATTATTCAAGAAAATTCTATTCAATAACAATATTCTTTTGTTTGCCAACAACAAAAAAGAGGTTTTTTCTAAGGTTAATCGTTTCCCACTAATTTTTCTCTAAATCTGATGATTATGAGCGTAACCATACATATATCGAAACTGTGTGGTCTTATTCTCAACTGTAAAATTCACAAAGTTTTTTTTAGCAAAACAGAAATAATACTGTTACCCATTTTTCCCTCCGTAGATTCCAAAGCAATGAAATCTCTATATCAAACGCAAAATTACAACCAAATATGCTAAAATGTGCCTACTTTTTTTCTCTAAATGATAAAAAGTTTGAAAAGTTTGTATTTCACGGCACATATTTTGGAACAAATAGAAAAGTGTCACTTTACTTGTATTTATTCTTTTTTAAAAAATAATGTATGTTGATTAAATTTTCTTACCGCCCAGCAAAAGCTTAGGAAAGAATAATATTATTACTTCAATGCTTTGGAACCAAAATTTTCTGTGCTGCAGTGCGGTTCTTAACCAACAATGTTAAACGTGATTTTCACACATACCATCAGACATTTCAGAAAACAAATAATATACATATATATGTGCTGCTGGAATAGTTACACTTGACTATAGAAAAGGACTAGAAGTCGGAAAGTTCATTGCACTGCAGTAAGGAATTTTGTGGACAAGAATTTCTAGCTGCTGCTTGGGAGTTAATGGTTCATTTTTGACAAAGGGAAAAGGGAGAAAACTTATGTGCATGCTGTGCATTCAGGTGACAGGTAAATATAATATTTTCTGCTATTAGTGCAATATAGATTGTTCCCTCCTATGCAAACTG
Organism: Cloeon dipterum; assembly: GCF_949628265.1. Taxonomy (NCBI): domain Eukaryota; kingdom Metazoa; phylum Arthropoda; class Insecta; order Ephemeroptera; family Baetidae; genus Cloeon; species Cloeon dipterum. The sequence goes on from NC_088787.1 coordinate 27,648,028, forward strand.
TCAAACTTTGGAAGATGTCACAGTAGGATTCCAAAATATTTGTTCCATTTATTACAGGCCAGGGTCGTGTGAACCAACTGGGTGGCGTGTTCATCAATGGTCGTCCGTTGCCGAACCACACTCGTCTCAGGATTGTCGAGATGGCTGCTGAAGGAGTGCGACCGTGTGTAATTTCGCGCCAACTCAGGGTGTCACATGGCTGCGTCTCCAAGATCCTCAACAGATATCAGGTGAGAAGCATTAGGCAGCGCGATAATTCTACGCAATTGCATGAAAGTAAACCGATTAAGATATATTTATGAACTCTTAAATGGCATGGCCTGTCATTGGGAAATAATAATTGCGTGGAATTTTGAATCATGATGTTTAAAATTCAAATTTTACCGTAAAGGAAATTACAAATTATTAATAGTTATTAATGAGTTAAGTAGGCAAATAAATTTTTTAATCACATTTCACTGGGGCAGCGGCCATAGCCCGTAGCTCCGTTCATTAACGCAAATTTTGGTGTTAGAAAATAAATTAAAATTCAACATTTTGTTGGAGGTCATGGGCAATCGCCACTTCCACAGCAATTTGTGATTACTCCAACAATAAAGTCGAGATTAAAAAATAAAAACACAGTGTGAAATGAGGTTTTCTTAATAAATATTGCAACTTAAAATCCACAATGGCTTCAATTTAAAAAGTTGTCATCGCAATAAATTACAATGACCATTCTTTGCTCTTCAGGAAACTGGCTCGATAAGACCTGGAGTGATTGGTGGCAGCAAGCCCCGAGTTGCCACGCCAGACGTCGAGAGAAGGGTTGAGGAATACAGACGAGATAACCCTGGAATGTTCAGCTGGGAAATAAGAGACAAGTTAGTAGATTTCAATTATTTCAGTTGATTTTTAAAAGAGTGCTTATTACATTTTTTCATAAGACCACCGCTTAAATAATTAGACTAATCCAAAGTAGAGTTTAGCACTTACGAACGGATCAAGCTTAATATCAAGAATTTAAATCCCGAAACTTGAATGCCATGCACATTAACTTATGGTTAGTTGACACTTTTGGTACTGGCTTATTATTTTCCTTTGGAGACTTTATAAATCACAAAAATGTGCGTATCGCATCCGCACTATAGACATAATATGCTTTAATTGTGATTAGTTATGAATGCCGGCAGGTTTTACTGCAAATTGTATTGTTTCGTTACTTGCCTTTGTTTACTAGGGTAGCTCGTATTTTTGTCTTGTATTAAACATGTTTTTATTTTACAAAACGAATTTATAACTATTTTATTATGCTGCAAATAAACGAATCCACGCATAAAACGCGATACCTCGGTAATTAACCTTTTGGGGAGCGCGCGGTGATTATCATAGAAATAGCCTCAAAGTTACGAGACGAGTTTTTCGCGTCGCCAAATTGGCCGCAAAAGTTGTTGCTTGGTGTGCAGAGAAATGCTAATGTTTGACAGCGTATGCGCGTAATAATAACAATGTATAATAAAGAGAGCGTCGTCGTGTTGAGATAATGTTACAAATTTTTATTAAAACATCCGCGAGGCTTGATTAAATGTCGGAAATGATAATATTATTATGATAATAGTGATCAGCGCGGCGAGTGAGCGAGCGGGCGCGCAATTACGCGAATAATCAAGCCCTGTGATCTTATCGGCCGCTCATTATTCTATTTATATGGGAAAATCGACGCCGAGCCGCGTCTAATTTGAATTTCAAATTTATTGCTCTCTTTGTCAGCTTGCTGCGGCAAGCCTGCGCTTTCTTTTTTGCTCACAGCGTGAAAAGGTTTATCTCTCTTGGCAAATGGTCACGCGTTTCATCGCACTTTTGATCTTATCGAAATCATTTTTCACAGCTCGTTAGTGCATTGCACACAAAGCGACTTTTGTTTTCTCCGCACAGATTGAACACCTCGTTTAATGGTTTAATTTTATTGAGTGCGTCGCTCTAGCTCCCTTTGATTGGGCTTGCCTCCAAACATAATAAACTCCAGCAATTTTTAATGTTGAGAATATTTTCCTCGTAAAATTGTTGTTTGGTTAGTAAGTCCTATATTTTAAGGCCTTGACTTCTCACAATGTTTGTTGATCCATAAATATGGCAGTCCATAAGACTCAAAATATTTTCATAGACATGATTTTTTACCAACAAAAGATTTAAATACAAAGGCAGTAAAAAAGAGATAATTTATCAGTATGCCACTGGACAGCAATAACGATAATTTATTTTACCTTTTTTTGTTCATGCTGATACTTTTACTTTCGTTACGATGTGCAAAGAACACACGCTGTACACCCCTGGCGTGACACACATTTTTTTAGAATTTTTAATACAAATCCAATCGGCTGATGGCATGTTCTCTTACCACCCTTGTACTCGCGTGGGCTAAAGATTTATTGCCTGCTCTGACAAGCTAGACAAAAAGGGATGCTGCAGGGTAAAATATATCCTGCGCTAGAATTTTCTCTTCCATGGGATATCCAGAGGGAGACTTCCTGTACATTGAACATCCATGAAAAGACACTGTCCAGGGGGTTTCTGTGCACCATTGTGGAGAAGAGACTTTCTCAACAGATTTAGCCTTTTTTTTCTCGAAACTGTCAAAATAATTTGTTTGTTTTGTCAGCAAGCGCAGCTTTGAATCCACTTTCAATGCAACAATGTAGCGCGCCATGATAATGACTCACTCACTTTTACTCCAAGATTGGGTTTTCACTCTTTGCTTAATTTAACGATTCCTGACATGTACTCGGCAGAAAGTACTCTATCTTGACACCTTTCTAACTAAATCATAGCGTATTCCCATGACAAGTAGTGCATTTTGAAGGATTTGAAATTCGATATAGAATCATTATAATTATTTATACTATCGGACGATTCCTAAAAACACGTATTTTTCAGTGACAATCAACCTCAGGTTCCCGTCTTCTCGGCATTGATTGATGCCGACGATAAGTAAGTAATTGTACAAAAAGACGTCTCCCAAAGACTCATAAAACAAAATGACGACAGTCGAGTAGAACCACAAAACATTTTTTTTACTTATTTAGAGAGGGTCTTCTCAAATTTGTCGGTTTTCGGCTAGGTGACTTAGCTAAAGAAAAAATGGGTGACGTTATGCCTTGCCGTTATATTTTCCAGATTGATCAAGGACGGAACATGCGATCGCAGCAACGCACCGTCTGTGAGCGCGATTTCAAGATTGCTTCGCAGCAAAGACGGTGACAGCGACAGAAAACACGATGGTGAGTGCAACCGTTTGATATATAATCCCGCGTCTTCATTTTTTTCATGTTCTCGCGGTCTCTTCAAAAGGTGATAAAAAGAGTCATTGTTTCCAAAGTTTGACAAGCGGCAACCGTGCGTGCTGTGGAAGTAAAATATTTGCTGTAAAAGTGACACATGGGGTGTGTGTGCACTGATCCTTTTTTACTTCCCTCAAAGCGGCACGAATGAAATATGTTTCTTCCGTTTCTCCTCACCAAGCGTAGTTTCCTCCCTTGGGTATTGTCATCTCGCTTTATAAAAATAGTTTGCTCAGCTCTTCTTCAAACGATGTTGCCGCCGCCACTAATTGAAAGGGCGCTGTCGCTTACCACCACAATTGTTAATATAATTAAGACAAATGATTTTGCAATTCGCATCCTACAACTGCCAACCACTACAAAAGAGCGCTTAAGCGGTTTGAAGTTATTAATATCTCTTTTGGCACTTGATACTCGTCCTTCCGAGAGCTTGATTGATCTTTTAAGTGAGCGCAGATCAAATACTCTAATTATAGAATGAGAATGGTTTATATTAGGCTTTAAATATTTACAAATTTGTTTGACATCATTTGGTAATTTACAATTAAAACTAATGTGCAATGAATTTTATACCTCATTTAAGGAGCGTCAATTGAATAGGATATTATATATTTATTTGCTCATTGTTTATTTTTTTATGTACGACTTCAGTTGTAAATCATGTGTACAAAAATGACAGGTCCTGAATCTGTGTTAAAAAATTAAGATATCTGAAAGATTTATTTTGATATTTAAGAACCCTCAAAGATATGGAAAATTTATTTAAATTAGCGTCAGTAAAAAGCCTTTAAAATCGTGGGAATAAAATTGGAATCCGTGGCTACGAACATTTAAATTTTCTCCTCGTCTCATTAAATCAACGCACACACACAGGCATTTTGCTCTATTTTTTCTCGCGCCTCTGTCGGCAGCACCGAAATTATCCCGCCCGCCGAAGATGCAAATTATAATAATCATTGAACTCGCCGCCGCCACTCGGTATAATACGCGATGAAAAGTGCGCGAATTTTATTACCTGCGTTTAGTTGCTGCTCTCGATTGTAATTTGTCTTAATTCACCTAATAATTGAGCTTTCCTCCGATCTAATTAGCGAAAAATATGCCCAGATCACTTTATGGCCGAACGTGGCCGGAATAATTGCATAATGATCAGTGGAATTAAAATTCTCTAAAAATTTTCTCTGAACCTGAGAGAATTTTTGGCGCTTCGTAAAATTATATAGGACACCCTTTTGTTACAAATCATGTGCGTGCCTGAGTTTCGTGATGAACTAGCTCTGATTTACCTTTAAATTTATTACCAGCACGTTTATTTCCGAATAAATAATGTTTCAAATATTTCAGAATGTTTGTATCAAAATAGGCAGTAATTTTTAAAATTCGAAGCCATTGTCAAGTTTTCAAATGATTTATTGTCCTTTCTCATTTGTTATGTTGAGCCTTTGCAAAAGTTTCCCCATTGATGACTGGAAAGAATCAGTCGATGGCAGTTTCACTTCCTGCGATCGATTGTTGTTAAACTTTCGGGTCACGAAATGAGCACCACCCACGAAACACAATGCCAATTATATCGGGTGCAGTTTTTCAATCGGCTATTTCGTTGTTTGATTGGCAAACGACAAATAAAGCAACAACGCGCCGCTCGGGATATAGAGTGACTGACTCCATTTTCTTTGTTGACAGGTGTTTTTCACGCTCCGTCGCGTTTACCCAACTATAACGTACAATATTGTGGGTTTTGTAACGACCGCAGCCGCACATTTTCTCCGTGACACACATTGTTGACGGCGAAATTTTTTATTGCGTTAAATAGACATTTTGCCCACTCGAAGGTTCTTAATAGGGTTAGCAGATTATATTTCGGGAAAGCTATTCGGGCGTGTTTTTCAATCTGCAGGTGTGAGTAAGGAGGAAAAAAAGCAGTGATCTTCTCACCGCCAGACACCATCTCAGGCAAATAATAATTACTCTTTAGGCGCGATCGGTGTGGCCTGACAAGGAGGATCGTCTGAGGATGAATTTTTCTCGAGCCACAAATCGATCAGCTATTCAGTTGCCACGAGCGCTGCTTTTTGTTCAAATTACGTTCGAATTTTTTATCAGTCTCGAATCAATGCGTGATTGGATTCGTTTGAATTACATTAACAAAAAGTTAATATTAGGCTTGTTAGACTCTCCTTGGGATTGGGCGCCGCGCCGTTGAGTAACTAAGCTGGAATTAACGATCAAACTGCCCCAGGGCGAAAGATTTTTTCTCGCGAGGACCACCGTGCTGCTACAGCAGCGCAAAACGTCGCTTATTGTGTCAACCTGCCCTGCAACAAATTGGCCGTGCGCCATTAATTAAAAAGCAGCCGCGTGCTTATTACATGTGAACGGAACTGATTTTTTGCTGCTGCGATTTTCACGCCCTCTTCATAAATTTTAAAGCTCATACTCTTGAGTTGACAGCTGAAAAAACTTCTGAAATTGCTTTTCGCAAATTTCAATCGTGCCACTTGAAAGTCGCGAAACTTTCTGCTCGCCTCGTTTGCACGTCACTCATTTTTTGACAGATTTTTTGCAGCGCTTGATTTAATTTCCTAGTAACAGTACCGTCGCCAATTTTCCTCTAGCTGGGTTAATTTCTTCACTTCTCACGTTCCAAATTGGCTTTGGCGGGCTTAATTTTCCAGCGGCGTGAGAAACTGTCCCGATAGACAGTCAATCGAAGCGAAAACCAAACAGAGACTCTCTCGCGCGAATTACAAGCTGCGCGGTGCAAACAAAGTGCGTTCAACGAGCGTGAAATTACCGTGCGCGAAAATTACTCCGCTTGCAGTGCATCTTCGGTAATAACTCAATTAATTGACTCGATTCTAATAAACACAGCCGCTCGGGTGAATTGCATTACGCGCGCTGCAATTGCGCGATTTTCCACAGCAAGGAATAAAAAAGTCGCCATCCTTTTGCTTGCAGGCAAAACGTCTGATGATGCCTCCGACTGCGACTCGGAGCCAGGAATCACACTAAAGCGCAAGCAGAGGCGCAGCAGGACCACATTCACAGCGCCCCAACTCGATGAGCTCGAGAACGCCTTCAGCAGAACCCAGTACCCTGACATTTACACCAGAGAGGAGCTGGCGCAGAGAACCAAACTCACTGAGGCTAGAATACAGGTTAATGAGATGGATTATTCTATAATTATTTTTCGCAGGTAGCATTTTTAAATTAACGGCGAAATTAAACTACTTTAATAGTACATTTAAAGCGTGGTCGTTCCATCTAAATATTCTCGTGATAAAATAAAGTGCAGGTCTTGATTAAATGGATCAAAAAATGCTCCCAAAATAATTTGAAGTGTTTTAATAATCTAATTTTAAAATTATTTAACCAGAAGAAACTTACCAATTTCTTCGGGAATTCTCCCCTTGTTTTGAACCATAACTACAACGTAATCAAGAAATCCATTTAGATAAAGTTCGTAAATTTGGAATTACCTAATAAATTCTAACATGAAATATGTTACAATATATTTATAACTCATTCTGGTATCTTAAAAATATCGGCGAGCGCCGGTTAACATCTTTATATTTTTACTGAAACTTATTTACCATCACGTACAACTCCCCTTAAACCTTCAAAAAAAGATTTATCATTTTAAGCATCCCTTTAATGTTGTGAGCTACATAACCAACACGTCCACACAATGTTCCCATGTGTGTTGTTCAGAAGGAAATTGAATTTCTCTTTTGTTGCGCAGGTTTGGTTTAGCAATCGTCGTGCTCGTCTCCGGAAACATGTGGCCAGCAACGCCAGCTCATACCCTTCCATGGGTCTTCCGATGGCTTCTTACTCGGCCTCCGGCGCTGGGACTTACATGCTCCCACAGGCGCTGCAGACCGACGCATCATTCTCTGTTCCAACCCCTCCAGGTAGGACTTTTTTATTTACACGAAGAATTTATTCGATTGGAAATTCTGAAAATTGCATAATTATGTTGCTTTTTGAAACAATATTAATCGAAGCAAATTTACTACGTTAAATTTATAGGCGGAAATTTTATTTATTTATTTTATTTATTTCTTATTTTACAAGCCAATTTATCTGTTTTTAATTACACTTTAAAATTTGTTTGTGCAACCTCTTCTCTAAGTTTTGTATCGTTTTCCACGGCTGATTGACTTACTTTTTACAATACTGCCCCTTCGAGCTGTTCAGAACCTTGATGTGGCGATTAATAACAATGCATAGAGCTATGTGAAACACGCGTATGAGTTGCAACAGGTGCTTCAAGGTGTCGGGGAAAATATTGAAGAATTTATTTCCTACACACGAGATATTGTGGTGTTACACAAAAGAAAGGTGACGCGCGTAGTGGGAGGTGTCTCGGTTCTTGGCACCTGAATTACGCTGACCTTGAGTCTGATAATTTTTTCTCGCGCGGCTCCAATGGACGCGGAAAGAAGTTCACCCTTCCACTTTGAAAAAATAGAATATTCTGATAATTCCCAAAATTCTCAACGTTTGTCGTATTATTCGTAAGGAATGTCAACTTTTTTTAATCAGCCGCCCGTCTACTGGCAAATTCCATTAAGCCTCCTGTTAAAAAACTGATGCTGAGATTGCCTGAAGGCAGCTAGTCAGCTCTGCCATTGTTCTCTTGTGGCATGATATTCGGTTTGAATAATATAACCTGGCAGCCGCCTGGTGAAAAATATTGTGGAGACGTTGGAGGAGGCAGTGCATCTCACACCAACTCTGCTACCACTAGAAGCTATTACCCGAACGAATCGCCATTTGTTCCAGTCATTTGACAGTTTGCCGCTTTGTTTTCGAAAGCATATATGCGATGGGTGGTCTAAACACAAGCATTCTTTACCGCTTTTACAACCACTCACCACACAGGAGACCAACCAGCTCCTTACTCTATTCTCTTCTCACGTTTTCTAAGTTTCAATGGCATTCCTTTGCATCATTAAGCGCAGGCAAAATCTTGACTTTTGGTTGCCTGTCAGGAATATTTTAATAGAAAATTCCTTCAGTGCTTGTTTTGAACCGTGATTTCTGTCCTGTCCCAGTGACTGAGAGCCTGTATCCGTCGAGCCAGAGCACAACCATGACCAGCATGACAGGCCTGGGAAGCCCTGTGGAGTCGAAACCGGCGCCGACCACCTCGTCTGCGATCACTTCGTCCTCGTACTCATCGGGCCTGCCCACCAGCTCCATCATGCCGAGCTCGTACGCGCCGCCGTCGTTCATCTCATCTCAGGTAAATATTGAAATCGCTTCTTCTGGTTTTTGACGGAAACCGCAGCCAAATCGTGACTCTTTACAATTTCCAAAGTCGACGCCATCATTTTTTCCACTCGACTATCATCATCGAGCGCACAATACATAACTCTGTCCGACAAAACGCGCCGCTACGTGTGCTTGGGTCGTTTGATTTGTTCCCCGTGCAGCAGTTGTGCGTCCTCCACGCCGAATACAAATGGAGTTTTCCCTGAAAGGCGTCACGCATCGTGAGAGTCAACTGCACATGATGTATATTCATTCTCTGGCCGCGCCGCCAGACGCAGCCATGCAAAACGGCGCCGCTCTTTCTCCTCTCTAACTCACTTGCTCGCGCTGCTCCGACGGTCATTATTATTTTCCTATTAATAATGCGTTTTTTCCAACACGCAAGTTTACACAGGAAATGGCCGTTGCGGAAGTGCTTTCGGCGTGAACACAGCGTGTGGAACGGATTATCCATCTCTCTCGCTATTGATTCCCCTTTGTTCTTTGTATCTTGCGGCCATAAAGGATGTCGATCGAAAATGCAATAGGTTCGCTCGGGGCGTTGTAAGCTTGCTTTTCCACCACAGCTGCAGCCCGAATGTTCCTAGTTGTTGCATGTTGCAGGTTTAGCGGGCCATTGTCATGGAATTTACACTGCCGTATGCAAGCCCGCGTGACACAAATGTCAAGCATGTTGCATACTGCCCTTCAAAATCGAGTGCAGAATAGCGAAACATTAAAATTATTTTGGGATGCCTCAACTAAAAGGCTACAGAATCTGACTAATTTTGCTAATTCAGTACAGATATTGTTAAAATCAGTCTGTGTGGAATCGCTCATTCATATTTTCGGAACTGTATTAAATAATAAGATAATTCAAAATGGCCACTTGTAAAATTAGGGTCAGTAAACTTTTTACCTTTCGGTAACCGATGTTTAAATTTTTTAAATCGACTCAGGAAAGTTAATCTGCTGAAATTAAAATATAATTTAACAACGGTAATGGTGATTCTATTTACGCCTAGTTCAAAAATTGTATTCTAGTAGCTGCCTCGGGTCATGATTAAATTGCAACTAATTCGTGTTTATATTCTAAAGTTTTTAATTTAAAACTTGCCATTCTGGTTAGCAAATAAATAAATTGTATTTTATAAGAAGCGAGCAAACACTCTCTTTCCACCTGTTGCTCGGCACAACTCTACTTTTCGTCTTGGCGAGTCAGCAAAGCGATTCTTTTTGCTCGCAACTTTCACTTTGCAGGAGCGGCAAAAAGACAGAAACTCCCACGCTGCAGCCCGGTTGCACAACCGTACCGCTGTAGTGGCGAACACGTGCAGTTGCAAAACGCTGCAGCCGGACAAAAACGAAGAGGGCCTTCGGTCCGCGCGAAATAAGAGAACAATGTGCTTTAGAAAGCGATTTGCTCGCGCTTTTTGTCTCCACCAATACAAATGACCTCTGGCTATGAAAATTCGATCCGTCATGTCATCAGAAAATCGGCCGAGATGTCACTCAAAATTGAATAGACCATTGTTTTGCAACTCTGCCGCGTTCTCCCACACAGACATCTTTTTTTGGGAAGGGAATCAATTTCGTGTTTTCGCGGAATGTTGGCTAATTCAGAGATGGAATTACCGTAATTTTTTATGAAATTAATTTAAAATGAACTGGATTTTAATAGTAAGGACCTTTCAGGCTCTTACAAAAAATTTAAATTTTGTGTAAAGAAATTTATGCAATCTACCTTTTTGTAAAATTAAATAATACTCATTATTGAAATTATTTCAGTCAAAAAATACTATCATTGAAAATCACATGAACAAAGAGCAAAAAACGACTTTTTTGTATTTTCATAAATGTCATGTGTTTTGAATATCTATATTTTTTTGCATTTTTTCAATCACTCGACTAATGTAAAATTAGCTATACGATGCTAATAATGACTAACAATGTTTCAGATGGCTCCAAGCCCGCACCAGCACTCAAACATGGCAAGCATGATGGGCAGCAACGCCAGTCTGGCCAGCAGTGGCGGCGCCTACGGCAGCCACGGAATGTCGCCGACCTCTGCCGGCGTTGCCGCCGTGGCTGAAGACAATGCCAACTGCTGGCCGCGCAACCACCTGCTCTCTCCTCCGTCTAGCTTGACCGGCGCCGCGTCCACGCCGTCCGCCTTTATGCCGTCCACGCCATCCACAACTAGCCGCACCAATCAGTTCACTTCCCTTTACCAAACGACATGGTACTGACCAGCTGCAAAGTTTCCTTTTGAATTACTTACTACTTTTAAAATCTTACCCATCAACTGATAGTATTTTGGCAGTAATATTCATTTTGTCTCATTTTATTATGAAGCAAAAGGAAAAAAAATATTAAAGCAGTAGGAGCATTTTGAGGATCTTCTACTGGCTACCCAATATCAGAGATGGCAAAAGGAGATCAATAATATGAATCGAAATGCTCATTAAGCTCAACAAGCTGGGAGGGGCCGATTCGCCTTTTGTTGGTTTTCGCATGAGGAACGAATGACTATCGTTTCAATAAAAAGACCTTAGTGCGGGGAGGCGAAAAGATGGCCATGATTGGGCCCAAGCTCCTCTGCGGCCAGTGGGGCCCCATGCTATCCGCTCAACGGTGTTCTCGGAACCAAGTGAGCTTATAGCCTAGGGGATGGCTGATCGGAGGTGAAAAAGACCCTCCTAACTAGCATGAAATTGGGGCACAGCAGATCTTTCCTGCAAAATGAAATGACTTTAAATGCGAACTTTAAAGAATCAAAAATGACTTGTAGGTTCAAAAATAAGCACAAAATTGGTTCGTGAAAATTATAACCTAGCAGCTTTGTGCCTTAGAGCGTGCCCTCTTGGAAAAACTTTTATAAAGATGTAAAATTATGTGAAATTGTGTAAAATCCCCCTTTTTGGGGAACTTTCTGGTTTTGCTACAGATAGCAAAATTTTGTATAAATATTCTTAAATATATTTACATATTGTCCCAGTCATTTTGGATTTGTTTAATAGAATTGTAAATCTTGTATATTTATATATCGCAACAATCAACTGTCTTCACATGCAGAGACAAAAATTATGTAGATAACTTAAACATGCCACCCAGTTCAAAACTGATATTTAATGTATTTAATGTACCATACGTACCGTATTACTTGACGTGAAGAACGAATTTCCCTGGAAAACCTTACATGGTTTAAACTGGAATTCTAAGGCGTTGAAGATATGCAAATGTACCCATATTTCGCGGCAATCACAGTTTTGACCAGCCCGTTGTCTCGCATTTTTAGGACATCCTCAGGAGTGTCAAGGCAATGGTAGATATTTGGGCATTTCGGGGATCTAATGCTGGCTACCCAATGTCAGAGATGGCAAAAGTGGTTACTTTAGTGACTCAAAATGCTCAAATAGCTCAACGAGCTGAGAGGCGCACCGGCGCCGACTCGCCACTTGCTGGTTTTCGCACTGTTCCAGCGGCTCTAGGGAAGTTGAACTGATGATATAGCCCAATCAAGAGGATTTGAAGGGCAAAGTGCCTTGAACTTAATTTTCTCTCATTGATAGATAATCTTTGACTTTGGAAAAAATCCATTATGGGGTAAATTTAATTATTAATTGATTTTAATTATTTGTAAATTTATATGAAACTGTACTAGACAATCCTCGTCGCGAAAAAATGAAATAGGGCTGCAGTTGATAGGCGAAACTAGTAGGCATAAATGAAACGACGACTTTTTTGCAACGAGGAATGTCCGAAATTTTCTTCTATTTATGAATCCTCGAGTGTCACGTTCAATCAAATGTGTATAGATACTATTAATTTTTTTCGTTGAAATAAGTAGTAGCAGCTACTTTGTAATTTATCAAAAAAGCCGAATTGCATTCATAATTCATTTGATTCAATCTTACTCAATTTTTTGCCAAGCAGCTAGGTGCTTAGTTAAAACGTGAATAATCTAGGGTGATTTTCCCATTTTGTAATAAAAACTGACTTTGTCTTTGTTACTTTGCAAAACTCAAATAGCAATTTTAACTTGGATGCCATGTTGGCCAATTTTGTGGCTGGAAAACTCTGAAATTTGTGGCGACCAAAAGCGTCAAAAGTGAATGCTCTTTCGGAGGGTTGAAGAACTCTCTTGATAACCGCTTGTAGAGCGTTTTTACCGAACGAGCTAGCGCTCGCTGCTTGATCAGTTTTGTGAGGGTAAGGGGTGTCGGGGCGAGACTCGCACCGATTAAAACACTCAGAGTTCTGTGAACGCCGTGAGAATATGAAAATGTATTTTATTTACTGCGCCGTCTAATGCCTTACAGCTATTGCACCCCTCCAGGGGGCGTTACTTGGAAAGTAATTTTGCTTTTCAAATAATTTATCTATATTTTATTAGGTCAGTAATTCTGAAAAGTAGATGTAATAAAGCTGCTGCCAGCTGGACATATTTGGTTCTTGTGGTCAGCCATAATTACCATGGCTTACTACGCCAAACGCTCTGGTTTAAGAGCGGAAAAAGTGCTAGAGAATAAATTTGCCTAAGCTCTTTTAAACTCAACTAAAAAAACACCAGTTAGCAAGCTGTCGGGTCCAAATCTTGCGGCTGCTGATTGTGAGGTGAGAAAAGTTGATACAAATTTTAAATGGTGCAAGTAGGCGATTAGCGAGTCGTCATGCACTTTGTACGTAACACTTGTTCCCTAGCATAGAAAAATCTTTTGTAAAATATGACAAATTATCCTTTATGTAAAAACAAATTTTTCCTAATCTCTCCTAATTCACGTTGTGTATTTTTGTAAATAAACTCTGCTGCCAGTATTCTATATGGTCTTGAATCTTCATTATAATTAGCTTGAATATTATTAGATTCACTGTGTAATATTGAAACAAATAAAATTTATAAATTAATTTTCCAATGCTTTTGTTCTTAATCACTTACTTGAAAATTTCAATATTTTCCCCCAAAAACTCTATTTTGGCAAAGCTATTTTGATATTCAAAAATGGGTATATAAGTTGTAAAAAGAGCAAGTTTTAAAAATGGCGACATTGTGTTTTTATTGACGCACGGCTCATTTCAGCGCACATTTCTCCGCATGAAACACTAGGTTTGATTTCACTCGAGTAACACTTTCACAATCATATCAGGTAGGAAGGACTTCATTCGAATTGTCCATCTTCTTCGTCAAAAAGTGAAACAATGGAGAACAACGAATTGGCACAAGAATCAACAGCTTGGGAGTCGAGATGCAGGATGCTCTCTCAAGTTTGATAAATAGTGGGCTGTGTGCTCATTACGTTCAGCTACACATTTAATCATTTAACTCCTCGATCTAAGCTCGTTTTACTTCTTACTTGTATTAGTATATATTTTTTTGATAAACTCTTATTCTGTTCTCAGCAACACAAGTTCATTCGTATCTCGGAACTAATAAAATGTATTGCCCCCGTCTATTGACATAAGTAGATTTTACATTTACTATAGGTATGATATATATCATATTCAAACAACTTACTGCCTCAATGGTTAGCTTTCCACAACTGAAGATAACAACGATAATCATCATATCACCAAAATGGATAATTATACAACACTCATCAAGAGGGGGAAAACATCCTGAACTTTAGGTAAAAGGATGAAACTCGTCGATGCAAAAATTGGAAAAATAAGAAAGCGCCCAAATTTACAAGAGATCTGGAGGCAGATAATTAGAGAATACAATAAAAATGTGTCAGAAGTTCAGCACAAAAATGGTTTGCTTTCCGGGATGTATAAAACTTGCAATTTGGAGCTAAGGAAAGTGGTGTAACATGACCGCTATGAAAATTCTTATAACAAACGATCCTCTCTTTGAGAAAGAGAAGCGAAAATATTCGATTGGTCAACTGCGTTTGCAAAATGAGCCAGGCGAGGGAATTGGAAATCCTGAGGACTTGGGTGCGATCACAATGGCGCTTACTTGGCAAGGCACACATTTCTGCCTTCTTCCTCCAGCTTTATTCTTTTCCGAGCGACCTCCACGTCTTCGTCACTTGCGCTTGTAGAACCAAAGTCGACTTTGTCCTGGCTTGTCCGGTGCGCTTGCGCCGCAGCATATTTTAACATCGCCTGCAACAATTTATTTACTAGACTAACAAACAGGGATAGTATTGGTCAGTACATTGTCTTGTTGATATAATGGTATGTTGACATAGAATTGTTTTTAAGTCTCATAATTCTTTCGCAAAATTAAACAAATTGGGCTTAAAAACGGGGGAAAAATGAAAATAAGTAATTGCTTTTAAATGGAGAACATTTTAAAATTTTTCAGTCTGACCAAGAGAAAATATCCAATATCTTATAATTTTGACCATAAAACTCAATAATTTCGTTTAGTAATTAAAATTGTTAGGCAAAATTAAATTTCAATAAATAATCCTAAGTTGAATGGCAAACCTTGTGTTTCTTTGGAAGATAGGTTTTTGGGTTGAACTCTCTGGCAGGTTCCTGCTCGGCGGCCATTTCCATGAGGGTCGGCTCGACAATGCTGGCGACGGCGGCCACCGTCTCGACTGTGTCGGCCGCCTGTTGCTGCATGGCCTGTGGCCGGCTCAGGTGTTGCAGCTTGTCAGCGGCCACCGGCGTCAGTCCTGGCGCGTTGGCACTCATATACCCGTTTGTAAGGTACATCTCCGCCATGCTGTTGACCACGGGCTGGAGGATAGGCGCCGGAGCAACCATTACCGGCTCATACTTGCGGTTCTCGCCATCGATGATTTGTGCGATGCGCTCGAATTTGTCGTCCAACATCATGCAGTTCTGTTTCAGTTCGTCCCGCAAACATTTTATCTAGAAAAATTTGAGGTATGAACTATACTAAAAAGAGAAAACAAAGCGAGAGATCATTCAAAAACTGGTTCAAATTCAGCTAACGTCTATTTAATTTTAAAATTAGTCGGTTAAAGTTTAAATTATATTCGTGTCTGACTTTAAAAATTTTTCACCAACATCACTGAGTAAGACTCTTTATTGGCAGCATGGCAGAAAGTCACAGACTTTATAGTGAAACAATTTTTTGAGCTTAAAACTACTTTTAAATTCATGGGATCAACGATATACAAAAAGATTTGCTTTAAAATAATGGTTTGTTGTCTCTAAGAAGAGATAGGTTTTTTAGGGGGATTATTTTAACTACCACTTATTCTGTGATGCTTTGGCATAGGTGATGACGATTATAAAAAGGGAAAGGATTGTTTAATTTCAACAAATTTTCAACTGATTTTATCTTCTTATTGTTAAAATGCAGATAATGCGTTGCTTTGTTGTTTTGTAAAGACGCTTTCCTGTGCCTCTTTTTTGGTAGTTAAACCATTTATTACCATTTCCGTAATTGTTTCTTAAAGGGACACTGATCTACCAATAAAAACATACAAAAAACGATTTTTTAATCATCTAATTACATGGGTGACCAGTTAACAGAATCTCCAAAGGGTCAGGAGATTCACCCCATAAGTGTTTTACTTTTTTAAATGTTTAAAAATCATAATTTACATGTAGTTTTTTTTTAGTTTAGTTTGGTGAATTGAAAAATTACCTTTCTTGCAGCTAGTTCAAGGTCCAACTTGAAAAAGTTTTCAAAAGTGTTCTGCGTTTGCTGGAAGATATATTTTGACGTCGCAGTTAGCGCCTTGATTTCCTGCATGATCATTTCCTGCCTAAGCTCTCTCTCGCGTTCTTCGCTCATCTGCCTTTCTTTCTCGCAATTCAGGTTGTTCTTCAGAGCTTCATAGAAATTGACGTCCTTAAGCGTTTTCGATATGATGCCGCGCAGAATGGACGGGTCTTTTTCCCCGCTCACCAGCTCCTGAAAAATGGAAAATATTAGCATCAGCAAAAAAATAAAACTTAGCAGGGTCATTGTATTCTCAGTAGATAATCATAAAGAGTAACTTTTTTTGGGATTATCTATTTTGTTTAATATTTAGTTTTTGACAAACTCAAAATTAAAAAAGGGGAAATTAATATATTTTAATAAGTAGTTTATCTATAGTGAATTCTAAATGCAATCATGTCTGCAAAAAATTAAAATCGCAAACATTTTCTATCAGAGTTTCTCTCAAATAATAAAAACATAATTTTGGAAGGCCGTTTCTATCTGGAACAAAAATTTTAAATACAAGAAAATTAACTATCACGGTTTTTTTTGATAACTTTTTCCCCTATTTGAAGTAATTTTACTAATAACAAAAATACTAAAACACCTTAAAAAATTCAGCAAGAGAGGAATATGCAAGCTTTTGCATTTCCCTAAAAAAATGTTAGTTTTGCACCCTGATTGTAAGAGTGTACCTGAAACTTTTTTGAGCGGCGTATACATTTCTCGACCAGGGTTGAGGTGACCGCCGGCGAGTTGAGCATCTGCTCCCTCTTGGTGAGCGGGGTGCCCCGCATGATGGACCCGAGGATGGGTGACGAGATGGGCTCCAGCGTGGCCTTGGTGGTCAGCGTGTGCATGGAGCGCGAGGGCGCCTGCTTCGGGGCAGTAGTGGCGGGGGCTGGCGTCGGCGGCGTGATGGACACCTCCTTACTGACCATGGGCAGCGCGCTCTCCATCACGATCTTTACGGCGACGGAGGCCGCGTCGGGGGCCTGCTGGGGAGGCGGCAGTGGGGTGGCCGGGGGCGTGACCAGCACCTGCACGAGCGGTGCCGGGGGACTGGCCGCTGCGACGGCGATGGACTGCTGCTGCTGCGGCTGCTCGCCCTTGATCGGAATCAGGGTCGGAGGGCTCGGTTGCTGCTGCGGAAGGACGCGTACCGCGTCCGCTGGCTGCTCCTCGGACGGACGCTTGCGCGACTTGCGCTTCAGCGCACTGAAGTAGACGGGCACAGCGTAGGCCTTGATGCGGACGCACTGGCCCGTCCGGTCGATGTCCGACTCGTCGAAATGCATCGAGCAGATCTTGGCGTTGGCGTTCGGCTCCCAGGTCGCACTGCGGCCGCCGCGTTCGCGCAGGATCTTGATCCACTCAGCACGCGTCACCTTCGTTGGGAACTGATGCAATGTGACCTTACGGCCCGAATCGTCGTAGTCGGGGTTGGTCGAATTGCTGCTGCACCCCTTCACCACGCAGTTGGGCATCGCGGCAACACTTCCGACACGATTTCCGCCTGCACGTGTCCGCTCCGGCTCTGCCCTTTTCGCTCTCTCGGCCTCTTCGTTCGCTTATTTTTCCTTAAAAGTCCAAGACGTCATCACAACATGGCGCACCTCGCACGGCTCGTAATCCAAGACCGAAGGACGGAAATTATACTCGATCGCTTCGCAGCTTCTCCGCGAGAGGCGCTCTTTCTTAGCCTGATTCACAACACGTGGTATCTTCCCAATCCTCCATGCTTCATGCGATGCGACGCCTGGTGTGCATCGATCAGCTTTGTGCATCGTAAACCAGCATTGACCAGCATGTCGTTGTTGTGATTTCTGACAAAATTGTGTCTTGAAAACGCGACTCGTGCTTCTGTTCTTCGAATATATCTGATAAGTAAGTTAAGGTTCTTAATGCTTTCAGAGAAAGCGTAATACAATTATGTTTATTTACATAATTATTGATCAAAACGAAAAATACGATGCGCCGCATGCCTTCAAAATTAAGGTGGATTATTCTTGTTTTTAATTTTTTTAGGTTGTGCTACGATGGAGCCGTCATTTCCTCGAGGAGGAAAAGAAAAGTTGTTAGCAGCAGCTGAATCTGAAAAGTCTCAAAAACGGAAACAAAACGATGATGTAAGGAAAGCTATATTTATCTTGAAAAAAACGATAAAACCAAAGCCGAAATCACTATAAATAATGTATTATGTATTTGGTTACCTTTTGTGAACATAAATTTTATCTTTTAGTTGTTTGGGAAAGCTGCTGAGAAGAAAGGCAAGAAAAAGTCGAAATCTGAACAGTCTGGAAAGAAAAAGGCAAAGGGAAGCGAAATTGATTTGAGCGCTAAACTGAACACCGTTGACTGCCTCACATACAAAGTATGTATCAAAAACATATATTTGCATATATTTAACCGCATTTACACACAAACCTAAATTCTCAGGTTTTAAGCGAGGGTATGCTTGTACTAGGATGCGTTCGAGAAGTCCACAGTTATTACTTGAATATCAGTCTCCCTGGACAAACATTAGGCCGTGTTCCAATTTCTGCGATTTCAAGACAGTACACGGAAGCTCTCAACGAATCAGACGATGTAGCTTATAATTCAATTTGCTCTGGTTCCTTTCACTAATTAATGAACTCCAGGTACCATCCCTGGAGGCGTTGTTTTATGTTGGTCAACACGTCGTGACCAAAGTGACCGCTATTGCGATGGAAGGAAACTACTACCAAGTCACTCTGTCTCTCTGCCCAGATGATGTCAATTCAGAAGTTACCCAGTCTGCTGTTAAAGAGGGAATGGTAGGAACAGCTGATGATACAAGTTTTACTGTTCAACTAACTCCATTTTAAGGTCCTCACTGGAGCCCTTAGCAGCATTGAAGACCACGGTTACCTGATCGATTTTGGAGTTGCCAATGTGCGCGCTTTCATGAAAAATAACCAGGCTGAGGCGTACAAAGTAGCACACAAGTTTAATAAACTAGGTAAAAATAATTTTTCCTTCTTCAAGATTGATTTTTAACTTAAATTTTAAATTTAGCTGTTGGTCAACTGATTCGCTGTCTCATAACAAAGGCAACCAGTTCAACTGTCCAGGTTACTGCTGACCCAGCTAAGGTGAATGCAGCTTTGATTCCACCATCAGCTGGAATCAATCCTCACCTTGTTATCCCTGGAATGAAATTTGAAGTGACTTCTGTGGAGGTATATACACATTTTTCCTTTTTGTTTAGAAGACTTGAATTAACTTTGCGGCTTCAGAAATTTGATATCTATGAAATATAATAATTTACTATCCAACTACTCACAATCAGATGCTAACGAATTTACAAATATTTTTTTTTCTAAAACCAAGCAACCAGAACAGTCAATTTTCGCATTGTTGAGAAAATGTAACTTATTCAATTTGTAGCAAATAGCAAATGGTGCGCTCATCAAGTGGCTGAAGTATGATGGTTACGTTCGACAAGAGCACTTTCCCAACCCGAGCAAAACATTTGAAAGCCAATTCGCCAAAATGAAGATAATCACAGCCACTGTTTTGTATTCTGTGCCGTTGGTGAGGACAGTCTACCTGACAATGCAGGAACCGACGCCATTCGCTCTGGAGAACAGGGACGCCAATTTAGGTGTCAATGGGGTTCCCTCAAATTGTAACATAGCTTTGGGAGAAGTGATTGACAATGCAGAAGTTGTGGCCTGCTCATTCCGAGGTCTCTTGCTAAAGCTGAAGAAGAGCGAATTCAGAGGAATGGTCAGTTTGAGCCAAATGCCTTCTCTGCAGGAAGAGGAAACTCTGAAAAAAATGTACCCTCCCAAATCACATGTGCAGTGTAGAGTGCTCAAATACGATGTGATGGAGAAATTGTTCATTTGCACCATGAAAAAGTAGAACATTTCCTGAATGTTAACGTTTCACTTGTCTAACTAACTCAATTTTAGGGATAAAATCAACGAAAAAATTCTCTCGTTGAGTGACGTGAAACCAGGTTCCATCATCCAATGCCTGATTGTGGACGTGCGTAAGAAGGAACTGTTCCTGGAAGATAACAAGCACCCTGACTTGAAGGCTAGGGCTCCTTCAATCCACCTCTCCGATTCTCAAATCTCTGATATCTCCAAACGGTTTGCCACTGGGCAGCGTGTTAAAGGAAGGGTAAGCTGTTGGAAGTCGCAAAATTTTTAGTTTTTTAAATTTTTTTCTCGTGCAGGCCCTGGGTGTTGACACAGCAAAAAATGTGCTTCTTGTCACCTTGAAACCTTCCCTCGTAAACTCAACAAAGCCAATTCTGAGCTCCTACACCAACATCCCTATGGATACTTTCTTTGAAGGAGTTGTTTACTTCATCAGTAGCAAATTCTATTTGGTGTCCTTTTATAATGGAGTTACAGTAAGTAAAAAATATCATTTCAAGCTTTTTCCTTATTTAACAAGTTCCTAACCAAGATACTTAAAAGAACAAAAATTATTCCACACGTTTTATTTTGCTAATAGGGAAAACTGAGCGTTGATGACATCCCATCTGACCTCAATAGGAAGTTTACTCTTGGACAGACAGTCAATGTTCGAGTGGATAAAGTGTTTCCAGACGAGAAACTGAAGCTAAGCATGGAAAGCTACAAAGAACACACTTCTATGACATTTGAAGTGGGACGAGAATACAGTGCCACAGTTGACACTGTCCTTGGCACAGATATCAAGCTGAGGATTGCCGGAAATGACACAGAAGGCTTTGGAATCGTGCCAAAAATTTTGGTTTCCACCCACGCCTCTGTTGCTGATTTTCTGATGAAGTCTCTCTCACCTGGAGACAAGGTCAAGGCCACTTGCTTGTTCAACTCGCAAGCAAAGAATATCTTTTCCATTGACCAAGAGTTGAGTAGAACGCTCAAATCGTGTCTGGATGAGGAGCTAAAAGTGCACTCTTTAGTGCCAGGTCTAGTGAAGTCCGTTGGTAAGTCTGGCGTGGTCATCAGGACGCTGTCCAAAACCAACGAGGGCAAAGTTGTGTTCGCCTTTCAAAGAGTAAGCTGTGCCAGATGGGTTGTACAGTGGCTAATTTTGTAACAATCCGCAGGCATTGGCTGACGACCCAATTGAAAACAAGAAAGAAGTTTTCACAGAAGGGCAAGCCATCTTGGTCAGGGTGGAAAACGTAGCATCTGAAATCAGAGAGCATAAGTTAGCTGCCCAAGCCACAGGAAGTACGAAACTGATGGATGTCTGCCCATATGGAGTTGACATGGTTTGTTCACAAAAATATATTTTGAATTGAAAACTTGTACATTCGAAGGCAACTTTGAAGTACTTTACAAGTAATTCTTTGTAGTGCGATTTCCTTTTTACTGCTCAAGTATTGGTTTCCTGCTAATTAAAAACTTACCGGACAAAACCACTCCTCATTTCTAACAATTTATTCATGCAGGGTGGCCTAAGTTTTGCTGATAACTACGTTCAAATATGCGGCCAAATCCACCAGAAACTGAAGAAGAATAAGCACCCTCTTGCGTCCTATGAACCTGGCCAGATGGTAAACGCCAAGATCAAATCAATCAATGCTGGTTGTGCTGAAGTGAAACTGGATGGTGGCGTCATAGGCTTCATCAGCAACTATCACTCACATGGTAAGTGTTAATTTAAACCATCGTTGCTGTTTGTTCTCTAATATTTGAAACAGAAAATAAGAAATCAAAGAAAGGTTTACTTAGACTAATACTCAAGCTAAATTATTTTTGAAATTTTAGGCACTGCGTTAGAAGTGAATCAGGACGTACATGCTATTGTGATATGGGTTGACCTAGGCTCTCAGCGTGTACATTTGTCCATTCGACCAGACATCTTGAAGCAAATTCACAAGGATCAAGGTAAATATAATGAGGCGAATGTCACTTTGTTAATCTTCAGATTAAATCTGTGAACACAACATTATTTTTTCTGCCTTTTTTAACATAAATGGGTGGCTATAAATTGCACATAAGTCCAAATGTATTTTTTAAATGATGTTTTGTTTAACTTGTCTTTGTTAACAATATATACAGCCTTAGAGCATTTTTCACAATTATTGATGATTTGACAGCATCCTGTCCGAAGCCAAAACTGGAGTCTACTCAACGCGGCGAAGTTATTTTCAGCACCAATGAGGTCGCTGTGGTTGTCCTCAAGGGACAGTGCAAAGGACTGATTGCTTGCGCTCCTGTCAAGAAGCACATAAACGACCTGACTCCTATCCACAACTATGTCCTGGGCACTACATGCAAATTTGTTTTTAAGAGGTTTTGATTGCTATTATGCTGACAAATTTCGTGCAACTTCAATTTAAACTTCCAGCTTGGACCGTATGATACCTGTTTGCGTGAACAAGCGTGATCTGCCCAACAAGGGCAAAAAGCAAAAAGCTGTACCTGGAAGCCTTGAGTGGAAGGTGCAAAAGATGGAAGCTAAGAAACGAGCCCAGATTGAAATCAAGAAGGAGGTTGACAGTGATATGGAGGTTGAGGTAAAACGGCTTAAGGTGGACACTGATGTCAAGCTGGAGGAAGACGTCAAAGAGGAGCGGCTGATTTTAGACGCCCCTGACGAAGATGAAATCACCGAGGTGCCCAAGGAGGAAATCCAAGTTGAGAAGAAAAAAACCAAAAAGAAGGGAGAACCCCAAACTTTGCAGGTTGAAGGTTTCGTGTGGGACCCAGTCGCGGCCAAACCAGAAGAAGAAGAAGAATCTTCAAGTGACGAGAGCGACCAGGAAGAGGTACGTCTGATTGGAACTTTTTGGTTTGGCTAACCAGGTCGTGTTGTAGGTCCCCAAAAAGAAGCTGACTTTGGCTGAGAGAAGAGCACAAGCTAGGAAAGAGGAGGAGAAATTGGTCATAGCTGAGCAGAAACTGATGGACGAAGACCAGTCTCCTCAGAGCGTGGACGAGTTTGATCGTTTGCTCATGGCGTCCCCAGACAGCTCAATTGTGTGGGTGCAGTACATGGCTTTCCATCTACAGGTATTTATTCTTATCAAATTTGTTCCCTCCTTTACTTATCTACTCTTAAATAAGGCGACCGAGATAGAGAAGGCACGAGCTGTGGCGCGGAAAGCTATCAATACCATTTCGTTCCGTGAGGAGCAAGAGAAGCTCAATGTGTGGGTTGCTCTGCTCAACTTGGAGAACATGTACGGCACACCAGAGACCTTGGAGAAAACTCTTCAAGAGGCAGTACAGCTGAATGACGCCCAAAAGGTGTACACGCAAATGCTGAAAATATTTTCAGACACAAACAAAATTGAGGTGTGTTTCTTATACTTCTAAAATATTCATTTTTGATTATTTGATGTAATTTATTAAAGGAGGGAAATTCTCTCTTTGACACTATGCTGCGCAAGTTCCGTGCTGACAAAGACACCTGGATTCAGGGTGGCACCTTTTACTACAAAACCAATCAGTTCGAGAAGGGGAGACACCTTTTGCAGAGAGCGCTTCGTAGTCTGGAAAATCGAGACCGTAAGACTAAATTTATCCTCACCTCCCATTATCTTTCATAAATTTTATTTGCAGATGTGGATGTTATATGCAGATTTGCTCATCTCGAAAACAAGCATGGCTCTCCAGAGAGATGTCAGACTTTGTTTGAACATATTCTAACCACTTTCCCTAAACGGACTGACGTTTGGAGCTCTTATGTGGATCTTATGGTTAAATCTGGAAATACAGACGCTGCCCGGAGCATAATGGAAAGGGCTATAACGCAGAAGCTACCTGTCAGGAAAATGAAGGTTATATTCAAGAAGTACCTAGAATTTGCCCAGCAGCATGGCAGCGAAGAGGAAGTTGCAGCAGTAAAAGAAAAAGCTCAGCAGTTTGTGCTGTCTGTCGCTTCTAGTTTGCCTTTAGGAGAAGATTCTGATTGAATCGTCATAATAAAACTAACTTCTTAAATTAACATTACAACCTCTGTCATTAATGAAAGCATATTGATGACACAATTAATTTTTGGATAAAGGAAAAACAGATTAAAAAAATTCATGTTAACTTAAAACCAAGCAAACAAAAATGAATGAAAGCTTTACTTTAAACATGAAAGTGTAAAATGGACAAGAAAATTACTATATTTTATAAGGATATCACCGTTCACTGCTTTTTCCTTTGACAGCTTGAGAAAGGGTAAAACAAGCAAACAAAAATTATATGTAGTACACACATAAAATATCAAAATCAGAATTTATGTGTTGAATGGACACACACATTAAGGTGGTCACACAGTTTAGAGACACGTAGTTTGCGGGCAGCTGTTTTCTGGGTGATAGTGCGATATACTGGCTCTCTGATTGGCTTAAATTGCTGCCACATGCGGTCAATGCAATCCCCTTTAGCTGAGGATTGCATTGAGATGTATTTTTTAAAATTTGAATGGGGAGAACAATGAGAAAGGGAGAATAATCGATTAAACATATTTCGAGACAGCTTATTCGGGTTAGGAGACAATCGTAAAATTGCGACTTCCTTATCAATCTGATAGCTTTTCCTTTCTCTTGAAGTGTAATTTGCAATATTTTTGATAAAATAAACCAGATTCAAAGTACCTTTTCTGATATTGAAGTGTTCTCGTCCTAGCATAAGGGGATTCGTTTCTCATTCAACATCAAGGAAAATTTAAGTTTTGATTTCAATATGCATTATATGGTTGAAGTTTTCATCACTCAAAGGAAAAGAGATGGAGAGAGCAATTAAATGTTTTTTCATACTCAATAAAATTGCAAAAATACTTGTTTAAACAAATTCATATTTTTGATTATTTTCACTTACTAACTTTACTAACTTAATATTGTTAAACGTAAATAAGCTACTTCCAAATTTCCTGATAATTGTTTTATAATCATATCTATTTAACTGTTACCATGGTTGCCGATAAAATATCAAATTTTCAAATAATAATAATAATGTCAGTTTATTTCGTATAAAAATACTGTAGCAATATTGTCAGTCAAATCGACTAGCCTGTTATTTGCAACAGGTTTTCAGTCCATTCTTTTTGCAACATTCTTCACAGCAATATTCAAAGTCCTCAAAATTTTTAGAGTTACATACTAACTTCCATTGTTTTGAGTGAACTTTTTCCACACACTTAATATGGAACTTTGCTGGGCACATGTCACAGGACACCCAAGGGAATTTCTTCTTTTTTTTCTGTTCTTCTGAAAAGAAAAAGTGGCAGCCATTGCACTCCCAGTCGTCTTCCGAGCGTCCAGCTTGAGCATCAAGGTTTTCTAAGTTTCCTGAGCGGGTAACGTGATACTCCAGGCGACGGTGGGTTCTTCTTGGTTTCTTAGGAGCAGCAGACGCCTTTTTCTTTTCCATTTTGTTCCTAAAAAATTCCTCAGATGCGCTGGCCCTGCTGCTTCTGATGTTTGCTACATCAGACATAAGCTCTTTCTGTAAATTGTTAGTATTTAGCTTAAATAATTTTCTAATCAATTTTACATACCCGAAACTCTTGTCGCACCAACTCATCCACTGTCACCTCTGAGCGACCTTTGGAGTGGTGCTCAGAGTGTTTCCACCGAAGAATTGGGTGCCTCCTAATAAACCTTTGGGTCCACGACAAGCTGGGCATATTGTCTTTAAAAGTGGTTTGCACCCCTGCGTAATCGAGCACGTCTTTAGTGAGTGTGCACAGTTCCAGGTGGGTCAGGCCATAACCAATGCGTGCAACATTAACGGCGAATTTGACAATTTCCTGCTCAACTTCAGCAGGCACATTAGTAGGCGGACCACGCCTTTTATCTCCAAGGGGTGAGTGGCTCTTTACTCTTCGAAATAGAGTTTGGTGAGGAACTCCATACTTTTGCGAGGCAGCCCTCAAACTCATTCCCTTGTGTATAATGCTTACAATAGCCCTATTCAAATCCGTGGCAGTGTAAGAACGAAGAACGATTTTCTTTGCCTTCTTCTTGGCCGCTTTTTGCACTGCAACAAGCAAATCATCCTCAGCATTGTGCTCCTCCTCCTCCTCCTTGCAATCCTCGGGCTCGGGCTCCTCCTCCTCTTCCTCCATCCCGCCACAATTTGATTCACAGATGCCTATTTTGGGACGCTGAAAAAGGGTTCAATTGAGTGAAACAGTGGTTCATCTATAACTAGACTTTACCTTTTTTGGTGCAGTATTGGTGGACATCTTCAGTTTTCTTTTGTAGCTAAGTGGCACAGGCCAGCTTGCTACTCTTTCTTTGTCACTGCTATCAGTAGTCTCAACGGTTCTTGACTCGGTGCCAATGCTTTCAGTAGAAGAACTTGGGCGCTGAAAAAGGGTAAAATTAACTAAAAGAGTGGTTAATCCAACTAGAATTTACCTTTGTTGCTACATTCTTGAAGGGGCTCTTCACTTTTTCATTCACATTGGTATTACATAGCAAAACAGCACACCCTTCCTCCTGCCCCTTGCCAAGCTCACTATTTTTTAAATTGTTTGGAGAATTGTGATGTACTGGTTCTGTATCAAACGTGAGCTGAGGATAATATATTATATAAGTAATTTGTATGAATGTAATACAACATATAACAATATTATAGAAGTATTTTTATACATAATCTACAAACCTTCTTGCAGCCCTTCTTTGTCGATCTTTTTTTGGCTCTTCTCCCAATCCTCTTCCTTTTTGCGACTTTAGCCATTTTAATCTTCTCTTAAGTTCTCTGCTAAAATCCATAGGTTCACTTTAATTTTTACATTTTAGCATTTTATCAACAAAAAATTAATTTTTAGTTTATTACATTGACAAATTTTGTAAATTTACATTATTTTTATTTGCCCTTTGAATTGTTTGAAATCAAACCAGAGAGAAAGAGGGGCCCAGGTCTCAATTTGTGTGACCTCTTTTAATGAGGGTTAATTTCCCCAAATTAATCAACCCTTGTCGTTCATAACCGAGGCTTCGATAAACCCGTAATCAAACTCGAGTGGGAATCGTATAGTGAAATGAGGCTTAATTTTCAGAATGGGGAAGTTTTCACGAATTACATAAAGAAATGATGATCCGTGAGTTTCAATTTTGAAATTTTCGACCTGGCAACTTAAAGTTTTGAGTAGAAATACAAAGGCGCACAAGCTGGTGTAACCTTATTAGGCCTCGCGCCGGCACACGTTCACGTCCGAATCAAGGAGTTTGCAGCTTACGGCCCGGATTTCACTGGGTTATTTAAGGAATATTTTAAATTTAAGCCTGTCAATGCAATCTCCAGAACATGCTGGTGTTAAAGATAATATAATATAAATATCATTAATTACCGTTTATATCCTACTTAACAAGACCATGAAACATGGCGAGCCTACAGAGAGCGCGCGTTTTCACATTTTTTTCAGCTGATGAATCACTTTTACAGTCGCCACCTCTTAACCAACACTTAAACTTCTATTCAAAACACTCCTTAATACTCAAGGAAAGTAGTGAGGCAAAAAAAATTAATATCATTGCCATCTGTTGAGTATATGTCGCACGAACCACTATTTTGTCTACAAATACGACTTGTCTCTAAACTGTGTGACCACCATATTTTATAATTATAGGGCAACTGAAAAATAACCAGTACATATTATGGAAAAATTAGTTTTCGCCACCCCTACTTTAATAATAATAGGGATATTCTCTTAAGAACTGGCGAGATAATATGCAACCCGGCAGAAACTGTAACTTAACTATGATTAAGACATCTATCTGTCAGCATTGTCTCATAATATCCCACCCTGTATCCTTTTACTAAGACGACTGATCCAGATTTCAGACCAGTAGACAGTGCGACAGTAGATAGATCAGTAAGATCAGATTCAGACTGCCACCCGCCAAAACACGCACCACGCCCACCTGCTAATATAAACAACATGTCAGATGGTAAATACGAAAAAATGAAAACGCCGGCTGAGTTTGAAGATTCTATTAGTAAAGAACTCATCCAATCTTACCGAAATATTGTCCGATCGTATTATGAAAAGGTTTGGAACTATTAAATATTAAAAACTGTCTGTAAACACGCGTTTCGTCTTTTGCACAGCACCTGTACAAATCTGCTGCATTTTGGGCTGACAAAATAATGTGTATTACCAACGATCCGCACGATATTTACTGGAATGCACAGTGTCTTTATCACTTGAGGGAGTTCCAGAGAGCCGCCAATATAATCACAAGTCGAAATTTGCACAAGGTTTGTTTGAAATAATTTCAAGAGGTTGGACCATTAGAGACGCATACAAAATCATGTATGATAATAAACAATTTATTATGTAATATTTTTTATTCTTTTAGACCATTCCTCAATGCCAGTACGTTGCTTCTAAAAGTCTTTTTGAAGCTAAAGAATACCATGATTCGCTGACAATTTTGGAGAGTCTCGAGTTTGATTATACCTTGGCGGGGAAATCTTTTTTGAGTGACACAACAAGGACAGAAAATACAGGCATGGAATGTGTTGAGGTATCAGGTTTTGCTCTGACCTAAAATAAAATCATTTAATTCTCCAATTTGTAGTTGCACAGCGCAATTTTGCTGCTTAAAGCTCAAGTTCTGCAAGCGAATGGGAACCGAGTAAGAGCCTCTGAATGCTATCGTGAGGCATTGCTCACTGACATCAGGTGTCATGAAGCCTTTGATTCGCTGGTTCGCTTACAGATGCTTACTTCTGTTGAGGGTATGTAAAGCTTATTTTAACTTGTATTATTCTGGCAATGAAATTTGTTATGTAATTGGTTACTATCAAGCAAAGTAAAAAAAAGAATAGGCAAGGTCCAATTTTTTTACCTACAGCAAAGAAATTCAATAATTAATTCTTCGCTTTATTTTTGTGATAATCACTATGTCATCTATATCATCTATATACTGCTGTAAAATATGGTAAAGTAACAGTTTCTGCCGGGTTACACATCTCGCCAGTTCTTATGAGAATCCCATGTTAAAGTAGGGGTGGCGAAAACTGTAACTCTGCGGCGAAAACTGTAACTTTTCCATATGTTGGTATTTATGATTTTTTTCACCTTGCATATTATGTAGATGGCTAACCTAGCGACCATGAATGGATTATTTTACAGAACAAGAGCTAATGGATAGACTGGAGAGTCAAATGTCTTCCCAATGCTCAGCAGAAGAGGCGAACATGTTGAGGCTACTGTACCGAGGGCAACTGAAGAAGTATGACAAGCCGAGAAAAGTGCCTGATGCCAGTCCAGATCAGAGCATTGACCACAACAGTACAGCAGACGTCCGATACCTGGAGAGCAATGATTCGCGTTTCCAGTTGTCGAAGAGCCTTGATTGCAAGGCGTGGCATTCTGAAAGACTCTACTACAACTGCGACTATCATCGATGCCTGGAAGTCACTAATGAGTAAGAAATTAAGCAACAAATAATGATGTTTATTGCGTTTTTGAAGAGTAAAAGAAGGAATTTTATGTCTATGAATTGATAGCTCTGGAATCTGTAGGATAAAATTCAATTTTTGCACAATACTGTAATAATGCATTTTAACATAATCTTTTTAAAATTCCTTGCCAGAATATTGAAGTTGGACCCATACCACTTGGGATGTCTACCGGTTCACATTGGATGCTTAGTTCAGTTCAACAAGGCAAATGGTAAGCGCAGCTTTGTTTATTTCCCTTCTTAACATTCATGGTGCTTCAGATTTGTTCCAACTTGCTCACCGGCTCGTCAAATTGTACCCCGAGGAGGCAATATCATGGTATGCTGTTGGCTGCTACTATTTTGTGATTGGTCCGTGAAATAACATAGATTTGCTTGAATTTCATTACACGATTGTCTTAAAAATTATAATAGGTAAAAGCGACCCAGCACGAAGATATCTGAGCAAAGCGACCATGATCGACCAGCTGTTTGGACCTGCTTGGCTCGCATATGGACACTCTTTTGCTTCTGAGAACGAACACGATCAAGCCATGGCTGCTTATTTCAGGGCTTCTCAGCTTATGAAAGGGTATGGTGGACATCATAACAATTCTCAAACTAGAATAAAATTCAAGATATAACAGAACATTTATATTACTGTCAAATGTGCGTTAGTCGCGATTTTCAAAACTGAAAATTCAATTATTTCATGGTTCAAAATTGCGATTTCAGGTGTCACTTGCCATTGCTATATGTCGGCTTGGAAAGTGGTTTGACAAACAACACCGAGTTAGCTGACAAGTTTTTCACTCAAGCGAGAGAAATAGCGCCTTGCGACCCCTACGTTTTACACGAAATGGGCGTTACTTCATTTCTTGATGATGAGTAAGCAAAGTGACTGAAATGCTCCTATCACTCTTCTTATTGAAAAATAGTTTCCAGAATGCGAAAAAGTGCTTTGAGAGTGCTCTTGCGCAAATCCAGGAGAGTGACTCTCGGCGGTTGGAAGAGAACTGGGAACCGCTCTTCAACAATTTGGCTCATGTGTACAGAAAATTGGGTAAACTCCCTGAGGCGCTGCAGCTGCATCAGCAGGCGTTGTCGCTGCAGCCACTGAATGGGTCCACGTATGCGGCAATTGGCCTCGTGCAGATGCTGATGGGCCGATTGCTTGAAGCTGTTGAGTCATTCCACGAGGCGTTGGGACTCAAGCCCGAGGACTCGTTTAGCACTACTATGCTTGGTTACGCCATGGACGCTCTCACCATCGACCCAGTGGATGGTGCTGGTCAACCATTTGAAGGTACGTTCAAACAAGGTTTTGTTATTTAAATTTGCACATAGGAAAAACTAAGCAGCAATGCATTAACTATGTTTGTACTTCGAAGTTGAACTAATAAAAGCCAATTTATCAATATCAGCTTCGGAAACTTTGTAAATAATGATTCATGGCGTTACTATGAAGAGAGTCAAGCTTGAAAGGCTCGCTTGATTTTAATTACATGTATTTAAAAAAACATTTTTTTGTATTAAATTTCGTATATATGCTTAAAACTTTGATCCATGAGAGGTGAGAGTAATAACAATTTTTTACCCATTCTACATTTTCATGAAAACTAGAAATCAAGTTTCATCTCTGGCAAAAAATACTTTGTTTTAGGAGAACCTGCTGAGCTGCCGGCTACTCTGAGGTGTTCTCATCAAATGGGCAGTCCATCTGAACCAATTATGATTCCGCAGCAACCTACTGAAGATCTTTCTGAGTTGAGCATCGAGTATGAGATGCAAGATGCTTCCTCGCCTTAATTTGCCTTTAAAATTCACAATTATGTCAAGTCTGGATTGTACCATTAATAATAAAAAAATATTTAATTTGAATAATAATGTCAAGATCACGTTTCAAGATCATCCCCTTCCCTTGGAGAAATCCAACCAGATGTAGATTATTGCCAAAGTTTGCTTCTTTTTCCATTAAAATCTCTCGAGTAACAGTAGGAATACATCTGCTGAAAACTTTAAGCATTATTAAAGGCAGTCATGCGCAGCTAAAAGCCATAATTCAGAAAGTTCAAAATGAAAAGATGATAATTAGGTGGTTATTTTATTCTATTAGATTTCATACATTTTAGCATTGTCTTAGATAACTACATTTAACCAAGTCATGGCTCTCATTATAGAGCGCATGCTTTGCGTGCACCTGCAATGTGAGAATCTGAGCGATGTTTGGGGTCGAATGCGGGCTGTTTTGCGTCTGCATTTGACTCTCTGTCTCTTGCAATGATGAGTCCATTCGGAATTGGGAGGATTGCGAAAGCTTCTGACTTGCTTCTTGTTGGTTTGCACCTTTCCAGCATGTGGGAATGAATTTCACGGGATGAAATTCTCTGCAGCTTACATAATGTGGCCATGAATTTTGTTTTGGCAGGTACAAAGAACTGCTGATGATGAGGCCTGCGGGGCCGCAACAGCTGCTGTTTGGTACAAAGTACAAGTGCGTGTGATAGAAATTTTATTTTACGATTTTTCGCCTTGTTAACCCTTCCATGCCTGATTTTTTTTTATGTGGGAGTAGCCATTGTAAAATCAATAGAATCGAATTCAGACCACACGCGTGTTATTTTTTTAGTTTAGATGGACAAAATAAAACAACTTCGAGTGGTCAACCTATTTCAAAATTTGGACATTATAAAGTTTACCCTTTTTAATTTGAAATTAATTTTGAAGAAACTTGGGGGCGGCTATCCTTTTCTCATGCAAATTGCTTTATTGTGCGTAATTGGCAAAATTACGCAAATTAGATTACTTTCTATACAATAATGATAGCACTATTAATTTTTATTCAATTTGTTATGGAGATGATGATGATGAGTGTGCCATATGTGGAAAGTAAATAAATTTGACATTATTGCTCGCTTTTGAAAAAAAAAATAATTGTAGACGACAGTCACAAAAAGGTGGAAAATATCAATTAAGAAAAACGGAAATAAGGGCAATTAAATAATGTCCCTTCAAGTATTACGCTGTGCTTACTATTATTTCTGCCTGACAGCGGATAGCGCCGCGCTACAGTGATCTGCATTACATGACTATGTAAAGAGTGATTTCATTTTTTATTGTTCATGACAAAAAATTTAACTTAATGAAAATTTGCAATGATAGTTTGTTTTGATTTAACTTGATTTTCCTCCTTGATATTTGCAGAGAATCAGAGTTTCAAATTCAAGATTATTTATGTTATTTATTATTTGGATCCTTTAAGTCAACATTGTGTAATTTAAAAACTAATTGAAATTTTTGTAGCATAAAAATATCTGAAAACTTCAGCAAAAGTGGTGTTTATTTTATGCCAACGTCAACACAATCATGTGGAATAATTGGTATTTTTTATTTGTCATCGGGAAATTCAGGAAATTCCGCTGCCGCGGCATCAGAACAATGCGAATGCTCGGTTGCCATTGGAAACTGGCATAGGCTGGAGAGGCGGCGGCGTGGCGGCGGCGGCGGCAGAGGAGGGACGACGAGGGGTGCAGGCTGGCAAGGCAAGACACATGCCGGCTCACGGGGAGCAAGCAGAAGCAAGCACACTCTTCTCTCTTTCGACCGCAGTCTAGCAAGCCGATCAGATAGAACTTGCTCGCTCATTCCGACGCGGCCGAGAAGAAAAGCGAGCGAAAGTCCACTTCCTACTGAAAAGGAGAACCTAATAAGAAAATCGGCGCCGTCTATGCTGATTTGCTAGCTCTCAACCTGCACAGTGTGTCATGCCTGCACAGCAAAAGGTACGTTTTCCGATTTTTTAAATTATCAACTTATGTATTACTATTCAACTGTACTTATATTTTGAAAATACTTTAATAGTATCTACATAGATATTTAATTTCGTTAATCTATGCATAGGATTAAATTTTTGCCGAATACATTGCGGTGCTGAGGTTTATGTAAGTTTGTTGTTGTTATATTACTATGTGTGTGTATGTATGTATATGTGGGTCGAGGGCGGTTAGACGGTAACGCGAATGTGCAAGCAAAGTCAGTGTCATTGCTTGTACATAATAGCGATATCCTAGAAATAGCGCTACCCTCGCCGAATTTCACGTAAACATTGGTTACTCGAAGCTCAAACATGAGCGGCTTCCAGAAATTGGTCGTCGTTTTCGCTGAAAGCAGCTTCCCCACTTCTGTCGGGTCCGTGACCCGCATTCCAGGAATTCCCGGCTTCAAGGACGGTGACCCCGTCGTCCTCTGGCCCTAGGCCAGGAAACCGCCTACCCGGACACGTGTGACCTTGCTCTTTCTCAATCCCTTCCACTCCCCTCGACTATTACGCACTTGAGCGAAAATGGCAAAATAGAGAATGAGAAGTGGAACGCCTTGCCCCTTATGCAACGCGCTGCGCATCTGGATTTTCCTGCTTCTAGTGCCGCAGCAGGAATTTCAAGAGCATGCTTGTCTCAATTATGCGGCTTTGAAATAATAATTTTCTCTGCTACCCGTCGGCATCGTTTATTTATGCCCATTTAAACTATAGCTATCTGATTGCATTTTTATTGCAATATTCTGTTTCAAGCTGGCAGGCAGACCCAAGGCTCAATAAGCGAATAAAATCTTCAAAAATTCAAATAAAATTATTTTCGATTTTATGTATCCATGGGATTTGGAGATTTGGACTCATGGTGCGGTATAATTGATAGGTTAGTTACCTACCTGAATTTTCAACATTCTGCCTTCTGCTGATCAAATTATTTAAGCATAGTCAGTTCAGTTCTTAATGAACGAATCCTCATTTAAATGTGTTTTTGGCTCCATGTGTCAAACGTTATCTGAAAAATCTAAAATAGCTCTCATCAAACATATCACTCCCGGAAATTGTTTTGGTGCAAAGTTTGTCAACCCGTTAACTCCATTATGCTCCCTGGTCCTCGATTCTCTTTTCTGATACGAGACAAATCTTTAACGAACGCTTAGGCTCTCTCTGAGATGCCTATGGCCGCCGAGTTTAGTCTTTGACGACATCCCGGATTTTCTGGCATACTTGGCCGGATTTGTGAGATTTTCCTTTTTTTATGTTCCCTTTTATGCATGTGAGAGCAATCAACAATACGACTTCAAATGTGATTAAATTAAATAACATATTATATAATTTTCCTTGGAAACCCATACTAGTTAGATTTTAAATATTTTCGATGGAAATATACCTAACAAATTTTGGTGTCATTCGTTATCTTTTTATCTTAATACAGAATCAGCTGGTTTTACCAATTAGCATCTTTTACCAGACTTGAACTCTGATCACACTTTCCCACCAACCCTCCATCCTCTTCTTCTTTGCCCCAAATATTTGAACTATTAAACTCCTTCAAACAACCTACTCTAAAAACGAAAATTTGTCAACATTGTTAGTGAGCAGAAAAGAGCAAGGGAGAAGCTTATAGTATGCAAATTGCGTGGCGAAGGCTGGACGAAGTTTACCTTTCACCTCTAAACTATCGACCGATTCTCTGATTACACTTTTCTTGCCTTTTCCTTGCTCATCCCTTTGCTAGAAGAAATACATTTTGAAGTTAATCGTTTCAACGGTCTCTTTACTATCATATTTTTCCCGGTCAATTTCAAAAAGCAAAAAAATAATCATTCCTTTGCAAGTATTATTTGTAATTTTTCAGCTCCGTATTTCGCGATGAAATATTTGAGAGTCTAAAGTAGAAGCATTTTGTTATAATAAAAAATGCGAACGATCCAAGTCGTCTGGGAATTTGCTTTTCTTGCTGTGCCGCCTCTTGACAAATCTGGCTGCAATGCTGGAGCCTGGTGAGTCGGCCAATCGAAATATGCCAAAAATTGTTGCCACGCGAGGAGCAATTTGGTCGCCGCCGCCGCCATCGAGAGGAGGAATTTGGCAGCCGCCAAGCCAGGCGAGCCACTTGGCCGCCGCCGCTTCCACTGGTGATTGGTGCGGCTGGCCGCTCGCCTTGCATAAACAACGCAGAAAAAAGACACACAACACCCACTTTGCGAATAAGCCATATTATCGTGAATCACATGGGACGGTATTAATGGCCGCCTGCTATTTATTGCAATCTTGCCCTCCATTATTGCCAGCAGTCGAGACAAACTTATTATGTTTAAATTGTCCTCAACTTTTCATTCTTGCTTTATTGCTACTCTCACTGCAAGCTGTAATCTCATTTGAACTGCTATTCGTTTTTTATTTGTTTATAGTGAGCCTAGGTTGTTAAATTTAAATTAATTTAAATTTAATTTCCTAACAAATGCTATCTTAAGAATATCTCCGCACTCTTACTCTTTATCTGATCTCTTAACAAAGCCCTTTCACTGAAAGCCAAGTACTATATATTCCCCTTTGAACTGAGGTATGGAAGCTGAAGCAATTCCGCTGCCTTTTGGATGGTGCACCGTGCACACTGCAAAGTGTATTTGCTATTTCACGCGAATTGCACCCCTGGTTAGCAACTACTGGCAGGCCAAAGCCGCCCTCTGTCGCGCTGTCGCAGAAAATTTAGCGGCTCGTTGTCGCTTGTATACATTCGCAAACACGGCCGATTACTGGTCTAGTAGCGCTGAACAACCCTGGCTTCAACGAGCAGCTTGTCGATTATTTTACAAGCGTGCGTTACATTTACATATGCATGCCGTTTTGGAATCCTTAATTCAGAGCTCAAAAATCCCAATGTGGTATTTTTAATAATTGCCTGCGAATGAAAGTTATTGTGGCCTAATGTTATCTTTACAGTGAAGGGAATTTAAATTTTACTAATTATTCAGATTTTGAAAGGTACTCTGCAGTGCACGATTATCACAATTTTTAACTAACAATTGAATAATTGTTTAAAAAATATATTTGACCAGTCAGTAACTGGGTTGCAACAATAACGCATTTTTTGTAATAAAATGCAGTGCAGTAGTAAAAACGTTTTTTTTTTTCAATTTTTGCCAGTTTCTTGCAGGCCATGTTTGCACGTCATATTAAATAATTTACGTATTATTTGCTCATGACCTCGAGTTGAAAATTTGTCAGAGAAGAAATGTATTGAGAAATTCAGACAGAAAAGAAAAAAAAGCCGCACATATGAGGAAATACCGCGAATTTAAGATTTTTCCAGGCGAAAATTTCTTGCGCAAGAAATTAGTGTAACCCGTTAAAAACCAGTGATGAAGAAACCGGGTGGTAAGCAAAAAATGCAACCCTGGTCAGTACAAAGGACGTTCCTGACAGTTAAACTCCAATATTATTTGGTAATTGAACCATGTGATAATCTTGAACTTCAGGGGTCCTGACGAAGATAAAAGAATGTCCTATCTTTTCTTAACAACTAAGACCTTTGCCACCCTTAGTTATGAGTTATGAATTACGTGTATCTCGCTAAAACGTGAACGCAACCTGCTTAGCATTTGTGTCACGCAGGTTGCATACGCTTGTCATGTTCGCTTCTACACCAAACACAACCAATACCTTCCTTTATTTGTTGATAATTCTTGGTAAATCCAACCCTCTTCACACTCCTCAGGCATAAACTTAACTGCCACTAGTTTAATGGAGATTGCACTTAAGTTGTTTTTTAAGTGCAGCAGCTACTTCCTCCCCACCTCCCCAACTATTTCAAGGTATTAGGTACCACGTTTTTGACCGTGGTCATTGGAGACAAGTATCCAACCCCATCGAGTCTTTTCGTCTTTTGACTAAAAACGCACCTCTTTGACTATATTGGACGTAGCATGCTGGCGATGATGCAGCCCGGGATGCAGTTGGCGCGTTGCAGTAAGTTTATAGCAAATAATTTCGTTATTGCTATGGGGGAGGGCGCATCCGGGCGGGAAGATGCTGCTGGCGGCGTCGGCGGCGGCAAGGGCGTGGAGGCGGCCGGGGTGGGGGTGGCGGTGCAGTGCTGGAAGTGCGGTCGGGTGCATTTTGGGGCGCGGCGGGGGCGGCGCATTTGGTGCATGGCCCTAATGGCACTGACCTTTACCACTGTCTAGACGTCTAGACTCCGGCACATAGTCAAAGCGGCAGCCAGACAACAGGTACTCGCCCTAGCTGGCTCGTTTTCGCCTGCTCACCACCGCACCGTCGTCGCTAGCAGCAGCAGCAGCAGCTCGCATCCCCTGCAATTTTGTGCAAATAGCAGACGGCGGGCGAAACGAATCAGCCGAGCCCGAGCAGTTTCCATGCGCCGGCCCGTTTTTCCACCTCTCGCTCCACGCGTATTTGCCATGCAAATTTATTCCACTTAATAATGCACGCGCAAATCCTGCTTATTTGCTGCCGTGTGTTTTTGCGCTCGCAATCGCTCGCAAAAACGTCCGCCCGTTTTTCGTTGGCCGCTCTCAAAGTTCCGCCGCCGCCGCTCTGATGCATTATTGCATATTTAATCTCGCGCTCATTCTTTCTACCGCTTCGAAATTGTGATTAGAATAAGCCTTTAATGCGTATCACAGATTTTAATTAATTGCGATGCCACTATCACGTGCATTAATACCAACGCTGAGAAGGTCTGCTCGTGGAAAGTGGTTGAGGGCTGAGGGCTTGAATTATTTTATGAGGGCTTAACGACTCACCCCGGGATACGGAATTAATTTTGATTGTCCTCTTCGCCAAGCAAATTACTTTTTTACTAAGTGCCTCAACAAGCGAAAGTTAAGCTCCCAACAGTGGCCTAAATGATGATGGTAAAAATTAGTTACCTTGTATTTTGTCCTAAATTTTCTTTATAGCTTTCAGAGCGAATATAATATAAAAATTGTCAACATTGCTAAAAATGGTGTGATTGGCTAAACAATTGTTGATTGCGTATACTTTCTGACGTCGATAGTTATTTCCTAAACTTGTTTATCTGCCATCAATCCATCCATAAAATACGTTTAAAAATAGAGGTTTGATTTGATAAGGAAAGTTTTCTCTCTCATTTCGTTGAAACCAATCTGCTGTTTTTTTCTGACATTAGACATATGAGCTTTGTTATTGGTAGAGCTAGAAAAGTTCTGGTCTAGCAAAAGTTTCAGATTGTGCAAACTTCGAGACGGAAAATCTCGCTACACTTCTAATGAACATTATTTGAGGCTTATTTTCCCACTCCGATCTGCCAGACCCAACGCAACTGTGCGCCGTTTCTATTCCATGGGCGCCTTTTGCTTTTCCAAGCAAACTAAAGCAGATTAACGAGTGGCAACACTAGACAAATAAACAGTTTCAGAGTGCATTATCAACGCAGCCAGGCAAACCTGTACTTTTCCGCCGACGCTGCAAATAATAGCAAAAAACAGTTTGCATACATACGTGCTCTACCTTTTTCTGACCGCTTAAAGTTTCCCTTTAACCAATCACGCCGACGTGTAAAAATTTAGCCGTGCGTCTGTTCCGTTTCGAAGCGAGTGTGCATCCCGCATAACCACTGTGTTGGTTTGAAACAAGCGGCTTTCTCATTACGGCCAAAAAGGGAAATTTCGCATTTTGTTGTCAACTCGTCACTCAAGCGCGCTTTGAAAGCGTTTCGCCTCCCTTGTATTTGTACGCCCGTCGACTGAGTGAGGGAAGTCTTTTTTTTTCAAAGTGCCGCTTCCCAGGCCGCTATCCATATTTAATGAACTCGCAACGGCGGCACAGGCAGTTATGCAACCTGCTCGCCACGGCCGACATCCAACACTTCAGCATTCAGTGCGCGCACACACACACACACACACACACCGGCTAAATTAATAATTTAATAACGCGATAATTACGTATGACGAGGCTCTGTAAAACGCAGCGTTTGCAGCGGACGCACGTCCGCCATGTATTTCCGCCGGCCGCAAACTGCTGCAGATTTGGAAAAGAAAGGGGTCTCTCTTGTAGAAAGCGTCGTCGCACAAAAGACACCTTTTTGTTTGTTGCCAACAGTTGCAATTTTTGTCGCTAGCAGCTTGAGTAATTTCTGTTGAGAGCAACATAAAGGATTCTGAGGCGACTTTTCTACTCTGCTTCACAAGTCTTCTTAACAATGGACTTTTGTGTGGAATCATTTTTGAGGTCGGCGTGACTAGAAGTATTTTCTTTGAAATGAATTCAAATGGAGTAGGTGCTTGCTTGGCTCGAAAGTTATCGCTGCCTCGAAAGATTTCATTCTCAAGGAATCATCGGCTTTCGCTCTGCCTGGCTGTGCCATATAATTATTCTGTAGCAGACTCTAGCAAAAATCGTTTTCAACATTGCTTATGTAGCCATTCTTGTTTAAAAGATTAGGCGACTAAAGTTACACGTTCATGCATTGTTGGAGAAAATCCAACGAAAAAAACGTTACTCGATCATCTGCATAAGTAATAAAATTATCCGTGACAGTTAATATTTTTTATCAGTAAACCTGTTGGTTCGAATTGTTATGGCATTCTTAGGAGTGTCGAGGCAATGGGAGATATTTGAGCATTTCTGGGATCTGTTACTGGCTGCCTAATGTCAGAAATGGCAAAAGGTGGTTAATTTAGTAACTCGCAATGGTCAAATAATAGCTCAACGGGCTAGAAGGCGCACTGGCACCGACTCGCCACTTACTGGTTTTTGCACCTTTCCAGCGGCTTTAGGGACGTGTGGCGTTTCAACAAAAGACCTCTGTGCGGGGAGGCGAAAAGATGGCCACATTGGACCCAAGGTCCTCTGCGGCCACGGCTACTCTAATCTTGTGCTATCTGCTCTGCGGTGCTATTGGGACCCGGTGAGCTCACGGGATTGTGCAGAGGTTAAAAAATAGCTCAAGAACCAGCCTGAAATTGTTTTACAATTAACTGCTGCCTAAAATAGTAAAGTCTTGTCATATAATCAAGTTTTACTAAAAAAATGGCAGGCAAAAACTTCTTCGTTTTATTCATAACCCATGTTACTGATATAAAAGACGGTTTGAATATTAATCTCATCTGATAGATTTTGGTTTCTTCACTTACTAACTTATGGATGAAATTAGCAAGTTTTATCAGGGTTCAGGACCGACATTTGCTCCTCTACGGAGCACGTCATATTAAGAGGCGAAACCATACCAGGCATATTAGGGTATGGCTCCTTCCGCTAATTATTTTAATAGAGCGAGCTGAGCGAGTGAGCATGAGAGCCGGCGACTCCATCAAGCCACTTTATATTTGCCTTTAATTAGGCGAGTGGGTTTGCTCATTACGCCGAAACGGCAACCTTGGCAAACAAATCGCGTTTCAGCACATTGAACACCGGTGAACATTTGCGCACGCAGTTTTTCCACAAGCCGACGCCTCTTGTTTTCGTATCACCATGAATGGGCATTAATGAAAATTGATCGGGAGTCGCGTTGTTTTTTTGTCTGAAGCGGTTCATTCATAAAGATGAGTATGCGTCGGTCTGTCTCTTTCGTGTTTTATCTCGCATCGCACTCACTCGCTCGCTCCCTTCTTTGCGCTCTCGACTTTTCCACCCGTTTGAACATCGCACGTGTGTGTTGCTGGCTTTGCCTTTTTCCAACCACCGGCGGAGGATATTATGTAACATGGCCCATTAACACGAGCCACCAGGGTCGTCGTCGAGTTCATTCATTCGCCGTCAACGAGAAATACACAAACAACAAAGAGAAAGCATGTGTGGGCCGAACGTGCCCACACATGTTTAAGAATAGAGTCACGTCAGAAAATGACATTAATGCAATAACCAAAGTTGCAATGGGTGCTTTTAATTTTTTCCCTTTCGTCGCTCGAGTTAGAAAAATGAATATGAGTTGACGCGCTTGCTGTTAACAAAACAAATTTGGTTGAATTTACAAATGAAATAAGATGCTGGTTAAAAAAAATGCATTCAGAGAATCAATCTTCCTCAAATTTGAGCAGCGGGGAAAACACTTTTACGGCGTTCACTGTTGATAACCTTATAAACCTCGTCAAAAGCATGTGCATAAAATGTGAGGCGAACTGTGAAAAGCCTATTTAACTTCATTTCATTACTCTCGCCTCAATTGTTTTGAATTAAATTGGCCAGAGCTTAAACAATTGATAAAATACCAAATCGTATGAGTCCCAGATATTCTGAACTTTGCATTAATTGAACACTAATTTACTTAAAATATAAACGTTATGTTTATTCACAAATTAGTAAAAACTTCTGAACGTCTAAAATTTTAAATTTTAATCAATTTAAAATATATTTTCTCTCTTTTGATACGGTTAAATGGTAGGCGCAACTTTCGATTTCCAGAGGCTCTTTTCTCTTCTCACGTCTCGAGCGGAACTGGCCGTGTATCGACCCGCTCGCATCTACATTGTCTCTGGCAAACAATTTCATCCAAATCGTCCGACCAGCAGATATATTCTTCGCGCCCGGAGCAAATAAATCCAATTCCGGCGTGACACTTGCCAAATTTATGCAGGCGAACGTATTTGTCGGCGGTGGCGGACGGACGGGGACGAACCGGACGCACAGATAGACGGAGTAGCTGGCGGGCGAGTGGCATGGCAAGCGGGCACTCTAAGAATCTTTCTTTTGCTCACCAACGGACCGACCTACCCACTGGCGGCACAGAAATCAAAGAACGTGTGTGCACACGCGTACGAGTAGGGTGAAAAAGCGAAGCAAAAAAGAAGTAAGAGTGGTCCTTTTAGTCCATATAGAATTAGTTCCCCTCAGACGGCCGTATTTGCAATTTAAGTTTGGCAAACACACACGGTGAAAAAGAGCTGCGGCGGAGAGAAGAGAGCAAATTGACTCTGGCCCTGGAAAATCGGCGGGGGCGGACAGGCGCTATATTTAGCTGAATCGGCGGGCTAGTGACGTAGGAGCCAGCCTGCGAAGGGCTCTCTCTTTGCTATATAGGTTGAGTCGCACGTTGCACTGAGAACCGCGGAGTTAAACTTGTTTGCGCAGTTCGAAAAATTGACAATCATGCATCAGTCGATAGATATTAATTTTTATTATAAAATCGTGTGATTCAGAAAAATAAATGTATTTTACGCAAAATTATGTGATTTTATCATGACTCATGACTAACTAAGATATTTGTGTAAGGAATCGATTGCTTTCCCCTAGTCAGAAAGGAATTTGAGAAATAAAAATTTTGACTGTTTGATGCTTTGCGCCAGATTACCAATCTCAAGTTTTGAGGTTTTATTTTCTTAATAAACAACAGGCTTATTACGAAATGTCCAATTCACATCTATTCTTCATGGACATATAACGTACTTTACGTTGGAAAATGCGTGGTATGGCGCATTGAGATGACGAGACCGCAAACCTCCCTTCACCATGTCTAGGTTGAATAGAGACGCGTTTTTCCAGCAGCTCGTATCTCGGCAGCCCATGTTATTAAATTTACCAGGCAAGGGCATTGTTATCGCGGCGGCGAGCAAACTTCCTATCATCTTCAGCCGGTTGCCGGCAAAAAATTAATTTTCCGCGGAGCTGGCTCGTCTCGCGCAGAATCTCCTTTTCTGTCTGGCTGAGATGGCGCCGGGGACTACTTTTCTCTCGCCAGCACACACGCATTGCTGTGCGTTTAAATTTATTTCAAGATTCCTAAGCGCATCGTCATCGCCTGCTTGGGTGCGACACGGAGTTATATTTGATGAATGGAGAACCATTCCTGCTCGGGCTTGTTTCAACGTCGAAAGTAAATAGTGCTTGCAGCAAATCTCAGGGCGCTGGCGTGTGATCTGCCTTCAAGGACCGCGCCAGCTAAATTGACCGATTAATCGGGTTTATCTTGCTTTCGCAGTTGCGTTTCACACGGGATATCCTGACGCCCTACACCTATCTTGTTATTGGATGTAATGCAGCAAGTCCTGACATCCATCCCTGTCGCATGAGGAGTTTAAAGTAACTGAGTCTCGTATGCTTTTTTACTTGTTGTTAGTCCTTGCTTTGAAAAGTCATGCTTTATATAATCAATGTTGCCTACAAAACTTAGCTGAAAGTTTAACCAATCTGGTATGCTCCGCCAATTCTTTCTTAACTTCCGCTCGAAAATCTTTAAAGAAGGCCAATTGAGCCTGAATGCGAACGGCTTAGAATGGCACAACCGGCAATGCAGGGATACAATAGGAGAATTTCTGGTATTGAAACTGAAGATCCGGTTGGGCTGATCCCTGTATGTGCGATTCGTTGGCAATCGAACTGCGCCCTCACGCTCCAACGACGGTAGCAAAGCCTTACGAAACTTGTTCTTTTGCCGAGCACGTAGACAAATTCTGTTGGTAAGTCCAGGGCAAAAGACGGCCGAAAGACATGCACGTAGTTCGCGAGAAGTGCTCATTTTAATAGGAGTCGATCGCTTCTCGCAACTTTTGTCACTCGCACTCGCGCATCGAAGCAGTTTTCTGTGCTTGGCA
The DNA here is from genome assembly GCF_949628265.1 of Cloeon dipterum. Classification (NCBI taxonomy): domain Eukaryota; kingdom Metazoa; phylum Arthropoda; class Insecta; order Ephemeroptera; family Baetidae; genus Cloeon; species Cloeon dipterum. The sequence goes on from NC_088787.1 coordinate 27,691,931, forward strand.
AGCAAGCGTGCCGACGAAGGGTTGCCGAGTTAAATCTGGAGGACGTTAGAAGAGCCGCAAAATCGATGGCATTGTCGCCCGGCAGCCGCCTTAATATACTCGCTCGAACCCGGGCTGGCTCCAAACGTGACTTGGGAAATGTATTTTCCGCGAAATCCCCACAATGGGAATGACGTATACACACTCTGTACCACTTGTCTCGCTCGATCTGCATGGGTACGTACAGACGGAACACTCTCGGCGCGCAAGCGAGCGGGAAAGCGTATTATCCTAAAGTCAACCGGCACGCAAATTGCAATTATTAATGCTCGGGCAGCCAAGTCGAGGGCCCTTTTTCGCCACTTTTTCCTCGTCTGTGCTCGAGGTGCTGCGTCGCCGCCGCGCCCATTATCTGATTGAAAAGGGACGACTTGTTGAGCCTGCGAGAGGCCGTGAGAATTTTCACCACCCGCCTCTGCTCGCGCCCTTTTTTCTCTTGCTCGCTGCTCGCTCGCCCGCTGGAGCCTGCATTTTATTGCAGAGATGAGCTGGTGCTATTGGAAAGTACGTATACGAAATGGGTAGGTTGCTGCGTTCTACGCTACTTCAGCTCGTTCTGATGCCCTTGGTAAATCGTCGCATTACGTGAGGATATCCTTTATCTATCGCTTAAATAAATTCATCTTAAACCTTGTATTGAAACCTGGTTTACGACCTGTTTGAAATTTTCTAGACATGGAAAATTTAGTCGATCAACTATTTTTTTCTAAACCCTGTAGAAAGCAACAGAATTAGTTTTTTCTCTAATGCATTTTAAATATTGTCTCTCATGCAAAATATTCACACCCCTTTTATTAAAAAAAATCCGATCGCATCAACCACCTTCTACCCTCCAAAGGGCTTGAAAATTTAAATTTATACCAAGACAAGCCAATGTATCAATAAGAAATTGTAAACAAATGCATATTCTGCATACATTTTGGCTTCCAATAAGAAAAGACAAAATTTTTAAACGAAAATTAATGGAATCTGAACTTTTAATCATTTGAATAATTACATGTTGTATTTTTTTGGTCTTGAATTCTACCTAAACTATTACAAATTCTAAATGTAAAATGTAGCGCTGAAGGTTCTTACATTTAATTTTAGTCAGTTATCTTAATTTTTTTAGTCGCCAAAATGATATTAGTAAACGAATCTATCAAGTGCTGATTACAAATCATTAAATATTTTTACACTTCATAATGCTATAATGCAAAATTTCAGCTTTTAGTGGGTTTCAGCCAGTATTTGTCTTTGTCAATGAAAAGTGGAGCAATTCTGGAAAAATGTGAACATAGTCATGATTTGTTCAATTTAGATTCAGAAACATCTATATCCTACCCGAAAAGGTATTGGTTACATGCTTAGCGGGTTAGGATATTTATTCCTATTGTTTTTTTTATCACAATCCTTAACTTAATTTATTTCGTGCATTACAATCTTTAAAACTCTAGGGTTGAGGAAAAAATCAGGGATGAATAATTAATGGGACCCTTCATCAGAATAACTAATTAAAAGAGGATCAACCTTCTATCGCTAACGTCATCATTCCATCAACACACTTGACTGGAGTGAAAACTTTCCTGATTGCGTTTCTAAATCACCAATTAAAGACGACTCAAGCCTTAAAGCTAAAGCTGCTAAGCTTAATTTTCCACTGTTTTCCCATTGCTAAATCTCAAGCTGCGATCTTTTGATGTCCTACGCGCTCGCAAACTTGCAACTTGCGTCCGTGCAGACACGAAGCGAAGATTTGATTTAATTTTACGACGGCACGGTGCTTGGCCGTTTGTCGCCTTGAAGCTCGACTCGTCTGTATTTTAAAAGCGACGGTGGGCACTTCTCGAGCGCCGTCATCTATCAAGATAAATAATGAGACCGTTGCACTCTGCTGACGTGGTGTGTGTAGTGTGTACGCTTGAAGCTACCCTGCGAAAAATCTTCATTAGCCAATAATACCAATGATAATTTAATCATAAGCATTATTGGAATAATGTTAATAAATGATGAATAAAAAATGATTGCAACACAATGTTGTGGTAATATTAAAAAAATAATGAAAAACAAATGTAAATAAGTTATTATATTAATCTTGTTTTAATATTACACCAATGTTAATTCAATGATATCAGTGCGCATGCGTGAATGCGTGCGCATCCACGAGTCGCAGACTCTGCTACTTCTTCCGCCATCACCGCATCAAGAAACAAACACACTGAACGGCTAACGGCTACGCTACGCGCAATTTTCGTTTTGTTCTTCGTTCTGCGAGTCGTTCGTCTGCTCTTAAGAGTTTAAAATACACCCATGTAAGGATCCTTGATGTTATCAACACACGCACCGTTCAGCAAATATTACAGGTAATGAGAATTATTCGTTTTTTACTTTGTTTTCATTCCAATTCGCGGTTACAAATTTTTAATGCTGCAAGCAGTGAGAAAACGAGTTCATGGCTTTGATAGAACATGAATTTTAATGCAATTTTTCGTTGACAGGCCGGGCGAGGTTGGCTTTGACCCTGTGGAGCAGACGAGCAGACGATGAACGAGCTGGAAGATGGACAAGGACAATGCGCGGCCTGACAAGAAGATGGCGAAGTTCGTCGGCTTTGAGCCGGGCCGCTTTTCACATCGCCGCCCAATGCCCAAGGACATCCACGACCCGCACCCGGTTTACCTTGTGGACTTTCTCTTTATGTTTGCTGCCCTATAATCGTCTTTTCTGATCGAGAACTACCCTGGCTCATCCATGAACATCCACCTTCCACGAAAATTGCCCCGCGTACCGCCACACCAAACTACTTTGGAACTCATAATAATTAATTTTATGTCCTTGTCATGCGTCTGTGCAGAATTTCATTTGTATTCACCCGGTATTTTTCTCCACTGGTTTTTTAACTGCTGTTTTAGCAACTCAATTTTTACCAATTTCTTGCGCATTAAATGAACTTTTGTCATTTCCTCCTTGGTATTAATATTATATAAAATTAGAGGTCGGAGTGGTTAAAATTTACATGTAGATATTTCCTTTTAAATTTTCATTTGCCTCAATTTCTCAATAAATTTATCTCAGACAATTTTTCTAGTCGCGTGAGCAATTTAATTAGAAAAATATTGAAAACTTAAGTGAAAACATGGCCTGCATGAAACTGGTGAAAATTGATTAAAAAAACCTTATTGCTACCACTTCACTGCATTTTTTTTTAATTTGGGCGTTTTGGAACCTTTGGTCCTTGACTTAAAAAATATTAATGACTTGTATGAGCACTGGCACCAAAAAGGGCGGTCAGAAATTGATTAGTCATGTGTGCTAATGGCCTGAACTTTACATTATACAGAGCCGCCATTATTGTTTCCAATTTTTATCACTGTCAATGCGGCCCGTCGGGCCGAACGATTTGACAAAATCAAACGTGACACTAATTAAAATTAATTTTGCATTTAAATTTTTCAAAATTCGTTAATAACAAAGCTAGAACTGACAGTTATTATTAAATGCCAAAATAATTTAAATTAGTGTGTCACTTTTGATTTTGTCGAATCGTTCGGCCCGACGGGCCGCATCGACAGTGACAAAAATGAGAAACAATAATGGCGGCTCTGTATAATATAAAGTTCAGGCCATCAGCACACATGACAAAAGTCCCTCATCAATTTCTGACCACCCTTATTCATGCCAGTGTCGACGTCGCTCTGTGTCCCAACAGGACGACGATTCGACTAAGTGGCCAACATGTATTATGTAGTGCTGATTTTAATTATTTCCCTACTTAAGCCCAACGACTTTGTCTCAATCCTGGCTGTGCACTTAAATGTATATTGTAAAACTAGAATGCTGTGACTAGAGAGAAACCCAACTGTTTTATGTGAAATGATGTGTAAATAATTTTTTATAAGTTATATAACTCTTGTGTGACTTAAAAGTGTTACAATAATATGTCTAGATATAATAAAAAAATAAAATAATTAAATAAAACTATGTATCTCATTCAGAAAACCCCTAATTACCAACATTCTACGGAAATTAGGACATCATTTAATTTTCATTTGAAATTAATAATAACGCAATGATAGTGGCCAATATTGGTGCCAATATTAGAACAATATTGAAAAAAGTCACATTTTCACATTGATATAACATTAGACGCCAATATTAAAACAATAATGGTTATTGGGAAATAATGTTACCCCAATATTAAAACAATGAAGATTTTTCGCAGGGTACTCTTCCGGACGCGTCCACCCATGCACCAGAATCGAGAGAATTGCCTTGCCGCCTTAAAACTGGAATGCACCAACCGAGAAATCCCAGACATAGATAGCTGCCACGAATAGTTCGGTCTGTGCCAAAGAATGCCGACTTTGCGTTCCTTGGGAGACTGATTATCAGTACGATCTTCATTTAACCTTGATCGCATAAACTTACTATATAAATGGCACAACTATTCGATTACATAAGATATTTGATGTATTTTATTTAAAGTCAGTTAATTAATAGCTTTGTGTAATTCATCTTACATAATTACTAGTTCTATACCCGATTGTTCTGTGGAAGTCAATATCAAGTGTTGATTTCACGACTGCTCCGTTCTAAATTTTTAGATGAGTAGTTAGAAATATACTTACCAACATGAGTGATAAAATACCTCTCAGTAATCAACGTTTTCAATTTTTATAGGCTTGGATTATTTTTCATATAAACAATTATTACTAAATAAATCTCAGGTGCTTGTCATTTCAAGTACTTCTGGCATTTCTGTGGCGGATATTTGCTTATTGCTGTTGGCCTCGTTATTATGTGAAGTATTACATTACAACAGTCATCTAGTCTCATCTTGCCCGGAGTCAGCGGAAACTCCGTCTCTGTTGAGAAAATAAAAAAGGCCACGTTTTGCCTCGACCTTTTCCTATGATGTGTCTGTCATGGGGGAAAATCAATATAGAGTCGCATGCTGGTTGCTGCGAAACACATTCTGCCACTTAGCAGCTGTGTTAGATAAGGAATGAGTTGTCGCATTTTGCTGCCAGCTTTTTCGCCAGATCGAATGGTCGGTCGCGGGCAATTAAGACGAGATCTGCGCGAATTTACGAGCCGTTTTCGCCGCTCGCCATTTTCATACCAAATGAAGTCGTAAATCAAGCTCAAAACATCAGCGTGCGATTTATTTCCCAGCGTCACGTCCCGGAAAACCGAGCGAGCCGAAAAGTTGCTTGGGAAATCCACGCGCGACGTACGTTCATATTTTCGTGGACCGCCTGCAGTGCAGGCCGTAGGGATGAAAGCGCGAAACACCTGTTTCTAAGCTTTCTACACGTGAATACAAAAAAGACTCTTTGGCACAAAGCTGCATACAAATCGGAATTTTGCGTTCCCTGCCGTTTTAAACGATCTATTCATCATACATGTTTGGTTCTATAAGAAATATATACTATAAGAAACTATAAGAAATATTTTTGTATCAAGTTTCAATTTATTAAGTTGCATAATCATTAGCAACTTTCACTCATCGAATAAAAAGTTATGTACCGCGACCAATGACTTAAAACAATAACTAAAAGGAATGAATTGCTATAATTGTAACGCCGTCTTAGCTATCAATAAAAAACTTTTGGATCAAACTAAAATCCATTACTTTTTAACTTGGGCAGTGAGATTAAGACTCTACGTCCTAGCAGGAGGACTTCGGCCCGCACACTTAAGGTGGATCCGCTGATGCTATTGCGCACACATAACTAGAAATGCGGTATCCGTCGCGGCTGCCACCACCGCATGCAAAACTGCAGACAAAAGATTACGTTTCTGACAAAGTCTGTGCTCTCGCGCCGCCAGACAATAAGTGCAGAAAAAGCGGCGGAGATGAGTGATAAATTGCTGTGGGCGCGCGCGAATACATCGGTCGGTTCTGCTGCTTGGTAAGTACTGTGCCCCACGAATAGCACACGCCGGAGATAATAAAAAGCGGTCTGCGAAGTTACTTGCTCTTTGGCTGCCGGGAAAGCAAAACGAAAAGCAAGCCAGCCGCCTGCCGCTTGCATGAATATGCCATTCGCTACGGTAAAGACTGCCGCCACTGCGCTTTAACTCTCGGATTTGCACTCAAAAGGTCGCCTCCCTTTCCCTGAAGCGTGGACGAAGTTTTCGTTTTTCTAATTCGTCTAATCATTCCAGCTGAAAAAGTGATAATTTACTCCGCTCTACTCTGCTATAAAATCTTATTTGTTTCTTGCTAAACAATGTCGTTTTTGGGTTGAATGCTGCTTGTTTATGAATTAATTTATCCAGTTAATAGCTGACCAGCCATGGCCAATTATTTATTAAGTTTTGCTCCTTGCATGCAAGAAAAATTTAAACTATTCGTGATGAAGGAGTTTAGTACAAAATGTTGTGCTGTGTTGTGGGAAAATTTGCTCCATCCTAAAAAGTTTCATTTCCTTAACGTTTAACATTGAAGACGGTTCATTGATTTTTGCTGTTCCGGTCGGAGTTTCCACGACAGATCTTTTCAATCCACTCACGGACGCAACGGTCCTTTTTATTGGTTTTGTATGTATTCAGCTTTTTTGACTGATAGAGATAACGAGGGTGTCCCTCAGTGTGTGCCAACGCAAAATCTCTCTCTTTGTGCAAAGCGTCAACCTGGTCGTGATCGTGCAGGCCGCGTCAAATTCCCACCGGAGCCTTGGTGGCAAACCGAAACCAGACGGCCAGCAGGAGTCTTTGCCTGGCCCATTGGGGACCGCCTTTGGTTAACAAGAGTGACCGGAAAGGTCGAATGGCGTCTATTAGATTTTATGCTGCTGGCGCGACCGCCAATATTAATCATCGACCTTCGTTCGTCCGTCCTCTACCGTCTGACGTGAATTCTTTATGCTCTCGTTCGATTTCCGTTGCGGCCTCTTTCAAAGAAATCATGAAAATTGTTGGCAATATTATTGATTTTTATTCAGATATAGCTTTTGTTTCTCTTTCTTCAGGCAAGTTTGTTGTGTAAACAATAAACTAGCTGGCAAAATCGAGCATGAATATTCAGCTGAGCAAGCGCGAACGCTGCACAAATATGGCACACATTAATTACGCGAGCAAGTATCAATAGAGGGCAAAATCCAAGCCACCACTTTTCCATATTTTATGCGGATCGTCGGCAACCCCTGGCGGCGGTGGCCGCCCCCACCCGGTTGCATGCACTGGCGCGAGTGTGCAGTGCATCGGGCGGCGCCGTCTCGCCACATTTGCAAAAAGCGGCACCACGTGGTTCTGGGGTGCTAGACTGTCGGTTCGTTCGTTCGTATTGATCGGCTCGAGTGGCGACTTTTATGTGTGTTGTGATGATGAGAGCGCCTCTCGCCGCTATTTTCCAAGCAGCCGACGCGCAAGGTTAAGATCAATCGGCGCCAATTTCCATTAGCCGCATGGCCGAACGTGCGAATTCGGTTGACAATGAGCCTTCTCAGGCGTTGTGTGTGCGCGTCGATTGATTGGTTATAATGCTGATGGTTCGTTCCGTCGGTCAGTTCGTTCGTCGGGGCCGACCGCCAGACGTGACCTTTCGCCACCGGGAGCAGCAGAACACCCCCACCCCACCCACCGGTGCCCCTGACTTTTGATCTCTGCAACCGCGCGCGCGACTGGAGAACAACAATTCATCCCGTTCCGTTTCTCTGACTCTGTGTATATGCCAAAGCATGTGTGCGTGCCACGACACGGCCTGCCAGGGGATGTGAAAAACAGCAACTCTCAGCCTTTTTTTATTGATAATGTTGGCATATTAAATTTAAAGTAACCAGTGCAGGTATTATTATAGTAGTCATATTTATGTAATGGCACCAATAATAAAGTATAACGAGATAGAAAGCGTATTCAATGTTGCTAATATCTTTGAAAGTTTTTCATGCCTTTTATTGTAAGCACCCATTATTACTCTTCCGTCAGCGATATTCACTCACGACCCTTCAGAATTTGCGTTTTTTATTCGCTCTGCGTTAAATAAAAAGCTCGTTATATGGTAATACGCCCTTTGTTGTCCAGCGTAGTTACAAAAAATTGCTACGAGCGGAGCTTTCGTTGGCTTGACTCGGGTTTGCATGCACCACACGAGGCATATTTTCCGATAATGACCAATTTCTACCGTCGCGGTTGATCTTTTTATGGCTTGTTAAGAGCCCTTTTGTCGTGGCCAACGACTCTTCCTCTTCTTCATACGCATGAACAAGAGCGTGTTCTGCAAATTGATTTCGGGGGGCGTACGCAAGAAGTCATTATTGCGATACACAAGTACCGTTTGTAGATGTTCGATTTCGCCAGTCGTAAAATGTTTCTATGGAGACGCACGAAGCGAAATCGGACAAAGGAAAAGCAATAAAATTAATACCTCTCATGCCGTTTCAAGCGCACTGGTCATTCCAGTTCGTGTTCAACTTAACCCCAGAATTGTTATTGTTTGTGGTTTGGCATTTCAAACTGCAAAGCAGAAATAACTTATATGCGCAATGACAGAAAAATAAAATGATAAACTTTCTCACTCTCATAATGATATAAAAATAATGTAGGTGTGTCAAATTTATATACGTCTCTGGTTATAATTAAAAAAAATGCAAAAAAACGAAGTACTAATATTCAAACTAATATGACATCTAACAATATTTTGACTCTAAAAGTGTCTTTTTTAATATGTTGAATGGGAAAAATTATATTTCCTGCCTAAGCTTTTATTTCAAAATTCCCTTGAAGTTGAAATTTTTACATCGGTTGTCATTTTTTGCACACTTTTCGTCATCCAAACTCATTAGTTTTAATTCTTGTCTTTGATAGTGCTATAACAAAACCTTCAAGATGCATTATTTTGGTGTTTTAAAAATTGTCAGGCAGTGTTCGCAATTTTGACCAGCCGGTTTTTGCCGGGGCGGTTAAAACCGGATGAAACCGAGCTATTTTTGCCAGGCTAAAATTGGCATTTTTTAAAATTGGTTTAATTTTTAGGCATAAAACGAGCTCAATTAATAATTACGGGAATAGAAAAAATTTTCATGAAATATTTTTTAATAAAAAGATTCAAAATCATGATTTTTCAGGTGAAACCATTTTCTTCTTACTTTACATACTTCAGCTCAAGGAAACCTAATTTCAGCCAATTTTAGCCAATTCAGCCGGCTAAAAACCGGTTATAACCGGCTTGGTCGAAATTGTTTTAAAAATGCCGGCTTTTTCCGAACACTGTTGTCAGGAAAGGGGCAATCTATTACGTAACAAAAATATAATTTAAGTATTTTGCATTACAAATTACATTCACGTATACGTTCTTGACTAATTTTTTGTTTAGGATTAGGATAAACCCTAACTCCGCTCAGACCACTCTCAAATGTAGACTAAGCAACAAGCATTTAAAGGTATTCCATCAGTGATGTAATTTGATTTGTCCTTTAAACTAATCCCACTCACACTGTAGTGACATTCACGTCACTTACTGCCTTATTTTTTCAAAACAAACGCGCTGCCGTCGTCCGTCGGGACAACATGTAATTGACGGCTGAAAACAATCGAAAAATCTAGATTGAAACCAGTATCAGGTGCACATCCTGCGCCACTAGTGTTACGTTCGTATTTTAGTTGGCAAAACAAGAAAAATTAGTGCTGCATAAAACCGCGTGAATGCGACAAAGTCTGCTGAGTCTGCTCGACGCCGGTTTCGTGCAACGCACACGGAGCAAAAAAGGCCGGTGTCTGCTTTCAATGGAGCTGTATCGAGATGACTGGTTCTCGCTCGCTGGTCGGGTGACAACTTGCTCTATTCTCCATAGACGACGATAAATTACTTGCACAATGTGTGTCTGCCTCAGGCCAGCAATCCTGTTGGAAAGTTCATGAATGAAATGCAAGATGCTGCTTCGCTAATTAAGCAGGAGAAGCGAAAGAAAGCGGAGACGACGACACCAGCCTGTGCGCCTATTACTCGTTGTCACGTACATGCAGTGCTCCGCACTGGCCTCTGACTTAATTTGCTGCTGCGCGAGACTAGCCCCAGAAAAGGGTCGAAAAAGGATTTGTCGAAAAACGCTCGAGTTTCAATTGCTGCGGGTATGTGCTTGTTTTGCAAAGGAACAAGAGAAATTCAATTATGGAATATGTGTTAAAGGTTTAGTCCCTGATGAAAATTTAAAGCTCAAACCTTTGTTTCGAATTTTAAAACTTAAGGGCATTTTTAAAGGTTGCTTTGCCCATTTTTATTGCCGATTGTTGCGTTGTTCAACATTTTATATCCCTCATTTAGAAAAATTGTACGACCTTGTAACGTTAACAACCCTAATATATATCGCCCTAAGAGAACAACGTTTTATTTTGAGCGTTAAAAATGGGATGAAAGCGTGGGTGAGTTTCTGCCGTTAAAGTTAAGTTTTCGTTCTCTGAAAATTTTACCTCCAGAGCTAACCTATCACAATTTTTGGTCCCCAACTCTCTCGACCCACCATTCTGCATTCTGTGGACCAATCCCTACAATTTCACTGTTCAGTTGTTTACAACTCTGAATAGCCTTCTCGAAAAACCTCACACTTTTTCAAGTAGCGCACTCTCATTTGTACGAAAAATTAACTCGTGGCGTGAAGTCTGGTATAATTGCTGGCCACCCGTCCACCCACTCACCATTTAATAACACGTTCACGCGTCTCATATTTCGCAGACTGCGGAAACCGTGCACCTTTTTCGTCCTGCCAGACACCTCCCGAATGCAATTTACGCTAAATGAAACTTTCCGCTATTAAATACGCGCAGACGGCTTTATTAAATCCGCTGACGTGGACAGACGGAAAAACTGCGACAAAAAAGAGAAGAATTGGAGGGAGAGGGTTGAGTAGCGAAAAAAGGACGCAAAAACACGAAAATGAAATAATGCGACTCTCTAGAGAACCCCGTCGTCGTCGTGTGCAGAAAAGAATCGGAGCCGGGCTGTAGGGGCGTGAAAAATTGTCTCATTCGTAAAGGTTGGCTTCGTTGAAGCTTTAATTTGTTGGCGCCGGCGGTTTGCACTGGAAATTGCTCTTTTGAGTTATTGTTGGTCTCAGGAAAGCTTTCTTAGCTTAACTCAATGAATCGCTATAATTTTCTTGAATAATCAAGTGTAAAATGATTTTGGTCATGTTTAAAGTTTGAATTTACCTTAAGTATGAATTTTCAAATTATAAGTAAAACTAAACCTAGAAAGCCATTACTTTTTGAATTTATTTAACTCATTGATATTTAAATAAATAAAAATATTATTTTTAGTCTTTTTTATTATTTAATCTCTAATCAAATGCTTCAGAAACTGGTTTCAATTCGATCGGAACGATCATAGTAACTTTCAATCTATGTAAAATATTGGAATTAAATTAGCACGGTGAACTCCTCTAATATAATGTAAATTATTTTACATCTCTTAGTTACAATTTTGGTAAATATAATTGATGCTTTTTAGGGAACCAGTATTACATTTAATCTGCTTAAAAATGATCCATGGTTCTGCAGGAATTTTTAAATATTTTATTTTAGGAAGTAGATCCATTATTACAGGAAAAATTTAGTTTCAATAACATTGTTATAATATTGCGCAGTAATTAATTTTCGGGAGAATTTTACTTCACGCACTCGACCATTAACATCTGAACGTATTCAAGCTCGCGAAACGGAACAAAATTTTCGATAGGGTGAAATTTGTTCACGTCCCTGGCAGCGTGAGTGAGTGAGTGTGTATCGATTAAAGCCGGCGCGCGTCCTCGGTTGCACAAGGGCGAACGCCGCGTGGCGTGTCTGCAAAAAGGGCGCATGCGATCCCTGCTGCTTTTGCGGCGGAGGGAGTCGACCGGTCGGTTGTTCGTTCGTTGGCCGGTCGGGTCGCCCGCCCGCCCAGCCAGCCAGCAGCGTTGTACTCGCAGCCGTGTACGCCGCCGGTCCTGACCTTTCTAAATAGAACGTAGACGGCGGCGGCGGGGGATACCTGTTGCGTTCCGCCGTCTGCTCCCGCAGCAGCCAGACTGCACCGAGCCAGCCCTCGCTCATTATTGCACTGCACCCGCCGCCGGTGAGTGACTCTCCTGCCTGCCTCTCTCTCTCGCTCACTCTGTTTAGTCTGACTCTGTCTTGAGATCACAGTCTGCCGCCCAACCTTAGAGTCTGCCCGCTTTTTATCCTTTGTACCCCGAGAATTTCCAGATTTCCCCCAACCTTTCTGCAATTTTCGTTAGTCGAAGTAATTTTCGTCGGAAAATGTTCAATTTTAATTCATCTTGAGACGCTTAAGTTGATCACGCTCCAAAGGTTTTCTTTGCTTTCTTTCTTCTTATTACTACACTATTTTTCACACTCTTAAGACTAATGTTTGGGTTTGTGAGTTTGCAAAAATTGGCTCTTGTTTGCTAAGAATTCGACACAGAATGACGGAAAAAATGAAAGTGGAATCAATAATCTATTCTGAGTATACTTTTCCGTCATTCAGTTACCTCCTTTATATGCGTGGGATATAAAAATAGGCATTTCCTCGTTTCGTCTGTTCAGGCAACTAATGAAATTGCGCGCCAACAACGGGGTTCGCACAATGTTTTATTTGCGTTTGGTTGCTAAATTAATATGTTAAAATAATGATTTTAGCATCCTTTTCAATGCAGTTATTTATTGGAAATTAATTAATGACCGAAATATTGATGCAGCCGGGATTATATTCATTCTAATCACGATCGAACAATAGCGATTACTTCGACATTGCTGTATGAAATCGAACAAATCGTTAGGAGTGAAATACAAATTATTCACAGATAACTGAAAAGAAAAAATTTGGGACGGGCATGAGTCTGTAAAAAAATACGGTTAGTTCCTATTATTGAATCGGAAACAGTGGAAATGAAAATCCAAATCAAACTCCGATCCCTATGTCATTAAAATACATTTTTTATTTACCAAGTCACAGATTTGTTGCTGGGCACTTTAATTGATAAATGAATGTCTGATTATTGAAACATCTAAATTAGCTGTGAAAATCAGACAGTCATGTTAGGGTGTGACAAATTTTTTATTTTCCTTACTTCCAATCTCGCTTTATTTGCTAAAAAACGGATGATAATATGTTCTCTTCAGCCGTTAATTAGATTTTGACTCTATCAATTATTAATTATTTTCTCTCGCGTGTTAATAATTTATGACAGCATACTGATATCAATAATTAAGTTTGAATGTTGGTTTTCCCCCAGCGGATTGTTAAGATGCAGCCAATCAAAATGATTTCTTTTTTTCAATTGTTAAAAATTGTATAACTTTCTAAAAATCATTTCACTTAATTTTAATAGAAACTACGCTCATTTATTTAATTAAAATCATTCGTATAAAATGTTTTTGTAAAATCAATGTTAATTAATCTTTATATTTTAATACAAATGTATATAAAGTCTAGGATGAATCATTTAACTACAAGATAAAACCGTTTCATATGCTACCCATAGTCACTGTATTGATGATAATTCCTAATTTTCTTTCAAAGATAAATCAATCTAACTGTCCGTTGCTATTGATATCAGGGTTGCTCAAGCTGATCGAGTGCGCGTGAGGTAGGCCAGTCGGTTCGCGCAAATAACTTAAGGCCGCAATTACTTAAAATCGCCTTCCGATTGCGTTGGGTTGGCCCAATGCAAATCCATTCACGGTGGCCGAGCCGCCCAACAAACCGCACAATCAGACCAATCTAGCACGTTTCCGTTTGTGTGTTCGCAGGACTTGGAGCCGACCATGGCCCAGGCGTGCTCTCCGCCGATTTTCGGCCTTCACCACCAGCCGACGGAGTTGAGCCTGGGAGGTTCGTCGTTGCACCCGAGCAGCGGCCACGAATCGTCGTCGTCAGCGCCCAGCTCGAGCTCCACCTCCCCCGTGACCTCTGACCTTGAGCACCAGCAGGGCGAGATTTTCCAGCGTATCAATGAGTTACTACAAGATCCATGCGCCGAGGATAGTCTATCCTCCCCAGACTACCATGGTGAGTTCCCCACCCCCCGACCAGCCACCCGCCCGCCCCCCTAGCACGAAGCACGGGGTTATTCACTCACGCTAGCGGGCGGGCTGGCGTGCCGATAGTTAGTCCGATTGATTATTGCCTTTCGCCGACGTCGAGCCGACTTTTACCACTTTTTACCCGTCCCCGAGAGGGATGAATGGCGGGCTGATTACTTTTTTCGCCAAGATTTTTTGCGCCTCTAGCAGCGAAGCCCCGCCGTCGCGCGCTGCCTGCCGGCTTTAAGCGATCAGCCCTTTTCATCTAATTTGCATTCGCTTTTCTGTCTGAAAGCAGCCCCGTCGCTTTTTCCTTCTTTTCCCTCTGCTTTTTCTTCTTGCAAAGTGCTCAAATCCTTCTTTCCCTGCCTACCCGCTTGCCTCCCTGCGACGCAGTCGAAATAACGAATGTCGTTGCCGAATAAAGACGCTATTTTGAAATACACCTGCGTGTGCAAACAAATCTGGCTACGCCCGGACAAATGATGAGGTGACTCCTTGGAAAGTGAAGGATTACGCAGACCACTATCATTAAAAAGATGAAAGAGTTAAGCCTCGCGTCGTCGCGCCGCAATTTGCAACGCTAAACAAATGATAGCAGTTTATTTTGGTACATTTTTGCAATGCTCGTCACCACTTCAAATCTTGTCGGTGGATGCTTGATTGAGTTGTCAAAAGAATGAGCGTGCATTAAAATAAAATTTCATTCAGTGAAACAGTGTAAATAATTGAAGAATTTGATAAAAATGGAAAAAATTACGTCAACTTTAAACAAGCAATGTAGGCAACCTGTGTAACAGACGTGCTGTTGAATTTTCATATGATATGGATTTGAGGTGTGAGGAGGAAGGTATGGGGCCTTCTGTCGACCTAGATTTACTAAATTTTTGTCAAAATAAATTGCGTAATAGAGTTTTTGAAGTCTGCAAAGCGACATCATTGTTCCTAAAAGCTGTGCCTGACGTAACTATGAAAGATGTGTCCATATTTTATGAAGATGTAATTATTTTGCACTGCACAATCGATTAAAAATTAAAGCTAAATCTATTTTATGAAAATTCTGGTATTGCAGTAAAATCGAATAAATGAACGCACTTCTCCCGTTAGGAAAGAGATCAAAGCATAACTTCCCGCGCGCTAGTTCAGGCTTTAATTTCCATTCGTGAAAAGCCAGCTAACACAGGATAACGCTCTTGCTCTTGCACGCACGAGTTGTAATAAAGGTCGCGAGGCAAACATTGAAGTATCTAATATTCATGAACTGAAGTTGGCTCTTAAAAACGCGCAATATTATAGCAAAATTAATATCGAATTACGTAACAATTTGCACGCAAAGACCAATTTTACCGGTCTGATGAACAAAGCGAGTAGCATACAAACGTGCCGGTGCGTGCAGCACAAAAGAAAGGACAAAAAGCAGAGCGGTCGAAATTGAATTAGCCAGACTGGCAGCGACTGATGGACGGACGCTCGCTCGCTTTTTGTCGATTCTCGACTAATTAATCGTGGCGTTGACAGCGGAGAGCCGCCGCAACCTCTCAGACCTTTTGACCATGAGTGTTCCACGAGGCATGAGGATGAACAACCACCCCGACAACCAGGGCCTGAATAACTTCAACCCCCTGCGTCTCCAGATTAACCGGCAGGAGAATGCCAATCAGCAGCACATGGTGAGTCTCGCAATCACTTTTCTTTTCTCTTTCATTACCCCTGAGGCTGCCTGCCCGGCGAAATAAAAAAAAGGAAGAAAGCAGTAAGTCTCACTCGCCGGCCCAGGTGCACGGATCGCTGCTTTTCCGAGCTTCTTTGTGGTGAGAAAGTCGGGCCTGCTGCCTCAGACGAGGGTAAAAAGTAAAATCGTCTCTGTAATCTGTATACACATACATGTGTGAGAGTATCGTGGACTTTGCAGCAGCACTTCCACAATGCTCGGCTGCGGATTTCTTTGTCACGCAGTCAAGCCGAGTTGTCATTTTTTTTTTCGGATTTCGCCGAAACCGTGTCAAGTGATGAAAAGGATTTTCCCTGTCTTCAAGCTGCAACTTAAACAAATAGAAAAAATGCTTCTCAAATAAAATTTTCAAAAATAAAAGTTTGAGGTCTGCTAACAAATAATTACCATTCGATAAATTTAGCTTAACAAATGAACAAAAAATAGTATCCACTTAGCCAATTTCATTGTAGTATCATTTGCGTGGACTGCAAACTATTTTTCACTATCGGAAATTAAATGTTGTCGTGCTTACTCTTCCCTCATTTGGTCAAGGTGAAGTTTAAATGGGAAAGAAATAATTCCATTGTGAATCAGCGGAAAGCAGCGTTGCGTATCTGTTGCTGCTCTGTTAAACACACGCACACACACCGTGGAAAGTTTTCGCACTTGAAGCTATGTTCCGAGAACTCTGACGCAGCAGCCTTCAGGCCAGTTTCGCACGCCTTCCCAAATCGACTTTTCTCTTTTGGGGAAGCAGACTATTCATCATTTTAGCTGCCCTAAATGTGAAAAGAGCGGTGAAACAATGAGTTGGATATCTCATTTCTCGGGCGAGCGAAAAATCCTCCCTGCTAAAGAGGCGTCGCACGCCCCTCGGCCTTTTTGCGTCGCTGCGCCGGCCAAGAAATTGCGTTATTGTTTTATTAAAGGATCGAGCGCATGTGTTTGTATGTAGCCTGGCCTAGTCTGATCTTTTTTTTGTACGAGCGGAAAACCAGCGTTCGGGGGTGAGTCATGTTGCGATCTTTTGCAGATGACGTCGCCAGTGGACGAGCAGGGCAACTACCGCATGATGTCGCGTGGCTCCAGCTATTCGCCTCCTGCGTACCACCACCAGAATCAGCAGCACCACCACACCCCAGACTACCAGATGCACCAGCAGCGCGCCGCGCCGCCCAACCACGTTACGCCGCGCCAAATCAGAGGATCTTTCAGGTAAAATCGAACTCATTTCAAGACAACTTGTCACCGAAACCTCACCTTTTCACGTTTTTTGTTGTGTTTGTGATTTTTTGGCTGGTTGGTTCAGTATGCGTTGGTGGAGTTCTGAGTCACACAGAAAATGGGATTCAAGTTGTGTTAGCAAGTAATACCAGAAACGGTCCACTAATGAATAAAATATTTCACAAAAAATAGTTTTATCTTTTGATTAAATTACATTTTTTATAACGTGTATGCCTTGTTTAAAATTTTCTGCTGTACGTAAGATAAATTGCAAAAATATTGCAATGTTCACCACAGATGACAAATATTTAAAGTACCAATCACATTGTTATCAAGATTTTCTTGAGAAAATATGAACTAATCTGAAGCTTATTCAATCGTTGAAATACAAATTAATATTAAAGCTGTGAACTTAATTTCATTTTTAAGAAATAACATGGAAGAAAATAGAGGTGTTTGGTCTTTCCACTATTTTGCGGTGTGTTCTCTTGTAAGTTTCAGATACAAGTGGGAATCTAATAATGAGTTGTGTGGTGATTGGAGTAGCGTTAACTCTAACCCGGTGCGTGGCCCTCTGTTGTGTGTTGCAGTTGTAGCAAAAAGGTGGCGGCAACACAGGAGCCTGCTGCAGCCACGTCGACGTGCGGCGTCGGCTGCGGCTCCAACCCTTCGTCGCAACACTCGGCTGCCTCGTGCGCCTCCTGCCTTTCCCATCTTCATCATCACTACAACCAAAAACTAGACCAAATCACGCTGCAACGAATTGCAAAAGCGCTGATGACCCTCCGCTCTCGTTCCAGTGACTCAGGCACTCCCTCCTCCCTAGAGCAGGCGGCCATGATGGCCACGGCCGGCTTCTTTCCCAACAACAGGTCCCGCTCACCTTCCCCGGCAGACATTGACGCCAATTTTGCAACCCCCAACGAGCTTGCCAGCCTGATGGTCAGTACCAAAACATTATCAGTCTACTTTAAGATATTATGCGGATTGTATCATTCAACATGACTGTGTTCACACATTAACTGTAAAATTTGTTATGTAAATTAATTTAATCTCGGAAGTAAAATTTCTTAAATAGACTACTTCATCTATTTTTTTTTAATGATTTCATTCTAAGACAATGCTTTGGTAATTTTAAAAAAATTTAAATTAAATAAAAATGTGAATGTATTTTCAAAACATACACTAAATATTGATAAAAAATACATTTAAATTTTTAGATTCAAATTTTGGTTTATTACGGATCAGCATTTGTATGTTCCGATTGGGAAGAGAATATTATGTTTGTTAATAATTTTAGTGATGATAAACCAATAATATTAAACGATCATTTCAAGTTTTCATGTTAAAAATTAACACGTAACGTGAATTAAATTAATATTTCTTATCCACGACACATTAATTTATCACCTTCAATTATAATGAACTTTTTTGTGCTCTTACAGCAAACCTTGTGCTTGACTCACCAACATCACCAGTTCAACCAGAACAATGGTGGAGGGGGAGGCCTACTGAGCCCACTCAGCGACTTGCAGGAAAACTCCCTAAGGCTCCACATGCCGAATCAAGTAATTAAATTTTAATTTAAGTCCCAAATGATCGCATTAGTCGAAAAACAATGTTGTTGAATTTTTGCCCTTGTCCTGTTGCAGCAACAGATTCACCCGAGTTCTCTGCTGGCACTGCTTCAGCAGCAGTGTCCAGGCACTCCAAACTCGCCGACCGACTCAACCAGCAGCAGGCACCGACAGTGGCTGATGACCTCGCAGCAGCAACAAGCTGCCGCCGCTTTGCTCCTCACCGATCCCACTTCCCTGGAGAGGGCTGCCAGATGCCACAGAATTGCTGCTCGTGAGTGTTTTATCTCCTCTTAACCCATATTCCCAAGATTGCTTTTTAAAAATTCTATCCCACGCACAGAGGTTCATGAGGCTACCGTGTCTTGGAGTGGAACTTTGCCCCCCAGGGTGCACTCAAACCCAGTTTACTCTTGCAAGGTACTGCTCTAACTGAGGCACCGCTTTTTTAGACCTTAATCGATTCTTGTTCTCAAGGTCTTTCTTGGAGGAATTCCGTGGGACATTTCAGAGTCCATTTTGATCTCTGCCTTTGAGCAGTTTGGGCTCGTCAAGGTTGAATGGCCTGGCCGCGAAAACTCGCCTGCTCGTGCCAAAGGCTATGCTTACATCATCTTTGAGGAAGAGTCGCAGGTAATATAAGTTTTCATTAGTTTAAATCGCATTTATTTTGCTGATGGAGGGACCGTATATTTTAATTAACACTATCCATCTCATATTGACATTTTTTAATATCAATTAATTATATACCAGTCATTGTGGTATTAGGTACACATGATAATATAATAATAATAATAATTGTTCAATTGCAGGTTAAAGCACTGCTGCAAAGCTGCACCCAGGACGTACTGAGCACTGGCAACTGGTACTACAAGATATCGTCGCGACGCATGAAGGCCAAGGAGGTGCAGGTTATACCCTGGATGATCAACGAGGGCAACTATGTCAAGAGCCCCTCTATTAGACTTGACCCACAGAAGACTGTTTTTGTTGGAGCTTTGCATGGAATGCTAAATGCTGAGGGCCTTGCCAAAATCATGAGCGAGCTATTTGAGAATGTCATCTACGCTGGTATGATGGAACAGCAAAGTCCAATAAATTGAGCTATAAAACTGATGGTGTTTCTTAGGCATTGACACGGACAAGCACAAATACCCTATAGGCTCTGGAAGAGTGACTTTCAGCAGCAGCCGCTCCTACATGAAGGCAGTTGCTGCTGCGTTCATTGAGATTAGAACCAACAAGTTCACTAAGAAGGTAAATAAAATCCAATTTGTCCCATTTACAACGCAAAACTGGTGACCCACCCTTAGCTGGTAGTATTTTATTCCTAGACATACTAGACTAGCATTTTAAATAATTTTTAAGTTTTTATTGATTCGTTACACTGGAAAAACACTGGTGAAAATGTTCTAATTCTCTTCTCATTTCCAGGTCCAGGTTGACCCTTACCTGGAAGACTCTTTGTGCTCTGCGTGCAACCTGCAGCAGGGCCCTTACTTCTGCCGTGAGATGGGATGCTTCCGTTACTTCTGCCGCACGTGCTGGCGCGAGCAGCACTCGCTGCCCACTATGATGGCACACAAGCCGCTGATGCGGGTCAGCAAGACCTCATCCCAGTCCCCGGACGTACCGAGGCTTATGTAGAGGCCGTACCGCCCTGCGAAGTACGCCCCCTTTCTCCTCACCCCACATAGTAAATCATATTATTTGTGTTCCTTCGTCCATGTTTATGATCGACACACGCGCCACCAATTGTTACGGTTTCCTTCTAACACTCACTTAAACACAGCGACACTCCTGCCTGTAAAACAACCGAATGTTGCGAAACGTCCGAAATCGATTACAATACTACTTACCGATCGTCTCCCATACGTATGTACGCGGCGGGGACGAATTTTGCCCTGCGCACTTTTGGAAATGTTTTTAGGGTCGTTTTATTCTCTCAAGAGTGTTACCACGACATACATAGACTGTCCATACTTAACTAAATAGCGTAGGTGTGCATCAGGGTTGCATAACTGCATGTGCGGAATGCTTTTAAGGAACATTTTACTAGATCCGGCGGTCTCAGAAACTTTTGAGAAAGGAAGGTCTTTCTTGAGCAAGCAGACTCCTCAAGGAGCACCCTCTCACTCGTTAATTTATGTTATTTTATCGGCTGAAAAAGCTACAGCCGAATATTTCATTGTTAAAATTTTGCGTTCGCTCGCAAAATAACTGTTGATTTGGCGTGTGTAGTCACATCGCCCGAAGTAAACCCAGTCAAAAGATGATTGACTGGGCTATTACTTAGTGACCAACTTATTTTTTTCTGTGTCAAGACAGGCTCTTATTATTTACGATTTTTTTTTGATGCCACGCCTGAGTTTTAGAGAACACTCACACACCACATTGTATTAAGCCTGCGATGAACAAGGTGCCTTACTCTGGCCACCTTGCACAGCGACCTTTCTGTACCGCTCTCTCTTTTTGTGCGTAGTAGCTGAAAACAAACAGATAAAAAATGCTCACATTCTCAACGATTCGCTGTCCTCCGAGTTGGGTGTTTTTTCGGTGATGATTTAATATCAGCAGCCACACTTACTCAACACACACATACACTCACTCAATTGTATAACTTTTACTCAGCGTTTTAAGTCGACTTTTAATGTTACCGCGCTTTTACCAGCCTTTTTTTATTGAATAGAGTCAATTTTATTGTCTATCATCACTGTGTAACTTGTCGAGCCAGCAGGGAGAGGACATTGCCAAAGCGACTGATAGCGGGAGAGAGAGCCAGCAAGAGATTAAAAATGTGCCAAACACACAAAAAACGCATCATTCGTAGGAGGCCGCAAACAAGGCTAAACACATACTAAAAAAAACGGGAAGTGACCGCCCCCCGTGTCTCTCGGCAGCCGAGCCGCGTTTTAATTTTTAGTGCCATACATTTTTTTCCTCAAACGGCATCATTATTGCGTTTCGGCGCGCGGATGGGTGGTCAGTCGAGGTGATTGATAGTAGAATATTGATTGTAAAACACTCAACACACATAGTACGTATAATTGATTATAGCCCCCCTTTACTACCCACAGTTTTAAAGAAAATGGCTTTTTGAAATCTTTTAGTCAGCTTTGAGAAGTAAACACACTAGCACAACAACTACTTAACTCACTCACACACTAATCTTAATAGATGAATGATCTAAGAAGTAAACACATATAGCTACGCGAGATGTTTTTATGTAACTCAACAACGTCTTTATCAAATAATATCTCTTTGTATCTCTTTCTGGTATTTAAAAAATGTTTTAGAATTTTTCCAATTTTTATGGTCGTTTCCAATTTTGTAATAAATTTTATAGAAAATGTGAATACGAGAAGAGTTTTTGCCCTATTTTTAAATACGAAATAGTATTTGCTTGGCGATTCTTAATTCTTGAAAGATACGAACAATAGCAAAAACATTTGATACACACATGAGAAGAATTTGATTGCGTGCAGTTTATTTTTTAAAAGTGAGAGTGAATTTTCGCCACCGAATTGATCGCGACATATTTTTTTAGCTTTATAAGAAACAAAGCAGAACGTGCGGAGAAAATATAATCACACAATTGGCTGCCCGTTAGAAAAATGAAAACGATGATGATTTTTAAAATGCAACTCAATTCGATCGGTTCGATTCAGTTTTAATCCACAGATAATTAGCGAGGATCAAAGATCTGCCAAGGGAAACTGAAAACTCGAGAATGATGAGAGAAATGATATGATATAATATTTTTTGAAGAGTCATATTTTTGCTCTGATTTTATATTGAAGTTTCCATAAAAGTAATCGATAAAATAGTAGTGGATGTTGTACACGTGTATTTTACAATAATGGTAGGCCTCTGTGAAAAGTATTAAACACTCACACACACACACACACACACACACTATCGAACGAAAAGAAATTATATCACAATAATGTTAATTGAGAGTGAACGATCAAAATTAACCGTGACCGGGAGAAACGGATCAGATATCATAGAAAAATTACCCAAGAAAAGGCTTTTAACGCGTGAAGATGGAGAGAATTAAAACGCAGACACACAGTATCACGATGAAATTAATTAATGGTGCCTACTCACTTATCTTCTAATGTTATATGCCTTAAAATTATTCAGTGTATATCAAACGCATTAATGGATCAGTGTAACAAAAATTACTATCGAACGAAATTCTCCCCTTGCTCGAACTCGATTGTTTTGTCCCGAAGCGTTTTCGAGACGACCGGACCTAATTACGGCCGGTCGAGAGCACTTTGCTTAGTCCATCGTTTTAATTGAACAGCGGGCGTCGGCCTCGGCGCGTTTTAATGCTGCTTCGGCCGACCTGCCGGGCGCGGCGGCCAGTTGCAACCAACGGCCCCTCGCTTCCGCAGGCACTTTCAATGTGGATAAGATACTGAAATATTTTTCAAAAAACAGATTTTATGCGAACATAATGTGAATTCGAACGATATAAAAAAGGGCCTCAACTTTTTTCCACGCCTTCCTTTCTGTCTTTCTTCCACTCGCAGAAGCGCGTATTGTTAACGACTCTTCTTGCAATTCTTTCCTTTCTCTCCTTTGGTTACTTGGTCAATTGAGCAAGTTTTGTACTTTTCGATTTATGATTTACAAATAATAATATTTATGTTCACGCTCAGAGCTCGAGCCAACAGTTATTGTTTTGTTTCTTTCATACAACTTCTGTGTTTTTTGAATCGTTTATGAATACTTGATTAGTGTCACTGGAACTCAAACATTCCGATGTAAAAATTAATAATGATCAAACTACGAACCTGTTGTTTTCTCCGCAAAATACGCGTAACAAACAAGATACGAACAAACAACGTATGTACTGCTGCATTGTCAGGTAGTTTTTCTTTTTTCCAGTTTTATGATGGTTACCTTGCCAATGATTGTCACGCAAAATGGTCTGTCATTTCAACAATGTACTCGATTGATCATTGATTTTGTGCCTATATTAAACACTATGATTATATTGTAAAATCTGAAATAAAATTGGCAAATAAAATTAACGCTGACCATTGTTTTTGTTGAATCCCATGATTTTTTGATGCCACGAGAGCAAACAATGAAAAAGGTTTTAGTGATTGAAGTGAGCGAATAAAACGCGTTCAAAATTGGGAGCTGTTTGTGAGATCTTTTGACGTTTTATTCGTTTTATTCAACTGAAATATCGATGCTAATTGTAATTATGCTATTCTAGCAATTTTTACGTAATGATGTTTTATGCACTGATGCACTCATAAAGCGTTTGTGACGCGAGGACAGTACATTGCAACATTGATGAGAAGTGTCTGAACGCGTTTGATATAATCAGCATACTGCTCTTGGAACTCTTCAAACACTTCACTCTTCCGAGCAGTGTGAAATACGAAGCTTTCCACTTGCTGCAGAATCGAATTGTTCAAAACTGCAAAGTTGATGGCTGCGGCGTCCTCCTCGCTTAGGTTGGTGCATTCGAAACTAACGTCGTGCAGTTGTGGGCAGCGCAGCAACGCCATCAGCAAGCCAGGCTGAAAATTCTGCGCCAAGTGGTTGGCCTCGAAGTCTTTAATGCTGACGTGCAACTTCCTCAGTTTCTTCAAAATAAAGGGCTCGTGAAAAACAATGTCTTTCTCGTCCTGTTCGATCGACAACTGCTCCAAATTCGGACACTCTCGCACGAGTACGTCCAGCGCCAGAGTTTCGGTCACGCTGATCGACAACGTTTGAAGCTGGCGTCCGACAGACCTGAGAATCCGATCACACACGTTCGGATCCGCGTCATGTAGACTCAGTTCGGTCAGCTTGGAAAATCTCTCGTCTGGGAAAAATTCGGTGGACGGCTTGAGGAGATATAGCGTTTCAAGGTTAGGAAGAAGTAAATTCGGCGACGGATTGGCCTCGCCCTCTAGGAATAGCGTTTTCAGAGCCAGTGTTAGCTCCTCGCGGATCCTCCGCAAGGCACTCGCGGTGAACTTGCAGGTGTGGCGAATGGAGGAGGTGTATAGCAGTTTGAACTGAATTGAATGCAAGGTTGGTAGGCGTTGAATGCACAGCAAGAAGAACATTTCAACGGTGTCATCAGTTCCAGCGTTCAGTCCGAACTGCAGATCCTGGAAGTGCTCCAATTTAGAGAGCGCATTGATTCCGAGGCTGGACACGTCGCTTGAGAAGCAAATGTCCAAACTCCTGTAGGAAGAAATGCGTGCATAATTAATTAATTATTTAATTAGAAACCTAGAACTAGGTTTGTGATGTATCAGGGTTTTTTGGTAAATATATTGGCATTTGGTGTCAATTATTTATATTATCTTTTTTTGCTAAAATAATAATAATTTTTTCAGGGACAGTACAAAACAGTATTATTATTTACAGCCAAAAATTCCTAGTATCTCTGTTTCAATACCTCCAATTTTATTTTGTTATGTCTTTCCGCATAATTATCTGATATTATATATTTCTTTTCAAATTCATTCATATATATGTATCATGAGCTTGAAATCGACATGAAGGTGAATTTTAAATCAGTATATCACAATTTATCCTCTTCAAATGAAGTTTTGGTCATGCTTGCGATACGTGCAAAATCATTTGTGTATTTATTATGTTTTAATTCTTGTTCTTCTCGTTTCTATATTTTATTTTACTCAGTTAAAATCTTTAATGTTGCGAAAAAAATACTCGAAATAGTGATTTTTCTGGTTCTTCGATAATTTCTACCTTAGAAAGTCTCAGCTGCGGGCTGGTCAGCTACGCTGACTTGCGCCCATGTGTCGGTGACTCACATTTTTACTAGCAGTAAATAAAATCAACATATTTAAAAAAAGAATAAGTCAAAACAGGCATAAAACAAAATTTTTGTTACTTTTTGGCAAGACAAAAAATTCAAATTTTCATTCAAGTACAGGACAATTCAGGAAAATTTACTCCAGAACTATACAGGACAGTAATTAAAATTTCTTTTCTGAATACGCTCTACTGCAACCAATTTTCCCAATCGAAACTATCCAGCTATTTTATTAATTATATCACCCCACACGATTTTTTTTAAATTTTTCTTTAAAGCTTATATTTGTTGTAGTCTTAATGGGTAAAAATAAAATTAAATATCTCCGAAGTTACGTTTGTACAGCCCCTCTCGCACCTGAGTTTCGGCAAATTTGCTGCCAGTCTGCACAGATCGAGGTCGTCGCAGATGAAATCATGCATGTGAATGGCCTGCAGATCCCTGAACTGGACCATGCTGCTGAAGAAGTTGGCTCTGTGAGCGACGTTTCTGTTCGAGCCGCCCAAGGTCCAGCTGACGGTTTGCAGATGTGGGCATCTCAGGGTTAGCACCTTCCAGAGGTCAGAGTAACGCGACTCCCTGAAGTGGAAGTGCGGAAAGGTGAACTTAGTGACGGTCGGATTGAGCAGCCACTGGATGGCGCTCACCGTACCGTGCTCCTCTGTGTTCACCGAGTCCTGCCTCTTCAGCAACGCGCCCAGCAGTTCGGTCTTCACCGTGTCAGCTGCAATTTGACACCATCCTCAATGATTTCTAAAGACTAAAGTCTAAATTTAAAAAAAACAGTGCAGAAAATTATTCGGAGATTGTGTTTCATTTCTCATATTCATTTACATCTTGTTAAGCACAGAAAAAAATGAACAATTGTCTCAATTATGAAGCAGAGAACATCATTTTATTTGAACAATGAATAATTTATTGGGGATAATTTATGTTAAAAATTGGATAATTTGATTTAGCTTTGACTTTCATGCTTTTAATTGTAAAAATTCGTTTTTAACATAAATTTAATGATCATAGATTTGATTTTAAATATATTGTCCTGGACTGTTTTTTCCATCAAATACAATGCTAAAAACAATTCCAATGGTATTAGAGAGAGAATTATGACTGAACTGGCGTACGTAAGGGGCTGAATGGATTGCAACGCGTTATGCTGCCCATGATCCAGTAAAAATTAGCGTCAGAAACGATCGCTTGCATCGCTAGACTTCGAAGACTGGAAGATGCGAGCTCGCGCTTTTTGATCCTGGGTTTTGTTAGTTGCCTTGAAAGTTAAATTTTTTAGTGTTTATCTGAAATTAAGGCTACAAAAATTGGTCTTTACCTAAGTACCTGTCTCAGCTCAAATATATCCATGATTGTTCTTCACCTGACGTGGCAAATTAAATTAAGAACATATGCTGATTACATTTTGAACAGTTTCAGTGGCATACTTTTGATCTTGAAGCCAAAATCCGATTCACTTATATGAAGGAAAAAGTAAAATGGCACATTTTTAATGCTTTTCTTCAATTTTGAATTAATAAAATGGGTAAGCAAATTTTTCATACAAAGCGTGAGTTGTTTAAACTCCTCTCTTTTTTCCCTTGTGACGTTCAAACACGCATGCAAATTACGAGTGGCAACACTGAAAAAAGAGCTGCCCTTCTATTGCTATTTTATTTTATAAACTCCTTTATTTATTGACTTCTTTATGCAGCTGTGAAGAATAAAAAGCATACTTTTTGAGTTAGCAAAAAATATTTTCCATTAAATTTGTGCTCAATACGAAGTGGTGGATCTCTTAAAGGGTAGCTGTTGCAAAACACTGCCGAAAACCCCTGCCCTCTGTGTTAAACTGTTGAACTACCGTTGGTTTCACGCGACTCACTGTCTTTTGATTACTTTTTGATTGTTACACAGACCAACCGCTCTGAACATTCATTTTATTAAATCAAGATTTTTAAAGAGAAAACCCATAAATATTCAGTGCCACAGTTGTTATTCATATTAAATGATTTCTGATTTTTTTAATATTTTACTATGTAAATGGTGTCATAACAGATTCTGAGAGTTCGTTGTTCACTGGCGCCCACTCCTGCAAACTCCTTCAACTCGGCGAGCATAGGTGGTGATGAAAAGTGTCGAAATAATTTTGGCGCGCAAAAACATATCAAGTGTAATATTATATTATATTTTATTTTCCTGTCCCATTAGCAGATATTAAATATGGTATTTCAATTCCCTGCCAGTGTTTGAATATTATAAATTAGACCCCTAATTTAATAGATAGTTTACATTTTTAAAATTTAAATGTTGAGATATGCAAACAATTAATTTGTCCAATTTTCTAATCAGGGTACACCTTATTCAATTCTATAGAGGCATGATTATTGCTTGGAATGATTAAATGATTAAGGAGGCTATGCTTTATTAGCTCCGAGACAATGCTTACGATTTCAAAGTTGCAGCGATCCCGACCGCCGACCGAGATACTCTCAATCATTATGTTCACTTATGCACGGTCAGCGCCTAGCCACTCAAGGAGTATGCTGCGCCGCGCGACAGACGTGCCCAACAAAAAGCCTAACTGCTACTTCAGCAGTCAGCCAGCAGCCTTGGTAGGTACTCTCGGTCGGGATGAATTTCAACGGTAAAAATTCAAATTGTCTTTAATAATAAATAATTACGTTGAACTCGTAATGTTGAGCAACTTGCAAACTTATTTTTCTTCTTGCCTGTCTGATAGCAGCAATACTTGGTTTAAAACCAACATTTTTTATCAATATTTGAAAAGTGCGACCACTCGAGGTTGTTTTCATGTTGAATATAATTAAAACCAGGCTTCATCCTCGTTGTCAATTAAAGAGAAATTCGTCTTCTTTATTTCTCGACCAGTTTCGACGTCATCAAGTACGTCCTAATCATGAGTTACAATTACAATCCAATACAAACAATGCAATAATGTCACATCTAAAAACATATAAATTCCATACAATTCTTAAAAACACCCACATTGCATTGTAATTGTAACTCATGATTAGGACGTACTTGATGACGTCGAAACTGGTCGAGAAATAAAGAAGACGAATTTCTCTTTAATTGACAACGAGGATGAAGCCTGGTTTTAATTATATTCAACATTTTTTATCAGTTCACTTTTTTCGAGATGGTTGACCCCCTGAGAACGAATAAATCGCGAAAACTCCGTGTCCCAATAACATGGGCGCACGAGCCTCATTGGAGGAAGCCCAATCCAGAAAAGGACCAGCTCGTGTAACAGGATCTTTTATTGAAGCGCTAGAATTCGTCGTGTGAAATTCATTCACGCACGCTGGAAATGTGCAAACCAACAAGTAGCGAGTCGGAAAACTTTCGTAATCCTCCCAAATGGGAATATACTCGTCATTTTAATTGAAGAGAATAAAACGTGGGCATAAATCGGCCCGCACTCGACCCTGTGGCGCCTTCTCGCCACTACTGTCCTAGTAACTAGTTTGCATTTTAACCTGTATCGCCAGGTGGCAGTGTAAAAGGTGTGCGATAAGCAGTGCACCCTTACTGCACCTTCACCCCCACTGCATCTACAACCTCGCACGACAGCAGTCGAAACAAGTGTTCTCTCTCCGGCTAGGATCAGATTTCGTGCGAGAATATTCTAGATTTATTTCTTATCAGACCTGCACTACATACGGGGATACTGGGCAAGAATTTATCAAATTGTTTAATAATTGTTTATGTATTAAATCAATATTTTCATGTTATTAATTATTTATGTATTTTTGTGATTTTAAATGTTTGTGTTAGTTCACAGTCTTAACTTTACTACTTCTAACCACAAGAATAAATAATAAAAGACGATTACTACCGCAAAGACGCGTCTCTGTCACGGCTCCTCGACCCCACAACCCCAAAACATCCCTCAGATTCTCATATACACGCAAAGCATGCGCTCAAGAATATACAAGCAAAAGTTTCAACTCATTAATTGCTACACACCGAATTTGTAAATAGCGAACAAAAACATTCAGATTTATTTATCTTCCTCTGAACAGATTTTGGCTGTCGTGAACAGAAATTTTGAAACACGCTTAAAGGACATTTCCATTATTTGGTGGCCGACTTTCTGGCCATTGAGGAGAGTCGGGCCGATTAGTTAGTTGAGGCCGGCGTCCCTAGATGTCAGAATCCCTACAAAATCCTCGTGCTCGCGGAGGGTGCCGAGAGCAGTAGCATTCGGCGGGCCGACCGAGGCGAAAGCGCGAGAAATGAGCGAGTAGGCGGCGAGTCGGCTGGCGAGGGAGCGCAATTCGGCCGTGGAGCATCGCAGTTCGGCGGTCGAGGGCAGCGAGAGCGAGAGCAGGCGTCTGGCGACACTCACACTCACTCACACACGCCACGCCGCTGGCTGGCTGGCTGGCTGTGCGCCTGCTGAGAATCGATACGCTAGCGGGGGGCGGCGCGGAGGCGGGTGGGCGGCCGACCGCTGCTCGCTCGGTGGGCTGACTCGACTGGCTGGCTCAGTGTATGTGCACCCGCGACGCACCGAACGCCCCTCTCGCCCGTGTCCGCCGCGCCGTGCTCGCCGCCGCCGCCGCTGCCGCCGTCCGTCCGTCCGTCGGCCGACTCATTAGCAGCGAGAAAATGCACTCGCGCAGAAAGTTGGCTGCGGATTCGGCCCGAGACTAGAGCAGCCGGACGCCGCAGCCGCCACCGCCGTCGCCGCCGCCGCGATCTCGGTGAGTCGCCCTTATGCTTTTTTCTGCACTTGTACACACTCACATCGGCTGGCTGCTGCTGGCAGCGCGTTAGCCTGCTTATTTCGCGTTCGGCCTGTGGTTTTTGCTTGCCAGCCGTGGAATGGGGTCGCGTGCCTCGCACTCGCTTTTGACTCTCCACACCAGCCAGCTATATTCGCTCTCCGCACGCTCGGCTTTGTCACTCGGCCGAATTCCACATAACATGACTGGTCGGCAGCGTTGATTGCCTCGTTACCGTCCCCAGACCAGTGCACCAGTTTACCAGCACCTCGTTAACTCGCGAATTTGAGCAGCGAGCGTTAAACGTCGTAGCATAATGAGACCGCTTTGTGTTAGCTCTTCAAACTCATTGTTTGTTTTTCTTTTCATCCATTGCAAAATATCAGCGTAGCACAGAGTTTTATCAATAAAAAAGTTTATCCAGCCTTCCAAAAATGGCATAGTCCCAAAGATTTTTCTTATTGGTTTTTCATCTTTTGAGGTTGGTGGTCTCCGGTCCTGACAGCGAGAAACTCGCGAAAACTCTCGTCCCGATAAAGTCACAAAATTAACGAATAACGTGGGTTCACCACGAGCCTCATTAAATGACGCCTAATAAGGACAAAGACCACCCCGCACGGGGGTAATTTATTGAAACGCTGGGCATTTCAATCACGCATGCTGAAAAGGTGCAAACCAGTAAGAAACGAGTAAAAAGCCGTTGTTTGCACAAATAAATTCAGAACAGAGCCCACAAAATAATTTTTAGAACATTTTGTTCTCAGTAAAAAGTAAGTTTTCAAGTAAAATTTGTTAATGGATAGGTAGAGAGCAATGTCAGTCAAAATATGCTTTTTGCTATTTTAAATTGCTGCCCATTAAAGCAATAAACTTAACTTAACAAAGCTAAATGATGCAACTTAAACTCACATTATTTAATCCAGCTAACCAAGGATAAACCATCATCACTCCGCGCTGGTTTAAATTCTTCTGCACAAATTAAATTTAAAAAAACGCACGGAGAGAGCTGCGCACATTTATTATCATCATCTTCGTCTTGATTCTGGCGGGAGAAAGAAGAGGGAAGAAAATACATACACTCGTCGACATGCACATTGAGTGAGAGGAGGAGCGAGTTTCATTAGGAAACTAAGTGGAGTTGCCATGTTTTAATTAAGGAGCGGTTCGAATGGCTCTTTCTCTCTCTCTCTCTCTCTCTCTCTCTCTCTCTCTCTCTCTCTCTCTCTCTCTCTCTCTCTCTCTCTCTCTCTCTCCCTGCTCTCGCTGCCTGGCTGGGTGGCTTCCTTGCTGCTTTGTGTTGCTCGACGCCCCTTGAATGATAAAAGCGGCAGCAGCCGAGTGATTATTTGCAAGAGACTTGCAGATAATAATACGAATAACGAATGAACGGTCGTGCTCCCAAGAATTGGAACGATATTTCCAGCAGCCTGACTGCCTCTCTCTCATTGGATTTCTCGAGCATGTCAAGATGCGAGAGAGAGAGAGAGAGAGAGAGAGAGAGAGAGAGAGAGAGAGAGAGCTTGAACCACATTAAAAAAGGCAGAAATACAAAAAAAAGAAAAATACTACTCTTTGTAACGAAATTCTTGCAATCTCGTATTCATTTTGTGCTCTGGAGATTGAATGAGAAGCGGTATGATAATGCTCTAGGTTTTCATGTCAGCTGTTTCGTATATTGAAGCCTTAGGAATTACGATAAAAAAATCCCTGCAGTTCACTGTAGAACGGTACATGAGGAACACAAGTTCCAAATTTATCCAATTTTCAAACCTATACATGTCCATGTTTTGTATTTTTACTGCAGGGTTGTTCAAACAATAGACTTACTGGCCAAATTTCATTAAGACAGCCATTTTTACTCAAACGTCGTCCTCATTTGAAGTTCCGACGGTTTTATGTCAGGTAAACGATGTGAATGTTCTTTTTAAACGTACAGAAACCATAAACACTCGATAAATGAGAAGCAGTGCCAACCAGGTTAAGAAGTTGTCACACCGGACGGACTAAGTAATATCCCCTGTCTTTCATTTCCAGTGTAATTCTTCATGGCAGGCGGCAGGCAGCGTTTAGTTTGCCAAGTTGGCGAGACACCTCGTACATATAGCGTGCTGTTGTGGTTATCAATTGAGCTCTTTTGATCGTAGTTGATGAAAAGAATCCATCGGGGTGAAGGACCATTTTAGCATTTCGATTCGCAAGTCAGATAAAAATAACTGTTTCGAATTAATAAGAGGAGAGAGAGTGAGACGAGCGCGATAAAATTGATTTTCAGCGTTGATCTTCACGTGGCTAAACGACGTTTTCAGCGAACCTTGCGGGTCTTCTCCAATCAATGGAAATAAAGGTGATCGATATATTTACATAATGACTCGTTCCGCCATTAAGCAAGCAGTCGTTCCCGCCACAAATTTTAATTAGAAGCCGCCAAAGGGGGAATTGGGCGCGGAGGGCAAGAGAAGCGGCGACCGAGCCCTGGAAGCAGAGGGAAAAACGAGGTCGGCGCCGGGACGGAAAGCCGAAAAACAATCGGGCGCGCGCGCGTGCCAAATCTGCGTGCTTTATTTTTAAGCGTTTAATTACCGGCTGTTCAGCGGCAGTCAATTGCACTTGTCCCGCTCCTTGCGCACGCCCCCGACCGCCTTGTTTGGTGAACGAAAGAGAGTGGAGCAATCTGCTGTCCCCGCGGCCGCACACATGCGAATCCCTTCTGGTGGCTCCCCCATCGCCTGCCTGCCAGCCCTCTCGGTCCCGTTTAAAAAATGCTTTGCTAATGTTTTGTGGTGGCTGCGATATCGCAGCCACGCAATCTCCCGAGCTGAAAAATCTGTAGCTGAATATGGCACGGCCGCACGGTGCTGAAATCCTCGCGACGACGATGCCCACGTTCTGCAACCGAAACCGCAGGCCCTGGTTTGATATTCGTCTCCAATTTTAGATTCTCACTTTTTTGGCGTATTAATATTAATTAATGTAAATGTAGTTCCCTGAATGGAAAAACTTGTCATTTGACATTCGCAGCATAGAAAAGAAATGGTTTTCCCCATTTGAAACCGGACGCAATGGGAAAATTTTGATTTATATATCTAGCAAGCCATTACATCTATTGATATATCAATTTATCACCATTTTGAAGACACAATTGAACTGCTTTTTTGAGGCGGAACAATTGCACTCGAACAAGCAATAGTTTTCTGACATTTAAAATCTACAAATTATTTTCAAATTCATAATGGTGAAGAATATTTCCTTAAAGAAGCATCTAAAACAGTTATAAGAAAAAAAATGTTTTGTATATTTATCTGTTGTGTTCTGAATGTGGGGAGGTGTGGAGCATAGTTGCTCTGCTGATCCGCAATAAAAAATCACTTTGAATCTAAAACATTTGGTTGGTTACTAATTAGGAACATTGCGAGGCAAACTTGCTTCTGCTCGACAAATATGAGACTAAAATCAAGAACAATTCTTATGAATTTATATAAATACACGCGGTAAAAATGCTTTTCAACGAAAATCAAAGAAAAAGGGGGACAATTTCCAGATAATGATTACAAAATCTTGATTGGTTTATTTTACAAGGCAATTATAAAAACTTCTTCACAGTTAATTTTTCAATATTTTATTTTCATTTGATTACTCTAGTTTAAGTTTACCAGTCGGAACTTGAAACATTTTTTTCTCGAAAAAAAAAACGAACACACAGTTGACTCGTGAATAAATGAATTCTGCTGCGCCTAGCAGCCTGAATTTCGAGCCAAGTAAGAGAAATTTCGTGTATGTCCTGTGTCGTGTAGGGTCCCTCGTTCGCAAAGTCAGCCTATCCTTTTGAATGGCAAGTCGTGTGGCTCGCAATTCGCTCCTCGGCACTCGCGTGCGTATGTGCTGCGTGCTTATGTTGCTGTTGTTTTTGGGGTTCTACATTTTTCATACGTCCTGCTGCTTTTTATGTTATTCCCCTCGCTGTTGCCAAATGAAAGACAGCGGGACTTTGCTGAAATTTGGGTAGAAAAAGGTCAGAATTCAAGTAGAAGAGGTGTAAAACCATGATCAGAGGTCTCATTGATTCCTTTTTATGTGTAGGCGGAGAGGACAATAAAAAAACTTGTGATATCTTTATACGACCATGACCTGTGCCTCTTGCTTTATGGTCCATAAAGTAGGCCAGCGATGAATTGAATTAAACAGCTCGTCAAACACAATCAATAGTGCATGTCTTGCACAATTTTCATCTCAGTTTTACGGACGATATTGCTCAAAATCTAAACTGTCACTGTTTCATAGCAAAAGTGTTAATTTTTTTTTAAAAAAAATCTGGCGATGAAACACAGGGGAAATTAATAAATTCAAGTAATGAAGTTTTGATTTTAATTTAATGAGAAAAAATCTAGTTATAGTTATTTTCTCGCTACTTGCTGGTTAGCACCTTTCCAGCATGCGTGATTTGGCATCGCGGGACAAATGTCTAGCGTTTCAAAAAGTGCTCGGTGCGGAGGCAAGTGGCCCTTCAGTGGGCTGGGTTCCTGTGCGCGCCCTTCCCGGTCCTCGGACAGGGATAAAAAGAGCAAAAAAAGAGATTCCGAAACTTTTCAATTCCTTTTCAAGACGCAGAAACGACTTCATTTTACAAGCTCGTCGACCGTTTTGTACCGTAGCAAATGAATTTGAGCCACGATTTTTTTTATGTAATTTTAATCAACTCACCTGCTAACGAAGGATTAAATTAAATCCATTGACCAGTATGGTAAAGTCCTATTGAGACGGAGAAGAATCCGTTGTGCAACACAATCTTGGTGCCGCTGATTAAACTGCAATCTGGCGAAACGAGGCCAACGAGCGCGGATTTTGCTCTTTGCCTCTTTTCTCGCTCTCGCCGACGTGCACTTTGCACTCGTCTGCAGCACTGCTTTCGTGGTATGTAGCGCATGTACATGCACGTGTAAGTACTTGCCCGCCGACGATCACTGCAGCTTCTGTTGCAATCATGCAATGCTATGGTGCAATCAATCGATGCACCCAGCTGCCGCGCTTGGCCGGCCGGCCTGATCCTAATCGCATTATTTGTCGCTCAAATCTAACCAGATTAAAAAGTCAACTTGGTGTTTTTTCTTTTAAGTTTGCATAGAAACTCATTGCTCATGCACGCCTGAACTAGGCCAGACCGGAGCAGGAAAACTCTGCCTTTTTACAATTTCTAATTTAAGCCATTTTTTACAATTCAAAAAAGAGATCAAGATTAAAATTTAGAATCCCCATTGAGATAGGTGCGATATAAATTTTGTTGAGTCTTAAAGACAAATTATAGACATTTTTGGCCAAATCTGGCCATCTTTTCGCCTCCCCGCACCGTGGTCTTTGATTGAAACTCCAGACATTTGTTCCTAAAGCCGTAGGAAAGGTACAAAAACCAGCAAGTGGCGAGTCGGCGCCGGTGAGATAAGCTATATGAGCATTTCGAGTCACACTTTTCCCATGTATGACATTGGGCAGCCAGTATTAGAAGCCCGAACTGCTCAAACGCTCCTAAAAATGACTTACCGACGCAAGCCAGCGGGCTGGTTTTTAAAGACAAAAGGTTAATGGCTGAAGGTTGTACCTTCCGCATCAATTACTCCCATATTACGCTAGTTGAAACTTAATGACAAGTATAATTTTATGACATAAAACTATAATCGTAATAATTGTTGAGTAATTTTTCAGTCGAGCTTTAGAGATTGCATGGAATGGCCAATTGTGTCTCAAGTAGAGACAGAATAGAAACGGTATCAAGGCCAACTCGATCGAATATCAGTCATTCATAGACCAAGTTTGCTGGCAAAATCGTGATCATTTGCTAATGTGATGCACGCAGTTTACGGCCGTCGTAAGATGAGCGGCGGCGGCTGGAGCTGAATAAACTCTCGGAAGCAAACACCGAGTGGTGTGCAGCACATGAGCACGTCTATATATATTCGTAGAGGGAGAAGTATAGAAGTATAGCCCTTTTCACTGTGTGTTATTGCAGTTTCGCCAACTTATAAAAGATATTAAAGCCCCATAGCAGGCCGGACAGCGTGGTATCAAAGGGATATATATCTAATAAAAAGCGAGAGTTGGGCGACGAGAGAGAGAGAGAGAGAGAGAGAGAGAGAGAGAGAGAGAGGCTAGGCCGGGGCTCAATTCGCGATTCGCCCTGCCCGCAGCCACGGTGTATTATAAAAAAGAAGCAGCCATTATCTCATCTCGGCACCTCTTGAGCACAACGAGTACGCTACCAAACTTAACTCACGGGAGAGCAGCAGCCGAGTTTTCATCATTGCCATTCAGAGATCCAAATATTTGATGGTGCCCTCTGTGGTGCTTGAATTAAAAATTTCCCTACTTATAATCGTAGACGACGCGGCACAAGGAATATAGTTTGAATACTACATCCATCACGGCAGCAAGTGTTTCCGCAGCCTGTCTGGTGCGATAGCGAATGAGTGGTGACAACGGCCTTTTGCAGTGCGCCAGAAAAAGCTAATTTAGAGAGGCGCGGTTGGTGTGGACCGTCTCTCCTTCTCTCACTCACTCACTCACTCACTCAGCCGCTTGCTCGCTCGGCCGCGGTGACAATGGGCCGGGAAGCATTAAACGAGATTAGTCGAAAGGTGTCGCCGGGCTCGCACTTGTTCCGCAGGCCGGATTTCGGCCAGCCTGCAGAGACACGAGTTCTTTATGGCGAGACAAGCGTTAATAATGCAGATGGTGGCATTCATAATTCAGCGCCGCGTGTAATGGATTTACGAGGCAATAAAATGTGAGCGCCGGCCGCCGGCCAGTGCCGCACTAAAATCGCTCCCAATTTATGACTGCCTCTGCGAGCGACCTAGCAGCCCCCGCTCCTGTTGACTGCGACAAGTGTGCCTTTACGATTTTGACAGTTGTTTGCTCAGAGTTCCGCTATCGCTGCGAGCACGTGCACCACTTTTGCTCCTCAGATAAATTTCCTCTGGCAGACGTTGTGTATGGTTGTAATCTGACCTTTCAACTTTCGCCTTTCGGAGTCTGGAATTGCGAAGGTGGAGTAGAGCAGAACCAATCAACAATCGTGATTGCCGGGTTTAAGGAGCAAAAGATGCACAATTGTCAGTGATAACTTGATTGCTTTAATGACATTTTAACCTTCATTTTAAATTTTGTGTCAGTGGTTGTACCTGTTAGAATGCTTAAAGACTGTCTTTGACGAAGTTTCTGAGCACATCAATCGATTCTTGAGGGTCGAGTTAGGTAAAGTGGATATTTTTTGCGACCAAAACGTCCAGCAGCACAAGTATAACTTTTTTACCGCCAAAACAATTAAAACCAATTTGTGAGAACTGCACATGCGTCAGAGCTGGCACACGCCAACCTCCGGCTGACGTGACGCCTCTCCTCGGCCACACCCGTTCTGACGCATGCGCAGTTCTCGCATTTAGGTTCGTATTGTTTTGGCGGTAAAAAAGTTCTTTTTGGTCGGCAAATATATATATCCAATTTACCTAATGCGACCCTCAAGAATCGATTGGTGTGCTCAGAAACTTCGTCAAAGACGGTCTTTAAGACGGTTAAATTTAGTAAGTCTCTGCAAATGAAAATAAATCCGATAAGTTTGCAAAATCTCCAACAAGTTTATCTTCTTTCCAGAAATTGTAACCCACTATCGATCAGGTGCGCAAGTGAGGAAGCGTGTGTAAAATTGCATCCTCATTCACTCACTCGTCAATGAAGAGGGAGGGTGGAAGGGAAAGTGATAATCAGCTGGTGTTTACGCGAGGGGCTGCGAGAGTGATGAGCTAATCGTGGATGGCGTGTCGCAATCTGCTAGCCGCCTTGTTATCTCTCGGCTCGGCTCAACACGTTCCGACCAAAGGATTAAATAATGCACAGACGGCTGCATTTTGCCTGGGTGGCTCGCTCGATAAATTCTCTGCGTGTGCAGTGCCAAAGCAGCGCGCTGGGCAAAGCGTGCCGTGCGCTCTCTCTTCTCTGGTCGGTCGCGAAT
This sequence comes from Cloeon dipterum, assembly GCF_949628265.1. Lineage (NCBI taxonomy): Eukaryota > Metazoa > Arthropoda > Insecta > Ephemeroptera > Baetidae > Cloeon > Cloeon dipterum. Next base: position 27,730,008 of record NC_088787.1, read on the forward strand.
TGCAATCAAAGATTTTGCCCCTTTCAAGCACGCCGCTGGGAGCGACTCAAAGCGCTTCGGCCTCGCTCTCTCAACTCTCAACCAAGCAAGGAAAGGGAGAGGCGCTTCCTGCAGCTGCGCCCTTCACATTGATTGTTTTCTCCAGAACAACTCAATTCATTTAGTCTCCCCAAGTCTTAATTCTGTTGAGAGTTTATCCACTCACTCATTGATAGCAGCCAAACGATAAAAAATCTCGAACCGAAATCATATCTTGTGTATGTGTTTTCTTTTTAATGTAAATATCGCCTTGACAGGAACTTTTTGCGTTTGAGCTCACCTTACAAGCACATTCAAAATGATTAGCCATGAATTTTGAAAACAAATCAATATAAATAGATTCAATAAATATTTATTTTGAATTTGGTCATATGTGGAAATATCCAATTCCTGTTCGTAGGAGCAAATAGAAAACTTTCCACTTCCAACTTTCAATTTTATGTCCATAATTAAAAATATTTTTACTACAAAAACTCCCACCGGTTTATTAACCTCTTCTCCTTATTAATTTTGTGTTAAATCACTCTAGCCAATTTGAAATAAATATTTTTTTAATTTTTTCTGCTTAGAGATACATTGTAGTGATTGGCGCGCGCCTCTCTATATCTGGTCGAGAGAGGCAGCATGAATGGCAGCGCGGAGCAGAGCGAGTTTGGCAGCAGAAAGCAGGCTGCCGGCGTCGACGTTGGTGTTTGTTGTTAGCAATATCTGGTAATTGATTTTCAATATCTGAGAGGCGCTGGGAGCGCGCGTTATTTGTTCCTTGGCGTGCCGAAATAGCAGCGACGCGGCGGCAGCGAAAGGGAGCAAAAGGACAAGTATAGTCGGTTAGTAATTTGCCCAACGGCCCTCCGGAACGGCCGCAGAAATCTTTGGCCGAGCAGCCAAGGCTTGTTTGCATCGAGGCCAAGTTTGCTGCCCGACTCAATGGCCGACTTGTGCACCACACACAGCAGCAGCAGCAGCAGCAGCCTCTTCTTCTGCCGCGCTAATGACTCACTCTCACTCGCACGCTAATTTGTCACGGTCGACTTGAGCCCTCCTTCAACGACCCGTGTATCTTTTGCCGGCCACTTTCAAAATCTTCCTTTCAACCGCATAACTCCTCTGCACACACAATTAAAACTTTCTGCATAGAAATTTGCGCCTGGGGGATTTATCAAAACGCTCATGAAGACGCTGATGATGGTCATACTAAGTAACCGTATTCAAATTTGGTTACAGATCTTCAGAAAACAAAGCTCGATATTAATTTAGCGTTGAAAAGCAGGAAAACTCAAATTATATTAGAATTTTTTTAAATCTTAATGTGGCTTACTTAAAAAATGAAAGTTCTCGTACCGCACAATAGCTGCGCTGACCCCTCAGGCATTATTACTACTATAACGTGCAAAACAAATCCACACTGCTAAGTTCGCTGCAGGGTTTTGTAATCACCAGTAATTAAAAAAGATTGATAGTTCTCAGAATGCAAAAAACCTCCTTGCGCGAAATTAAATACAAATTAAAGAAAAGTGCCATATTTTCTTTTACATGATGAATCAATATTTTGAGCAAAAAGTTTTGTGAATTTAAGCTTAATATGTTTCATTTGCATTCAGTTTCTATGCATAGCAGTTCACACTTTTTTCTCTGTTTTGCTATTGGCTATTGTGCTTAGTCAACGAGGCGTTTGGTTGTTTTTGTTCGACGATACAAGCCGGCTGGCGTTGGCGAACGGTTAGCTGGCTTTGTTGGTGGAGCACATGTTTTGGCCGTCGGCCGGTCGTCGGGATTGACAGGTTGGGCCGAAGCAGCAGCTGCCTGATTAATGGACTCCGTCGGCGCCTCGCTCGCTCGCTCGCTCGCCGGCCGATTAATATATTCGCCGGCGGCGTTTTGTTTGCTCGTCTGCTGCTCACTTTATTATTCTCGCTGGCTGGCCGACAATGGCAGGTGCTCTGCACGGAACATGTTCCTCTATGTACGCGCGGAAAACACATAAACACATACACAGAGACGGCGAGAGCGTGGATTTTGGGCTGGCAGACTGAGTTTTAAGTAAGCTGGAGAGTGAGTGAGTCGGGCGGCTGCTGGGCGGGTGGGTGGCTCGCCGCTGATCAATACATACCCCCGACCCCACGCTCTCTCTCTCTCTCTCTCTCTCTCTCTCTCTCTCTCTCTCTCTCTGCAGCCAGACAATCGCCTTTGAGGTATCTCTTCAATGCAAGAACATTATATATTGGATTTTGAGGATGAAGTATCAGCATTGTCTTTTGCCTCTGTTCAAAAACGTCGAATCTTTTGCATAAATGAATATTTCGGTCAACGTAAAACGTCACCCACAATACCTATTTTGGGCGTTTATGCATGCCTTTGAAAAACCATCTTTTTTGTTCTGTTTGCAAACACAGTGCTAGAAATAAATAAAAATTATTTCTGGCTTTGCCTTCCAGTACGAAGTCTTCATAGTTTTTACTCTGTCGTTCTCCTCTCTCTTTCCATTTTCAAAAAATTTTAAAATCCTTTAAAAAAACATGCAACCAGCGCAACTTGCGTGTCGAGATTTTTGCCTAACCAAAATAAAGGCTGATGTTAATGGCGAACAGTCGCGCGAGGTAATAGAATTTGACAAGAAAACACCCAATTTCCTCAGCTTAACTTGCCAAATGGATAAAGCGTATATAGTGTCAACGACGGAATTGAGCGCTGAGAATAAGTGAGCCGTAAAAGGCTTGATTATTAACTCGATCAGCGTGACGAGCGCTTTCTGTATTACGGCGGCAAAAACATCAGTCTCCGGAGACATAAGGCAGTTGGGAACTTTTCACCCACAGTGACTTGGATTCTACCAGGACAATGCACCAGCCACCCTCGCCCGCTTCTTTCCTCAAACGGAACTTTCTAATAAAATTTAGCGGTTGGCGGGTGGGGAAAAAGCGACGGAAAATCAGAAGAGCAACAAAAGAAGACCTTAATTGACGCGTTTGAACGAAGATCTAGCTATCGGCAGCAAATCATTCCTTCTCTCCCTCTTGTGACTGACGTTGCTCATTACACGCGCCGACACAAAGGCTTTCTGCGTCTAAAAGCATCAGCAGTTGCCCCGTCTATGCATATTTGGCGGTGTGTGCACGCTTCAAATATGGAGGAAAGCTTTTAAAATGCCGCCGCCGCTCATTCGCCCTCGCCGAGTCTTGATTTCATTTGCGAGACAGAGAAGAGATTTTAACCATCTCGCTTTATCGGCAATTTGGTTAGTCTCTTATTAAATTAAATATGAGTAATATTGCAAATTTTATATGATAATAGGAGCAACATTTTGTATAGAACACTAATTTTGAATGTGAGGCATATTGATTGGAACAGAGCGATGAAATGGATTTCAAATTTTTGAGAGCATTTAAATTTAAAAATCACGGTATTTTGTTGGAAAATTGTTGTAACTTAATTTACTTATGAGGCACTATGTTGATCTCACTCGGATACAAAGATAATTTAACAATTTCCTTTTTAAAGTAGACCTCTATTTACAGGGCAAAAAATAAGATCGTTTTCTATTTATTAAAAGCAAGAAGTGGTTCACCGAGTCTACTGTCAGTGGAATTTAGCAGCAGTCTATCTATATACAATGCGCAATAGTAAAATCAGGACTGATTGTGAGTAACAGTTGAAGTAAAGCTTTACAGAAAAAGTGTGACAAATCTATTTTACCTTTACCTGATATACTCCCTGAAAATTGGGAAAAATTTTCAAGTTTGCCGTTTAAATTTGCGAGAAAATCGGCCCCAAAGTTTGCATGCCAATCAAGTGGCGAGCACTATCTTCCCATTGAAAATCAGGATTTATTTCCATAGAAGGGAAATTTACCTCATAATTCGTACTCCGTTGGATGGATCGCGACGAGAGGATTGAAATGAAGCGCGAAAAATCATTGACACACCGTTTCATTTTACGCTAAGTTTTTCTCGCAAATTTAAACGACCCTCTGGATGAATTTTAGCACTCCCCCATTTTTAGAGAGTAAAGGTAAAAATAAATTTCCACAATTTTTCTGTATAGCTTCACTTTAAAGACTTCGTTTGATTGTTTGAGTTGATTTAATATTTCCTTGCGACTAAAAATTGATTCATCTTTCCAATGCCCTTCATTCCCAAGAAGCTCAATCAAATCGTCCCCGCCCCAGACAAAAGTTAATCACAAAAAGTGTCGGATTCACAGAATTGCAAGATTAGGCTCGCTTCAAGAGCAGTGAATAACTAAATCCACGAAAAGCCTGTTAGAATAATGACTTAATCGCGAGCTAGTCAACTCTTGCAGCAAACTTATTTAGGGCTTGATTCACTGCTCGAGTTAATTCAGACCTGCTTCATCACGTGGTTCGGCCCGCAGCTAAATGATAATTAATGCTCAGTATAATAACTCAGCGGCGCGGTCCGCAAATTAGCCCGCGGCCGCCGTGCTTGCTCACTTTGCTGTTTGCCTGCGCTAATAAAATAAAAGGGCGCGCACACACGCGAGCGATGGATGTGCATATTGCGCAAAATCGAGCGCCACCACCAGAGATTAGACTGACTTGTACTCCGCCGGCCGCCGCCGCCACCGCCGCCGCTGCGGGTGCTGGTGAATGCGTTGCTGGAGCTGTGCTTAATGGAAAAATTACTCCTCATTTATAAACATGGAAAATACGCCGGGCGGGGGTGCAAAAGAGCCGGCCACGCCGCTCTGATTTCCGCTGCAATTTGCGTTCGCGGCCGTCAATGGCAGAAGCTGGGAAAAGACTGAAAAAGTTGATGCCCAAGGAAACATGGTTCTCGCGAGTTTCTGCGCAGCTCCGTTTCTTTTGATGTCACTCTTGCCTCTGCCACAAATTTTCATTTGTCTGCTTACAATCAATTTTTAAACTGGGGCCGTTAAGGAGAGTTCGGTTAATCGCGGAGTTAAAGAGAATATTATGTTGCTGGACAGAATTTAGCATTGTTGGCCATAGATAATTTTAACTCTTTGCAGAACCTTACAAAATTATTTCCCCCTTCAAATCGAAATACTCAAAAGAAAATTAAGCAAAATCAAAATCCAGATATTGTAAATTTCTCCAAAATGAAACGGTCCTTACCATACGATTATTTTTGTTTCGTTTTGATTCATCACGTAAATGGTGTGCGTTTAATAGCAAAATAAGTTGACCTTTTCTGTTAGCAAACAACACGCACTGCTGAAAAATCAAACAAGCTTTAAAGCCGGTTTTTAGAGGTTAAATTGATTTTCCTGAATTCTATGCGTTGTGCATATATATACACATGTCAAACGATGTCGGAAATTAATTAATTACCGTCAAAACTGTTTCTTTTCCGACACCCGATTTTGGGTTGGTGAAGGTGGACGACTAAATTTTCGTTTTTGTTTTTGGACTCTCGTGAGGTTTTTCTTGCAATTTTTAAAATTACTTTATAGGGATGAACCTGAAATCCCTAATTGATTCATTAATATATTCCATCTTCGAAATAAAAAATAAATAACGTCAGTAAATTATGTTATTTCACAGTATTTGTGCAATGAAAAACTATATGTATATGCCGAGTTTCAAAACCTTTTTGCCACTGTGACGCTGTAAAAATTGCCAAACCATAAAATAAATCAACTCTCCCGCCGATGCAATGATATGATTGATGCATTGTCCGCTGTAATAATTTTCGGTCCATTGGGAAATTGAGAAGAGTGGAATCCATCAAGTGTCCGAGCAAACCGCAAACAATGAAACGAAAATCGACTCGAAGCATTAATCACTTTGCTCGCGCGGCGCCAAACGGCAGGGGTGGCGTTGATGTTCACGCACAGAAAAATTGCTGGCAGCCGCCCCCCTCGCGAATGGGTTGGCCGAATTATTTATGCATTTTTTTCGTGGGCTGCCTGCTTCGGCCAAAGCGATTTTTCATCGTGTCATTCGCGATATCAGCTCCGGCGGATGGGCGGTATTTTTCACGACGGGCGACGGTAACGGGCCCATCAGTTATTTGTGCAATGGACTCTGTAATCTCGAGCAAAGTTTGACGCAACATAAACAGCCACCGCGCCGCAGCCAGACGAGGGCAAAAAGGCAGGCAGAAGAATGGGCCGGCGTCAGCAGCCGGCATCATTCACGTGCAAATAGCGCCTCCCGCTCAATTTCGAAGCGGCCAATTTTTGTCGCCGCCGCCGCCTCCGCCGCCGCCGCACCACTCCTTTGCACCTGTTAACGGACGATTTTTAAGGCTGCTTTCCTCTTCCTAGTGGCAGCGCCGAAATTTCGCCACCGTTTATTGATTAACCAACATACTTGCTCGGCTAATCTACTTTTCTAGGTTACTCGACACACATACCCTTTCGCAAACCTTTCTCGAGCCGCAATAAGGTATTAATTATGTTAAATATAAAAGTGCAACTGCGTGACAAATAGGGGCTTTCCTAAAGCCGTGCAAAAACTCAACGAGACAAAAGGAAGACATGATCCGGCGCGTCATAAGTGACGACATTACTGTCTACATATGTTTGTTTGCTTTTGAAAATGTAGAAGCATTGCATGAAGATAGTGATGGTCTATAGACTTACAATGCCATATATTTTCATTTGCCAGACAATCGGCGTGTTTATCTAAATGGATTTAACCAAAACATATAATTGAGTAATTATGAATTCTCATTTGTTGGTTTTCGTTTCTGATGAGTCAAATAGATTTTTCCCAAGGCAAATTTTGGAGATCAGCTATAAAAAAAGTTTGTTTGTTAATAATGATTTGTTAGAAATATTTTAATCCCTTTTATGTGGACATTAGAAAAGAGAATATTATTCAAATCTCCTGTACGCGATTTTGGCTTGCCGTGGTCTTTTGGCGTGGGCTGCATAAAAATGGCAGATGGAATTCATTTATAGAATATTATGTGAAGCCCGAGTTTCCTTCCATCGGGGCCGCGTGCGAGTCGAGCCGGCCTAGAGTGTGTGTGTGTGTAAATGTGCAACTGAGCGGGCTGCTGAAGGAGGGTTGCTCGCTAAATGGGGGTGGGTCGCGCGGGCTAAAACTGGGTCACTAACGTGCTATAAGAAGATTAACGGTCACTCTACTCTTCACAAACATATTACTACCAGTCAACGAGAACGTTTTGTACAATTTATGATGTCACTTTGTATTTATTCAGGCAGCGCGCAAATTTCCTGAAAAGACGATATCTTTCTCTCGTCGTCGTTTTTCTCCGCCGAACGAATGCCATTAGCGCTGCCAACTTTGCCCCAGGAAGTTGCTGCAGGCAGTCACTCGCGCGATCTGTGAATAAATATTCCGAGCGCGAACTGATTTCGAACTTTTGCTTTCTAACTGCAAGCCAACCTTATTATTTACTTCAAATTTTAATTCATTTCCTCTTATTAGTTTTAGATCAAATAACCATAGCTACTAAATAGAAATTTGCAATTTTGTATGGTTTCCACAGCAATTTGTTTGATCCCTGCAACCAACAAAATTATATATTTTGGACCGCGTCAACTTTTTAACTATTTGTATGCATTAATATAAAAAACCCAAGGCATTCGATTTATGAGTATTATTCAACTCTCTCTAAAATCGCAACCAAGAATAGGCAATTTGGATATTTGGTGATGTTGCTCAAAAAATGAATCTCTCAATTTTGAAGGTTTTTGTTGAGTTTTTGACCATTCATGCGAACTTATTTTAAACAAAAATCATCCATTAGTTTTGCAGTGCAAAACAATATTAGTGTCGATTCCAGCAAATCAAAAGCGTGTCTACAACTGCCTTTGCTGTGAGATGAAACTGTGAAATAACAATATTTGATTCCGCCTATCTATAGTGATTTCTTCGCCGCCGTATGTATAAATATCAATTTTTACACTTTCCCACGCGCATCTGGCGTCACAAAGAAGCGAAGTGCGAGAAAGTGGGCGAAATTCAGAGGGTGGCAGGAGGAAGAGCCGCGCCGTTTTGGCGCTCCATTTCTTTCTGCACCATTTGAATAACAAAGGAGAGCAGCCAGCCAACCTTCTCGCCTGCTCTTTCGTGCGAAAGAGAACACAATTTCAGCAGCTGATTTTATTAAATTTTGCGCTTTACTCTCTGCAGTCTAAATTTGAAAAACAGAAAGTGGATGCACTCTATACACGGATTAAGAAATTTAATTTGAATATATAATATGAATTAAATAGCCATCTAACTATTAAAAAATGGTTACTAATTTTTTGGGATCAGGTTTGCCATTTCTAAGAAAAATTGAAAGAAGCACCAAAAGCTATAAGAATTAAAGATGCCATGAATATTAAAATGGAAAAGATGGCAGAAACCAGAGCTACCAGGCGAATTTTATATCAAAGTTTTCGTTTTTCTGTGACACAGAGCTGCTTTGTGGAATCGAAAAGCACGGAAAATGTCAAAAGTAATTGTAATGTCAAAATGAGAGATGAGCCTAGCACAATATGCACATGTCAACGCGAATTGATCGATTCTTAAGCGCTTATAATGCATTAGATCCGCCTCTTGCGTCTCGCTTGCTCATTCTAGAAGCTCCTTCTAGTCGGAGCCGAAATTTCCATCTGAAGACGAGCCGAATTTGCAAAGACAAAAGCCGCATTCGTGCTGCTTGCCATATACTTCATAAAGGGCTGATGCATGCGCGCCGCCGGTCATTCATGCTGCGTGCGAGATTTCTTGCCGTTCGCTCTTGAAGTTGCTAATGCAATTACCTCCAGAGCAGCTCTCTCTCTCTCTCTCTCTCTCGTCGGCCGATACACTGCTGCTGCTGCTGCCGCTGCATGGTGGCGGAGTCATAAAGAGCGGTCTTCCTGCGAAGTGCTGGTTGGCTAGGCGCGCCCTCCAACCCTGCCGAGCCCATTTATAATGGCGATGCGATGAGTGATGACTCTGGTAATGGAGCGAGCGCTCGCACCGAAATTTATATCGAGCCCACTCGCTTTCGGCCACTCGTTTGCACACATACACTCACATGCCAAATAAATGGAGAGGTCAAAAGTTGCTGTACCATTCGCGGTGACACTTGTAAGGCCGAGACTCGGTTTCGTTAAAAGCTTCGGACTTGTTCCACGCCCAGACAAACTGACGGCTGGCTACTGACTCACGTCTGCTGCGGCAATTGTTCAATCGGTTGACGATTCTGCACCACCCCGCAGTCGACCTACAAATTAAACGATATATTTCTGATTAGATTTACTAACTAAATTCTTTTTTATTTCTCGCTTATTTAATACGACCCAAGAGTGTGTGCATTTCTTGGTAGTTGAAGTTAAAAGCGAGTTATGTATTTAATATCGTTCTACATTTTCAGAAACCTTTCGAAAGAATGTATTTTTGCACAATATTACATTTTGAGTTGGCACTGCAAATTCTGTCTTATTATATTTTATAAAATTTAGACTCTTCCGCCTAGCCGCGTGTCCAACCGAAAAAGTGAAATTTATATACGCTGTGGATCGTTGTCAAGCATTTGGGCTCAACGGCAAACAAACTGCTTTTAATGCCAGTTGGGCGCACAGCGAGTTTCTAGGGTGGTCTCTAGTTCCTATATTTTTTATCCTATAAAATATATTCTTTTACAATATTAAATCGTAAAGAAATTAAATCAAATCTACGGTATATTTTCCAGTATTGAGATGCTGTTATTCCGTTTCCGAATTACTTTAACTTTAGAATAGACTGAGAGATTTATGGAAAACACCAACAGACAATTTACAAGTTGCACAAATAAAATAACTCTGTTTTTATGCGTTATGTTTTTTTAGATAGAATTTCAGATAATGTTAGCAGCCTCAAATAAATGCTGGAAATAGTTGTACGCCATTGGCGTTTAATAAATATTCTATTTCTATTTCTTTAGATAATGTAGCCGTTCAAACAAAATTAGCATACTAGTTCGCGAAGCACCAATTAAAACACAAGTATAAATGATTTCCATGAAAGGCGAGTCGGGATAAAATATATATTTCTTAAAAATGACTTGCATCAGACATCGCATGCGTATCGTAAAATGTTGGTAGTAGAATCGGCTTTAAAAAGTTCTTGTTCGTCACAAATTTGTAGGAAGCTTAAACTGGCTAACTACGGTCCAAGGCTTCTTTAGCTCTTATTGACCAAAAGTGTTAAAAAAACACGATCAAAATTTGGCACCCTCGGCAAGTTTGGCTTTGCAGTTTGCATACCTCATTAAGCGGCAGGGGTTGGTGCGGATTTGCGATTGTGCGTGCCAAATCGCGTGCGAAGATAGTGAGCGGCCGTCGAAAGGCGTAACATGTGTTCCTGACGGCGCAAAAACAGCCGAGAAAATTACGCGCGACGACCTGGCCGCAAACACGCGCATCGGCGATCGCGGCCTTTCTACGTCGAACTCGCTCCGTAAAAAAGCACAAGATAAGCCGCGGTCGAACCACGCCAGCAAAAAAGACGACAAGCCATGTTTCGGCCGTTCAGCAACGATGGATGAGTATTTCAGCAGTCGGAAATCAATACGCATACTCAAGAGCCCATAAATCTGGCCCCAGAGACAAGTACCGCGCGCTGTGTGTCTTGCTTGGCCAGATAAATAGAGATGAACGCGATCGCTTTTCAGCTTGCAACCGTCAGCACGCACCGTGGGCAAGCTTGGATTTTTAATGCTGAAAAATCGATCTGTGCATGCTGAGCCAAAAGTTGAAATTCCTGCAACGCTCTAAAAATAAATTTTTGAGGGACGTCGAGATTCGGAAGGGGGAAGAAATGATAATATAGTTTTAATAAACATTTTCATTAAATGCCAACGTGAAACGTGAAAAAATGTAGAAAGCCAGATCTTGCGTAGCAAAATTAATAATTTAAAAGGGGAAAATCAATTTTTTCATTTTGATGATTTTATATTCCTTGTAACAGGCCCACAAGCCAAAATAAGACCAATAGTCAAAATCAATCGTGCATGTATTTTCACTCGATACGGTTTGCACACATACTTTAAATAATTGTCTTTGTTAGTAATTTAGGAAAGTGTTAGTAAATTAATCTGAGACCTTTTGCGGATTCATTCAGGGACAAAAACACTTTAGAAAACACATTTGAGGTGGAATGTTTTAAAAATATTTGCTCCAAAATGTAAAATTAAGCACCGGATATTATTTTTCTTTGAATTTTAAATAATTTGAGCTCTGGATTCGAAGTATGTGCTCACACATTCCACCAATTTTCAACATAAATTAACAATTTCACGCCGATATATTGAAAATAGCTTTCTTGATTCAATGCCAAATTTTGCACCAAAATTATTCAAGGTGCCCATTTTATCCCACATATTTTTACATTTCCAAAATTTTTTCATTTCAAGCTTGTACTTTTGTTTCACCCATGGCTTCCTAACTGCAAAGTATAGCTTCACGACTGAGAGTTAAATCGTTAATTATCCAGCTCTGATTGAAAGAGTTTTATTATTATGTTGTGTCTGATAACGTGATAACAGAATAGAAACGAGCATTGGTGCACGCGAGTGTCATTGGTGGAGGCGTGACGGAATGCATCAGCCAAAAATTGACGTTTTTTAACGCGCTCGTGAAACTTTACAGCCGCACCTCATTCGCAGTGAAAAAGTTTTTAATTAAAAATTTTATGCAGACGCGGGCAAAGCTCGGCGCGAAAGACGTCGTCAAAGTGAAGTCAGACGACCAGAGGGGTCGACTGCAACCCTACCGAGGGCGAGATGTGCATCTGAATTATTTACCCGCGCGCTGTGTAGCCGGCCGGCCGGCGCCGTTTTCCAAGGTGCGCTTTATGGGCAGCGATAAAACGGCGTTTAGGCCCGTTTCGGATTCGCATCTAATTTAACTGTGCGGTCGCTATTTGTGTGCTAGAGAAGGGTTGACAGCCGATGCGACAACTTTTCTTGTTTCCTGCGCTCGATTGGAAAGTGCCGAATGGGAAATTATTTGTTCCCCCATCACTACATTTTGCTTTCAGAAAGTTATGCAGGAGACATTGCTAGGAGACTCAATTTCAAATGAAATTTCCGTTTTAACACACGAACAAAATCTTTTCAAAATCAAAAGGTTAGATAAAATAGCGTTAGACGATTGTATGTGTTTTATTAATTGTACTATGTACACAAAAATAAAATTTTTAAAACTTTAATTAATTAATTAGATTTGTTAACCATGCTTGACCCACTCTTTATAATTTTTTTTTGCAAAATTCATGATTAGCACAACATTTAACCGGCTCATTTCTCTCATTTTCTACAATTAAGATGGTCTTCATATTTTTAGCACAGCATATCTTTGTGTTCGCGAGTCTCAAAAGGAAAAGCGCTCAACCTTGCACCAAAATTTAAGCAAATACCTAATACCATTTAAAGCGCGTATTTGACAGGATTTACAAGCGATTTAGACGGTTTAAGGAGCTTATGGGTCAATTTAGACTATTTTCGGTATGTCTCAAAAGTCTTTATGGGCTCGCTATTTGGTGCCAAAAATTTAACCAAACGATGCACTGAAAAATAGTTTTTGCTAAAATTATTTTTCTCTTATCCAAAAAAAGTTATGATGTGAGATATTAATTGTGAATTGATCTGTGTTCGCAGGAGCAGCCCTGGCGTGACTCAGGAAGGGGCTGCAGACACCGGTCTCGTGGCCGACCCCTCGAGGAGGGAATGTCCTCTGGTGGCGTCCCATCGGCTGCTGCTACGGTGCGTCTCTCATCTCCATTGCAAATACGCGCCCCGGGCCCGACGTCATCGGGCGCAATAAAAAAAGCTGACGTCCGTCGGGCCGATTGTTGCGACAATGTGAAACACGGTGTGTGCGTTCGTTCGCAGAGCTCCTCGCAATGTTGCGGCCAGCACGGGTCACGTGGTCATTCCGCACGGCGAGCCCCGCCCCTGGCGATCCACGAGCAGGAGGTAGGGGTCGCGGACACCCTCCAACTCGAGCCCCTCACCGAGGAGGCCTTCGTCGCCAACCTGCAGCAGAGATTCAAGAGAGACCTGATTTACGTGAGTGCAATTTTTTTTTCTTTGACTGCGATAAAGCCGGACTAACAAAATTACACCTTTACTCCAGCGTTATTTTTTTAGGAAATGGAAAGGAAATAAACTCGAAAGGGAATTTTCAGGGTGGATGAAGTTTTTATTTGTCCTTGGTCGTAATTTTTCCTCTAAAAATGAAGAGCCTTTTAATATAATTTAATTCAATAGGTTAAATTATTTTAAATTTAACAAGAAAAATTAAAATTATACCACTACTTGCTATTAGGAATGAAACATATCTAAATATATCAAAGATGATATCCATCCCATTTTCTTTTGCCAAAATATACAAGTGATTTATGTTATCCATAACTGTCTTGCAACAGATTGCAACTTTGCTTTTTTCGCTGTGTCTGTCCACGAAAAACTGATATTTTTGGCCACAGACACTCGGGGCGGTCGGATTGAAGTATTGATTGCAATAAATCATCCGCAAATGCCACAATAAAAATCCCCTTCTAGTGCGTGAGTGTGTGTATGTATGTTACGCTTTAGTCAATGGTATTATTTTGCACACAAAGCGAGTGTTCCCCTTTAATAATCGGCCGCAAACACAGAAAAGGTCTCTTTGAATGTTTATATGTGTGTGTTAGTTTCTCATGCGCCCACAAAGCTCCCTTCGCCAAGCCATGCTGAGGGGAAATTGAACGAAGGATTATTTGCTTTTAATTTTGGCACTCAGTGATAATCTGCAAGATTATTTTGCGGTTGGGTGTCTGCCAATATTATTTGGTTGAATTTTGGTTAGTGTTGCAAAGCTCTGCTACATTTATGTCGTTGCAAAAATTGAAAAAAGTTCTGATTTTGGATGATAGTATTTAAAAGCACATTTATTTGCTCCTGAAACACCTCATAAATTTTGGATGTTATTTTTTAATGCATAAAAGTTTACAGTCAAAAGATTTCCATTTTATTGAGCACATGAGAGATTTTCTCGTCATACTTTGTGAGTAATTTGGGTGGAGTCTGTTTGAATATGTGGCGTGTTTGGTAATAGGGTCGTGGAGTGGTCAAGCAGGCTGCAAAGCAGGAAGTGCGCTTGCTATCCACTCGAGGGGATTGCAGCCCTTGTGCAAAACAAGTTAGGCAAAAGTTGAGCACGTGGGTCGAGCGGGTCACACACACTTCAGGAGGCGCCGAGGATGCCCGTTGGAACTCGGTTATTCGAGCGGGCGAAAACTTGCCTGAAAGCACACGTCCTTTGTTTGCAAAGGCTAGAAGGCTTTCTTTGAAGTGTGCACACACGGCGCCGATATGTTTGTTCTTTTTCAATCTGAAAATATGTGCTCAACTCGGGTTCGTTGCATATTTGAAAATAGAGCATGATAAAAAGGCAGGCTTGCTAATGCTTATTTTATGGCTGAAAGCGTTAGAGTTGCCGAGAAAGTAATTAAATAGGAAAGCCTTTCCTTAATCTATTTCCGGATATTGTGGCGAGAATGGAGAACGCTCTTTGAATTGATCAAATTGCTCAACGGCCGTTTGCCGGGAAATAAGATTAAGGCACGTGGTTTGAAGAATGGTCCGTCGAGAGAAATGCCGTGAAAAAAACGCCGGCCGCCAGTGCCACGCGACTAGAATAAAAACGCTTGTTTTGCGGCTGTGCGCTGGCAGCTCAGCTTTCCCCAATACAAATATTGACCCATTTAATGAGAGAGGTCTTTTGCCCCTCGCAGACGAGCGCTGGGGATGTTTTGGTGTCGGTCAACCCCTACAAGAAGCTCGCCCTCTACTCTCTGGACGTGGTCGAAGCCTACAGGAACAGGCCCATCCTTTCGCACCTACCACCGCACATGTGAGATGATCATTGAATATAATTAAATTAATTATTCTTTAACTATCACTTATTTATACGGCTTACTACTCCCTTAATAATAGAGATGAGAAATTGATATGTTAATTTCGGCTAATAAATTGACAAGACGGAAAATCTTTATAAAAAAATAAAAAAAAAACAAATAAATATTTTAGTTCTTATAATACATTTATAAATTAATATACATTTAATATAGTGGAAACAAAAAACGTAAAGAAATGATTTATAGTTTTAAAAGTTTGCAAATATTTTAATATTATAATTTTAAAAAAGGTTATATTTTCTTTAAAATATTATAAATTTATGCTGTTAATAAGTTGTTTATTTCTTAAACTTAGATTTGCTCTTGCGGACAAAGCGCACTGGAATCTGCGAGAACGCAACGAAGAACAATGCGTGGTCGTGTCCGGAGAAAGTGGCTCAGGGAAAACGGAGGCGGCGCGCATTGTTTTGCAGTACGTCACCGTGGCCGGCTCGGGGCCCTCGGGGGCTCAACAGGACCCTGCTCTCGCACCCATCAAACTAATCAGGGACCGACTCTTGCAAGCAGGACCTCTTTTAGAAGGTGAAATTCAATCTAAAGTTTCTTCTTCAGCTGTGACTTACAATTTACGATTCTGAATTTATGATTTTCTATAATTATGAGAGTAAAGAGTTAAATTTGGGAACAAAGATTATAAAGATGCATCAACGCTATCGTTTTTCTGGGTGTAGCTTAGTTTATTTTACTTGAAAATAGCGAATTTGGTGTGGTGATTAGCGCTGCAGCGGATTCCCGTCGCGCATTAAAACATCGTAAATTGCGCGTTGGCCAAACTTGACACTGGCTGGTGTCGACACACAATTTGGCCGCGCAACAAACACGAAATCCAGCTCAGTCACCCAATTTCGCGGCGCTTTTAACGCGGGAAAGCTTTTATGACGGTAGTAATTAAGCACAATTATGTCTCGTTTTGCAGCTTTTGGAAATGCAAAGACTCACAAAAACGACAACTCCTCCAGATTCGTGAGTAGAGCACGCTCTTTGTCTCGTGAGCGCGGACGCTGAAGAGTACTTTTTGTTCTCTGATTTCAGGGCAAATATTTGGATGTAGAGTTTGACTTTAAGGGAGACCCCGTGGGAGGCACATTCACGAGCTGTGAGTAAACACGCACGCATTTCTATACTTTCACAACTTACTAACCGTTTCCCGTTTTCCCCCTCACTGCAGATCTTTTGGAAAAGGTATGACGATTAAAAAAAAGCTACAACGTTTCTAAATTTGAATTTTTCAGTCTCGCGTCACAAGACAATTAGCGGGCGAAAGAAATTTCCACATTTTCTACCAACTCCTCACCGGTGCAGATATTCAACTGCTCAGTGAGTGTGCCTAGACCTTGGTCTGTGTCGTTCACAACTTAATCTGCCCTCTTTTCTGTTGCAGAATCTCTCAAACTCCATCGCAATATTGACAATTATGCATTTCTTAGACCTAGTAGACCACTTAGTATGGAAACAATAGACGACAAAAGAGATTTTCAAGTTACAAAAGTGAGTGCAAGGCAGGATGCCGAAGTTTCTCTTTAAATTTTTTTGTATGCTTGCAGAAAGCCTTAGAAACACTAGGGTTCTCCGCCGAAGACGTGGTGCAAATTTTCAAGGTGGTAGCGTCGGTGCTCAAGCTAGGAAACATCGGATTTACTCCAACGAGCAATATTGACGGCACTGAAGGATGTACTGTTACAAATGACTATGGTTTGTTTATTTTTTTATAAAAATATAATAACAAACTGAGCACAACTCAGTGTTGGCTTTAACGGCTTGTAATTTCACACATTTCGTTCAGTATTTTGCAAAGTATTGTAATAAATAATACAGCTTAGAGACTTCACCAATTTTGATTATTTATGCATGTAAATAAGACGCAAAATTGATTATTTTTCAATATCTTATAGTTGATATTTACATTTGAATTTTGTTTCGTTTTGCAATCAATCATCGGTCACTTTGCAGAACTGTTTGAAGTTTGCGGGCTGCTCGGCACGAACCCTATGGAGCTCACCTCAGCACTCACTCAACGCACAATCCTGGCGGGCCCGGTGCTCGACTCGCCCTCGACCAACCCAGCGCCGCCCCCGCCGCCCCCGTCATGCGGCTCCCTGCGGGGGGTCAAGTCGGGCGGCTGCTCGTCGTCGGCGGCAGGCACGCCGCCCTCGTTTGTGCCTTCGTCTTCCATGTCCTCCACAGCCAGCAGAGGTGAGCCACAACTCAAATTAAAAAAACTGTTGTTCAAATGTTTATCGTACAAAAAGATCATACAACGCAGTTTCGATTTTTTCCTTTAAAGAAAATTAATTGTTAAAATATTTTTTGGCAGATGTTTACGAGGTGTGCGAAATGCTGCAACACTCGACCCTGGCGCGACTGACCCTGGCCGATGAGCGTGGCAGCACCTCGACTGCCGGAGAGCTAGTCGTGGCCGACCTGAGTGCTTCCGAGGCCACTGCCTCCAGGGACATCCTCTGCAGGGCGCTTTACTCACGGCTTTTCGCGTGGCTAGTCAAGCAAGTCAACGATGCAACAAGGGTAAATTTTCTGCTCCACGGAATTGTCCTGAAATTATTTTGTTTCTAGAACAAACTCATTTTTTAACGGTCAGAAGGAATTAAATGCAGCTTCCTTGGTGTGTAGTGGACTGTTTAATTATCCGTACTTCTACAGAAATGTTCTGCTCTATTTCTATAATTTTGGCCACTAGTTGCAGCTCTAATTCATGAGTTTCCTCGGAACGGAAGCTGCATTCAATTTCTTCTGAAGATTAAGATAACCTCGCGTTATTCTGTTTTCATTAGCGTTTATCAAAATTTAATGTGTTTATTTTAGGTTAAAATTTATAAAACTCGTATGCTGTTGTGTTTTTAATATTAGCTAACAGAATTTTATTATATGAAAAATTAAATTATTTAAAATTATATTAAAATTGATAGTAATTATATATTTTTAATTTAATTTTGCTGTTAATAGAAAAATTACAAACGCACAGCAAATAATATATACACACAAATGTATTTTTTTACTCTTGTGACGTTTAACACAGCACCCTATTAAACCAATGAATAATGGAGCTTCACCCTAGAAATTTTAAATAATGTCTAACATAAAATATAACGCTAAAAAATCAAGTGTCGGTAGAAGCAAGATTGACGCTGTAATTCGATGAAATAAAAATATATTACGTTGTGCTATTTTTAAGGTGCGGAAATACGGGAAAAGAAAAGTGCTGGGCATATTGGACATCTACGGCTTTGAAGTGTTTGAGCAGAACGGGTTCGAGCAGTTCATCATCAACTTCTGCAACGAGAAACTGCAGCAGGCGGTGGCCGACTGCACCCTCAGGCAGCGTCAGGAGGAAATGCTCAGGGAAGGCATCGAGTGGACGCCGGTTGACTTTTTTAACAACACGCCCGTCTGCGAACTGATAGAAAAAGTAATTTAGCGACATTTGCCAACAAACTTAGAAACCTTGACCGTTTGTGCCTGTAGAACAACCATGGGATTTTGGCTGTGTTGGACGAGGAGAGCCAGCGGGGCGGCCCCGGCGGCGACGAGTCTTTCCTCGCCAGGTTATGCCACACGTGCGGCTCCAGCGCATACTTTGAGACGAGAAACTGCGCACCCCACTCGGCACCCTCAGACCTGCCTTGCAACACCAGTGTTCCGCCAAACTGCTTTAGGTATTTCTCATTTAAATTTCAAAATGACGGGAGTTGACGGTGTAGTAAATATTGAAAGAAAATGCGAGCTAAAAATTTATCAATTAGTCTGCTGGCAGATTAACTTCGAAGAGACAAAAATTATATAATTAACAGCAGAATTACAGCCGATTTTACCAAAGTTGTATAAATAGTCAAATAAATAGCTTATTGCTAGATGCCAATGAAGGAAAAAGTACGTGAGGTTGTCATAGTTGTCAGAAGAATTAAATGCAAATTCCTCAGTGTGTATAGTGAGCTGGATTTAATTGTTTTGTCAAATAAATAGCCACTAGATCATGCACACTAGATGGAAAACTAATATTTCAAGTACATACATCTAATTAAAGAATAATTAGAGAATAATTAGAGACATTTTACTTGAAGATATTTTTCTAATTAATGAACATTTGTATGTTTTAGACTACGCCACTACGCTGGAACCGTGACCTACGGCGTAACTGGTTTCGTGGACAAAAACAACGACACACTGCCACTCGATCTGTCTCTTGCCATGTTCCGCTGCGAACATCCTTTGCTCAAAAACCTCTTTCCAGAAGGTATTAAAAATTTCACAAAATAAATTTAACATTGACAGCACAACTACGAGTATATTTATAAAAACTCCATGGTTGCACGCAACCTGCGTAACTTTCGTTAAAATAATGTTGCATAATAAACACGTACATAATATGTTAATTTTATAATCAACCAAGGATCTTATTAAATTTTTTAATACTCTGAAGAACTATCATATCAAAGTATGCCCTAAAATTTAAGATAAAAATTTAGCTGTGTTTTTAATTTTTTTTTTAAATTCGTAACTTATTTATTTGTTCACTTTAAAATTTGAACTTTGTTTCTGTTGAAGCGATAATCTAATTAATCTCAGTTTTTCAATTAATCAACTACTTCAAATTCAAAGTTTAATGTCTTTGAAGGAAATCCAAAGCGGACGACGCTGAAGCGAGCTGCGTCGGCGGGCACACAGTTCAAGATCTCAGTGGGCGCGCTGATGGGCAACCTGCAAAGCAAAACGCCGCACTTTGTCCGCTGCATCAAACCCAACGAACTGAAGCAGCCACGCATCTTCGAGAATGCGCTCGTCCAGCACCAAGTCAGATACTTGTGGTACGAAACCCACTATTTTTCCACAAATGATTTATTTTTTAAAAATTAAAACTTGATTTTAGAGAGACCTAGAGATTATTACCAATCCGTATTTATTTAGTTTGCGTGTGACAGTTAAATTTCTGGGCATTTGACTTTTGCAAAAAAATTGTTATGGTCGTTTTTCTTGAATTTTCAGTTTATTTGGCACTATCACACGTTTTCATAAAATAAAATAAAACATGGATCACAAATTGAACTGTTTGGCTGTTTCATTAACAATTAAATAAGAAAATAAAAAGTCTAGAGAGTCAGTATTTTTTTTAAAAGCGATAATCTTATTGCTCTTAAAGGAAATGTGTCCGTTTGAAACTCAAGTTAATTTTACCTTGCAGTTTGGTGCAGACAATCAAGGTGAGGAAGAGCAGTTTTGCACACAGCGAGAGCTACGAGAGCTTCCTGCACCGCTATAAAATGCTGTCGCCGCACACTTGGCCCAGTTGGCGCGGATCGGCCGTCGAGGGCGCCTCCTACCTGCTCAGGGACCTGCCCCTCTCTTCGCCGCACTTTGCTTTTGGCCGGACCAGAATATTCGTGCGTGGCGAGAGAACAGTACGTACCGTCATCAATCATTCAAATCAAAATTCAACCTTTTTTTTTACAAAGCAATCAATTGTTTATTTGTAATCGTCAAACACAATTTGAAATCGCAATTTCGAAACTTCAATCTTCCTTGATTTCGGTGTTAAAATCTTTTTCCGCTGGCTTGCCATCAGCTTCGTCGTAGTAGAATGGAGGTGGGTAAGGGAAAGGTGGTGGAGGGTAAGGGAAAGGTGGTGGTGGGTAAGGGAAGTGTGGTGGCACCGGAACGGGTACCGGAGGGCCTGGTACTGGAACGGGCACAGGTACAGGCACAGCCACCGGGGGTCCAGGTACGGGAACCGGAACAGGTGGCGGCAGAAAGTAATCGGGGAAGAAGGTCTTTTCAGAGGATCTTGCATGACGAACCCTCTTTTTCAGGGGACCGGCCAGAGTAAGGGCCAACAAGCCGAGAATGACGGCCTGAAAAAAAATGAAATCATGTTTTTAATATCCAGTATAAAAAATGAAATTAATTTTTATCATTTGAACTTTATTTAAAGAAAAATATTTAAAAATTAAAAGGAATTAACGGTTGGTGCTTCTACAGCTGCACAAGGCAGCACAATTAATACTTAAAAAGAAAATCCAACACTTAAACTTACAACTCTGAATTGCCACCGCATTGCGAAATCTGTAGAATTCCACTCAAGTGTGGCGAAGTGAGTTGTCCTCAGTTTTTATATTCGGGGTCTTATCTGCATGTTGTACCTGGTGGAAAGGAGAGCTGCAAGTTTTTCCTCAACTACGTTTTGGTTGTTATCATTTAAATAGGTCGTTATTTTGACCTGTCACCCTCACGTTATCAAAAGAGGAAAAAAGTCAGCATTCGCAAGCAGTTCTGAGGTGGCCAAACTATAGGATGGTTGAAACGCGGGAAGTTAATTATCAGTTTTCAAGATATGGGAACTAATAACGATATTCACAGGAAACCAAGGAAAGAAAATTAAATAATTAAAAAAGCACGATGTTCGTGTTTAATTTATTTTGCCTCGTGCTTAACTAATAATTATCAAAACAATTTTGATCATTTGTATTTCTTTTACAAATACAATACAATAAAAGTAAATGACCCTGTGATGATGGTTTGAACGCAGGTGGCCGAGTTGGAAGAGTTCCGTCGACAGCGGCTAGAAGACCTGGCCGCGTTGGTGCAGAAAATGTGGCGCGGATACCGCTGTCGGCAGCGCTACATCCTTATGCGCCAGAGCCAAATTGTGATCGCGTCCGCGTGGAGGTCCTGGAGGGTGAGGGTTCAAGTTTATGTAATCCACTGCATGCCCCGCATTGCATGGCTGTTCATTATTTTTCTTTTATGTGCATGCTCTAGGAGTGGCAGATCGGCAAAACGCGCCTCTTCAAAGGCAAAAAGAACCTATTCTGCCTGTACAGAGTGGTACGTCATCACATTTTCATTTCATTCTTTTTTGGTCTTGATTTCAATCTCAGGCGACTACGTTTTTTTCGATAAATCATGATTTATTATTTATCAGTGCACCTGCATTTCATCACAATCAGTGCCGAATTTTCCAATATACTTTTTTATAAAAATATATTACGTTTTTGCTGATCGGCAGGCGAGAGAGGAATACAGAGAGCTGAAACGGCGGAAGCAGATCGAATGGGCCGTTCAAGTGATCCAGACACACTACCTCCAGTGGAGGGTAAAAAGATACATTTTTATTTCGCAGCTCATTTTTCAGAACGGACTGTTTTTCAGAGGAGACAATTTCTGCAGAGGCTATGCGTCAGCCTGCCCTCTGAGTCACCGATGTGTCGTGAGTGGCCCGCAGCCGCGAAAAGACTCTCGGACACCAGCCTACTGCTGCGTAGAATCCATCACAAATGGAGGGTGAGAAATTTGAGATGCCTAAAGATTAAATATGTGATATGAAAAAAAATCAGAGAACACGATTTTCCTTTCAAAATTATCAAGGTCACCTCAATTTTGTAAATATAATATATTAAATCTTCCTTCCACCAACCAAAATACAAGAATTTCTTATATCCGTCAGTAATTGAAATCATGTTTTGTAGTCGTTCCTTTTTGTTTGGTTAGAAATTAAGCAGTTAATATTTGAAGGAAAAATTTAAATTTTTTCTCGTTTGCAGTGTCACAAATATCGACTGAAATTTGATCAGACTGCGCGCAACAGGATGCGGGAAAAAGTGACAGCGAGCATAATTTTCAGAGATAGGAAAGCTTCCTACCCAAGAAGGTAAAACTGTCAGTTTCCCCTTCAATATGTCTTATCTACAGTTAAAATGCAGTGTGTCACATCCGTTTCTTGGTGACTACGTGAGACTGCGGCAAAACGTGCAGTGGAAAAAGATCTGCGTGGAGACAAATGATCAGTACGTCGTGTTCGCGGACATCATCAACAAAATCACCAGATCGAGTGGAAAGGTTGTTGATTGAAGTAAAAAAAGGTGGCTCTGTAAAAATAGCTCTGTTCTTGTTGCAGTTCGTGCCAATTTTGTTCGTTTTATCGACAAGCTCGATGCTGATTCTGGACCAGCGGACGTTGCAGATCAAATACAGAGTGCCGGCGGCTGACATCTACAGACTCTCGCTCAGTCCTTACCTCGATGATGTTGCTATCTTCCACATCAAGGCTGTAAGTTTATCAATCAAATTTATATTTTTCTTTGTGTAGTACACAGCTGCTGCTTGATAAATATATTTAAATATATTTTTTTATAATATATAGTGTAAGAGCGCTTTGATGATAATAATTTTTATTCTTTCTCCTCAAACTCATAAATTTATTGAATCTTGATTTTGATATTTGACTGTTAAAAGAAAAATTTAAACCAGGTTGGAGTATAATAAAATCTTGACTTATTAAATGTCACAATTAAAGAATCGCTTAAATTTATATCTGATGTTATGTTTATAAGATTTGTATATTTATTTGTCTGGGGGTTTGATTGAATTTAGTAAATTTTACAGGATGAAGCATTTTAAGTAAAGAGAAGTTGCATACAGTGCTAGTTTGAGGCTGTTTTCTCGGTTAGTTTAAAGTAATTTTGATAATATTAATCGGTGCAAAAACGTTGCACAATTATTTTTTATTGTAGAGGTATTTTGCTAGAGAGCTAGTTGGTAACGTTGATGCTTGGTGCGCTTTTAGGGTTGCGAGTTGCCGTCTCTGGCCCACGAGGCCGGGTGCAGCGACTGCAGTAGGGGTGGAGGCTCAAGTCCGTTGCAGGGAGCCGAACACGCCACCGGCTGTCTGTTTCAGAGCGACTACGGCAAGAAAAAGGGCGACTTTGTCTTCCACACGGGCCACGTCATTGAGATCGTCACCAAGCTGTTCCTCGTGATTCAAAACGCGGTTGGCAAACCGCCTGAAGTCAACATCAACACGGAGTAAGTATAGTGGAGTTTGAATTGTTTTAAGGAATATTTAAATTAATATTTATATTTTTTATTTTCAGATTTGAGGCGAATTTTGGATCGCAGACGGTGATGCTCTCCTTCAAGTGTGCTGGCCTGCCAGAGGTGCAGCCTGGACAGATAAAAATAATGCGGAAAGGCAGTCGTATGGAGGTTTTGGTATGAGATCGAACACCACATGAAGTGACGCATTCCCCAGATTTGGACAGTACGGCGGGAAACTTCAGGTTAGTTTTTGTCTCTTTTTGTCTGGGGAAATTTTAATTTTGACACTCAAATCAATAGAATACCTATTTCGTACGTCTTAAAACGATTTAATGTAAAATTTTGTTTAAAAATTCAGAAAATAAGAAAACGAGTATTAATTTTAAAAAATCTAAAAAACAATGATTAAATTAGGTCCTTCCCGACTTCCAAATGAGGATTCCTGTGCAATAAAATCGAGGCGGATTCACCAAATTTAAACTTCACCAAAAATGTGATAGAAGAATACCCAAAAACTGGACTTGTGTGGAGAATTGAGTGCGAACTATCGGTCCTTCCAGCTCCAACGGTTTCCTACGAATACATATCTCACTTGTAAATAGTTGACAACATTTTCAACAAATGAAACATTTACTGTGGACGAAGATCAAGAGCAACTCAGAGAAATGCATTTTACCTTCGTTGAACTAATTAGCAAAGACGCCATTCTGTGAAGAAGAGAGAGTTTTTGGTGCGCTTCAGACACGATATACGAGAGTTATTATTACAAAACGGGAGTTTGTTTATGAGAACACTAGATTCGCGTTGTTAAAGAAGAAAAGAAGTTGAAGATTTTTGCTACGACACAAGTTTTAAGTAATATCTTGTAAATACTGCGTTATTGAGCTAAACTAATGATTGTGTGAGCAGGAAGCTAATTATATATTGCAATTTAACTAGAGCAGGCAGAACAGTTATAATTATATAAACACAAGTTTTAAAAAAAGTTTTGAATCTGCGTCTCACGTGACCAAAAATTCTATTATACGCGAGAGAAATAAGAGGACACACACGACAACTTTGTGATTTACTGATATTGTTGACTACACGATGAAGTATTGCAATAATGAGAGTAATTTATAACAGACACGTTTCTTAGGCCGTTTTGGGCAGTTCACCTTTCAAAACGAGAGAAAAAGATATTAAAATGCCAAAGCTACCTTTGTTAGCTCGAAACTCCGGTGCGAAAACCCCAAATTTGCTGTTTGAATTGTGCCAAATAATAATGTTCGACCGAATCTCCCGACTCTTGAGCAGCAAACTAAACAGAGCCAACTATTTCCTTTTTAAAGTACTATCTAAATATAGAAGGTGAAAATCTCATTGGACACCGAGGAACTCATTTCAAAACGCAATACACAGCAGTATGCACAATGGGTGCAGTTTAAATGTAGAGAGACAAAGATTTTAAAATCGCTGCAGCAGTTTTTAATGAAAACACGGTTATATTATTGTACGTAGATATATTAGAGAAATTCCCCTGAAAAAGAGTGCGAGAATGATTGATCAAATCGGTTTTTGAATTCCATCTTGGCAGTGCCAAATTTGCAAAACACTCCTCACGACCCTGATACCAATAGTTATTTTTGCTGTGGTTTTTCAGAACACAAGTACCTCTGTCAAAAATAATTTATTTTCCCTCTCTTGATTATTTTTCAGATTGATTTTTTTGTTAAAATTTTGAGCAAAAAGGGATAAACAAGAATAATGTGTGCTGTACAAATATTTGAAATTCTTGAAAGGACATGCTGGCACGTTTTATAAAAATAAAATTGATATTTCAAAATACAGACCAAAGGATCTCATTATTACACAATACACAACCAATATTACAGTGCAGAAAATTAACTCACTGCTTGTATGTGTTTTCTGGATGGACTTCGATTCGTCACGCGTTTTCCGGCAATTTTTATCCTCCTCCGATTTTACCACTCACAGCAAAGATAATTCTGTCAGGAGGACTGTTTTTCATACAAGTTTAAACTACAGCGGTAAAGAGCTAACTATAATAATTTTCCTATCTTATACCATGAATGAATTTGTTCGATTTCTGAAGAGGCCTATAATCACGGTTTTACCAGAAAGATAATTTGGTTTCAAATTTTATTTTATAGTTTTTATCCAATCTACACTACTTTATGATTCAATTTGAGTTTGGTTAATGGATTATTTCTCAAATAAATAATTCCGCTTGCGTAATGATTATAATGTTTGTTTCCGAAGTTGCGATGATCCATTTTTATTACATCTTTTTGTTTATTGAACTAATTGATACGCAGAAAAAAATTAAAAGAAAAAACTTTGAAGATGACACGGCGCGGCTACATTTAACGTTTAGGAAGAAGCTAATTAGAAGACGGTCAATTTATAGCAAGAATGGTGTCACAGAGGTTTTGCAACGATTGTTCGGGTTTATCGCGTTGTCGAGCGGCGGGTGGCTAATGTGGATGGTGTGTTTGGCCGTCAGGTCGGCGGCTCACGTGCCCTGACGCCCTGGCACCTGCCCACGCGCCGTCTCATCAGACTCTTCAATTTGAAAGCGATCGCGACGGAAGCATTCGTTGTTACGCTGGCTTAATCCAATATCGAGCTGTCAAAAACCATGGATCGGCGTACATCGCACCCGAGTGAAGACTCGTTCATGCTCTTCGGCATGCGTGAACACGACAATAAACAAAAAGGTATGATATATGTTAAGTTAATTTATTTCTTATCTCGTTTATTCGAGACTTGGGCTGCAATGCTATCTGCTTAAGCTCTTTGACCTGCTCAAGTTTTTGTTTGTTGAAAAGAATTAGAGCTTTCTTTGATTCAGTCAGTTAAACTGCTGCAGGGAAAACTTACAGGACGTTTTAAAATTATATTTTTTCATTTCCAGAAACTATGATTATGCGGTAATCAAAAGTTGTGAATTTTTGTTAAATATTTTAATTTTGAAAGGAAGATCGATTTTCTTAGGCCATTTAGATTATGGCAACGGCCACCTTCATGGACCAGCTGTGGACTTGGAAACTGCCATCAGAGAGACTGGTAAATTTCTCCGTTCACTAATTTTTCTCCATTTTAATTAATATTATCAACTAGGATATGGCTGGTATCAGTTCTGGTTGCTGATTATTTGCGGTAGTGTCTACATGACGTGCGCCATCGGCACCACTACCTTGTCCTTCGTCCTTCCCGCTGCCGAATGCGATTTTACCCTGGACTCTGCCAATAAGGGAGAAATCAATGCAACACCTCTTGTCGGTGAGTGGCGCACACTTGTGAGTTTGCATTTGATGGTATAGCGGTTCCCGCACAATTTGGCGTTAAGGCGCAACAAACCTTCACTGAGCATGCCACAATGGTGTAAAATTTTACCTAAAGTGTGACGTTTGATTTTCTTGTGGGCGTTTTGGCCAACAAAACTCATTTTAACATATTATTTTTGAAGTCTAATTTTACTTTTTTAAATTTATTACGTTTGCAACAAACCACACCATTAATGTAATTGTCTGGTGTTGTGACGAGACTCAATTACGGTCGATTTTCAACGGGTGTAGTTCTTTGCTTTAAACGTGATCGAAATTAAAATTTTTATTCTGCATTATAAATCTAATTATTAAACAAAACAACCTGTTTTATTTTCTAAATATATAACTATTCGTGCTATAAAATATGGCAAAATTAATTTTTGTAAAATTTAATGATCATGCAAATTTTGATACTTTGCTGCGTATGTTTACATATAAATATAAATCAATCGCTACGTAATGGCACCTGAAATAAGATTATATTTGTTATGGTTCAAAATAATTTATGGAAATGCATGTCATAATGTATTAATTAATTTTCATCATTCAAGGGATGATTTTCGGCTCATATGTATGGGGCTCGATGGCGGACACGCAAGGCCGCAAAAAGGTGTTAGTCATTTCTCTGACAATGGACTTCATCGCCGGGCTGCTGTCAAGTCTGGCGCCTAACTTCATCACCTTCCTCATCTGCCGCTTCTTCAACGGCTTTGGGTACAAATTCGTCATCCATCCGCCGTCTCGTCGCGATTTATAATATTCTAATAAAGCTTTGTTTTGCTCCAAAAGGATCATCGGTGCCACCAGCGTATGCTTTCCCTATTTGAGCGAATTCCTTGCCTTCAAACACAGAGACCTCAACCTCTGCCGACTCGAGATTTTCTGGGTGCTCGGCGTTTGCGCTGTCCCAGGTACGTATCAAAATTTGATATTAATATTTTAAAGAGCTCCAAAGATTCAATAAGATGGCTGGGATTTTTATTTTCACCCTTCCAAGTCAATTATTTGATCATCAGCCATGGTGAGACTATTTAAATCATTAGAAAAACTCATCTTTCAGGTTTGGCGTGGCTTTTGATTCCTCTTAAGTTCACGTGGACGCCGTACCCTGAGCTAACGTTCCGCAGCTGGCGCCTGTTTGTCTTCTTCTGCGGCGTGCCGAGTTTGATCATCGGCCTCACCCTCCACTTCTGCTTCCTCGAGACGCCCAAGTTTCTGCTTTCTCAAGGCCGCCACGACGAGGCCCTCGCGGTCCTCCGCAAAGTGTTCGTGTTCAACAAGAGGCGAGACCCGAGCGAGTACTGCGTAAGAATTTAAATTAAAAACTTTTTCAGTAATAAATAAAATAAAAACGAAATCCTGCTCAGGTGCGGAGGTTGGCGGCTGAGACGCACAACCTGCAGCTGAACGAGGACGGCTCCCCAATGCATTTCCCGCATGAACACAAGGGAGAGAAAGCGTCACTTGGACGCAGAATCGTGCTGAGGCTGGAGGTTCTTTGGGATCAGAATGTTGCTCTTTTTTCGGGTCCGCTCGCCAAGTACACTTTTCTGGCTTGCTTTATTGACTTTGGAATCATGTCAAGGTATTATTCTTTACTATTCAAAATTTCTAAAATAAACAAGCGACCTTTAAATCAGGTAAAACCTCTAGATTGTGTTTATTTTTTTAAATCAGGCTTCAAAGTGAAGGATTAAGATATTTTTTTCTAGAACTTCTCCATTTTTATATTAAATTTTCTTCGATATTTTAATATTTTGGTAGCGTTTATCTTGGGACCAGATCTTTTGTTAACCGGATATCTATTTTAGAAGCAAGAAATTATTTGATGAATTGTTCCTAATAATTCCTAAAATTTATTTATTTTTTATGAAAAATTATAATCTGATGCATCAACAGAAATTAATCACCAGATCCAAAGCATCAAAGGATAATGATGTTTGGATTCATTTAAATTCACGTGCTTCGAGAAAAATATTTTGGTAAACGCAAAATTTTTTCAGCTACTACACGCTAATGTTGTGGTTCCCGGAACTGCTGGAACGGTTCCACTCTTACAACAACCTGCACGGTGGGGACGCGCAGGTGTCCGGCGTGTGCGACGTCATGGGTGTGGTGCTGGACCCAGGCGCCAACAACTGCACCAGCCCCGAACACGTGCACGGCCCTGACAACGACGTCTACCTGCACACCCTCATTATCGGCCTCAGCTGCCTGCCCACTTCTTTTATGCTCGGTTACCTGGTCAGGAAGATTGGCACCAGGATCATGCTCAGTGAGTAAAACAACGAACATTCTTTTTTTATATCAATATTAAATTTCCTTTCGTGCTCTGCTTTTAGTGCTGTTCATGACAACCTCCGGAATCGCCATCCTCTGTTTGCACTTGATCCACAACGAGATGCAGAATCTGGTGTTGTCGTGCGTGTTCGAAGCGTTGGCCAGCGTGGCCGAGGCGACCCTCTTTTGCGCCGTCGTCCACATTTTCCCCACACACTTAAGGTGCGTACTTGTCACAGCGTTTGGCTAAAGTCCTTCAATCGACCCGTGATGTTTCAGAGCACTGGCAGTGTCCCTGACGGTGACGTGCGGCCGCATAGGCGCAGTTTTGGGCAACATTTTGCTTGGCGTGCTGCTAGACTTGAGCTGCGAAGTCCCGATCACCACTTTCGGTGTCCTGCTCGTTGGTGGGTCTAGCAAAGTAGGTTTTTGACGCTGTAATTCGTTTTGTTTTCCTCGCAGCAAGTGGATTGCTGTGTTTGGCCTTACCGAAACCATCAGGGGACCACCCGAGACACAGCATTTGCAGTCACGCGCTGTAGTAAGCGCGCATCTCAGTCGACGGCAGCCCACGTTATTCGTGTACGTGTGCACAATTAATAACTTTTCTTGTTTACCCCATACTTTAAGGCTTAGAAGTTTGATTTTGTGTCTTGGAGTTTCTGTGCAGGGCGAGCTTCCAATTATTTTGGACTGTGTGAGTTTTGTGATGGAGATCAGTAAAATATGTGCTGGAAAATATGTCCGTTTTATTTTTAAACTAAAATGAGAGGTGGTATGAATTTTAAAATGAGTTGATTCGATTATTAAAAATTAAGAAAATACGCATTGCACAGGTTTGTGAGATTTTACTTTAATCTCAAAGCACCCATTAAATGGAAATATTTTTTGGTCTGGAATTTCAGAGTTTGTATAGTTTTAGATAATAATTTGGATATACCATTTTTTAATTTAAAAGTTGTCATGTCGAACGGTTTTTTATTTTTCATTTGGATTGTAAAGAAAAGACCGAAGGCTGTCTTGTAATCACATATTTTTATCTTTAATTTGAGTTATTTACACTGATCAATGCTCTACAAAGGTTAGATATACAGTTGCGTGGTTTAGCTGGTT
This sequence comes from Cloeon dipterum, assembly GCF_949628265.1. Taxonomy (NCBI): domain Eukaryota; kingdom Metazoa; phylum Arthropoda; class Insecta; order Ephemeroptera; family Baetidae; genus Cloeon; species Cloeon dipterum. The sequence continues at coordinate 27,760,467 of NC_088787.1, forward strand.
CATAGTTACCTTTCTTTAAATAGCCGAGACATAAATACACACTAGCTGATTTTTTATGGTCCCAGCTGCTGAGAGTACATGAGACATAAATGTTAACACTCCAAAAATCTCATCACCAGTTGCAGTTTTGATATTTTTCATACTTGAATCGCTTACTTATTTTGTTTGTCATTTTGAAAAAGTTATATACGCGCAATATCATCAATCGGTCGCACAACCGCGACAAACTCTGTTATTATCCAATGTTATGCAATTTTCGCCAGCTTGCTCAATCATCAGTTAGTTGCCAGGACCTAGGTTTCTTTCTTTCTCTCTCGCGCAGGCCAGCGCCGTCAACAACAACAAGAACTTGTGAAAATAGTCGACTCGCGTCGCAACAACAAAAAGTACAATATTAAAATTTGATAAATGCAATCGATTGCTTTGAACTTCAACACGCACAATTCGCGAACTGATTGAATAACTGAATGAGAGGGTCGGATAGAGAGAGAGATAGAGAGAGAGAGAGAGAGAGAGAGAGTAAAAATATATATCACTAGAAATTTCGGCCCGTGTGTCATCGGAAAGAGAGGTCCTGAGAGAGAGTTCGTGGCCACGATGCACAGCTTACAAACTTTTAGTCGAGATGTTTGGGGGGATATAAATATCAAAACCTTTTGTGTCAAAAACCAGAGAATCTTCACTGCACACGCAGACTTGATGCAAATCCATACAAGAGCACAGATAGACAGTTTTCTCAAGGTTCAGTCGAGGAGAAGCACTCGAGTGTCGTTATAATAATAAATATGTGTGTTTGTGAGTGACTGTGTGTGTATTGTGTGTGTAGTGTGAGTGTACGTGTGTGAGCGGCGGCTCTCGCCTATTGCCTCGCTCCGGGGAAATCTCATTCACGCAGGTTTACACGGCATTATGACTAGAAACAGCACAGAACTTGATATTGTGTGCCTGCTCTCTTTCTTCTACAATCTTTGGCGGCGCGGTTATTAGTTGTTGTCTTCAAGGGAGGAAATCATAAAAACGGTTTGCCCAAAGCAGCAGTTCCAGTGGCAGAGGCACATTCAGGCAATAGTCAGCACCACAGGTGGATCAGCGGGAAAGCGCCGGCACACTAAATGTACAGTGGCGTCTCCTGCCCAGTCAGCAGTCGGAACATCGAAGTCGGCATCGTCTTCATCAAGATCTACAAAATTTTGATTGCAAAAATCAGCAATGTGCCCCACAGTTTAAGAAAAAAATCAACATTTTAATTAGAGGTTTCTACTCTAGGAAGACATTGTCAAGTTTAGTGACCTCATGGTCATTAATTAGTTGATAAATCATATTCACCTGATACTTAATTTGGACACAACTGGCGCCCTAATCACGCTTTTTGTCCACAGTTGTGACTAAATCAAACCAAACTCAAATCGATACAGGGTTAAATTTACTTACCACCCAGTTTTTCACCACTAGTAAGTACTGTTTTCTACTGTTTTTTTTTGCTCAAAAATGCAAATTAATGATTTCAATTTTTTTCCAATGAAAAATTCAAAACAGTATTTTAGGTAAAAAAATTATGCCAATTTGTAAAGTTAATGATTTAAAAATGCCATTCATGCATGGCCTCAATTTTGCCAGAATTTTCTGACTACTCATTGCTCAAGTCGAAGTCATGGGCAAAACAAAATATTAAAGCCACTTTATTGCAAAAATGATGCTTGCAAGACATTGGTAAAAATTATAAAAAGAAGAAATTAAAAACTTGCGATTTTTTGCAACTCTTAATCAATAATATTTTGAAAAAAGGACGAGTCTGATTTTATTGACAAGTAATAAATCATTATTACAAAAGGACACGCATTTGCCAAATACTTTAGTCACAGAAATTTAATGGTAATCAACTATAATTATTTGAGAAAATTCAAGGAAGAACCCGGGCAAAATTTACATGAAAGAAAAACTACTGCGCGGATTGATTTAAGGTGGGCAGCTGTGAGTGAATTCTTTAACGGGAAAATTATCTTACATGCTCTCATACTGGATAGCCGCTGTTAACTGTCTTCTAATTTTGCAATAATTTCAAAATGTACATTGCGGCTTGTTTGTTTTAGAACAATAGAGTTGTAGTTAAAAAGAAAATAAACTGTCAAATAGAAACTAAAACAAATGCAAGTGAATGTAATTAGATATTACAAAATATATAAAAATATTCTTCAATTAAAATGATTCTAAACTCTCTAAAAACTTTCTGTGTAGGCGGAGGTAGATGTGAAAAATTGAATAATTAATTAATTTTTATCAACCATTTGTAGATTTAGTTGCAATTAAATTTCCCAGATTTTTAATTTTTCTATTTTCAATTTGCTATCTTACAGTGCAGCCAAATAAGAACGTATTTTTATAGAATTGAGGACGCACCTCTCCAACTGACGTCGCCAGCAAGTTGACGATTTTCTCGTGAGGAACAGCCACCACGCTCTGGTTGTTGATCTCAATTATCCTGTGTCCGACTCTCACTCCACCTCTTTCGGCAATTCCTCCTCTAAGCAGACTACATATCTGTAAACGATAGCAACTTGATTAGTGCTTTTCTAGAATTCTACGAGGACATGTAACATACCACTCCGTTTTGCACACTGAATCCCAACTGGTACTTTGTATCAGGCCTCTTGATTTTGACCTCAACCACCGGGGGGCAAGGAACAACAGTCAATTTTACCACTGTTTGATTTTTCGAATTCTGGAAAAAATTGATATAGCTTATTAATATACATAAATAATGTTAATATACCACTCTCCCACATTTAAAAACCATATTAAAAAATGAAATTAAACTAGCAAAATTCGCATGCGTATACTACAACCAGCATTAACTCTGTTCACTTCAATTGAGGTATTCACAAGTAAAATTATGTTTAGATTTATATGTAATAAAATTTTAACTTCAATAAACGAATAAAATGGGAGAAAATTTATAGCAACATTTTACGAACTTTAATATATGTCTGGCAGGTGGAGAGCGGAAGACCAACGAGGCTGACTCCATTGATGGCGATGATTTGGTCACCAATGTTGAGCATGCCGCACCGAGCTGCGGCGCCGCTCGGAGCCAGGTTGGCGATCACCACCGTCGGCAGCATGCTGCCCCACCCTGACTCCACTATCACAACACCCAGTATCTCTCCTTTAGCTTTAGGCACGACAACCTGAAAATCAAAGACAAATATTATACGATTTGACAATTATGTTAGTAAGAATAATATAAAATTCAGAATAAATAAAGCGTTATAATAAAATTAAACTTTATTCTTTGTTTGGCCCTGGATGCCAAATTTTCATTTTGTTTTGAATTTATTACTTTTGATAATTAACCTCTTTTTGCATTTCCTTCTTGGCAAACATCTGCAGCTCGTCGCCGAAGATCTCCTGCGAATTGAGCACCTCTTGGTAGTCCATCTCCTTGACAAAACTGTGGTCTTCAATGCCGTTTGCTTTCAGGAACTCCATGTATGCCACCTGAAACGCTTGCCCTATCGATTGTGCAATGAATTGAGCCTGCAACAGCGGACATCTTTAGAACATTTTGCTCGCGTGGCAAATTGCGGAGAGCGTCACCTCGTCACTTTCAAATACATGACAGATCATTTTGGGTGTGCGATTTATTTTTGGTGCTTCTTCTACGTCTTGCGGGACGTACCGCCTCCTAGCCATTAGGACAACTAGATCGCCAATGTCGGCTATGTAGGAAATTGTGCGCAGGGCATGGTCCATCATTATTTCCTAAGAGAATAGGCTAACGTCGTTAAAAGGCTCTCTATTACACGCAGTTTGGGTAAATGGCTCAGCACGGGATAGAGAACAGAGAGGAAAATTAATTGGAGCTTGGATACATCGGGGGCTCATTTCGGTGTGCGAGAGATACACACATTCTGACTGAGAGAACAGACCAAATTATAAATCTACAGACTTGCGATTGCGAAAAGAAAAATCTGGCAGTAACCTCATGCCTTTTTTTAATGAATATGCTACTTTATTAAAATGTTTAAATTACGCGAGAATTCATTTTTAAGTTGTATTCTTCAGCTTAAAAACACTTAACTAATCACAAATTTTTCCGTTTTTAAAAGCTATTAATTTAATTATTTTTCAAAAAATTATTTATTTATTTTTTAATTTTGGTCACATGTACAGAAGGGGGTTTCCACCAAAACTCTACCTTCAAATCTGTGTTGAGGACCATTATTTTCTCTGTGGAAATGAAAAGGTCGACTTCGGTGCTGGGCTGATTTTCACCTTCAGGAGCCTGAAATCGGACCAAAAGCAAAATGTGAGCAACTTCTTGTGTCTGCGGTCAGAGCACGTCGTGTCATTTAGCATATTATCGTTTAGCGTTCCTACTTACCAAAGCCTATAGAGGAGCCATCGAAAGCAGCGTTAGGAAAAAAGACAAAAAAGGTCATGGTTAGAATTTCTGGCGCACAGACTGGTGCGTGCACGCAAAACACACAAAGATACAGCAGACACACAAAAGTATTATTATTTTTATAGTATTTACATCAACAAGCAGCCTTCGGTTAGACACGAGGATTTTTGAGTCTGATTAAGATGTAGGAGGATGGCGCAGCATGCTGGATGAGCCAAATTCGCAATCAAATGAACGAATGAACATTTTTTTTTAATCTGGATGTATGTCATATTTCGTTCGGATCTGATTAAAGCAGAGAATAGTCTGGTCCTACTGAGTGTGCAATTTGATTGGGAATCAACGCCTGGTGCTCAAGTAACGCAACATCTCACAAAACAGCGAATATAGAAGAAACAGTGATTGGTGGTGCTCGAAACAAATCAATAACTAAAAAAGTTTACAGCTCCGTCCGACCCCGCCTGCCCCATGCAAAACAACAACTCGGCGATTCCGCTTTCCAAAAATATTTCTGCGCAAAAATCAGTTTTTGCGGAGCCAAAGCATGGACAGTGCCCTTACTAGAGAAAATAGTGTGGTCGACTAAAATTGATAAACTTCAAGTTCTCATTTTAAGATCTGCGGTTTAAATATTTTGTTTAGTTACGTCAGGGCTTTAAAGAGTTGAGTTCAGTTGGCGAATAAGAATGAGAGAGGGGAAGTGTATTTTCATAAGTGAATAAAAAAGCATTTCTTAGATAAAAAGTTGGAAATGAAAAGGAACTTGTTAAAGACGTAGAATTTGTACATCTTTTAGTACCAAGAATTCCACTTTCCGTTGAATAAAAGTGAAGTATGAACACGTTGTTTCAAAAAATTACGCAAAAAACTTTTCCAAGCTTAAAATATCTCCGCGTTCGAAAAACCTCCCGTTCATAGGCTATAAACGAAGCTAAGAGTCCTGTGTGTTTGAAACAAAACAAAGAAGCCAACTGCTAGTTCTCTGACAACACACAAAAAGCAGCGAGAGCAACCCTGATCCTCGTTTTCTCTGGCAAACTCATCGTAGGTTTAGGTTCAATATTTTTGAGTTTTTTTTGTTTGGGTTTGCTGTTTTTAGAGTCGGATCAAGTCTCACACACCTTGACTCTAGACACGGCCTCTTCAACCATGTTCTTCTTGAGGCGTTTGCGGTGCTTCTTGCCCTCCTCCTCGACCTCAATCGAGCCTAGGAACTGCAGCCTGAACGTGGTAACCCCCCGGCCCCCCGGAGAGAGAGAAATGACCGCGGTGGCGGCAGGCGGCGGCGCCTCCACCTCCAGCGGCTCGCTCTCGGCGTGCTCCTCAGGGTCCTCTTCGTCCGAGTCACTGCCCTCGCCCTCCCTCGCTTCCTCCTCCTCCTCCTCATCGTCGTCATCATCATCATCATCATCATCCTCGGCCTCATCATCATCATCCTCCTCCTCCTCCTCATCTAAATCCTCCTCCTCCTCCTCCTCATCATCATCACTTAACCCTGCACCTCCCACCCCTCTCTCTCCGCGCGCGCCCCCGCGCCCCCCGCTAGACTCATCCGACTCATCATCCTCATCATCTACACCGTAACCCCGGGAGTTCGGGCTGCAGTTTTGGTTGGCCTGCAAATTGCAAAAAACAAACGGTGGAACGCTTTAATCGGGTCTGATCTTTCTTATTTTACATTTTTTTTAAATTTTTTTTGGTTTCTCTGTGTGTATAATTGTGTTTGCGTGTTTTTGTTGGAGAGAAAGAAAGGCGGTTAGAAATTCCGGCTCAATATTTACAAGTGCCGAAACCAGGGGATGCAGTTGTCAGTCAGACAGAAAAAGCAAAAGTAGCGGTTCAAAAGCTGACTTTGAAAGCTTTCACTATAATATATGGATATAAAAATTCAGAGCTATTTACAAAATCATGTATTGTATTTACAACCTTTTGCGTCTACGCAGCAAAAAAATAGTGCTAGAATCAGCTGTTAAAGTGATGCAAACATCGACTGACGAAAAAAAGTTTATTTACAAAGTTGTTTGCTCGAAAATCTTTTCAGCAAAGCAGGCGACGCATTCACTCCATGTCTCAAAAGCATCGCAAAATATATATTGTGCAACTAAAAGTCCTTGCGAGACACAGATAAAATTGACTTTCCCAACAGAAAAAGTGCTCGTCCTTGCAGTGAAAAACAAACTGCGGAGGCGAAAAAATTGCGCAGTGAATTAAACGAAGAGTAGGGCGAAACTGAAAAAAGCAACCCCCGTAGAATGAAAAGGCGAGAGAATGAAGGAATGAATGAGAGACCAGTCCAATCCAATACTGATAGCAGCAGAATAGAGTAATCATAAATATACAATAATAAACACGACTGCTTGTATGCCAACCAACCAAAACAGCACGTGGCACTCACTCCCAGGGAGGCAGCTGAGAGAGACAGACACGGTGGGAAATGGCACGAGAGGAAGAGGGCACTCACCTTGATCCGCGACACAGCCTCCTCGGCCTGCATCATGCGGGTGGTTTTGGTCGGCTGGCCCTCACACACGAGCTGCGTCGAGCCTAAGTAGCGCGCCCTGAAGAGCACTCCCTCGATCAGCACTGTCGGGTCGCGCATCAGGTCTGCAACAACATAGCTTTAGTGCCCGCCGTGGAGGCCAGAGGCGGCCGCTAGGTTAAACGACACACACACACACACACACACACACACACACACACAGACACGCATACACGCACATCCAACACGACACACAACCGTCGCGCTTCGACAACTCGGAAAGGAAGAATTTATGTAAAACACTGTCAAACTTGATCGGAACACGGACGTTCGATGGCGTGTTCGCAAGAGGCGAGCGGCGGGACGCATGCAGCTTGGCAGATCGAATTACTCTATTTATTACAGTTCAAGTTACTGTGTGTGGAGATATGGACAACTACACGGTGGGTGGGTGGGTGACAAGGTGCAATGTTGCGTGTGCAGCGGGGCCGCACTCGGAAATTGAGCCGTCGAAATGAGAGACGAAACCGTCGGCCGGCTGATAAGTTTGTGCGCGCGAGGATGCATTAGCCAATAAAAGGAGCAATTCTAAAGAAGGTCATCGCGAGCGAGAATGCGGAAAAGCGCGTAAATTTTCATTTCCGCCGGCAATTCCGGAGGATTCAATAAACGTCTCGACACGGCCCGGACGGACGTGTATTAAAGCGGGGGCACGCTCATTTTCTCATTTCGACGGGCTGGCTGCCGTTCCAATAGCGGCGCCCGCTCATGTCAAGACAGGGCGTGAAAGGTATGCAACCGGGGAGGCACACGTCACGGTCCAAAGGCATGCAGCAGGGTTTCTGAGTTTCTAGCTCTCTCTCACTCACCAAAGTGCGCGATTGATTGATTGACGCGATGGGGTGGCAGATCACGTGATAAGGCAGGGATGAAAAAGAGAACAGACGCACAGTCAGTCTTTGTTTAGTCGAGGAAAATCAAGATAAATTCGCAGCACGCCCAACCCAGATTTGTTATTCTCGTATACACAGGCAAGACAGAGCCGACACCTTTTGATCTCCAATACTGCGAGCGTACATCGGCAAAAACCAAAGAGACTCTTCCGCAGCAAAAAAGGAACAGACAGGGGCTCCACCGAGGGGGAAGGGATAAATATAGAGGATTCGTTCGTCTTCGATTGAAACTGTGATCGCTAGACTTTAAATTAATAAAGGTGAAGTGTGAGAAGGAACAATGGCGATGAGGTGGCATGATTTTGCAGTTGATGAGAACAGTCCAAGGTCGTGCGCTCTTACAAAACACTGAAAAACTTCTAGTGCCGGATCGAGTATGATGGCAATATGCTCGGGCAAATGTTTTCTTTCTTTCCTTTTCCATAGTTTCCGGCATCGTTATTCGTAACAGAAAGGACAGCCGGGGAAATTTCATTCTCCGCGTTAGCTATGCAGATTGTTTGATCAGAAACTTTCGTGTCTAAACACGGACAACTTTGAAGTTGCTTTTATTGCATCACTTGGGTACGCGGCTCAGCAAGAAAAAGAAATAAAGCAGCGACCGCGAAAGAGAGGGAAAGAGGAAGCGAAACGCTCACCTTCTTTGTTCCTGCCTTTTTTCTTGATGCTCTCCTTCTCCTGCAATGAGAGAAAACACCGGAGTTAATTACTGGATCGACGATGGTGCCACTCAAAGCAACACAACAAAGCAAACACAAGTTACAAAAAGAGATATAGAGAGTGAGAGAGAGAACGGCATTCCAACGTATTGAGTAAAAAATTGCAAGAACGAACAGCTCCGAGAGCGCCGTGAACACACTTTGACTTTGCAAAACAGTCACGTTTCTTTGGTTCAGGCTTTCTTTCGGAGGTTCTACTCGAAAAATTATAAAAATCAGTCAAAAACAGCGGCCAAACTAAAGGTTCTCGTGTCTACTTGCGCATGCGCAAACACCTTTTTATTGGTTTTATTCAATGCCGACAAGTTTTTCTGCGGCGACGGTGACTTGTCGCTGTTGTTGGCCGAAGAGTCGTTGCCGATCGGGGCTGACGAGGCCCCGTTGGCATTCGGGACAGAGGTGGGGAGGGGTTGGTGCTGCACACTCGGTACCGACGGCTGCGGCGGCTGCTTGGACGACAGGCTGCTGCTCTTGGTGGCTGGCACGCCGCTGCGCAGCTTCGGCCTGCGCCACTCCTGCACCGCAGAATATCGTGTTTCCGTTTGTACACACATTCAAGAGAGGAAGGGGACAAAGTCAATGCATCGGAGGATTTGCTTCAAGTTTTTGTTTCAAGTGTGTAGGCAATTAAGTTTGGGGTTTGAAACAAAAAGTGGCGCAAAACAAATAATTTAGAGACGAATTGAGGACTTTATTTATTCAAATAACAATCAATTCGGGGGTTCGATCAGATTTTTGGAACAATTTGCTCTCCTTCATACATTGTCTGGAGAGTTTAATCAAACATTTGAATGCTCGTCTGCTTTTTAGTCGACAACAAGTGTCGACCCCACTCGCGTGTGGGTGGATAATTCTGGTTTCCTTAACTTGATGCAAATCATGTGCTCCGATTCGGGGAGTGCTGCAAAGTGCATGTGACAAAATCACTCTAATACCACCAATCAACTCGTGGCAACCTTGTTTTTGTGGGTCGGTTTTAGTGAGGGCGCTCGGGAGTGGACCGCGGAGAGCGGACACGTCCAGCCAAAATAGTCGGTGGTGAGAGGATGTGTGGGTTTGGGCTTTTTGCGGGGGCCGCTCTGACTACGACGACATAATATGTACATCATAACGCAAGAGACTGCGTTCGCCAGCAAAGCCGCTTTTGACGCAAACTCAGCGAAATTGAAATTTGATCAAATCAAACGCTCGAGTGTTTAACTCGATTTCTGGGGGGAGGATTAAGCCACGAGAGCGAGGCAGCTTTTAATTCGGTCGGCCCGGCGTGCGTTTCCGCGAGGGAACTCGATTCCCGGGCGAGTGCAACGCCAAAAATTGAATTTAGCCGGCGTGCTGAGAGCGAGCGAGAGCACAATCAGATTTCATGAGCAACAAACACATTCCTCTGTCGGTCGGCACTAATTCCCATTACTGATGAGACGGGGGTTGGAGGAAGAACAAGTTTCCAAATCGCACGCTGCAGCCAACTTGAGTATTAAATTACACAAGTTTAGCGCGACGACCTCGGGATAATTAATAATTTCCAAAGAGAGGGCGGAGGTGGCGGCGAATGATAAATTATTTCATCTCGACTGGCACGTACAATAAAATGAATAGGTAAATATGAGAGAGTTTAGACCGTTCTGCCGGCTGCCTTTTCGAGACCTAATAAATTCTCGAGCCACGCGCGCACAAGAAGCGAACCAAAAAGCCCCGGCTGGCTGTGGGATTGTTTGAAAGGCGCACGAGAGAAGCGGCAAACTCGATAAAGCTCCAATAACTCTTGGCGAGATTCTATTCACCGACCTGTCTTTTTTTGCTCCATAATACACACGCACACACTTGAGAAAGAGAGAGAGAGAGAGAGAGAGAGAGAGAGAGAGAGAGAGAGAGAGAGAGAGAGAGAGAGAGAGAGAGAGAGAGAGAGAGAGAGAGAGAGAATGCCTTCCCTTCGACTCGAAGATGATCGCCTGCTCGAGATGAGTGTATATGGCTCTCTCTCTCTCTCTCTCTCTCTCTCTCTCTCTCTCTCTCTCTCTCTCTCTCTCTCTCTCTCTCTTTCTCTCTCTCTTCCCACGCACTCTACCACTTCATCAACTATCATTTCGGGATGCGTGAACACCGCAATTTATCTTTCTCGCTTTTAAGACAACATTCCACACGCGCTTTATCAAACTTTATTGAGTTCCAAGTGGAAAATGGCGATAAAAGCCTGCTCGATATTTCCCCCTAAATCCTAATTAACTTTGAACGGTGCAAGTTTTCGGCTGATACGAAAAGTTTTATCTAATTAGTTGTTTACAGTGTCTTACGTTGATATCTGCCACTTTCAACAAAAGCGAACTCGAGAAGATCATCTCAAGCTTGTAAAAGCTTCAGGTAGCAACTTGATTCAGCAGTCTTTCGCAATGTTTGTTTGGTGAAGAATAACAATTAATTATTGATGATTCCATATTATCAAGAAGCTTTCCCTCTGCAATTTAAAATGAAAATATTATGCCAAATTGTTTATAATTAAATGTAAGTTTTGTACTACCAATTAATTGTGAAAAAAATGTGGCAATCGAAAGCATTATTATTTTAGTTTTTATGTCGAAATTAACTTGAATGATTAAAATGAGACTTCTTCAGTGAGGGTGGAAATAAAGAAATTATGGTGAGTCAACCGATAGAGGCGTAGTAAAAAAAAGCTTCAAAAATCTTTGAATTGAGCAATAAGGAGTATTTCCCTCTTTCCTCCGGCTTTGCAACTTGCAAGAATGGCTATGCTTTGCTAGAAAATGTTTCTCCGCCGATATGCTCGCGCCGCCTCTGCGTGTTCGGCTTCAGAAGTGTCAGCTTTACGACACCTGCAAAGAGACAAACGTACGCCTGGCCGCAAATCCATATTTAAAGAGGTCAGGTGACGATCGGCAAACACGCGCAGCATCCCTCGAGGGATCCGCCGGCAGATGGGTCGGGAAAGGCGAATCTATCACGCTTGCTCGCTCGAAACGCGAACCGCACATTCGGCGCGCCCATAATTCATTGCGAGACGTGGCGCAGGTGTTTCAATTATGTCCGAATTTTAGTGCCGAATACCAACTCGGCAATCCGCGACGTGGGCAAACGTGCTCCTCGAAGAAGAAGGAGAAATGTGGGAAGCTGTCACGTGCCGTTGACAGACGCTAGTGTGTTTCCCTGCTGCTCGTTCGTCTTTATTAACGAAAAACGGCGAAATTGATCCGCTCGATAAACAGGCTGAGAGACGAAATAAAAATCGCTGTTTCCTGCTGGAGAAAGGAGACGCTCTCCCGCTGGCTCTTATTTTTCGTGCGCCACAAAACCGACGAGCTGGAATTCCACTGCTTCCTCCAGACGCTGGGCGCGCGTCAAAGGGAGGCAAATAATCGTGTCACTTTCAGTCAGTCGCTTTCGAATTCATTTAGGAGTCTCGCGAGGAAAATCATCAAATGTCATGCCCGTTTGGGCCAAAAGAGAGATTGATTTTGTGAAAGCAACCATGAAAAAGTGCGTAGAAAGCGCCAATTTCAATGAGCGTTCGTCGCATCGTGCTTTGAAGTTGAAGAGAATATTTTTTCAGGCGACTTTTGAGAGAAATACCACGGACTATAGAAGAACACTTTTTTTGGGGGGGGGGGGGGGCCAAATATACTAAATTTATTTTTAGTTCTTCCCAGGGAAACGGATCAGTTCATTGAACTAAATTCGTTTTTTATATCCAAATAATAATAATTGCTTAGTCCAAACATCACTGGAAAATTTAAACCAATTTAGCGTTTTCGCTATCTTCACTTCCTGAAGAGCCTCCATAGTAGGGGAAAAACGATCAGAGCTCTAAGATTTAATTGGAATCTGAGCATTATTCGTCGGCAGCACAAAACCTCCAGCATGGCACATCGCACAGAGGGACGAGGATCAATTAAATTCAAATTAATGGCTCTCGACTAGCGGAAACGGTGGAACTGCGAATTTCTCTGGCAACCGCGAAAACCTATTTTGCTAATCGGATCCGGACGCAAATTGAGTTTGAACTGCGACGGCCGGCCGTCGGGGCTGAGGGTGGTTGCGGGGACTGTGTCTTTCACCGCAGCCCTTGCAGCACCTGCTTTGCTTGCCTGGCTGCTGGTAATTGTACTCGGTCGGCTGCTAAGTGATTGGCAACGCCGATGCAATTTATATCCATCAACGTGGACAACAATGCTGATGAGTTTCCAAGTTAAATGAACGTGGCACGCGAACAGTATATCCTTGGCAATTTGTGTTCAGGCAAGTTCTGAGTGTGCCGACGCAAGATTGAAAATGTAAATAAATCGTGCGCTGAGTGTTTCCAGCACGGAATCATCGCAAATTTTATCACGCTGCGCACCGAGCTTTTAAGTGCGGAGCGGGATTTTTCCGTAAAAGGAGTTTATGGAGCGGAGAATAATCACAATAATGCCTGCGCGCACTTTGCGACACTCCGTGTGTTCACGGTTGATTTCAATTCCGCAGCTTTGCTGCGCGGACAGATTGAAAGGAAATGAACGAGGTGAGAGCAAAAAGGCGGCGAGGCGATGAAGCACAGGGTTCTATCATCTTCTGAAGGCGAACTTGTCATGTCTTGCGTTTTTCATCAAAGTCGGATTTCTGAGAGCGCGTTGGAAAGTAATAACACCGTAAATTCGAGTTGAGAAGCTCTGGAAAAACGGTGAATTAGAAAAAAAAACACTAAAATATCATAGTTGGCTGTTTATTTGGCCTAAACTAAAAATGACTAAATTTTTCCTAGTTTATAGGTGTCTTTCAGTGCTTAAATTCATTGATCACATACCTATAACTGTATACATGATTGACATGATAAATATATATTGCATAAAATCCCATTACGGCTTTTTAGTGGGTGGGTGAAAAAAAATTAAGGAGAAAATATCTCTAGCTGTTTTGGATATTCAGGTCTGATCATCAGTACTTGACGTGCAAAACAAATACCGTAATGCTCTAAGAATTTTAAATCACTTGCCATGCCATTGAAGATAATTTAACGCAAAACCAAATAGGACAAGCGGCGATGTCGTCCTTTACACTCTCAAAAAGGGACCAAAATTTACTTCCCATTCGAGAACTCCCTTTTTAAAATTAACAGTAAAATAATTTTCCTGAAATAGTTTCTAACCAAAACGTTCAAATGAAAGCTACAGCTTGTAAATAAAAGTTGAAATTTAAAATTCCACGAAGCATTTGGGTTTGAAATCAATGCTCCAATTCAGTTGTGCGCTAGTTAGTAATGGGCTGATTGGCGAAAAACAATAACAACGACACGCTGCCGGACGAGCGTGATTTCCAATCAAATTTCAAAGGGTGCGAGTGCGCAATCATCGCGCGTAAAGCCAGATTTCCGAAAATCACATTTTGGCCCGCGCGTATACCAGGCAAACCTAATTACACAAACACAGGGCAGCGGCGAAAATAAATCACCTGGCGGGCGCACCGCAAACATTTACACGCAAACAAACAAACCGGGCCGGCCAAATTAATCGGCTGCGAACAAGAAACTCGTCAATTAAACTGGAGGATCATTTTGCGCGCGCGGCCGACGTTTTGACAGAGGGTTTGTTAGTGCGATCGCTCTGTCTAGCTGCCTCTGAGGAGAATATTGGCCCGCCCGGGTAATTGAATCGCGCGGCGGGGGGCGACGGGGGCCAACCGGGAGGCTGAGGGGGCCTGTTGCCTGGGTGATTATGGGGCTAGTGTGCCGCTCTAAGTCTCACTTGCGCGTCGATCCATCAATATCCATCAGCCCTTTATGGTCAGCCGTGTTTGCTGCGTCGACCAGCGCGCTCTCTCTTGCTCTCTCTCTCTCTCTCCTGGTGATTCGGTGCTTGATCCGGAAAGTGGTACATTCTCGATGGCCGCTGCCTTTTTGGCTTTTTCAGACGATGCGTGTTTGCCCTTGAGACGCAAGGTGAGCTTACCGCTTTTGATTTTCTCTCAACATATCGCTTTCTAGCTGGCGTGATTGCTGATTTATTTTTAATTCCGGCAAGAAACCAAAAGTGGAAATATACGACAATCACAGTGGTTGCGATTTAATGCTCCGCAGTTCAAAGGCAAAAGATTTCGTGGAAAATGAACTTCAAAACCAGAGAAATAAAATCTAAAACATTCGAGAGATATCAAAAAAGTGAGTTAAAATTTGTTAATAGTTAGGTTGAATATAATTAGTTTACTTTGCACAACTACACTTTCGTGAGTTGCAACAACTATCAATAAGCAAGTTAACACAAATTCAATCAAACCTACCTATTGCCTGGTTTATCAAAACCTATCTAATATTGACGATTAATTTTTAAATAAATTTATTGAGAAATAATTTTAATTAAAATTTCCATTTTAAACCTAACAAAACAGTATTGAAATACGATGAATGTAAATGTTTTATAGGGTAACGTTGAAAATTGTTCGCAACCTACGCTACTCTGTTACACTCCATTACTGGTTATTATTCAAAATCTTGTCCAAGTGCTCATTTTCAGTAGTATAAATTAGAGATTAATGGCAATTAAATCTACAACGCAATAGTTTCATTCCATGAATCGTGGGATAAAATACTCATTTTGAAAAAATTATGCATTGAATTTAAAAGCAGAGGTTTTCACGGAAATCAAGAATAAAACTCTGACCTGCTTTCCGAGAGCATTAAGCGGAGCCATTCATGTGAAGCATTAAGAGTGGCATAGGTTTGCAACAATGCAGTGCGCACGGGCAGTAAATTCCGGCGTAACACGCACACGGCAATTATATCAAACGGAATAAATCACTCAAACTTTTCCGGCGGCGTTGGCGTCGACACAGTGAAAGCACGAACATAGCCAGTCTGCCCTTTTCAAAAGCAAACACACACAGCACACAAAAGCGGCACTTTCGCCTTCTCTCTCGCTCGCTGCATCAGCGCAGCAGAGCGGGATCAATTATGAAAATAGTAGCGTTTTTGGCGCGGTTAAGTGGATTAGCGATAATTTAATTACCGGAGCGCGTGCTTTATTGATTGTGCCCTCTCGCTCTTTTGTAAAACACACAACAAGAGTGCCGGCGGTGGCACATGTTGGATGGCAACAACGGCCTCCGCGCAGTAGAAAGTAAAAATGGCGCTGTTTAGCCGCGTCCGCATTTATCTAACGCAATAACAGATCTCCAGCTGGACCGGCTGCTGGCGTCGCACGCGGCCCCCGGGGAAAGGAGAGAAGATGGTTTATTTGCCAACGGCCAGAAGTTCACCAACGCGAGTGCATGTGTTTGTACATACCTTGTCGTCAAAGAAGCCCTGGTCGTCGGTGCGTTGCTGGCCCAGTAAACGATCTGTCTCCAAGTCTGTGTCCAGCTCTTCTGGAACAAAATTTTAACAACTTAGAACGCATCACATTTGCAGTAAACGATAAAAGGGGACACGTGGGTAAATACAGCAAGGATATTTAATTTAAAACGAAAGAGAGATTTCGTGTGTTTAAGGCCAGTTTATGACTCAATTTTCAGCTCCACATTTTTTAAGTTCAAATTTGAAATTAGCCTGCATGCCTTTTGAAATTAATATAAATTGCATTGTACTCAAGGAAGTTTCGAAAAATTAATTTTACAGTCCAATCAGTTAAGTCATAGCCGTTTATGAAAATTTAATTTTGAGCTGTGTTCGGGAATTGCGAAATTAACTGGTGACATTCCTTCATGAAGCGCCGAGAATCGATCAACAGCGCGAAAAATTCAAATTAGAGCCTCGAAAATGCGATAAAAGCAATTTGGGCGTCCGTCACTCGACGAGGATCTCGCCGGGATGGGCCAACAAAGAGATGATTGATTGGTTGGTGGGACGAACAGCTAATTGTCAGTTGGCGCGCAATCAGATCCACGCACACAACACTCAATCAGCGCCGACTGCGAGTGCCGCTCTCACCGTGTTTCGAAACAGGCAAAATTGATACTGCAGTTTCAATAAGTGTAGGCCGCGAGCTTGTTTTCGATAGATCAAATACTTCGTGCCGGGGTACATGGCAAATTTTACAAAGCCGATCTGTAATCGCATTTGACTCGGATCGAATCGGCCAATCAGCAGTTGCGGCCTAATGGACGCGCCAAGTTCCAAGTGCAAAGCCACTCGCAAACTACTTGCTGCGAAGCTCAAGTCGGTTAAATTGTAATTACAAACGTTGAATTCTAATTAGGCACTTGACTGCCAAGCGAATTGAGTTAGTGCTTTTCTCCTTCCAACGCGGTTCTTCTCCGCTGAATTTCAATCGGATGCCGACTTGGCCGACTTGCACACTAGAGTTTCAGACACGCTGATGGCAATTTCGTGTTTCATTAATATGAGATATCAGTTAACGGTAACTTTAATTTGCCTTCTGCGCAAGTTTGCCATCGTCTACCTCCACCTGCTGATTGCGCCATACAGGACATCACAAAGTTGAGATCAAGAAGCAACGTGCGGTTGGGTACAAGTTCGCGAGGGTTTCGAGCAGGGGAAAAAGCAGAGTTAAACATAGATTCTCAGTGGAGAAGGCAAATGGCACGAAATTGGTTATCAAGTGGAGCAAATATCAAGTCTTCCCTTTGACGCTTGTAAAAGGAGGAACGGAATCGAACTTCCTAAAAAAATTGTTCAATGAAACGGTTGGCAAGAGATAAAATTTCCCGTAGGTTTGAAAAATTCGCAATAGACACTAATTATATCTTGCCAGTTAATTACTTAAAGGACGCGCACGATAAAACACTTTTTACGTTGGACAAAGACAAAATCAGTGCGTCATTGATTCTTTTAATTTATTAAATTTAGAATGACAAAATTAATATTGCAAATTGAAACAAAAACTATTGAATTTTTCTTTCCAAGTATTAAAGGAGACTTAAACTGAACATGCGATACTCCGATTTGCAAAATTTTCATTTTTGTTTTGTATGTCGTTATTTCATGCGCTTATTCAGCATTTAGATACTGCACGAAATGAGAGGGAGAACTCACCTTCCGACGTTATCAGTTAGTTAAGTTTATACAAGCAGTGATTGCACATATAAATTAATTTATAACATCATTGCACAAATTTTAGCTCGATTTAATAGCATTATCTATGCGAATTAAAAATTTAAGTAAAAAGGTACCCACCTTCGTCAGCGGCGTCGTCACTTGAGGGTCCAGCGGCCACCTTCCTAATCTCGAGGTCGACCGGCGGCGACGTGACGTTGATCTGGCGTGCGGGAGGCTGCGTCTGGAGAAGGTGAGCGTTGGGTGGCTGCTGCAGGGTCGGCTGCGCCTGCTGCAGGCGGCGGGCCATCGGCGGCGAAACGCGGCCGTTGCTGGCCGTCACCGCCGGTGGTGGCTGCGGCCGCGGCGAGGGGGGTTCATAGCGGGGCACCCAGATGGGGCTACCCCCGCACGTGGCCTCGTCGCCGGGGGTGTCGGGCACGGGCGGTGAGCGCAGGGGCAGAGCTTTGGTGCGCTGCAGCGTTAGCCGGATGTCCTTGATGGCCGCCTCCACTGACTCAGTGGCCGGCTCGCCGGGGCCGCCCTTGTCGCTGCGGTGCGGTGCGGGAGCCGGCGGAGGGGGCGCGTCTTGCAGACCACCTGTAATAGAGCAAAACGACATGGTCACTAACTTGAGCTAAAATTATCCATCGATGTTTTTAAAATTCTTCAATTCAATGAGATTTAAATTATATTTTCATTTCAAATGACATTTTCAATCTCATTAAAGAAATCAGCAATAACGTGTTAGTAAAATATCCTATTCTTACAGAATAAGAAATCAAATAAAAAAATCTCATCGATCTAAACCGGCAGAAATATTAGTTTATGTATTACGGTTTTATAATTCCCATTTTGTTCGTTGTACAATAATGTATAATAAATTTCTCTTGAAAATTTTTAATAATCAATTGTAATTTATATAAATTTATAGTACAACAGCGAAATGTCAGGTAGTTTTTATAATAAATAAAATCTCCCGCTGCACTGGTTGTGAACTGCAAATAATTTATAATGATAACATCAGTTAAAAAAATGAATATTTGAGACTTCTTGGCTATACGTGCGAACAACAAATATCTACTTTGTGAGGTTGAATCTCAATTTAAAAAGTAAATGCTGCATATTTAAATATGGGTTCTTAATTTTCCAGCTTACAACACAATTAAATTTTATTTGGTGCTCCTATCCACCATATATGAATTTCAGGCCAACATTATTTAATGAAATAATTTTATAGCATTTATCACGTGCAAAAATAGCACATAATTTTCAGTCCTCATTAAATTGGTTGATGGCACTAATTCCAGTTTAGAACCAATAATGCCGGAATTCCATTTAGGCTCGCCTACTAATTGAGCTCCAACGGCCAATTAAGCATTCTCTCGTCGTCTCGTCTCCTGCCGCTTATGCTTATTAAATCTAATAAAATGACGCAAGTATTCGGTTTTAACGACGCGAATAGCCCGCCGTGGAACCGCACGAGCCATCGCAATGTGTATTATACGACTCGAGTGAAATGAAACAGGAGCCCCTGACGGCGGCGCCTAGCACGCGGAAACCACAAAACAGGGCCGCTGCTGCAATTAGCGCGTCAAATTCAAATTAGCACGGCTACGGGTGTAGCTATTGTCGCGTATTATGCCTGGCAAAGTGGCTGCAAATGCGGACAAAGCGGCTGACACGCGCAATCAAATCAAACCTCGAAAGGCGCGTTAAGCCAAGACGAGCCGCGACACTTCTGCACGCAAATCCAATTTGTGCACTTAAGCGAATTTCACTGCTTCACCTCTTGAAATGTGCGGAAGTGGGCTGGAAAAGCGCGCTTCATTTTGATAATTCGATTGGGGCCGAGTGCCTTTGTTGCTTCTGCCCCGATGGGGAACGGCACCTTCTTTCCTTGACGAGGCTCGGATAACAACTGACTGCATTATCTTTTCTCCGAAAACCTTTCGATTATTTAACTCGGTCAGTTTAGCAGAACAACTTGGCATGATTTATCGGAACGCTTTCCCTAGAAACGTTTTGACGTTGTTGCTTGTATGGATTGCATGATTTTTTCTAAGAACGATTATACCTATATTCAATCAATCTAACAAGTTCTTCTCACCTCTTTTCTTGAAAGGAACACATTATTTTCTCAGTTAATATAAATCAATCAGTCAATATCTAGCAATACATGTCATGTCTCTTGTGCTGGATATTTCTCATAAATTTATTGTGACATTTGAGCCATCATGTCATTTTTTAGTTTTATATTATTTTGCATTTTTAAAAATTGAATTTTCTCTATCTCATCTTCAAACACCATATGGCCCAGTTCCTACGTTCGCCTTTAATTCTGCATCATTGTCGGTGTTCATTGCCAAAGTCGACAACTCGATATGAGGCAGGAATTCAATCAGCGAATTGCATCTTGTCATAAAAGAGACAAAACGCCGGCGGGCCCATTTTGATCGGGACAATGAAGAGCAAATGCGGGCGGGCGGGCGGTGGCAAAAAATTGCTCTCGCAATATATGAAATCGACGTGCCAGTATTCCCCTCTCTTTCTCTCACTCGTTCACACTGCTGGCGATGTATTTCAAAACTTTTAATGGACTTTATCGGCACAGCGATGGTAGCCTTTTAATGTAATTGCGGTCGCCGGCAGACTTTCATTCAAACTCGCGCGTTTGAGAGAGTGACTCCATTATACTGCAGCATGGGAACCCAACCATATTTCACGGAAGTGTGCGGTGTCATTCGATACAGGTCCAGTGCGGACGCGCGCGTATTTGCACTTCCTCCCGTTCGTGTGCGCTGCAGCGTGTAAAGGGGACACAACCGCTCATTCAATAGCGCGCTAATGCATTGCGAAAACCACGGCAAACTTGTTTACACGCGTCCGGAAAATTCAGTGAAGAGATTTTCCCTGCGTACGTGAGCGGAATGAAAATGGAAAAATATTTTACAATTGATGGTAGATTTCCTCATTCGCATGAAAGCGGGATTGAAATTATTAACTGAAAACTATAGAGGGACTTGCAGCAATCATATAGCTGTTTCATCAATATGAAAGGCCGGGCTTCAATTAATTTCGCGGACGAACAAAAAGCGAGTTGAAATACATACAGGCGAAAACAATTGAGCACGGCGAACGATCGAAAAATCTGCATTTGAAATGATATGTCAGCAACGGCTGATTTTTATCGCTGCGTGTATTTGAGGTTGGCGCCGCCATTCAAATTCACATGACGATAATCGCTGCCATAAAATGCGCGCGCCAGCCCGTGTTTGTGTGCTAAAACAATGGTGCGGGCATGCTCGTGACGCTTTTATTGTGTGCAAAATAAAAAGGACCGCTCTCGCACCTATTATGTTTGCTCGTCAGCGACGATTTAGCCACGGTTTGCTCGGTATTCACTCATTTGCATGCCCTGGAAAAACGCATGCCCACGGATAAATTCACTCTGGAATAATTTGAAGATAAATTATTAACCGCCGTTTGCGCGTCTGTTGACCGTCGTTTTAATTCATTAGACCAGACGCTCAATAAACTTAATCAATATTGACTGCCTCGTATTTTCCATGTGAAAATATTTTAGAGTTTGTGTTGAATCAAAATGAAAACAAAGATAAAGGACTAGTTTTTTCTTATTAAATCCATTAAGATTGAAAAATATGAAAATTTTATTTTGAAAGAACACCGAACATTAATGACCGCCACAAACAGTTTTTAATCACCAAAGCAAAGAGTTTTATTAAAAAGAAATAAAATTTGATTTTGTTTGAGCTTTTTTGTTTGCGGAACAAAATTAGCATTCGGTGGACGCACACAAAATGCGCAAATCTAGAGCAAGAAACGCGTCCGCATTCGTAAAAGGACTGTTTAAGCGGATTGGACCGCGAGATAGGCAAAAAAGTGGCACCGGTTATGATTCAGCACGCAAAAAAATGCTTTTGCTGATGGGGTGAACTGATATTCGTGGGCGAGCACCGAGGTCGCAGCAGATAACTAATTAGCAAGCTGCGCGCAAACGCAAAACACACACGCAACTTTTAATTCTGAAGTTGAGCGGCGGAAAAGTTCAAAAAGAGGCTCTCAAGTTCTTTCAAATGGGCTTAAATGGCAGAGGCCACTGAAAGGGAGAAAAAACGAAGGCAAATTAAAAAATGAAAGAAAGGCGAGGTCTAAAGTGAATGCAGCAGCTCTTTCTACACTTACTATGCCGATTCAGGCTCGTTTTAACGCTCGACAAAGTAACAAAGCAAACAGGTTTTCCTAAATGAAGATGTGCGTTTGAATGGTCAAAATTTAAATGAGGTTCAAACGATGTATTATTATCCTCCTTTTATGACGGAAGTAAAATTTTCAAATGTAATAAGAGCAAAGAATGTTAGTATTTTTTTGAACAAATAACAATTTTAGATCATATCCATTTTATATTGAAAAAAAA
This sequence comes from Cloeon dipterum, assembly GCF_949628265.1. NCBI lineage: Eukaryota > Metazoa > Arthropoda > Insecta > Ephemeroptera > Baetidae > Cloeon > Cloeon dipterum. Next base: position 27,782,429 of record NC_088787.1, read on the forward strand.
ATATGAATTTCCTCCCAACGGACAAAAAGTAATGCTAAATTATATGCATTGCTCTTAAGAGAAAATATTATTTCCAGTAGATTTAAACTGCTGCTCTTACACCCTTACATAAGATTAATTTAGTAAGTATTTAAAATTTTTGTTGACACGTTTCCTCATCTCATTTAAAAATATTTGTTCACTCCATTTTTGCTTTTTGAAACACTGCAATAAGCATAATTACTGGTGGTTAACACGCACCAGTAATTTTTCATTTCTATTGCAGAACTAAACAGAATGAGGTCGAACTTTCAAAGTTTACAGTCTGGTTGCTCACATCCTTCATGTTTACACATTTCAACAGACTCGAATTGCGAAAGGAACGCTGCCGTTCTCGGGCACGCCACACTCACCGCAAAACATACGCAGTTCATCGTTCCAAGTTGTGGGCTCGTGATATTCCATCCAATCATAGTTGAGTCCGCTAAAAGCGTGGCGTTTCCCTGTTTCGCTCCCAACACTGCACTTATGACATTCCGAAAGTATTTGTACCAGAAGTAAACGAGCCGCTGACGCTCTGGCTCGGTCTATTCAAATGTTTTGTTTGAACGTAGGCAACCGGGCTGCGTTCGCGTTCTTTCTTCCATTCTCTCTTTTGTGCCCGTAATGAGGTGGAAGCGGCGTGCATTGTTCTAAGCAGGTAAACTAGCATTTCAAGTGGCGCTCGGCTGCTCGCTCGCTTGGCACCGAGATCCGACATTTCAGCCGTCCAAATGGCAGCACAGGCTGCTTCTTTCATCCGCGCCTGGCATTTTGGCCACCGATCAAAAGCGTCTGCCACCGCACGGCTTAATCGCCCCAGACGCGCAAAATGCCAACAAAGTGCGCCACGCGCGCGCGTGTGTGTTTCTGGCGAGAGTCAGGGGTTTCGAGCGAGTCCACGCTGCGAAAAGGGGCGCTTGGATTTTTCTCTGATGACGCATTTTAGCAGCTTACCTACTTTGAAAATGTTGTCTTTTATTGCACGCCTGAGAGAAGGTTTTGCAAGTTTATCAATGTCAAAACGTGTAAAGCGTCATGAAAATTTGGTTTAGATTTTCATATTTCTGATTTATTACTTATCGAACTAAACTATTTTGTAAACAAAGTAGTAACAGGAAATTTCCTGTTTGCAGACAAAATTAATAATGGTCAAGCACCGAGCATATTTTTGCTATCTATTTGCAAATCACAAATTAAGTCCGGATACAATGTCAAGGAATATCCATACACGCTTAAATTCGTTGAGTGGTTAAGCAACTTTTTGTTAAAATCAACGAAAACAGAGTCTTGTTACCTCGTTTCCTGTCTAATTCTTTGTTTAAATTGCAACCTGATAAACATGCTTCCCAGAGCCTTTAAACAAATGTACAACATGTTTAGCTTTTTTGTGAAAACAAAATTTAATACTGCAAAATTGTGCGAATACAGCTTGAAACTGTTTGTTGTAACCATAGCTGCATCAGACGCGGTGGAATTTAATCACAGTGTGTCTCGAACTTTGCGCGCAAATTATGACACTTGACCCAACTCGTAAAAGTCACTAAAGCGAAAAGCGTGTGGGCAAAAATTGGCCTCGCTAAAACTCTAGCGCAAGGCGCGTAATTTGAGTAATGAGATTAAATTTAAGACGTCTGAGAGCTTTCGGCTCGTATTAAAAGCGCCAAAAGAGGAACGAGAGTTGTCAGCGCCAGATTTGCTAAAAAGCGGCAATTTTTTTGCTGTGCTGAAATTTGATGTGCAACTTCTAGCGAAAATAGAACGATCAAAGTGGTCGGCGGCACACAAGAAAGGCAATTCCGCCGTCGGCCGTAATTAATGCCGCGCCGACCGGGCCTCTTGATAGGCGCATTACTCCCACTTGCAGCGACAAAACGCCCGCCTAATTGCACTCACGGCTGCACTCTTCAGCCCCTGCCTGCCTACCAAGCCACTGACAAATCGATTTTGGCTGACGGCCTCCAGACTGCTTTGTTGCAGCTGGAAACAACAACAGCTCGTCCTAATCTGATGGGACTGCTGGACGTAGCTTTCAGTAACAAATTTAAAATAATAAACAATTTATCAATTGATTCGCACAGCAATCATTTCAGAGAGCTAGAAAAACTAAAAAGGCATAGAAAAAACTCTGCTCTACATTAATTAAATTATTTGCGTAAAATTCAAACACAAAAATATGTGCTGTTTATAAAGATTAAATTTAATGAGCTCATGCAGCTTCATGAGATTCGCTAATATTCCTAATTTGATAACAAAAATCAAATCGGGAGTGTAAAATAATAAGTATATTATTTCCAACCAGCCTGACTTCTAAAACCCCGTTTTTGTAACAATCAAAGGCATCATTCTCTGCCTCAAAATCAGAGCATGCTGTTTGCTCTGGTAAAAAAGCCAGGGTGTTTAGATGCAGGTGTCGATTGTCGGTTATTTCTCGGCCGGATGGAGCTGAAATAAACGCGAGGGCAGAGAGCAGCGTCGTCGGCTGCGCCACCACCTGTTTCAAAGCTGGATGCTTGCTGTAGTGTTCGCTTCAGACGTACAGTGAATGTGTGTGTATTGTGTTATTTTAGGCGGGGACACATGGGCGTTGATTATGCAGTCCGCTGGGCACGCTCGTCGGGCGGGATGCAGACTTTAAAAAGCTGCAGGCGCTACGCGTTCATGCATGCGTATTATTCAGCGACGGCCTGAACAGCTTTCCAGCAGCTGACTGAATGGAACAATATGCAGTACACGACGGAACGTGTCAACTCGGCTCGTCACAGTTTCCATTTGCACGCCAAAACAATGCGAAATGAAATGAAACCCTCTTTTATTCGAGTTTCCGCACGCGAAAGAATGTGCGAGTTAAGTTTGGCTGCTTTAAGAAGCACTAAAAGCCAAGTTTTAAGGAATGCAGTAAAACTGCGGCCTGTGGGCGAGATTACACCCGTCTATATTTCTCGTCCGACGCGCAAAGACGGGCGTTAGTTTGATAACGTTGTCAGCGCGTCTGCACGTGCACAATTGCGCTGCACTGCGCGAGTAGCCGCAGTATTTTCGCAATAAAGCCGTGCTCATTGTGCTCAGGTGCAAATAATGCGACGCCTTGTTTTGCGGCCACCTCCATTTGTCCTCGACCATTGTTCGCGCGCGAATTTCATGCAAATCGCAAAGCATCTTGTCGGTGCTAAGACGCAATTTCGTCTTACCTTCGTTTCAAATAGTTATGAGCTGGCATTTAGAACAGGCGAAACAAACACGTCTCTCCTCTTTGCTAACAACACCGGATTTCCGGCCTAAAACTGCTTTGTACCAAACAGGATTGAGCTGTTTGCATTTCCTTTTCATTAACAGAACTCGACTTCTAAAGCTAAACTACTTTAAGAAACGGAAGAGCCGAACTTTACATACCAAGAAGGTTTTACCGGTTGAAAAGGAAATTTTAAAACCAAAGCTAATATATTTTGAGATATACTTGAGAGAGAATAAGTTTCAATATTAGACATAAAATATTTCAAACAATTTTGTTAGGCTTCTAAAAACTCTTCAGAAAATTGTTTAGAATCAAGCGCCTCAATAATGGAATAGAAAAACTTCATTCGTCACGAGTGTTTTTAACTCACTTGTAACCAGTTTGGTGACCACTGTGAGTATTTTCAATAAATTAATTTTTCCCCATATTTTAAAACGCAATCACATGCAACCGCTCAAACATATTTTACTCAATATCCTGTAAAGTTTGCAAAAACCCTCTTTTGTAGTGTCGGATTTTATTTTGGAGTAAGCTCAAATTATAACGTATATATCTTCAAGATTAAAAATTGTAACGCATCACGCGTTTTCCGCTCTTAAAATTTCCGCAGCGGGCCTGTAAATAATTATCCAAATTTCCGTCGCTTCATCGCCTTTCACGCAAAAAGCGAGACGCAAATGGAATGTTAAGAGCGCTTGGCCGGCGAATAAAAACGACTATCGCGACGGCGGCAAAAAAAGCAGCACCAGAGTTACACTCGGTGCTTAACGTCCTTTAAAATGTTGAAAAATGTCGCAGAGGCGACGAAATGAATTTTTATCTTGAGCGTGCTCTCTCTCTCTCTCTCTCTCTCTCTCTCTCTCTCTCTCTCTCTCTCTCTCTCTCTCTCTCTCTCTCTCTCTCTCTCGGCGGCCGACGCGACGAGTGTGTTTATTTTAACTGCGCATTTACGACGTCTTACTTGCAGGGCGTTGAAATGTCACAAGTGTTCTCCATCTTCGGACATTGTTCGCGGCGCTGACTATTCATTCGGGACGGGGGCGGCGGCGGAATGAAGCCGCATCTGCTAAATGCGACGCGCGATAAAGTCTACTCTGCATTATTTTCGAATGTTGGCACGATTTACTGCTTTTTGTGGGCGAAAAATGCTCGAATTCGTCGCACTGGCGGAGCGCTCTCGCTTGTAAATCTCGTCGCTAGCAGCATGTATGTGCGAATTCCACACAGAGAGGCGCACAACTATGGTTCTCTTTGAAATATGCCTTTTGATTCATTGACACGCGGAAAAACTCACTCTTTTTGCACATTTCATTTGTTGATTGCTTCATTTCAAATTCAAATAAACATTTGAATCTAAAAGCTCTTTATATATTGTCATGACAAAATATTTTAGCAGTAAACGTTTGATACAAAATTTTTATAAATCTAAGTAAAATTATGAAAGGAAATACACGAGAATTGGAAATATGGTTTTTATAAGGTAAATGCTCTAAATTATTTATTTAGAATTAGAAGGGATAAAAGTGTGAAAATGATCGTTCGGAAAGTGAATGTGAGGCAAGTGATTTTAATAGAATCCGTTTGAGAGCGATGAAGTAATGTAGAAAGAGAGAGGAGAATAATAAAGAGGTCACTCTATGGCAGAGAGTGACAGCATGAGGGCGTGTTTTATTTTGGATCTCTACGCCCGATTATACTTTGCATACGAGAACCTGTGAGAGGTAAAGAACCGTAGCTCAAGGATTGTGCAAGTTGGGGTGTAAGCTGGTGCTTCCGGGACCGTGGTGCAAAGAGGTTAGACCTCAACCCCGTGCGCCTGAAGGGTACAGACGGCGGGGAGAGCACCCGAACTCTCCAGTCAAGGTTCTCCTCAGAAAAGAAGGGCCGCCCGGCTCTCACGGGACAAGGTCTCTTCATCGGCCGTCCTTCCCGTGAATCCCCACAAATGGAAACCATTACGGCCGCAGGGTAAACCAATCGGTAGCGATGTTGCGACTGTTGAATTCGAGTAGAACGTAATTGACCTCGCATGTCACACTGCAACAATGGCAGCGTGTGAGTGCGCGTCCCTCCGCAACAGCCGCGGGGGCAGTTGGCCGCAACATGCCCGTGAAGAGCCATTGGGCCGTCCATTAATTGCAACACACATATACACACGCACGCGCGCGTCACTTTCAGCCGAACCACTCGGTCCGCGCTCACACACACGTCGAGTGTGTGTGTGTGTGTTGCTCCAGTGTATTAGCATGCGATTAACCGCGGCTAATTGCGCGCCGATGGGAGCCGCAGTCATGCAGGTTGCAGCCGGCCGGCAGGGGTTGGCTGGCACGCGCTCTGTGCAAATCAACCCATCGTCAACACAGGCGATCGTCATTACTCACTGTCCGGCCCAGGTGCCGCAGGTCATTTTTGCAAATTAATCATCTTACGATGACCCAACGCTTGATCAATCGACCGCCGCCAGATGGGCGTATCAGTTGGTGCAGTTTTTTTTATTAATTACCTCGCAGTGACGCGTTTCATTAGGAAGCATTATTCAAACAAAAAATATGTAACAAGCTTTCACGTAATAAAAAATGTTAATTTTACTTTTTTGGAGATAATAGCAAAAATGCTACAGTTGTAAGACTTTTTTCAATTATATTTTCCATCAGATTTAAGTAATTAAGATTAACCGCGAGATAACAAAATCAATATATTGGATTTAGCTGGATTACATATTATTATATAGTATTACGAGTATTATCGCTTTAATTCCAACTTTTGCACGAGAGCAATAATAAATGCCATTTCTTATCACACACAACTCGCATTATATGAGTTGCAGAAGCGATTGAAGGCGAATCCAGAATTACTTTTATAATACTGTCTGGAAATGGGACATGCTGCGAGGAAAGTTTTCCAGGGCGTTTCTCGACATTTAAATTAGGTCTAATGGGCGGTCGGAGTGGAAGTTGCACAGCACCATTAGTCAGTTAATAGCAGCGAGTGCACGCGAGTAATAACAAGGAGAAAACTAGTTCCTCATCCGAAGACGGCCATTTAGCAATCAGCCCGTGAGCGATATTTTAATTACAGAAGCAGCAGCGAGCGCAATGTTTAATTGTTCCGAAACTCTTGGCTCCGCACCATTTCGAATTAGCGGATCGAGCGTCAGAGACGAGACGAATGTGCTGTAGTATGTAAAACGTTCCGCGGATAATTGCGTTTGTCTCTGCAAACGCTGGCATTATACGTGCGCAGAGGGGCACAATAGCAAGAGCAGGGCACGTTTTGCTACTGCGAGCTTCGAGCTGGAGAATAACGAGGTCGCGAATGACGATCAATCTCGGGGAAGAGTGAGAAGGGAAACATCACTTTCCTCACTCAACTTGGAGAGGCATCAACAAATATAAAATCAAAGATATGTGATTCGTTTCAAAGCATCTCTTTAGCAAAGAGCCAAGTCATTTTTTTTATTAGGATGTTGAATGTGCGGCCGAAATTGAACTAACTGGGCCCCTCGAGTTACATGCTTTGTTTGCAATTCCGTAACCTGCAGGTGATACTGAATCACCTTAATGATTGACACTAATTGCTGAGCACATTAAGAAGCGAGGAACTGATGAAATCTTGTGAAATCCCGCCACTCGACTCCCTGTGACAAAACTTTCTCTTACAAAAATAAACACGCTCAAACTTACATCCTTTGTTTGAAGTTTTTTTAAAGAGTGAAATTATCGGTTTTAAGTAACGATGCTGCTAGTGTGTTCCAATCCTTTTTAGGTTTTTTAGCCAAGTGATTTGAAACATTTAAAATTTACCGAAAAAGACAAAATTCAGTATACATATTTTCTACTGTATCAAATTTATTTTTTCACTCATACGATAATAATTACTTTTCATGCTTTTCCCTGGTTGAACGCAAAAAAATGTTATTTGTGAGGCATTTATTATCGTAGCTTTAATTGCTTTGCTCTAATCCAATTTAATTCCACACAATTCTATACCCAGTTATTAAATTTACATGGGATTTGTTTATTTCATCACAAATCCAGTCTATAGCACAGCATATCAACTAATCATTTTTAAAAATGCAATTATTTATCACATGCAATGCTTTTATCCTACTCCCTCCATTCAGTGAACGAATTCATCCGACGGTGCACTGTTCCATACCACTGATTAATTCACACGACATCAATCATATAAGATTTATTCTGCGCTCCTGTCAACACCTGCAGAGCCATTATCTATAATAGATTGTTTCTCGCTCATCTCAGCAAAATTGGATCGCACCGCCATTACCACTACCAGGCAATTTTCCAGCCATTTCGCATAGAAAATATCGGCACTTACGTCACTTTGCTCCGCTTGGGACGACCGTCGATGCGAGCACTGTGCAAATTCAGGGCAATTTTCGCTCGCACGCGACGCCGACAGCTCGCACCGCCGAAGAATCTGCGACAGTTCCATTGCACACGACTCGAACCAGATCGCACGGCTTTGATAGTGTGTGCAGCGTGAATATTCATGCAAAAGAGCAGCGGCGGGCTCTTTAAGCCGTGAAAAATGGCGCCGGGGAGCTGCCTTTGAATATTTCATGTTCAAATATTCCCCGAGGACGCTATATCAGCGAATAAATACGATCGCGAGAATTCGGGCTGAGCGTGCAAAAAATAAATTTCCGCCTCGTTTGAACGTGACTAGCGCGATTTTTCAGCAACGAAACATGCGGTCACCAATTATTATCATTCACTCTTTCTCTTTTTTCCTACTCGCGGCGCGTGCGACAATAATAAAATCGTTTTGCGGCCTAAAGTGCTCCACCGCGTCGGCTGCTGTTTTATTGCGCGCGAGTTTTGTGATTTCGCACAGCGATTTTTATGTTCAAAAGAGCGTTAAAAGTGTGCAGCAACAAGGTTTTATAGTAGTGCTGCGCCCCCGAATGCATAACTTCAGGGGCTCGTAAAATCTACCACCGCGCCTATCTTTGAATTTTACACATCAAATCAGAATTTCGCTCGGAAATCAATAGCCACTACTATCTTGAGACCCTTGCTAATTTTAGATGAAAAATTTATATAACGGGTTTATAGCAAGCATATTTCAATCATTCAAGTATAAAATTAATTTTGAAGGAGGTAGAGCACAAGAGCTTAACTTGCAAAATACTTTAAGATATTTACATAGAGAAAACAGAATAAATTGAAGTTTCTATACGAGTTAATTAATTCTAATAAGTAAGGTTTTTAAGTCTTTTTGACTCAAAACTCACTAAGAGAGGCTAAGAAGGTAGAAGCATTCCTTGGAACAGAATTTAAAATTTCCAGAATACTGGAAGATTTAACTTAAAGAGAGAAGATTTTAAAGAAGCATTATCTCCATTGCAGTGCAGCAGAAAAGGAAGAAGAGCAAAGCAATTTTCGTGCTTCTTTCGCCCCAGCCTGGCAATTACACACGAATAAACTTTTCCAAAGTGGCGTTAATAAAATTTGCAAAGCACGCAGAGGGCAAACTTTGCCATTTCAAGCCGACGGAGGCAGGTGGCAAGAAAAAAAGAGACAAATTTCCGAGTCGACACTAATATCTCCGACGCTCATAATTCACGCAAAAAAACGCGGCACGTATCTCCAGGCGAAAAAAAACGCCGCAGTTTATTATTATTTACCTCGCTCGTAAGTTAGCCTGTCGCCTTTCCTTTTTTGGTAATTATTTAGGTATGATGATGGCTTCTTCGCAGCAAGACAAGCCGAAATTACTTTTAGCGTCACCGCTCGGCGCGTATTTTTCAAGAGCACGTATTAAAAAATTTGCATGCAGCCACCGAAAGCAGTTTCCCCCTTTGTTCCGGACGCGCGCGCGCACACACAGAGCTTTCCCCATTTTTTATTCTCTCTTTCGTTCCTGATGAAAAAGAATAATCAAATTCTGCCAGCATAGGAGCGAGTCGGATGGTGGGTATAGCACGCAGCATCCCCGCTCCTTAGAGGAAGCGCGGCAAATTGTGTTTGTTTGTTTATTTCTGATGACGACGTCCTTGCTCCCGCGGCACGGCCTATTATTTTCCCTTCCAATTTATGCAGCAAGGTGGAAGTGATGTCTTTCAACAAACGCAGAGTTTTAACGTGCAGCTGACATGGAAGTTCTTATGCAACTCTCAATCTCGACTTCTCATTTATTTATATTTACGTGAGTGCTGCAATTATTGCTGCGTGCCAGTTATTCTGCTCATTGTCAGTTGGTGCATGTGCAATAATTGGACGTAGCTGGATGCAACTTTTAAAATCAGATACTTATCGTTAGCAGCAGCATTTTCTTTGTTATTCTTGTTTATTCTTGCATGTCAATACATAAAATTAAATAAATAATATAGAAAATATGGCAAGAAAAGGTGTTGTATTTACGCTATTTACAATACTTAATTTTATATTTGCGCTACATACTTTTATCTATTGCTAGCTTAATATATTTTTCCCTTGTTTTGGTTTTTACTTGAGCAGCTCTCGAAAATTAAACAAGGGTAACAGTAATTTGAAAAAATAAATATACTCATATAATTAGCTTGAGCAATACGTTTTACAGATCTTCCTGCAGTCAACAATTTCTTTTGGAAAATTCTATTTGTCTCTTCCAGCTCATAAATATTTTAGCGAAAAAGATGCAATTTCTGTCTTCAAAAAAGTGCCAGAGTCCTATTTAGGCCCATAGGTGAGGACAACCAGTGCAGCGGAAAATTCCCCGAAGTCCGAGCAAATACCCCTGGCCAAATCATCAGCAGCGAGGGTGCAATTTTCTTCAATGGTGGCACGCGATCGGCCCTTTTCTACGCAGGTGGCAAAATGCGTTGGACGCAAACACGCACTCCTCTGGGGCGTTTTTCGCAGGATAAATTGTGACTGTGTCGACTGCTGACTTTGTGTGCATGCAAACGCCGCACAAATGGGGGGATAATGAACTTTTTCGATGCGGTCGTTATCGCGCCAGGCAAATCCCTTTATTGCACAGTACTGGGGGGACGGAATTTATACGGTTTATACGGAGTTAATTGCCTCGCAGGACAAATAAACACGATTCGCCCAACTTTGCTGCAGCGATGATTTGCATGTCAAATTAAACGGTTTCTGCTACGGATTCATTGCCTGCGAGATGTTTGCCGAGCGAACTTATACCGAGGTGAGAACTCAAGAGTTCAACTTGAGACCGACTATCGGAGTAATCTCCAAAATCTAGACTCACGCCGGCGCTTATCAAACACTTCTGGCGGTGAAGAAGCTTTCAATCAATTTGAATGCTTTCTATTGATTAGTTAGGTAAAAAATAATGACACCTAGATAACCTAATTCAGACTTCCCAAACGCAGATTTTGCGGCAGTTACTTTCCTTCGTTGTTTATTGAAGCGAATCACGATTGAGATCAGCAAATAAATTTCTGTCTCAGGTAATTGAAAACCCCGGTAAATTTGTCCTGATTGGCCGGCAATTTGTAAAGGAACGATTTGGAAAGCGGCTATTAAGGCGACGTAAGTTTTGGACCCGTTCCAAAATCAGCGTAATTTGAGCGTCTCAATTGAGTCATTTCGGTTGAACGCACTTCCGAGGCCGAATGACTTTGCCCCGCTATAATTGCCGGAGTAAATTGCGTCCATTGTGCTGCTTGCTAGCTGCACCCACTGTGCAAGAGTCACGTGGCGTGGAGCGATTACCGATGTCGGCCGCGTTTTTATTGCGCTCCCGGCACAAATTTGAATAATTATATTTCCAGCGGCCGAGTGCACCGTGGCACGAAACAACACGACGACCAGTGTATGCAAATAAGTGTGCTGTGTGTGTGTGTGTGTGTGTGTGTGTGTGTGTATGCAGGCCCGCGGAAAACAACATTTCGAACTGCCAGGCCGGCCTGTTTGGTTTTTATTCACACACCAGCAGTTCAAATAGTCTTTGCAGCCGGCGTGCTGAAATATAAATAAACACAGCGTGTACATGCACAGTGTACACCCTGCATATGTATGTGTACCTAATGCACAGCAACAAAAAGTGCTGGCGGTTTATTAGTGGTGCAAAAGCTTCGTCGCTTTTTTCCCGTGGTTCCGTCTGTTTTTTACGTTGTGTTTTGCCAAAAGTGGATTTGGTTGCATAAATTTGACGAGAATTTCACTGATTCCGTCATTTTGCATGTCATTGTCTTTCACGAGTCGACAACACCGCAAGTTAAATGAAATCTCTTAACGAAACTTTTATCAGTAACTTAGGAATCTAAGATAAGTCAACAATGTTCAAAGTAAGGTGCATAACTGTTCTCTTATTTGGTTGTTAATATGCATAAAAGGAAACCCTTAAAGAAACCTTTTAACTGTTTCGTGCGTGACAAAGAAGATTTGTGTAATTTTCTACATGATTTCTTTCCCGTCCAAATTTCATCGACATGGAACATCTAGATGATTCGATTTTTGCAAGTAGCAAGCTCATGGAATTTGTGATATTTTCGGAACACAAAATTTGAATTCAACTGTATTAATGAGCTATGAAGCAATCATTTTAGCGGCATGTAAATTGATATTGCGCTCAATCAGGAAGACCGTTATTATCTCATTGATAGCTCTAAATTAATAATGCTTCAAATTTATTTGTTAGCATAATAACAAGTATCATCAAAAGGAAAGAATATTAAAATTTTTAAAATTTTGCGTAGGTTTTAATTATCTAATAATTTTTGGGAACTGCGGGGAAAATTTTAACCAGTTTTTACAGAAAATTTCCAGTATCTTGCTCTCAAATAAAGAAGCTCCTTTAAATTTGATCAATTAAATTGTTTTACTAAACTACCAGGCTACTCTTGCGAGCCCAAAAGTAAAAGGTTTGTACTCACCAAGGACGTCGAGGTCTGTGGGTGGACTTCCGGCCGGCTTGTAGGTGATGTCGTGCCCGCGGAGAAAGTCCTCGACGGCCCTATAGTCCAGGGCCGCTTGCGCGGGCGTCGGTTTGACCTCGTGCTTGGTGTTACCCGCGCGGCTGCGGATTTCTCGCTCGATCTCGCAAATCTGCTTCTTCATTAGCATTATTGTTGGGTTGGCGTCGCCGGGCACCACTGGCGGGGGCACCGAGTCTTCCGTGTCGCTCGCGTGGCCCGACGAGAGGCCGTCCTCGAGGACCGGCATGCTGCCGTACAGACGGCCTCCGCCGCTCGAGTGCATCGACCCTTCGTTCTCGAGGGACACCTCACTCTCAATATCATTGGAGTCGCAGTCGGTCGTCTCCGGCGAAAGGGTGAAGTTGCGCGAGTGGCCTACTTGCAGTCCCACCTGCGGGCACACAAATGCCGTCTCAGTAACTCGCTCTGATTTGAGCGGGATAAGGGAGGATTTAACTAAATATACTTCATGCTATCGATTTGACCAAACTAAGTGACTCATTTTTCTGATTCCTCCTCTTTTTGCTAAAGGATTTGACTGATGGGAAGCTTAAATGTAACGTCAATGACACTGCTTTAGTAGATACAGATCTGAGAGAACATAGATAATGCTAATTAGCCGTTACCTGATCTTGACATCATTTCATCCAACTATTCTCTAGAATATTTTTAAATTAAATCAAAGTCTATTTATTTTTAAATAGATTCGATGGAAAATTAGAGGGGGAAAATTGTCACAAGGGGAATGGGGGACAAAAATGTTCGAATTTAGTGATGTGGTTGAGTCAGCCGTTAGAAATCGTGGGAATTTAGCCTCCAATTTTTCAAGGACAGTCTCACCTTGTTTTTATATTCTTATTATTTAAAATAGTTTTGTACATAGAGGAAATACGCTAAATAAAACTGTGTTGCAAAAATCGTCGTTGTTGTTATTGTCTGACGTAAATTTTAGTACAAGAAAATTAGGAATTTTTCCATTTTTTTTCGAGAGGTGCAGATGATTTTTTTGTAACATAAAAAATTATAAAATTAGACATGCAAGCGTGCAAGAACTACACATAAATCGATCGAAATTAACGTTCGAATTCCGTCCCCCACTAAGCACATGGAGGAGAGCGGCTTTGACGGAATGCAAATGAAGTTAATTAATACCAAAGATGAAGCGTGGCACATCCGGTCAAATATAATTACCCAGCCCATGTGTGCTGAATGCCAAACGGGCGTCATTACGTGAAAATCGCTGCACAAGCAGGCGTCGGCACGCGTCTCTTTCGGCCGATTTCGATCGCAGCAAATCTGCTCTGACGGCCGTGCAGCCAACTGGCAGGGAAATAGGCTTTTAATTAAAATCGGAATGGTATTTGCCCTGGCCGACGTCTAATTATTATTCATAAGCATGGCTAGGCAGCAGATACAAATCGCGAGAGCCCATTATCCGACCCTGGATATAACGAGACGTTCAAAGCCAATGAAATCGCGGATGGTTTCGAGTTGCTGAGAACTCACGCCTGTTTGTGTGCGTTCGGAGCGTGCTGCATGCAAATTTCACACTTGATGGGTGCCGACAAAGGTCAACAAATCGAGCTGGAAATGGACGATTCCCGAAATTTGATCAATTTGTTTGATGCGCGCGAGCAGTGTAAACAAGAGCTCTTTCCGCTCGACAAAATCAAATTCATATTCACTTTGTTTACTGGTTTGTTTGCGTTTGATGTTTTTATGGTTGGAAACGTACATATTACACGCATTGTAGGCAAAATAGCTGGTCAACAAAATCATCATTTTTCCGCAGATTAAACACCAATTTATGCCAAAATTATTGATTCAGGTGTTCCAATCAGATAAGAATCATAATTTAAATAATACCAATTTTCGATTATTTTGAGACAAGAAAACTTCATCTGGTGAGACTGATCTGGAAACGATCGAGCAAACGTTTACTCAATAAGTAAACAGCGAGACGCAAGGTACATCATCTCTTGAGGATTTTGATCGGCTGTTCAGGAAAACGTCTCCCCGACCAACACAATTCTATCGGTGATGTAGAACAGGATTACATGGAACTATGAGACATTCAGATTACCTCCTATGAATAGAAAGAGGTGCTGCCATCAAACAAAAAGACAAGCTCGTGCAAAGACTACAAATAAATCGCAACAAACGTGCACCGCAAATTCGTGTGTGTTTTCTTTGTATGTGCGCAAACACAAACTGGATTTCTCGCATTCCAGAGCAGGTTGGGCGAGACTGACCTCAGTTTCCGCGAGGTCCTCGTCAGCGTGGTTGGACGTGATTTCCAGCTCCTGGGTGAGCAGACTCTGCGTCCGATCAGGCGATATCGCCTCGGACTGGTGGGCGGGGCCACCGACCGGCTCCTCGGTGTCCCTCAGTGATATGAGGTCAGGGGTGCCGCCCGCCTTGCGCGTCCGCGGCGACGAGGTCTGCGGGGCGGGCTCCTCGGACGCGTCCTTGGCCGCCAGCCGCTGGCCCACGTACGAGTTGCCCGCCTGCCGGTGGAGGTTATAGTCGAGCTCGGCGAAGTCGACCTCGATCGGCAGCGGCGAGCTCGGCTTGAAGAACTCCTCGAGCACCTTCCGCGTCTCCGAGAACTCGTACAAGTAGTCGAAGGCCGCGTTCGCCGACTCGCTCGACACGATTGGCAACAGTTTGGGGCTTTCTTGTATATCCTCCTCCTGCCAAGCAGGCGTTTCAAGGGGTTTGGTCAGCTGGGGTTGAGGTTTTATAACAAATCGGTCGCTTGAGGCTTGAGAGCTCGGATTTTGGTATTTTGTGTCTTTAAGTCGACGAAAATGTTTGAAGTTTTACCTGACTCCATTTCATACTGGGTATCTTATACACGATCCGAAATCTTAAGGAAAAGTCAAAATTCTCAAGTCTCCAATGGAATGAAAAAGAGATGCAGCAAAAGTGTCACAAAACAGTGATTTAAATACTCATGCACAGAAAATAACGCTTATAACTGGATGATGTATTTAAATTTCGTTGATCGCGTCTTTAATTAAATCTCGGTTTAGTTAAAACGAGCCGATTCTTTCCAAACGAAAGCAATTCGCGAATATTTTCAAAGGGACAACGCGCAAAATTTCAATTTAGAGTCGTCACCGTGACGCCTTTGTACTCTAGGCAAGCAACTTGATGGCAAGCTTCTTTTGCTACATGAAATTTTAATGATCTGCGTGTCGGAAAGCGCGTTGCATCTTTTTGAGGAACAATCCATCCATCTCTTTGCCTTTTTGCACATCAACTTGTTACGCTAATGGGGCCGAGGGTGAATAACAAAGAGAGACGCAGAATTCGCTCGCGGTAGTGCAAAATGGAGAGATTCTCTTCAACTTGAATACGTTTGAAATAGGATTCTTCAAAGTGGATTGCTTTTAATCGCCACTTCATGGAAATTTCAGTCTTTCAATGTTCAGCCAACTGAGGCAGGATCAGCTATGATGGTATGCCCGGGAAATGAAACGTACAAATTTCGCAAAATAAAATTCGTTGAATCAGTGCAAATCATAATTCTTGGGAATTATCACTGCAAATCCAAAGATGAAAGTTCAACATTCGCTGAGAGTACATAGGGAGAATAAAACACGGGAAACAGCAAGTGTTAGAGGTAAAACTTCAAATTCGACCAAATTAAAAGAAGCATTCTAGCCGAAAAGGTTAAAAAGAGAGGAAGATAGGCTCGTACCTCCTGGTCTTCGGCGTCTTTGGAGACGACGCGCTGCGGGAAGCCGGGCCTCGGCGGGAACACGGACGGCGAGGAGAGAAGGGACTGTGCGCTGGGCAGGCCCTGGATCAGGGGCCCCGTCGGCGTCTGCTGCTGCTGGCTGCTGGGCGAGTCGGACAGCTGGCGCGGGCCGTAGCGCCGCGGGGAACCCTCGTACTCGGCGATGGGCAGGCCTCCAATCACCCGCGGCGCTCTTGACCTCTCTGGGGACAAGGGGTCGGTGTCGGCGTCCGAGCCGCTCGGACCCAGAACCTGAAACAATGCAACGAAACACATTCAGCACGCTTCCCCTTTTCTTTTGTTTATTCTATAAACCATTTTTGTTCGAGGCAAGACTTCAGTTTTGGAAGTAAGGTGTCAGGAGATAAAATTCATGGTCTGTTTGTTTCGGACTTGCAAAATTACTTAATCCCTATTTAATCTTTTCAATACTCACAGCCGTAACAATCAATTCAATTCTAATTAGATTCTTTCAATTGCCTGCATGAATTGTTCTGATTAATTGGATTGCACAGGAAAAAATCCGAACAGAAACTGGCAATTATAGCAATATCCTAAAAATCGCTAAGAAAACGATATATTTTCAAAGGTCTGGAATCTGTTGCGAGTGTTGCGACATTCTTACAAGTGTTCCCGCCATGGGAATGTTTGACGTGCAAAGAACCTTTGGAAAACGGGAAGCAGCAGCCTCAATAAGTCTTGAAATAGAAGCGATTGCAATGTCGAGCAGAAACGACACAAAAGCTGCGCGAATAAATTTGTAATTTGTCAGCGAATGTCTTTTCAGCAGGCTGGCAAGAAAAAACGGTGCGAGTCAGCGGGGGGAAACAAATTCGATTGGCCGCTTTCTCCGCACCGTCAAAGACGACAACGGATGGCGAAGGGAAAAAAGCTAGTTAGCCTATCAAAGTGGAGATGCGAAGGCAAAAACCGCGTGTTTGGCTCAAAGGGAGTCGAACCGACAATGGCACAATGGTCGGAATGGCCCAGATTTCGACTCAAAATTGACAGTGGCGTGTGAGAGAGAATACGCGAGTGCGGTGGGTTGCAGGCACAACACGAAAATCAATAAACATGCCGGCTCACACGAATCACGCGAATAATACTTTGTGCCCGCCACCAGCCACCTTCTATAACATACGTGACTAAGGTGAAAAATGGTCGCTCGCCAATCTCTGACGCGCTCGCCAGTTTTCAGCTCGCCCGAATTTCTGTTACTAGCGTTTCAATGCGTCACTGTTAAAATAATCGTTACGAGGGACAGTATTTTAGTTGATTTTAATAGGTTAGCAGACCAAGTAAATACATACACCAAAAATTATTGTTTGCCACATCAAAAGTTCAAAAACAAAAATTACAACATAACATATATGATGAGAAGATTTTGAGAATTAATGAGACCTTTACAAGGCACCACAAAAAGGGTTTAAAAGCGTTAATAGCTTTTGCAATGCCTATTTCTATTCATAACAAACGGTTACATAAATCATTTTAATGGTGCCTCATTTAAAACAACAAAACGTATTCTGATAGTAAAAAATTATTTATTAACATCAAAACTGATTGATGAGCGAAAGGTTTGAATCTGGTGAAAGACAAACTAGAAGTTAGTTCCAATTGAAGAACTAATTTGGAATAAAATAAAATTTTAAATGCCTAGTTTTAAGATAAAAAATCTAATTTTCTAGGTCACTAGCTGTTTCTAATTTTTGGGAATTTTGGGCAGATTCACAAAAAGTGAGTTCGTCCAGAGAAATATGAAAATTATATTTTTGTTAATTCACGAAAGGTATTTTCCACCAGTTCTATTTAAACATTTGTTTTGAAGGAAAAAATGCTGAGGGTATGCAATATTTCCTTTTTTAACCAATTTTTTGTGCTGAAAAAAGGGAACCGGAAAACGCGCCGGCCGGTGACTGTGCCTATACATGCAATATTGTATTACGTGTCAGCGAAACAGTGGCACGTGATGCATGTTTTTTCCTCTTTTATTGGCAGCGTGGCGGCGGCGGGGCAAATCAGTTCACGGCGATTTCACGGTGCAGCACCGGCTGCCGCCACCCAGCAGCTCAAATATTTACCCGCCGTTTAATTCGAGTTTGCTGGCAGACGGCTTTTGATTCTCGCTGATGGCTGCCTGCCTGCTTACTTGCTGCTTCATTAATTGCATACAGCGAGTGTTTACTCGTACACGTACGCTCACTCTCTTGGTAAATAAACGCGCCAGCTTGACACTCGACTATAAATGCCAAAGTTGCAATTCGGCAGCGCCAAGTAGGAGGGAAAAATAGCTGAGAACGGTTGCGCGGTGTAGAGATTTCCAAGCTTGCCAAGCTAATGACAAGGTATATTCCTGGAGGGATGAATCGATTTTGCGTAGCTCATGCTTTTTGTGCTCGGATGATTTGCGAGGAAGGAAATACCGGGTCTATAATAAAATATTAATGCGAGCTAAATAAATACAAATATCCCCGTATTCTAGCTCGGCAGTTCAAGATAATATTTACGACATTTTTGTTTATTTTATGAGATGGTTGATTGAATCAAATTGATAAAACGATACTACTGGTTTCTTTCGGCAAGCATCAAGTAAAGGGATAATTTATGTCAGATTAAAAATCATTAATGATAATCTTACTGTCAGTGGCATCAGTGAAGAGATAAAAATTCTTAGCGATAAATTAATTTACGGGAACTGGAGCGTACGAGATCTTGAGACCTAATTCTCTAATTAAATTTGTGAAGTGTGTCGTCAGAAACTTGATTTGATTGAAATTATACTAACATTTTGAGTGGGTAAAGGACATTTTAATCTGCATTGTGAATATTTCATTTCAGGCTAAAAATTGAAATTTGGAGATTTCATGCTCATTTCGTAAAACTCTCGCGGATTGAGACAAATTAGGAATGTTTTGGTTACAGTTGAGGAAATAGTACAAATTGAAACTCAACTTTGAAATTTGAATAGCAAGGGACGGAAAAAACGGTTGCCAAAGAACCATTGCTACAAATGAGGGGCAGTTAAAAAATGGCATTCATAACAACCGAGGCCAATAGTAAAGTTTAAAAATTCTAAATGAGAGTTTATGTTCATACCTTCCAATTTTAAATTTAACCTTTTGTCTTAAATGATTGTTTTCAAAGTAACAACCTCCTCTCCAAGTGCACAAATTTTAAATAAACATTGCTCTCGTCCAACAAATGAATGAAACAAAGAACTGGAATAGTCACGTGCAAAGATTTCACGATTTGCGTGGATTTGTAGTGGAGAATCAGGACTGACCTTGAAAAAGTCGGCGGGCGGCCTGTGGTAGGCTGGCGGTGTGTCCCGTCCGGTGGAGCTGGAGCCGGCGGATGAGTCGTCCTCGTGGTGGCGGCTGCTGGCGTGCAGTTGGCGGCCAAGGTGTTGTTGTTGCTGCTGATCGGTGGTGAGGCAGTCACCGATGTCGTCGAAGACGACCACCTCTGCTGCTCCGGGGGCGACGGGCGCCTCGTACACGACCGGCTGCTGCGCCTGCTGGCCGCCTCTGAACCTCGACGCGTCCGACACTCGCCTGATCGAACGCACCTCTGTCGAGAACACCGTCTCGGTCACCATTTCCAGCGGCGGCGGCTGCGCGTGCGTCGACCGCCTGCCGCGGCCCCCGCTGCCCCCGCCGCCGCCGCGCACTTCCCACACGCCGCCTCGGCCGCCGCTGGCCAAAGAGGCCTGCCGGCACAAGAGAACACACAGTTATTGTATTGTTGCTGGGGATTACAGATTAGTTTCGTGCTTTGTCTGCGAGTGTATGTATTATTTGCCGTTTCCGCCTGACGGCAGGGACACAATTTATTTAACTCTGTCATCCTCCCTCGGCGCTGCCTTGTTCTCGTCTCCAGACTATATTTATTATTAAAGATTCATCTATATATATCAAAACTGAAATTCCTTTAGTTCTAGTCAAACGATTACATCCCTTGTTTCAGCGAAAGGTTCTGGTATTTTAATATAATTTAACTTTATTTGCGATGGAGGATATCTGCTAAATCATTGACTATTCAATATGTATATTAAATATTATAAATCTTGGCGCAATCTATAATTTTAAACTATGAAAATAAAGTCATTTGTTAAGTAATGTTTAACGACATAGATAGTAAATAATTTTTTAATGAGATAAAAAATCCAATATTTATTCATTACTTAAACACATATATTATTAATACTTTATTTTTTAGTTGATATCCAGGTTAAATAGTGGTGTGATGCAAGGGCAGGGGCGCTTTAAGGAAGTGGGGATGAGGGTGCTAAGGGGATAACCTTCTTCTTTCTTAGGGGAGTAAAGCTACCCTCTCAAAAGACGACAGGCACAGGAAGGGGTTAACGTGGAGAACGAGGAGGAGCTAGACGCAGGAGGAGAAAGGACCGTATAAAAACCCGAACAAGGACGGAACGAGGAGAAGCGTAGTCCACGAGCTAAACGAGTAAGATCTCTGGAGCCAAGTAAAATTCCTGTAACTGATTTGTGTTTGTGTGGGCAGGCCGAAGTCGGACAGCGTAATTAGACAAGGTAGGAGATCACTTTTGAAGGGCTCGTGGGCAACGCCGAGGACTTCCGTCGCAGGGCCGTGCCGTGGACTTTAAGGTAGTTTTGGGCAGTAAGTTGTGGGCCGCCACTTAGGAATCAATTTCAGATGTCGGCGAGTGAGCGGTCAGGCTGCTGCTAATTTCTGCCAGTTTCGGCAGTGGCGGAGCGACGTAGGGTTTATGGTCCAGAAGGGAGCGAGTGATATCAGTTCGGAGGCGTCGGAAGCGGAATTCTAGTGATCCGCGTTGTATTCTTTCTTGTGTACTGTTTAGAGTAATTAAATAAAGTCCAATTGTCTTGTTAAGTTGCGCGGGTTTAAATTTTGGCTTTCCCTTCTTTAAGCATAGACATTTTTTGGATATTTGCTCAAGGAATCTCTGAATTTGCTGCAGCTGGCGGTCGTAGAACCCACCGCGAGAAGAAAGGCTTTGTGCGTTATAGGAATAATTGTCGGCCAGAGTTTAGAGAATTTGGGGTATTTTTTCGAATTCTCGTTTATTTCCTTCTTTCTCGCAACAATAGGAACAAAAAGATATGATTGAGAGAGTTTTCTGTGGCTACTGACCTGGACAGTGCCGACTGCGGCAGCGGCTGCGCCCAGACTGTCCTCCTGTACAAAGCGTTTCGCGCGTCCGGCCTTGCTCTTGCTCTGAGAGTAGAGTTCACGTCCGCCCGCGATCTCGATGCGCGAGTCGCGCAGATACTTGATGCGTCCGTTGGGCACTTCGGCGTTGGAGGCGGGGGGCGAGCCGCCCCCAGAGGCGGCCGGCGACTCGTCCTGCATGTCGTCGTCCTCTTCCTCGGTCTCCTCGTCGTCGGCGTCGACGAGGCCGTTGAGGTTGGAGGGCGGCGCCGCGTTGGGCGGCGCCATATCGTGCTCGTCGCCGCCGCCGCTCATCACCAACGAGAGGACGCGGTTGTCGTTGCAGTCATCGTGCAGCGTGTTCAGGTTCACGTCCGGGTTTGAGGTCTTGTTGTTGCCTGCGGTGAGACTGCCGCCGCCGCTACGGCACTTGGGGAACAACCGGTTGATGTCCTCGCTGTCGCTACTGCAGTCCAGGTTGTCCAGCAGACTGGTCATGGCACCCTGGCGTGGCCCCTAGCGGGCCCAGTCCGCTTGTGCGCACCTGCAAACACAGCAGTCACAATTATATTTAAATTTAACTCTTTATATTCTTGATTTATGAAAATAAATTTTGCATAAATATACATTGTGCCAAATGATGATTTTTTTATTAATTGTAACCTTTCACAAAATTCGAAGATAACTTTTAAGAAAAATGAGACATCAAATTTCAAAATATTAAGTTTTAAAGCTAGCAAGGAATGAAGCTCGATTTAATAATTAAAACGTGGAAATGAAAATGATGCATTTAAAAAAATCATTCATAGATCCTGCGGTAGATTGGTATGCTAAAAGCCGCAGATGCCAGTTAAGGCACATGGATTTAAGGAAATCATTAAGTTTTTAGTTGAAATTTAATAGTTAAGTTTGCCAGAGCGGTTAGTCATCATTTTTTATTACGATTGTTATCTATGACGTTTAGCAAGCAAGTTCAATTCCAGTGAAGGTCGGCATTGTGCGTATCTTTGAATTATAGACCTAAAGAGTTTGCTTGAACATAAATATCCGAACAAGCATATAATACAACTAAAAATAGAGCAGATGAGTGCTTTGAAATTTACAAACGGGAAAGCACGGAACACCTGCAGGAAAACAGCTCAATATATAATCCATTATTCGCCCTACTGATTTTACATGCAGCAGGCGCGATATTTGTTTTTGCGAACCAGCACACACTATTTTGCAAGATAAAGGCAACGTCCGCCGGCAATATTAGCGAAGCGAGGAGAGAGATAACACGTAATTAATTATTAGCATAGAATCTGACAAAGACCTCTGTGGCAGATACACAAGCGACCCGCTCTTTTTTCCTACGAATGTGGCACAATTATATTAATTCCCGAAGCTTTTGTGCTACCGAATCCAGCAAGCCCCGGGGTGTAATTGAAAGTGGCTAGCGTTTTTTACACGCAATTAAAATCATTGCTGGCGCTTCTAGATGCGCATTTGAGCGCAATTTGTTTCGGTCTGGGTGGTGAGGACAAAGTCATTGGATTTCAATTAATTTGCACGTCAAAAGTCAGATAAAGCCTGGAAAAATGCGAATGTATGCGTCAGATTCAAACCATAATTTAAATTACATAAACCAAGGGTACTTTGACAATGTCGAATTACTATTTCATAGAATTAAAAAATGATATAAAATCAATCACAATTTGTTACGTTGTAAAAATGTTTGTGAACGCTAATGTACGTAGGATTTCCAACACAATTTTCTTTGTTCTGCATTTGTATAAAAACTTGGATTGATGATTTACAACGATTGACTGATAATGGTTTGCGTACTTAATTTCAGTGAGCAGATTGTTTGAACGACTAAATTACAAATTATTCAATAGTTAAGAATAGCAATTTAAAATCAGATTTTTCCCACTTTCCCGAAAACTTGCTGGTAAATGCATTCAAGGTAAATCAAAACAAATTTTCCAAGAAAATATATTATGGTAAAGCATTTTGAGTTTTCGAGTAAAATGGCAAAATCTGACGAACTATGCTTTATGACGGGGTGAATCCTAAAGCTATGAAATGGTGTTAAATTCCAAGTAAGGATACAGGGCGAGCCAATTTCTAAAATAAAAAATCATGAGTAAACTCGTTTAGGTAACGGCATCAAGGATTTTTATGGGGTTTGCAGCATCATTCCCGATTAAAACACATCTACCAACCATTTTATTGGGTTATTAGAATTCAAAATCAAGGCTCTTATTCTAGAAAAATATAATAATGTAATTTACTGTGAAGCGTGAATATGGAACGGATCTCAGAGAATTGTTAGCGCAAATTGAGATTTAATTTTATGTCACACTGCTTTCAGAGAGTGCGTCGAAATGAGTTGAGCAAACATTCAACGTTGCGTTGCGCCTCATTTCAGCTGCATCGAGGTAATCATTTTACGAAAGACAGTGCGTGGGGCTGCTGTGTTGTCATCTAAAATTAATTGAAGGCCAAGAATAACACGGGCAAAAAGTGTCAGCCGAGATAAAAAGAAGTAACAAGATTGCCCGGGGGGTTTGCAAGCTGCATTGATTCAACGGGACGACGACGGTGGCGGATTTTTCGAGTCGGCGACCTAGAAGGGCTTCGCGCGTTTTTTTCCTACAGCTCAATTATAAACTGACGCTCTATTAAGCGCGCGAAACTCCTTTGTCACCCTCCATCACGCCTCGTCATTAATCATTTATATTCCTATCATTATAGGCGCGCGCGCAAAACGCGGCTTTTTTACTTCCACGCCGCTTTTCCGCCGCACACCCGATGGTATTGTTGCCGCGAGATTTCGCGCGGCTGGCTTATTGAAAAGATTGCGACGATTGTGTGGCCAGCGGATCGATGCATTCACTACTTAACCCTTTGTGCGCGCGCGGGATAAGTGAGTACTTTTGATTCCGCGGATCTATCACTCATTCATATGGAGTGGCGGAGCGATGGAAAACTTTTCCGCTTCTTCGATTGACTGCCTCCTTTTCTATATTTCGTTCAGCTTTCTCGTTTTTATTTTCTACCGCCGCCACCCAGATTTTCTTTCCTTCTAGAATTTTTATAGGGGCTGCCAATCGTAAAAGACTTTCGGATTTCGAGGCTCTTTCTTTTTATTTTATCGCGCCCGCTTTTGCTCTCACGAGAGTCAGCGAGCGAGCGAGCAAGAGAGAAAGATGCTGTGCCGCCGGTTGCGAAAGCGGAAAATGCCGAGTCATTGGCCGCGATTGCACTCTCCGCGTGCTCCAGAGCGAATTGCCAATGCTGCCTTTTGATTGAAGCGCCGACTTTTCACCTGAGGGGAGCCATTTTCACTTGTTGCCGCCGCTTCGAATTTGTTTCACGCTTCGCTCGTGAGAATTCACGGCTGCCTTTTCACTTACGTAATGCCACTTACTTCTTCAGCCATAATGTTCCCTTCTTTTCTCCCTCAGATGGCTCCTTTGAATGTCAAAAGTCGTGCGCGGATTCACTGGTTGCACTTTTCGGTGAAAAGCACATCCCGTGTTCAGCACGCCGCTTTTGCACTCCAGAAGGCAACTAGGAATTTTGAAAGTGAGCAATAGTAGGATTATCTACAGCTTGAGTTTTTGCATTTTAACTAGCGAAATTCAACGGTAGCAGTTAGGCAATACAGAATAATTTCCATTGTCTTACGATTACCACAAATTAACTCCTTCCATAGCCTCTTGCCAAAGACACGTCAAGCCAATTTAAAGCGCAATCGCCAAGTAAGTGCTCGAAATTAACCGACAATAGGCACTTACGTCTCTTTTGTTTTGCGACTTTTGAGCGTAGCTCTTTCTCCCGGTCTCATTACGAGTGAGCATGGTTGCGGTAGAAAAAGGGCCATCCGCGAATATTTCAATTTTAATTATAAAAGTTTGTTGTGGCGAAATATCACGATATTAAACAAAGGACGGTGCTGAGAGAAAGAAGAAAAATCCCTTCTGGGAGGGCTGCCTGGCTCGAGATAATAAATGCAGCCGGCTCCACGAGGACAATGCCCGCGGCCGCTGAAAGATTTCTGCCTGCCTGCCTGCTGCTGCTAGCAGAGGGAGCAAAAAAGAACTCTGCGAGGATTAATTTTTCCCCATTAAAAAATTAATTAATTCTGAATACATATTCATTGTTATTGCTCCAGCAGGCGCTACGCAAGAGAAAAGAGAGCCCACTTTCAGCGCACCATTTTTTCATACTCCAGAAGTGAGTAATAAAGTCGGCAAAGAGAAGGGAGTAAACCATCTACCACTGCGAGGCTAAGCGTCTAATTCAAATTTAGATATGAGATCCAGATATATATCGAAAAAAAAACGTAGCTACCACAACGAAAAATTCCAATAAACATCAAGCCATCAAAAGCCATTACAGCTCCACTTTTAAAGAAGAGACACGAGCAGCTGACTGCTGGGAAACTTTTTGTGTGGCTGGAAGGCGAGGAGGAATTTGTGCTGAAATCAGCTCTCCGATCGACTTCAATGCAGCACCGCTCTCTGCCATTTTCTTCCGCATGCTTTTTTTGCTTCGTTGGCCACGACTCTGCAGGTCGTATTTATCTGCTGGCACGAGCAACCCTTTCGTCTATTTCGCCGGCAACGCATGAGAAATGGCAAAAGTTGGTTCGACTCGTGCTGAACGGGTTGCCCGCCTCCGAAACCATCACTCTCAGCCGGCACGATGACGGGACCTCCTCAAAAGTGCATCGAAACAACCGCCCTTCCGCTGAAACGACCGCCGAAATTCCCTCGTGTGTTCCACTGACTCAGCGATTTTTCTCTCAAGAAGGGTTTCAAAAGAAATATGAGTCATAGAGGACACGAAATTCGGGTAAGAAATTTGTTCACGATTACAATAAATCAAATAGGGTTTGAAAATCTAGCAGATGGTTCACTTATCTTCGAAATGAAATAGCAGCAGATTTAATTTTTTAGAATTGCTAAATCAATATTGTGATACCCCCATATTCGTTTCCTTAAATGATTCAACCGCAGAATCAATCAAAGAAAGTCATTGTATTCGCTCAACAGAACACATTTTTTTTCTCACAGATTTCGCATTCAATTTTTCCCCTGCGTTTGTCTTTCATGTTTGCGGGGTGAAATCCGTCAGAAGAGCATGCATCAGCATCGATTTTCGCTACACAGTAATTATTTCCAAGCCTGGCGAACGTGTTCTTTTTGAGAGATCGCACCGACGGCGGAGCCTTCATTACAATGACAAATGCCGCCGTCGTTGCTTTCACTCTGTCTCCCTTCCATTGTGGCAATTTTAATTGAAAAAAGGCGATATTTATACGGAGAAGAGATCGATGAGTACAACTGCGAGCCGAAGAAACCACCGAGTCCCCTTTTGATTTTTAAGTTGTACGTGATGCGCGGCAGAAAAAAGAAATTGGAAATTCGGCACGACCGTGTTAAAAAAAACGCAAGCAATTATTTGCGTTTGCCCACGAGCGCAGGTGGATAAAGCGGAAGAGAAGGTGAAAAGCAGGCTATTAAATTTGTTTAATCATATCACCGCGCATCCAACTGGGAACTGATAAAAATAAACAGCATCAGCGCGAGAACTTGTGAATTTGCCGCTTTTATGAATACGAAATTGCCAACGGAGATACGTGGAAGCAATGAAACGCTAAATATTTTAAGCTAGCGCTTTCAACGTGCAAAAATGCATCAGCGAGCGGCCGGCGTGATGATGCAAAAAGGCTGCTCGTGAGTGTAACGAAGATTTATGCATTTTTCCAGCTGTAAAACAGATAAGGCTGCATTGTTAGTTCGCGCGAATTCTTTTTAATTAAATTGTCCGCTTGATTTATGAATTCGAAACGGCAAAACTCCCAGCCGTACATGATCCATACCTATTTTTCTCGTTTTCTGTGAAATTCTTACTGAGGAAATTGCAGTCAGCAAAAGTAATTATTTAAAAGCACGGGGGAAAATTATCATAGATATTTATTTGTACGCTTTGTAATACTGAACTGAGGTTATAGCTTTTTTATATATTAAAAAAAATCAAGAGGGAAAACTCGTGCATAAAAAACTTTGTTTAGAAATACCAGACCACCAACTTAAGTAAATCAATATAAGAGTCTAACTGAGAGCTTCTTTTCGCGCCGATTACAAATCTGATTCATCAGGAAATAATCAAATAGTAACTCGTAACTAATGAAAGAGCACTCTTGGCTTTTGTTTAAATCAAATGAAGATCCATTTAGGAGTAAATGCAATCAGCGTCAATAAGCATCATTAGAGGTGCTTTCCAGTGCGCGGCAACGAGCCCATCAGGGGACGAGGCAGGGATGCATTCAAAAGAGCAATTTCAAGAAGGCAAAAGCTCGGCAGCTAACTAAATAATTTCCCAGACGGTCGCTCGCTCGCTCGCTCCAGTCGATAAAACAGAACGACTCGAAAACAGAAATTGCGCTCGGTGGTACTTTTAATTCGTGTTGCTGCCGAATGATTTCATTATTTCGCCTGACGCCGCTCAGATGCATTAAAAATGAGCCAACGCAACACCCGCCTGGGAAATCTTCTCAGATGTTCATCTTCATTACCTTTTGTCTTCAATTTCAATTATTAAAGCCGGCGCAATGAATTCGCAACATTTCTCAATAGAAGCAACCGGGCTCCCGCGAGATCCATTCTGCGCCGCGCACGCACCTGAGATTTACCGCAAAAATCGCGAAATACGGCTTTGCTTTCTCCTCGGGCAACGCCGGGGCTTTTGTCAACACGATATATTTATGTCGCGTCTGCTATATGACTGCTGCTGATAATGAAGATGAAAACGCACGACCGCTGCGAGCCTCGGCTGGATTTCGCCCCACTGCTCAGGGGGTGTATTTTATTGTCTCGACACGACTGTTTATTGCGCTCTTCTAGCCCCCCAGGCAGACGCAGAAATGTTTATAAATTCAGGCGAGTTACGTCGGGTTAAAATATTCTGCTAGAGAGACTTCTTTGCTGACTCCGACTTAATTCCCATGATTTATTTCTCTGTGCATCTCACAGAAGGTGCAACTAACATGGTTGATAGTGAAGAAATGAAAAAAAGGGATCCAAGTATGTGTGAATTTTTTAAATTCTGTTGCAATTTTGTAAAACGTGAATCAAGAGGAATTTAATTTTTCTGTTTCGACTTAAGTAAATCCAACTCTAAGAAATCCCGATAAACATTTTGTCCGGAAAAGGTTGACCCAGATCCGTCGGTGTGGGAGACACGAACGAGTTTTCTTCTGTCTCCTCGGCGACTGTATCTTTCTTTCTAAGGTCAATATTTATGAATTTGAGTCTGATGGTTATTGGCCTGCTCAATCCCCTAGCGGACGTCAAGTGTCCTCATCGCCGCTCTCACACGTTCAGGCACAAAGGAGAGCGCGGCGCAAATTGAGGAAACTTGCTGTCTGTTCGATTTGTCCGTCTCTCCTCAGCCCTGCACCCAAAGGTCAAGTCAATACGGGGCCTGCGACCTCAGCCTGGTACGTTGCGGCACCGTGCACTAGTTGTAGTGCATGTGCAGCCACACGGAAACCAAACACGCTCGCAGCCTGTATATATGCATAAATAGGCATATTGGCACAGTCGTTATCGTGGCTACAGATATCTCATTGAATTGAGCGTTTTGCCATCCTTCGAAGTAAGCAATATGCAAAATGGACTAAACTGCTTACGTTTCAATTAATGCAAAAGCAGATATTCATCTCCTAATACTCTGTATAGGATATTCAGAAATCTTTCCGTTGAATTTCATCGTCAATTTAAAGATAGGATCTTTGCAATTAATTCAGATCAGATCCAAAACAAAGCTTTGTAGTTTTAGCTTGAATGGCAGTTTTTGTGCTTGAATTATTTAAGGACTTGCAGTTCAATCAATTTTCACTACGATTTGCAAAGATCTCAAATTAAAAACAGATCTGTTTGCAGAGATCTAGTTTGACACTGACTCAATCATCCGTTACATGGATTCCAACGGTGCGCTTTTCCATAACGCGCTGCGCGAGGAGTTGATTTCCGCAACATTATCATAATAGGATCACGCCGAAAAGTGCGGGGAACCGCGAAACCCCTGAAGTGCGTATCCAGCTCAAAGCTGCGAATCCATTTTCACCGCTGGATTTCGATTTGAATGCGGCCGCTGCGCGTAATTCAGCAGCTCGCGCAAATTGCCGCCGCTCGATAATTAATCAGCTTAATGATCGCCGCCAAATTCTCGTCTTTGATGTCGTTTCATCATCATTACACCCTCGAGTGGCACTTGCGCGCGGTAATTAAACCCTTTTGCGGCACGCTGCCGTCTGGGCTGCTTGCTTGCGTTGCGTGCGATTTCTTCCACACACACACGAGCCGACAGACACGCTCGAGGTCGCGACACCGGAGGCAATTTGCCGCCCAGATGCGCGATTCGGCACAGTTCCTTCTTTCCCTAACTCCCCCCTGGAGCGAGACAATTTCAATTGGAAATGCGAGGAGACAGCCTTTTTGCATCAAGGTCGTTTTTTGACTTGGATCATGGTTGTCTAGAACACACACGTTAATATTAAAAACTGAGTATGGCTATACTCAACAACTACTTTAGCTTAGTTATATTTTTGCTCTGCCTCCGAAATTTAACATGAAGTTGGCATCAGATGCCACTTAACAGGGGCTCGTCGGAGAATAAAAGTTTTCTTTATTGATTTAGATACATAAATCAAAATTAATTTTGGTCAGATTTTGTTGTAACTGAAATGTCAGCAACTTACTTAAGTTAAGAAAGATCTGCAATAGATACGTCTAATTTTGAGTTAGATTTTCACACAAAGCACATAGGGTTAGCAACTATTTGTCACTTGCTGCTGGCATTTGGAATCACATCGTTTTGAAACCTCAGATTCAAATTTAAGGCATGGACACATTTATTGACCAAAACTCTTTAATCTAGTTATATAGTTATAAATAACTATAGGAATGATGTAAAATACTTCACAGATGTGACAACAAGATATATTTTTAATATAGAAAAAGTTAATTGTGAGTCAAAATTATTCTCTCTCCAAATCACATTAATTTGATTCTGGAACATCAACAACTTTTTGTTTTCTGTTTATTTGGCTACGTAATGAAGTCACTTTTAGAAAATTTGATGAAAGAGCCTTCTTTTTTTAAGAACGAGTGTAGTTAAATGAAAGCAATTCACTTAATTACAACTGAAAACTAAGTAATAATTTTCTCGGGTTGAATCTTAATGACAAACATTTTCCTCGAAGCTATCAAACGTATTTATTGCGCTCTACTAGTTCTGCCCAAAACCCCATTTCATGAAAAAAATTTCTTCAGAACTTTTCTGTTTATGTAAGCGAAAAAAATTCACTTAACTTTAGCAAACACGAATGTACATGAACATAAGACACTGTGTGGAAAAAGAGCGAATTCTCATTTGCACGGGTCGGCCAGTCACGTTTGAAGAGTGGGTCTTGGCCACAAAGTGACAGTCCGGCAAATAAATATACGTAGAAGACCGATAGATATGTAGGGCGGAATATAGGAACAACACGTGGATAATAACTTAGAAACGGGCCAGATCAAGATATCACCATCCTAAAAATTTTGGCCCGATCTTTACTTTTTAAAATAAAAATTGTTTTATAATAAGCCTGCCATTGCATCCACATAAAAAAATAATTGTAGGCACACACTGCACACATATATTTTGGGTCAGACAGTAATGACGTCTTGTTTGTCTGTGCCTGTGCCCCTTTCATCAATGCTGACTGCAGAGCCAAAATGTATACATTTAATGTTTATTAAGGAACAACCTTGTTTAATAAAGCACTTGCGGCAGTCTCAACAGTGATATTAATTTGTGTGTTTTTTTCCTTTTGGATCAGTGCGTCGTGATTTTATATATGTATCTGATCGTTTTTGCAGACATCTGCTAGCATTGTATGCCATTTCTTGCTGTAATTTGTAAAAATGGAAACTAATAGTCAATAAGTAACGCTTATTATCAGGATTTTTCAAAAAGATAGTATTCAAATCCACATGGTTCATAATAACATTAGTATAATTATGTAAGTGGCTTTACGCGTGGTGGCCGAGTAAAATGCTGGCGAAAAGGCCCATTTTGCAGGTGGCCTCATTTCGTCAGAGAGAGCAAAAGCGAAACAAACACAACGACACGCGTCTCCATTTCTCTGCGTTGCCGGTGTGACGGCCGGGGGTCATTATGCGTCGGGGTTGATTAGTATGCGGAGGGCACGCGTCGGCCGGCGTCTATTTAGCCCGCCACGTAGCACATTCTGCGCGCGTTTGATGCTGCTCTAACAACTCTTCCGCGAGGCCCCCCAAAGATAAAATTAGTCGCTCGGAGTTTTTGCCGACGCGACCGGCGGAAGGGGCTGAAAATTCGGTCCGTTTGGCATGCACGCCCGCGCCTTTTTATTTCGCACAACTTTCCTCCGCCTTCTTGATTATTACCAACTTTCAACTTTTAATCAGCGCGTGACATTTTGATCTAAAGAGGCGTTCACGCGGCGCCAAACTTTCCGCAGCTTTTTGCCCGCCAACTAATTGACTGAGCGCGGATTTAAGGGTTGAGTGTGTGTTGATGGATCGAGGCGGATACCGACTTTTTAAGCATGATGTATTGCGCAATTCACCGTGAACGACTTAAATTTGCGACTCATTGTCAGGCGGAGAATTAGCTGGAAATCAATTTTGGGGCGGAGGACTGGAAAACAGCGTTTCACCCGAGTCACCAATAATGATGATTTATTTTTTAGGTTAAATAAGCGGAAATCGATCAATGAAAATGATGATGAGTGTTCCGATGCTTTTTAATGGAAATAAAGACTGTTTATTTTTGGGGGAAATTCTATTAGTTGCTAATAGATTCCAATGAAGGCTGATATATTGTTTTCAGTCGTTTTCAGTTACTGCTGCAACCTTGAACAGCCAAACCTAGTCAAGTTGCTCATTTATTTATTTACTACAAAGCAAAAAAGGTAGTTAGACACCAGAGTAGCTGCATTTGATTTACAACTGGAATTAACACAATTCCTTAATTACAAGTCAGAAACAAGCTTGATGTTAATTTGTTTTTGCTATTATTCAGCGTCTAATTAAAAGACTTCGCCGACTTTAATTTTCACCTTTTAAAGGAGATACGTGTTAGGCCTTACCTTGTAAATTTGATATATTTCATTCCACAGACGCAATGTTTGCAGAGCCCGGTTAATCTGAAACAAAGAATGATCTCTTGTTAACAAAACAAAAGCACAGAAATTTGTTTGCAATCACACAATCCAGAGAAAACTGGATTGCAGTGAAATGAGAATTACTCGCGTTGCTGTTGATGAAAATATTAATCCAGAGAGCAAATTTTGTAAAATGTGTTTATCATGGTAGAGAACTTTTGTATTCTCAAATTTCACATTCATCTCTGAGCTGACCACTTGCCGGCTGGCAAATTTGCATAGGGCCATTTTCGGTGCGGATTACGTAAGTTCCATTAGGGTGGGCTTCTGCTGCCAAATCTTGGGAGCGACAGCACTGGCTTAGCCTTTGTTCTGGCGGCGTCGGCGGCAGACAGAAATTTCGCACTCGGCCGGCAGCAGCGAGCCGGGGGAGAGAGAGAGAGAGAGAGAGAGAGAGAGAGAGAGAGAGAGAGAGAGAGAGAGCACATATTGGCGCAGTGGAGCGGCCAATCTGATGCCAGGCGAGTACTGCGGCGCTCCATCACGCCTTTGACCTTTCGGCCCGGCACCAACACGCGCGCAGATAAACAGCATTGTGTGCATGCATAATGCCTGCCGTGTTATCTCTATTACACACACACACACACACTCTGGCTTACCTAGCACGGTCGACCCGCTGTCGAGTGCATCTATTCGCCCCTAACTGAATTGGAAAGCTACTCTTCAGCTAGTCCATTGCCGGCGGCGTAAAAATGACGAATTGCTGACTAGTGTCAAATGACTACCATTCCTGGTGACTAAAGTACTTCAAATATTGGCATCGAATTTAAATAAATTAAATGAGGCCAGTGTAATATACAAAATCTAATTTTAGTGAGTTTTTACAAGGACCTTAATTTGAAGCAGCTTTAAAAGAAGATTGTTAACGGAGGATTTAAAATGAAAAATTAATTCCTAAATATTGATTTGCACCTTCCTTCAATTCATAGATTGAATTTAATTTTGTATCTTTGCATTTTCTTACCAACCGGTTCTTTCACTACTGGTTGTTACAGGTTTTTACCACTCAATTTTTACCAATTTTTATGCGAGAATGGAAAGAAATGATTTTTTATTTGTTATTCTTCACCATATTATTACAAAATTCTATAGTCCTGACATAAAGGTTTTTTAACAATATTTCACTTGATATTTAATGCTTCATGGTCAAATAAAACGAATATATTAATATTAATTGAGTCAAATATTGCACTAAAGTTATGTTTCATCTGACCAGTATAAGCCCGCATGAAATTGGAAAAAAACATTTTAATTAATTAATGGTTTATTAAACGCAAAATATGCGTGCAACACTCTACATCTAAAAAAACATTTTATGCATTTTTTCACACACAAAAATGAGGATTTTGCAACCTTGAAATTAAAATATTAAATTCTTAAATAAGCAGCACGTACAATCAGCTGTCTGTATATTATTTTCTTTCAATGTACAGTGTCCACGGCACTGCAGCGAGAGCTGTTAATAATTTCAATATCAATTTGGGTGAATATATTGTGTAGTAAATTATTAAATAGTGATTGGGAGGGATACTTTACTTATATCTTGCAATTGCAACTATCAGATTCATGATTTGAACTTATTCCAATGATCCAATATACGTTTATTCTAGAGAAGAAAATATTTCGATCCAAACTGAAATTCCCATAATACGGCAAAATATTGATTAACCATATTCGAACTTGCAAATATATATCCAGTCGAAATTTGCTTCTTCTCACATGCCTGCCGCTGACATAGTGCAGGAGGGCCCGGTAATTGGCAAATCAAGCGGAATGAGCAAAAACCGATCGGAAATGGCGCGTGCGATATATGGTGTATCGAAGGCTATTAGGTGTTTTGCGCATCAGCAGCTGGAGCCAGCTTCCGAGGGCTTGTTGCTTGCTCGAGCGGCCAATCCAGAAATTGCAGCCTGCTTGCTGTGATGGAAGGGGTTTATTATTGCGCCGTCGACAGGCTCTTTGCGCGATTGCTTTGTGCACTTTGTGTCTGTCTGCTTTATTAATTGATTCTCGTCCGCGCGAGTCCCATAAAAATAATCCACTCTCCGGCCCTGCTCGATTTATTAAGTGCAAAGCTTGTCGTCAATTTGTCACAAATTTCTTCTTAGTAATCCACTGCGATATGAAATTGATCTCACTTAACGTGCGAATGCTACAACGGAGCGTATTTTTTATAGGTTTAAGAAAATCAAGCCCTCATGAAACCTCAAGGTCTATCTTCTTAACTTTTATATCAGTTTCTCGTATTAGATACAGTCAAGGATACACTTTACTCACAGAAATTTTGTTCTATTAGTATTTTTGTAGTTTAAAGGTTCACTTACTCAAGAAATATTTAAATATTAATCTGAAATGTGGTTTGCAATTTGGAAATTAACTAATTTGGTATAGAAATTCAACGTTTTCCTCTCATGTAAACAAAAAATCAATTTCAGGATCGTTGTGTAAAATGGTACTTAATGATGAGGAATGAAATCAGTCTGAAATTGTCTGATAAGGAGCAGAAAATTTGCTGTCGACTTGACTTCTAGTTTTGGAGCACGGAGAATTGAACTGTCAGCGACAAAATGTAATTAACGCACAGCGATTTGCGCTCGATTTGAAACAGTCACGCTCCAAACAAAGTGTAAAAAGCGATGGATGTCGTTGAAATGCGACTTGGTGCCGAAATCATCAGAAGCAGATGTCGAGGCGTTTATTTGACGCCTTGGCACACAATAATATTTATTCAGCCAATATGTGTGTGTATGAGAGAGAGAGAGAGAGAGAGAGCGTGTGTGTACATAGAAACGGTTCGATTTCCGCGCCGGAGAGAAGGTGTCAGCGGCAAAATGCAATGCAGCAGCGCACCCTCCTATGATGATAACGCGATAACAATGAAACTTTATGTTTCAGACGCTTAATGTCTGTGCAAGAGTAAACAAACGCCTATCGCCCGCTCGCAATTGCTTTTTATTCGCTAACTTCATCACAATCATCGCGACCTTCGCCGCTTCCAGGGAACGCAACGCTTTTATCTGGATCATGACCTTCTTTCAAACTTCGCCGCCCCCGAGAGCAAATGTAGCCGAAAAGTTGCTGCTGACTTTGCGCGCAGATTTGTTGCGTCAATCTCCCTCGCACTTTTTTTCCATCCGGAGTCTGACCGACCGTCCGCGTTGCTGTGTTTCGCGATGATGCTGAGTTCGCTCTTTCTCTTACTCTCGCCTCTGCTGAAAGTTGCAGATATGATTTTTCGGCTATTTTTGGGGCTCACCCGGAAATAAACATCACCATTCTGTGAAAATTGCGCTCGTTAAAGCGCTCTCCCCATTTCTGACCTTTTCGTATAAAAATTTCACGAAACATCCTTTTTGCAAAAGATGGATGACAATGCATTCTCGTCGAGAAGGTAATAAAATTTGGGATTTCCAACCCGAAAAGCAGCAGCCTTGCGTGAACAAGAAGTAAAAAAAGGGATTCGGAACGAAAATTCATGCCCCGCGTTGTGCGTTTGAGTGTATATCCATTTGGAAGAGAGCAACGAGACGATTTGCGAGTTCGCTGCCTGCTGCTTGAGAAATTCTCCCGCATTACGACACAATCGGAGCGTGCAATAATAATAGCAGTAATGCCTGGTCGCGGTGGCGACGGACATTGAAAATCGTTTTCCTCCTTTTCTGCTCATGCGACTAGTGCCGAGAGCTGAGTGAGAGCGGAGGATTGAAAGCGTGGGCTGTTTTCAAGTGGTTTGCTGCGCAAGTGGCTGTTCGGTCAAGGGGCTCACCTTGAGTCCCTCATTACCATGAAGGGAACACGCGCCTTAAATAAAGCGCTTGGCAGGTTTACCCGCGCGGACAGCCAGCCCCAGGAAGGCGGGCGCCGGGCGGGCGGGCGAGTGGGCCGTGCCGGGCGCGAAAAGCTCACCGCAGGCGTGTAATTGCACAAAGTTAAATATGATCTTGCTTCCGCGTGCACGCTGCTCGTAATTTTTACCGCGCTAATTGGCCGCTGCCGCTCTGAATAATTCACTTACTTTGCAACGCCAGGGGTGCGCGCGTAATGCAATTGTCAGATTTCAGGCGCTGCTGACCCTATCTTTCCGCTCCACACTTTTTTCCGCGCCCTCGCCTCCTCTTGCTGCGTACTGACGAAAGACTCATCATGTGTGAGCTGACGGCTGCACCCGGCCAAATACGAAATGAATACTAAAAAGGCAGCCGCGAGAATAAGCTTCAATTAAGCTTTTGCTGCGGTTGTTTTACTACTGCAGGAATACAGCGTTCAATTTTTTCAGGAAATTACAGAGGGCTATATATGAAGTTAATTTTGCGGAAATTCAGCAGTTACAGACCTGGCATTAAGAGCTGAAAACCAATTTCTTGTGAACCGGTCAAGTCTGAAACTACATCTGAAATTTAAATAAGTTAATTGATATCAGATAGTTTATAAGAATTGTTTTGATTTTATTTAATGCCTTTTTAATGAATTGCTTTGGTTTGCAGTTAAAAATTGCTGGGGACAAATTTAATCAAGTATTATTTACAACATAGGGCAAACTTTCAAATATATATTTTACTGCAAAAAAGGTTTTATTTTCAAGATAGCGATATTTATTTCCTCTTGTGTCAATCAAGCTGAAAGCTTTTGACTTATTTAAAAGGGGTACGTATAAATGATAATAAGTTTGTTCCGTTTTACTATATTTCTAGATAAGTGGATGCCCTAAAACCATCAAATTTGACACAGCATTTTACTATGAAAATAAAAGAGAGGAAGCAACATTTAAATGGAAACGGATAGTTTGTTTAATATGATCGTGTTGTTCTCCTCACAGTTGATTTTAAAAATAGATCTCGTATCTCAAAACGCTTTAACACACACAAAATGTTACAAGCTAAAATTAGCTTATTGTTAGAAAGTGAAAAATCTTATTTACTCTTTGTACCGTAAGTGAAAGTGTAAATAAAATAGCAGTTCCTTACATAACAGTCAAATCAGATCTCTCGTTACAGTATAGCCAGTCGTATTTGGGTCCATTGTGCCATTTTTCTTTTGTAGACAAGTTCTTTACACGGACAATCTGGGAAATTAGAGATTTGCATAACTTTTTTGAGCACCGTCAAGCCAGCTATTTTCATTGTGCGCGAACACACATAATATATGTCTGGGACACACAAAAGAAGGGCCATTTGTAAGCAAAATCGTGGGCGCTAGCAGGGGCAAAAAGACGGGCGAGTGCGATTTTCTTTTGCCCGGACGCAAAATGGAGCGGCCGAGCAGGGGTTGGTCAGGGGTGTGTGTGTGTGTGTGCGGTTGGCCATTTGGAGCGGTCGCCGGGTGGTGGGTTTTCAGCCGTGTGCACACACGCCGGTGACCATTGTACAATTTGAATGCAAAAGCTTTTGCACTCCTTAATGAGACGGCATTAGGCCGGCGAAGCGCGCGCTCGGTAAATATCATAATCTGTCGCCGCGCTCAAGAATAAATTACGTTTCCATGTGTGTGCTCGGCTCAATGAGCGGCAATCATTGGTCCATCCGCTCATTTGCATAAATACTGCCGCGCCGCGGATTAGTAGTTCGACCATGTACACAAATACGAGAAATACATGCGCGTATACGGCCGAATGTAAATTGGGATTTGAATGCGTTTAAGCGCTGCTCGACTGTTTCGCTCGTTGGGCCGTCCAACTAAATGGGTGTCACGCGGAGAGATTTATTAATGTAAATACAACAACGGCCAACGTCTAAATCCTGAATCTCGGAAATTTATAACACACACACGCGCGTACAATACGCTGATAAATTATTGGTTTTAACGGTCTTTCGCGGGGGATTATCTCATGCCCTATTGATATTTGATAGAAGTAAATAGAAACTTAGGAGAGAGCTGTCAAATTAAATCTCCCACAAGCAGATTTTCTCCATTTAGGACTAAAATTTATTCCAGCAGGTGAGTCGAGGGCAAGCCATGAACATTTGTGTTTCCTGCGGCGCAGCATGTTATTAATTAAAACAGCATCTGCACGTTTGCATAGAAACACACACAGCAGCAGCAAGTTGTCTGCACGATGATGAACGCAAAGTTTCGTAATATTGGATTAGCAAGCTGCCACAGAAAAGTTCGACATCGCGCGGAAAGTATAAAGTTCTCGTCTTGCTGGTGTCTAGCCCTTTTGATTTTGTAATTAGCCATGTTCACAAACTTGGCTGATTTCTCTTTATAGTTATTAAGAAACATAATTTTTATTCTTTATTCAAGTCCGCTAAAGTTTTATGTAGTAGTATTCAATACCACACGATTTGGTAAGGTTGCAGGAAATGGAGTGAATTATGATGTGTTTACATCTTAATGCTTGCCTGTGGGGTGTTCTGAATTTCATATTTCTGCATAAACAAATAGTAAATTTAAATTGAAAACAAATAATAGCTACTATCTAGGCTCATTAAATAGTTAAATTAGGTTATTCCTCAACAAAAATAAAATAAAATATAAAAATTAAAATTGATTTTATTATTATTTATATTAAATCTAGAATACAGTTTGGGAAAATATTTAATACATACCAAAAAAACATGAAAGATTTTTAATATGCTAATATTGGTTTAACTCATGAGATTGTCCAGTCCTTTTATTTGGGGAAATAAGCAACCCACAATAATTCCAACGCCGCGAAATTGACCTCCATTTAAGTAAGTCTGTTTATTTGGTTTATTTAGGCAACCTACGAAAAAGCACTGAATAAAACTGCGTTGATTTTCTCCTCCACTTGAGACCGGGCAGCGTTTTTAATCTACCTGAGAGAGTGGCGGCCATAAATTGGCCATCAAGCGTCGTGCAAACCACCGTGCTCGCGAGAGCAGAGAACAAAAAAATCCAGAGCCACCAGGCGAAAAGTGACCGTAAAAATTTTGCCGGGAACGTGAAAAGGCAAAAAAAGCTTTCAGCCCAAATTGCGGCTCCTGAGACCACTTTTCCGCACGGCGCGTATTATTCGGCAAGTATCAACCGCTTTTGCGTCAACTCGGAGTGTGCGTGGCGCGCGCGTTAAAAATTGCAATTTTAGTTATTAAGCAGCGTCGCCTTTATGCCCGGCGAGTGTGTAACAAAGGACACAACGTTTTGAAATAATAACGCTGCTGATGCAGCGCGCAAATATCCCTGCCCGCGTGTTTATTGCATATTCATGCCGACAACTGCGAGCGAACACCATTGTGTTTGCTCTTGAATGGATGGATGGATGGATATGCCTTTATTCAAACAGAAAGATGGATGCACACGCACATTTAGCCCGCTGTCTCGCGCAAATCCCTCGCTCTCTCTTTCCCTCCCAGCAGCAATTTTCTTTCCCGCTCTTAAAACGTGCCACCACGCAGTTCTATGAATTTTGCAACGTGTGCACAACAACTTCATTTGATCTTGTTCTCGTTGCCATCGAGCAACTAACGTCGTAGTTAAAATAAAAACACAGAGCAGCCACCATTACTGCAATAATGGCACCGAAGGCAAACATTTATTGATGGAACAGCATTGATTGCTTCAACCCAACAAAATAAGCTTTTCATTTAAAACGACAAAATTTATTTTCACGTTAGTAAATCCCCAATTTTAATTTTTTGTACCACTGTCTACTCGTAGCAATTAATTTAAACCAAAATGAAAGATTTTAAAACATGCTACCCATGCCTACATAATCAACTTAAAATAGTGCAAACAATTTAAGGTGATTGAATGTTTAAAAATTAATAGTGCTATATTCTAATTATTTTATTGGTGTTCAGTTAGCAACAATGAATTTAAAAATTGATCAAAAGTTCAAGTTCGAAATTATTTAATTTGACCGATGTACGTCCTTTGTCACAACACGAATCAAATTAGCACTTGGTACCATAATGAGAATAGCCATGAGGCCGCTCTAGGGAATAGAGAGTTGACAGTATCCAAAAAACAATTTGCTTATCTACTTAAGCCCTCTCATCGAGCTAATTTGCCAAACAGCCGGTTGAAATTCGCCTCTTATCCCAAATGTTGGCAGCAACCCTTTCGTCAGACGCGACGGACAAGTATCCTCGCGTCGGCGGCCGCATAGTTTGCTGTCGCTGACCCTTGTCGTTGAAAAGACGCGCGCATTCCTGCCGAAATCTGGTTTGGCGTTTGTCGCGCGTCCGCCGAGTGACGGCTGGCAGCCCCAGCCCCTAGTGGCCCAATGAATGTTGCTTGTCAGGCGGCCAAAGTGGCAGCCGAGAGCTGCATGCCTCCAATGCCCTTTCATCTCTGCTTGAGGACAGCATCAGTCACCGCACTCAAGGGGCACTCAAGTAATCGAGGGCAAATTTGCATTTTTGCCAGCATTAAGTGCAACAGCAATTCCACATGCGTTTTACATTCAGGAAGGCTTTCTTTCCCTTCTAAAACACTTGCTCTGTCGTATTCATTTTCCTAACGACTCGAACTTTATAAAATTGCGCGTAAATTTACTTCTTTGAAATTAAATTAACTTTTACTTCATCTTAAAAAAAGCTGGTCCTTTGAAAGTATATAGGGGTATGGGGATTTTGAATGGTATAATTTTGAATCAAGCACTTTTCTCCCTATTTACATCACCCTTAAAAATTATTTTCGTTTAATAAACTTATCAAAACATTAAATGGAAAACTTTAATTGGTTTAATCTTTGCATTTTTCTGAAGAAAGTATTTAAATTTAGAGACAATCTAGCTCATGCATTGGAATTTATCTTCCTAATGCGGCAATATTGCAATGGTTTTAGCTCCGAAATATCACTTTTGACATATATAAACTCCTCCATAATTGGTAAAATTAAATCTAGATATGAAAAACGTCGTTTATATTCGCTCTCTACTCTCGGTTTGGCTATAGCTGCTGCATCCCCATTCAAAAACGAAAATTTCATGATAAATTTTATTGTTCTGTATATTTTAGTCTTATTCAAAATATTTCTCTTTGTGAGGTTTCAACAGCGAGAGTTGAAATTCATCCCTGTTGTTTATTTGGTATGATTCAGTTTTGATAGGGGATGGAATAATGCAAGTTGCAATGAATAGAACTCGCAAAACGTAACAATTTACTTGAAATGCTTTAATGTTTCAACGTGACAATGCGTTCGCAACAACAGTAGCAGCGGGACATAAACTTGGAATTTTGTCAAGCTACAGTATGTGCTAAGCGTGTACGAACATACGTATTATGAGCGCGGGGAGGAGAAAAATTAATTGCGAGCGCGTGTGCGTAGCGCAAAAAAAGAGTTGTTTAAAGCTTCACGAGCATAAAAGGCTCGCAAAACACATGTGTCACGCTGCGTTTTAGAGCGCAAAAACAAACACAATAACGCGAGCGAGCGAGTGGTAGCAGGGATGAACGTAATATAAATATACAGACAACCAGCGCTGCTGAAATCGGCAAACGGAAACTTTGAAAGCGAGAAAGAGGATGGCTTTTTTGTTCTCTATATACGCCAGGTTCTATTCGAAATCAATACTGTCGGGTTGGTGAATTTTAGTCTGGATTTTTTCATGCGATTTATTTCTATTTGTTTAATGAAAGAAAGAAAAACAACCATCAAAATGCAAACGCAAAACTGCTGGACCTCTACTGTTAGTTTTAAAATCTCTTGTTGCAATTTTTAAAACTATAGTGCACAAAACATATTTTAAAGAAGCTTTAGGAACATTTATATCATAATAGATACAATCTGATTAACAAGATGCAATATAAAGTAGGATATTATTTAAATTAATTTTTGGGGTAAGAGTGGATATTTTTAAGCATTGAACCAATATCCACAACCCTAGAGTCATTGCCAAAAGCAGCGCTATTTCTTCTTCTTTTCTTCCTTTTCTTTATGCAGCCGGCCTTTTTATTCAAATTCTATTTG
The DNA here is from genome assembly GCF_949628265.1 of Cloeon dipterum. Classification (NCBI taxonomy): domain Eukaryota; kingdom Metazoa; phylum Arthropoda; class Insecta; order Ephemeroptera; family Baetidae; genus Cloeon; species Cloeon dipterum. Next base: position 27,824,595 of record NC_088787.1, read on the forward strand.
CAGCCGAGATTTGGCGGCGGAGAGTGGGCCTCGCATCCGAAACTGGCCGCCGGAATGGATATTTTATAACCGCGTGCGCACAACACCCGAAATTAAGGCTGCCGCCCTATAAATTGCAGCCGTTTTTAAGCTGTATTTATTGCCCTGGCAATGGACAATTCCACTCGCTCGCATTCATTTGGGACTCCCGGTTGCACAGAGTACACTCGAAAAAGTTTGTTTGCTCTCCCGTTGGCGACAATTTGTTCCGAACGGTCGACAGTGTTGAGTGGTAATTAAAATTTTCAAAACACACGCGACTACACGCGCTTGCTCTTGCTCTCCGGCGCCGCCTCGCACATTCAGCTTCTCGTGAGCGGTTAATTTGCATGAAAACGAGCAACCGGCTGCCGCCGTCGTTTTTAATTATCGTTCTTTTACTCCAGTTCTGCTATTTGTTTATTATTTTCCTCGCTCTTGCTGTGGTTTCGAATGAAAATTATAAAAGCAGCGACGCCGCTCGTGATTAAATTTTTTGCAACTCAATCTGGGCGTTGATTCGCGGAAAAGGCGGATTTATGCTCCGCAGTTGTGAGAATCGTGTGCCATTGCGGTCAACGGAATTAGTTCCAATTATCTAGCCATTAAAAGTTAGAAATAGCATGTCAATGCACAATGCCGAGAGCAAGAAATAACAATTTTCAATCGAACTCTGTCTATCAATAATTGTATTTTCTAAATATTACGTTTGATAATATTTAGGAAAATTAAATATTAAAGGGATTAAACGGTGGAAAAAACAAACTGCTTCCAAAATTGAGTGACACTATTCGATTCAAGGTGATTCTCAATTCTTTGTCATTGACTGCGCGGTAATTTAAAATAAGGCTATTTTACGACACAGACATGTAATTACTTCATATCCATAGTTATTGTCCGTTTGAAGAGAGCGATTGAATATTGCAACATAGCAAGCTGTAACGAGATTTTCCAAGGCTTTACTGATTTCAGATTTCCCCGACTTGAGGGCTGCAGGCCACCAACCAGCACTCCATTCAGATGTCAATGCGGCAATTAATGTTCGCCTTTGTATCGGCGGCCGATAATTCTCGGCGCAGGGTGTGTGTCTATCTCTTTCTTGTGCGGCTCGAAAAAGGTGTGTAGCGCCTATAATTCTCGTCGGCCAGCACTTCCAATACAAAAAGCCAATTGAAGCCGAGCCCATAATTCTTAGGGGCAATTCATTTTCACCTCTTCTCGGCCACAATGCATCGGCATTCCGCCCCCACATCCCCCACCGGCGGAGAACACACATCCTTTGTTTTTGTTACAAGGGCCGTGATTTAGCCTCGAGGGTGCATGCGCCAAGAATTAATATTAATTTGTAGCCGTCCCGACTATTTTTCTCGCCACAAACGCAAAAAAAGGAGGGAAAGAAACGGCAGCGAAACTCGTGAACTTATAAATCTCATTTCTTGCACTCGTTAGTTTAAGCACAAAGCTGTAAACGCATCTGATGTTATTTAAAAAAATCCTTAGAATTATCAGTGAGTATCAAAGTTTGATCAAGATTTAAAATATAATACTTAAATCCACACAAGACATACTACAAAAAAGCGAGTCTCACATAAAAAGATAAATAGATTTGTTTTTAGACTTATCGTGCAACATAAAATCTAAAGGCAACCGTCTAAATGTGATTTCCACCCAAACTGATTCTAAAATGTGATTAAAAACGATATATCATCTTATTATTACAACTCTGCCAACGAAATGCTCTTTTTTATAGCAAACCTTATTTCTCTGGATGGCCTCTTTTGATTGCGTGTTAAAACTTTATCAAAATAACTCGCCAGAAATCACATTAAATACGAAACGAGGTGGAAATCACTTCAGCCATCAAAGGGTACAACAACTACTTTTCCAAGAAGCTCAAGCCCTATACGGCAATCATAAAGCTCGCTTTTCCGACCGAGATGTAGAAAATTCTAATATCTCCAGCGCGCGCAAAATGAAAATCGCAAAAGAGCATAATATTCCGGTTAGAGCGACCGAAAATGAAATCCACAAAATTAGGCAGCTGAGTATCAGAAAGAGATTACGCTTCAACGGCGGAAAATGAAATCGCGACGGGCGAAGCACGAGTGCATCAAGAGCCTTCGCATTATTTCATAAGGCATGAAAGTCGCAATTCGGCTTGAGTGTTGCACGACGCGTAATTTCGGGCCTGCTGCCACTTAATGCTTTCCAGATAAAGGACGACAATAATAATTTCGTCTGCATGGCTCTTCCTCGTAAAAGGCGGAAATATTACACGGGGCGGTGCGTATAATTTTATTAGAGCGACAGCATCGCCTCTCTCTCTCTCTCTCTCTCTCTCTCTCTCTCTCCGCGTTGCGCTCGCGAGATATTAAAAAGGAAGGCGCAGCATTTTAAAGGGATGTAAAACACAAAAATATCGTTTGGCTTGCGGAGACAAGGAGAGCACACCAGCCGTGGAATGAAATTCTTTTCTCGCCCCCTCCCCCGCCTTCCATAAATAACCTCCTGACCCCTTTTGGGATGTTTCCAGCCACCATCACCAACGGCATCGCTAAAGAGTGACCCATTAAAGCGGGACACTTTCTGAGAAAAAATATTTTAGGAAACGTAGCACCTAACTCAAGATGCTAAAGAAAGCATAGATAAATTTATTTTAATTTTATTTCAGACAGTCTAGAAATGATCTGTCTGAACATTAAATTTGAAAATGTATTGCGATACAAAAATATGAACCATATAACTCTAAAAAATTTTTGTCATTCAATTATAGTGAAATATTTACAGGTATATATACCATTTTTGCACTTCTGTACTGGTGTGCTTGAAATTTTGAACCTTTACATTTTTTTATGTTACAAAAAGAGGTTTAAGTTCGCAACCTTTTTTGCTATCAACAGTTAGATCCCCTTGTTTTTACAGAGGTAGAGGATGAATTTGCATCTGGCCATCATTCACTCGGGCCATCAGAGCAAATTGAGAAATATGTTTCGCCGCTGTTTCGCCGGCCGTTTATCACGAATAAAGCGGCGGCCTATTTAACCATCCGATCCATTTTTGCCGAGGCGAAAGGAGGTGGAAAAGGGTTCGTTTTGCCAGCTCGGCGACTTTCTTTATTGCCCCGGCTGATTTCGGGTGATTTTCCTGAATCATCATTACGTCAGGCGCCTTGCCGATAGCCGCTTAAACGGTTTTTCCAGCGGAAGGCGATTGTCAGCGTAGGGGATCGCGCAGCTCTATTGTTCTTTCCTCCTCATTTTCCCACATCTTATTACGTGTTGCAATTTTCTTTCCTTGTTCGCCGCCATTCTGCTGCACACACTGTGATTCGCGCGTCTTATATTTTCGCAACTTCTTGTGTCTATAATAGAAGAAGCTGCAGCAACTTTAATCGCATTAAAATTAGATTGATGTAAAGTAAAGCCCACAGAGAAACTGTGTTTGCTGGCTTACAAAGCCAGACTGAGTCTCATCCGATTAATGTAAACTTTTGCATTTACTTGCAAACTTGATGTACTCCTGCGTACAATTCTATTGTATTTACATTTTTGACAGCAAAGCCACTTAAGCCACTGGCAGCGTTTAAACATCTAGAAAAGAAGCGGAAAGTCTTAAGGAAGCAACGATACTTTAAAGCGCTCGATATGCATGTTGGATTAACTTGGAACATATCAATTGGTTGCTCAGTCGAGTTATTAAACCGAATGTTTTGGTCGTTGGAACTTGCCCAAATTATTCAAAAAGTTCTATAGCAAACTAACTTTTTACCTAAAATATTTTATGCCAGCTCAAAACTGTCTCTCATCAAGTATACCAGCATTAAGACAGGTATTTAATTTCCTTTTTTCCTTTTCAAATTAAAATCTGGTTGAGTCTTACTTATTTGGTTGGCCCTTGATGTCAGTTAGAAGTGAGATAAATGTATTTGATCTACTTTTAGCAATATATTTTCGTTTTCTTCAGCAGCCGAAATTTATTTCAACTTAAGCGATATTTTTTGTTTTGTCCAACGAAGGCGCAGCCACCAGTGTATACGTAAACTCGTTTTCAAGAGGAGGAGTCAAGGTTTTGATTAAAGATTTGCATTCGAAATCAGTTCTGCTAAAGTCGGGCAGCAACAAAAGCAAACAGAAGCTTCCAAATATCATTTTACCTTGTCTGAAGACCCAGAGCGTGGAGCAGGCAGGCAGCCTTGGGCCATATCAAGTGTCACGTTTCCTGGCGCGTTCTTTGCCAACTTCTTCGGTCGAAATATATGTACATTCAGAGTCAGCGGGCAGATTAATGATTTGTTGACAAATGCGCGCCGGCGTCAAATTTCACCGTCTTAGGTATACACGACGGTGTACGACAGGGGCGAAATGAATAGAATTCTCGGGCAAATTCCTTCGCCGGCCGAATTCAAATAAGAAGGAAGGAGCGAGCGAGAAAGATAAAATGATCCGGCCATACGAACGCTGTCAGACTATTTACACGAATTCCAGCGGCGGAATGAAACGCATCCGCGAGTGTAGCTGCCGCTGTCGCGCATATATACGCAGTCAGAGAGGCTTTCCGATAGCGCCCGCCTCCTTTGCCTCCACCTTCTCGACACACACACTTTGCACCGGATCCCTTTTTAAATCATTTTGATATTCGCAGCGGTATCACCAGCAGCAGGTACGAGAGCAAATACAAGGCTGCCGACCTCGAGCATTATCCCAACTGATGAAACCACCTTTTAATATCAACTCGCCCGGGATTTGAACGAGCAAAAAGCTTTTCACCAGCGTCACGTAGAGACGTTTTGGCGAATCACAATTCACTGGATTTTGTGTCAGTTGAGCATTTTTCCATGAACTGCTGTGTAAAATATTGATTTTGTGCAGACTGCTCAGCGGGTATCAATAACACAAAGTGGTGGGCGGATTCTCCAGTTACGTCATAGCTACAGTAAATAAAATAAGTTCTGAATTTTAAAGATATATTTAATTTGCAGACTCGTTATTCGTTTGACAACTTGCTTTGGTAAAAGGTTAAATCAAGTGCTATAACATATTATTCAATTCATTTATTTGACTTTCAGCATGGTAATACCTTCAGGTGATGATCTTCTCACAACATATTCCATCTGATTGCAAATCACAAACACAAAACAAAAATAAACAAACAACAATATCATGAGTTTTTGACAAAGGAGAAATACTCTTGGGAAGAGTAAAATTTGTGTTTACAAAGGAAATCTTTCAAAGCGGTAGAAAATTGTTTGAATCGGGGCTCTAGGCGCAGTGAAAGGCAAGGCATTGTGCACGCTCGCAACACAAGCAAAGGGGTTCTGCAGCGTATAATTCCACACTGTCAACATCAGATTTATTTCTTGTCCTACGTATTGTTTTATAACCATGCTTCTGTCAGCATTTGATTTCATTTACAATATCACGAACTTTTTGCTTCCCACAAATTAAATTCGAAAGCCGGCGGTCTTCCTTTCAGTTGACTCCAGTAGACAAAAACCAAAATCCCCTTCATGCAGTCAACCCCTCAACTTGAATGAAATATTCGCGTCCACATTGTTCAGTGCAATATATCCAGTGTAGTTTTTTTCGGCTAGGATGCGAATAAATAGGCGGGGAGAGCTGGAAGGGCGGCGTGTGTATTTAAATAATATGATGCAGCATCACGCACAACAATGGGCCTTTGTAGCAAAACGGTTATTACACTGGCAAAGCTGCTGCCTGTGCACGGCAAAATGTATTGAATTTTGGCGCCGGAGGAGCCCCCGAATGACGTGCAGCCACCCGTATTACGTGCGCCACTACACCTGCAGGGAAATGGAATGGAAATTCTCTTGCGATTTGCCGAGTCGAGAAAGGCACAAAAAGGGACAGCCGGAATAACCTCCTTCTCTACACTCTGGAAGAGGCAAAGTGCGAGTGTGTCTCTCAAGGAAATCCTCTGTCGAGTTGTGTTTTAAAACTTAACCCGGATTCCAAATTCATTCCGACGTTTTTGTGCCTTACATGCTTAGAGGAAGGGCCTAAAAAATTACACTATTTGTGACAAAATCCCACTTTAAAAAGCATCTTATATTTTTTCTATCCTTCAAAAGACGAGTTTGTACTTTATTCTCGGATTTGTTCCACTTTGAAATGCCCGTCGTCGTATCCTTCCCGCAGAATCACGTCTCGCTGCTGAATATTTGAAGAAGCGCGTGCCGCACGCGCGCGGCTCTAGCATAAAATGTGCAGATGCAGGAGACACGCGGCGCAGCATAACCGGCGGGCGCTGGCTGGCAAACCAAAATCAACAAGTGGCTGCGATGCCGGCGTCTAATGTACGCAAAAAAGAGAGACAGCAACTCACGAGACCATCATCATCATCAAGCGACCAGCCAAGCGAGCGGCAGACCGAGCGCCAAAGCGAGTGTAACCCTTCCTGAGCAAAGAAATGGGCCCACAGCTGATATGATGAAAGGGCACAGTGTTTGAAATATACTTGAAAATCCATTACTACAATCTGTCCACGTGCAGCACCCGCAGAATAGGAAAAGCAAAAAATCGAATTAAAAACCTATTTATATAGGGTTGATTTATAAAAAAGGTATGTGGCACTCCAGTCTCGCAAGGTTAAAACATAAAAAAATCAATAACATTTCATTTCACAGCTAACAAGGTTAAATATATTAAAATCATCCCAATATTAAGATGACAGTGAAATATATAATTTCAATAATTTTTTGTTGCTCTATCGTCTAGGGGAAATGTACAACTGAATCAAAATTGAATGAGAATCCCCTCGTTTATTCCTTTGATTTCTCTCGGTATATATGGACCATCTCCGCCAAATTCGACGCTCCTGCTGAAGAGGCGATTAAAACGGACCAATCGGCGTAGAGATTTCCATTCGCAAAAGCGTCGGATCGTCAAATTTTATTTCATCCGCGTGTGGGTCGTGTCTAATTTTCAATTTGCACTCTGGCTTTATTGGATCGAGGCAGCCGCGATATCAATACGGGGGGTGTTAGCTTGAATTCGGTCTGGAGCACTCTTTTCGGCACAGACGTCGTCGACACGAGACGACGACTATGATGATCGTGATGATGATGATGAGAGAGGGAGAGTGGCGAGGCCGTTCCCACCGACACCATCGAGCAAAAAGGCTTTTAGATCGATAATCTGGGGAGTGTGGTAAGCACTTTGCTTGTTGTCCGTGCGCGGCGGCGAATGTATGTATGTATGGAGCGACGCCTAAAAAACGCCCATTATTCCTTATATTCCGATGGATGTGCACCCTGCAGTGATGTTTAATGGAGTATATAAGACACTATAAAATGCAACAAATGCTCGCCCATCGCCAGAGAGCGGTGCAGAAAGGAGGAAAACACTTTGCTTAATCAGTGTGGGGAAACGCATTAAGTAGCGAGGTAATTTATTCTTGACGCGCTCGCCTCCATTTTTTGCCCCCCGTGAACGTACTTTTCCTGATCACCCTTTTTACCGCCACCACTTAACGCGAATATCATTGCCAGCCGGCTTGAATCATATTTCTGATCTTTCACTGGAATTCTCTCTCACAATCATAAGTGGGATCCGGAAAGTTAGCACTTCCATGGAAATTTAGCGCATTCTGGTTAATCTCTTGATGGTGCTTTCAGATTCACCTATTCCGAGAACTGGCAGCATGCTTGCCAGGGCTGTGCATTAGCAAGTAAGACCAGCAGCAGACGTACATTCTGGGGAAACAACTGAATTTATTCTTTACTGTTTTCCCCATTTAACCTAAGGATAGAATAAAGAGACGCTGACGAAAAAAGTTTAGAAATTTCCGCAAAAATGAGCGACTGGAAATCATTGTCTGTTTTTAAACTGCAGATTGGTCAGATGCAGATTTTGAATCCAACGCATTTGTGAAAATATTAAAAACAAAAAATGATCAGTTGCTTCTTTTCAAATCTTCGAATTTTTCTACGCTCAAAGCATCATTTAAACGAAACAACGGGTTGCATATTATAGCAAGAGCGAGATAAAATTAAGTCTAATTGGACGAAGCGTTGGCTCAATCAACTCTGGGAAGCGATCGGAAATGAGCGGACGAAGAGGAGTCGCCTGCTTCCGCCGCTTTTTATTGTTATTGGCTGCGTGGTGGATAATAAATGTTGCGCGCCCTTTTATTACCGACTCGGCGGCATAAAGGCAGTGATTGCAACTTGGCGGCGCCGTAAAAATTGTTTTGACGTGGCTGAAAGCGAATGAACGAGCAAGTTGCCCTACTGACGTCAACATCGCTGGCATAATTGATTGTTACACTGGCGAGCTCGAGCGATTTCAATTAACCTTGGCACATCGCAGAAATCGGCCCTTTTTTCTTGCCCAATATCGTCATCATTATTCACTTGGAAGTAACGCACTTGATGGAAGAGGATTTTTTAGGTGGCAAACTGTTTTTGACTGAAGCATACGGACAAAAATTAGCCTTAGTCATTTGCAGACGAAAATTTCCCATTTTTATTCTGCCACTGTCGAGTCAATCATTATGATGAACTCATGAAGCTCTGGGGTCAACGTCAGTAACAAGTCCAGGAGCTATATAGCAACTTGTGACCAAATAGCAGAAGATGCGAACTTTGAAAAAGTATGTTTATCTAAGATTAAATACCCAAAGTTTTTATTTGAAAAAAAAAAATGAATTTACTCGCAAATACAAGGGAAGGCTACACACAGACCAATGTGAGAAATTATTTAATTTTAAAAAACCCTAAAATTTCTGAGCATGTATACCTATCAAGTATTGGAACACAAAAATTATGAATTTTCCATCAACCTTGGCTTACATAGACTGCTTCGGGTTTAGTACCTTCATCAGCTAGAGTTTGGAGCAGACGCACGCACCTATACCAGGAACATAAGCATCTCTGGAGTGTCAATCTCCAACACCAACTCCATCAGGTTTTAAGTCGACAGCGTACATCAGACATAAATGCTTGGCATTCTATATTCTTATAATTTCTCAATTAGAAAATTGTTTTATTAGTTTTAAATAAATTCAATATTTACTATCTCTTGTTTTCATGCCGCGATATTTGTTTGAGTACTCTCGACCAGATATCGACAACATGGCATAAAACAAATAACTCTGCGGTTGCCCATGCCACGAGCTCATATTTTGAAACCGTCAACGCCGCTTAATGCAAGCGCGTGACCAGGTAATGAAATTCTAAAGCTACGCAACCCGCCGCTAGCTCCATTTAATGGCTAATAAATGTCCAATTCAGGATTAACGCGGCAACAATGGCTGGCCAATACTAACGTAGATATAATGACCACGATGATAATACGACTGGAATAAATCATATGCTATTACGGTGGCAGCGCTCTACTACAAATATAATATGTCGTAAAATAGTAATTTCGCCGGCCAGATTTGTCAAATCAAGAGGGGTTAGCAGCATCAAACAAACTGGACCCCTATTCGCTTTCATTTGTCTCGCATCAATTTGCCTATAATATTCCCGTCTGCAAGCAGAATACATATTTTCAACCAGACGCGGTGCGCTGCGCACATCTTTTTATTTGATTATATTCTTGCCGAGGAGGGTGCATGTATGCATATACATCTCTAAATCAAGCGGACAAACAAAAAGCGGAGGCAAGCAAAATGGAGAGTGGAGGCAAAGTGCCGCTGGCACGTGACGAAAGCTGCATGATGAAATGTTTAGTTTTTGCATCGCCAAAAGACCTCGTTTTAGTTGTTGAAAACGTTTTCATAAATTTCATAATTTTTATATTTATAAATGCATGATTGTCTCGTTAGAGTGTAGTAATTTTAAAATAAATAATATCCTTCATACTACTTTGTTAGTATTCACTTTTGTTTCCCTTTTTTCACCAAACAATCTCGAACATTTAAATTTTATTTAATTTACAAGAACTTGGTATTTACGATCTATGAGAGGAAAACTATCTGTTAAATGTTTATCTCTTGATCTCTCAATACATGGAACAATTCCTCTTGGCAACATTTACTTTAACCGCAATTCAGATATTTAACAGGAGTTGCAATAAATTGGTTAAGTTGCAATGGCGGTAATAGGGCACAATTAGAAAATCAACCTTTTTATTTTTGCATTCCTGGAGACGAAATTGTTTATTCTCTTTCGGTTAAAAGTTAAAAATACTTTTGTTTTCTAACCGAAAACAAATTTTACTTTCCGCATTGCAGACATTAGTTTTTCTCTTCTGCGGAATAAATTGATAAGAAAAGGTCAATCCGCAATGAAAACACAAAGATTGGAGAGAGAGAGAGAAAAAAAATCAGTCTCCAAGGTCTTGCTATTTTATCCCAGCTGGAGAGGTAATAAAAGCAGGCAAAAGCATCTTGGCCTGAATCTGCATAGAATCTGACCGCAGCGTAGATTTTTTTCGGGCTAGACTCCTAGACCGAAAACACCTCGTCCGTTGTTTGAAGGTTGGTTTATCTGAGGGCGCGATGCTGGAGAGGTTTAAGGGCAAAAGGTAAACATCAAAGAGCACACACACCCCCGGCCGTCGGGGGACGTGTGTGTGCTAAAGACCCTGGCTGTTTGCTCTGTGTGATTTCCCCCTGGTGTTTCTGACGGAAAATATAATAACATGTACCTGCAGCAGCAGGAAAAAATATCTTCTGCTGCCTCGGATAGATCGAGAGCCGGCCATGAACGTTGTTCGTGACGAAAATATATGGCACCGAAGGAAAAACTACACGGCTGCTAATGTCCAGAGAGCTGATGCTGCAGTGCCCCTGGCGACTCGTCCCTTTAATATCGAGTGAAGAAATTCGACAAGGCAAAAGTCAGCTCAAATGCGCACCAATAATGTGATTAACAGCCCAATTTCCACTCTGCAAGTTACTTCAATAGCCTGAGGGAATATTGATCCGCATATCAATGTTTGCCATTTAATGTAGCTCAACAAACCGAATTTTCGACATAAATGTTTTTGAGAGACCAAACTTTCAAAATTATTTTTATTTAACTAACCAATTACGCGTGGGCTTTTGGATCGAATAGAATAGTTGAAATGAGCATTTGTAGATATTTTAAATGTCGTGATTAAATAACGGGAAATGTTTGTCTTACCTTCGCTTCAGAGGAAAAACGCCAAGAGCATAATTTCAGCTCCCACTGGAATCTGCGAACAGAACGAAAATTCCGCATTTAGACATGTGCTGTGAGTTGAACTTTAGACAACAAACTCCCCCAAACACACACACGCGCGCGCACCGACCCTCGCCGCAACCCCTAAAATTCCGCGATCTCATTCCCGCCTACCTCTAGCCTCGGCTCTAATTTGAAACTTTGCTAGCGTCTGTCTACTTTCGTTCTCTCTCATTACATCCCGAGCCGAGCCGTCTCGCACATTAGTCACTTATTGCGTGTCCCAAGAAACCATAAATCCTTGGATAATTCTGGCTTACAGCCCAGGCCTAATCAAATTGCACGCGGTGCCGCGTAGATCCAATTAGATTTTTAGCGCAACTCATGAATGTTTCACGAGTCCCTTCAGCGGACATGGTTTTGTTGCCGCTTGCGGTGCGGACCGTGTGGGTGTATTTGTTTCCACGCAATCTGGCTGAATAAAGAAGGCGGACGGGACGATCTTGCCGGGGCCCGTTTCGACCGAACTTCGTGCGTGCGGAAAAGTATACACGAGACCGGCCGCCCGGCAATTTAACGCTCGATTTACAGCCGAGATGAGTTTCGTTTGCAGAGAGTTGGCTTCGGGTACGGATGATGAAATAAAAAATTGCCGTAATTCGGGTGGCCAACGGGATTTTGACGAATTGGGTCATTTTTAATATTGACGGGCCGAATCATTTTTGTTGCTGTGTTTGCTCCATTGGTATTGATTGGATTTTGGCCAGCCAGGGAGTGTTCTCATGCTTGTTTGTATATTTATGTCCATCCAATCGCTCTTTGAAATAATGTTCTTTTACACACGCAGATTCAAGTTTTTTCATTAAAGGGGGTCTCATAATGAACCTCATTAGATTCTACATTTGAAAAGTACCGATCTCATTTGCATCGTTTTATAAGATCCAACTGTAAAGCAAAAAACTGCGCAATGTCATGATATTGATTTTTTGATAAGAATTAAAATATCATATTTGCTAATTATACCATTATTTTTCCTATAGAAGATCTAAATATCCTTTCCCGATGAATTCATTTGTGAGTTGGGCCCGGTCTAGAGAGGGTCTCGGTATGACCTGAGGGCGCACTGCTGGTGCAGCATGTCGCGCTTTGCCAAACATGTATGTAGGCGTCAGAGCATTGCTCATCCCCGGCAGAAAAGCGGCACCTTTTCTTTCCTCTCGGTCTATTTTTCCATCAAAATCGCATTTCGCGCCGACACCACTGATATTGCCTCTTGCTTGCATCTAAAGTGTTTTGTTTCGCCTTCTCCGTCGCCGTCTTCGTCGTGCAGGCGCGCATGCATGCACGTTTAACAACAGCGCCATTCCGGCGAGCTCTACTGCGCCTTGAAAAGACGAGAATAACTTTTGAAAACCAATTTGCAGGCTGGGAGGTGCAACGGCAATATTCAGGCGGCGCCCGCTCCGCTTTATCACATGTTAAGCGAAAGTAATTAGAAACTACCGCTGAGCGCGCTGCGAGCGACAGAAAATTTCATCTCTCTTCATCAGCGGCGTAAAATTTTAAATGATGATTCTGTCGGCACCGACGCAAGGGGAGCGCCTTGGATTACATTTAAAACGCCGCTCGCCTAAGAAGAGCTCGGGATAAGTAAAATCAGGCCAGGGAAAGCCACCGTCCGTAGCAACTTCAAAATAATAATAAAATACGAACCATTAACCGAAATGAAATTAAATTATTGGAGTTCAAAGTAAAGAGCATACTCAAATTATTGGCCAGAAGAAAACTGAGGCTTTTGAGTATTCCGTGACTCAGTTAGTTGGGCTGCCAAGAAAAAATATTGATCGAGAGTACGGATCAGTTTGACCATCAAAAGAGGAAAAAGCAGCTTTGCAACAGAAAGAGGGGCATGAGAGGCTGCCGCTGATTTTCATTTTCCTGGAACGTCTGCTTTAAGCCCCGTGAAAAACACGTATGTCGAGGAGACCGCATTGAATTGCAAATAAAATTGGAGTCGAAAATTGGATCAAAATGTGTGGCAGAGCGTGCGAAGCAGCAGCCGTCGCGGTTTTCCCTCCAATTAAGCTGGGACGCGCACTCTAATTTAGAGGGCATTATTTTGGACTGGCTGCAAAATTTATTGCCAAATGGGTTTAATTCTCATCAGCACACTTTTTACGCAGATGATTCAATGGCAGCAGCGTCCACCGCTTTTTCGCTTCATTTTGTATCAAATCGCAATTTTCCTTTTAATTCATTTTAGTGCGAATGAGGAGATAGAAAATTCAGCGGCGGCTAGTCGCTAAAAATCAAGCCGCACAGTGACAGATCCGTGAAATTGCGATTTTTCAGCACCGCCAAGCTGCGCTTCTGCTTGCTTGCCATCGGGACAGTTAATTTTTATTCCGCTTTGCTGCAAGTGGCACTTTCGCCTCTTTGGTAATTGAATAATTACGCCACCCGTCCAACCCGATTTTCCTGCGTTTGGAGGCATACGCAGAACTGACGGTGCGTGAAAAGGCGCTACTCGCTGTGGATGAAAAAATTAGCATTCAACTTTTACTCTCCTTCCGAAATTTACTCCTCTACTTCTATTTTTACTCAAGTCATCTCTGTTCATTAGTTGCGGTAGTGATGTTTATTTTCTTGGAAAGTAGAGCACGTGATAAAATCAATAATTATTTTGAGATGAGAACTTTCGAAAAAAAATTTCTAGCTGTATGACTTTTAAACATACTATTTCAACACTAATTCAAAATCAGACACAACTATAGGGTATCAGGATTTATATCTGTAAGCTATACTGTAAAAAGTTTTCAGAAATTTTATGCAGAAATGACTGTGGTTTTTTGAGCGCATAGAAAAATCTTGCTGCTCAAACTCTAGTTTCAACCGTGTTTCCCTTTGAACAACTTTTATTGAAATCTCCTTTTACCGTGTGCTCTCGTCAATCGCGAATGACCGAACATTAGTGAGCGGCGGCGTTTGTTGGCCACCAAAAGACCGAAAACGCTGGCGCACATAAACACGCCGCGAATCGATAGTTTCAGAAGCAGACCGACGCAATTAAAAATCTCATCCAGCGAAGCGAGCCGAGTGGTTGGCTGGCCGTCGGTCAGCCCGTCAGAGACCCCGATGGCGGTTTCATCCCGATTTTAATAAAACGAGCAGCGAGGCGGAAAAGCCAAGCTTTAAAGCTGCACTTGTTATGAAATAATTAAAAAGTTTCAAAACACAGCATAAGCCTGCCATCGGCAGCGTGGCCACAATAAAGACGACCGCGCGGGCGTCCACCTTGGCCGCGGAATGCTGAGTGACCGGCGCTGTTGTTGCCACTCTCGGTATGTGTACACGGCCGGCTGCTCGAGGGTCTGCAAATTAAATCGACCCCTGCGGCAGCGCCGACACAATCCTGCAGCTAATTAGCATTGCACCAGTCTTCTCTCGGTGCTCACTTGAATAATTCAACGAGAAAACGCCCTCTCTCTCTCTCTCTCTCTCTCTCTCTCTCTCTTTCTCGCTCACTCGATTCAATTCTTCCTCAAGAAATGTAAACATCTGTCAAGGTTGTGCGAATTTCCCGGTCGGTCGGTTCATTTTCGGTGGTACCTCGAGCGGAAAATACCGCACGCTGCCTCTTTTTCCTTTTGGTCTGCGATACAGTGGTTTTCTTCTAGCGAGCAGTGCGGTTTTCTCAAAGTTCGAAAACGAGGTTTACTGCCGAAATTAATTTCATGCGTTAATTAAATGTGCGGTTGACTTACCGCCGTGAGTGAGTTGCATAATTTACGGGGAGAGAGACTTATCTGTTCGTCGCCGTCTTTTAAGGGGCACAGCTATGCTACCCGCACGACGCAACAGATCAACGCGTTGCATAACTCTGAAACGGTACTCTTTCTATCGCGCAGAGAAAAAACTGAGCAGATGTTTTTATTGTGACTGCATTGAATCCATCTCAAATTCATTGTTAAATCCAGTCTTCTTTTTCTGACACACATTTTTGCCAGACAGTTCTAGTTGAACAGGAATATTAAATTTGAGCTCGCAACGTCTACGCTTTCTTCTGGGAAGGAAATTGCACGTGAATAAAATGTATCTTTTTGCAAATCAGCAATAAAATGTCGCGTGTAGCTGTGCAAACAGTGCCCTTTCTAGGTACGTAAGTATAAATAAACAGACGTTTGCTTGGAAAAAGCCATTTATTCCTGCCATCTGCAGCGGCGGACACGAAACCGGAAGCAGAGTAAAGAGGGAGCTAAAGTGGCTAGCAGCCGGCCACAATGCCGGCGCGCTAATGTACAGCAGATATGCAGCGAGAGAGAGAGAGAGAGAGCGTTCGTTCGATCGATTATTATTATTTCATATTGTTCAGGCACGGTGTATTGCGCGGAGGCGGATCAATAAGTTTGAAAGAGCGGCAAGACAAAGAGAAATGTGCCAAGCGGACCGACTAGCGTGCGCAGTGGCTGCTCCGAAAACTCATTTTTCCTATTGCAGAATGACGTCTCCGAATTAGTTACCATATTTTGTGCGCCCTTATGATCGCAATTTGTGTCAGCCGCAGATCCAGATACGCGTGCTATAAATTGCATGACGCTTTATTTATTTGCTCTCGCCGCCTGTTTTGCCCCAGAGAGGCAGCCGGCGGCGGCTTTATTCAAATCCCCGGCTTTTTGCCCGAAACAAAGCACGCAGATTTGTTTTGCACGAGCCAAAAAAGGGCCAATGCGCTGGCAAATCAGTTGCTTTATTAGCAGACAAAAACATGGGGTCTAGTGCAGCCTCGCAAATTAGTGCGTGCAATTGTGGACCACAGTATTCATGGAGTGCTTTAAAATATACAAGACTCGCAAAAGATTCAAACAGCTGGGCAAATTTTGAACTATTTAAACTAGTAAATGATGTGGAAACTGTCCAAGAATATAATTTGTTAACATGTGAAAATGCATGAGGCGTTAATTTGACAGTTATTTGAAAGTCAAATACGAAAGCGTCAAGCAGAAAAGATTCCAGTACGTCAAGTGAATTTTGCTGATCATTTCATTTCACGCGTCTTTAGGATGAATCCTATTTGGCATGACGCACTATTTGGTGAGCCGAAATGAAATTTCTATCGGCTTCAATCTTCAATTATTTTCCACCCACGCGAGCGGCTAATAATGGCGCTAAAATGTTCGTATATATTAAGAAGAGGCGGCGCTTGAACAAGCAAACAGCGGTTCTTCTTAGGATCTCAACGGAAAGAACGAAGAACTGTGAGGTGGGCTGAACGTGGACGGAGCTGCATTTCTCGCTGCTGCACCCCTCACCCCTTTGCAGGTAATGAAACGAGACGAAGCCGCCGTTAAGGTTGATCACCGACCGTGACCCATTGTGCCAATTAATTACAAACTGGGAGGCAGCCTTTCAATTCCTCTAGCAGATTAACCAGCGCAGGGAAGTTTCCCAGGAGTAATTTTACAACTTATTTAATTAGTGGAAACTTGAGAGTTGGTATTATTTTTATTTTGTTAGCTTGGAAAATCACCAACAGAAAAAATGCATCAACTTGTAAATAAAATATGCGTGGATTTAAAATTAACGTCAATGAGTTGGACAAGATTGTTACTAAATCATCCGATTTTGATCCTACATTCTCACTTGAGTAGAGCTAGTCAATCAAGATCTGTAATCTGAGTGACAGCTATTCGGCATACTCCATATTAAATTGCATTTCCAGCAGTCAAGCAAGGTGGGAGGATGTCTGTCAAGCAGATGCGCAATTTTCTCTCTTGTCTGCCAAGTTTAATCAGTGAAACAGGTTCCGCGGCGCCATTAGCCCAAATTAGGCGCTGTCAGCGGGCGAAACAGGCCAGATTTCTTGCCCGAATCAATGGCTCGTGAAGCGCGGCTGGTTGCCTGGCCGAAGCCTGCACTCTCTCCCTCCGACTCTCATTCCGCGCGCTCTTCATCCCCGATGGCAACAAACAGCCAAGCCGATAACAATGAGCGAGCACTGCAGCGCACGACTCTCGCGTTCGATCCCACGTGAATGCATCATCACAGATGGGGGACCTCCTTGGCCACGATGGCCGTCACCTCACAAAGGTCAGCTCAATTTGCATTATCATTTCCGCTACTCAGATGCAGTTCATTACATTTTAAATCTGTATATTTTATTTTGAATTTTTATAAAAATTTTGTGTGTTGTACACCGTTGGTGTCTAATAACTATAATAATAACAATTTTGCGGCTCTTTCCTCTTTCCTTAAGTTAGTGGAATCTGTTGATCGGAAAATATTTGAAGCTGTTAGTGAGGATGAGAAATGGATTTGAAATAAAATTATTTCAGTAACTGCAAATTTTATTTGTTTGGTTTTTCATTGATTTGATATTTTTCCTTTGAACTCAGCAAGATTACATCTGCTTGCGCAATATATTGACCATTTTAATCAGAGTGTCAAAGAAAGAGTTGGCATTTTCCCTAGCTTAGCAGATATTTTGTTCTGAAGAACTGCAAGAGTGACCTATTCAAAGTTCAAAAGATTAAAAAAGCCAACTTCACTTGCATGAGCGTAAAAGCAAACGAACATGTGAGTGTTGCGCAGTGCATCGCAATTTGCAGGGTGATGAGTGTCAATTTGCATGATGTGGCGGCCCCGCGGGAGGAGGCCCTGATCGCCGACGGCAACCCCCTTTCCAGCTGGCTCTCTCAATTCCTCCAGCGACCTACTTTGATTCACTGATTCTCGCTAGCTCTCTGCTGAGCTCTCAATGGCTGGCAACTGCTCTGACTTCTTTTCATTTGCGCATAATAATTCCAGCAGCTCCCTTGTTTGCTGCACCACTAAACACACACGGCTCGGCGTTGTAATAATAATGCCGCTGCGGCAAGACGACGACGACGTTCTGATTTCGAAGCAGCCAAACAAACGATCCGACCGCCCAACGCCCACACACGTGTTTCCGAGCGACTCTGCTGCCAACGCTGATGCATGCATTCGGAAATGCATGCAGTCGCGCCTCTGATCACCGCTCATTTCGGTGCACACAGCCGGCGCCGCGATAAACTGCACTTGCTCTGATGAGCCTCAATGGCGAGAGAGCGCTTGCAATCACATAAATTGTCATCTCCACCGATCTGGATCAAAATGATTGGAATTGTGAATGCAGTTTCGCTCAAGTGATGACAATTTTTCTGCCCAAATAAATCAGCGGACTTATTCTTGCACATAAACATTTCAATCAGTCTGATATTTGTGACTGGCAACTCGTTAATTTTACTCTCAAAAATCAGAATAATTTCCAACAGGAATATTCAACAAATTTAAAATAGTGTTTATTTTCTCTCTGTTGAATTGTTATTTTGCGATTATTCCTTATTCAATCAACAACCCCCCGTTTAGAATGTATTTCAATACGGCATGTAACCGTAGCTTATGAAATACGCCGCTCGTTTGGCCGTATTCACAAGAGTATGTAGCCTGATGAGAATAGCAAGTCGAAATTTAGCAATGCGATTCGCGTTTCTGGGTCAACTCACCGTCAGCGAGTGGTTCAAATTCAACTGCTGCGGCAACTTTTTCTTATTACACACGCCGAAAGACATTTCTCCAGAGATGTCCTCCGCTCACAAAGCTGCGAAGTCGAGGCGAGAGGAATTTCCAATTTGAATAAAATTTACGCGCGTCTTGCTGCACTCGCCGTAGGCCTCGAGTCAATTTCGCAGCACAATAGCATGTGTGTGCATGTATGTATATTCGGATGTATGTTCATTGATCAAACTTTTAATGCCTTCGATCCGTGTTTTATTTTCACCTGCGGGTGTACATAATGGCAATACTTTATAAGCCGGTCCGCAATAAAACGTTTCCAGCCGTAAATCAGCCCCATTACAATGCAAGCAAGAATAAAAGAACGGCCGGTGACCTCACGGCCCAGTGAAGAAAACAAAAATAGCGACGACAGCGTAAAACCGGTGAATTGCACACCGTGCCTCTCTTTGAAAGTGAAAATTGCATCAACGTGCTTTTTCCGATTGCTCAATATGCAAATCTGCCGCCGCCGCCACCGCCACTGCTGCTCGTCCTTAACAATGCAAATTGTGTTCCAGCACAAAGAGAAAGCGATTTTGCTGAGTTGAGGATCAGCAGAGGGGAACATGTTTGATTAAAATTGTTGCACTGCTTCCAGCTTTTCCCTGAGGCTTTCAGTTTCCGCTCCTTAATGAAAACCGCATTCGAGCATGCTTACAATGCTTTCCTAATTTAGGAATTTTATAAATAACCTGCCACAGCATTATCAGCTTCTGCCTTCAAACACGTTTCCAGAACGGTACACAATGTGAGTCGCAACCGTTCTTGAAACGAAATGGAATTTATGGTGTTGAAACTGTTATCAAGTTGAAATACACAGCGCTATAGACCTGTTAAATGCAGGCTCAATTTCAGTTTTGTAAGTTAAAAGCAGCAGTGTAATTAAAGGGACGAGTAAAACATTAAGAAATTCTGTCGGCTGTGTTAATTTACAATAACTCATCGGTATTTTAAACAGCTTTAAATGTGCTTTTCAGTCAATCTTTGAGATATCAACTTGACTCCATTGACGATCATTTTGCAGAGAAAGCTGAATTGCGATAGCACCGAGGCAATTTGTTTGCAAGTGCGAATAATTCACTCGAGAGGTGCCACTCTAGCACTATTGCCGAAAACGGGCGCAGCCAGTCGAGCGTCAAAGTTTACGGGAAAAAATCGGATAATTTAGACGCAACTTTTTGCCTGTAGCCACGAGTAGCTGCTGGTGCAGCAGAAGCGTATGTTTAGCAATTTTATCTCCCCGACGCTAATAAGATAGATACGGGAATAAAGTTTAACGACGCAGCTCATTTTGCCGAACCTTAAAACTCGCAGGGAGAGTTAAAAACGCTCCTAACTTTTGATACAGCAGCGACGGCATCAGAAGCAGGAATTCTGCTCGCCACGTTAAAGGCATACTTGAGTTTTACGCCGGAGAGGACAGGAAAATATGCCTTGGAAAGTATGTCGGTCGGTGCAGCGGAAGAGCTCGGCTGGAAAAGCAGGCGGTGAGCGTTCAAAAGAAATAATTTCTTTTTCAAACTGACTCCTTTTCTTTTCATGCTCTCTCCCCCGTGCTCTCCGCGCCCAAGGAGCACGTGTCGAAAGAGTCGGAAATTCCCATTGCGAGAGCAAGAGACCAAGATGACGCGCTCGCGAGAGTGAGTTAATGGCGCCTTTTTTGCGGAGCCGATGCAAATGCACCACGCCGCTATCTCGCACTGCTGCGAGCGAGTCCATTTTGGGCGGCAATTTCCTTCGTGCAGGAAGTCTGTTCTAAGCCCCGGTAAGAATGAGAGATGATGAGCACTTGCCGAGACAATGCGCGGGCCAGGGGGAGCGAAAGAAAATATGATTCCGCTTCGGTTGTGCCATTTTCCACGCGCACACTTAATTCTAATGCAAACAAAAGTTCGCTTCCTATCTCTCTCGTTTTGCTCGAGATGATATCTGTGCGTTGCAGCAAAATAATGGGCCTGGCGTGTTCAAGCGCGTGCCAGGGAGATTTAAAATATTAATTTAACTGGCGTAACAACGACAAAAGGAGCCGCCCGCTCCACCCCCCGCGTCGAATTTACTCGCGTATTTGCTCCGGCGGGGTGCATTCATTCGCCCTGCCAGCTACATCATCAATTTTCTACCTTGGCGGGGCTTTGCGAGCGAGCGAGTTGGGGATCAGCGGCACGTATGAGCTTCTTGCGTTATGCACGTCTTATTCCATTGAGGCAACGCCGGCAGGAGACAGTTTCATTTCTGAATTTGGACGATTTAATTCTGTGCGATTCACATGTCAAAGGCAGCTTGCCATCTTAAATTCCCTCTTTGAGCAGTGAATGTAAACATGCGTTGACAATTTCCCTCAAGGAGCTGCTGCGATTATGTAAATTGCGAATTTCGTGGCCTGAATCATAAAATTAGTCGACGGTTCAATTACGGAGCAATTTAATTCCTTGTTTGTCGCCAACATATTGATTTTATAACATGAAATAATGAATTACCCAAATTAACAACATATTAACATGTATAACTGAAAGACTTTAAGCGTGAATGAAAATCAAATTTTTTTACTCAATCAAATTAATAATTTTCTTTGCTACGGGTTTGGGTGTGGGCATCGTTTGTGCGGCTTGGGCAGTTCGCAGTAGATACGAGCGGAAAGACAGGTGAGCAGGTCGCTCAGACTCTCAAACATGGACGCCCTGTAGTAAGGGTTGTTCTGCAGTGTCTTGACCGCGACGTGACGCAAATCAACCAGGTTGCTTGGCAAGTTGATCTTGTCCTCAAGCAGCTTGCGCCACACCAGGTGGTGCATAGGCATGTCAGTATCTACGTGCACTAAGTGGTCCTCAGCATCTGGGTCGTCAAAGTTGAGCAGGCAACCAAAGCTGGTGAGCACCGCACGCTGCGCAGCACCGAGTAGGCGACATTCTGCAAAGGTTTGCCGCAGCTCCTGCATACTTAGGAGGCCGGCTGGCAGCGGCAGCGTCGAGTGGAACTTGACGTGGCACTTGTTGAAGGTGTTTAGGAATTCTTCGTGGTACACGTCACACAGGTGTTGGTACTGGTCGCTTGAGAAGCCGCCCACGGAGCAGTTGTAGATCAGGCTGACCAAATCTGTGATCGGGCGCGTGAACTTGGCGTTGCGGAATTTGCTGATCTTGCAGGCGATCGGCACGCGGCGGTCGTCATACGAGAAGAGGAAGTTGGCTGCATCACAGTCTACGACGCAGAGTGCGTTAATTTGTGTGGCACTGGCTTTCATCACGTCTTCAACCACCTCCCAGAGACCAGTCATCAACAGTCGGACGACTGGTACAACATCTTTTCCCGGCACTAGCATCTCCTGGTTCAGCATAGGGCCTACTGCCGAAAAAATGTGGGTGGCCATCTGCAACTGATATTTGGAACTCCCGATAAAGCATTTGATTGGACCCCTAAACATAACCTTTATACCTGGGAATAGAAAACCGGGTTGTATCGCTTGCTGAAAAAGGTCTCAGGCACCAGAGATGGAAAGCACTGCGGAATGCTCAAGTTGTGGTTGTTGCCACGTCGGTTCAGATACACACTCAGCCCATGCAGGTGGGCCAGGCTTTTGATTGCCAATTTGAGATGGATCATGTCGTACGGCGGCTGGCAGGGCTCGTAACCTTCGTTGATCAGGTCCTCGATTATAATCAGGTCGGTAGAGCCCTTAACGAGGCAGCAGGGCGAAGACTTTGCCGACTGGCGCAGCGCCTCGTCGTCATGGCTTCTGGCCAGGAAACAATCAGGCACAGGAACCTTGGACTGGTGGTAAGGCAGAAACTGCTTCACCTTTGGCATTACGCAGCCGAAGAACAGGAGCTCCTTACGGAATGTTTCCTTCTCTGTCTTGCTGGCGTCGTTTTTCACATAGCGTAACTGGAAGTTGACAGTGAACCTCTCGTCGTCGACGCGGTAGAGAACGCGCAGATTGTAGCCTGTTGTGCTGCGCAGGGGCGACGCTTCGTAGTTGAGAACCCTGGTGGAGCAATCTTTCGTCTCTGAGTCACTATCCTTGGACGAGCGGTACGTGGCCACCGCAACCTTCAGGTCGGAAGATGTTAACTCAGGAATGGTGATTCTATCAGGCTTATTTTCAGAGACGTCCACAGCCCAGTATGCCATTTTAGAGAGAATTCTTTTAAGAAGAATTTTGCAGAGGACTAGTACGGAATTGGGTAAGGTTTGAAATAAACAACAATTTGTAACAACAGTTACAATGAAATATTTATATTACGCAACAAATGAAAATCCAACACTAGCGGCGAGTGACTTAGAACTAAAAAATTTAAATCCCATAGAGAGATGACACTCAACTAACACACAACAATAGATATTTGTGAGGAAAATTGGCGACTAGTTTCTGAATTTATTTGCAAAGCCGTTTTTGCACAGATAATCTAATTAGCCTTTAAATTGTATTGGCAGCAAAAATAATAATTTTAGAAACATAATAAAGAGATTTCAGGGCAATAATTTTAAAATTCCCGTAAAATGTAATTTTGGAACTTCTTTTGAGCTGTCTTTCATTTTATTCTTTTACTCTTTGCGTTCACTTCCAAACGAATGGCAAAAACTCTTATTGTCCTTAGCAGAACCAAAGTTTGCCTTGTGAAAACAACCTAATTCGGTTTTGCTTGATTAAAATGCCGAACAACGAACAAAAGGCAGCGCCTTAGTTCGACAAAACGTTTGTAATCTGAACAAAAGCGGCGCCGGCGAAGGAGTCTGAATATAGCGACAGGGTCGCGCACCGGCAGCGTGAGACAAGATTAAACTTTCGCGAAACCTATCATCTTCATTCTTAGGCGCTCCGCGAGAGAGGCAAAAAGCCGTTGGTTTTCGCGCTGGAGACGTCACCGAGGGGCTGCGCGTGTAAATTACATGGTGCTAGAGCAAGGCCGTCACAAAAAATAAGCCTTGCTCGGCGCTAATGAATCCTTGCAGCCACCTTCCACTTTAACTACAACGCCCCGGCAGTGTGCTTTATGTCACACGGAGCGAGCACACGGAGCGAGCAGGAAGAAGTTTAATCCGCACGGCCCCTTTCACGGCACCATTTGGCACCAGATACTCACACGCCCCGCACGATGCAGGCCCCCATACCCACGCATGTGACACGACAGGACCCTCTTGGGAAGAGGCTTTCGGCTTAACGCACTAATCGAATCTGTGATTGTGGCAATTAACACTGTTGAAAACACTCGAAAAGCTCACCTATGACATCACTTAATGCCCGCTGAAAAGGCGAAATACACAATTTCAAAAAAATATTCAGTATTACATAAAAGGCCTGTGAGGTAAAAATTAGTGTTTTGAACGTCCATAGTTTTCTATGTTGGTTTCATGGATTTGATTTTTGTATAATGGCGGCTAGTTTGGGACTTGGGACACGACAATTTAAAAAACATTGGTTAGTTCAGCTCTGTAACATGGTTGTCTAGCTAAAACTAGCCATGAGCGACGGTCAGAAGATGACCTCCACGGGCAACCCCGCGGCTACAAACGCCCCTGGGGACCCGAATGCCACGCAGATGGTAGACGATTCGACTCGCTTTTCACTTGTCGAGTTCTCCAAAAATTTGGACGAGCAAAATGATGCTGGAGAAAATGTGCCCACGAGAGCAACCAGTGTTACAGTTCTATTTTAAATAAAGAACTACATATACGTAGCTAGATAAATAAATTTCAATCCTTCTTCTATTCTGTATTTCCCTATTCAATTGTCGCTCGTTTATAAACAAAATCCTCTGATTTTTGTTGCTGATTTGTATAATGCCTTACCAATTTTGCTGCGGCTTGAACCCCGTTACAAACAATTTGCTAGTTCCTTGAAGGATTTTTTGTACTTGCGAAAGTTTTACTCAAAGAGAGAGTATTTTTATTGTAAGTCAAAGAACTGAAATTGTTGAATTTCTAACTTGTTACATATTTTGAAATAATTGTTATTTAGCAATCAGTTTGGGTGCATGTGAGAACATCATCACCTGTGTGTACTACCATGCTAAAAGTCAAATAAATAGAGTTTGAATTAAAAGTATTATCCGTATTTTATGGGGTTGAAATTCAACAACAAAATTTACCGTTTAGTAACTTAGGTTAATGATTTTGAGAACTCCATTTTTTGAGAGATCCTTTCATGTCTAAAATTTTGTAAGAAAATTAAACACATTCTTGCAAAGTCATTCTCTTACTCCCAAAGTGGGCAAACTTTGTCCCTCGGGTGGACCACCACTTGAGTCTCGAGTTTCCGAGGCTTGCATATTAGAGGGTCCCGCGCGCGGAGTCGAGCACAACTCGTTCGCGTGTATGTAATTACAAGACGCAGGCCGACGTCGTCTTGTCGTCTTCTCTTGTGTGTGCGTGCGTTGTGAACTCGCAGCATCTGATAATACAGCCCCACAGCTGCATCAGGCAATCATCTCTTATTCTGTTATTCCGTGCATCAAATTATGTTTTACGTGCAAATAACGCGCCCGCCCACCCGTCGGCAACCCGCTTTTCGAGCCTCTGGCGGTGCTAATTTTGTGCCGCAGCTGGGATCAAAGGGAGCAAAAAGTTGGTCACCAAACAAACAAACAAATGAGAAACTCCAACAAGACGCTTTTTCATACCCAAGGTGCGCTCAGGCTGAAGGTTCTCGCAGCACAGAGAGGAGGAAGCGAGGGCTTTTAGGGCAAGCAAACTTGCGTCAACTTGTTTATCGCGGTAGAAGTTAAAAGAAAGTATTGAATTGTACATGAGAACGCACACACCACTTGAATTGTCCTTTTTCGCTTAAATTTTAAATGGTCTAGAACAAAAATAATCACGTTAAAACAATTTTAATATTGCAATCCAATTTGCAGTCAAAAATTAATAGAGCAGCTGTGTTTTCAACACTATAAAAACACCGTAATCTACTTAACATTTTTAACTCTGCTACGCGCATTCGAATTAATTAGTCAACGCTCGCTGTTTTGTGGGCCAAAATTTCAGTCGGCGGATCACGAGGCAAACACAATTAAATTCGCGAGGTGAAAAGCGGGTGAATTTGCGAAATAATTCGCACTTGGCAAGAGGCAAACAAGCGAAATGCGTCAGGCAAACAAACACGCGCGTGCAGATTTGAAATTCTCATTTCTCTGCCACCCGCTTTTTATATGAAATTAGGTAGATTTTAATGAGAAGCAGGGTCGTACAAGCGTAAACTGGCAATTTTGTGTCATCTCGGCTGCGACGCAGGCGGATCATGAGCTTGCAAGAGCCACCTTATTAATTACAACAACATCGTCGTGCACTGGCTTTATTATACAAATACATATACACGCGCTCGGTGGACGCTCATTAAAACGCGTGGGCCGACTCCACGCAATTCCACTGTGCAGAATTTCTACGGAGCGCAGCGTTTTGCGGCTCGGCTCCTTTCAGGGGTCAAATATTCGCAATCGTCCTTTGCGGCCGTTTAATTTGCGCACGCTTGTAATTAAAAAGGGATGAAAATGTTTCTCTCCCTCACAAGCATTTTTCTACGTTTTATTTGTTGTTTTAATGTACTTTTAATTTACGCTGGAATAATTACCATTTCCTCGTTGGACCCGTTAATTGCCGCATTACATTAAAAAACTCGTTTAAAAAACTTGGCGATTTAATTTAGGATAAATAATAAATTTTTCGCCAAGAACGCCGAGAAGTAAACTCTACACGTGAAAACTTTCGGTGGCAATTTAAATGCGAATATCGATCGTTCTTGCCGTCCCCAAGTGCCACCACGCTCAGCGTTTTCAAATTGCATTTCCGAAACTCGAGACTGCCGGCTCTCGACTAATTCAGCCAAAAAGCGATTTTCCGGCGCGGAAAAGTACGATTCCGGCATGTTTCGCCGAGAGGGATCACGTTTCCTGTGCTCTTTGGCGCCGTTCGACTCCGCTGGCGATTATTCAGACGCGTGCGGCCGACGCGCAATTAGCAATTGCCACGCGACACCAGCGAGAGAGTAAAGTGCAACTGGATCCCGAAAGCACTCTCTCAAAACTCGACACCGGCAGGCGAGAATGCCGAGGGAAGAAGGCTGCTTCCTCTCCATCAGGAAATGATTGAATACATAAAAGTACCTGCCGAGTAATAGCATTTTGCCTTCGTCCCAGTGTGTGCACGCAGTGGAGCGTGAAAATTCGCGATGTAAATTTTTGCAGGTGCGACGCAGTGTTGGAATATTGATTCTTCAACACGGCTTTGATCTTCAAGTCAGAATTGAGTTGTCTGGATTTTCCATGTATAAGGAACAAAAGCCTTTTTGGCAACGAGTTTCGCCAGAGGGTTAAATTGAATTTAAGCACAATTTTCATCCATAAAATCGCAATTGATTCCGTTAAAATTACTTTAATAACGACGAAATTTAAATCGAAACAACTTGGAATTCAGCATGTTACGCATGGATTTGGTGGTAATCAATAGTCCACTCAAGGGGTTCTAAATCCTCTGAAATTACAGCGGTCGGGGTGCGTGTCTCCTTATGCAAATACCGTTTGCGTTTCGCCGTTTGTTTCACAGATGAGGGGCGACTGAGAAACAGGTTCTCCATCCAGCTCGTATATAGAGGAAACTTGTGTTTGCTCGTCAACAAAGTGGCCCTCCAGGTTCCCCTTGCGGCGCAAACAAAATCTCCAACTGGCCAAACAAGCGAAATTACTTAATCGACAGGCGAAATCTGATATTATTTCCAATGCAAGCCACTGAGGCTGCTCGGTATTTGATCACTACATAGCGCCTGCTTTCTCTCTGCCCGGAGTGCTTGAAGGGGCGTGTTAAAAATCCTAAAAGAAGGCTTCAATTTTCACTTCACCAGGTTGGGATGATTTATCATTTGAGGAATTCCGAGAGAGTTCAATTGTATGTTGTAGTACCATTTATTGAATTAATTGCACGAGGAAACAAAGCTATCAGTGCTTCTTGGGAAAGTTTCAAACCAAGCACTTGGAGATTGTGAAAATTTGGTGGCTTCTTGACAGTGTCAACGCTCAAGGAAAACATGAAATCACGTAATCGTCTTAACGCTGCAATGGCGTTAAAGCTAAACAATTCAACTCGAGCCTGCACCGTCGACACAGACTTTTCTATTTTTCACATCCCGGTGGCATGAAGGCCGCCGCCTGAGCCACCGCATCGAATGCCAGCCAGCGAGCGACGAGGCTGCGGTTTTCTCCCCCTTTCCGCGCCGAGCTAGTTTTCAAAAAGCGTAAGTTAAAATCCGCTTAAATATTAATGAAAATTGATATTGTGTGGCTGCGAAAGCGCTAGGCTGGCTTGTTTGGCATTGCTAATAAGCAGCACGCGCGCGCGCGCCTTGTTTGCGGGCTAAGCCGCAACACACCACTTCACTGCTGTTTACATTCACATCTGCACTCGAGAGTTTATCAGATTTTCAACTCGGCAATCGATCCGCGAGCCGAATTCCTCACTCCGCGGATGATAATCTCGCGGCAGCTGACTGCTTAAGGGATATTATTAATTGGGCTTTTTCGCTGCTCTGTGCGAACGTATAACTCGATCAAACTTCTGGTAGCGCGTCGGCTGGTTGGCTTGCAAACACAACGGTTTGCTGCAGGAATTCCCTCGAGGAGGGAGTGAATTTTCCCTGCGCCGTTTGCAACTCCAGAGACTAGCGTGCATGTAAAATGAAAAAGCCGTAATTCTTTAATTTAGTCGTCCCTCGAGGCGGGCTAATTGCGCATAGTTCCAGCATGATTCCGTACCCAACTTTTCCGACTTATCGCTTTACCCGCATTCCAGAACTCGTACCAGCATTAAGAGTAGAAATTTTCTAGGGGGTAAAACGGCCTTTCGCCGGCGCTATTGATCACGAATAAACTAGTGACGGCACTGATCCTTGTTAACGATCTTTTTATCTTGACGGGAATGCATACTCAAATAGTAATTCAATTTCGGTTCGTCAGCCCCTCTCGGCTCTTTCAAATTAACAAATTAAAAATTCCCCCTGCGAAAAGTTGGCCAAATATTTGCCCTTGGAAAAATGGGAATTTTACACAACCCGACGCACCAAAAGGGACGAGTTTGACGGTATCTCAAAGACAGCAGCATTATTCGTTCAATTATGGAGTGCGTTCTCCATAAATTTACGAAGAACCGTATTAGTCAGACAACCGTGCATAAATCCCTGAATAAGACATACCAGTTGTTAGCTATTTATTCATCGACACACAGTTGCATTGGGAAATATTTTCCCTGTCAATTTATAAAATATACGATTTTAAAATTTTTTAATGTTAAATTTAGTACAGACATGGTGATTTTCTTTGAAAATAAATTAATCAACTTTTTACGACTTACTCCTACGATTTCAATTATGGCCAAATATTTCTCAATATTAGTTCAGAGGCAGACTGCGTTCGCACCAATTCTGAGCAATTTAATCAATATGACTGTCTTGCTTACGGCTTCGTCGATTTTCACCGCAATTGAAAAATCTCACGTAAAAAAATGGGCAAACAAGTATAATTGCGTCGTGCAGCCGCGCCAAACATGTATAGCTGGCTCGTTGGCTGGAAATAAAAATCGCGCAGAGTTGGCAGGCTGCTCGTCGGCCAAGTTGGCCATTGTGAGCGTGCCGTTATTGACTTTGGTCTGCTCGGCGTTTGTGAGTACTGTGCGGTGCGATTTGATATTCCGAACACAGAGCAGGGGCAGACAAATGGAAACACGCCATCACCAAGACGAACCGCTCCGAATAAGTCTGTGATATTATGCTGATGTCCAAAGAGAACCAAAAACCTCCTTCGACTGGGGTTTGGGTAAAAATCAAATAATTACCCAGCACTAGCACCCCTGAACACACTATTGGTAATTGTGCGGGCGCCATTTTAATATGCCGTCATTTACTAAAACTACAATTTTTCTAAAACAATAGTAAATTGGATTAAAATATAAAGCTGTATTGAAAAGAACAATCAAAGAAGTTCCGTAATAGCAGCAACGAAGTGGCAGAAGTTGCAGAATGTTGTCTAAAATCTTAACAATATTTTTACTTCGTTTGTTGGTTCTTAAAAATTTCCTTTGTATTTGGATAGTGTGCACATGCGCAACTATTATAAAATTATTTTTAAGAACCATATAATATATGGTCCAAGTAAGGATGATTTTTTTGCAGCTACTTTCAAATAGCATCCCAAAATTAGCAATATGAGCAAAAAGAAATTTCTGAAGGAGTAGGGAAAATAGTGATCATTGCTGGTTCCTTTAAGTCAATGACTCCACTTACTTAAATGTTACAAAATTAATTAATTGTTGGTGCTGATGGTGCGGTGGATAACTATAAGTGGGGGAACAAAAAATATATTCGCCGCTGCAAGACTAGTTCAAATTAAATTTGCAATTTTCCAGTAATACAGTTACGTTATTGCCGAAAAGAAAGTGTCGAGAGCATTTAAATTTCTCACAAAGCATGATGAAGCATTTTTACATAATTTACGGTTACATGTATATAAGTCTCATTAAAAGAGCATTTTTAATCCCACTTTTGCTCGTTAGCATGAGAAATTGAATAAAATGCATATAAAAAGCAGCTGCTTTCAAAGAAAATAAAAATCGCAGCGTGATGGAAAGGCAAACATTAAAATGCACTTAATTCTGTGCTCACTCGGCTTGCACGACCGCATTAGCACTGAGTGACAAGATTTGCTGCCGTCGGGGTGAAAAATGAATTCAGAATCACGCGTTCTAACAAGCAAGCGCCCTTTTCCAGCAGATTCCGACTGTATAATGATGGCCACGGGCTGCAACAGTACGAGCCGCTTTTAAATGAGAAAAGCATTCATCCACGGAATAGAAAAACGAGAGGTGGAAAGAAAGGCAGCCGGGGTGCTAAGTAAAAAAGCGGATTTGCGTGAGCGCAGCTCGCGATTGATTAAAATTCACCCTCCAAAGAGTGCATGTGTAATCACCGAATTGCGCGACAGTCTGCATGCGATATCAGCGTGAGTCATCGGCCGGCCAGCCGCTTTTTCATGTGACCCGCTGCTGCAAAGAACGACTTTTAAAACACAAACGCTATGCATGTTATGTGTGTCGACCACGTGCTGGATGTCAGAACGGATTTCACAGGCAGCCAAGCG
Source organism: Cloeon dipterum (assembly GCF_949628265.1). Classification (NCBI taxonomy): domain Eukaryota; kingdom Metazoa; phylum Arthropoda; class Insecta; order Ephemeroptera; family Baetidae; genus Cloeon; species Cloeon dipterum. Next base: position 27,855,411 of record NC_088787.1, read on the forward strand.
AAATGGAAACAAAGGGTTAAATATTGATATTGATTGTGTCGCACGCTTTGAATCTGGAATATAATATAATAATGCTATCAGCGATAGCGCGAGACATTAGTTATTAGGGTTATGTTGAAAATACCCAGTAAATTGAGAGTGATTTCCATCGTGGATAAATGGTGTCAGCAGCATGAAAAATAAATTGGCATTGATTTTAACAATGTGTGTCTGTATATTTAAAAATATCATTTTCTTTGTTGCATAGCGTTTCAAGAATTTGCTTTCTAATTTGAGTTTATGCTGGAAATATGGTCGAAATAGCGCGCTTTTGTCTGATGTACCTTAATTACTTATGCAAACTGTAGTTTCCCCTTCAGCGTTGAACAACAAACCAACTTGCTATCCTCTTGTTGCAATTTCAACTCGCAATCTTTTCCACCATTCCACCCCTTGCAGCAGGCTCAAATTCAAGGCCTCATCGCTGGCGTTACCTTGCGCGTTGCTGTTTGCGGAAACTTTTGCCCGCACCTTACCAGAACAGCGAACGCGTCGGTGGGAATTGCAATTACCGCGCGGGGCGCAGGTGGCCCTACGTTTCCGTCAGCTGTGCATAATCCCTGCGTGCAAAACTATACCGATCCGACACCGGGGTACTCGGTCGGGGGCTCAACAAAAAACAACCCTTAAGTAAGCACCCCGCTTCTTGACTTTCTCGCCAAACTCACTCTCGGCGGCATACAAAAGAAGCAGAAGTCCTCTCTGCACGCGAAAAAATATTCCCAGCGCGCTTTAATCAGTCAAGCGCGAACAAAAGAATGCAGAAGAAAGAACGAAATAAAGAAAAGAAAGAAGGCCGGTTAGGTGGGCACTTCATTAAAACTCTCACACACGCTCTCTCTCTCTCTCTCTCTCTCTCTTTCGGGGAGGGCAGGCAGCCACTCTCTCACTTATGGTTGCGGGGGCGCGTGTGCCACCCTCCCCGCGTGCCATGACTCACCCCATGCGGCACATTCGGACGGGCCCAGTACGTGGAAAAACCCGGTGACATGGACGGCCCCAGCGCGGGGGCGGCTTACCTGGAGTCAGGGCGACCCTGGGGCCGGTCGGCGGGGCTGCTCGAGGCTGCTGAGTGGCACTGCGGCTCGGCGAGCGGAGCGGGGCCGCGACGGGCAACGAGCGAGCGCGAGTGTGGTTCGGCGGGCCGCCACTTGGGGTGTGTGTCGTGCAGCCAGCCGCTGCTGCTGCTACCCCCGTAGCCACCGAGTGACTATCATCCCCCTTGTACCATTGATTGGTGCAGAGTTGCGCCTGCTTGCTGTGCTAGCGCCATAATAAAAGTTGCCGCCGCAGCCACCTGCGCAGCGGGCCAACCACGCTCACCATTCAAAATTGTACAGTCGCTTCAGTTTGCTTGGAGGTCTAATCAAAATGCTGCTGATTGAAAAATTGTAAGCGTTCGACTCTTTTGTTAAAAAGTTCAACCATGACTGTGACTAAATATTACGAAATATCTGTTGGTCAGCAAATAATTTACTCGGCTGATTGTAAAATTGATTTATTTTAATATCTCACTGTCAGTAAACTTGGCATACTCGGAAGAACGTTTTCACATAGGAAAGTCGAATGTAATTGTGAATTTTTTCTTACAAGAATTTTTAGTAACAATGCTTCACAAACGGAATTTTGCAGATGTTCATTGCAAAAAATACATTTTCCCAATGAAAAGCGAAAAACGAGCTAAATAGCGCTATTTTCAATAAACGTCTCCTTTGAAGCCATAAAAGTTAACAAAACCTGCTTAAAAGCTTATTTCGCTCTTCAACCTCAACCTTCAAGTGAGTTGAAGAGTGTTTGGTTATAAACATGCATGCAATCGAATTATTCCCGCAACTAAAATAGGACCATCGGCTGCAGGCTCCAAGTCGCGGTCAAACTTTGCAGTCTGTAGGCCGCGGTTTGAGATGGCTCCGCTTAGACCCTGCCCCGGATCGATCAAAATGAGGAGAAACACGCGCTCTTACTACACACATACATACATACATTCGGATAGACTACTTCTTGCGCCGACTGACTGGCACGGAGGACGTGAGCTCGCTGCCGAATTGTGCGCTGATCAAAGAATTTTAATCGTATTAGCAACGTCTTCGACGCGCCGAGTTTTCACGTGCTTAAAGCGGAATAATGAGCGGCCAGCCGCGCTTTTGCAAGGTTAAAAACGTGCGTTTTGTATAATTGCACGATTTTTAATTGGATTGTGCTATATATGCGTCGCCAGTTTTGGACGGCGGTGTACGTCTCCAGTTCGTGGAGACTGGTGTCGTTTTCGCGCACGAATTCTGCGCGTAACAACGGCCAGTGTCTCCCGCAAATCGATTCAGGCCACGGCCTGATTGGAATCCAATAACATACATTCGAATTAGTACAAATTCACCACTCTCATAAGTTTGTGTTCTAATGAGATGGTGACGACTCTCTCGCTCATGCATGGCTGACCTAATTTTCGCCTCGTGTAATTAGCGTTTTTGGCTTCGGTTCAAACTGCCAACGGCTCTGTTGATTACCAGCGCCGTTTTCAAAAGTTACAGACCGCCAAACGGCAAAACGGAATAAAAGGCAATCGATTCTGTGACTTTTTAACCAAGCAGCTGGAGTCGTGCTTGCAAGTTGCTTCGTAATATTATATAAAATGCGTTTTTATGGAGAATATTAACACACTTCGATAATATAAAACAAGTCGTTGAGAAGTAAGCATCGCGTTTTATTGGACGATACTGCGGTTGTCGAGCGAAATTTAAAAAGTTTTGCTTCTTGTCGAATAACGGAAAAATTTGCATAATAAATTTTTTCTCGCCATTTTTAAATGGATTATTAAGTCAATAACCTCACAAGATGCACACAAGAGCCTCTTGCCATTATGGGGTCGTGGAGCCGTGACAGAAATGCGTCTTTGCGGTAGTAATCGTCATTTATTATTTTAAGTCTCGTGGTTGAAGTATCAGTATAGTTAAGACCCGTAAGTAGTGCGGGTCTTATTAATTCGAGATCAAAGTTTCTAGAATATTCTCGCACGAAATCTGATCCTAGCCGGAGAGAGAACACTTGTTTCGACTGCTGTCGTGCGAGGTTGTAAATGCAGTGGGGGTGAAGGTGCAGTAAGGGTGCACTGCTTATCGCACACCTTTTACACTGCCACCTGGCGATACAGGTTAAAATGCAAACTAGTTACTAGGACAGCAGTGGCGGAAAGGCGCCACGCCATCACATAATTTTCTCGAGGAGAGTCTTGTCTAGAAAAAAAAATAAATTTCTACTGTTGGTATCGTTAAAAACAGAACAAACTTCGTCGAGTGTAATTTGCTAGTTATCTTCCATTTAAAGTACACTTTAAGCTGCGATTCGAAGGATGCCAAAAATTCACAACCTTTCAACCAACTACATCCTCATATTTAAATAAATCGTGGCTGTGAAGGCCCGCTTCGCCGACGGTGAAATAGCGTCTGGCATGAACTTTTGACATGTCTGATAGACCACCTGAATAAACGGCAAGCAGCTCCTTAGGCAGCAAAAAATGAACTTTGCCCCAATAGCGAAGGAGCACAAGTTGCGATATTCGCTCTCGCTCGGCGAGGAGAGCAACCCCGCTGAGAAAAAGAGCTCGCTAACGGATTGGAGCACAACACGTTTGATTCCGGCTACTAAAAGTGTCAATGGGCCAACTTGCATTCAACTCACAACAACGCGAAGGGTGAAACCAACGGCGGCAAAGTACGCACTCTGCGGATTACAGCAGTCGCGGCGAGTGGCAAAAAAGCCTGTTGGGATGTCTGGCTGTCTCATTATTCCTGCACCGTCGACATGTTCCATTTCCTCTACGCCTGAGCGGTGGAATCATCTCCGCGAGGTCCCTTTAAATTCATTCGCCGCGTGCCGACCGGGGAAATACACTTGCACATAAATATAATGGGGACAGATCTTGTCATTTTTTACATTACGATGCCTGCCACCGGCTTTATTTCCACGAGGGTCGCCACGGGATCGCGGAACCACTCGCTCATTCAGGAATTGTGCATGTATGCGAGTGGCACCCTTAAATCTAGATCGTTTCATTGCCGCCCCGTTTTTATGCAAACACACGCGCCCATCTCTCCATTTGTGCGAAATCGGATTTTTTGTGCGCGACAACGACTCTCTCACTCCCTTCCTCCCTCACCCTCTCTTGACCTCCACGTGCGTTATCGATAAGAAAAGTAGAATGGAAAATTGGATCGCTGCGAGTTCTGCGCACCAAGATTGAACTGCCACCTATTGGTACAAAGTGCCACCGTCAAAGAGGTGGCCTATGGCCTCTCCTGAGACGGCCAAATCGAGTTAGAGAAGAGGACGCGTTTCATCATGCTAGACAAACTCTACAGACGCAAACTCGGATCGACTTAGTTTTGCTTCACGGATTAAAACAGTAAATTTCCCTCTCTCGTCAACCCTTTTCTCAGCTTTCAAAACTTTCAATTTAAGGTCTATTTCAGCCCCAAACACTTAAAGCTCCTCCTCTGAAGTAATAAAAAGAAGAGATTCAAGTAAAATATTGCTCGAAGCATGAATAACGAAATATGTGGGAGCAGGATAGTCTTCCCCTGACTGGAAATTTAATTCTAGTCAGTGGCGTGTCAAAAGATGCTAATGTACAATTGCAGCTCCGCAGCCGTGCCTGGTAGATGGAATTACATCTGCATTACGCTGCCATACCTCATAAATTCGAGTTTAAAAGGGCCTTTTGCACAGTCAAGTACAAACTAATCCCGGTTTGCTGTGACACATAAATTGCTGGTGCACGAGTTCCACGTCCTCATTCAAGTCCAAGGACGCGTGTAACGAGCTGCTGCGCTCATCCACCTATTTTTGCGCAACTTTCCCCACCGGCTAATTAGACGGACTAGCGTTTCCACATACTTTTGGATCCCTATTAGCAATCGCCGACGCAGCAAATCCGATTCGTGATCAATTATCGACGGCGATAATTGGACGAGGGCGTTTGCACTGGGCCAATGGAGCGTGTCACAACGCTGCTGTGTGTCATCCAGCTGTGTGATTGCCACTTCCTGAAGCAGTCCCGCGTTAATTTTCAATTCATCATCTGGGGTTGCGACCACTGCGCTGACAGGCAGCACGGCCCCTGTCTGCTTGACAAATTGTTGATAAAAAATTATGCCATATGCCTGCTCGTCTGCCATGATTGAAGTCCCGTCGGTCGTTACCAACCTGCGTACGTGCTCCCATTTCAATTTCATGGCGGATTTTGCACTTTCGTGATCGATAGTTTGAGAGCCTTTTCAGTCCAAATGAAATAAAAAAAACTTGGTTTCCAATCAGTCATTTCTTTTTTTAGTCCTCTCCCCTCAGTGCAACTCACAAGTTTTCTAACAAAATTAAATAGACAAAATGTTTCCTTAAAAAATAGTAACAGTACTAAAAACTTGAAATTAATAGCGAAAGTTTTTTAACAAATGTAAGTTTTTATTCTTGTTGGGCTACTAAGGAATTTGCAATGTCGGTCTAAGACCAAAATCTCCATTTCAATTCATTTTCATCGACACAGATAAGTTATTGATTTAGGAATAAAAAGAGTAACTCCTTGAATAAGCAACACAATGTGCTCAATAATCCATACATGCGCATTACAAGGGTAACTGACAACTATTTGCATTATAGAATATTTTCTGCCATTGACAGCTGCGATCACAAAGCTCGCCAAACTTCAAAGTAAGCGTTGTTTATATCACAACAGGGTCAGCCAAGGCATGCGAAATGAAATCAATGCGGCGTCAAGGGCTCCATCAATATTAAATCACGCTGGTGACACAATTTGCTACGGACAATTTTCCCAGCAAAAAATTTAATCTGCGCTCTCTTCAATTTTTAATTACGTCCAAACGTCACGCTCCAAATCCGAGAACAAACTGCGGCGAGCGCAATTTTGGAGCAGAGTTGGGAGTTAACCCTGATGGAAACATACAGGCGTCACATCGCAGCATAATGAGCAGGCACGCTAATTAATTTGGCTCAAATTAAAAGCGCGCCGGTGAAATTATAATTTATTCTGGGCATCATTCGCGCACACACACCGGCGGGCGATACACATTCGAATTAAATCTGCGCTGCGCGCCGTCTTTAATTAGTAAAGAGCCTGATTTGCGAGCAGATGGATGCATGGCTTTGAGAGCGGCCGTCGTAAAATTAGCTTTTATGGCCTGCCTGCATGGATAAAAACATCCCGGGTGCGGATTTATGTGTACAGTGCATTTAATAGTTTCATATAGCTGGTTTGTCGCCCGTGCTCTTGCATTGTTTCGCTCCAGATTAGTATAGGACGAGGGATGCTTTATGAGCGATATTTTATTTAAGTGGACCCATTTTGCCACGTTTTTCCTTGCGGATGTTTTTTCAAATGCAAAAATTACAATAGTCTATAGATACGTAAATAATAAAAACTGACAGTGAGAGAATAAATAAACAAGGGCTGATGTTCATCAATTATTAGATGGGTTTGTGTTACTGATATATTTTATATTTTTTTTCATTTTTTTGCTGTTGAATATTAAAATGGTAAAATTAAATTAATTTCTAAAAAAGGCAAAAAAATATTTGTACAGATGGTTTATTCATTTCAATTTTAGGAGGGTTGCTTGATATATCAGGATCCAGCAGTATTTTTCCGCCTCAATTGAAATATGCGAATCCATGTAGAAATTGCTCCGCCAGGCGGTTTGGTTCAAGTCAAAAGAAATATTGGGCGAGATGAAACATTCAGCTGCTGCGTGCGGAGAGAACACGAAATACATTATACTGGATCGACGGCGAGGCTTTTCTGCTGCAGCTGGGGCTCATTATGCACACACGAACGGAGAATCGAGTACAGGACTCCACTTCCTTCCATAGTATTGATAAATGGATTATGAAAAGTCGAGCGGGTTGCCTATGCGCCCAGGCACTCTCGCTTGATGATATTTACCGACCATTAGAGTGAGAATTAGATTATTGGAGGAATAAGTTGGAAAAGCGCTCCCTTTGTCAGCGACTGCAAATGATTTCAATTTCCGATTAGGCAGCCGTAAACTTTTGACGCAGTGCAACTTTCCGCTTATCTCGCACCGCCTTAATTTCTCAGCGAATACAAACACACTCACGGCCGCTGATTACGCGTACACCAAGTGAGTTGGAATCTTTGTTTGAATAATTCCCAATCGCAATTCGACTGCCGCAGTTGCTGCTGAGCGCGCGTTTTATCAAGCTCCTGCTATACTCTCGGCGGAGAATAATAATGCGAAGCTTTTCCACCTGATGCTTTCAAAAGATGAAAAGATTTCAGGACGAAAAGGCAGGTCTTCTCTGTTTTTCAAGATACGCCTCTCCCATTTACACACTTTTAGCGCACGAGCTTTTTTGTGAAATTGATTCAAAGCAAGATTTTGTTCTTTTGCAGGGAAGAGAAACTCTTAACTTCATTGCGAGAGCAAAACTTTCATTAAAAAGCATTTCTTGAGACTTGCGCTAGTTTTTTTTTCCAATGTATAGTTTTTAAATGAATAGAACATATTTAATAAAACGCATTGTTGATGCAGAACATAAGTTTGTATTGCTACATTACTTTTCCACGAAGTTAACGTTTACGACGTCACAGTTGAAACTTTTTATATCCCAGGTTTTCATACAAGCAGATATATTTCGTTTTTTAAGTTGAGAAATAAGGTCGGAATAAATTTCCTAGAATATCTAGAAGACTTACAAAATATAAATCAAATTTTGCACCTATGAAATGAATACCTGATATGCGCAGCAGCCGTTAAAAGCATGCATATATTCTAAAGCTCTTAGTTTTCTGTTACGTACATTGAACACAAAGCAATATCTGAGAGCTAAGAGTTATGCAACCTGCGCAACATCTGAGCAAATGGAAAATTAAATCAAATATGCGGAAAACAGTAAATCATGTCTGCAAGCTTTTAAAAAAAAATATTGCTGACTCGCGAAAAATATTGAATTTTATTTCGGTATTTAAGTATAATTATATTCTTGGATAAATTTAAACACAGTTTTCATTTTTTTCATTTTATTTCATTCTTGGGAATTTAAAAATTCAATTTTCTTTTAAGAAACTTCGAATTTATAGAAACAGTAGATCAACCACACTCTCCGTGGCATATCCAGGTCGCTATCCTTAAACGGAATTCCACAAAAATCGCGATGCAAATCAAGGTAGCGCGCTGAGGAGCAAATACGTGCGCGAGGAAGCTATTGTGGCTGCTCGCAGCAGCAGCGGCGGCGGCGAATTCCCCGAATGGCACGCAAAATCTGCGTTTGCAGGTGGCGGTGCGCACTTTTGGGAATTGGAGCCGCATCTGCGTTTCGTGCAGTAGTTGTGTTTTTACCTCGGCGGGCGGCACTGGAGAGCAGGGAGGGCGAAGGGTTGCTCTTCAAGTCAACAAGTCTGGTCGGCGAGCGACTCTACTTTTTGGTCACGGATGGCACGCACCGGGCCAAGATAGCGCTCGCGGGTGGCGATGATGAACGGCCCTCTTTGCAGCATGAAATGTATTATTCGCCGCTGTAAATCATGCTGCCAGGTGACACGCAGAAGGTAAGCGCAAAAAGACCACGAGGCGCTGCAACTTTCGCCTCGGAAGCAACTTCTTACCCAGCTCGGACCCTTTTGTTATTCACCGCGAGTGGAAGTGCAATGAATAAATAACGTTTTGCAAAGTGAGTGAGCTCTCTCGCGCAACTTTGCGGATACATCTCGCTGGAAAAAATGACGGCTGTTTGTTTTGAGCGCCGTTGAAACTTTTCTTCGGTATAGGCGCGCAAGAAACATGGCGAGTGTATTATTTTTTCCCGCGGCTCTGATAAATTGTTGCGCGCATTCTGTGCGGAAAGTTTGTGTTTTCGCCGCCGTAAATGAATATTTAGCGAAACTTTTATCGCTCGCCGTCGCGAGTGAATTTATTGCACTGACCCCTTGGTAAAAAATGAAAATTGCCTGCAGCTACTTCTATTTTGTCTGAAAGTCCTCCTCTTCGCGTATTCCATTTTTCATGTTTATTTATTAATAGCACGCAGAGGCATTATCTTGCCATTTTAGCGAATACTCTAATTTCAAGTGTGCGCTATTTAGCGCCTGGGTTAAGTGATTTTCTTCAAAGGAGGTAAAATTATCAGTCATTGCTAAAGAAACAATAAATAAATTATGGAATTAATTGAGGATTCCATGAGTGAGAGCCAGTTTTTCATAACATCTCTCTAACTTTTAGTTTCGAGGAAGCGCTCCCTGGAAGATACCCCGCATAGAAATTGCAAAAATTTGTTCGAGGAGAGGAGATAAATGGTCAAGAATATTCCTACCTATGCGGCAACCATGAGAACAGTTTTTGTCATAAATAGTATGTAACGTTATCCAGTCTGTCCCTTCTGCACCGACCTTGGGGTCGTTGGAAGTAATTTACTACAACTAGAGTACAGCCTTTACAATTCAAGCGCTGCGTTGGAGCTAAAAAGTCGTTGAAGAACTGTAAACGCGGCCTGAGCTCAAAAGCACAGAGCATTGCGAAATAGTTTTGAAACAAGTGCGCTCTCTTCCTCTATGTAGCCTGCGCGAAAGCTCCCTGCGGGATCAGCTTAACCATTTTTCCCCAACAATGCACGGCCGGCATAAGGCGCCCCGAATGCATTATCTTGTCACCTGCAGCACTGCGAGATAATTTGTAGTCGACGCACTGCTCCTCACCGAGGAAAACAATCCCTGCACAATCATTTTCCTGTTTTCCAGCAGCCTTACATTGTTTACAAAAACTAGACCTGTTTACGTATGTGCGCACACGCCAGTCAATAAATTAATGTATGCTCATGACATGCGTCCGAAAAGCGGTTCTATCAAGTATGCATCGTCAAACCATAACCAATCACTGTGTCCGCATAATCGCATCTACAAGGTGACCTGATTTTTTACGTTTGTAATAACTGTTTCTTTCAGAAGATTCCAGGGGCTGGTTTATTTGGTTTCATCATTACAGAGTTATCTTTATGACATTTTCAGGATTAAACCGATGAAAAACACGCACATTATTTTTGGTTATTTAACTGTTCTTACTTGCCAAATAAAAGCATACAATTTTGGAGAATGGATGAACAATATAGGGAAAAGGAATTTACGGCGGAAATAAAAAGAGATAAATATATTCTTAAAGCAAGACAAAGCTACTTTATTATATAGCTTCGGATCGCAGCATTTACGCATGAGGCAACCATAGCTGTCTATCAGTTACGCAGGCGAGCCACTTTTGACGCGTTATGTTTTCGCAGGCCGACAGATCGACAGATAATGTGCGGCCGCCAGTGAAATGCATTCTGATGCAAATTTCCCAGATGAATCGAGCGAACGGCGTCAAACAGGCTGATGGCGCGAGCCAACCCTTGACTGTACGCTATGGCGGTGGCGGCCGATTTATTGTTTCGCCCGCTGGCTGCCTCTCGAGGGGTTGCTTTTGGCCTTTTTATTTCAACAAGAGCAGGCGGATGTTGTTGCGTGGAAAGCGTTTCTCGCTAAATGGCAGAGGTCGCGGCTAAAGATTTTTCTTTGCCACAAAAACAGCTTGCACAAACGTCCCAATGAGAGTGACTTGTGCACAAGAGAAATGTGCTTGTGGAAACTGTTTTACCGAATTGACAGAGAATTTCGCTTTTGGTTTGGTTGAGAACTGCTGGCCTATTGGCTTTTCCGCCACGCAATGCTTTTAAGGCTTTAATGCATTCAGACGCAAAGCAACCTCTTAGTTAACCAGAAGTTGTTTGACATGTACAAAATAATGTTTTAAGGTTATTTTCACAAATGTTTAGGTCTTCTTTTTATAAATGCAGTTTCTTCCCTGTTGGAAACAAAGGAACTCAATATTTTAAACCACAATGAAGCCCGTTACCGACTATCAGGCACTGTAGATCTTGATAATGTCAAAACATGTCATTCATTTGGCAACCACAAGGATTAAACAGGTTAATCTTGACGTGTTGTCTCTTCATCGCAACTGCGATTTTGCATTATGAATACTATGATGTACAATATTATCGTTTCTGTCTCAATTCGATCTTTTTAAGTAGAAAGAAAGTGCAAGTAAGAAAATATTCGCCTCGTACTGAAATTAGACGTATAAAAGAAAATTACAGTCCATTGCGCAAGGAAATTGAATCGGCGAATGACAAAACGAGTGTCAAACGTGGTTTAAAAAGCAACGCGGCTCGCATCATTTTGATCCGGCGGCTGCGACGCAGGCAACATTTCAATTATGCAAATCTATAAACTCAATTTGACGTCACGGGCCGGGGCAGCGTCACACACACACACACACACCCTGCTGCGAGAACGGGTGGTGGTGAGCTTCTTTGCTCTCCGTTCTCGCTCACTGGCGATGAACAATTTTCTGGAGTGTGCTTCTGGCCACCGACAAGGACTTAGGGCGGCGAGCGGAGGAGGAATCGGGGGAGGAAGATGCAATGCCACCCACCCACTCGGCGGTGGCTGAAAAGGGGCCTCTGCTCTCCTTTAGAATGTGTCACGATTATAAATGCCGGCGGAGAGCACCTTGGCCGTGTGTCTCAAGCCAATGCTCACTTGGCCCATTTCCTCTTCTTTTCCGTGCCCTGCCGGCCGCCCCCCAAACACCCGCCCCGCGCACGCGCCCCCGTGCATGCAAACTTTTTAATCACGGAAAGGACTTTTAAAAAGGAGTAATGCGATTGGCAATCTCGGTTGACAGATTTAAAATTGAAAAAAATACACTGCCCGAATTTTCTTGCCGGTCTGACGCGTCTGCTCCGTGCGCCTTGAGCTGCTGCTGCGCCTTATCAGACATTTGTGTGCTCACCTCAGCGTCTGCCTGCAAGCTGCCTCCGTAGTTGTTAAACGAAATTAGCTTCTGCTCTCCGGTCCAGGGCCGGTCCTCATCACAAATTCTGGCGCAAAGAGCGCCGCTCGAAACCTCCATTGTTGCTCTAGCGAAACGTGCAGTTGGCAAACTTTTTTCAACCCTTATCACCCCAACGTAATACGCAAGGTGAAAATTAAAATAGCAAAACTTTAATTTGACAGTTCTCCTTTAATTTGACGTATGCACAGTACAATACAACAGGAAGTACGTATTTTTATTAATTTAGCAAGTTTTTGCAAAAAAATCACGATTTCAAGGAAACCAAAGAAAATTATTGATCAACAAGAATATCAAGCTGCAACACTCAATTTTGACAGTTTGCATATTTGTATGTCTAACGAGACTCAAAAAATGTGGATGAAATTTCTCTACCCTTTGCAAAAACATGTTGACATTGATCTGACAGAGCGCCGACGGAATTTGCACATCTGCGATAGTGCCAGTGCACGACCCTAACTTTGTCGAGTTTCGGCCCCGAACGCGCACTCAGAGCGGAAAAACCGGTGTCTCGTGGAGAATAACTCGCGATTACACGAAAACATGCATAACATAATGATTTCCCAGCCACTTACCCTGAATTTCAGCGATTTAGCACCCTGCTGGAAAACCTGCAGTCACCCAGTCTTTTTATAGCAGAAACGCCTCTTTTTCTGGTCCATCTTTTCGTCACCAGGTGGCAGTATGGAAAGCATCGATTGATCAGACCGTGACGCCTTCGCCGGATGAAGCGCACAAACTGTAGGCTGCGCCGCTGCGGTTTTTCTAACAAATAACAACCGGCTTTTTTACAAAGTTAACCGGTTATGTATCTCATTTGCGTCTAGGCTGTAAAATATTACCGGTTACTCTTTACGGTTCTTTTCCGAGTCGGACCGGCGCAAGCAATCGCTTCTGTCGGTACTGGTGTGTGTTGTTTTCGCCGAAAAAACAACATTTTTGCCTGGAAATTTGGTTCCGGAGTTTAAAAGCGTGTGTAATCGGAGTATGAACAATCCCGACCTTTACGTTTCGATGTCCCTCGGTGAGTCGCGGACCCTTTTAGCATCAGAAATTCCTCTCGCAAAGGGCACGCTTCGATTGTGTATATTCCGAAGGCCGCTTTTGCGACTTGCAATTTCCAGCAATCCGTTAACGAATCGCCTTTTTCCACTCTGCAGACGACGTTATCAAGCACCGGAGGAAGGAAGGTGGTCGAGGAGGCCGAGGAGGTCGTGGTAGAGGTGGCCGCGGCGGCCAGCAAATGTATCGAAACCAGATGATGCCTAGAGGCGGCCGCGGCGGCGGCTTTCCTCCAAGAAGTCCTGGCCGCATTATGAAACAACGAATGCCCAACCAGGGCCCCCGGCAAAATATGCCCTTCAGGGGTGGGCGAGGAGGACCAATGCCCCCACGAGGGTTCCCACAGCCACAGGTAAACATGGTTATCACCCTGGCATCATGCTGTGCAATCAGATGCAATAATAGCCTTGAAATGGGCATTGCCCCTTCAAGGTTCTCCCAAAGCCATCTTCTCCGGCAATTTTTGCCGCGAGTTACTAATAAATTTTAATATTGGCAACGGAGAGCTTATCGGTATCACAATAATTACCAATAAATTGTTGCTGTAATTTTTAATATTGTTTAAAAAAATGGTGGGCATAATAAAACTAATAGTAATATTCAGTAATATAACTAAATTTTCCTTTAAACTGTATTTTAATGCAATTTTAGTTTTTCCAGAGAGGACGTGGGGCACCCCGTGGCCAATTTGTTCCTCGCATGCCTAGGGGTCTCACAACGAATAATCCCATGAACGCTGGAGGCCGCATGAGGGCCTGGAGTACTGAAGTCCCAAATACCCATCCAATGCCGAACATGGCACCGCCAATGCGTGGTAGGGGCCGTGGAGGCCCGCGGGGTGCCATGCGAGGCAGGGGACGTGGGGCCATGCAGAACCGACGCATGCCACAGGTAACTTTTTAGGCTAAAGAACAATTTTCAACTTTCTTAATCCTACTGTATTGTTTAAATGACTAAAATCCACTTTCGTTTTAAGTTTTGCTGTATTTTCTTGGTCTTGGATAAATGAAAAAAATTTTAGCTAAATGATTATTTCTTTCAAGTCATTTCATTGATTTCTTATCATTTGCCTGAGTGTAGAAGTGAAAAGTTTAAATGGTTATTTTTCATTAGTGCGGTTGGGTTTAAAAAATTGTCCTGTAACTCTTTTATTCTGCAGTATCAACAACAGCAATTCCACCAGCAAAATCAATATATCGAGCCACAATACCAGCAGCCACAGTTCCAGCCACCACCACCGCAGCCTCAAATGCAACTGCGTCAGCAGCCGCAAAGGATGAGGAAACCCAATTTTACTCAGGCAGCTAAAGTGCAGATTGCTCAGGAGTTGAAGAACAGCACTAAGACTGCTAGGAACCGCGTCCGACTTGCCGCACAGGTGCTCATGCAGCGGAAACGACAGCTTGAGGAGCTGACGATGGTGAGTTGAAATTGAAAGTCCAGTGCACTCACTTAACAATTATTTTTGTGCAATTTGAATGCTGAATGGTTAGAACTCAAGCACTATGTTATCATCAAAATATAAAAAGGAGGTGGGAGGAAAGCAAGTTCCAAAATTTTAATAATCAAATCAATTATAATTAATTATTAAAAAATGAATTCACTATTAACACGATATTTTAAATATTGTTTTCATTTTACCTCTAAGATTAATGAAAAAATTAAGAAACTTGTTTGGAGGTGGATATTTTATATTATTTGCTTTAACGACCAGTGTTTGAAAACTTAAATTGCGCAAATAGATGAACAATAGAATCAATCATAACTCTGGTTTGTTGTTCATCTCTGCGCAATTTATTATAATTTTAAAATTCCTGTACGTACAATTTAATAGAATAAATTCCCCTCTAACAAAGACTTTTAAAAAAATTAAACGCTAACAGGAGAAATTTGATTATTACACAAGTTTTGATGGATTCACTTAGTTTTGAGCCTACTTTTAGGTAAAATGAGCTTATTTGCTTTACTCCCAATTTGCAGCAATCTGCTGAAGCCGACCATCAGGTTAGCTTGAAACCACGTGGAGTGCGTTTGCAAGGCGCGACACAGCGTGTAACTGGTCTCCGCCGTGGTGGCGGTGTCATGAAGCGTCAAGTGGACGCCCGAACGGCCATCAAGCAAAAGATCGTGCGTGCCTCCGTGAACCGCCAACGTAACCTTCAGCGCGCTCAGGGTCAGCAGATGCAAATGCAGCACCTGCCGCCACCGCCGCAGCCACCACAGCCGATGCCAGCCAGGTCGCTTGCTGCTGCCGCCGTTCGTAGGGCGGCCGCTTACCGCCGTGGAGGCCGTGGCCGTGGAGCTATGCGCGGTGGCCGTGGAGCAATGCGCGGTGGCCCAAGGCTCACCCTGCACGAGAGGTTTAGCAACCAGTCATATTAATTTCTTCTGCCAACGACAGTGGCGCTTGCAAGCAACAAACTTTATATCTTATGATAATAAGGAGTCAGTGTGAACGACTGTACTCACCACATTAATGAATATTGTATTTGATAACTAGTGCATTAAATTTGTGACCACCACTGTGAGCCAGAGCCTTTATTTCTTGGAATGCAAGTTGCCTCCATACATGTTTATTTATTACTGACAAACGCACCTGCTGCCGCCCTTGAAAGTGTACCTGGAGATTTCAATGTCATGCACAGGGCCCGCAATTAACTCTGAACTCGGTACTCAATCGATGATTTTAAACAATGTATAAGGTTCTGGTTCTTCCAGATATATGCAGGAGGATGTGACCAAGAAAATACAAAAAACGTTGCTTGTCTTTTGTACTGGTTTTGATTGCAATTAAAGTGAGGTCCGTTTTCACTAACCCAATATTTTAATTTTGTACATAAACAAAATTTTATGTTCAACCTGCCATTTAGGATTGATCGACATTTAGAAATTAAACGAGATGATTTGAATAAAGTATGATGTGCACCTTACCTAAATGCTTTGTTTCAATATTAAAATAACCAACTTTGGTGATTTAAGCTATTGTGTTGTTCAAACGATAAAAGATATGGAAATTTTCAATTATTAGTTATGCTCAACAAGTTTTGCATTTACAAAAATATCGCAGATAAAAGTCTTAAGTTTGTTATTGTGTTCTCATACTAAAATTATGAAAATTTTTATTGTTTTATATGTTTGTATTATCATGTGGCAACTCGTAAGTGTTTTGTAATTCGGTTGTGCAATATTTGAATATTGCCTCGGCGTATTTAAAAGAAGGCACTGATTTTGATTTGACAACGATTGATTTTGAAACATTGCATTATCTTTGCAAACTTGTGCTGCTTGCCAGACAGCTTACAATCAGTGCAAGCGTACGTAGTGCAAGCAGACGATTTCAATGTCTTGTGATTCGTTGTGAAAAGAAGACCGACGAAGGCAGCACTGTCGCACAGCAGCTGTACAGAACAAAAATGGCGAGCATCCTTCACAGAAGTCTCTCGGTTGTCGAAACTTTATCGCGGAGAGGCGGCGCCAAGGTAAATCCCAGCAAATTTTTGACAGAAAATTCGAAAAGCTGGCATTTAAAACTACTGCCTGTAAAATTTTTGCACCAAAGTATCACTTTTTCATGGTAGAAAAGATCGTAAAACAGCGGGAAAACTAATTCGTTCGCCCTGCAAATGCTACACAATCATACACATAGAGGTCATCTCTTTCAAAAATAGAAGCTTTTTTTAATTGAATGGACCTTTGTCCTTCTCTGTTGAAAGGACAAAGTCCTAAATCAGGGCTTATGTAACGCTGAATTAGTAGCACGTTTGTTTTCACGCCGATTTTATCAGAGAAATCACTTAGATTTCGTCGCGCGGTGCTTGAACTGTTTCAAAGGTCATATTGGCCGACTGCCTAATTGGAACTAATTTAAATGATTGACAAAGCAGTTAGCTGTTTTATGTTGCTCACAATTGAAACATGAAATTGTGCCTATTTAAAGACACGTTAAAGTGCTGCGACTGATTAAAAACACAGTTTTATAAAAAAATTTGTTTTGTGTTTTGTGCACCTTATGTAAAATGTGTTCACATAACATATTTGCGGAAGATTTTAAGTTTATTTCATGTTCTAAAACATATTCCAGCTCCTAGGAGCAGCAAGTCCGACTCTTCATGCTCAACAACAGCGTAATATAAATGTGCACGAACATGTCTCATATTCGCTGCTGCGGGAATCAGGAATTCCTGTGCCAGAGTTTGGACTGGCAAAGTCGTCGAAAGAGGCAGGAGATATCGCGAGAAAGATCAACGCTAAGGATCTGGTTCTGAAGGCTCAGGTTTTAGCAGGCGGCCGAGGAAAAGGCAGTTTTAAGAATGGTCTTAAGGGCGGAGTCCGGCTTGTTTACTCGTTAGTCAATGAAGCCATTTAAATTAAAACCACGTTCAATTGAGTTGCATTACAGGCCAGAAGAAGCTGAGGAAATAGCAGAAAAAATGATCGGCCAGCACTTGGTGACCAAACAGACTGGCGAGAAGGGCAGGATTTGCAACTCTGTAATGGTTGCCGAGAGAAAGTTCCCCCGAAAAGAGTATTATTTCGCCATCATGATGGAGAGAGCATTTGCAGTAAATTAATTTGATAAAAATTAAAACCTACTTTAAAACGTCACCTGCATCAGGGCCCAGTTTTGATCGCCTCCGCCCAGGGTGGTGTGAACATTGAGGAGGTGGCAGCGGAGAACCCTGACGCAATCATCAAGGAGCCCATCGACATAACCAAGGGCATGACAAGGGAACAGGCTGCTGGAGTTGCTGCCCAAGTTGGGCTTGCAGAAAAGAAAGAGGAGACTGCTGAGATTCTTCTCAAAATGTACGATTTATTCTTGAAAAAAGACGCTTCCCTCATTGAAGTCAATCCATACGCTGAAGATGCCAATGGAAAATGTAAAAAAAAAAATATTGTTTTTCAAAGTGCCTGGTTATAATTTATACGTGATTCCAGTCTTTTGCCTTGACGCTAAAATGAGGTTTGACGATAACGCAGAGTTCAGACAAAAGGAAATTTTCGCTCTTAGAGATTGGACCCAAGAAGATGAGAAAGAGGTGGAGGCTGCGCGCTCAAACCTCAACTACATCGCGCTTGATGGTAGGCAAAAAGCTTTTAAAAACCTCCATAATTCTTGTGTTTTCATCCCGAAGTTACTGATAGTAATTGTTAATGTACCTATTATTGTGATTCTTCGCTTACTATCATTCTTACTCGACTTCATAAAATATTGTATAGACCTTAATAATTAAAAATGAAATCACTTCATCAGGTGATATTGGTTGCCTCGTTAACGGAGCTGGTCTTGCCATGGCCACCATGGACATCATCAAACTGCATGGTGGAGAGCCAGCCAACTTCTTGGACGTTGGCGGTGGCGCGACGGCTCAGCAGGTCAAAGAAGCCTTCCAAATCATCACCGCTGACCCCAAGGTTCAATTCATCAACCTTTCCTTAAATGCATTCTGACAAAGCCTGTTCCACAGGTGCATGCCATTCTGGTAAACATTTTTGGCGGTATCATGAGGTGTGACATCATTGCCAAGGGCATTGTGGCGGCCGCAAAAGAGCTGGAACTCAAAATTCCCATCGTTTGCAGATTGCAGGTATTAATTGGCATCAAACGCAACAAATTACTGCTGCCTCACAAGCATGTTTTGTCTCATGATTTAAAATTATGAGTTTGGTAAAAATAGTTAAAAATGCACTTTTATTCAAGTTTAGTATTGATATCTTGTTCAATCTTATCTTTAATTTGTTTTTCTATTAGCTAATACACTAGTGTTCTTATCCTTAAAAAATTTTAAAGGGTCCATTTTCAGCATTAAAAAATTGCACTGTTTAATTGCGCTATAGAATATAAGCAAACAATGATTGTATCTTAACAATATATTTGGCTTTAATGCTGGCCACATCCAGTATTATTTCTGAAGTATTTAATTAATATCCTTTTTCAGTGGCAATTAGCCTCCCAAGAACAAAATGTTTCATTAACTGAGTTTGCGGTTTGAATTGATAACTAGTAGGCAAAACAAATTGTGAATGATGTAATTTTTAGCTCATTTAGATTTTCCAACTCATTTTAATTTCTTGTTGCCTTGAAAATTTTCAGGGCACAAATGTCGATGATGCCAAAGTATTGATCGCCTCATCAGGCTTCAAGATTCTGGCGTGCGATAACTTGGACGAAGCTGCTAGACTCGTTGTTAAACTGTCCAACATCGTGAGGATGGCGCGAGACGCGAAACTCGACGTAAACTTTGAAATCCCAATTTAAAGTATGTATCTTTACTCGCAAACAGAAATAACAAGAGTTGCTACTTTTTGGCGCTGTCTGAAGGGCTCGTGTTGTTAATGTTGCATGTTTGACTACTGTTCCTTTCTGTTGAGTTTTGTCTACACTCACGCCCTCTGGCCATATGTTATTATCATCCATTGGGCTCCACTTCCCCCTTTCCCGAGAGAGCTCACTGAGTGAGAGCTGATTTTGATTTCTGATCAAATGAGAAGAGTTTAGGTAGGTCAGGCATTCTCCTAACTGGTATCTCATAAATCTACATACCAGCTTTTGTTAAATTTGGCCTAAAATTTGACTCTTTCCAAAGACAACATGACACGATTTTTTTGTTTAATCCAGTAGCTCACTTGGTAAATGTAATTAATTCTCCTCATCAAACTTTAATGTGAGTTGAGTAGTATTCAAACGTCCATATTTATAGCTTTGACTTGTGAAACTGGAAGCAGTTTGCTTGTGTTCTCATTTCAATCTCTTGCAAATTTACTTTGCCTTAATTTGCACAGTATAGTGACTTGTTTAATTGAGTAGCCTTACCGCACCACATTGTCTATGAAGACACAAATTGTTAATAAATGTTCACACAAAACACGTCTAAATATTTATAGCACACTGATTAACTATAACCCAAAAATAGTTATCGCTATTTGTGTGTTCATTTGGGTTGAAATTTGTTAAAAAAAAATACGATGATAAAATAAACGAATTTGTTACTTAAAACATGAAACAAAGCTCTCCTTGCAAACTCTCAGACTCTGTAAAAATTGTTCAAGTTTATGAACTCATAGAGATTCTGCATGTCCTCTTCAGGCCTCTGCTTGACCACAATCAGAAAGTTCATCACGAGCATCTAGACTCCTTAACATCAGGGACATGGTTTCTTACAAAATATTCTGAACACTCACATAAAAATCAGATCGCAAATGCTCAAGTCTTTTGGGTACGCTTGACGGCGAAAAAATATTTTTGCTTGGTGTGGTTGTCCCGTAATTGTAGCATGAAACGTCATCCCTCGTGTGTTTCTGTGCTGGGAGTGGTAACTTGAAGGCAAGCATGAAGGATTGGAACAGGTCGTTGAGCTCGATGGTCAAGTCTAGCATCTCGTGCATCTGGGATTGGAACTTTTATATCCCCTATCGACTTTTTACTGCAAATTTCTTACCTGCTCTGAAAACAAGCAGACCTCAATGCTCGTGAGATACTTTTGGTGCAGGTCACGCACGGCCTCGATCGAAGCGATGCTTTTGATTTCCTCGCAAAAGTGGTGCCAATTCACTTGCAGGCGCACTTGCAAGATGCTGTTGAGCACCTGCTGGATCAGCACGTGCATTTCCTTGGCCATCAAATGCATGTGATTCAGCACGCCCCTTTCTCCGCCTAAAATTTTTTGTCCATTTTGCTCAAAATTAAATTTTCTCTGTAGCTGAACCTGTCAGTTGGTGCAGCTTCCTGTAGGTGGTCTTGATGCTCTTGAGGATGTCACACAGCATCCATTCCATCCTTCGCAGCTGGAGGATTTCCCTGAAGCAGAAATAGTACTTTTCCAACACCTCGTTAGTCACCACCTGTTGATTTCACTTAATTTATTTCATTTGTACAAAACATTGTACAAGCATTAAACTTGTTAATTGACACAAAATTCCCAATTTTATTTTATATTTTCTTTGTATTTCATGGAGTATACCAAAGCGACTGGATTGGCCTCTTCCAGTTCGTATGTTATGCTGAAGGAGTCCCAGCCTAGGTTGTGTTCAGGCTGAGGATTTAAATGGATCTTGAACCTTTTCTCCAAATACACATCCTCTTGCTCTGGGCTTGTGGAGTCGTTGATGGCTAATCGTAGCTTCTCCCTCAAAGTGTACTCACTGACGAGTGGAGCAGCAGCACTCAGCATATCACTGGAATTATTTCGTCAGTGATTTCCTTTTCTCTTGAGAGGATGTTAGCATTACAAAGTTTTCATGATTAACTGAGCTGCAAAGCCACTTTGTCGGAGCAAAAAAAAGCCCGTGAGAATGTCCAGATGGACATATAGTTTTCCATGTCTCAGCAAGGCGTCAGCAAGTTTTTGTGAAACCCTTCTCTCCATTTCAATCAGGAAGGTGTGCATTGCGCCATCCGTTTCCCACGCATTCACGCCGTGATCAGCATCTGGAAGAGGAAATATCTAGCGTTGATTTGTTGCATTAATCTATATTTTTAATACCTGTAATCACTTTCTCGATAATTTTGTCCAGCTTGAGATGCAGTTCCTCCAGTGGCTGTTTTTCTTCCAGAATTTTCTTCAGCAATGCATAATTTTGTCCAGCCTTCATGATTCTATTTATTTGTGCTTTAGACAAATTATTAGGACACATCAGAGTTCTGAAAATTAAGATTTTAGACAGGGTTATCAGCTTGATGCAATTTATTTAAAGGTGCATAAAACAGCCAGCCGCGCTGCGCCAGCCGCCGTGACTTTGGCTAAAAATAAAAGTTGCACCAGCCCCACTAGCCGCTGATCAAAATCCGAAAAAATCAAAGTGGATGAGAATAATTGGCTTACGGGCTGTTAAACACTATCGCAAACTTTATCACTTTTAAAAGTTTATATGTCAGCCGCAGGTTAAATGTTCAGCGGCCCCTTTATTTAAATTACTCGGCTAAGACCTCTAATTTTAATACCTCAGCTGGTAGAAATCTGGCTTGAGGATCATGGTCTCAGGTTGCGTATCAGAGATTGCAATAAAAAACTCGTCAAATGGGTCGGTAGGCCTGGCACACAAAAGCCACTCTTTCAGAAGTCTATAAAAGACCTCAGAAACCTTAGATTTTATTAATTATCCAAGCTGATTTTCAGAGTGAGATTTTTCTTATACTCTCAAGAAAATAGGAGAAGCGCTCCTCAACGCGTTCGGATTTCCACTGAATGTGAGCATCAGGTTGTGCAGGGTTGACATCACGTTGCAGCCAAGTTGAAATTTGCACGCTTCAGTGATAGTAACCAGCCAAGATAGATGATTTTTGGCTCCTAGGGTTTTCACCCTGAGCTGCAGCAGGGTTATCTTTTGGCTTGCGAGTAAGCATTCAAGGTGGGCTAGCAGACCAAGGAAACTGGTCAGCTGCTGTCGAAGAGCTGAAGCTAAGGCACTAAAGAACAGGGACTCTCCGTGCAAGCTATGCAGCTCTACAAATGAATTTACTTTTTGGTACAATGTCCCCAAAACCGCCATATGCAGAACTTGCTGTTGCAAAGTTTGGCCTCCATGCTAAAATTTATTTTTCTTAAAACATATCTTTTGAATAAAATCTAAATTTAACCTCTGTGCTCATTTTAAATCTCAGATGGTCTTTGACCTGCTCATTTCTGCCCAAAATGTTGCCACAAATTCCTTGAAATGCGTAAAGCAGCTCTCTTACAGCTTCCTGCTCGCTGTGCGACTTCTGTCGTTCATCTCCTGCTGTAGCATCAAATGAGTTTTCAACTTTATAGCAGTTGTAAATATATCAGCCACAACAGAAATACACGTATTGTTGTTTAAACTATAGGAATGAATACTTTAGTGGCAACCTACTTGCTTGACCCTCGGCACAGGTTTCTAATAAAGTTAGATTTCCAGAAATCTCCATCTCGATTTCAAGGCGGCACTTGTTCAAGTTTTCCAATTTTCTTCGAGTTTGCTAGTTCAGCTACATCATCATGATCAGTCACCGCTGAATTTGGTTGGTTGATAATTTCAGCATTCTGAAATGGAATTGCAGTGCATGAAATTGCAATAGAGCGCTGTTAATAATACCAACAATCTGTTTACGTCGTTCAGTTAACTCAAGATATTCTGGATGGGGACCAAGATAACTGGAAGGCAAAGGTAGCACTAATGCGGCTGGAAAATTTACCTCAGCTTCTTGGAATTTCCTTAAGTAACAAATATTTACCAATTCTCCTATTTCCATCCACGTAAGAACGTGATAAGAATCAGTCCCTGATATTTAAAAAAAACTTGGTCATCCCTATTTACAAATCTGAACAACCAAATGTTTAATTCATTGTTGTTTGTTTGTTGTCAAACTGGTCAGACTGAGGCAAACAAGTGCATTTTTTCCAATGATTTTCTAAACAGTTATAGATGTATATTATGTTATCATAAAATTAATCCTGCAGCTAGGAGAAAAGCACTTTATACGACAGTCACTTGGCGACTAATTCTAACAGAATACAAGGACCTTTAAACAGAATTGATATTCGACTTTAGGATTAACAATTTAAGAGAATTGACTTGAAGAACAATTTACATTAGAAAAGAATTTACCCGATTGAGCCAGGTCCTTCACAATTAAACGCTCGGAACTCTTAAGATGCAACTTTTTGGCTCGTGTGTCCGGCGAAAACTAATTTAAATTCAAAATCTCTCTCTCTCTCTCTCTGTTGCATTAACGAATTTCTAACAATCATTAATAACAATACCCTAGACTAAAAATGAAAAAGGAGTGGGAGCTCGGCTCCGCAACCACTACAGCACTATTCAAAATTGTATTTTAGTTTGCTAAGCAAAATCCACATAGGATATGAACTTTTATGATTAAAACAATTATCTGCTAAGTAACAGTGTAATTTATTCTTGTATTTTTCTAGTTAGAGTATTATTTAATATTTTAGTTTTTCATTTTTGTGCATATTGGAAGAAGTACTCATGGAAGAATGTTAACAGGAAGTTTCATTTACCAATATTTGCAAAATTTGCGCGAAAATATTTTCAAGATAAATAATATCACATTTCCTAGCATCTTAAAAATTTTGAGATTCACTATTTAAATTTAGAATGCCTGTCAGCAAGTTATCCGACACAGCAGAGACTCAAAATCTTGGATCTTCTTCTTTTGACTGCTCTTTGAATTGGTCAAAATTCCGCGCTGACAGTCATGTTTACGTAAGGGGCCATCAGAGAACTCCGTCGGCGATAGCTGAGTGTGTGTGGGGCGCTCAGTCGCTTGTCCAAAGTCTTATAGTACTCGTTGAAGTCGAGGCGCAGACTAAGGAATTGCAGATCTTCGTTTGGATGCGACGCCAAAGCTAGGAGGAATGTCTTCACCTTTTCCTGCAATATAATGATATTTTTAAGACTAAATTATCAATTCTTTTCTGCATTGACCAAGAAGTGATAATTTGTTACAATACGAGAGCGTGTGGTATTAATTTTATTTTAAAAATTTCAATGTGTTAGCATTCCATGCCTATTTGTTTGCTACTGAGAGTAGCCATTTTAAAATCATTTCAAAGTAAATTATCCCACTTAGCCTTTATACCTTATTTAAGTTAAAAGTGGTCAATGTCGAAGATACAAAACAAACTTCTTGGGTGATTTCTCCAATAATGTAAGAAGCATTAAAAACAATGTAAAATTATGTTAAAATTCGAAACAAGCATCTGAAGATGACAACTAAAAGAAAATTTTGCTAAAACTCTCTCTGACAATTACTGGATAGTAATTAAAATGCGATTCCATACCCTGTAGCCATCAGCATTGAGCACCAGAGTCACTTGGATCTTGGTTATGGCATTGCTGAACCTCTTCAGTGCGTACTTCTCCTTCTCTTCATCATCTTTGGTGATCCCATACATGCTGGCCTCTTCCAGTTGCTCATAACGTTTCTCAAGATCCTTTCTCCTTTGAAATTCTGTGTTGATCAACTTGTCAAACTCCGCTTCAAGTTTGCACACATCCAGGATGTAGTTGTAGATGTGGCGGAGGATCAGGGTCAGGTGCTGCGATTCCTTTGAAAAATTTTGCTTTTGTCACCAAACATTAGTCACAGTTAAGAGAGGTTGGATATAACGTCTAGGAAAAAAATGTATTTCAAGAATAGAACAAAACCAACAACCAATTAAAATAAAACTAGAATTCCAGTAAGAAAAAATTTGCATGAGATGAAGAATCTAAGAGAAATTCAAGTAAACACCTACTTCGTCCAGGAAGCAACTTTTCAAAATGTTGTCTAGGAATTTGCTATGCGCTTGAATGATGTCATCTAGAGATGCAGCTTGGTTGATGGCAGCCTGCAGCAAACTCCACTGGCACTCAACACACTCAAAGAGTAAGTAATACTGCATCTGCCTCATAAATTGGTTCATTTCCGAAATCAACACGGACAACTCTCTGATCAATGGTCCAATCTCTACCGTGAAAAATAATTAAAAACACATCACTCTTTACTTGATTCCAACCTACCTGTCATTTTTCTAAGTTCCCTGGCAGATATAGCTTGGCTCCTCCACATGTTGGAAAGGAGCCACTCCATCCTCTTGGCCCTCCAGAGAGCGTTGAATAGACTCAAGTATTTTACCTTCACCTCAGGAGGGAAAATCTGGGAATTGAAGAAAATTTATGATTTGATTTTTTATATAAAAAGACACCAACCATAGCTATAGGACCATCGATGCAATACTGCAGAGAAAAAATGTCCCATCCATATTCTTCATTGTACATGTACAGCAGTTTCACGTCCAAACGGTTCAGGACATCTTCATCCTCATATTGTGCGTTGCTAGATCTGATGGCGGTCTCCAATTTTGGAGTCAAGGTGTGCGTCATTAGGTTGCCAGCCTTTTTGTTCAGCTCCTCTCTGCATTCATGAAATCAAATTGAAATGAAACCTTGAAAATAATCCAATCTGGTTCGCTTCATAATAATAAAAAAACAAGATTACATACTTCTTAAAGTTTTGCCTACATTTTTTTTTAATTTTTGAATGTGTCCGACAGTTGTAAGTCAAGGAAATAATTAAATGGAAAATGAACAAATAAACCTCACATGCAAGAGAGTAAATTAACTTACGCAGCACATTCCATCAGGGACTTGATGAAGTCTCCACTGCCAAGCAGCATGTAGCGTCGCATGGCCTGCAAGTGTAAAGCCAGTTTTCCGTCTTGCATCATCACCACCAGAGCTTCCTTTGAAAAATCCCTGTGCGCTACTTCAATGCAAACTTGCAAAGCGCCATCGACCTCCCAAAGTTTGTCTACAGATAACGTATGTAACAACTAAAGATTTTAGCACTGAATCACAAATTGTTCAATTACCACTGCAGTTTTCAATCGCCTCTTGCAGACCAGGGATTTTAAAATCCTTGGGAACTTTTCCGCAACACTGGGTGAGAAAAGCCACACTCTTGCCAGTTGTGAGAACCATATTCGCTTGAGCTTGAGAAATGAAACTCGGGCGCATTGATTCCCTGCAATAGAATAGCATGCAAAAACAATTAAGATAAAAACTTTTTTTTAGAATATCAACATTGTAACTTAAAATCTGCATGATTTACAAACCTCAAAGAGTATTTGCGATGCCAAAAATTGTTCACAATGGTCTCATTGTCTGCTGAAATGAAGAACTCCATGTGCGGATCATTTAATGTTCCCCTTTCCAGCCACTCAGACAATATTGAGTAAAATGGTGCCGAAGCCTTATTAACAAAGGGTTTGTGAAGATGGGGAGTGAGCAGAAAGGTACGTTTCTTACAGCTGTAAGAAGAGGCGTCAGCCACTCTCGCACTTTTGGATCACCATGCTGGACCAGCATGTGTAGAGTGGAGAGCAAGGCGCCTCCTTTCTTGTCCTTGCACTCATTGGCCACTGTCGCCAACCACTTCAAATGGCACTTTGGCTGATGTGTGATTATGCGGATTTGGAGTAGGGTCATTGGACTCTCTCGACTTGATTGTCTCAACTAAAATTTTAGTTCAACAATCATAATTTAATTATTAATTGATTTTTCATTTAAAAAAAAACAATCTCATAATTTAGCTTAACATAATCTCCAGTAATGCTTTCAATGATTTGATGTCTTATCTTAATAACAATATTCCTCCAAGTTGAAGATTGACAGAAATTTAATAACCTGAGCCTCCAAATTAGTGATGAGTCGGTTAAACTCATGCAGTTGATCTCGAATGGCACTAACAAGAGCAGTCAGGCAATATGGCGCGCCAATGTGTGGCACAGAATCAATGATCTTCCTAATTTTAAAATTCAAGGTGCCAATTTCAGCCAGGTGAGATGCATGCTGTCGTAGTGAACCTTTAAGCTGGAATATTGATACAAATTTAACGATGCAAATTTAATTCGTTGAACTGACAAACCTTTTGGGAAATTCTGAACGTTCCATCACCACAATCGTCTATGAAAACGCTGCCACCAATGCCATTGAAAGCGAAAATTACTTCTCTTATCAAATCGTGCTGAGAATCTGTGGAGGATTACATTTTAATTAAATTATGAAATGTAAGGTTCTATAACTAGCAGCCTTACATCCACTTTCTAAGTTTCTGCAAACTGCAGATCTTGAGCTGACGTTGGAAGATATAGACTCAGCTAAGCTCTCTCGTCTTGAGATGTGGGAATGGTTTATTTCTGAATGAAGAGAAACGATCGAATTAAACCACAAACAAAACTTTTGCACTAGTTACCAATGTGCCTGAGAGGCGAAAATCCTTGCTGGAATCCTGGGCTTTTTTCGCTATCACCACCTGGAGTGTGCCTCAAAAATGCAAAATCTCCAGAGCCTAGTTGCTTGACATCAGTTTCCGACTCAGACCTTGTCCTCTCAGCATTGATTTTCTTTTGAACGCCATTTACCCTGAAGTAGGACATCATGGCAAAGAATCTGAGAAGCTCATCTTTTTTCTCGACAATGCTCTGTAATTTGCAGGATCATCAAAAGAAATAAAGTTATGTATTTCTAAGTAATAAATTCTACTAATACTGTACATTGCCAGTTTACTCAATACAATCTACTACATAACTTTTCATTCTGTTCAATTTATGCAGACTTTAAGCATCTAAAAACTAAAACTTGTGCATCAATTTGTTTCATACCGTTTCGTACAGTCTCCGTTTGAGTTCAGCAAATCGGAGCAAGTCATCCTGCCGGTTTTCCTTTACCAAATGTTGCTCTATGGAATAATCAAAGTCACCACTGCCACCGTCGTGCTGAGGAGCGTTGGCCAACTCTTGGCTTACGTACGCGTACCACCTCGCGTAACTCCCTGAAATCGTTGTTATACCGCTTATTAAGGCTTTGTTTTTAAGTTAAGGAAAAAGTAAACAAAGATGAGAGAACCAGCAACAAACCTGGCTGTTTCGCAGTTCCTGCCTTGCAAAGCTTTTGCAGACTTTCATCCGATATCTTTTTGGAGCTGGCCATCGCGAGCTGGGGCAATTCGACTTCTTGAACTTGAATTTTTTTTCTTACGGAATTTACGGAATTTATCTAACGTTACGGCAACCTGCACCAGTGCTAGAAGAGGGTGCTTCCCGCCATATTCATTGCATCTGATCTTTGATTTCACTCACATGACGGGAGGTACGGACTGAGGCAGGACTGAGGTGGGGAGTGGGAGTAGTGGCGTAGGCTTGCGTGATTTTAAATATAAAAAGCGCCAAATTAATAAACGTATTGAATTTTAGAGGATTGACTCAATTTAATTCAAAATAATTTTTATTCCAATAATCCGAAATATGTACAGGTGCGATTTTGGAATACTATTTTTTTTTCTGATCTCTAAATCCAAATCATCGCGCGGGACCATAAAATGAGCTTGAATCATGCAATTTTATGCAGTTTGAACCATAATTGGAATCGTCTTGAAAATATGTATTGACTTGAAATAATGGGAAAAAGGAAAAAATAAATAAACTAAATTGTATAAAATTTTGAGCCGTATAATTTGAAAAAATCGACTAAAACCAAAATTATTGTCTAAATTTATCTCAAACCCCGTATTTAGACCAGCCCGTTGGCTCGCATTGTTAAAGGCACACTCGCAGGAGTGTCAAAGCAATCGGAGGTATTTGAGCAGTTCGGAGATCTAATACTGGCTACACAATGCCAGAGATGGCAAAAAGTGGTTATTTAGGTCCCTGTGCGGCCTGGTGTGCCCATGTAATCCGTTCGCGGTGTTATTGGGACCCGGGTTTCAGCATTCGTGCCAGTGCAATGCGCGCCCTTCCCGGTCCGAGAGGACAGGGATAAAAAGAGCATATATATATATATATATATATATATATATATATATATATATATATATATATATATATATATATATATATATATATATATATATATATATATATATATATATATATATTATAGTCGACTGTTTTCCTGAAAATAACCCTCTAAAATTCACGACCCTACACATTATGTAATGCAAAAGATAAAGAAGAGATATATTTTATAGTATAGTATTATCGTATAATTTCATATATGAACCAGTATAGATAGCCAAATTCCTGGCGAAAATTTAAACAATAGCAAACCAATGAAAGAGTCAAATACTACTTACAAAATGCTTAAAGGGAAAATTAACATATTTTAACATGTGACTTCTTCATAACTTATAAAATAGGTAAAATAGTGTAAATTTTTTATATTCAATGATTTTGCTAAATTTTCCAAATAAATATTATATATTTTATTAATCTTGTTTAAAAATTTCAATTCCGTATGCATTTCCGCCATTGAATTTGATAGTGTCCAGGAATATCAGCGGATTATTTTTGCGATTCCTATACTGTGATGAAACAAAAGGTGCAAGATAATGCGTGCGCCGCAGCTTTGCGACCAATTGCGACGCTCAATTGTTTTGACATGATGTGTATCGTTTTGATTTTGCGATGTGAATGTGGGCGTAACTCTCATACTCCTCTCCCATTATTCCTCGTTCCCGTCTTGACTGTCAGCCGGTGCCGGTGCCACGACGCCTCCTTGTTTCATCAACTCTTCCAACGTTTTGAATTATTTTTCCGCATGAAGATAAATAATTAATCAGTATGAATCACATAAAGGCTCTAACTTTATTTTAACATTTAATTATGCTTTCCGTGCAGATAAAAAATGACAACGAAAGCAGCACCGCAGACCAAAACCGGAGGCTTTCGGATGTCTACGGATAAACAAGAGACTCTGCTCAAGCTCTCCATCCTTTCTCTTGCCGCTATCCTATGTGAGAACATTAAAAATTATTGCCAAAATACGGAAGAAAATATAAATGAATTAATCTTGATTTCCAGCCTTCGCCACCAGACTCTTTTCAGTCCTTCGATTTGAAAGCGTCATTCACGAGTTTGATCCTTACTTCAACTTTCGCACTACCAAGTTTCTGGCCGAAGAAGGATTTTACAAGTTCCATAACTGGTTCGACGATCGAGCATGGTATCCACTTGGCCGTATCATTGGAGGTAATCAACACCGTTGCTGTTTTTGCAGTAACAAGGAGTACATAATAATGCAATGAATATTAATCAGGCACCATCTACCCTGGGCTGATGGTAACGTCTGCTGCCCTGTATCACTTGATGTGGATGATCAACATCACCATTGACATCAGAAACGTGTGCGTCTTTCTGGCACCTTTCTTTTCGTCACTCACCACAATTGTCACTTACCTGCTGACAAAAGAGCTCAAAGTAAGTAAATTTCAATAAAGTTAAGTTTGTATTCCTATTTACACACATTTTGTGTGTTAAGAGATGAATTATTTATATTTTTAGGGGACCATTAAAAGCTAAACCACAAATTTCTTATTTTGGAGGTCATAATTATGTGATGAATTTCAATTTTTGGACTTTTTGTTCCTTTGCAGGATTCAGCGGCTGGATTGGTGGCTGCTGCTATGATTGCCATTGTGCCTGGCTACATCTCGCGTTCTGTTGCTGGATCCTATGACAATGAAGGCATTGCCATCTTCTGCATGCTACTCACCTACTACATGTGGATCAAAGCTGTCAAGACTGGCAAGATTTTCTGGTCTGCCTTGGCCGCGCTCGCCTACTTCTACATGGTGATTTTTTTTAATTTTCCCTTTTATTATTGCATTAAAAGCTACGTAACCAACTGGTCATTACTACTAATTTTTACCAAGTTTTTCGCTCTTCACATTCACTCGCTGAGAATCACTAGTTAAACTGTAAATGACAGCTGAAAACAATTTTTATGACAAAACCAGTCTTATTATAGTTCATGTTACTGACTCATGATAAAGAGACTACAATTTTACTATTAATCTATTGCATAATATAATCAAATTTATTCATTATCACTCTTGTTAATACACTATAAAGTAGATTGTATGAAGAAAATATTAGTAAAAGGCACACACAACCAGTAAAATACTGGAAAAGCGATCAATCTCAAGAGAATTCTCATCTCTCACTACACTGAGCCAACAGTAATGGAAATATTATACAGGTTTCATCATGGGGTGGTTATGTGTTCCTCATCAACCTGATTCCTATGCACGTGTTCACCCTGATGGTGACTGGCCGGTTTGGCGCTCGAGTCTACGTCGCATACTGCACCCTCTACTGTCTGGGCACGATTTTGGCCATGCAGATTTCATTTGTCGGATTTCAGCCAGTGCAGAGCTCAGAACACATGCTGGTAAGTCGCGAGTTTGAAATTTGTATGGTGGAAACTAACGATTTTTCCAGGCTCTGGGAGTGTTTGGTTTGTGTCAGCTGCACTGCTTTGTTGACTACCTCAGGGGCCACTTGTCCGCCTCCGACTTCCAGGTGCTCTTCAAGGCCACCATTGTTGCCACTGGCACCATCCTTGCCGTTGTGACTGGAATTTTGACTATCACAGGTATAAAACTGGGGATTTTTCTTTTCCTGACATACAGCTATTCACAGTTTGAAAAAATGTAATATTTATAGCATCTTTTATTTTTTAGGAAAAGTGTCTCCATGGACCGGTCGTTTCTACTCTCTCCTTGACCCTTCCTATGCCAAGAATCACATTCCAATCATTGCTTCTGTATCTGAACATCAACCTACCTCATGGAGCTCCTTTTACTTTGATCTGCAGTTGCTTGTATTCCTATTCCCCGCAGGACTCTACTTCTGCTTCCGCCAGCTCACCGATGCCAACATTTTTCTTATCCTCTATGGCGTGACCTCCATCTACTTTGCGGTAAATCGTATTTCCATCACTAAACATGTTAACATTTAATTTAACGTTAATTTATTGCTGGTGAAAATCTGCTTTTTGATGCAAATGTGCTCATTGCATACTAAAAATACAAAATTTAATTTAATTTGCAATGACAACTTAAATTTTTTCCATAAATATCACAATGTTATCGTTTATTATTTGAAGCGGATTTTTTATTGTAGCATTTCTTCAAATTTTGGGTGCTCGTAATTTATCCTATAACTATTACTAAGAAAATGCAATAGTTTGATGAGTGTGGATTTTTCAGGGAGTTATGGTTCGTCTGATGCTTGTTCTGGCGCCGGTTATGTGCATTCTGGGAGGAATCGCGATGTCTGGCATGCTGAATAGGTACATGAAGGACGTGGACGCAAGCCCAGTCATCCTGGGCATGCCCGCAGGCAACCTGGCCCAAGGCAAGCAGGGCGACAAGCGCTCCAAGCACAAGCAGGAGTCTAATTTTGTCATGAAGAGCGAGGTTTGTGTTTATAGTCATCAAGTTGCCATCAGAGATATCATATTTCAATTCCAGATCGCTACCCTGTTTGTGGCCATCATGTGTTTCTTCTTGATTTCCTACACAATGCACTGCACCTGGGTTACATCAGAAGCTTACAGTTCCCCTTCTATTGTGCTGTCTGCTCGCTCTCACGACAACTCACGGATTATCTTTGACGACTTCAGGGAGGCTTATTACTGGCTGAGGATGAACACCCCAGAGGTAATGTTATTGGAAGCAGAATTAATCTTCAATAAATCACGAAGAAAGCTATTTTTGAACACGGCACAAGAATTTAGCTCTTGAAATTTCTCATTGACAACCCTCATTGTGGTTATAGGATGCCCGCGTGATGTCTTGGTGGGATTATGGTTACCAAATCACAGCAATGGCAAATCGAACGATTTTGGTAGACAACAACACTTGGAACAACACGCACATTTCGCGAGTGGGCCAAGCAATGGCGTCATCAGAGGACAAGGCCTACACCATCATGAGGGAACTGGACGTCAACTATGTCCTCGTCATCTTCGGTGGACTCACTGGTTATTCTTCTGATGGTTCGGATTCACGCAAAACTTTGACCCCAACAGAAATAATTTTCCTTCTTTTAGACATCAACAAATTCCTCTGGATGGTGCGAATCGGAGGCAGCACAGACCGAGGCGCGCACATCAAGGAATGGGACTACTACACGCCTCAAGGAGAGTTCCGTGTTGACAAGGAGGGCTCACCAACCCTACTCAACTGCCTCATGTACAAGATGTGCTATTACAGATTTGGCCAGGTCTACACTGAAGGAGGTGAGTTCTTTATGCAATTTTTCCACTTCCATTACCATTATGCGCTTACTACAATATTTTTTTTGACATTATTTGTTATACAAAATCTTGCTTTAAAACTCTATAATGAATATAAAATTTTAAAACAGGTCGGCCCCCTGGTTATGATCGAGTGCGTGGTGCTGAAATTGGAAACAAGGACTTCGAGTTGGACGTTCTTGAGGAGGCGTACACTTCTGAGCATTGGCTGGTTAGGATCTACAAAGTGAAGGATTTACCAAACCGTGGTCTCTAAATGAATCTTCAACAAAAACATTTTTACTGTAGAGATCTGGATTTGCAGTATCTCAAAGTGTCTATGAATTTTTTCAGTGGGCGAAAATGTTGTGGTTTTGCGTGTATTTTTTACAATTTCTACTTGATTACATAAGATCTGTTGTTAAGTTTCTAAAATCTGGAAACTATTATCTTTTTAGTGGGATAAAAATTCAAGCAACAATATTCTTCTGCCACCCGGGAATCAATCTCTATGCATGAATGGTCAATGTTGTAAATTTTTATATATTTTGTGCGCCAAGTTGTTTTGTGAGCACAATTAACGATTGCTGAGAAATTGAATAATAAAGATCAATTATAAATTCAACGTTTTAATTAAACATATCAAAACTGCAACTAAATAACCAATCAAAACAATGAAGAAGTTTCATAATTCTGGAGTCTAACCACTCTTGAAGGTTGAGTTGGCTCTCGGCAGAGAGGACACTCACTTTTGCTGTTCAGCCACTCAAGAATGCACTCCCAGCAGAAAAGGTGGCCGCAGGGTGTACAACTGGT
The DNA here is from genome assembly GCF_949628265.1 of Cloeon dipterum. Classification (NCBI taxonomy): domain Eukaryota; kingdom Metazoa; phylum Arthropoda; class Insecta; order Ephemeroptera; family Baetidae; genus Cloeon; species Cloeon dipterum. The sequence goes on from NC_088787.1 coordinate 27,889,778, forward strand.
ATCAGTCATCTCCTCTAAACAAAGGGAACACTTTTTTGATGGGTCGCTGGTGCTGACCGACTGTCGGTGTTGAACAAATTCACTCTGGGATCGAACGAAATGACCATTCTGAACGCTGTGCAAAAAACTGATGATCAGGTAAAGGGAAGATGCCACTCCGATCCAGTGGAATGCTTTTCTTGAGTCATTGCTTCGCATCCAAGGTCGCACTAGAGCCTTTAAAATCAAAAGGGTATTAAAATGTTCCTACGTGATAAGGTAAAGTTTAAGGACGTACATAGGTGATTCCTGTGCTTCTTTTACTGAAACTGTAGTACGTTCCAAACAGGTAGAAAAAGGTTTTATGAAGCTGCTGCAGAAACGGCATTAAAGCCTTAAACGCAGTCAAGTAGTTTTTAAACTTCTCCTTTTCCAGCGGATTAATTTGTCGAGAGTCTATCACTCTTTTCTCCATTTGATGCAAGGCTACTATTGTGCTCCAAGGTCCGAAGCTTTCAATTAGAACTGACACGATATGTTGCTAAAAATTTGAAGGTTTTATGTAAATTTAAGAGTTACAGTTGTCGATTTAAATGGCTACAGAAAAAAATCTTAAATTAAAAAGTGGATTGTAAAAGTTATCGCGAAGTGCACGGAAAGGGTAGACTCACCAATTTGGTTGGCAAATTTCTTCCTGATCGATCAAGTTGTACAATGCCTGTGTACTCCTCACCCAAGGTTTGAAAACTTTTGAGGGTTGTAAAATACTTGTACAATAGCTTCGAAAATCCCTCAAATATTATTTTATTCCTAGCTACCCATAGTCGAAGACCTGAAAGATAATTATTTTTAGCAAAATTCGTAATTAATATATATTTTTATTTTCTTTATCATAGCAACCATTATGTACCTGTGACTTCGCCAGATATTAGTGAAATTTCTTCTTGCAACTCCTGACAAAACTCTTCATCTTTTTGAGCGGACCGCAAAATTTCTGCTCTGCCAGCTCTGGTTAGACTTGTCATTGTTCAATGATGAGTTATTATTCTGATTTTGTTTTTGATTTATATTTAAACATAAATGTTGGAAAATTACAGGAAAGAAGAGCAAAATCTGTGTGAAAATTATTTATATTAAAAAACCAGATAAAAAGGCGGCTAGTAGGCGTGTGTAGTGTTGCTGCTCGCAGACGCAGTCGCCAGCTGTCATAGATGTAAATGTAAACAAAACAAAAACATATGGGTGTCTCGCGGGAAGCGGGAACTCGTTTCTATTATTGCCTTTCGCCTCTAGGGTCCGGGGCTGCTTTGTATTCTTGACCGTGCTCCTTGCATTTGCTGCCCTATGATCTTGATTTTTTAAGATTGATGTATTCTTTTTTATAATCGGTATTTATTTTGTTTTGTACATGAATCAGTAATTCAGCAAATTAGCACATTCTTTTTTAAAACAAAATTCGAGTGGAGCATAAAAGTATCTTTTGTCTCCGTCGTTGTGTCATTGCTCAAAACTAACACATTCGGTGAGTATTAAAAAAAATCATAGATTCATCATGTACGGACCTGAGTAGGTCCCTTCTAGGGACGCTCCTGTTAGAATTGAGTTCTTGCTGTTTAACTATTACATAATTATCTAATAATAGTACCTTTGATTTTTTCCAATTTCAGTCGAGAATGTCATCTAAACTTCCAAAATTAGTTAAAAGGTGCGATGGAAAAATTCCTGGGTCTGGCACACAGAGCAACCATCAGAAATTGGCCCATGTCACTGCTGAACAATTGCTAGAGAAAAGGGTTGAGGCTGAGTTTGCTTGCAAAAATTTGGAGGACAATATCAAGATTGCTGAGCAGAAAATAAAAACCTTGTGTATGAATGTTAAATTGTTCAATACCTTTGAATGTTGATTAAATTTGACTGTGTGTGTCTATTACAGTTGAAATGAAAGCGCTGGAAGATGCAGCTTTTGAAGAAAGTTATATCAAGAGGGCGATGCTGATGGCCAGATCATCTCTGAGCAACAATCAGTCCGTAACTTGCAGGGACGTGGAGGAGAGAGCAAAAACAATCACTACAAATCTATCTAGCAATGTGGTAGAGGAAGTCTCATCTCGTGCGCAATCATTCATATTCAATCCAAGCGCTAAGAAGTTGGAGAGCTCTATGAAAGTACGAAAAGGACATTTTTTTTTCAAAATTGGAATCCTCATCTATATTTCAGAGCTCGCTGAAGTGGTGTTTAGAGTCGGATGGTGAATTGATGGCTCCGAAAGTGATTTTGGATTTGGTAACAAAGTATTCCTGCAAGGAAAGACTGAATCACATCGTGGATATTCAAAACGAAGTGAAACACGAGGTTTCCAAGTTTGTTGAGTCAATTAACGTTGAAGAGGACGCACTGAAGTTGAGGTATGGCATTGATATTAAAATAAATCGTTGTTAAATCCATTTTAATATAATTAGCAAAGCGCTAGAAAAACTGGAGATAGGTTCGGTAGCTCTTACACCGCTGGAGCAGCATATCAAGGAATTCACTTTGCAAAACGCCCAGATGGTGTTGGTTGAGCAGGACTTGATCAATGAGAACAAAAGATTGGAAAGAGAGCTGCAAGAACTGCTTCAAAACAATCCAGACATGACTTCTAACGTCCAGCAACTGATGGCGGCTGAACAGTCTGCAGTTTTGCACTCTCACTTGGAATCTCTCAACGAAGGCAACCCAAATTTTCAAAAGAACGAATCAGAAAAGGCGCGAATGTTGAAGAAGATTTCTGTCTTGCTCAAAGAATTGGTAAGGAGTGCTAAAATAATAATGCCTGGTTCCATCATACTTTTTGTTTATTTTAACCTAGGAGGAACTAAGGTTTTGTGTTATGAAAGATTTGAGCAGCATGGAGAGCATCTTGACACACCAACAAAAACTAGTTGATGATATGCTAGAAATTGGCAAATCAAGTGAAGATTTTGGGGAAATGCTAGAAATTGAAAAGTGTGTTCAGGCGCTGATCAGTAACATTTACTCAATGTCATTGAAACCTACAACCGTTAAGTACGCACTTCTTGAGCTAAATTACAACTTTTTGAGAAATATTTATCATGTCTAGTGTAAATTTGGCTGCACCGCAAGAGATCATTGAGTCGTCTGACATGAAAGCACTGTTACGGCAGCTCCAACTACTCCAGACACACGAAGTTGAAAATCTACAAAAGCAGACTGAAGCCTTGGAACAGTTTAAAGGTTGGTCTTATAATAATATAATATATATAAATACTAAAATCTCTAAGTTTATCCATTGATCACTCACAAATGCAGGAGAAATGAGCAAACTGAATGAGACACTGCAAAAAGACGCAGCGCTTGTGCTAAAATCTGTCTGTGAAGCTCAGAACTTGTACCTGGATCGTGCCAGCGCCTCAAAAGATTTTGTAGAAAAACTGGACAGCTGGTATGTCTTTAGTTTTATGGTAATGCACAATGAGATCTGAGTGAGCTTAATTTAGCAAGGAGAATTTCGTGGAGAAGAAACTAGCAATCGATTCAGCCAGGATTGGAAGTGACTTATCGCTTCAAGAGTGGATTGATCATTTCACTGAGAGCTTCCCTGAAATAAACTGCATCTCTGAATGATTTGTGATTGTACAACAATGATTTTACAAAATATCGCCTAATTCTAGCTCATGCGCCTACATAACCAGTCTAGCCTATCTTGAAACATGATCATTATTTAGAAAGATTGCATTTTGATTGGCACATTTCTCAAAATTGTTAAGTAGAAAATACATAATATATTATAGTTCAAAAATGAAAGGTAACTTAGTTAAAATAAAAATTTATTATTAAAAAAATCAAATGCAGACATTTCATTTCAAGTAGCCTTGGAAAACTTGCAAAAGATCTCTGCTCAAGGTACACAACTGCCTCTTTTCTTCTGAAGGTTAATATTATCCTTCAAATCCTAGCAAAATCCGAGACAAATGGAGTTGGATAACGACAAAAATGACAGCATCAGGGCGTCAAAATTTGCATTATTCTGGTAGTTCCCATTATTAAACCCTATACAGTTAAAATCCTTGCCTGCAAGGTACTCATCTTTGACGCAATTTACATAATTATGCAAACAATTCAGACGCATTATTCATACTGTGCTGTCAATTCTCTCAGTAATTTTGATTACTTGAAATAAATCCAAACCTAGATAGATATATATCAGAGAATGAAAATCAATTCACTGGCCATGTTTCTCAACTCGCATGATTTTAGGGTGTTTTAACTCGACTTTTAAATGCTTACATCAATATAATTTATCATTAATATGCCAAGATGACAGGTTGTTCATTAAATACTATCACGCAAGCAGGCGAGGGATTTGTGCAAGAAGTATATTATAACTTCCATTTAAAAATTTGGTGCGTGGTCTTGCTGGTGCTGACATGAAACTAATAACAACCTCTACCCTCTTAACCAATTCAGAACTAATTCGCGTTTTTGGTCTTCAACCTCCAGCTTACACAAGGGTAAGTTGAAATGTTGCTAATGTTTTGGAAAGAGATTAGAGACCTTTATCCAATTTTTAGATTTCAAAGATTTAATCTGTCTTTACCTTTTTAGATGCCATTCAAATGGTTCCATCAATGTGGTTAACGCTGTGTATCCGACAGATTTAACCAGTGGGCATTTAGCTCCATTGCTGTCAGGTATACTTTCCAAGATGAAAAGTTTTAAACTTCAAACTCTTCATTATAGCACTCGGCGAATTGCATTAACTGCTCCAAAGATTCGTTGTAGTCATCGCGTTCAAGTCCAGCTTCAGCCAGTTGGGGCAAGTTGCGCCAGTGCGTGTGGGCCGCCTGGCCTTGCAGACTTTCAAGCATGGCACCCATGCTGCGACTTGAGTGCAGCCCAGCCAGCATAGGTACTGTGCGCACACCAGATGTATTCGGCTGGTCGTCAGGTAGCAAAGAGCCACTCGGGCTGACTCTTGGTGAGAAAATGTTGGGGAAAGGCGCACCGACTTGGCAGGGCAGAGCTGCCGCAAACACATGACTCTTGGTCTCAGGCGAGGTGCACTGCAGGAAGTAGCGCAGCATCTCATCCACTCGGGTAGCAGTGAAGGCGGGGTTGCTACTGTTATTTGGTGCATTGGGGCCCTTCAGCTTGGTTACTGGCACTCCTCTTATGCTGACCGACTGGACCCACACGCGATCATTCTCTTGATCACAACAGGCTGACATTCCCTGAAAGAGTAAAAGATTTTAGATGTGCAGTTCCAGGCAAAAAGAAAAACGATGATCGATTGGACGTTATTTAAGGCGTTTAAAATTTTTAAGTGATACTTTTATTTGCTCAAAGTGCTTGTTAGGGGATGGTGAAATACCAGGTTGAATTTACTCTTGGAACATACTGATGTTCACTCCTGAGGTCAGATACGACCATCAGAACAGGTAAGAAATCAAACCCTGGCGTCAGAGGGACCCTCATATAAACATATCATTCATTGTTCATGTGTATCCACTTGAACAACCCCTAACGGACTATTGTATTGCTTCGATTTGCAAATGGCCAGGTCAAGAGTTTACAGAAAGTGTTCAATTGAACTCTTTTGAAGTCAACAGGTTGCTCAGGAAACACCATGATGTGCCCAAAATATCGTCATAAATTTTACGCATAATCAGATCTTGGTACTACGTACCTGCAGCAAAGGCCCCTCCCACTCCTCCAGGGTGCTTAGCAAGTTTCCTTCCAGGGGGAACGGGAGGTTTAGACTGGCGGCCACCGCCTTCCTGCCGCTCAACACAAGGTTGTTCTCGAGGTCAGCCATGCCCTGGCCATTGCGCAGACGATAAGGCAGTGTGCAGCCATCCAGGGTGGCTGCGATCAGGCTGCTCGTGTGGTAAGGCAGGTGGGCGCGGTACTCCACGTTGGCCAGCAACCGTGGCACTGCGTCCTGCTGCCAGAAGCCACGGCTCGTGCTCATCGGCGCCATCATGCTGCTGTGCGTGGCTAGTGTCTGCAGACACAAGGCCACGTTGGCGATCCGCAGTGTTTCTTTGCACGCCAGTCGCTCTGCATAGCTTCCATGGCCCACCGGAATGCAGAAAATACTCTTGTTGCTGTATTCGTCAGCCAGGAACTGCGTAGCGCTACATGCTAACCCCCCAAACGCGTTTATGGCGTCAGCAATCACCTGCGAGCAAATGTTAAATAATACCAGCTGAATATTTGAAACAATAAAAAAGGCGCAGTAGTCAAATTGCACCTCACATTAAATCTATTTTATTTTAGTATATTTTACAAAAATATAAAAATGGTTGGAATGTCAAAGAATAAAAAATATCAAATTAAAGGTTTAAATTTAATGGTTAAAATTCTGGAGAACGATATTTTACCTGGAAGCCTTGTAGATTGTCACACTCCTCAGCGTATCTACGTATACTGTCCACAAAATTGTCTTCAAAAAAATCTGTCTTCCAGAGAGCGGTACCTTGGGGGAAAGCGTCAAATGCTGAGGTTTCGCTACCCCTTTCATATTCCTTGATGATGTTAATTGATCGAGGATGGTAACGAGTGCGATGGAAATCGGACCACACGTCCACGTATTCGTCCAGCTTGTATTGTTTGTCCACAGGTAGTGGTTGTCCTACACAAATTTTGAGTAAGGAATGACTGGTGCAGCAAATTAAAATCAGTGCTTGTACCCGTTTTTTCTTCATTTGCTAGATCTGCTAAGAATTCATTGTTCTTGAACTTCTCTTTTCGCTGCACATCGACTTGGTTGACCCAAACAGGTTCAGGCTGCTCCTCGTGGTCTGCTTCATATAAGCCACCGTGCTCGGGCAATGAACCTAAACTACCCTTCAGGTCCACCAAAAGAAGACGTGGGGTGAAGGTGGTTTGGCCCAGACGAGTTTCCCCTTCTCGAAATAAGATGTCATGGTTGATCTCTGATGGGGATGTCGAAGAGTAATCAAACCCTGATTCCTGGAATATTTAGACGCAGGGTTATCATTTCTCCATTTCGTCCTGGTGTCGGTAAAATTGCGCATCGCTCATCAACCACTCAAATTTTAATTGTTGAAATTATTGTTTCCCTTTCAAGGAAAATTGAGTTTGGTTGCTGTAGAGCTATGCGAAATTTTACCGGCACCAAGACAATTTATCTACAAAGCTCGCATAATACATATTAATAAGTATTATGTAGAATTTCTTCATAAATAATACAAAATAAATTTCCTGGGTTAAACAAAATATCTCGCCAGTTCTTATGAAATCCTATAATAAATGGCGAAAACTGAAAGTCGCGGTGAAAAGTGTAATTTTTCGAATTTTTCCAGAATAATTTACTTTAACAACGGCTGTATGTAGAGGAAAAAGAGGCGAAGTGCCAAAGTAGTCATATCAATTCTTACCTGAATATTCCACCAGTGAGTGCCAACAAAGTTGGAAAAATGACCAAACTGCAGAGAGATCACCTCTTTGCTTGCTGCCATAGTTAAACCTCTTAATTTGTCTCTATCTCAAAATATATATGACTGACTAGTGACTATTTGAGTATTTTGTATGCACATTAGAGCAGACAGAACCAGGCCATTAACTTTAAGAGTGAGCCAGCTGAGTTCGAGTCAGTGACTCAGTTAACGTCAATGTCACTGTCGCCAGTAAAGAAGAGCCAAAAGACGAGACAGGTGGGACGTGAGGCTGTGGAGCTGGGCTGGGCCAGGGCTGGGCAGTGCTGCTCAGTGTTGCCAACGCAAATTAAATAATTCAGAATTATTTGGTGTTCTCATGGTTCGCAAGAATCCACCTTTCGCTCAATAAACGTGGACTCATGAAAGTTTTATGAGGAGCCTTAATTTGTGTCTATTAGCATCCAAGTTATATTGCTTTGTTTTTACTGGTATTTAAAATTTCGAGCTTCGTTTGCGAGCAAAACGTTTAAAGCCACTCATTTCCTGCTTCGCTCGGTTTTGGTAAAGAATTCGGACATATTCGCTTTTTCTTGCTCGGAAATTCGTGTAATTATATATATATATATATATATATATATATATATATATATATATATATATATATAATTATTGAAAATTAATGTGCTTGCTTTTTTGCTTCAAAGCAAACCAGGCTTGAATTAGCTGTTCAATAATATTTAAAAAGGTGTTAAAACGTATAATACTATAATATACGAGCATGAGGATTTTCCTTGCTTTATATAAGCTAAAAACAAGCACGCTATAATATTGCAAAAGTCGCTCAACAATTTATGGAATTTATGAAAAAAATCCAAAATAAACCCTTTTGTTGGGGATACTACTGGCAATAGGCGCTGCCACGTAATAATTATTTTTATGTGTCAGCGGCGATTGAACGTTATAACCTTCTGAGTCTTCTGACATAGGGTTCAATTTTAATCCTTGAATTGATTATTTTTAATGAAACGTAAAATTTTAGTGTTACAAAAATCGCTCAGCAAAAAATTCATGAATTAAAATTGAACCCATCGTCGGAGGTTTTACGATTAATCGCCGCTACCTAACATTAGCTATAATTATACATATTGTTAAACCTCTTAATTTGTCTTTATAGATCTCAAACAATAATATGACTGACTATAGTGACTATTTGAGTATTTTGTATAATACAGTACATTAAAGACGGGAACAGGACAGTAACTAGAAGCGAAGGGAGCACAGAAATTTTTGGGATGGAGAAATCAATTAACTATATAGTTTTCGAGAGGTTTTTAAAATCAGCATTTTCTGTTTCGCGGTGAATAATTAATATAGTAGAGAAATTGAAAATCGCATTATCGGATTTATGACGCAGAAAAAATGTAACATTTATATTTTAAATTTTTTTCAATTTTAAAAATTTGTTCATCGATTTTTCTGATTTTTTAAATCGGAGGAAAGACGATATATCATAATATTCTCTCCTAGAAATATGTATACCCTTGTTCATTTTCACTCCTTTTTGTTTAAAACGTACGATGCTCAATCATTTTTAATATTATGCTTTTTTCGCTTTGGTGTAAAATTAAAATGACCTTACATAACATGTTATTTTAAGCTTGAAACTGGCTAAAAATTTCAAAATTGATTAATTTTCTAGGTTTGTATTTTTTTCTAACAATAATAAGTGAAATTTGGTCTAATCTGGGTCAGTTGAAGAAAAACCAATCTTTATCACTCTCTAATCGTGCGTTTAGTTTAAATCCATCAAAAACACAAAAGAAATTTTTCCATCGAAGCTTTTTCCTTGTGAGCAAATGAGCAAAACCAATCAAATTAGAGCGAGTCATTTTGGGCAACAACAAACTTTTATAAATATATGTGTATATTTCGCCAACGGTAATATTGACCGAATTAAACTTTTTAATTGAAGCTGGCGTCAATTTCTAATCAGCGGGCAACATCGCCCTCCTATATAACACCCGATTTCATTTATAATTCCCAACATATTTTTCGCATATATTATTTGGTATTCTTGTCAAATTACCAGCCCTTCAAAGTGCACGCACATATTATTATTGCAATTTATTAGGTCTCGTCTTTATGAAGGACACTCTTCTTTAGATGACTTATACAAAAGTTATCTGATTTTCATTCGAAATTATAAGCCTATGTATATTTACTGGTTTATGATTTGATAAATTATATTAAAATTTGTAAATGCAAAAGTTAAATATTTTTAATAATTAAGTTCTCACAAAACATTTTAGAGTAATCTCATGCATAATAGTATTTTTGCACAAGAATGTTAGTTGGATAAGGCTCATGCATTCCTCAAGGCACGCGGCCTAGATCCACAATTAGCATTCCGTTGGCATCGCAAACTTCTGGTGTCAAAAAACTGTCGTGGTGGACAAGTCATCCTAGTTGACTGCCGATTCCCAGGATTACATCTATAATAATGATTACAGCTTGTTGGATCTGGCATTCTCCTCTGCCCTCTGCACATGGCAGGAGCTGTTGGTTGAATGGAAGGACGTTGTGTTTGTGAAGGTACTGTCTGTGGTGTGGTTCTTTGAACTGAAGAAGCAGTCGTTCGCCCTATGAATCTAGGGTCACAACCTGCCAAGATTGGGTCCTGACATTCCAGTGTTAGACTGTTGAAATGTAGCCCCACAGGACATTCACTTGGGGAAGGTGTACCGCCCGGTCTCTCGCAGTAAAAATATAATCGGCAAGCTGGAAAAATATTGCACGTAATTTAATATTTTTGCGCTGGGCATAATATGATTTTTAAATTTAGAACGGGATGACACCATGGATATAAAATGAAAATCACGAAACACATAAAGCCTCTACTACAAAAAATAAATAGCACACAATACCGAAAATCAAGTGCGCTATATTCTCACAAACTCTGCGCCTGACGCCTGACAGCCAAGGCTATGAGGTAAGAGCAAGAGGGCTGAAAGGTGCCGCGATAATACACATACATAATATATTATATAGGTGTCGTGAAACTACTCTGCCTGAACTGCCCCAATGCGCGCCTGCAGACTCGAGGCGCGGCCGCCAGCCGCTATACCCAAGACCAAGAACTCGGGCCGCGCGCCGCGCCTTTAGTCTGCAGGCGCGCGTTCGGGCAGTTAAGGCCGGGTAGTTTTAATATAGGTAAGCATGGCAAAAAAGGCAGACAATCAGGCAAGAGCTAACTATGGCAGCAGATTATGTTATACATTTAGCCAATTTACATTTAGGCGGATATGATAAAAATAATACCATTTAAGAATACAAAAATATAGTAGCGTGTGTATTTTATTATAAGAGGATGGAATACCTACCAGTAGCGCCAATTCCAAAGAATCCACGTTCAGGGCATGTCAATGGTACGCAAGGACCGACTGGCTGAGATGCAATTTGTCGTTTTAATCGATGAGCAACGATATCAGTTTCAGCCTTCATTGACGGGTCCTGCCCATTATATGTTATTTCCTCATCGGCTGTGGGTGTTGTCGTTGACGACATGGTTGTTGAGGATTCCGTATTCTCAGTGGATGTTGTGGATTCCGTATTCTCAGCAGTGGATGTTGTCAATGACGTGGCTGTTGTGGGTTCCGTATGCTCAGTGGATGTTGTGGATTCCGTAGTCTCAGTGGATGTTGTGGATTCCGTAGTCTCAGTGGATGTTGTCAATGTCAATGACGTGGTTGTTGTGGGTTCCGTATCCTCAGTGGATGTTGTTGTTGTTGATGTCGTGGGTGTTGTTGTAGTTGTGGGTGTTGTTGTAGTTGTGGGTGTTGTTGTTGTTATCGGCATGCCCCTGGTGGTGGTGATCGTCGTTCCAGTTGTTGTCGGTCTAGTAGGCTGCAATGTGGTAACATTTGTGTTTGTAGGTTCATCAATTTTGACTGCTGAAGAAACACAGAATGTGTTGCTTGCACAAAAGTATATAGTTGGGGGTGCCAAATCCTCAATTATGCCTTTAGCTGGGCATCGTGTGTAACTTTTTCGGTTAGCTGAGCAGGTAATTGAGTTCGGCATGCATTTAAAATCTGCTTGCGTATTCGCCACGTACAGTAGCACAATGATCTGAAAAAAAAAACAATAAATATATATTGGTTGAAAAATTTCTTATTTTTCATGTAGCGCGCCCAATATTTTTTCTATTTGAAAACTATTATCCATTTAATTTAGAGTGCAAACACCAATTTTAATATGCAATTATTATTTTAACTCACTATGAATCTTCTGAGATGCTTCCCTTTCATCCTTCTTTATGAGTATCACCTTGAGTACTCTCACAATAGCTAAACTGGCACTAGAGCAAAAACTGCCCTTTCTTATATGTTCCTCCATTCTATTGTTTACGCTAGACAAACCATCAGAGATGCGCATAAAGTTTACACGCTGCGTAGTGGCCTAATTTTTAATGTAGACAGATTTTATAATTATGTTTGATCTGTACATAAAAAAGTTCAAACAAAATTTGGGGAAGAGAGCGTTTTGAATATTATTGCCATTGTGATATATATGCTTCACGCGTGACACGAAATATTTACATCTTATACCAACTATATATTGTGGGCAAACAGTTCACAGGTTGGCTTTTTATTCTTTGGGGTGCTTTAGTTTTACGTGCACAGAATTACATCATATCTCGTGCAGCTTCCGGAGTCGCGCGCATGGTGAGCATCGACTTTTTGGAGCCGCTCAGAGAAACTCGATTAGGAATATTTAAAGTATCTGTGATATCTGTGGCAAATAAATCTGCTGTTTTTTTTTTTTTTGCGAAAAATCCATTTCGAGTGCAAAAGTTAAGTGTTAAGCAAGAATCCACCTGTTGCTTGGATGTCACTATTGGTGCTAGTGGGTCTTTTTCCTGGTGTTGTCAAAGGCGTTGTCGTGGCGTGCTTCGCGTTGTTGTTGTCGTCGGACGTGACCTTTGTGTTGTTGTCGTTGTTATAATTTTGATAATTTGATTCATTTTTTAATTGAGAGCAGAAAATACACAAAAAGTTTCAGCTGCGCAGAAAAAAACGATTGGTGCGGTTTTAAATTAAAAAATTTTCCTTCAGATGTACGATTTGCGGAGCAGGTGAATGTGTTTGGCGTAAGGACGGTATAACTGTCCTTTTAGTTTGGCGTTAGAGGTTAACTTAAAAGAAATGGTTTATTGAGATGTTCACGCATACTGTTGATTCTAGGACAGTTCACGTGCATATTTAATATCCCATATGTGGGAAAATAACTGCCCTACGCAGGCAGAATGAATTTTGTTTCTAGGCAAACTGTATAGGATTATAAAAAATGTTTGCCTAGGCACAGCAGTGACCTACTTGAATGGCACTATCGCTTTTCATTGTTCTCATCTAGGCCATACATGACAAATTGGTATCTACCCAAATAAAAACACAAAGACATCAAACTTTAAATAAGTAAATGAATTGATTTATCGTTGGATTATTAATTGAATCGATTGAAATAAAAAAATATTTACAGAAGTGCAAACATATATCGTATATTTGCTTTTTGATAATTTTTCGCTACACATCTTTGATTATATAAAAGCCCCCCACACTTTGGCACAACACATTCACACGAATTCTTCATTATGTTTGGTCTTAAGGTAAGAGGCATTTGCAAACTTTGATTTATATAACGTTTAATAATATATCATATGTTTAAGGTTCTTCTGTTTTCATTTCTTGTAAATAAATCGTTCCAACAAGATACACTTGAATGTGTCAAGGAAACAACAAAGTGCGTTATTACCGATAACAGGAGTAGATATTTCCGATGCCCATCCACTGGACTATACGATAACAGTACTCTCAGTACCAATACGTATGACTGTCCAACGGAAAATTCAGAAAAATTGTTTTGTTTTAACTCTGTAACAACTGGCAAAAAAGCAGATAGTGACATTGTTGGAAACACTGGACCTTGCCTTCAACTTACGTGCCTTTCGTCAGGAATATTTGCAGCTGGATCGATAAATGTGGGAGGTAAATTTATTAATAAAATTAAACAGAATAATTGTTTTTATTTTAAAATTTGTACTTTTTAAATATTTATATTTTTTTACCTCTGCTCAGGACATCCCGTGGGCTATGTGCTCACCGGGTCCCAGGTCCCAATAACACCGCTGAGCGGATAACATTGGGCCCGAGTTGGCCGCAGAGGAGCTCGGGCCCAATGTGACCATATTTTTGTCTCCCTGCACCGAGGTCTTTTATTGTAACGTCAAATAGATTTTTCCATTAAGCCGCTGGAAAGGTCTGTGCGCCTCCCAGCACGTTCGAGTCACTAAACTAACCACCTTCTTGCCATCTCTGATATTGGGCAGCCAGCATAGTAGATCTCCGAACAGTTTAAATATCTCCCATTGCCTTGACTGGCAAACTGCTGATTTTAAATAATTAAAATGGAGTAAATTTTTTAACTCTTATACCCTATTTTCGTAAAGCAAAAGTATCCTAAAAGTTTCAACTTTCTTCACTAGGGAACGTGGGATATTCTCAATTTAATATTATATTGATTCATGGTAGGCTACTAAAACATATAATCTGATTTATTACAGCATGCGGAACATACTATGCGTGTAGAGCAACTGGAGAGCTTCCTGTGTTAATTGATTGTAGTGCTGGGCAGCACTTTAACAGTGCCACCCTGAGGTGCGAACCAGCATCATCTGCAGGATGCGATCCTGCGTTCTCCACAACACAGCCACCAGTTGAAAGCCCCCAAAGCACAACGCCTGCGGCACCTATCTGCGGTGGTCCTGGCAAATTTGCTGATCCCACTAACTGCCGCCAATATTACTCATGTGGACCGTTTGCCCGGGAACCGAAGCTTAAGAAATGTTTGGGCAATCTACGCTTTGATGAGGCCATAGGTCGATGCAAGCGAAATGCTGACTGTGGAAGTAGACCAGATGGAGATCTAGTAACTCAAGATTACTGAGCTTATAGAGAACGGGGATTAATAAAAAAATCAACAATAATTTTTTGAACTTTTTCATTTAAAGCGTAGCCTGTTATTTGAAATACTTTGAAGGTGTCATTATTCCACCAGGGAGAAGAGATGAGATAGTTCTCAGCGACGTAAAATGCGGGACTTTGCATTGTTTTGGCGCCTTTTTAACTCTGATCTCATGGTATCCGTTTAGAAATCCGTGCCATCCAGTTATTAAAGAGTCGAAAGCCGAATTCTTTTAACTATCAATAGACAGTAGAATGAAATACAATACTACTTCATTCTCGTTGATTTCATAATTTTTGTAATTGACTCAACCTTTTATTTTTTTCTCTTGAAATAGGGTGGACTGAATTCACCAAGACTGGCTGAAACTGGTCGAATTTAAAATTTTTGAAATCAACGAAAATGAAGTCTTGTTATTGTCGTGACAAGACAGTCCTCGGCCTCTGCCCTAACGCGCGCCCGCAGATCCAAGGCGCGACGTGCGGCCGCCGGCCGCTACCCAAGAACCACCGTTTAATTTATACAATTGGCCTTTCTTGATTTTTCCGACAAGCGAGCACTGTTTAACTTAGAGCATTTTTGGCATCTGTCACGCCCCTAAATGTAATTTTCCAATCACTGACTGGCACGTGACACCTCGAATTTAAGTAGTGTCACATCCACCCCCCCCCCCCAAGCCTCCTTGGCGGCTTTCGCCGGCTCGGTCCAGCAGACGGTTTCCTGACCTCTGCAAAGCATTTCATCTCCTGCGCCTACGCCCGCCAGTAGCCCTCTTTTACTTGTCAGTCACAGTAAGAATTTTCCTTTTAATTTTCAAGTCTCATCCACGTTAACTTGAACCTAAGTAGTAACGTGATTCACGGTAAATTTCGCGATCGAAGTCTTTTCTCTTTGTTAGGGTCACCTCGAACAATAAACAAAACTCAACTTGTTTTTCTAAAAGCATAATTCTCGCAGTTTCACTATTTTTGTCAATTTCTTGATCAATAGTATAATTAAAGAGACGATAAAGTAACTTGAATACTCCACCATTAATTAAAGGCTCACTGAGGAGCAGCCTTTCTTGCATTTTAAAGCACTTGAAATATTCTAATAATATTACCGCGGCATATCCTGATTATACTCAGATTGCGGCCTCGCGTGGCTCTCGACGCTGAATAATTGAGATTGGCTCCGGAATTTGTCAATTGCTTGTGGGCCCTTCCGGCCGCTGGAGGAATTAGAAAGCAATATACAATATAAGTAAAAAAGAGAGACGAACGATCGTGAGAGGCAGCCGCCGCGATAGCGAATAAAAGAGACAACCGCTGCAGCAGGGAGTTCGCTTGGCACGACAGGAGTCGGTCCCAGTCCTGCGAGCTGTAAATCAAAGTAAATTTAAGTTAAAGAGCAGATTAAGAGGTCGGAGAGCACTAATAATAGTTTCTGGTTTCGTTGTGTTGCAGCAATTCGCAACAGTTATTCATTTTCCTGTCAAGTATGCAACCAACCTCGGGAGAAATTTTTTCTAAAAACAGGCATGCAGACACAAAATTCTTTTATGTAGAGTATTTAACTTCATTATTTATTGTTGCCCTGCCTTAGAAAACATACAGATCAGATACTTTTTACTGAGAGAAGCCAAATTATTTTAGAGGCTTTCATAAAAATGTTAAAATTTGCCTCTCATATTCAGAATATAGCAGCCAAAAAATTAGTCCTGGTCGTAAAACTGGTTATGCAATACCAGCTGCTTGTCTTTGGATATGAAATAAAGTATTTATCACTTTTGTCAGGGTACAGTTAAAATTAAATAGTTATATCGCCAAAACCTTAGCTATAATATTGCTAACTATTAAAAGTTAAAAAGCTTTAGAACTGTGCTGAAGGATGAGATCCGGGGGAGAGTCTTTAGTTTAGAGGTACATATTTCAGTGGTTGCTCTCACTTTTTCCTCAACTCGTGTTTAACAAAAGAAACTCTGGATGATTGAAATGTGACGCCTTAGGTATATGAAATATTCTGTAGCAAAATTCATCACTTCATTTTTCACTGCTAATCTGTCAGTTTGCCTCAGCCTCCCTCGTCCAAAATTTCTAAACTTGAGAACGCTGCATTTGGAATAATAGTGTTTGAGCTTCTTAACGGCTAGATAATCAATTAAATTTGCCATGAACCTTTTTAACTCCTCTAAGCGCAGTATGATAGAAGAACCAGATCTTCGGCAAACATTATAAATTTAATTTGTATTTGGAAAAGCATGCAAAGGTTCACTGGTATTAAAAATGAAAAAAATGAAGAGGAAATGAGAGATACTAGGAATGATACATTTTTAACCAAATATATATGGCGAATTTAATTGGCAAACTTTTTGGTTATCTGAGAGAGTGAAACAAACCTAATTTTGGATGGGTATATAATTTATTTTGAATGTTTAGTAAACACCAAAAGAGAAATATCAATTTGTAACATATTATCATGGACTTATTTTCTATAGCAAAAATAAATTATATATTTTTTAAATCCAAATCTAGTGAATTTTATTTCATTGCGGCCTTGAGCCGCAGTCGGCATTCCTTGAGCACCGACTCTTAACTTCATCAAAGCGAAGCCGAAATGGACACCTTATTCGTTTGCCCTGCGTTTTAAAGGATCCACACTTGTAGTAGTGCCTGCAGCTTCGAGGATCAGCTAGACGGCCATGTCCTTCGCAGGTTGGGGCCCCAGTGAAAGTAGGTGGTCTGGTGGTAACACCAGCAGGAGTTGTTGTACTAGTGATTTGAACAGTTGTGGCTGATGAAGTTGACAGTGCAGGATTGCAACCAGCAAGCGCTGGGTCCTCACAATTAGTAGAATTTTGATTAAAATGCTTTCCTGATGGACAAGCGACCACGGTCGGGAGGCCCCCGCTTGCAGAGCAACTGTAAAAAAACCCGCAGCCTAAAAATGATTTATATACGTATATTAAAAATTCATTAAATCAAAATCATGATTAAATAGTGTATCCAGAAAATTAGGATATCTATTATTCTGTGGCAGCCCGGTTAAGAAAAATTAACAATAAGCAATTATTAAGACGAGGTATCCTAAATTAAAAAATAATAACAAATAGTTTGTTTTTATTTTTATTGGTTCACCTCTTTCGAGATGGGCGACTCCTCTGATAGCGAAAAATTCGCAAGAACTCTGCGTCGCAATAGCATATATGGGCGCACGGGCCTCATTGGAGGAAGCCTAGTCGCGAGAAAACCAGCGCAGGTTACTGCGCCTCTGCACCGGGGTCTATTAATGTAACGCTAGACATTCGTCCCGTAAAATTCATTCACGCATGCTGGAAAGGTGCAAACCAACAGTGCTCCCAAATCCAAATGGATCCGTAATTTCAATTCAAGATAATCAAACATACGCGCAATTCAGCCCGCACTCGATCCCAAACATCGCTCATGTGGGAGTCGATGAACCGTGATAAAAATGCGTCTTTTCTTATACTATGCATCGTTTTTTATTTTGGGCTCGTGGTTTGAAGTATCAGTTAAATTAAGATCAAAATCGGGACCCGTAGTGCGGGTCTGAAAAGAAATAGCTTCTGGAATATTCTCGCACGAAATCTCAATCCTAGTCGGAGAGGACATGTTGTTTCGACTGCTTTCGTGCGTGGTTTAAGGTGCAGTGAGGGGGCAGCGGTTATCGCACCTTTACACTGCCACCTCTGGCGATAATAAGGTTAATTGCAAACTATAGTTGCTAGGATAGAAGTGGTGGAAAGGCGCCACATTCGGAATAAAATTATTTTTTGTAACATCTTAAATCCAGTTTAATAATGGCAATAGGATAAATTTTGTTGTATAATACTCGCTTTAATGAGGATAAAGAAATATAGTTCAGTTGCAAGCATGTGTTTTCACAATATGTCATAAACAACAAATAAAAAATCTTACCTGGAAGATTTGTTGAAGAACCTACAGGGAAAACCCCATTTCCGGTGCAAGTTAGAAAAAGGCAAGGTCCCCCTGGTACTGAATCAATCGTTGTTTTTGGTGCAGGCGGGGTTGTCATAACCGGTTGGGTTGGTTGGTTCGGTGTGGTTGTGGTTGTGGTTGTGGTCGATTGGGTTGGTTGGTCCAGTGTGGTCGATTCGCTTGGTTCGTCGGATGTGATCGATTCTGTTGGTTGGCCTGGTGTGATAGATTGCGTTGTTTGACCCGGTGTGGTTGTGGTCAATCGGGTTGGTTGGGTCGTTCCTGCTGTAGATACTGTATATATTCCAGACATCCCCGAAGTTACCCCATCAATACAGTACGTCGAAATAGGGCAATCGAATAATAAAGATTTATCGTCGTAGACTCCATTTACGCATCTATAGTAGCTCTTTCGAGCTGACGAGTTGCATATAAAACTGTTAGTTGCACATTGAATTGTCAGCGCTTGAGAGTGGCCAACAATAGAATAAACGACGAAAAGCTAGAACAAAACAGATAAATTGACGATTAAATCAATAAAATTACTGTGATTAAAAGATCAATTTGTTTTTTCCTAATCAAATGCATGTATTACTGTGCAAATGTCTGGACACCGAATCGTAATCGTTGGTCAAAATTGGAATTTCTAGATTCCAGATATTAACTATGTAATTTCTAACCTTAACATGAACTGAACAGTAAAGATAATAATAGTGTGAGAAAAATAGTTCTTGATAAATGAAGTATATTAAAAAACATTTAAGTTTCGTACTCACTACTAACAATAAGAGGCCCATTATGTATATTGCACCCTCTCACTGGGTAGCTAAAACAAAAATTGACTTTCCCAACACAGTGCGAATTCTTTATATATACTGTAATTCAAACCTCGAATGTAAACCTCGCAAGTAAACATAAGTACGCCAATAAAGCCACCTCTCTGTTATCACCAAAAGTAATTATTATTCGCAAACTACGCACATTCGAAGATAAAACTTTTTTGCTCTTTTATCCCTGTCCGAGGACCGGAGGACCGGGAAGGGCGCGACTTCACTAGCACGAATGCTGAAACCCGGGTCCCAATAACACCGCGAACGGATAGCATGGGCGCACCAGGCCTCACAGGGACCCAGCCCACTCAAGGGCCACTTGCCTCCGCACCGAGGACTGCATTGAAACGCTAGACATTTGTCCCGTGAAGCCAAATCACGCATGCTGGAAAGGTGCAAACCAGCAAGTAGCGAGTCGGCCTAGATTTTACTGTTTCTTACTTTCAGTTTCGGTCAATACGTTTCTCCAGTTGTTTCTGTGGTTTCAGTTTTATAAGTCCAAGAAATATTTATTCCCTTGCTTTGTGCAATGACTAAGTTTGAAGGGAAAATGTCTGACATAATTTTAGACTCATTAAATAATTATACTGAATCTAATCAAATTTGATTTCTCATATCATTTTTAAAATCTTGATTTTGAGGATCCTAAAAATTTGTGCAAATCTCTAAAGTTAAACATGGCCAAAATCACCTCAATGCCATAGCTTCTAATCTGATCCATTGCTATTTTTGGTTCGGAAAAGTCTGAAAATTGATAAAAGGAAAGGAAAAGATACAAAGAAAAGGAGAGATGGTTGAGCCCTGCCAAACTCCATTTTATTGTAAAATCAGCATTAAAATCCATCCTGAACTACTAGAAAATTTATATCATCAGCATATATGAACGAACGAGCAATCAAATTATTCTACTCAAACGCCAATTTGTTATAAATAATAACTTTCAAACATAGTTTCAGTCGATTAAGTCAAAAGCTTTCCGGATCACCCAAGAAAAATGTTTACGATTAGGGATTTCACGGAAAAATATACCATTATATTAAAAATATATTTGATTTCATCAATTTTATTAGTATTTTTTAAAAACTTGTACAGAACAGAAAATTCAAACGACGTGAACAATAAAATGCGGCAGCAAACTCTACGCGCGTGCTATTAGCGCTCCGTTCGCCACTAATCAACACAGCGCATGCACATTCATTTTAGGAAATCTTTTTCGCGGCACTCACAATCAGATAACTCTTAATCCAAAACCTAGAAGGTAAGGCAAAATGAAATTAGTTATCTTTTTGACGCAGTTTAGTGATTCCCCTTAAATATAGGTATCAAATTCATATTACCCTTTAAAAACGAGCTATTATGCGTCCCATATAATTAATTATTATGGAAAAATTACAGTTTTCGCCGCCGAGTTACAGTTTTTGCCACCGCTACTTTTATATGGAATTCTCATAACAACTGGCGAGATGTGTAACCCGGCAGAAACTGTAGCTTTACCATACTTGTAGTTTTATTTGAAAAAAATATCAACACAGAATATACTAACCGATTAGATCATATGTTTCGGCAAACGCAGAGTACGAATTATAATATTGGTGATCCAATGTCCAATGATTTATAAGCATTTTTAAGCTATTTATTCGCTCGATAATATGCGTGGGTCCAATAAAATATTTATTTGTTTCTTGTGATCTACGTTAATCAAATTTTCCTTTGTATTAGTTTACTTTTGGCTCAGGATTTTACGAAGTCTAAAATATCTATATGATTATATACTTAAATTCAATTCATACACAAATCTCTTTTCATTCATCAGCAACAACTGCTCAAAATAATCATAAAATGCTTACCTAAAAATTTTTCGGGTCGAAATTCCAAGAATTGCTTGTTTTACTGGCTCTCAAAGCTTGCTTTAAAAAAATGAAACCATTCTTAACGAATTTGGCTTTTGCAAGAATATAAGTTTGAATCAAATTATTTTTAATACGATATAATTGATTTATATTTATCATTTATGTTGGATGTAAAATTCTTGTTTTATCATTTGATTTTCATTACGGTTAAGAAAATTTTACATTATTAATTATTTACAGTAATTACTTAGTGAAACACTCAAAGGCGGTGTGTTATATAATTAATTCCTCCTTTTCCTAAAAAAATGTGAATATATCACAGTCTTCAAGGTCTATATAAGCAACCGTTGTTATATTGCAAATTTAAAACAATGTAAGCATCTATTATCTCTTTTCCATTTTAATATAAAGGCCGACAAATCTTTAATGCTTTGTATGTAGTACCAATGATTCCACTTATAGCTCAGCACGCAAGATATATTTGATTTTCTTGTGAATATTGATTTTAAAAAGGAACATGACATGGGTTGAATAGTTAGAGCGTTAAAAATCTAGCTAGTTTATACATACATTTGCTCTTTCGTTGCTGCTATGATTTCTTATTATCTATCATTATACAAATGATAATTTATTTATTTATTTTTTCTCACATTTAGTCATAATAATACATTATAGTATCACAAGTCAATTACAAAAAAGGAAGCATGTGAGAATGGGCGACACTTCTGTTAAACAAGTAAATAAGACTCTGTAGGAATACACAGCCGAAGTGAGCCCAGATTAGGAAATAATTTTAAAATGACATCACAATACACGTTAAAAACTTGCCATCACACAATATACCTTACAAAGTGGAGGAAACTGCGCCGCCGAACAGTCTTTGAGCGCGGGTTGCATATCAATCCACATTTTCACTACACGATAATCAAACACATTTTTACCGAGCTCGGTGCGGGCGGGTGGCTGCTGCAGCCGTGGATGCAGCGGGTTGTCGCTGCGGTGCACGCGTCCCAAGGTGATTCGTGCCATCGCGTGGTAGTCCGTCACTCCTGTGAGGCACTTCTTGAAGAACAGGAGATCGTTGTAGGCGAGTTGCGCTGGTACAGAAAGGAGGTTTTGCTGATGCGGCGGCGGGATGCGGCGTCCATGGATAATTAATTAATAATAATTAATACATTTCTAATATACAGAATTACAGAGTCAAAAGGCAATTGAGCGATCATTTGAATAGTTGTTGTTGACGAATAAAAATGTGGCTCATGCTTCGCAATACACAAGAATTTGTATATGTTGCAAAAAAATACGTGAAGTCGTTTTATCGCAGAAATAGTGTTAAGACAAAGGGCACCCATTTACCCCTATTTTGGAACCATGACTCATAGTAAAATGAAATACAACTTCAAATTCCTAATATCCACCCGAACTTCTGTAATTTATGTTATAATCTATTAAAACAAGTGTACGTTTTTAAATCGCACACCAAATTTGACACATTATCGAAGGCTACCAAATAGATGTTTGATTTTTTTCTACCATGTCTTGCTAAACTAACAATAAGGAACACACTATCATTACCTTTTGGAACTGCTTCGCGCACTAAAGGAACTATTATAAATGCCGTTTCTCTTTATATAGTTAAAGTCTATTTAACATACCTGTTATATACCCGTTTACTTTGGTAGTAGCGTACTGCGTACTATGTATTATTTGTCCAGATAGAGGCCATAAATGAGCCAAACGTTGCCTTATCAGGTTTTTTATTAATTGGGTCGGAAGAAGATTAAGTCTGGTCGGTCCGTGCCTTTTGAAAGCAGAGCGAATATAGGCGTTCCCTTAAATGTATCCCCCCCCCCGTTTTTTCTTTAATCATATATTTATTTTGTACATCAAAATTAACAAAAGCAGTTGTTTTGAACTGTTTGATAGCATATTAAAAATTTATTAAAAACTTGAAATAATGCGAGAGATCTAAGCGATGATTGATTTCGTCTAAATTTTCCCCTTTGTATTATCTGCCACGATTCCATTTAAATTTGTGACAATTTTGTGAAAGCAGTCTGACCCACTTTCTTTCTAGTTTTCACCTTTCCAGCATTTGCATGAATATAGCTTCAACTAGAAAATTGTCTTGCATATTTTACGAACAACTACAGCTCGAGGAAACAGCAGTCTTTTTCTAGCAATAAGGACCAAGATACCTTAACTGCGTCGTGTATTGTCGTCGTTATTTATTTTTTCATTTGTGATGTTTTTATACATGGCTTGTTCCTGACTGTGCTAAACCAAAGCTAAACCAAGCAGGACTCCCTGAATCATCTTCCTTTCCAGATGATATAATGGGCATATTTGCTTAATTTTCTTATTGCTTAAAAATCTTCTCCATGTATTAATTGCCAAGCACTATATGAATCACCTATATCTGACCACCTCAACTCCTGAAGTGGTCCCATCTTTCCTCTTTTCAAGCAGTGGATTACCGTGTGCGGTAAAACGTGTTTAAATTGGAAACTCCCCTGAAAAATGGCAATTTTTTTGTCATCTAAAGAGAAAATCTGCTCTTCGAGTTTTTAGGAAATTGTTTGTTTAATCCCAACCTAAAATATAATTTTTCGGATAAAAATTATCTAATTAAAAAAATTATAATTTTGGAAGACAATATCCTGAAAAAACCTACCTTAGCGGGTTTTTGTTAGAATTATTTCCTTAATAGTAAATAACGAGATTCAATCTCACTATAAAAATTAGAACCTTTTCCTAGAGCAAAAAAATCGTGGTGTCAAAGAAATATTAATTTGCTTGATGTGTTTCCTAAATAAAAATACTAACGGATTTAATAGAAAATCAGTCAGCAAAGTAGCGTTTTACGTCCGGATTTGGCAAATTCCGATCTTGTTTAATTTTTTTTTGTCTATGAAATCAAAATTATATAAAAATTTCATTTTTTTAATTTGGATTTAGGGGCTTAATAGAATAGTAATACCTCAATTAAAAAAGATACTCGTACTATACTAAGGGATGCTACTCAATGCAACGCAGACCATTCGAGAAATCATCAAAAACCAAACGTTAAGCGAATTTTCCAAAAACATTTTAAGCGAGTCCCAAAATGTCCCAGAAAAAACACAAGACATTCATTGTCGCCAAACACCCATGACTAGGACAGCCGTTTCGGGTATTAACCCTCGTCAGCTAGCCTTTGGTGCAGCGAGTTCCTCACCTCAACGGAGAGCGAACATCTCTGTCGCGTCAATCTCCACTACTAACTCAACCAGGTTTTAAGCTGGCAGCTTGCATCGGACAAAAACGCGTGGCGTTCAATTCTAACAATTTCTCGAATAGTATAAATCGTTGCAGGAGTTCTAACACGGAATTTAAAGAAAAATACGCGACCTAATGCAAGGGAGCATCAATCTCTCCAATGCAAAGGATTTTTGCTCAATACAAAACGAAAAAAATGCAAAATGATGCTTGTCTCTAAAGCGTTCACGTTTAAAAAGTTTTAAAGTTCCCCGTACAACACAGTTGGCGTTAAATAAATTAACTGTTTACTTATCTATCACAAAATTAAATTGAAACAGATTAGAATGTTTATTAGACACCAACGGTGTACACCCATATTACATAATTGATGAATTCGGGAAACACTTTTTTTAGGAAGCAGCTTATTGAAATAATGTAATACCACACTATTTGTAATATTTTTTAGCAAATGATTTACATATCCAAACATTCTTGATCACAGACAGAAATATCTAGATATAAACGTTTGTCTTTACACAATAAGGAAATGATAACCACGGAAGAAGTGTCGTGTGAAAACATGAAAACATACCGATTTTTACAATTGGAAAACCCCACCAGCCTTATTGGTTAATATTGAAGGGGTTCTATAAAAATAAGGATGTTTTTTTTTTTGTTTTTAATAAATCAAGTTTTCCAGAAAAAATACACTAAGGTGTTTCTGGAAGAAAAAATTTAATTTTTTAGGTCTTTTTTACAATAATCAGTCTCCACTAACTCAAAGACCAGTCTTCATTTCATCTGTCGTGACACTTCTCGGTCTGAACTGCCCCAAAGCGCGCCTGCAGATGACCAAAGACGTTGGGGCAGTTCAGGCCGAGTATAGTGTCACGACATCATCCTTGTCACCTACCCGCACTTTTATTTTAATAATTTTGTCTGAGAACAACTCTAATTGATATTGGGATGAAGATTTAGCAGCAGCAGTTTAAATCGCGATACTTAGTGGTTTACACCTTTCCAGCATGCGTGAATTAATACATATCTTGGGAAACTTGTAGGAATTAAATTAAAATATCCCGATGCGGGAGCAGTATTAACAGGTTCTGGACTGGGCACCTCCCAATGCGAAGCTCGTGAAAATGTAACTGACGTGAGTTTGCTCGCTATCAGGGGTGTCGCTTTCATTGGTTATACGTTACACAATTAAATATTATAATAATTCTAAATTCTAAAAAAATCACTGGTGAAAAAGCCTAACGATCATTAGTTAAAATTCAACATATTTATGTTGACGATAGGTCAAGTAAAGAGCGTACTCCAAATAGCGGTTGCGGCGCTCGCTATTTATTTACGTTTACTAATAAAGTGGAGGTGTTGCATTTAATGTAATAAATAAATTAACTTTAAGTTAAACTGAACGGCTCTACTCTGTGTGGAAAATTAATTCTTGTTAGCTAGCTGGTAATTTCTTTCTTTGTGGTAAATAACAAACCTATATTGTGCTGTTTTTAGATTACAAAAATCTTTCAACTTGTATCTTAAAGAAAAATAATAGACACGAAAATATTTTCCTTTGACGAGCTCTATCTGCTTGCGGTTCGTTTCTAGTAAATATTTTTAGTTTAAACCGTTTACAAAAGAGTCTGTTTGATCATTGACCAATGAAGTAAAAGTTGTTGGGCGTTAAATGTGTAATATTTTTAGATTTTCTCAAAACTGTACTAAATTTATTACAATTCACTGAACAAACCACCATTTTCAAAATCTAAAGCTTTGAGCCCCTGTAAACTAGGCAACTTTTGGAATTTTGTCCAAACATTATGGGGTTTAATATTGGTTCAAGGGCAACACCTTCACCAAATTTCATTAAGGTCCGAATACCCATGCCAAGGGGATGCGAGTCTATATTTACTTCAAGCCATTGCACTATGATGTTTCAGTATTTTGTCAATCTATGCTTTTCCCCTCACACACAAAATAAAATAATAAATGGTTGAATTATTAAATCATTTTTGTATTCTTATTTGGACAACTTGTACAACTTTTATTAAACGTCAAATCTAAAAAGCTCTAACACATTTTCATATAAATTGCCAAAACTCTCAATAATTTATTTTAAATAAATAAGGGGCATGCACAACCTCGTGCGTTTAATTAAGAGGTCTTGAACCGCAGACAGCATTCTTGGTGCAGCGTTGCTCAATCTCATCATATCGGAGACGGAAAGGACACCTCACTCTCTTGCCTCTGTTACTTAGGAGCCCACATCTGTAGAAATGCCTGCAGCTCCTAGGATCAGTGAAGCGTCCGAAGCCTGAGCATAGTGGAGCTGTAACTGCACTCGTTGCTGTTGCGGCCGAAGTAGCTGTTGCGCTCGGAGTAGTTGTTGCGGTCGAAGTAGATGTTGCGGCCGAAGTAGCTAGGGTGGGATTACACAGAGCTACTTCAGGTCTGGCACAATTATTAGTAGTAGCGCTCCAGTGTTGCCCATTTTCACAATTATAGATTTTGATGTATGGTACCGGCGGGGTCGTGGTCACCGTGCCCACGGTCGTGGTTTCCGTGTCCAGGGTCGTGGTCTCCGTGCCCGTGCCCG
This sequence comes from Cloeon dipterum, assembly GCF_949628265.1. Lineage (NCBI taxonomy): Eukaryota > Metazoa > Arthropoda > Insecta > Ephemeroptera > Baetidae > Cloeon > Cloeon dipterum. The sequence goes on from NC_088787.1 coordinate 27,916,638, forward strand.
GGGTCGTGATCGTGGTCGTGGTCGTGGTCGAGGCCGGCGGGATTCCAGCCGGGTCACAGAAGTAATAGAGTCCGCAAGCTAGAATCAAATCATAAATTCCAGTAAAACTTGAAACAATGCTCAAGCGGTATATGCTAAAAATAATTAAACAATAAATAACCAATAATGCATTGATTAAAATTTGTGCGTTACAATGCAAGCCATATAGGAAACGTATTATGTAGATTATTAATAATAAACTAAATTTCAATAATTAAATTAATAAATTATTCAAACCATCAACTCTAGTTGGACCTCCAACGGGAAAAAAGCCAACAGAAGTGCATGGAGTAGGAACACATGGACCAGTAGTGAATCCAGCTTCACCAGTGCTCGGATTTCCTGATGTAACCAAATCAATGCATCTCTCTGTTGGGTTACAAAGCAGCGTCGGAGGTGCAGCAGAAAACACTCCGGTTGCAGGACATCTGACATATCCCGTCCTGTCTGCTTTACACGCGGCTGTGTTTCTTACGCATGGAATTTGAGATGTAGAATAATGGCAGAGCATTAAAAACGCCAGCACTATCTGAAATTATAATTAACAGAGTCGTATTAGGCAAAAAAATGATTTTCCACGCTTTCACGTTTTATTGCAATATAAATTTAAATGTTAGATATTTTATTTTGTGATATTTACTTTCATACGTATAAGGTCAATACAGATCAGAGGCAGCTACTGTACAGCTCGAGAGCATGGTATTTAAAATTTCCTTTCATAATTTCTCTCGCGATTTCAATAGCATGGCGAATGAATGACTATGGCGCACTGGCCTCATTAAAGGAAATAGCCCAGTCGAGAAAGGACCACAGCCTAATATTACTGCCCCCGCACCGGGACCTTTCATTCGTCCCGTAAAATTAATTCACGCTAGCTGGAAAAGTGCAAACCAGCAAGTGATCGAGTCTAACTTTCAAATCCGAATGGAACTATAATTGCAATGCAAGAGAGTCAAATATCAGCCGGCCGCTCTAAACCCCCAAACATCGCTCTGATTCTCAATTTGCAAGTGCTCGCAAGGTATTCACTCAACAATGGGAGATCCAACTGCTTGGTTCATAAACAGTTTTAATGATTTAGTGCGCATTTTTTTAAATTTTCTTTATTTGTATTACACAGCTAGCGGTGAAAAAATCGAAGCTCCTTCATTTCTGTCCGCGCATTTATAGATGAGTCTCATACGACAAAATTTCAATAGCAATAAATACAAGAAACAAGGCTACAAAAATACAATTTCCTTTTGAACTGCCGCTACATCAAATAATGTAGGGTTACCTCATAATATGTATTGCATATTATGTGTATTGTTGTTTAATTCTGTACTACTTGATCTAACCCATTATAACAATTATTATTTTTGAAGACTTCTATTAATTTAAATTTAAAGATTTTGAAGCATTCTTTAAAATTACTCAATACCGTTTATGATCAGAAGCATCACAAGAGAGGTCAAAATATATAGATAAAATTCACTCCAGATTCGAATAAGAACTTTTAAACTTTACTTATAGTGTCTGGATGAGAAGGTAAAACTTCATAAATGCTAATTATGAATTGCAATAACATAGATAGTTATGCAAGTAAAATTTAAAAATATTTACCTGATAGACCGTCTTCATAGCCAACATATTGCGTATCTCTGTGGTGAGTTCACAACTGTTAACTGCACGCAAAATGTTATTTGGCAAAAGCTTTTATAGAAACCTGATGCATATTTGTGAGCAAATAATCATTGTATGCTTTTTTGATGATAACGCCTATTTGCATTGCCTGTTTTGAAGATCCCTCATTCATATTTTAAACAGATTTTGTTGATAGTGCAGAGAGGGAATTAGACAAGAGCAACAGTTAACCTTATGAGTTGAGAGCTGTGAATTAAATGTTTTTCAGAATATTTCAGACATTTTTTTAGATTACAAAAATAAGGATAAGGTCAACATTGGAAACGCATGCAAATATTGCAGTAACAAATCTCATGAAATTTTTGGTTTATGTATATGGCAACAAAAAATTAGAACAAAACCAATGTTTTGTGATATTCGACTCTTCATTTTTTACTATAATAATATTAATTTCTACCTTAATTGCAATTCAAATCGACTGATTACTCTCTGATTTCCATAATTTTGCCACTTTTTATTCAAAGTTAACAGTAGATTTTTGTTGTTTAAAAGTTGTTCTGTTTGTTATTAAAATCCAATTATGGTTGTTTCAACTCTATCCTGTTATTGGCTGGTCTTGTTGTTTTTTTTCCATGAAATAGTTATGCTGAGTTTGTGTTCTTTATTATAGAATTTATTTCTATACTCTAGGATTTGTGTTTGTATTTTATATTAGAGCGTATTTTGATCATGATATATAGGGCGCTACTACGACGCTGTGGGAGGAAGTTTTTTAGCAACGAAGATGAATTATCAAGTCAGTTTCCTTCATAATATGGCATGACTAAGAGTTTGATGTATGATTTTTATTAAAAGAATTAAGGGTCCGTTGAATGATACGCGGGGATTTCAATAACAAGTGACTAACTCAATTACCACATTTTATAAATTCAACAATGGGTTTCAAAATTGAGTTTGGTTTATTTGAACCATATACTATTGCTGTGAATTGAGTTTATCTTTAATTTCAGAGTTTACAGGTATTTATTATTACATCAAATTAATTTGTCACTGCTTAATTACTAATTAGAATAATTAGTCGAATTTGGTGTGGAAAGATTAGGATTGCTTAGTGACATATAGCTATAAGGTACGATTTTAATAGCTCATGGAGCCAATTGAGTGCGAAGGATGCCGACGAGAGCCATCCGCAACTCGAATCGCCGCAGGCAGTCATCTAAAGACAGCGCCGCCGCACACACAAGAAGGTCGGAATGAAGTACTACAATATATTTCCAAATTAAGGGATAAAGACAACGAGTTAAACTTCCATTATTACAAATAGAATTGATACAGATCCCCTATAAGCATTAAAAATTCAATCTTCGGGTTCAAAACGAAGGATCAAGAACTAACATATACTATTATGTAGAGGTACGAGATCGGTTCCGCCCTTTTAGTTGGGAGCCAAAAATGAATTATTGTAATTTTTCATTATTGTTTAACAGCAGAAAGATGATTTTAAAATAAGAATTCAGTTTTCGCCTTTCAGCCACTCGGTGCTATAGCGTGGGTCGTTAAATAGAGCAGAACCCGATTCAAAGGGAAGTCCCACCGCCAGTGATAGCAAAAGAATTTGCCATCCATTATATTCTTAAAAAATTTCATATTTTGAAATGTTTAGTAAAAAGAATTAGTTTAAGAGAAGCAGCAAAGACTTGTAAGAATTGATTGTATAGGATTAGTGTCGCACGCATATTGCGTTTAATAATGTATTCATTCATTATATTCTTAACCATTTCAGTTCTGCTATGTGATTGGAGTCCAATTGGATTGCAACTGTAAACCTGTATATACATCAAAAAGATTTTAATAGAATTTTATCGGTCTTCGTCATTTCAACCACTCATCCATTTTGTATAACCATTTTAGGTTGCATTCGCATTTAGGTGTGCGCGTGTGTGACGCACGGATGCACGCATATTATTATATAATATTCGGTCTTGTTGTCAATGAAGCAAAAATATGAAGGGCAAACCTCCAAACTGAAATGCTGTTTGGAAATTTCAGAGCCGATGATGACCAAATTTATTTCTAAATTCAATATTCTAATTTCCACCGAGACTTTTCTATCACATAAATCATTTGAGGATGTATTTATCTGCAGCTGCATATTGCACTAGATAAGAAATTGTGCCACTAGTGCACTGATGAACAAATATAGGCTCCATATAAAAGGAGAAGCCCCAGTTTTGTAAGGAGCACTTTCTATAGAGTCTGTATTTGAGAGGGTACTATCCTGAATCATGGATCTTGAGCACAGTTGGAAACACTTGCTGGTAAGTTTTTAATATTGGTTCAAAGTAAGCATTTTCAAAATCAATCTTTGCTTCCATATTCCATTAGTGAGATTGAAAATATTATTAAAAAAATTGAACTGCATTTGCAGCTTGCATTGTGTTTGCTGCCGCTGTGTTTCGGCGTTCCTTCAAATGAAGATTGCAGAAGTTATACGAGCCCACCCTCTGCGTGCGAAAGTTCAAATCCAAGTGTCTACTATAGGTGCGCTTACGTAGACAGCGGCAAAATGGAGATTGTTGGCGGTGCTAGTGCCGTCGAAACTGCTTGCACCCCCGCAGCCAATGTTTGCTATAGAGAGGGCAAGGTGACAGACCCAAAGCCCACTACGCCTTGTGGACCTGCACCTCCAGCTTGCACAACTGAGGGATCATTTGCACTCCGTGAAAGTATGTAGTTCCTTTTGGAGATTTTTTCTTCAAATTAAAAAATGATCCCTAATTTTCGTAAAAATATTTTGAAGCAAACAGACAGTTATGATATGACTTAATTTTTTTGTTTTCCAATATCTATATTTTAATCTAAATGAAGGCGCATTAATATTAAACAAAGGAGAGAGAAATTATGTTGTTGGAAGTCACCAAGTGAAGGCTGATGGTCTTGAGAATGTCATGATGTTTTAAATTACAGCTACCTAATTTTTTAACTAAATGTTTATTATATGAAATTTCACTGAAAACCTTGAAAACAACGTAATGGTATCTCGACTGAAATTATTTAATATTTATTTAAAAGTTGAATGTCAGGTTGCATACACTAACAGACGGGGAAATTTATTTGCTTGGTAATTCAAATATTACAAATCTGTTTTGCCTTGATGATTGTGTAATTATTAGCAAAATAGGAAAACATTGATTTTTATCTAATTGGGCGCAAAAATACAACCCATTGGCTCTTTACGAGAGGTAAAGTTAAATAGCGAGTGCTGATGTAGCGTAAATATTTGAACCATAAGAATCGCATTCAATTAAAATTGCTTTCTTATCACACAATCAATAACAGGAACATCTGGTTTGCAAGGTGAACTTAACAATTTTTTCTCTTCAGGGGGCTGCGCTTCCTATTATGTGTGCGTGGGTTCCGGGAGCAGTTACAAGACCGTAATTACCACCTGCGCACAAGGTCTTGAGTTCAGCGAAGCGACCAAGAAGTGCGAGGCTGTGGCCGTGGCAGGCTGTTCTGTTCCCACTACCCCACCTCCTCCGCCTCCGCCTCCAACTCCACCGAAACCCTCCACTTCCGCTCCTGTCAACCCCGTTACACCAGCTCGAGATTGTCCGATGACAGGCGAGAGATTTGCTGACGCCAGCTGCCGCCACTTCCTGAGGTGCGACATAAACAACAAAGTGGTCAGATATCAGTGCCCTTGGCGCCTCAAGTATGATGAAACGAAAAAACTGTGTCTTAAGAAGGTGAACTGTGGAACTAGAAGTCTTATTATGTAAATAGTATTCGACTATTAGACAAATTTCAATGAATAAATTCAGCGTGCAAAAAATATAAATAGTTATTCCTATTACTATAGGCATTGCTTAAGAGTAATATATGTTAAAAATTTTATATAACAAGCTTTATTTAGTTGCAATAAATCTCAACATTTTTACAAACAATAAATTACGTAGGAACGCTCTCGAATATTTAAAACAATATCGCGTCCTCCGAAAGAGAGCTGCTGATATTTAAGAAGCACAGGTCGAAAATCCTTCCTTTAAAATTCAGTGATAAACAAAGTATGATCTCCACGGAAATCACCATTATGTACAAAAAATTAAATCTTTACAATCATCGCAACAAGACTAGAACAAAAATATACTCAACGCACTCAAGCATTGCATTTTGCGCGGAATTTGGCTCGAATTTTGTACCGCTACAAGGGAGAGAGAAACTAAAATACAGGTCTTCAATGAGGAGTGCCTCCTCTGATTTTGTGATTTAACAGTCGCTCGCAAGATAATTGCGATTTAATACTTTGTGTGGCAAGCCATTAGTTAACTAGAGATTTGTACTGCTATGAAAAATCTTATAAGGAGAGTAATAGACACTTCCAGAGAGTTCACGGAATGTCGTTGTCGTCTTCGACCCCGCAGCAAATGGAGCAGTCATTGAGCCAGCCAGCCCTGCGGAGGCCAATTACGGCCAAAAGGGCTGCTAGCATGGCCAGCAGCGCGAGCACAGGGGCCACAATCAGCAGGGCCAAGTCCACGGTGGGTACGCACTCGGGCAACAACACATCCATCACTCGCAAGTCTTCTGCGCCGCTGCACATGATCAGCGCCGGCGAGGGTTTCACCAACACCATCGTCTCGTTCAACCACACCTAAAATTAAGAACAGTATTAATTTCATCTTGTGAAATTCTTATTTATAATAGATTAAGGAATATTGGTTCAAAGTAGTGAATGATACAATGCGCTTACTTGCCAACCTTTACTGCTTAAAAGGGATTAAACTGAATAACAATTATAATGGCTGTTTATTCTCACAATTTGTCAGTACATTCATGTTATCACAGGTTGGTTTACAAATAGGAAAAAAAGCATGTGAGAAAGGGCAACACTTCTGGAAAACAAGTTTCTAAGACTTTGTCCAGGAGGACAAAGCCGAAGTGAGCCCAGATTATTGTGCTTCAAACTATATGAAATCAGTATAACGTTGAAAACAGTCATCAAAACGGAAAAGTTTTTATTTGTAAATTATTATTAAGAAAATATAAGCTTAGCGTATACGTAATAAAATTAGGAGCCCTAAGAGAGTCTTTGATTGCTGTCTTACAAGTTATGCAAAAAAAGCGAGATTTTTAGCTTATAAATGAAGATCGACGTTACAATAATCAAATTTTGGCTTATAATTTACCTGAGTTTCAACGATGTTGCAGTCGTTGCAATCGAAAGGGTTGCCATTCAGATTGATGGAAACAAGGCCCTCCACCTCTCGACGTCCGCTGCGCAAACTCAGAGCTGAGATCAAATTGTGTGAGACGTCGACATTTTCGGCCCAGGTGGAAAAGCGGGCGCCTTCCAAAGAGCGAATGATGTTGTGCGCCAGGTGCAAGGTAACCACCCTGCCCTCCACGACGATGTCATCCACCGACTGGAAATTAATTGTAAATGTTAAAAACTGTAGTAAAGCCAAAGATTTTTTAAAACTTAAGCTCTTAATTTTCATCTCTGCAAGAAAAAGTTATTTGTGCATATTTGGCGAAAATAAATCCTTGTTCTTAGGAATTTGGAATTTTTAATTATTTACACGTATTATGGTTTCAAAACTGCTCATAAATTTGTTTGAATGATCTAAACTTTAAATTAACCTTTACAATTCTTCTCACAAATCAATGTGTCTGATGGGATACAATTATAAAGAGAGCATTTTGAAGGGTCCAAATTTGTAACACATCCCACGCGGGCGGAAATCGGCCGGCGCACCGATTCCCAATTAATCGTCGCATTCCCGGGGCCGATAGACGGGCGGCGACCATAAAGTGGAAGTGCATGGGCTAAGTAGGCGATTAATTGGAAAGCCTTGTACCTGCAGCGCGTTGCTGGAGACGTCGAGATCGTGGAGCAGCGATAGGATGAGTTTGGGCCCGCGGACCAGCTTGTTGCGCGCGAGGTTGAGGTGCCTGAGGCGGGGGCACGGCACCACCAGGCTGGCCGGCACCACCGCCAGCTCGTTGGCCGACAGGTCGAGTCTTTGAAGCGCCGGCAGCGTGGACAACGCGCCCTCAGACACGTGGCGCAGCCCGCACCGGGACATGTTCAGCAGCGACAGCGCCGACAACGCCGGCAGCGTGTCCACGGTCAGCACCTCGGTCTGCACGCCGGACAGCTGCAACTCCTGAAAGGCAATTAAAAACATTAAAAAAGTAATAGCGACGTTTTTTCATATGTAAGGCTGACACCAGCCTGGCGTATAATTTTCGGAGACTTGAAAAAATTCTGCAAAACTATTTAAGCTTTGTGGATCCTCAGACATTTTCAAATAAAATATGACACTAATTACGATATTTTATAATAATGAGTTGAAATTTGGATTATAAACATTTGTATAAAAACAAATTCAAACAGTTCATGTGACAAAAACTATAAATTTCTTTTAATTTTTATTTATTTTTGAGAAATTTCCGTAGACAAAATAAAGCATAAAAAACTTCTATATTTCGAGAATTTACAAGCAAATTTCCAAGACCAATTCCGGTTCACGTAACACGCTTTCAACGTTTATCATTTTTGCTTTGTTCAAATATTTGTCCCCATCTCGGATAATTCATAATTCCCAACTTGCGTATGCAAATTTTGAAAAAGTAGCTATATCGGTGTGTATCCATTCTTCGAAAGCAAAGCAACATAGATAGGAAGCAACACGCTATATGTATTTTGTAAATTGTACACAGTTGGTGTTTGTTAATAAATTTTATTCTAGTTCCGAGAATCTAAATTTAGTTCAATGTTCAAATAATGCCAATAGAAAGGGTTGGTCTAATTTTTTTAATGAATCAGATAATCAGAATGACTCTCTTTCTCTCTGAGGGACCACAATTTTATTTTAAATCTCTTCCGATTTTTAGAGTTCAGCACCTGGAGTTGGTTGAGTCCTTTGAGAGCCTCCTTCAGGGCAGCACCGCCTCCGACCTTGATGAGCGCTGGGTTTCCATCCAAGACGAGTGATTTGAGGTTCTTCTGGTGCTGCACAAACTCAGGAACCTTCTCAAGATTCGAGTGGGATAAATTAAGACGCTGAATCCTGTCAGAGCCTGGTTCCACTGTGACAGAAATTAAAAATCCTTTATTTGGAGGTTTTGTTATAAAAATATCAAATAGCATGGCAATAAAACAGAGGACGAAATCGTTTTATTTCCGAGGAATTTGACGTCCAGTCGCGACAAAAGAAGGCTTCGATCGTCAAAGAATGCGGCGGACGCCGAAATTAAGTGAGATGAAATTCTTTACGGGTTCAAAGCAAACATAAGAATGGAAACAAACTCCGACACTAGTCAGAAGATTTATTCGATAAAAGCAGAGAGAGAGAGAGAGAAGGAAGGAAAGTAAATCCAACGCCGTAGTCACAACAGACATTTAATCTGAGATGCAGCCATTCAAATCTCCGCTTGTATTTTCCTCATTGACGCCTCTGAATGCAAACAGCGCACAAGCATAACACCACACGCTAGAGTGTAACAATATACATATGAAAAGGCGCTTTTTTTCTCTCTTCCTCTGTGTGGATGAGATTAAATAATAAAATTATTTCCTCGGAGAAGCTAAAGGAGCGTTAAAGCGACTTTTTTGATCCGAGTGAACGTGCGGTCGGGGGACGGTAAACAAAGCTAGGCAGTATCAAATGCAAACATGTAGTAAAAACCAGTTTGTTATATCACCGCGCGCCGCGAACGGGGACGCCTCAAATTGGGGCTCGCGCGACTCTATACAAACATGCCGTGGAAAATATAGCAACCTGAATTCGTGTTTGCTCGTCTGTGATTTACAGCTGCTTTGCTTAGTCTAATTTTCATTGTCTTTAAATTTGGTTCAAAATAATAAGGTTCATTTGTTGAAGTGACGTAATTTTTAAACAAACATATAAGGCTAAAAATTTGCTATAAGTGCAATGACCTCTGACTAACTTCAAAGAAGATTTAAATAGCTGCCACGATGCTGACAAGAAAGAAATTAAATTTAAAAAGGTTTTTTTCTAAATATGTGTGTTTAGCAAGTGAATAATTGAAAAGATTTATTTAACATTTTCAAATTGTATGATTGTTCAACAGACACAATTGCGTAATAAGGAACACATATATTTAAAAAAAATCATTGAAAGGTTTTTCTACTCAACTCATATTTTAATGAATTAATTTAGAATAGAAAGACCTCTTCAAATCTTAAAAGTTGATATTTGAAGATCCTGAAAATAAAAAATCTTTTGATATTGGAAATATTCGTTTCTTGAGATAAAAAAGTGCTTGGATGTGCTCTTGTTAATTTATTGAACAAATTTCCCACTTCCTCTACTGATGATGACGGATTTATTAGTAATTATGTAATGGGCCGCAAGGTGTGACCCTGCACGTTTAGATGGTAATTACATTATTATTATCTCCGGCTATAAGGGATCAGAGGCGAACGCACCGCGCTCTCTTTTCACTCTTAATAGTCAGAGAGTCGACAAAAAAGGGACTCAAAAAATGTAACACAATTTACGCGCATTCATCACCTGGATGTGCTCTGTTTCGAGGCACAATATGTGTGGAATTTGGGATGAATAGAACACGAAAGCAATAAAACACCTCCAGAGAGGAATGCCAGAGCATCAGCCCTCCATTGTGTGAGAAATTTCGGCCGAATTGAATCTGATGCTGCGGCAACGCCACCAAAAGTGCCATTTCATCGAGATATGAGATATAGCACTCATGCAAATCAGGGAAAGGCATTTTTTTCTGATTTCTATCTCATTTTTGACTTGGTAGTATACGTTAGAACCTTGATATAATTAATTCATCGTAGAAGTTGATCCTGAACCAAAAGAGACGAAAGATAGCAATCTACAAAATATTAAAACTCAGTCTTCATTGTTAGACCGAGATGTAATTAATTGCCCAGCATCATGAATGTTAAAAATGCATGTTTGCCTTGGATAAGATTACAATGTTTTAGTTCCCTGCTGCGCCGGCCGACCTGAAAGGAGGCTGCGCGTTTTCAACGCTGTGGTTTCCGTGGAGCCACTCCGAGTGATCGAGTATGATAGTACCATTCTAGTAACTTCCAATGTTCGTTTTGGCCAAATACACGGCCATCGAGGAAAAGTGACAGCGCATGAAACACAACTATAACATGCCAACTTATTAAAAATTGCGTTTAAATTATTTGTGCGTTGCTTATATTTTATTTTACTCTTAAAATGAGAGCATAATTAGAGGTTTTGAGTTATGAATTTTTTTTTTAATTATCCAATGCAGATTTTCTTCACTGTTTGAAACAATGAGGGATAGTTTTTTTTCTGTTGAGACTCTGTCAGGTGCAATTACTTACATTGTTTTAAAGACGAGTCACGCAAAAGTTAACAGCCCATAACTGTGCAATTAAGACGACTTCATCCAATTTTACGGCTTCTCTCATTGAGCATCTTGTGTAAACATTGTGTTTCGCGTTGAATCGAATTAGTAATGAAGCTGCTGTGCGATCATTCCCTGGTGTAATGAACTCGACGATTGTTTTTTGTGATTGCGATTACACCACGCCGCTTTGACTCGACCGCTGAGAAAGGAAGAAACGGGAGTGAGAGAAGGGGACAAATCAAAAGCGGTGTCATTGAGAATGGGCAACCATTGAGGCGAAACTGGCCCGACTGGTCGCACTCGCGCACACACGGCTCTCGCAGCTTAATTTGTTGCTGTTTACGAGGCGAGACGCGCTTTGATGAAAGTAAAAACTAAAAATACAGTTAGCCTCTCTCGGCACAGCGTGGACCTCGGCCAGCCGACGGCGGATGCTGGATGGATGGATGATAAAGTGTCAGGCGGAGGAGATGATTTCGGAGATGCGTTTGTTCTCGGAATATCAAATTATGCTCGCAACGCACACGATCACGATGGCTGGACATAGCAGGAACGTGTGTCTAGAATTGTTGTTGCTCTATACGTAATAGTGCGAGATAAAGTTGAGAAGTTTATGAACTGAAATCTTAGAAATGACTTGAAACTGAGATAACAATTTTGTTATTCAACCAAATGTTTTACTTAAAATGTGTGACGTGTTAAGTATTAATATAATTATAAGAAGGCGGGTTTTTAGTTTTTATTGAGCGAGGTTAATTTGTTTGACGTTCAATTGGAAATTGAAAAAAATGTCCTTGCAATCAAGCATTATAATTTTTAATACGAAAAATGGCGTTGGAGAGTATTGAAGTCAGGCCAATCTAAATTTAAATTAAGTTGTAAGAGAATTATTGGCAATCGAGTTCAATTTTCATGGAAAACCGGTGAACATTAATTTGAACTGTGCTCTAAAGGTTCGATTTTAATTCCAAAACCTTTCTTTTCACGTCCCTTTTGTCTTGTGAGGAGAAAAGCGCCGCAAGAGGTGCACCTTCCTTCTCTTCTTAGCGTAGACATATAATTTTTCACCGCTGCACCGCATCCATTCTCTCATTTTGTCCCGAGGCTTCGTTGGGATCGTCATCGCGCGGCTGGACTGCCATTATGCAAGCCTTTTTATTCAATTTACGCCGCCAATTAAAAGGACCACGCGAAAGCTTTTAACGGAAGTTAAATGGAAACGCCGTAAAAGCTATTTTTGGAAGGCGATTAAAACTGCTAGGGAATCGGCCCGCTTCGTTTTCTATCACACACTGCTGTGTGAAACGCGTGCATAATCCTTGTTCGATGGTGATTTATAACGAATTCCACCTGTTCCCTCCGGTCGATGGATTTTTTATTATTTTACGCGAACGCTTTCACAAAGCAACAACAATCGGCGGGTGATGATAATAATTTCTGCCGCTGGGATTCGGATTCGTGGCGTATGATTGACGCACCGGGAATAAAAAGACGGGTGTCCCTGCTGCGTATCAAATGCCAGCAAATTCTCTTCTGACGATAGCAACAGCCTCTTCCAAACTGACGTTTTGTCCGGCAAACCGGCAAATCCCATTTTCCAGCGAGCTTGTTTGCTTTGCGTATAGCGGCGGATCAGGTGTGAAAAGCTTTTTAGCAACGCCGAGTGCAGAGATCGTTGCGCCAATCGCTTAAAACGACTCATCGACAGACGAGTATGAAGACAAAGACAATTGATTACGTGTGGCTAATTGATTGTTAACAGTCCGCGACTGATGCCATTATCAGGCACTTTTTGTGTTTCAACGCGTCTTTGAAATCTTATTCATTTCATCTGTCCCGTTTGCTGTGATAATGCGTTTCTGATGAGATGGACCTCTTCTTGCATTGTTTAAGCTTCAAATGATTGTTTCATCGCACTGTAAAAAGTGCTTTGTAAGTGACAAAATTTAGGATGCACAAAATGTTTGTCACCAGCTCGTAACTATAATCGTAAATTTAAAATTAATAAAACTGCTGGTCCATATACTCTAGCAAAAAATAGTTTAGACGTTTTTTGCCTTTAGTTAACGATGCTAACCACTATTATAGTGTTTTTGCCTTTTAGAGATATAAATTTCGCTGAACAATCAGCAGCAATCAAGAAACCCTAAATTCGGACAAACCATAATCAGGAGTTAAGTGATCATGAAGCCGCATCGTTCCGCGAACGGCAATTTTTCGCCCGAGAGAGAGAGAGAGAGAGAGAGAGAGAGAGAGAGAGAGAGAGAGAGAGAGAGAGAGAAGCACACAAAAGCAGCCACTCGGCCAAGGAAAAGAAAGATATGATAGAGAGAAAAAATAGCCAAGAGGGACTCACACGTGGAGATGTTTCCGAGCGCGTTGAACGAGAGGTCCAGTTCAGTGACGTGGACCCCGAAGCCGACCGGCAGGGCCTTGGCCTGCTGCTCGTCGGGTTCGACGCCCGGCCCCTTGGCGGCCCCTGGGCCTCCTTGGCTTCCGAGGCCCCCGCGGATGCGCAGGCTGTGCAGACTGTCAGTGGGCAGGTTGCGCACCACCGAGTGCCCCTTGGAGCTGCGGTCCGGAAAGCCGGACGCGGCAAACGAGTAGTTGAACGAGCGCAGCACAAGGTTCAACTGCTCAGCCACGTCCACTGCCGAAACAGACACTTCCCTGATGCACCCGCTCGAAGGTCGCTCCTCCCTGAAAGCAAAAAGCAAAAAAACGGCGTTCAGGTACAGAGCGAAAAAAACATTATGTAATTGTTAAATTTTATAATTATGATGAAATTTGGAACGCAACAATAAAATAATTTTTCAAATTTATTTCGTTACCCCAATTTTCCTCAGGTCAAATGTTAATTTTAAAAAGAACTAACCACTAGCCCAAATTTCTCAATATTTTAATCCAATCCAACAGGTATTTTATCAAGGCGCACGAGATTAAATTATAGTGAAACTTAAATAAAGCTTCGGTGAAAGAAGCAGGGCATTGCGATATAAAAAATTACCGGTGTGTCCAGTGGGAAAAATCCCCGTGAGCGGCAGCAGCAAGAAATATGACTCCGCCAAAAGAGGCAGTCTTTTGATGTCAGAGAGTTTAATGAAAGGCGGCTTAATTAGAATTTCGGCCCCCGTTTTAATTTACCGCCTCATTTATTTTTAATGGGATGCACATGCTGCGTCGCCATAAACGTTTTCCGAATTCGGACGCTGAAAAGAAAATTGGGCTTTTGGTTGGTCACTCAGCGGCCGCTAATTTGTTTTGCTCGAGACGAGTGTAACTGCACTTTTGTGTTTTTCGTTAAATTGGAGGCTCAATCGGAAAGAGAAACGCAGCTTTTTCTGCCTTTCGGTTGATTACACTGTTGGGAGGAAAATCGTGTTTTGGAGAAAAAAAGCAATGTTTATTGGAGCCGACGCAGCGGCAATTCAGTCGGAGATTTATAATCGGTGCCTTGATTGCCCATCTTGTTAGGCGCGAGAGAAAATATAAATTACACGCCGGCAAGAAAATGCATCTTTCTTTCAGGCAGAAGCCGCACAAAAGCCGTTTTTGGAAATTGCGTGTGTTACCACGCGTGGCTAACAATGTGAAAACAATGGTTGCGACGTAGCCTTGGAGCGGATTTATGTAAAACCACGCACTACCCGCCAGCTCCTCAAAATCCGGCCTCTCGCACCAAAAGAAGTGATTACAGATGACCGTGTTACTTTAAAAAAAAACTCGATTTCTGCGAGTGTGAAGTGCCATAAAAATTTAAAAAATTTAAATATAGCTGCACTCTTATGTATAATTTTCTTAAAAATGCAACTCTTGTAATATATATTTGAAATCAAGATAGGACACTGTTTTTGCACCATATTTGCTAACTCTGTTTTCCTCTTTTTGATATGATTTTCTTGGATTTTAATGATTGTAGTACCAATGGCATTGGAGAAATATCAAAACTTTATTATTTAAAAAAGGTAAAACTTATATTTCTATACATCATTTGCGGGAGTCTGCCTGCATTTCATCTGATTTGGATCACAAGTATACTTCAATATTTAGAGTAGTTGCGAGATCACTAACGTTTCCTTGATCATTCTTACATCTTACTCTTTAAAATATAAGTATGGCCTTCAATAAAAATTGAAAAGTGTCTTACCAAACTTCAATTGATTTGGCTTTAGTCTACATCACTTTTAGTGAGTTACGTCACACTTCTTAATTTATTGGTTACATTTTCGCTCGTGCCAATTTAGAGTGTCAAAGATCGTGACACCTAGTAATTTACCTTTCTATGCTTCGTCAATGGACATGTCATCAATACGGATATCAGGGTATACAGAAGATTTTTCATTTGGGGAACATGCATTTGTAATATATTTGTTTTACTCGCGTTAAAACTGAGGTAATTGCGTTGTGAGTATTTGACGATATGATCGTTAACGATATGTGCATTGGTATTTGTGGCCGAATCATTGGGGCGGATTACGGCACTGCTGCCGTAATCCGCCCCATTATCGGTGCCTGTAACGATAACACTACTAGTATCATCTGCAAATAAACAAAGTGTAGCGATAACATTTATGGATCAATATCATTTGTGTAGATATTAAACACAGAAGGGCCTTGAGGGATCCCAATATGTGAGGTTTCAGTTGGGGAGTTAATGTCAACATATTATGTTTTGTTTCTAGGATTTAAGTCTGTGAAGTGTACAAATTGCTTTCTATTCAGTAAGAAACTTTCTAGCCAATGAAGGGATTTATCGCTCAATCTGTTGATTTTTAATTTCTGAAGCAAGAGTTGGGGATATATAGCGTGCCGAATGCATTGAGCTTGTAAGCAGTTTGATTATTTCATGGTGCGGCCTCGAAATTCATTATATCCCTGACGCTTCACAAAGTATCATGGATTCCAAAATTCAGCTTATAACAAATTTAAATGGTGAGTTCGTACATAATCTACTTAAAATTTGCCATCGCAACTGATCCAATCCATAAATAATGTCTCTTCCAGAATTTCCGAGAGTTAGAAAGTCACGAATCTTGAAGGGTCTCTGCACATTCTGCGTGGTATTAACAGTTCTGCCAATTTTTCTCGTCCTAAATTCTTTTCAGAAAAGCCACCAAAATATCATAAGAATTGAGAAGGTAAAACAATAAACTGACGCTCTTTCGAATACTCTATTTACAGCATAGCTTAAGAATCTTAAATACATACCATAACTGGTAAAAATATTATGCACAGCTTCTAACTACAAAAATAAACAGTTTAATTATTTACAGGCACAGCATAATCTAATAGCCCAAGATCTATACACGAGCTATGGTTTTAAGCTCAGAAGCTAAAGTGCAAATTATTGGTTCTCAGGATTATGGAATTCAACCCCAAACTCAACCTCCTTGCACCGATTTGGTCTGCCAGCGTCATGCCCGAATCGACTCAGCCTTAGAAATTTTAGAATCACGCAACATTTCCCGCCAAGCGATTTTCTTCATCGAGACCTCAGGCAGGGGCACTCTGTTACCCCGGCAGTTGTGCGCCCTAGAGTCGGCGGCCAGGCACAACCCCGACGCCGATATTTACGGGCTGCTGCTGGACCTACCAGCCGACCCTCGTCTCACCAGGGATGAGCAGGTGCTCACCCTGCTGCGATACTACGGCAACGTGCGCCTGCTCTGGGCCAAATCCGCCACTTATTTCGTCGGAACGCCACTTCAAGAGTGGAACATTGCTAACCGCATCAATACCAGCGTGAACCGCGCTGAGGATGCCAGTGACATTATGAGAGTTGTCACCGTACTAAAGTAATTATAATTGGCTCTTGTTCCTATAATTTAATTTTTTCATCCCTTTCGTAGGTACGGTGGGATATATCTCGATTTGGACTTTGTGATCCAGCAGTCTCTGACCTCAATGCCGCCCAATTGGCTGACTTTTGAGTTGGGCAGCAACCCCACAAGTAGCGCATTCGGCTTCCAAAAGGGCCACCCAATGGTGAATATTATGGCCAACGAACAAGCCGCAACCTTCGACGGATCAATCTTTGGATACAGTGGGCCCAGCATGGTGGCTCGTGTGATGAGTCGGACCTGCGGAATGAGTCTTTCCGAGTTGTTCAATACAGGCAAAAACTGCACTGACATCGTAGTACTCAAGCCAGATAAATTCTATCCCATATCCTACCCTGCGTGGCGCCTATTATTCGACGAATCTGTTGCTGGCCAGACGATGGAAACTGTGAGAAGCAGTTTAGGCGTGCACATGTTCAACTACCTAAGTCACGGCGCCAATGTTACGCTTGGTTCTAATCAGGCGTATAGTCAGCTTGCGCAGAAACACTGCCCCCGGGCCTACTGGAGCTGCTTTAAGAACTTTTGATTTAATTTCATTTGAAAATTTCAAGATCAAATAAATTAATCGTACGTTTGATACTGTATTTTTACTTAGATGAAACGAATGAGCGTATTGAACCTTCCCCGTTTCACCGTGTGAGAATAAGTTGTTTATTTCAATCAGTGGCAAATTGGCTATTTTTGTTTTGCGGTGGAATTACATAAACCTTTTTTCGGTAAATAAGCTGTCTCTTAATTAAAATTACAGATGCTTTGATCTATAAATCTGCTTTACTTAAATACGTAACATTTTATTTATGAAAACAACACAGTGATAAAAAGAAACATTAAAAACAAAAAATATTTAATAAACTTAAACTGACAGTCGACTTACTGCCTCCTCAACACTCACAATCATGCATGTTATTCGAATAATCATTTTGCTCAGCACC
Source organism: Cloeon dipterum (assembly GCF_949628265.1). Classification (NCBI taxonomy): domain Eukaryota; kingdom Metazoa; phylum Arthropoda; class Insecta; order Ephemeroptera; family Baetidae; genus Cloeon; species Cloeon dipterum. The sequence continues at coordinate 27,934,459 of NC_088787.1, forward strand.
TATATGCTACAGATAATTAACTTAAGCAAGACATGTGTTGAAGGTGCACTTGTCGCAAGCAAGTCATGCGGATGAGAAAATATCATAAAACTATTGCATATTTAAAATAAAGGCAGGGATGATATGCCCATATTAACGCGAAACATTTTGCGCCAACCCGAATTTCTTCACCGAGACCTCAGTAGGAAAGGGCACTTGTTACCCCATGCATAGTGCCTCGGGTGATGAATTTGAATTGCGATTGCGGAATGAATTTGTCAAGAGCTTTTAAACTATGTTATAAACGCTTTGCTCAAGCCAGACAAGTTTTCCCCGTCAACAACCCTGCCATGTAACATCTTTTCAAGGAAGCCACCACTGCCCAGGTGATGGACACAGTGAATAACAATCTACGTGTTCAAATGTTGAACTATCTGAAGCACGACACCAATGTCACGCTCGGCTCTAATCAAGCATAATATAGACAGCTTGCGTAAAGATGCTATCCCAGAGCGTATATTTTACTGGAGATGCTTTGCAAGCTTCGTATTTCTAAAATTTATTTAATTGTAGCTCGATTCGCAGTGTATCAGAGAGCCCTCCTCGTCCTTTTTTTCCGAATCAACAAATTAAACAAAACTATGGTCATTCTGTAAATTTTTACTGCTTATTTTTTAACGCAGCATAATATTCCAATATATAAGTTATTATAAGGTTAAGGACTGTTATTCACTGCTCAAAATTTACGCATAGATTTTGTTTTTTAAACTCGAAACACCTTTCATTTGTTAAGCCGCACAAGTGTTTTTGTATTCAATATCATTTTGGTTTGCTTACCTGTTATTTGGAATATTAACTGTGTATTTACAAAATTGTGCAACTTTGTATGCTTGGAATATAAAACAGTTATGGTTATAATGCAATTTTGTGGTTCAATTTACATTTCAGCTTTTTACATTTTGAGTGAAGTGATTCTTTGTGTCTATAACTAGTTAAAATTAAATGTATGGTAGAGAGATTTCATTTTGTAATTCGAAACACAATATTAAACGATTCTCCAAACCCATTTAGATTAACACCGCCGGTTTACCTCTGTGTCCATAAAATAAAAGGCACTCTTGTTAACAAAAATCGTGTATTTTTTAGGATTATCAAAGGGCAAACGAGCTGGTAATTCACTGCTCTCGCCGAGTTTAAAAGACAGTTAACAGAGCCGGCCGACTGGCAGGCATGCAAATGAAATAAAAAGCAATCAGCGTCGCTCACGAAGACATTAAAAATTTAATTTGCCTTCGCTGCAATCACTCTCCGAAACGCATCACTCTCAGATTCCGCTCTTTCCCACGTTTCGGTTTTTTAAAATGCGTCCGTCAGGAGCGATCGTATTTATTATATATGTATTAATGTGTGTGGCACGTAACTGTGAAGAATACATAATAAAAAGCTAAGTCCCCTTTTCCTGCTGCCGCTGATATCGTTCGTTCCGCCGCGAGAGAGGCACAATGCTACTGCTGGAGCGCGGATAAATGACTTTGACATTTCTGCCGTAATAAAAGGCTTTTAGGATTCCCGTCTCATCCTATAAATTATAGCACAGAAGCCGAGGCGGGCACCTGTGCACACGAGATCGCAGGGTGCGCTTTCACACAGAAACACGCATTCGAGCCTAATGGAGCTCGACGAAAATAAAATGCCATCCCGGAAAAGGGAATGTTTAATTCATGACGCGTGTGTAATTTTTCAGGAATTCCTGCCCTTAAATTGTTTCGTGTTTGGAATTATTCTGAGCTTCTTGTCGCTCGGCCCGCTTGCTTCCTTTTTCAGATAGCGCGAGAATTGTTTGAGAACCAGGTTTGTGACAGAATACTAACATCAAGGAAGTCATTACAATTAGCCTTTATTCGCACATTAGAGGCGAGATTTCAGTCTTGTTAAAAGTGACTGGAATACTTCCACGAAATCAGGACGTTTAGAAAAATAAAATAAATTGGCTCTCACACAACTAAACCCAGCGGTATAATATTCAATTTAGAAATTAGGAGGCAACAATATTGCATCAAAGTCATTTATTACAATAAACTTATAAAATTAAATACTTTACAAGCAAATCAATGTAAATGATTTGAATTAAATTTTTATTGGCTGTATGCAATTGTGTTACCAGTGCATCGAAGCAATGTAGAGTACTCGTTGATTTTTGAGCTCCTCTTTATCGTATTTAGATTTCAATTTTCCATACTTTAATAGATCTTCTGTAGGCCTTCACCTTGAATATTTTTTTATCAGCGTAGATAACATTTAAGCGACAAAAGAGGAAACTCGGCGGAGCATGAAATGTTTCGTTGGGAATCCACAAAAATACCATGATTTTATGAAACTCCCCTTCAAATGAAGGCGCGCGGCGAAAGCTTCTGCTTGTCAGGCCTCTCAACGCACCTGCCAAAGGGCTGAAAAATGAAATGCACGTGCGGTCAAAAACAAACCCGCAAATGAATCAATCTTTCACGCGTCCCTCGGCAGCGCGGCAAAAACGCCATTCATCCTCGCATGATTTGTGTATTTATAATGGCCTGTGTAAACAGTGGTCGGTAATTTTGATATGATGATTGCGTCGGTCGGTTGGCTCCGTCCCTCGCAGCAGCCGGATGGATGGATGAAAGGAAAGGAATAGGCTGGGTGGTCCCGCTCCCAAAGGGGAAGAAATTAAAACGTTTTGTGGCCACGCATGATTCCTCGCGCATTCTTCCTCCTTCTTTGCTGCTTTCGTAATTTATGAGTGTGCGTCGCTCAGTCAGACGTAATTTAGATCATCATCTCGTAGTAAGCCGCGATCACGCGCACTCTTCCCCACAGCATTTCCACTCGCGCAACAATAACACAGAAAGCAAGCAAGCGACTTTTATGCTCTCAACTCGTGAAACTCCAACTCGTGCTGCACAGCGCGCGATCGGAAGATGAGATTGTATACACACTCAGTCTCTGATTTTCCGTTCACATTGATGGGAGAGAGAGAGAGAGGTCGATGATTTTGGGTCAAATGTGAAGAAGTGAAGAGTGACAGCGTACAAGTTCCCACACTCACGGCTCTGAGTGTGTGTCAAAATTTTATAGAGAATACATATTGGTATTGGAAAAAGTCTTCATGTCTGATTGCATTTTGTGAGAATCTCTTAATAAAGAGGAGTGTTGTGATCTTTTAAATTTTTATGTTTGATGTTGTAGTCATTTCAGATTTCATGTTGTTGACTCCTTTAATGCATTCTTTTGTAATTTATTTTCATGACACAGGATTTTAATACAAATAGCCGATAGTATCAAATTTAAAGTTTATGATACAATACTAAATTATTGTAAAAATACCCACACCAGTATGTATCACTTTTTCGAATGCAGGGCTGATGATTTATCTTTGAAGAAAGCAGCAACATGCGAAAAACAACGTAAGTATATTTTAAAATATAATTATTTCCTTGTAAATTGTTCACCGCCGGTGTTTTTTTAATACAGCTATCTGTCTATATAGCAAATTAGATTGTTTCAATTTTGAAACATATAATTTTAAATGAAAGATTTAGAGAATATGCTTTAAATCACGTTTTAAGCTGATGGAAGGCGGATGCAGTCTCGATATTTAAATAAAATGCGCTTTTATGCAAGTTAATGACTCGTAAAACGTCCCAATTTCCTGCCTGCCTATAGTGTTTTCATAAAAAGCTCGCATAATCCATTCAAGACGTTTTTACGCTCCCGTTCGTTCCTCTCTGTCTCGCTTCCCAGAGGCTTTGTTCTTGCTCAGCTCATTTTCCTTTATTTCCCGGCGCAATAGAAAGATGCCAGTGCGGTGTACCTTCATTTTCTATACTAGCTGCAATTCAACGGCTTTGTTGTGGTCTCAACAATGCGAGTGGAATGCTGAGAGTCGCCTTGAAAGGGAAACATTTCACAGATGAATCGGCCGTTTTAACAAAGGAACGACTTCCAGGTAACAGGAAAGACTTGAGACAAAGCGAGGAGCAGAAGGAAATACTCGTGTCTGGAGACGGAAAATTTAATGACACTCCACATCTACGAAAACAGAATGTTCTCTGCAGTTGTTAGGGGGTTTTATTCTGTAGGATACAATTATAAATGTGCGCACCTTAAGAACTGAAAATGTGTTGCATTTATCAGAAAAATCATGGCCTGAATTGGACAGCAGTAAAATGGAAAGTCGTAAAAATTAAAAAATTATTCTTATTCCTCCCGTCATAATTTACAAATAGTATTAATTACTACCTAAAAAAAGGAATTTCACTGGTTCACAACGCATAAAAATTCTGTTTGGCGGGCGAGTGAAATATAAAACTAAATTACAAAGTAGGCACCTGGTGAGCAATCACTTATCTCATTAATAAACTTCCCGTGTTGTCTGTGGTGTGCGAAATTGCGTGTCGCGGCACTCACTCATTCACAAAGTGTTTATACGCACTGGCGGCGCGCGCGACTTGTGCAGCCGCGTAATTAGACGAGTTTGCGCTCTCTTGGTGGCTTCTGTTATTTTATGAAGTGCGTTTCCCAACAAACGAAACCGGCTGCGTAATATTTTATACATTATTATGTACAAAAGAATACAGGAACGTGCGAGAAATGAGAATGAGTGACGGTCGGCCATAAATCTGATATTGCGGGTAAAAAAGCAGTCGACTTTGTTCTCCATTCACGGCACTGGCGTATGTTTCTTGTAATTCAATCTTCAAAAGCCAAGAGCACAACTTCATGAGACCACTGAACGCGATTTGCGGGATATATTAGAAGAGCGTACGCTGTCACCAGGGAAACTATATAACCTGACATATAAGGAAAAGGAGTCAATAAACTCTGACGAATTAATTATTTCGCAATTTGAGGATGGTTTAAATTTTAGGAAATTTTGTTCGATCGAATCAATAGGGGAGCACCTTTCTCGGAGTTAGTTTCAATTAGAAATTTTTAGTACATAAATATTTCAGAAAATGTGGAAAATATTAGGCCAACTTTCAGTAATTGATTCAAAAATTCATGTTTTATCATTTCAAAGATTTTCTAATATTTATTGTTTCTTCTGTGTGATACTCTGTTAATATCAACATCAGTTCTTCATTAATGTTCAATTCAATTCGTTTTTATTTCTATCTGTTTAAAGACTACAAAAGAATGAAAGAACTCTCTAATCCAGAGATTATAGGGAAGCCTGTCGACTTTGGTAAAGTTTATCTCGGGCTTATGTACAGAACCTGAACATTGGCTATGGACTCGTCTGATTTCCTCCTTTTTATTTTAACCTCCTTGACGCGCTCACAAGCGCACAGACAGTCGACTCGCTACTTTTTCAGTCAGTCAAAATATCTGAGGTGTAATTTTACATCCGTTCTCACTCGACTTAGATTACTGCTCTGGCTCTGGCCGTACTCACGCTGCTTAATTTCTCTCTCTTATTCGTCTGAGCAGAACAGCAGACCCGCAAGTGCTTTTCCCATTCTCGCCGCTTATTCGGGGAAGAGCGACTGAAATCGCTTCTCACGCACAATTAACGAGAATATTACTTTTTTTCGCCGCGGAAAGAATGAAGTCCTGTGCATGTATGTGTTGTTTTAGTGCGCAGCTCCTTCAAAATGCAAGCTCACGCGTGTTAGTTGCCCCACGAAAATTGAGACGTTCCATCATGGGATGGGTTAGTTCTTTTTTCTTTACACGTTTCCTTCGTGCATCACGCCTTTATTGTCTCCTTCACACGTTTGTTCAAGAGTGTAATTGCGATTTATTTTGCAGGAGCTAGTAAATTTTGCGCTGAACATTTTAACTCTGTGCAAATTAATTCCCTGACAATCAAGCTGGGAAATTAATTTCAAAAGCTTTAACGCACAATTAAAAATCAAAATTCAAATAACTCTCGTGCGAATGAAAATATGTTTTTCATCATTTAAACAGTTGACAACATGAAAAAAATGAGAGCAAAATTTGAACTATCAAAAACAAATAAAACTATGAAAATAAAATGGCTATTTCAATTAATTTGAGCAGGAAGGCGTCATGCTGTTTTACGCTCATTCCATTTACTAAATCCCAAGTCATACAAACTAGAAACAATGCACAATGTGAAACGGTTGCTATACACACGCGGCAACTTGTCACCAGAGAGATTTATGTTCCTCGCCGTTCAAAGTTGAGCCACACGCAGGCCGCTGCGCGATAAAAACGTAATCCCGCACAGCGGGGGCAGCGATTACGCAATTAAAGTCAAAACAATATACGTGTGCAGAGGGAAAGTGGAACTAGCGCAAATAACCCCCTTTTGGAGAGGCGGAAAGAGCAAAATAATAAAGTGCAGAGCTGGGCGTCGTAAATTTCAGATCCGCCGACAGTTTCAGGCTTCCAGTGAGCCGAATGCAAACACGCTCCCATTTAAAAGGCCCACTTTTATCTTTTGTGTTGGCTTTGTGACTGCATTTTTATGTATTTCACGGGTTGTTTACTTTAGACCGAGATCTGGCATTTTATTTGCTTTATTTCTTGCGCTGGTACGTGAAATGGGTATGGATCAAATTGGTTACACCAGTTTTATCATCTGATAATAAAAATTGTCAAGAATCAGTGCAAATTAAATTCGCAATTATTCGAATACAATAGAGCGAGATAGTTGAATTGGTTTGAATAATAATTCAGCTAACGCTCAATACTGCGGTGCAATGATATTTCTTCCAGAAATTCCAAATATGTGGGATGCGATTCCAAAGAATACAACCCAAATCATTAGTAAAGAGTGAAACGTGTGTAGGAATAGACGTGAACGAACGATCTCGAAACACATCACTGACCATAATGTAATACTGATAAATGAGAATTTTGTAGTTACGGAAACTTAAGAACACCAGGGAGCAGCATGCAATGGGATTTAGAGTTTGGAAATCGTTTTTGTAAGGGTTATAAAGCACAATATACGACATGGTTGGGAAATATGTTATTGTTGTGAGGTGAAATGAACCGAATAAGTGAGTTGTATTTAGTGATTTAGAAATTTATATCACAGCGAATTGGCTAATGGAAGGCTAGAACTGGGATCCATTTTATCTTTTTTTTCAAATATTGCATAATAGCAAATGCTGTCAATCATACAATCAGCCTAAAAATGGATACTCTATTAATTTAAAAAGGTGCAATTTGTTCTCGTCATAATAATCAAATAAACATTAATTTTTTTTGAGTCTGAAATATAGCAAAATAATCCAATTATGAGATTTCAGTTGCGTACCATTTGATGCTGATCACTGTTCAACTGAAAGGTCGATATAAATGGGTAGAATTGAAATGTCTTATTCGATTAAAGTGCATTAGCCGAAGTAAAGCAAGTCTTAACTATACTTTCAAGCATTACGCCCTCGCCCCCGCACAACTGGGAGCGCAGATAGTGTTGTTTCCGAGTGTAGGCCTCAATGGAGCCCAAGGAGCTATGAAAGTCGCTCATCATCGAGCTGTGCGCCGTAAATCTGCGCGATCTGTGACGCCTCTCGCTGCGTGAGTTCATTTGCATAAACAAATAAACAAGTAGTATGGTAATAATTCCCGAGCAGCTTTGCGTGCTGATTGATTGTTTTTTCGCCTAATCGCACCGCCTTTGTCCGCCGTTTATTGTTGCTCACTCACGTCCCAGAGAAAGCATTCGAGTTGCCTCGTAATTTATTATACACGGGCAGAATCGGAAAAAAGACGCGAGAGTTTCAACGCCTTCGAGGAAACGATCTTATTGTGTGTTTCACAGCACCGCTGTTAATTTAACTTGTTGCACATCTCGTTGGAGTAACATTGATGAATGGATACAGTGAAAAGCGCAAGCTCCTGCGCGTTTAATTCTTTTCTTGTTATGCTTTGTTTACGACATTTTCTTTTACCATCAATCATTGCAAGATTGTACAATGCGGGCTTTCACTTGAAGACATGTTGAAATTTTCAAATTTATTTATATAACAAAAATATCATTTAATTCATCCTATTTCTTTTTCTGAAAATTTCCACTTAAGCGCAGTTAAAAAATTTAGCCGAATATAGTCATTCTTTTATGTAAAGGGTTGGCCTCAATGCAGAAGTGAGTGTAAAAGCACATTAGACGACTCTTTGCAAGAAATAGAGTAATTTTTATTGTTGTGTTTCATATATAATTTGAACCTCATAAATTTTCATGCATTTCACCCAGATTTCACTCATCACTTGCCACGCTCATCGAATTCCAGGTACCCATCGTGCGTGAACACTTTTTTGTATCAAGTTTTCTGCATATAATTATGCTGCGGATGCAGCGTCTAGCGGTTGAAAGTTTGTGTTTTCTCTGTGTAGTTATAAATCTTAAAAGTGATCGGGCCGAGCGCATGTATATTAAGACGTATGCAAATGATGGTGCACGTCGCCCCGTGTGCATAATATTTCATTTTCAATAAATCTCGGCATTGCATTTAATTATTTCTGAGACGGCGAAAAACGCTTCTGGCGCGGACTGATAATGTTGAGAGGATACAAATATGCATACATTATAAACAAACGCGCGAGCCGTCATTTGGAAACGAGGAGAATACGCCCAAAATTCAATGTTTCTAGAGCGTTAAGAGCAGGTTCGAGTTTAAAAACATCATGTTTCTCTCGTTCCAAAGTGGGCGCACTTTTATATATTACGTTACAAGTACAACGGGTTAGTCTGCATTTTAATGCACTTTTCCTCCGTGGTAAGCATATAAATCTGAAGCGTCATCGAAAATAAAAAGGACAATTTGTGTAGCAAGCTGTTTCGGTTTCCTCCACGCAGCACAATAAATTTCAAGTATAACAAAAGCAGCTCGTTCATTCAAAACTCACAGGTGGCGAAAAATTTCCATTCAAAACCATACATCTTTCTTTCATATGCTTGGAAACAGCAGAAAAAAGTCGCTGACTCGCTCCCCAGGGAGTTTCCCGCTTTCCCAGGCGCAAGTTAAAGTAGCGTATTTACACACATTCTTTTCGGGTCCAGGGCTTGTAAGGTAGCAGATAATATATACACATATTGAAATGAGCGCTAATGGCACAGGCGCGCAGCAGCGCCAGCACTTCTGTATGTGTTTGCTCTGGGCGTCGCACCAATTTTTGTGGACTCATCTAGCGGCTGGGCCACACAGCAACACACACGGCTCTCAAAAAAGGCTGCTGATTGATTGCTCATTTGGACCCATTCAAATTTCAGACGAATTAAGCACGCCATGATTTATTTTGAAAGGTATGCATCTCTCGTCAGCAAATTAGCTCCAACTCCTTGCACTTAACCTGCAGCTCTTGCTTGTTTATGTTCAAAATTAGAATCTAATATAATTAGGGAGCTGAAAATTCTTGATAACACATGACCACATGAATTGTCATGAAATTTGAAAGAGTGAATATCAAACTTGCTCTGCTTTGACTATTTATTTGTGTTGATAACTGAATGTTAACTGAAATTCATTAGTTAATTTCATTTTGTGACAGATGGGAGTTTCATTTTGAAATTAGAAATGAACAGGCCTTTTAGTTTTTTCTTTTCTCCAATTTTAATTTAAGTGACGGTAAGTGACAAAAATAAATTATCAATTTGTGATAGCGATTTTGATTTAAATGTAACTTCAGTAAAATATTAAAAAAGTTTCCGTAGAGAACACCAAATTAAAACAAACGAACTCGACACAGAGAAAACAAAATCACATTATGATATTGATGACAGCTAATAAAAACAAATTTCAACAAATTTTTGCGGTTCTGGTGCACGATTTTTTTCTTTCAAAGCGAACAGTTGGAGCTTGTCGAATACATTTTAAACTTTAAATCCTTGAAAGTCTGCAAAATCGTTCTTCTGCGCAGTATAATTGTGTCACGTGGCGATTTTCTTTCGTTTAGCCGCGGTCTGGTGGAAAAGCGAGCGTGACCGGAGAATTATTATTGGCATGACACAATGTATCCGCTGCCTGAGAGGCGTCGTGGCGGCTGCTGCTGCGAAAGTTATAGTTGTTGCCGTGCGCTGGAATAAATCGGGTTTTAATCCAGACGCAGCAGACGTAAAAGGTTCGCGTCCGCTTGCCGCCACGATGAGTCACGCGGACGCGGACCAGGTGCATCTCACTCTTTCGCGAATGCACCTGCGAGTGCGTCTAATTTCACACTCAGCCGGGCCAACGAGGCTCGGATTACTAATTTCGGTAATGAATCGAGCAAAATGAACACTTCCTCTTATGTTATTGCGCTGCCTTGGTGGGAACGCGGCGCGTCAAACCGCAAAAGCGCGCCAGTAAAATCTACGGAAGTCGTGCGCTCGTTTGCAACGCGTTTTTGCTGATTAGGCGTGTGCATCGGTGAAATGAGGAGCCGAGTTGCAATCAGGGCAGAAAGTTCAAGCAGAATTGCTATCGGTTTCCTGACGCCGCAGATTCTCACCGCTCGTTTATTGCCATGGAATAGCTTCCTGCGAACTCCACTTGGTCTTTATTGATTTTTAAGATTGATAGCTTTACTGCCGAGCCTTCAATAATACGTGGCAGAAAATACGGCCCAACTTAATGTGCATGCTAGAACCGAACCCAAATCTTCAAGCTACGAAGAAAAAAATGAACTTGATTGTAAAATAAAATGTATGTGTAGAGATAACGGAGTAAGCAAATTTGCATTTTAGCAATTGACTTGTATCCATAAAAAACATCAGGATTAGTATCATCAGATTGGAATTGGAATTCAAGGTTTCGACTAAACTGACTGTTAACAATTCAGCAGAATTGTTTATTAAATAATTAATTGAATAAAATCCCAACCTTTTCAAACAATTGAGACACTTTCCACTTGAAAAAAGCGAGCGAGACAAACAAGTGAGCTTCAAACCTCAATTGTCTGCAAATTTAATGGAAAATCACGAAGCATGCAACCCAATTTTTTTGTTAAAAAATGTCTTGATCACCAGATATGCTTCGCAGGCTTGGCCACCTAATTGATGTACGATTCAATTGAATTTTAATGTTTGCAGCACCTGACGCTTGCTATTTGGAACAATTTTCAATTATTTGTAACGGTAAAAATGCGCTTGTGTATAGCAATTAATTTTTAATAGGATTTTCGGATTCCAGGTTGGTCGCATTTTCAACAAATTTTCGGCTCTCTTGTGAATGAATATCGCTGGAATGATAATGATGCGTGAGGTGCATGATATGCAATAAACTAACCCGTGGAAAATGCTACAAATTCTCGACTTTGGCCATAAAATTGTGATGCAGTTTGTAATTAGTCCAAAGGGCCGGCAGCAGAATTCCTCGCGGGCGCATCATTAGGCGGCTAATTTGTACGCGGCGCGCGTTCCCGGAATAATTTATGACATCTTATTTCAATTAAGTGTGATTGATATCACACCGATTCCCGAAATCACGGCAGAGGGACGCATTCACCTGTGCCGGTCTGACCGGTCGGTCGCGGCGTCAAAAATATTACGAGGCACACCGCCGCAAGCGTCTCCCATTTTCACGAGGGAAATTCAGTGAATCCACTTTTTTGTTCCCTTACCGCTTACCGCGGGATGCTTCGATCGCAAAGCGAACGCATCTGGTTTGGCGGCTTCGTGTAATTATGCAAATCGTGATTCGCAAAAGGCATTCCGCGTGCGAATATTTTGCACTAAATCCACGCGTTGAATTCTCTGGCCGAGAACCGTAATTTTTATAGTAAATGTTTGCGGCATGATGCGCCTGAAAACTACTCTTAAATTATCTGCATTCGATCAGAAGATATTTCTATTTATATATCGATACCCCGCAGGTTTCATTAATTTCCATTGTATTTAAATGGGAAGGATATTTGAATTGCAAAAGAAAACAAACGCTTCCTTACCTGTTCTGGTCCTCAGGGCAGCTGTTTTCGTCGAAGGTGACGATTCCCGCCGCTACCCCGGGTGGCTCGAGGTCTGAGTCGGCGCCGAGCAGGACGCTGTTGGCTGCCAGGTTGAAGAGTCGCTTTGGCAAGGGGACCTTGGTCCTGCGCTCGCCGTCGCCGCCCCGAACCCTCGTGTAGGCCACCCCCAACAACACCAAACACGCTCTGTTGACGCCGGGCTCGTCGTCGGCGTCCCTCGCCGGGGGAAGCACCCTGAACCTGAAGCGGTAGTCGAGGTTGACCCTGACGACGGCGTGGTACTCGGTGGCCGTGGCGTTCTGCGGCAGCGACTCGGACATGATCCGCACAGTGCAGGTGAGCAGGTCGTCCCTGAGTGCGCAGTCCGTGCGCTCGAGCGGCCGCAGGTGCGCCCTGCTGCGGTGCAGGTCGTCGCACACGGCGTCCAGCGTCGTCGCCGCCACCCCCGGCGCCAGCAGCGAGATGATGATGTTGAAGATGAAGAAGTACAGCTTGTCGGCCATCCTCTCACATGACAGCGGCGCGGCGCGTTGCGATTTGCACCACGCTCCGAAGCAGATTAAGCGTGGCTTAGACGGTCATCCTGAGTCAAGGGCATCCACTGCTACGCCGGCTCGAGAGGCGCATGCGTCGCCCAGGTAGTCACGCTCGTTTCTCTCTCTTTTCTTCGCTAGCTCCAGCCCGGCCTTTTCTTATCCCTTCCCGCTCGCTCGCTCGCTTGCAAGCGTCCAACACAGGGCTGCGCGCCGTGTTTTGTATGGATTCACTTGGAATTATTCTCTCGGCCACAGCCTGCACAGATTACGTGTTTAGTTTGAATTGAGATTCCGAGCATTCCCTTTTTATTCATCATTTGTTCCACTTTTACAGGAAATCTACCCTGATTTTTTTTTTCAGTTTATCAACAATTTTTGTTAAAATCGATCTCTTTTTGAAGGATTTTTATTTCACATTAATATCCTTGCTATTTAAATGCTGCACCGCTCACTCAAGTCACCAAGCATTGAATGTTTGAAATAAATAGAATTTTGAGTCTTGATTAAAGTTGGCGATATTTTTCCTTGGTTATAAGAATAATGAAATTAAAACACTTTAATTCAATTCGGCTAGAGCTTAACATGGCATAATATAATATAAGGAGATTTTTTAGAATATTACTACATCAGGACTTGTTTTGATGGACCTTTTTATGCTACGATTTTTACAAAATTAAATTTTTTATCGGCATGACAGTGGTGTCACAGTTCTCGTGAACAAACGTTATGAGTATATAATTAAAAAAATAAATCCCTGCCAAACAAGGAAGATCATTGTTTTCTAACACAAATATTGACAGGTAATAAATTATTTTTTTCTGATTCGCACACCGCTAAATTATCCAAGCAGTGATCTCAGATTTTTGCCTCGAGCTTCAAGCTCTCTATTTCGCAATAAACTTGATTCTAAGTCACCGCCTTATCTCAATGAGAGTATTGGTGATCAAGTTATTTACCATTCTATTAATTATTAAAAGTGCTTACTCTAAATTATTTACAGGCATTGGAAATTTTCAGATCGTGAAATATAGTAGTTTAGTTCCATTTAATTTGTTATATTCGACATATTCCTATAACAGGCTAATTTGCGCAGAATTCAACATAGTTTCATAACTTCTGCACTTCCAGAAATTAAAAACCAAATTTCTGTTCCGCAGATGTGTGCTGCGTTGAGTTGAGACCCTGTTGGCCAGGGCCCCTCCTCCTTTGTGTACTCGCGTTTGCCGCCCATGGAAGAGAGAGAGAGAGAGAGAAAAAAGCAGCGGAGCCAGCGAGCGTACTCTGGATGTTGTGGTTCTGCCGCCGCTGCCGCTGGAGCGATCATTAATTTTTTTCTTCTATGCTTCATTGCTGAGCACCTATTGTTATGTTGAACTCACGACTCTCGGGCCGTGCCGATGATGGGGCCTCCACCTCGCGGGCTCCTCTCTTTCTTCTTCGCCTCATGCTCGCTGGCGCAACGCGTATTTCCACTCCAACGGTCGAGATCGTGCGCTTGGAGATTTAAATTTTAAATAGACACTTTTATGGGAATCATTTGGTAATAACCGTTCATCAATACAATCCCAAACATCGCGATCAAAGTGCTTATTTTAACTACTGGTCACTTATCTTCAATAATATGAGCTTTAATTACTAATAAAAAAGGAAATTAAATTTGCTTATAGAATTATAATAAAAATTTCATTTACTATTGCTATTATGCAGTGCAATTAAAGAAATACATAAATTACAAGCAAGAATGGATGGTCATGCTAAAGAAAAAACTATGAATCACATGGTAATCTGAGCTGTAATTACAAACGATCAATGAACTATCCTTGTGTGTTATAATAAATACTCATTATAATGATAGCGGATAAAGGTTTCTATTTCCAAAAATTTTCAATGTTGTAATAAAGAGAAAATTTTTCAAATATTTTTAAAATCAATTACTTTCTTCACCGTGCTTTTTTCAACCTGACATGCAGTTTTATGTTCAGGGAAACTACGTGATTACAAAAGGTAACTTCCTTCTTATTTTCATGTTCATGCCTTTTTATTCAAGGTTCGCAAAACCCCGCATTTTCCGGAAAGAAACCTACTGGATCGCAATAAAATGTTTTTACGATACTTTCACAACCTTGTACATTTTCCGAAACAAGCAATTGTGTCGTCAGAAAATATCATAAATGGTCGGATGGCCAAAATATAAATTCTAAAAAATAAATTCTAGTGTGCTACTGATTTCAGAAGAATATGATTTTTTTATAATTTTAATTTAACTGTTAATTCTCTGTGTTGTTTGGTGTTAAAGATGATCTATCAGTTTTCGGAAACCTCGAGAAAATGTGGAAAAATCCCTAAATTAGTGTTCAATTGCGCATGGTGAATTAGGTGATCTAGATCTGTTTTATCGCATTCATTTTAAACTGGTTTGGAGACATTTAATGTTAGTAAAAAGTAAACCATTCTCGTCATCTGTTTCAATGACCTCTAACGAAGTCAAGTGCTTAACAAAAAGCGCATCAAGTGAAGTGACCCGAACTGCTCAAGTGCATCTCTTAAATGTCATGGAAGTGGATTGAAGATTTGTATGCGTTATGGGTGTGTGGGTGCAGCTCTCTCGCCGTGTCTTTTTCTATCGTGCGTATGCGGAGAGCAGAATCAAGAAGCCCTCATTTAAATGGAGCAGATGAGAACGTTCCCACCAACTCGCATACGAATAATGCGCCCTTGTTTTCTTTTTAGAGGGGCCTTGTAAAAATAATCAGCGAGATATATATTACTTGAGAGGCCGGGATAAAAAAGTGCGCAGTATGTGCTTTACGCGCGGAGCTGAAATTCAAACAGTAATTACTCCTCGTCCGAAGAAGAATTGTGGGCATTGTGGTAAAGTTTCTCTAAGCCCTTAATGATAATTATTGTAATTTTTGTACACAATGCTGCCGAACGAATTAATGAAATTCGGAGTGGTTTGCCCTTTGTTCATTGTGTGCGTGCTGGGCTTATAAAGTTTGGGAGAAATTCTCGGCTAATATTCACAGCCTTGATTTTTAATGAGAGAGGATTTAAATTAGTTGAATTATATAACACCAAAACTTTGATTTGGATAATAATATATATAGCACACCACACACAATAAGAATTTTTATTATCCTATTTAATATGTTTTTGTATTATGCTTTAATACTCCTTTTGTAGCTTTTATTTCTTTTATTATGTCTAAAATAAACAATTATTGTTTCTGATTGATTTGCCATAATTTCCTCGGAAATCATTTTGTTTCTGCAGAGTAAATATATCTTAGCTTCAGATTCTAAACTAGACTTAAAAATAGCCTTTTAATAACTCATATTCCTATTTAAAATTAGAGAGAGTATTAAAGAGAATCAAAATGCTGTAAATGGGAAATTTTTACAAACTTCGCAATTTTGGTTTGTAATATAATTCCGATTTAGTTAACCGATTTTACGCCAGTGGGATAAAATGGCAGTTAAATTATTCAAATCAACAGTAAAACCAACGATTTCAAGCAGTAATGGTTATATTAAGAATTGTTTAATTTTTGGAGATTTTGTTTTCAGACAAGTATGTAGTTTTATAATAAAAAATATTTATTCTACAATATTTCTTGAAGTGCGTCATTGGAACAGCACAAGTGAGCACAATGCACGAAGTATGCAACCTGCGTAACAGAGTTTTTGAATTTTGCGCGCCATCCCCCACCAGTTAGAGTGGTGTTTGTGTCTGATAGGATTTGGTGGCGCTGTTGCTGTTGTTAAGGAGGGTATAAGCAGGAGTGTCTGAGGACGACATGTTGGATTGTAGGCAGCGCGCGAACTCGCCCGATTGTTTGAATGTTGCATTCTGTAAACACAACCATATTCAAACAATCGGGCGAGTTCGCGCGCTGCCTACAATCCAACATGTCGTCCTCAGACACTCCTGCTTATACCCTCCTTAGCTGTTGTGAACTTACTTGTCTTTCGAATCTGACGATCCTTGCAGCTCAATCATGGGTAAGTCGAAACTGATTTTATTCCTTAAAAATCCAACGTCATCGTGCTTAAATTTAGCGTTATAATTATGCAAAGCTATCCTTGGATAGTTTCTGCGATGATTAACATTGGGCGTTTGGCGGATTATGGTCAATTTTCTTGAAAACTTACGTACCGCAAGTCTGCTTGCCGCTCGTAAGAACAATCCGCCATGAAGCCGACGTCGGCCACGTGTGTTATGCTTTCTTTTTTACTAGAAGCACAGTGCAAAATCTATTAAAATCAACTTTTCCGTTCTGCATAACTTCGTTCAACTCCAAATCAAGGTTCCTACCTCAAAATTCGCTCACGGGTTGTTAAGTTCTGCCCCAAAACAAAGTCACGCCAAAGAGGCTGCTAACAATGCAAACGCCATGAGCCCGTGATAAACAAAGACGCTGACCTTTGCGGTTGATTTCAGGTATCTCCCGTGATCACTGGCATAAAAGGAGAGCGACAGGAGGAAAGAGGAAGCCCCTCAGGAAGAAGAGGAAGTTTGAGTTGGGCCGCCCGGCTGCCAACACAAAACTTGGCCCTCACCGTGTGCACACGGTCAGAACTCGTGGTGGAAACTCAAAATTCCGTGCCCTCCGACTCGACACTGGAAACTTCTCATGGGCGTCTGAAGGTTGGTTATTTACTTAAATTTACTATGCTAATTAAACTAATTTTCCCAAAACTTAAATTTAAAAATGATAGCCGATTGTCACCGTCAAAAGGAATGTTTGGGAAATATTTCCATGATGTTTTTATGTTCATTCCCTTACCTAATCTGAATTTAACAATGAGGATTTGAACCAATCTGATGATAGCCATCGTATTTTACTATGTGATTAATTAATTTACGTAGTTCATAAAAGAAAATGAATTTTTCAGGATGCACCCGTAAGACCCGCATCATCGATGTCGTTTATAATGCATCCAACAACGAGTTGGTGAGGACCAAGACCTTGGTCAAGAACGCAATTCTCGTCGTGGACGCCACCCCATTCAGACAGTGGTATGAGTCCCACTACGTGCTTCCCTTGGGACGCAAGAAGGGTGCCAAGCTGGTGAGTTTGTCTTTAATGGTTTGTGCTAACAGGGTTGCTTAACAAGAAAATATTTTTGCAAATGTGAAGCCACAACCGGTTGAAATCTTGCTTCTGTGCTCATAATTTTGACACTAGTGTTAGTGTGGTTAATTAAGTTGCACTCCTTGCAGAATAACTTTAAACCAGTTTTATATTAATCAATCGTATTTAAAAGGATAACTAGTTTTGGCAATCCTGGAAGCTCTTATTTCTCATGATGAATCTTTGCGTGTCAGCAGATGAGCTTGGCAATCGGTTTGGAGAGCAGATTAATTTCTGATTTCCCTCTGTTTGTCGAATCTTGCATGAAGATTGCAGGCAACTGACTAATTTTAATCTTACATCACAACTAATTGAATGGCATCTTCTGATCTTGCTTTTTTCGTGTTCCAGTCTGAGGAGGAGGAGAAGGTGTTAAATAAGAAGAGGTCCAAAAAGGCCGACAGGAAGTACAAGACTAGGCAAAGATTGGCCAAGGTCGAGACTGCCTTGGAAGAACAGTTCCAGACTGGTCGCCTCTTGGGTCAGTATTTTTCAATATTCGTATCAGAAATCCTTGCACCCTATGATGTCAAAATTATCACGAGATTGCGCTATACCAGGGCTGTTTTAGAACTGGTTGCAGTCAATGGAGATTTGATACCTGTCATAGTTACTCTGAGCGTGCCCACTAAATTTTTATTAAAACCTCAAGGAGTATGAGTTAGTTTGAGATACTAATTTGAGTATTTTAAATTTCAGTATGCGTCGCCTCTAGGCCAGGACAGGTTGGCAGAGCGGACGGCTACATTCTGGAAGGAAAGGAATTGGAATTCTACATGCGCAAGATCAAGGCAAAGAAGGGCAAATAAGCCTTGTAATGTATTTCCTCGCTGTGTTTGAATATACAAGAGGGCAAAAAATTAAATGAAGTTTTCATAATAACCTTATAATTCTTTGTTACTTCTCAATCACATGGCTACTTCATTTGAATTTTTCTTAAACATTTAAGTAATTGCCTGAAAGTGAAGGAATTATTCGAACCTTGCACAATCAATTGTGTATGATAAAATCAAACTTATTCTGGTAATACAAATTCTAATCGTCAATAATATGCTAAGAGTTGAGACAGCTTCTTAAACATGATCTGCAACTAGCACACTTTTGAAATGCACTTTGCGAACTAAAATTGTGCTGTACCATGGAGGCAGTTGAACAGTGGTACTCATACAGTCAAGCAATAAATTTCATCACACTTAAAGCAAGAGATTTTTGAATTAGTGATCGCGTGACAGGTGGCAACACATTAATTATTATCAAATTCACTCGTATATTCCTACCCGAAAGAAACTTAAATTAATTTTTAGTGACTCATTCAGCAAGCAAATTTTGAATTTTATATTAATATTTTGGGCTAGATAGAATTTTGCTTTGTTGAGAATAAATTGAAGTAGAATCTTATACCACACAACAGTGCTGCAAAAGCTTTCGCCTCACTGTCACTACGCTAGGCTCCCCTCTATCGGCCTCAAAGTGAACTAGTAAACCATAACACATGATTGCAAAAGGTGTCGAGCAGGTTGCCGGCTAGATTGCTCAGCAGTCAGCGCAGGCATCAAGTGAAAGACCCGCTGTGAAGACGCGAGATAAGTGCACGCTTGCCTGCTAAATTCGTAACAACTACTTTCGCGTGTCAACTGGCTTGGGTCGGCGAATGCTAGAAGTGTCTGTTTCGATTCGTGCCGCGGAAGGCCATCTGCGATTTTTGTTGGAATGTCCATTCGGCTTGTCTGTATTGCAGACCAAGAAGTCCTCGTGAGGTACGTGCGCGCCTGATGGTTCATGTTTGCTCTTTTGCGCAGGTCATGGGACCGGAGTTGAAATAACCTTTTTCTTTTCCTTGTTTCCTTACAATTATCATAGTTGCTGCAATTCTGCGAAAAAAGGGGCGGAGAATCAAATTGACGGATTGTATGCGTGTGACCCACATTCATAGGAAGTGAATACATATACGCCAAATAAATAACAAATAAACAAACGGTCATAACGGCTACAAATAATCCCATTGATTTCACCGGAGTCGAATTTTTTGATGCTACTATTATTTGCGTGCTCTTTGTTACTTTTACTACATATTTTTATTGGTTGTGCGTAAACGAGAATGAATTGTTAATAGTTATTAGATGTATTGCAGAAGCTATAAGCCTAAATCGAGAGAATCGTTATGTAATCATTTTTGGATGAAAATTTAAGAAAAACATTATCGCCTTCATACTTTAACAGTTTGTTCCGAGGGTTCCGAGCGTATTTTTCGTATTTTTTATTTTATCTTTCCTTTTCCAAATTTTCATAGAGTTATATTTCTACTCGATTGGATTTTCGACAACGTTTAAGAAAACATTCAGTTCGTTATTTATTTATTTTTTATTAAAGCTTTAATTAGATAGTTACTGAAATAATTTATGTGTATTTAATATAAAATGTATTAGCAAAATCGGTTGAACTTTTATGTGAATTTCAAATATTTTTTTATTGTTTCTTTTTAAACGTTTTCTCTTCGCACAGTCTAATGTTAATAATTTAGTTCACCTCTATAAAAGATCAGTGGTGGTCTCTGTAGGCAGTTCAAAATTTTTAGATTGAGGCAGCATAACTTTCAAACATTTTTACTCCGTATAATTTCATACGCATATTACATTCTTCGTTTAAATATTTAGGCAAGGCCGCAAAGACAGAAAGAGTAGATGACAATGTATACTTCGTATATTTTATTGTGCACGCAGTAGATGCTTTTTGCAGAAAATAAATTTTCAACTCGGCTCTCTTGCAGGCTGTAACAGCGGGGCTTTCTAAGTGAAACTTTATCAGGGGTATACGCCTTACTGACAATCATCAGCATATCTAGGGATATTCCTTTGGACGCTGTTTTTGCCCTATTGGCAATGAAAAAATTTGCATTTAAATGCGATATACTTCCAAAATTACACCTACGCAAAGCTTCACTCGCTGCAAATTTTTTATTTATAAATTACTCGCAGTGGATCAGTACTAAAGCTTTTTAAAAAATAATTTCTATACATTTACCTTAAATATATGCTCTGGAAATTGGGAAGAGCTTACAAATTTCCCAGGTTGCGCCGTTTAAATTTATGAAAAAATTTTGGCTCCAAAGTTTGCATGTTTATCTTTCTGTCTTATTATTGGAAATCATGATGTATTTCTCCTGAAGGTAAATTAACCCCACAATTCGCTCACTGACAAGAGGAATCGAAATCAAGCGATAAAATCACTGTCAAATTCGATAAATTTGGCAAAATCTGAAATTGAAGTATTATACTCAGTCCTAATTTGATTTTTGCACATTTTTGCGATAGTAATGCAAACTTAAAGTTTGATCAACTACTGCTATAATTGTAGTCACGGTTGTCACCAATTCAAATTAATTTCAATTTTTGGCCTCTATCAATCCACTTTAATTCAATATCACGTGCAATAACAAAGATTTCATTTCCATAGCAACTTACTTGACGTTACCTCTAACCACAAAGACGCTGAAAAAAGAGATCTGGAAAATGGCAATTATTATGCAACTCCGTCCATAAATTGCTCAAGTTGCTCTATTATTTGTGTCCTATTCCGTATTAGAAGGGGTTTCCTTAATGAAGCGTTTGTTTTGTGACTTGTGACCTTGGCCGCTCAACGCGCTCGTGCTAGTGTTTTCCCAACAGCCCGATAATTACATTTTAATTTACCTCTGAAGGAGAGAATACAACTCGAATTTTCGGTAGTTTAATTAATTATCTGAGACATAACACATATCATATTACCTTTACGTCGTAAGGTTGTTTAAATTTGTTGTTTCTCTGACGAACTAATTAGGCCGATTGCACGACGCGCCGCCGCTATATTTACGCTTTGTCTTTTGAAAGCACCATTGGAGCGTTTTCTTACCAATAGAGCTGCTGAACCTCATCTTGATTTAATATATTCTCACACACGACTCTTAAGTATCTGCACAATCATGCTTTGAACTCCTTTTCCTTTTCATTTTTGTTGCTTTTGAAATCAAATTTATGCTGATTGTGGCTGATGGTTTTCTGTGAGACAACCAAGTATGATTTCTGCAATTTTTTCTAGGCGTTTGTTTTAGAAAGCAAAATTATTTTTGCTAATGGATCAAATATGGATGAATATAGAGTTCTTATATTGCTCTAATTATGTCATATTAGTCTGTCGAAAATGGTACAGCCATTCTTGCTATCGCAGCACGCAATATCACGATGTCACGTTGCTAATTAAATATTTGTTGCGCGTGTTTCTTATTGTAGCGTACGTACCTGGCAGATTCTCGATTGCTGCAACACTGATAGGACGCGTCAGAATGAAGCCTAGCTATGAGAAATGCTATGCATAAATTTAAATGATTCTCGTGGTAGGGAAAACGCAATTTGATTTCTTGTTGTTGCAGAAAGTGGAACTGATGTTTACAGGATAAATTTTCTATTCTTGTTGAACTCCCAGCGTTTTCCTCTGACCACATTCAGTAGCGTCATGTTCTGCAGTTGTAGTCGAAAACGCAAACAACTCTACAGCTGTTGCTTCATTTAAAAACTGCTTACTTTAATTGATTTGAGGTGAAATTTTGTCCTATTAACGGTGCAGGCTTTGTTCACTTGAACCGCATCCACTTCAAGGTCTGTTTAAATGCTATTTTAATAATTGTAAGTGCAAACGTTGGAGCGTACAAATGTTTTCGTTTCAACGCGCCTCTATAATGTAAACTGTGCTATCAGATAGTGCCAGTCCATTCAATGTCAATGGTATTTCCCTTGTGGCGTGCGAGCGTCAAGTTTGGCTTTTCAAACCACACATTGTTCAGTTCCTCGAATAACAATAGCGTTTTCAGAAATCCATAAACCACGCAAATCCACGTTATTATTCAGTATTTTTCCTCGTAATTTACGTAAGTTGAGATACATACTACATCAAAAATTTAATAATTCATATTTGCTTGTGAAACCATAACTCATTCAATTTAGCAAGGGAAAATTTTGTCGACCTTTCGAACGCGTTTCTGAATTGGTTCAACCTCTTTTCTAGGTCATTGACGCAATTGCCTACTAAATTCTTGGCAGAGGCATTAATTAATTTGTTTTCCATAAGAACCCACTGATTAACCCTCTTTGAACTTGCTGTTGTTGGTGTTGTTTTAATAATTCACGACCTCAGAGTTTTTGAAGAGGAACTCAGACACTTCCGTCCTTTTGTGGCTTAAATATATCCCTGACATCCGGACAATTTCATAGTCTGCTAGTTGAGCTAAAAGGTGCGCTGTTTTTGTTGCAGGTAAACTGAATAAATATGGAAGCGGGGAAGAAGAGCGACAACCCTCATCCCAGGGCGACAGCTAATTTTTTGTCGGCCGTGTCGTTCAGGTTAGTTTTGCTTCGTTTTAATAATTTATGTGTAAACAAAATTTATTTGAAGCTAGAAATTAAAAACCTTTTATTTATTTTTTTCTTTTATATATCCGTAACATAGAATGCAACAAATTTCATTATGAATCTCTCTGTTGCAGTAAAATTTAAGTAGTGAATTTTAACTTGACTTATCATTAATGTTTTAGCTGGACAATCCCAACGTTTGTCAAGGGCTACAAAAAGGATTTAGAGGATAGAGATTTGTTTGAACCTCTGAATGAGCATCGTTCAGACAGATTAGGCGATAGATTAGAAACGTATGGCAGCTAACTTATTTTTATAATTTCGTTCTCATTTAACCCTTCACTGAAATTACAGAAATTGGAAAAAAGAAATTGAAAAATGCAATGCCAGAAAAACAGGGACTCCAAGTTTTTTCAAGGCAATGGCTGTCACATTTGGCCCAAGATTCATGCTGTACGGTCTGGTGTTGTTAGTCATCGAAATTGTTGTCAAGTAAGTTGCTTGTAATTTTCTTATGCACACATCTAAATGAAGCATTTGCTGCACAAACAGAGTTGCCCAGCCACTTTTCCTTGGGCGACTTATCAGATATTTCTCCAGCAACTCAACTGTCACCAAAGAAGAAGCTTACTTCAATGCTGGCATGGTGATTTTGTGTTCAGGCTTGTCCATTGTTTTCCTCCATCCCTACATGCTTGGCATTATGCACATCGGCATGAAAATGAGAGTGGCTGCCTGTTCTCTCATGTACAGAAAGGTAATAAAAATTTAATTTTCTTCTCAAAAGGGTCAATTTTTAAAAAAAATTGTCAACAACGCTCATATTAGCCAACTCATTTTAGTAAAAAAAAAATTGTAAATAAGTCAATTGGGATAATTATTAGTGATTAGATATGAAAGTTTGCATGCTATTAAAATCAATATGTTAAAAATTTGCAACGTCATCCCTCTGTAAGGGAATTTGTTAAAAATTTGTTCTCTTTAGATGAGTCCTCAATATCAAATATCCAGCAATTTAGGATTGGTCAATAAAACAAATTCACTAATTTTAATTTCCAGTGTTTGCGACTGAGTCACCAAGCTATGGGGCAGACCACTGCTGGCCAGGTGGTGAATCTTCTTTCAAATGATGTCAACCGGTTTGATTTGATGCCAATTTTCGCTCACTACCTGTGGATCGGACCCTTGGAGACCGCTGTGTGTTCATACCTGATGTGGAGCGAGATGGGCTGGTCAGCCCTCATGGGAGTCTCCACCCTACTACTCACAATCCCATTACAGGGTAATTATTAAAAGAACTGGTTATATTGGGTTCTAATTGCATGTCCAAAGGTTGGCTGGGCAAGAAAACTTCGACGTTGAGACTGCGCACAGCTGTGAAAACAGACGAACGAGTGAGGTTAATGAATGAGATTATTTCTGGAATCCAAGTCATTAAGATGTACACTTGGGAGAAGCCGTTTGCCAAATTAGTAGATCTTGCTAGGAGGTTGACTTAAAATATACAACGTTATATTTAGTGCTCATCCCAGCGTTTATTACAGGGCGGAAATCAAACAAATCCGAATCGCCTCATATATCAAAGGAGTTTATTTGTCTTTCATCATGTTCACCACGAGAGTCACAGTCTATGTTACGATTGTGGCTTACGTGCTATTTGGTGAAACAATCACTGCAGAAAAAGTAAGACCGGTGAAATTAACCACATGTATAAAATTATGACATTTTAATCTGTTGCAGGTTTTTGTCATTTCCTCTTACTACAATATTATTCGCCAGACAATGACTATATTTTTCCCACAAAGTATCGCTCAAATGGCAGAAGGGTCTGTGTCGCTCAAACGTATACAGGTACGCATTAAGTAAATTAAGCACGCGCCCTGTCTTGTTACTAACAATCATGTGGTTCAGAACTTCCTGCTATTGGGCGAAGTCTCCAGGGACGCTCAATGCCGCCAAAGTGCCTCCAATTCAGCCACCAAAAAGAAAGAAGTGTGTGTCACTTTGCAAAACGCCACTGCCAAATGGAATAGTGAAATTTCTGATCCTACCCTGAACAACATCACCACCACCCTTAAATCTGGTCAATTGACAGCTGTGATCGGTCCTGTTGGCTCTGGAAAGGTAGGAAATGGAGTACAGTCACATGATTTTTAATTATCTTTCTCTTCAACAAACAGACCTCTCTGATCCACGCCATTCTGGAAGAATTGCCTCTGACGTCAGGCTCTCTGAGAGTGAGTGGCAGCATTTCTTTCGCGGGTCAAGAGCCATGGTTGTTTGCTGGCTCAGTCAGGCAGAACATCATTTTTGGACAGCCGTGGGACTTGAAGCGATACAGAAATGTGATCAGAGTTTGTGCCTTGGAGAAAGACTTCACGCAGTTGCCTTACGGAGACGAGACGATTGTTGGCGAGCGTGGAATATCCCTAAGCGGTGGCCAAAGGGCCAGGGTGAGCCTGGCCAGGGCTGTGTACAAAGAGGCGGACATTTACTTGCTTGACGACCCTTTGTCGGCAGTAGACGCGCATGTTGGTCGACACCTTTTTGACGACTGCATCACTGGCTTCCTCAAGGATAAAGCTGTTCTCCTGGTCACGCACCAGCTGCAGTTCCTCACCCAAGCCAGCCAGATTCTCATTCTGAATAATGTATGTTAAACTAATCAATTTTATTTTTCTCATTCTCATTTAAAGGTGAAAAATCTTGGATTATCGCTAAAATTGTGTGAGTTAAAGGACTTGCGTTTAAAATCATGATGGATGCCAGGTCCAATAGGTTCCCAAGCAGGTTTTACCAGCTGAAAATATCTAGAAATTTCATTATGTTGAATTTAACGTGGTTTTAAAAATGAAAGAGATATTTTCTGGTGTCTCATTACAAAAACAAATGGATAAAATGTTGTAAAAATAATACTAATAAAATATGTATTGATTGCAAAAAACGCATATAGTCATAAAATATAAAATAAATGGGTTTTTAAACAGGGTTCTATTGAAGGACAAGGCTCATACCAACAGCTTCAGGAGTGCGGATTGGACTTCGCCCAGCTGCTGGCTGAAGCGGAAGATGAGCTGGAAGACGAGATTCTGAGTGAAGAGGATGACCCTGTCTCAGTGCTGAGAAAACGAAGGCGAGGCAGCAGTGAGAGCAGTGCCAAATCTGTGCTGGAAGGAGTAGTCAGACAGATAAAGGTATGTCGCACAACCAAAAAAATTCGTTTCTTAGACACCTTTCTACTTAGTCTGCGAAAGCATCTCAAGAACTGCACGAGAAGGAGCAAGAGAAGCCCAAAGAGGTGGCGGAAATGAGGTCCAAAGGTTCCGTCTCAGGGGACGTGTATGGCGAATACTTCCGTTCTGGAGGCAACGCCTGCGTCATTTTCATCATGTTCCTCATGTTTGCCCTTGCGCAAATCGCTGCCAGCGGAGCCGACTACTGGCTTACGTTTTGGTAATTTTATCTTCTTATTCCGTGCCACTTAATGCCCATCAGAATAGAAATACGATTAAGTTGAGACAAAATGCTTCGAACTAATTAATGCTAGCAAATTTCTATTTGGTTTTTAAATTAACACTTAGTTTATTATTAAAATATTACATGGGACCCTAATTGGATTATATGACAGGACCAACTGGGAAGAGGCTCAGGTTGAACAACCAATGGAGCAGAATATCACCAACTCTAGCGGCTCCAACACTCCGTTTTATGAAATTGACTATGCTTCCTTGGATTGGATGAGCAAAGACTTGGGCGTTTACATTTACAGCGGTGTCATTTTCGCCACTCTTGGCCTGGCTTTGTTCCGCTCCTACCTCTTCTTCAATGTCTGCATGAACGCATCAGTAAATCTGCATGACAGAATGTTCTCATCTATCACTAGAGCGACCATGTACTTCTTCAATACCAACCAATCAGGTGTGTAAAAATGAGAGGCTTAAAGCATTAGTCCAAAAATTTGATCATTTTAGGCAGGATTTTGAACCGCTTCTCCAAGGACATGGGCTCCATTGACGAACTTCTTCCTGCTGCAATGATAGACGCACTGCAGGTAAAAATTGCTATTCTCGCTTTATTTATAAAAAAAATATTTGTGTGTGTGTGGTATATTTATTTGAAAGCAAGAAAATCGGCATTTGTTAAAATTTACTGTAATTGTATTAATATTTAGAGCTAATTTCCCTTTTGTTGCGCTTGTGCAAGCTCAGTCACTATTATTTGTTTTTTTTTCATTCCACTCAAATAAATTTAAATAATTCGTTATAGATTGGAATGTCCCTGTTGGGTATCATCGTGGTGGTTGCCATTGTGAACGTGTGGCTGCTGCTGCCAACATTTGTGATCGGCATCATTTTCTACTTCCTGCGGATTATCTACCTGTCCACGTCGCGGAGCGTGAAGCGCCTTGAGGGAGTGACGCGGAGCCCTGTGTTCTCCCACCTGAACGCCTCGGTGCAAGGTCTAACCACAATTCGTGCGTTTGGTGCGCAGCAAATTCTTGAGTCGCAGTTCGACTCGCATCAGGACCTCCATTCGTCGGCCTGGTACCTGTTCATTTCCGTCAGCCGCGCCTTTGGTTACTGGCTGGACGTCGTCTGCTTCATCTACATCGCCATCGTGACTCTCAGCTTCCTCGTCATGGGAGAAGAGAGCTACGGTGGCAATGTTGGTCTTGCCATCACCCAGGCGCTCGGACTCACTGGCATGTTCCAGTGGGGCATGAGACAGTCTGCAGAGATGGAGAACCAGATGACCTCAGTTGAGAGGGTTCTTGAGTTTTCTAACCTTGAGTCTGAGCCTCCACTTGAGAGTGAGGAAAAACCAGAAAAAGGTGAGTGACTTGTCCAGCTTCAATTTTTACCTCAATTTTAACCAAGTGAAAATTACTCAAATTCCTCTTTCCCAAACATGATTTTCTCTTATTTTTATTTGAGAGATTAATGTGGAAAAAAATGTGAATCATTTAAACTATAAGAAAAATTATACCTGAATAATTGCAAACGTGGCTCTGAAGCTTTAATATCTTTATCATCCTAAAATTCTTATGAATATTCCAATCTTCAAATTGTTTTCAATCAATAAATTTATACATAACAACTTTTCATCCACAAGGTTGGCCAAAGAAGGGAGAGCTTGTGTTTGACAAGTTCAGTCTGCAGTACAAGGACGACGATCCACCAGTATTGAAGGAAATCAGTTTCAAAATCAATCCCGAGGAGAAAGTCGGCATTGTCGGCCGAACTGGAGCTGGAAAGTCGTCTTTGATTTCTGCCCTCTTCCGGCTTGCCAAGTGTAGTGGAGGTCGTATCTTGATCGACGGCATCGATACTGTCACGCTGGGCCTGCACCAGCTGAGAGCTAACATCTCCATCATTCCGCAAGAGCCGGTGCTTTTCTCAGGAAACATGAGGAAGAATCTTGATCCATTTGACGAGTTCTCTGACGACGTGCTGTGGACCGCGCTGGAAGAGGTCGAGATGAAGGAGGCGGTAGCTGAGCTGCCTGGAGGTCTCAGCGCCAAGATGTCTGAAGGAGGCAGCAACTTCAGCGTTGGCCAGAGACAATTGGTAAGAAACAATAATTCAAATAGCCAATTAAGAGTTCAAATCTTGCAAAAAATTAAAATACAGTAAAACCAGCCTGTTGGCTCGCATTGTTAAGGCACTCTCAGGAGTGTCAAAGCAATGAGAGGAATTTGAGCAGTTCGGAGATCTAATACTGGCTACCCAATGTCAGAAATGGCAAAAAGTGGTTAGTTTAGTGACTCGAATTGCTCAAATTGCTCAACGGGCTGGGAGGCGCACCGGCGCCGACTCGCTACTTGCTGGTTTGCACCTTTCCAGCATGCGTGATTTGGCTTCACGGGACAAATGTCTAGCGTTTCAATGCAGTCCTCGGTGCGGAGGCAAGAGGCCCTTGAGTGGGCTGGGTCCCTGTGCGGCCTGGTGCGCCCATGTTATCCGTTCGCGGTGTTATTGGGACCCGGGTTTCAGCATTCGTGCTAGTGCAGTGCGCGCCCTTCCCGGTCCTCCGGTCCTCGGACAGGGATAAAAAAAGCAAAAAAAAAAAAAATTTAGTATCAAAAGTAAGTTAAAGAATTCACTTGATTTTTTCAACGTTTTGCAACACCTATCACTTTTGGAGACAGTATGTTTGTTTATATATGTATAAGGCAACATATATAGATATATAGAGTCATGATTAAATTAAATCAATAAATTTAAATTTCTGTTCTCTAACCTAGAATCTCTCTTTCTTCAATATTTAAACTGGCAATATTGGACGTTTCAGGTTTGTCTGGCGAGAGCGATTGTGCGCAACAATCGCATTCTAGTGATGGATGAGGCGACTGCCAACGTGGACCCTAAAACGGACACGCTGATCCAGAGCACAATCAGACGCAAGTTTGCAAAATGCACGGTACTGACGATCGCGCACCGCCTGCACACCATCATGGACTCTGACCGAGTGTTGGTGATGGACTCTGGAAAGGTGGCCGAGTTTGCACGGCCAGCAGACCTGCTGAACAACCCGAAGTCCTTGCTGGCTAAGTTGGCGCACCAGACCAGCGCTGGCAACGTCGCCAGCCTCAAGCTAAAGGCCGGCCTGCTGATCGAGAGATAACGCTGCGTTCATTGAGCTGCCTGTTTATCACTTCTTAAGTTATTCTTGTGATCCCTCTGCATCAGGGTAAAATGACTAGCTTGTTTTTTGAGCAGGCTTTTCATTTATCTTCCAGCACACGCTAAATTACTTAATGATTTGATTGATTATTTTCACAATGCATACTTTATCACACAAGATTAAACTCTCTCAATGTTTATAAGGAATTTTCTCCTCCGTATTTTCTCATATTAGAGTTGACAGACATTTTTTTTTTCAGTGGCAGGTACACTACAGTATGTTAATTCCGTTCTCTGGTTGGTCCTCGCGATGAAGTATGCATTTAAAATTTAAGTTCTTTGCAGAGATGAAATTGCTTGAACTTCTGTTTCCTGTTTTATTTATAAACGATGATGAATGATAGCGATATATTTAGGTTAGAAATCTCGCTTCAAAATAAGTGTAAAAATGCATAGCAAATTTTCTTATAGTTCTCAAATTGTTTAATTAAAGACAACCGTCCAAGCGGAAATGTAGTTTCTATTGCTAGTGAGATTCTATTGCATAATTCACAGGAAGATCATTTTACTATACGATACGTCCTTGTAAAATCTCATTTGTGGTGATAAATAAATTTTTGGAATCCATACAATAATAGTTATTTATTTTCCTTGAAGCGACTCACTAATTTAATTTCCAAAATTTGGTAATAATTTTTTTGTGAATCGGGAGCAGTTAAGTCTTTGAGTTATTAGTTGTTTATTCTCTGTGTAAGAATGTCCTTGTCTGTTGCAAGAGCCGCGAAAAAGTAACGACCGCGTACAAAAAATCAAACTTCTATATATATTAGTTTTTCAACGTTTAATGTTCTCTGAGCTACTATTCGTACACCAAATAATGGAGGAAGTTTTTTTAAAATGGATTTTTCGGGTATGTTTATTCTCTGTAGAAATTATGACACTTTGGATTTAACTGTTGTAAATTTATTTGAATATTTGTCCATGAAATATTCAATTATGCATCTTAAAAATTTCACTAAAATGGGAAATCGTAAACATTGTAATCAACAAAATAATCTAAAACATGAACATATATAATATGCGAACGAAAATGTCTTTTAAAGAGGATATTCAGATACAAAATAATAAATTTAAGTGACGTCTTTGAAGCGCATTATTACAGATCAATTAGACACAGGGATCACATTTAAAAGTGCGCGTGTTGACCGCCCAGTGGTAAAAAATGACCATTTGGATCAGTTTGTACATTTGGTCAAGCCGAGAGGCCGCAGGCTCGAAATACGCTCGTTGCAGCATCCTTGCCAGTTCAAACGTTTCTACGGCCGCGATGTCCGCGTATTTCATGGCCAGGCCGGAGGTGTGGCTCTCTTTCCTCACTAGGTTCTTGAGGTTGGGCGCGTCGGTGCCGAGGAAGAAGGATGGGTCCTCCGCCATCAACTTCGCCACCGGCCAGTCAAATCTGCAGGCATCGCAGTCGCACTCAAAGTTGTACTGACTCAGTCTTTCGCGCCGCGTTTCCTTCGGCAAGTTGTAGAACAGATTGCAATATCTGAAACCGTTACAAATTGCAAGCGATTACCTTATTAAGACAAAACAGTAATAGGCTAGATGATCTCTTTGGTTGAAATTATGCAACCTGAGCAACGCGCGTGATGACAATTAGTCTAAATCTACATCTTGATTGAAAATATTACATTGTTTCTTAAAAAATTAAAATATATTTGTTACTTCAAAAGGTTATGTATGAAATTGTAGCTAATTCCTGATCAGATTTGGGATTTTCGAAGTATCTTTCGTTTCCTAATAATATTTGTCAAAAAAACCCAAAAAACCAATCCTCATCTAAGCTGTTTTTTTACTACACCGTTATTGTCTATCGCATTATATACAAAATGCAATTTACTGCTTAGTAAAAACAAAAATTGAATAACTGTTAATTTTGAAAATTAAAATAATGGAACTTTGAAATAAAGACAATGAAATCAGATAATTAATAAATTGATATAAAAAAGAAATAAACATGAAAATATTAACTCACAATCAGTGCATGCCATTATTCTATACCTGATAAAAAGTTGGTCCCCTTTTTTGATCGGCCTGGCTGCTCTGCCAACCATGGTTTTCCCGTAGTAAGTGCACACGACGTTTGGGTCGCAAGAGTGATTGCAGAGCGACGCGACGTGGTACGAGCCGTAGGCCACATGCTTTAGGTCGATCTCGTCCGACTGGTCGTAGATGAAGCACTCCTCGATGCTGAAGCTGTTGGCGTTGTGCTTGAGCAAGGCGAGGTTGCAGAACTCGGCCAGCTTGGCCACCTTGGCGTTGTCGCTGATCTGGAAGCAGTGCTTGATGATGTCGGAGCAGAGCGACTTGATCTGCTCCTCGTAAGGTAGCGGGTGGTGGATCAGCGTGAGGAACTCGGTCAGCAAACGGAACCGCTCCGATCGCGGGTGCGACGGGTTGTCGTAGTTTGCGCAATTCTCCACGCCCAAGAAGGCGAGGAAGTCGAAGATGCGTGCGAAGCTGGAGAAGATGTTCTCCGATAGGTCATACTCGGCTTTAAATTCATCCTCGTACTTTTTCCTCGGGATGCAAATGACCTCATGATATGGAGAGGCGGCTTTTTCGCATTCATCGCAGCAGTACAGCACCTACGAAATACGAGATTGATCTTATTACTTAAAAGTTGTATATTATAGTCATTAGACTATTTTAATTAACACATATAAATCGAGTAAAAACGTGATCGAAGTAAAAATAATGTCACAATTTGCTTTCTAAACTGAAGCCTGTCAGAGACAATTAATAGCCAAAGGCGCGTTGAAAAGCTTCGGTGGCGTTTCCCATCAATTAGCTCTGAAATGTTCCATTACTCTCTGCGCTAAAAACCTACTCCAGTCGCGAGAGTAAATTTCAGACTCATCCAGTTTGCTTCCAGTCGTGGGAGTGCAGGCAATTTTTCATCCCCTAATATTAATGTGTAAAAATGTGGGTTTTGGCCGTAACATGGATTAGCTATAATAATATCCATAATTTATGGTACCTGCAATTGTGTATTCCTTTATTTTTTTATAACTGTCAGAATTTTAGCCAATAATCGGTTTAAAGAAAATAATGATCACTGTGATTACCACTATAACCTAAACAGCTGAAAAATATTAGTGGAATAAGCATTAATTTAATTGTTCATCTTGTATTAGATAAAGCAAAAAATACTAACTCTTTTTAAAATGACTTTTCACCCGTGGGGTTTTTAGTTTGATGAATATTTGAAATTACTATGCATTTGAGATGGTGTTAAATCTTGAACAAAATAGTTGTTTCTTTTTAATTTTGAAATATACTTTAATTTTAAAGCATTGTGGCGATTAAAAACTAACAAAAAGTTATCATTTTATCGGATTTTAAATAAAACCGTTTAAATATAAAAAACGGTTTACTGGTTCCTTTTGAAAATTAATAGCCTTTGGAGTCGACACTAAAAAAGGAAAATATTTTTAGTCTCTTCCTTATTGTGGTGTGCAGTAATTAACCATATATCAGAACTGTTAAAAAGACTCCGGCCATTAAAGTAATCCTAAATTGCGAGAGCTTCTAAACTCAAATTGTTTAGCTTGTTCTAAATAAAATTTCGATGTACCTTGTTACACGTGTTGCACGGGTACAGTGTATAGCTGGGTCGGAAGCAGTGTGCGCAGTGTGTCCACTTGGCTTCGCTCTTCAATCCGCAGACAGCTGGCTCCTCTTTTAACATCACGTCACCTAGAGCCACGTGCCATAATATTATCCTTAATTGCACTGTGTCTACCGAGAAATAATAAAGTGCCAAGTGTTCTGTGCGGCCGAAAATAGCGTTCGGCTCGCTGTAGCTGAGCGAATCGACTATTTCGATCATTAGCGCCAGCGAGTGCTTGGAGAATCGTGACCGCAGCGTTCCAGCAAAGCTTTTTTCTAGCAGATTGTGCAAACTGGGCGATTGCCAGGCGCGAAAACGAACCACATCTTTCAAAGAAAATCCGTGTTTTGATTTATGGCTGGGGGAAATGAGTAATTGGTCTGAAAAATAGAGCAAGATGCTAACGCGGCTCACTTGAGCGTCACCCGAAATCAAAGGGTTCATTTGTTGCCTGGATGGAATTCCGCCGCGACTTAAAAAAAATGTTTTCCCGAAAAAGTGAAAGTGAATTTTGACGCAATAGATTCTTCATGAATTTAATCTAGACCAAACATTATTCGAATTAACGATCGAGCTTAAAGTTTAGCAGGCAAAAA
The DNA here is from genome assembly GCF_949628265.1 of Cloeon dipterum. NCBI lineage: Eukaryota > Metazoa > Arthropoda > Insecta > Ephemeroptera > Baetidae > Cloeon > Cloeon dipterum. The sequence continues at coordinate 27,968,279 of NC_088787.1, forward strand.
ATTGAAATAGCGCGTGATAATAGAGCGTGTTAAGATTTCATGCTTGCTTGCTGTCAGAAAATCTACGGTGGTTAAAATGTATAGGCTTTAGTCGAGGTTTTGTCTTTTTTTAATTTTGCATCGAGAGGTAGATTTTTAACAATAATGTAAAAATTTGCTTAAATACATTAAATAGTGACATTAAAGTTTCACGACGTCTTTCTCTATTTATATGCTTCGAAATTGATTAAAAAAATCAAAGGCAACAAAGTAGTAGTTTTAGTAGAATAATTAAGCTTAGTTTGTGCAATATTGAAATACAAAAATCATTTCGTATGTTTTATGGTTTGCATTACAATGGCACAGGTTAAAAAACCAGCTAAAAATATTTGTATTTCCCTATCTACCAGGTTTTTTATTAACACTAAAAATCCTCACCTGTTTGCAAATCCCTGGTCGCAACAAAGTGCCTTCCGTACTTTTCAGATGTGGCAATCTCCACTGCCGTCGACAGGCACGGCCTGAGTTCGTCAGTGCCGAAGCTGAGCTCCGGTGGGCGCGTGTACTCCACCCTGACCCTGGTGGTCTTAACCTCGCACCTGCCAGCAAAGGTTTTTTCGGCGATGTCTGCAATTTCTTTCTTCTGCTCGTCGGAGACCTGGCTGGCCGCGATCAGCTCGCGCGTTCTGCGCATCTCGTTCTCGGCGTCGAGCAACTGTCCCAGTTCTTTGTAGCACTGGGCCTTGCGCAGGTGCAGCCTGAAGCGCAGCTTCTCAGGGTAGGCGTGTTGCAGGGCCCTCTCTGAGTCGATGACACTTTCCTCGAAACGGCCCAAGCTCATCAGCACGGCGCCGCGGCTCGCCAGCGCTTTGGCCCGCTCCACGTCGCCGACCGCGCTCAGACACACGCATCTCGTGTACGCGGCCGCTGCCTCAAACAGCTCTCCTCGTTTGTACCTGGTTAGGGAAAATAATTTACTCTAATTACCAGGAAATCTTTCTAATCACATATCTTATTTTCAATGAATTTTGTCTCAAATTTTTTAAACAAATAATGTGCTGCTGTGACGCAATGAAATCCATCCTTAAAAAGATTCTCAGCTAGCATTCTTGTTCATAAATATATAAAACAAAGAGGTCCCAGATCTCAATTTTATCGCTATCATCGTACTTAAGACGTGAGTCACTCTGCCAAAATCCTCTCTTGACACTTGAACGAACGGAATTAGCATGAATTGGCTGAGTAGGATTACGGTTTGACTGTTAAATTGGCGTCGAAAATTTAATCACTTATTCCGACTAGACAGGCATGACCCGCACAATATCGAACTCCTCCGTCAAAAAACAGTACAAAATTTCGAGTAAAAATGTTGATTTAAAAATACTTTTTATTACCTGAGGTTGCCCTCCTTGAGGAAGTCCTGGTAGGTGCCATCTTTGGAGGTGCGGACGTTGGTGTACGCCTTGATGAAGTCGTCGAGGTCCGACCTCATGCCCAAGTGTGTGGTGCTCGGGCCGAGTTTGAATGACTCGACCAACACGGCCAAGTTAATTTGTGCACGCAGAATAGAAGTTGTAAAAGTTATTTCCCACTCGGGTGGCATGGCTGCGGTCGGTGGCGATTCCCCTTTCAAGCTTAATCTAACAATAGTAGCAAGCACCCTCGGCCTTTTGTGCACTATACGTGATAATTAGCAGATACCAAGGGTAGCGTTCGCTCGACGCGGCGGCGGTCTCACTTGGACCGCGTCGCTGTCGCGAATGAGCCGCGCGCTTTCATAATAATCTCCCGATCTCCAAACTCTGTCGCGTGGAGCACACAACGAGAGCGCGGCAGGTGGCCTAATGGGCGCCGGCATTTGTCATAAGCTTTCCTCTGCACCGCGGCTTCAATGCCTTTATCCCTAGGACACGCGACGCATAAATCACGTCCTCTCAAATGCGTGGTTCACGAATCACACACGATCCAGCAAAGCTTGTTGACGTGTTTCTCTTGGCTTCAACGAGGGGATGCTCCAGATAAATAAAAAAACAAAGCGGAACGCGTAAAATCACGCTTTGGCAAATTCACAGAAAAGATCAAACAAATTTTGAAAGTCTTTCGGATGATGAATGAGATTCTCCTTCCTCCTTAAGTCGTTATAAATTGATAATTTTGTGATTTCTACTAGAGGCAAATTATGAAGATAGTCAGATTATTATGAAAGCAAAAATTAAAGTTTTAAAAATTTATTTAATTGCAATGAGGATTGCATGCAGTCATTAGACGCGAGGAATTTTAGTGGAGAACTTTTTACAGCTGCAAAAAGCATTCTCACAACTCTAAATTGCTATGATCACTTTGCCAGAGAAATAACAGAAAAATTTGATTTACTTCTACACACTACTTATCAAACTATCACGGAAAGAAATCATTGTCATTATTCAATTTTTGTCTTTTTTCATTTTTAAACAAATGAAAGGGAAAATTTATATTAAAAAAATGAAAATAGTCTTATCACAAACCGCAAATTAAAATCAGTCAAAATCAAAGAAAACCTAATCAAAGCATAAACTTCAAGAAATGCAAGTGATCACTCAAAATCAAACAGGACGCATTACAAAATTTCTGGTTTTGGCACAAAAGTGGTAGTAGAGGAGCAGTTCAACTGCCCGGTAAGTCTTGTCCAAGCGCGACCACCTTTGCGGCTCGAAATACAACTGCTGCAGGTCGACGCAGCACCTGAAAGTGTCATCTTTCCTGAGCAACTCGTAATTGACACCGACACCGTTTGCCGAACGGCTTTTGCTCAGAACCCCCTGGAATTTGTCCAAAAGCGGACGCGTTTTTTCGGCTAGCAGGAATTTGGGCTCGTCTGGCAGCATCTTGGCGGGTGGCCAATCCTTTGTGCACGCCTCGCACGCGCATTTGAAGCTGTACATCCCGAGTCGATTCTGGCGCACATCTTTCGGCATGTTGTAGAACGAGTTGCAGTACCTGCCAGATTTAAATCGTTTTAGAGTGAAACGAATGTGCGTGATAGGAGAGGAGTCAGCTTGGCGCGACATTTCCCGATTGGGCTCTATATTTCGAGTTGTTTATTAGAGGTTGATTTAATGTTATATAGAAAATTCTTTTTCTAAAAACAATTTTTTGGCATTTTTTGGTTGCTTTTGATTTAATTTAGATAGGATTATAAATCGAATCACTTGAAAGCTTTTTGTGTTTTTAACAAAGTTGAGCCAATGCCCCTGATGACTTTGATATAGAATAATTTTGAAATTCTCTAAAGATATATTATGCCATATATTGATTTACCGAAAATAGGAGTCGTAAAGTGCACATTTACCTGTTGAACACTTGTTCGCCCTTGGCTATTGGTCTGACTGCCCTGATCACCATGGTCTTGCGGTGGAAGGATGAAACCACATTTGGGTCGCACGAGTGGTTCATCAGGGAAGCGGACGGGTACGTGCCGTACGCAATGATTTTGATCTCAAACTCGGCGCTCCTGCTGTCGAAAATCGGCTCCTCGATGCTGTAGCTGTTGGCCTTGTCGATCAAGATGACCCTGTAACTGAGGTCAGCCAATTTTTGGATGACCTGCTCGTCATCCAACTGGTAGCAGTGACGGATGACAAAGGCGCATGCCCTCTTCAGCTGCTCCTCCTGCTCCACCCTGTGGAAGCACAGATCAAGGAGGCGTCCCAGGAGACTTTTGCTGTCTTTTTCAGGGTCAAACGCGATCAGCGTGTCGATGCCAAATGACGAAATGAGGTCGATGATTCTGGAGAACGTGGAGAATATGGTTTCGGACAGGTTCATGACCGTTTGGAGATCAGAGTTAAAGCGGCTCATAGCGGTGCAGTTAGCCATGCTATGGACGCCTGCGGTGGAGGCTGACTTGCATTCATCGCTGCAGAATGAAATCTAAAAACAAAAATAATATGAGGAGTAAAATAGTTTTCTCACTCCCACATAGTAATTATTGAGGTCATTTATTAATCGAAATTAGACTACTCACACTTGAGCACAATTTTATTTTCGAGTTCCTAATACTTCAGGGAAAATAGAGTACATTTTATTGGATAAAAAGCCCTACCATGAAAAGTATGATGAATAATAATTTTACTAACTACTTGCGTAATTCTTGTCTCGTCATGTTTTTTTTATAACGACTGTTAATTTTCTATTTTACAATAACAACAAATTAACCAACAGACTATTGAAGGTTTTTATCAATAGAATCATAAAATTAATCTTTGCATCAGAGTAAAGTTTTGATTATAAGAGTGATTTTTATTAATTTATTTTTGCAAAAGTTAAATTGAAATCAAATTAGCTATAAATTTCGAGGGGGAATCAAAACAATACAACATGCTTCGTTTAGAAGGATATAAGACTTTTGGCACTTGCATCAGCGGTGCGAGTCCTTCTCTTGGGCTCAAAATAACAACAAATCACTGAACGCATGCCACCCATAACTAATGATTTTCAACGCACAGCTAATTCCTCTCGGCAATGACCAAAATATCGTGCGGCGTTGGTAAAATTAGCTTCTCGAACGGACTGATTCCCCAATTAAACTGGCTGTGATTTACCTTTCGACAAGTTTCACACGGCATGAGAGAGAGGCAGAATTTGTAGCATTGCGCGCAGTGGGTCCACTCTGAGTCATTTTTCAAGCTGCTGACGACCGGCTCCTCGACTAAAATTACTTCACCTAACAAGGGTTTTCAGCCTTGAAAAAAATAGCTTGAATAAAAATAAACACTTCCACACTTAAACACTGAAAAATTTCAACACTGTTCTTTTAGCAAATTATTCACACTTTTACCATAGTTTTGGTTATGAATCTTTTTTTGCAGCAGATATGTGTTTCCTTTTTTTAATTCCCATGGATGCTGGCCTCAGTAACAATTCCATCAAATATTATTCATATAAAACACTTCAAACTACTGTGAGTTAGAGCAGCGTTTAATTGGTAAAAGGTATACTTCTACGTGTTTTCTACCTGGACTGATGTCTTGAGCGGCCACAACCTTCCTCCCGTAAAAACCATCAGTTTCAACTCGAACTAGCGCTGAAAAGCCAGGACAGTCTATGTTTCCACCCTTCGCTAGTTGAGGTGACGGGCAATACTCTACTTCAAAAGGAAAACTTTTGATATCAACAGGGCCCACGTACGATTTTTCCAAGAGCTCAGTTATGTTTCCTATTTTTTCTTCAGGGATGTGGCTGTTGATAAAAATATGAAAGTTATGTAGAAAATATTATTTACTGGCATACTTTCAAACACACGTGCATTAAAATTCCTTTAATATTTCAGAGGTAAACGAAAAATTGGTTAAAAAAATACATACGTACTGTCATTAAAAGTGCAAAAATTTAGTTATCAGCATGTTTTATAAAGATATGCTTGCTAGGGAATTTCACTCTCTTCATAAAATGTACTGAATGAAGATTCCTCTATGAAGGTTAGTTAGTGGTTATTTGGGTGAAATATGTATATAGCATATTAGGTCGTCATCAGCCTACACACGGGAAGCAGCTATATATTATATGTATCATGTCAACAGATTTTTTGTTCCGCCATCAAGACATGGATGATTGCCATCAAAATTAAATTTAAGGCTATGTTCAATAATGCTTCTAATTGATAGTTAAATGCGCCATTTTGTATTCACTGTGGCTAATTAATTATCAATTCTCAACTAGGCTGGGCTGGATGGATAGCACAAAAAAAAACAGAAATTATTATTGAACCTGTTGACCATGTCCTTCGCTCTGCGCAGCTCGTCCTCAGCCCGAGACATTTGGGCCATCTCCCTGAAGCAAAGGGCCCTCTTTAGGTGCAACCTGAACCTGAGAACGTCCGGATAGTCCGCTTGCAAGGCCCTTTCGGCGTCCGACGCACTTTCCTCGTAGCGGCCCATGACCACGAGGACGGCGCTGCGATTGGCCAGGGCAAGTGCCCTTTCGCGGTTGCCGGGGCTGCTCAGGGCGATGCACCTGGCGTAAGCGGCCGCTGCCTCCACCAACTCCCCTTTGGAGTAGAAGCTGCTTCCCTGACGCTTCCAGTGCTCCATTCGGTCCATTTTTCCGTGCGGGAACGAAAGTCCAGGACGCGTTGGGGGCTCGTCGTCGGGCAGCAGCAGAGCCCGAAACAGAACGACTGACTAACTAAGGTTGAGTGACACTTTGTTGTACGTGACGACCGAGAGGAGCGGTTCTATTTTTCACTTACCAAGCCCCGCTGCGTTTAATCCCTTAGCTCCTTTGTTGCGGCCATTGAGGCGCCGCGCTGACCGCTAATTACAACTGCAACAGCATTATACTTCGCGCCGTTTGATGCGCAATTAATAGGACAAATTTGCGACCGAATAAAGCAGCAACAAAGTGAGACGGTCGGCAGGCAGACTGCCAGGGGATCTGTTTTTCTAAGGCCTAAACGTTTAGTAAATTGGTGTTGATTTACGCGATGAGAACAGAGCGTTGGAAGCATCATCCGTGGGCATTAAATAAAATACATGTTGCGAGGGAAGTTCTTGTTTTTGGCTGCTTTTCTCGTTGTTCAGGACGTGCCGCCGACTCGCGAAGATCACATGATCAAAACAGTGTGAATCACAGCAACACAAGTGAAACCACAGAGTTTCTAGTGTTTGTGTACGTGAAAATTGGATGTTTATTTTTGAATTGCGCTGATTTTACAACATATTCTTGGATCGAGAAAATCCAGACTTTTCTAGCTGCACACATAAAGAAAGAAAGAAAGTTATTACTTCATTAAAAAGAGATTTACTGGAAAAATGTTTGTTTCATTGTTATTCATAGCTAGTATAATAATTGTAACGTGTTGTTTCCGAGCTAAACAATGTTTTTTAATTAAAAATAGATTTGGTAGGGAGAGAGTAAAAAAATGGAATGTTTGCATTCGCATAGTTACTCAATGAGCGGTCAGCTGCTGCTTCTCTCCTCTTCCAACGGCGCCCCGAGCTAACTTGTTCTCGTTTCCTCGTGTTATATTGGATTTCCGTGTTTCAGTCTAATGACTTTTTGACATTTTTGATACTATCTAATCAGGAGACAACTATAAAAATTTAAAGTCCATTTCAAAACACTAACAACTGAATTCCAATGACGTACAAGAAAATAAAACGAAAACAACTCTAGGTGGCGGCTTTGACGACTGTGTAGAGTCATATAGGTGGTAAAAGCTGTACTGACAGGCGGTGCAGCAGCATTAAAGGTAAGGACACGTTAAGAGTGGCAACTGGAAAGTGTGGTGTGTTTGTATATCTCGCAGTACTGGCGCTCGCTCGCCGTTGCAAACCGATAAGCAGAAAATGTGCGCTGCGCTATGCGTGTATTTTGCCTTGATAAGTCACGAGCGGCGCGGATAAATTTTCCTACCCGTAATTGGCACATCCATAAGTCAGTTGATCGAGGAGCACGGCTGCTTTTCCTCTTGGCCAGTGGCCCCGCGCGCGGCATAATAGCATTACGCGCCTCGTATTGTCCAATAATTTGCCCAACCGACCGTTGGGCCGCTGATCACAGCTATCGCGTTGATTAGTGAATAGTGCCGACCTCGTACTTCAATACCCGACTAGCGCATCGCCACTGCTGACTTGGAGAGCGACGGATTCCAAACGCCGCTATCTCGTATTTTCTTGGTGAGAATATTTTGATAATCTAATAACCCTAATGAATTTTCAATAACACCTAATGATTGTTTTTAAACAGATTTCGAATTGCTTGCAAACATGACGTCGGAATTTTGTTGAATATATTTTAATTATCAAAATATTCCCCCATTTCAAAGTAGTTTTTCAATTGGAAACCGAATATCAAGTTTAAAGAAAACTCAATCGAAGCTAACTATGAGTTGGCCGCGTCTGTCTGTTCTGCGAGTGACGCGTTTTAACAAACCAATTTCGCGTGATGTTGTGAACGTGTCGCACTTGCCGATTGAACGACTATCAATTGCCTTGCGAAAGTATGCAACCGGCGCGACTTTACTGCTGCGCCGGCTGTATTACTTTGTTAGCAGGAGACTGTTAATTACAAATTCCCCGTAGACTTTCAGATTAAGATGGTAAACGGATGCCGGCTGAACAACGCAACAACGTCTTCTTCAAACAATGGAAAATCCACAGGCAAGTATTCCGTTCGTTAGCCTCCTTAATAGTCTAACTAGAAACAAATCTTTAAATAGATGACACTCAGAAATGCCCTAAACATGAAATTGAAGTGGAAGTTCTGGGTAAGCCGTTTTGAAATGAAAAATTGCAACTATTTTTGTTATTCTAATCGAGTTTTAGGAAAGGATTTCAACAATCAAAACCAGGATGTGGATTTTGAGACAGCCATCGAGATGACAGGTACGTGTGGTAGCATTCTTTCAATCGAGACTTATGTTTAACAAACTTGCTTCAAAAAGGATACGGCAGATTCCACTACTTCCTTTTGGTCGTGTGTGGTTTCGTGAGCACAAGCGAAGAAATGGACGTGGTGTCCATGTCGTTCATCCTGCCGTCGGCGCAGTGCGATTTAAAACTCAATACGTATACGAAAGGCTGGCTAAACAGCATCATCTTCATCGGTATCAAATATTATAACCTCTCCTCCCTCTTGGAATCAATTATGCTTTAATCAAAAAAGGAATGATGTCCGGCGCATACATCTGGGGTTCGGTGGCCGACTCGTTGGGGCGGAAAAAGGTGTTGATACTCATTTCGGTCATGACGGGCATATGCATCTTGGCCTCCGGCTTCAGCCAGAGCTACTCGCTCTTTATGTTTTTCCGCTTTCTCAACGGAGCAGCGTTAGTTGCGCTTTCTTTTACGACGACCCTGTCAGTTAATGCTCTCTTTTAGTTTAGGCGGCAGCGGCCCCGTTATTTGGTCCTACTTCGCCGAATTTCAGCCGAAGAAGAAACGCGGCTCAATGCTTAGTTTCATGGCTGCCTTTTGGACTCTGGGTAACCTTTTCGTGGCAGGTGTGTTTCTCAAACTTTTCTTAATATAAAATATTTAGACTAATGAGTAAATGAACTAATAATTAAAAGTCTAAGGGGAATTGTGTATTACCCACGTTAAGCAGGTAAAATTTAATAAGAACATCATTGCAGTTGTTGGTAAATAAATTTTCTTGAAAATCATGCAGCGTACAGCACGCTTATTGTTAGTCATCATCAGTTATTACGCGGCAAGCTTAAAATACAAAATACTATTTCATAAACGTGCCTTTTTATCAATGTTTCTCTCTGTTCATAATGCATTGTTTTTTTTTCTTTTGATTCAGGTTTGGCGTGGATAGTGATACCCAGCGGGATAGGTTACGAGTCCCCTGACTTCAAGCTCAACTCGTGGCGAATCTATCTACTGATTTGCTCGCTGCCCAGTTTCTTGGTTGCAATGCTACTCTGCTTCCTACCAGAGAGCCCGAAGTTTCTTCTGAGCAGGGGCGAGCATGACAAGGCGATTGAGGTTTTCAGACACATTTACGTGATGAACACGGGAAGCGACGCTTCCTCTTATCCGGTAATGCATTTTCTTCACTAACAATTATTTTTTTAACGGTTTAATCAATGAATTGCAGGTGAGAACTTTGGAGGTAGCAAAAAAAGCAATCGAGCTCAAGTTCAATGAAGAATACGCGAGCAAAAACTCTTGCAGCGGCATGTTGGGCGACGTCATGAGAAACGGCAAACAGCTTTTTACGTCACCTATTCTCAAGTTTACGGTTATTTCTATTGTGATCAACTTTTCCTTTCATATTGGGTGAGCTAATCTAAAAAAAAAAAAAAAATAGCAATAATTCATAGCCTTAGATTTTTTGGTTTTACTCTTTTGGCAATATTTCTAAATGGAGAATTGGTTTCAGTTACTACGGACTGATGATGTGGTTCCCCGAGCTATTCAACCGCTTCAATGAATACAGTCAGGCGCACCCTGGCCAGCCGGCCACAATATGCGGCGTCACGGAATATGTGGTCAATTCGGGAGTCAACTCGGAAAACTCTGCAACCTGCTCGGAGAAGATCGCGGGCTCAGTATTCCTCGAATCACTCATCACGGTTGCGGCCGCTATTCCAAGCAACATTTTCGCGGTTCTGGGCATCGACAGATTAGGCAGAAAATTCTTCCTTGGTACGTGGAGCATGCTTGTAGTTTTAGAAGCGCAAAATAAAAAAGTATCACTGATAACCTCATTATTTCATACCTCTGAGATGATAAAGCGGTCCAACCCTGCATATTGATTCTATAAAATGATGTGTACTAGTTTATGGATGTGGCACTAAATTTTAACTGTCTACCACAGAAGAAATGAAGTCCAAAAATAAGAAATTGCGCTGACTTTTTTTACTTTTCAGTTTTCAGTACTTTTACTTCGGGAATGTGCGCCATCGGGCTCTACTTTGTGCACAGTTCAACTACTAACCTAGTTGTCTCCGCTGTCTTTAGTAGCGCCATCAGCTGCGGAAATGCAGCCCTTGACTGTCTCATTACTGAGGTCTTTCCAACAAATTTGAGGTTTGCTATTTTTAAAAATTATTTGAAACGTGAAACCCAGGGTTTGCCAATTTTTCAGTGCTAAAATTGCACCGCTGTTTTTTTAACGCCAAACACCAGCCAGAAAAAAACACAAATTTTGGTTTTGCGCGCATTTCTCCGAATTTGACCGTCAGAAAGGTCATTTTGCACAATTTAAGACTAGTAAAGAAATATTCCATAAAATTTCAATACTTCTAGTTTCCTAAAAGCAATGGCATTGAATTTTTTTAAATCATACTTTGCTCATTCAACCCACGTCATGGAAGTGTACTGTATCGCATAATTTAGTGTGCGAGTACGCGAGTAGGTGGCTGTAGTTAATATTCAATAACCTTAATATACTTAAAACGTGCGTCAATAACTTTTAAAATTATGCGTTTGAAATGTAATAAAACATTATTTTCAGAGCGACCGGAGTGGCAGTTTCAATGATAGCAGCGAGATTGGGAGGAATCATAGGAAATATTGTGATAGCCACGTTGCTTGACTTGTACTGTCCCGCTCCAACATTCATAATAGCATTCCTGCTCATAGGTACTTACAAAATAAATATACAAAAAAGAACAGTTTTGAAATAAAATATCGATTTCAGGTGGTGGATTGTTGTGCCTCTTCCTGCCAAACACGACCAGGGCGCCACTAGCCTGATTTCGCCACTAACGTACCATTGTGATACTTGACTTTGCTTTTGATGAGTAAAGCGATGCCAATTAAAGCTTTGATAATTAATAAATAAAGAATGAAACTTAATGAAAGATTTCCAGTATTTAAACAAGCTGTTCCGCTTAATTTATTAGAAGATGTTGTTGAATGAGACTTACAAGGTGTAAGGGGAATCATGTTTATTCGCGCATCATCTTTTCCTTTTGGCGGGCCAGCTTCTTCTTGGAAACCTTCTTCTTGGTTGGTTCCTCCTCGGACGCCTTGGCGACAGCCTCCTCAGCTTCAGTCAGAATCACCTCAATGTGGCATGGGCTGCTCATGTAAGCTGAAAAGAGTAAAGAATTCCTACTTAATACTCAGAAAGATGAGAGCATTTGATTTTATTTTAAAGAAAATAAATCAACATTTATTTATTGAGAGGCAAACGAATAATAAGATTTAATCCGCATTGATTTCAGCCCGTTGAGCAATTTGAGCATTTCGAAGATTAAATTAATTAAATAAATGAAGTTAATTAAATTAAATAACTCTGAAATCAACGAGGATGAAGTCTTGATATTCATTACCTCTCAAGATTAAGTATTTTTGAAGGGGTGGGAAACCATTGTTGCATTTCCACACAAGTGTACAAATTCATCTTTAATCTTAAATAACAATAAATAAATTGAACTAATTATCAGTAAGACTTAATTATTAGCCGACTTAAAATGGACAAGATATTAATTTTTCACGCCTGGTTGGCAAAATGGATAAATTAAATTAATGCCAGTTAAGCTAATAGTCACATCTGGTATAATTAGCAACTGAACAAAATATCCACGAACTAACACGGGCAAAATAATGTTTTCCATTTTGGCAGTATTCCGAAAAAAGCTGGCTTTTTAGAAACATCAGCCAAGCCGGATTTAACCGGCTAATTTGGTTGGAATTAGGTTCCTTCAACTAAATTATTATGTAAAGCAAGCATAAAATGGTTTCACCTAAAATATCATGATTTAAAGTCATGTTAAATATTTTCAACGCACTTATTAGTAAATTATTAACCAGGTTAATTAGAGCTCCTTTAAAGCCTTAAAATTTAACTAATTTGAAAAATGCCAATTTAAGCCCGGCAAATATTGCTTGGAATCATCTGGTTTTGATCGCCCTGGCTTAAACTGGCTGGTCAAAATTGGAAACAATGCAGTGTTGCCTACTAATAAATTCAAACTTTTTAATGAATACTGTCGGTGACACAAACCAAGTGGATAGATTTGTACCTTGTATACCTATTTGTAACTTCTCGCTCACTAACACTACTCATTTATTTCAAATAACATTGTTCCAAGAAGTGCAAGTAGTGGTCAGTGGAGGTCGAAGATTGTACATTATTATGTAGTGTGTATTGAAACTTACGGTTGATTCTGCCGTGAGCTCTGTAAGTTCTCCTTCGCAGGCAGGGCGCCCTGTTGACCTGGATGTGTTCAATAACTAGCCTATCAACATCAAGACCCTTGTAGTCAGCGTTGGACTCGGCATTCTTCAGCATCTGCAGAAGGAACTCAGCAGACTTCTTTGGCCACCGGCCCTGAGTGGTGCCCCACTGCTTGGCTTGCGCACAGCGACCAACGCCGCCGTTAAACCTGCGGAAGGGCACGCACTCCTTCTTGCCAACAACGTTCTTCAGGTATTTGAAGGCTCTCCTCAGGGGCATCTTCTTAATAGCCTGAGCCGTTTCCCTCGTGTTCTGCAATGCAAAACATGGTTGCTTTAAAAATGTTTGTTTACGTTATGAGCAGTTGAGTCCAATATTAAATAAAAACAAAAAACCATAGGGACAAAATGTGCATACTTATATACACCATTAATATTAAAATGTACGATATTTATGCTTGCAACTAATACAGAACAGTCGCTGTCTGTCATGCTTTGACGACACTGACTGTCCGACATTTTTCGTTCCATGCTTTCATTAAAGGTTAAAAATCATTAATATTGTGTTAAAATGAAGGGCTTGGCGGGCGACAGTCAAATAGATCATAATTTAATTGACCTTGCACCTAAAAATTTAAGTAAAACGAGCATACCTTAAAATGAACACGGAGATTTGAGCCTCGTGCTTTGCATGATTTGTTGGGGTTATCGGCTTCACGAGCGTATCGACCCATCTTGCCGGAATGCTGCGAAAAGTCCAATAAAACGCGTTAGAATAATTGTATTTTCTGATAGTTCCTCTTTTTTAGAATCGAAACTAGCGGCCTGTTGCGATTTCAGGCAGAATTTCAAGAGGATGAATGAAGATTAAAAATATTTTTCAGACACAACTCACCTCGACACGTTAGTATGCCGAATAAGAAATGTGGAGGGGGGAAGCGAGTCTTGCCTTGTTTACGATCGTCTGATTTTCCAGCGCGACAATTTTGAAGCTCCTTAAAGCGAACACGCCCCCACACAGCTGGTGCGAAAGCAGGTCCAGGTTCCCATGTCGTCTTTTTCGGCACTTTTCCGACGAGAAATGATGACCAATGTGGTTTTCCGTGCATGGCAGGTCAGTTCTGTGGTATTAATTAAATATTCTCGCCTCCAATTTTGTCCTATTTCAGGCGGTCAGGCCGCATGTTCCGCTCATCAAGTTCCGCAATGGCAGTGCTCCTGGTGAGGATTGTTATTATTTTCGTTTCTTAGTTTTTGCCAGTTTTAATAATTTTTTTCTGGGATCAAATTTAAGAATCATTTTGTGAAATAATTTACGTTTTGATAAGTGAACTTAATATTTCTCAGAAACATTGCTATTCAAAGTCTCTTATGTAGTATGCATGTAATAAATATTGTTTATTTATATTTTCAGTTGATAACGTGAGAGTGGTTGCAGCCGCTGCTGCTTCTGCACCGTCCTCTTCTGGAAAAGCTAGCTTCAAGCCTGTCCAGAAGGGTCCCATCATCGAAGACTGGCAGCTGCCCTACCGCTACAGAAGACAACAGCTGAGCCAGCAAGAAGTAGACTTCATTAATGTAAACTAAATTCATTCGTATAATTATTATTTTCACTGCATCGTACTACTTTAATTTTTCAGCGCGGTGGACCCGAATAACTGCGATGAATCTGAGAATAGAAGAACATTTTACCTAAGGAGAAAGCTGCTTGATCATCATCCTCCTTCCGGGTCATCATGTAGTCCTCTTCAGTACTAATGCAATAATTTAAGTATGTTTGCAATGTGTAAATAATAATCGGTATTTCAAACTATGGAAACTTTATTTATAATAATTGCTTTTAAATTCATAATTTTCCTGGATAATATTGCAAAGCATCAAAATAGTGATAGTATAATATTATGTCATTTATGCATCTTTTAACAAGCAATAATATCATAACAAAAGCTTTCACTCGATCATAATCCATACACACAATATAAGCCGATTTATTCCTTTTCCTCACTTCAAAGAGTCCAGCTTGTCTTGGATACTTTGCAAGCTTTGATGCAGGCTGAATAGTTGTTCATGGTTCATTTGAACTGTGATTGCTTCAGAATCCTTTTGATTTTTCATCGTGAACTGCAAAATTGCGTGAGGAGACTTTTGCTCCGCTTGGCTCTTGGAAGATATGCTTGCTCCAAGGGACCAGTGTATGTCGTCCAGCTGCTGGGGCTTGGACAGTCTCAGTTTTAAACTCTCAATGATCTGCTTTCCTGAATTTTGCCACACTTCAATGATGGCTGCTGACTTTTCATTTTCCACTCCAGCAGCTTCAAGCTGTTCCTTCAGAGACTCAGAATTTGAACCGGTCAAGGCAGCCTAAAAAATATTTAATCATAAGATATTATGCCTAAAAAATAACCATTTTTTAACCTGAGTTAGAATTAAATTTATGCTGTCCAGAAGAATTTTCAGATCTTTTTCCTCGAGTCCTAGCGATGACTCCAATTTAATTAGCTCATCTTGGGAGAACACTTCGGTTTTTTCTGAAACTTGCATCCCATGGGCTAGCCGAGTGACAAGCAGTGGAAATTTGCTGCTGTCTACCGAATTTATTATTCCAATCCTGTTATCTCTGAAACTGAGCAAAAAATTAATGATTGGGCTACATTATCAATTTGAAATCAAAACCTTTATTCGACTCACCTAGAACTCACTGAAAACATTTAAGCGCAAACAAGTTGACTTATATCTAAAAATAATCTGTCCTTTGTTTTACTGCGGAGAACAATTAGCAGTACGTGTTTAATTAGTTTTCGTTGCTTTAAGTGCCTAGCTTTGAAGTGAGTGTAACGTAGAGAAACCAAAATATTGAGCGAAGCCATCTATCGGTCAGGTTTGGAACTTGAACGCTGCATCAAGTATGATGGGCGCCAAAAATAATAAACTCGCGCTCCTCGCACTGGTTATATATATGCTTCCTTCGTCCTTTTTTTTAATTATTTATTTTAAAATAATGATTAATTTGTTCTGGAATTATATATTTATAAATCGGAGGACCTGAAAATTATATAGTTTAATTTTTCATGAACTACACTGTTATAAGGGCCTATATAATTTAAGAAAACTTCTAAAAATTCCAATTCATTGTTTTTTTTTATTGAATTTTTACGCGGACAATCAAACATTTATCACCGAGGAACCGTAGTAGTGCACGATTTAACGCCTAACTGCTATTCCGGTTACATTTGTGATCCAGCTCAAATAGCTCGAAACTCTGGTGAAGACATCAGGGTAGCCGTCCTCGCAACTCGCAGCAGCGCCGTAAGACACAATTCCGATCAGCGTGGGCAGTTTGTCCCGTTCTGTCAAGACTACAGGCCCGCCACTGTCACCCTGCAAATTAAACCAAATTTGTTTGATTGCTTCAATTATACAGACATTGGAATTAAATTATTATTTAAGATTACAAGCTATATTGAGGAATACCACAAATTCTCAACTTTCTATTTATTTCTAATAAATCCTCGTTTCAAATATATTTGTTCATTTTACGCATTATTAAAATAGACACTGCAGATATTTATAAACAATCTTCAAGATTTTTTACTTACGCTGCATGTTGACTGCTGATTTAAGCCTCTGCCGCACAAATTGGTTGATTTGAAACTCGCTGACCCGTACAATTTAGTGCACTCTGCGTTACTGATGAGTCTGGTTCTTGCGCAAGCTAAATTAGATGCTGGAGCTGCATCCTCTACGATTCAAACATTTTATTGAAATAAATGCATAAAGAAATATGGTCATTGCCGTCAGAGGTTTTGCCCCATCCGCAGACAGTGACGTTATTGTTGTCTAAACTTGCTGTTGCAGAAGACCGCTTTGGAAGTCTTATACTTTTAATGAAATCTGAAATTATATATGAAATATTTTATCATTTTCACTTCTAAAAAGCAGTGAATTTGACTTTCAATGTCCTATTTAGACTATTTTTCTGTTATAACGTGAGAAAACTTTACATGATGTCGCATTTAATTGTGTAGATTTTATTTTCATTCGTCTAACGGTGTAAATTTTCAAAAATAATATGTATCATCATTACTAGATTCCGGTATGGGATAAGGCAATGGCAGCAGGGCGAGGTCGTTGACGACCAGATCGCTGTTCCACTTGGGGTGCATAATAATCCTGCTCGTTTCAATAGTCATTCTGCCCGTCTCAAAGCCACTCCGATTTTGTGCTCCTAGTATTACTGTAAACGAGTTTCTGATTTTTCCAAATTTGTTGATCAGTTATTAAACTAATAAAAAGCAACTTTAAATCGTACCCCTCTAAACAGTGAGCGGCGGTGATGACAAAATTGCCAGAGATTAAAGCGCCGCCACAAAAACTGTCTTCGCCGATCAGAATTCCCACTTGGTAAGGATTTTGTCCACGGGAGCTGCTGCGCCCTTTGATTATCCGCATGCCCAGCTCTATATCTGAGTGAGCGAGAATTCAATGAGTGAAACACGCGTCGTATTAACTTATACAGTATTGGAGCTATCACCACAGCAGCAATAACACTCATTGTCAATGCAAACAACAAGGTGAAATTTAATTTATTTTATTGCCTCTTTTCTTTAAGATATGCGTAATAATCATGTAAATTAGAGAGCTTAAACCAATGTAAATTACTGATGAATTTTTACAAGACGAATCTATGGCCCAGAGCATCACTTTAAAATTGCAATTTGGACACTCTGCCTATATTTGCGGGCACTTTCCACCGAAACAAATTTTAATGAGGGGCTGCTTTGCAAAAATTTTAAAAAGTCATGACCAAACTATTCGAAATTAAAAGAATTTTCGAAAGAGTTTTGTCTGGTGTCACTCTCAAACATTTAAATATTTAAATAATATGCATCATTTAAATATTATACCGTCGGATTTTGTCGACATTGAGTCATTAATTATTTTGACAACAGGCCCGTCAAGTTTTGGCTGCAGGGACTTGAGCATGGCAGTCCACTCCTCTTTACTGTACAGATCCAACGTCTTGTTTTTCACCTTGACCGCCAGCCTTTTGGTCTTGTTGACACGCGCGAACTGGCTCTTCCATCCCTGTGCAATCTGATATTTTACACAAATTATGTTTTCCTGATAAGAAATGAATTATGTTTTCTGTACTTGAGCTGTTATAAGAAGTGCTATCAACAGTTGCATATCAGTTTCATTTTAGCACAGGCAGTGGAGAGGCACCTTGCTCCTTTTATGTTGATGAGATTTTGATTGTCACTCCGCAACGGGCTGCTGCTCGTCACTTCCGCAGATGCTGCTTGTGATTCTCGCGCACACTCACACACTCCATTGGAATGGGAACAAATGCTGATTTCATGCTGTATCACGCTCAAAAACAGACAAATCTGACTCGTCATTGTTTTTGGCCCTCTCAATTTTTTTATAGAAAAATTGCGTCTGCACAGTTTCAAAAAAAGTAGATGATCGAGAGTTTTTATTATACAAATTTGGCCTTTCTTATTTAAATAAAAAACTCTGTGTATATAAAAAAACCTTTTTATTGGGACGTAAAAAGTATACATTTATTTTAGTTTTAAATAAATAAATGGAGCAGGTATTTTAAATCAAGTTGGGCGTCTGTTGCTGCTGTTGTATAGGTTTCGAGTTGGCGAAGCTGAAGCTCTGGCCGATGGTGTTGCCAGGGTTTGTCAGCAGCCTGGACACGGCTTGCAGAGCCATTTGGGGGATCTGAAATTAGGCAGGAAAAGTTTAAACCTCGCATTCGGCTTTGAAAACAAAATCATAGTACATCTCATTAAACGGGACAAATAGAGGTTTTCTTACTTGCAAAATGTCATAAAGGAGCTGACTGAGGGGACTATTTTGATTTGAAAAATCAGTCTGTCTACTATTCCTGGCCAAAGCCTCGTTTTTGGTGGCAGGTTCCTACGCAATATCAAATGATAACTCAAATTAATTAGTGCCAATTGTGATAATTTCGAGTGAGAATCAATCTGAAAAAAAGGGTGCGTTGACCCAACCACTCACCAAAATAGCGTCTTGCAGGAGCTGCGAAAGCGGGCTGTCGGGCACCGCCGGCTGCTGAGGAGCGGGCGCCGCAGAAGCGACGGCCACCAGGAACACCAAAGCAAACGCGAACTTCATTTTCTAGGAAACACAATTTGAGCGTTATGTGTAAGGAGACGAAGAAGAAATCGGTCGAAATTCTTTTGCAAAAAGAGATTCGGTAAGAGACGCACCTGTCAGGCGAGTATTCGAGGAGTGTTGTACGAAGCCGCGGAGTGTGGACCGCTTCTTTTATAGTCTCGGCAGTCAAGGGCACCTTTATCCCCTGACTTGCTTATTCTCCGCATTCGCGAAGCATTTTTTTGCCGAAAATGAGTCAAAATCATTCACACACCGCCGTTGGTTTGTGCGTCAGCCAGAGCGCGCGCAGTGCAAAAAGTTAGAGACATATACAACATATTTACTTCTGCGGTTTGCGCACATGCAACTCTCTGGCAGTAGTATTCAAAGATTTTTTTGGGAACTGGCAGCCAAGCGTAAAATTTAGCGTTCTTCACATATTCTTGTGCAATTTAAATTAGGAAAATTCAGAAACACTCGCGCAAAAAACTTACCACGGTTTTTTAATAGATGCATAATTGTAAATAAATTACCAATTTGCAACAAAAATTGCAATTTCAAAATATTTATGTCGTTTTTATTGGTAAGAAGTGCATAATTGTGTGCTCACCTTGAAAACAACGTTAAACGCTGATTGGGTTTGAGCGAAACTGAAGCTAAAAAATTGCACGCTCTACATATATGACCTTCGGCGCGAGAAAATATTGTTTGCTTTTAGGAAGCTGTCAATATAATGATGCATTAGCGTTTACTCCTTCTCCATTAGGTCCCCATAGCGAAAATATTGATAAAGTGTGAAGATCACAGGTTTTTCGGATTAATATATTACACAATTTAATTGGATAACCGGTTTGGGCATATCCTGGTTCATGAACAAGCTGACCGACGCACGCATATTTTGTTAGAATTAAAGTGGCGCTGCCGGCTCTCTCGCTCTCTTCTCTCTTTCTTTCTTCCATCAGCAAGTAGCTGGGATTTCCCCTCGACAAGATTTACACAAAAAACGAATGTTTTTGTATCACGGAAGAGAATTCAACGAGACCAATTGGACCATTTTTAATCATTTTCTCCCGTCATGCGTAGCAGAAATATTTATTGTAGAATTTGCAAAGGCCGATAAAAGCACTGTTTTGTCTAAACAGCGAAGATAGGTAGATAAAGCAAATTTGATGATTTAGTGTGCGTGCACATTAAAAAAAAAATTTCTTGGTGTGTTACGTAAAATTTGGCGCGATGTTGGCATTGGCAAATGAATTAATCACTTTATAAAACTTCCTTTAAAATGGTTACAATTATGATAAAAATTACGAATTCGCAAAAAGCAGCAAAAAATTTAAATCAATTGATCTTAAGAAAAAAACTAGACATTTTTCAACTATAACATAACGGTGAAAAAGATTTTAAAATTAGAAAAATACTCAAGTTGGAAGTGGAAATTTTCTAATAGCTTTTACGGTTTGGCTGAGAAATTTTAAAATTGTGCAAGAACATTTTGATATAACTTTATAGTCTATAGTATTTCAATTAATATTTTCAAACTACTGTTTACGACTTCTTGATTGATAAAAGTTTTACACATAAAACAAAGCCATCACTTATTATAATAGGAATAAATCAATGATTTCATTGATTTCAATTATTTTGGTTATTTGGTAAAATTAATTACTCTCGTTCCACCAGCCACAAGCAATGGTTGTAGTTTTCATAACAACTATTTGCCAGTAATAATACTTTTTATTCTGACGATATAGCGTACAGGAAGAATAAACAGTTATTCCATATTATAACCCGTTTCATATAGCTGTGTTTTGCCTTTTACGAACGAGGACCCACCGTAAGACCTGAATGAAACCAAACTTAGTATGTGTGCTCATCTGGATATTTACTTCGCGAGCTATGCAACCAGTGCTACTTTGCTTTTCGTCGTGCTGCCTAACTACACTTACGCAGGCGCTATGGGATTAGGAAGATTCAAAAGATTTAACCGATTTAACATTATTCAGGATTTTTGCTCTACAGTATTTAACTGAAATGATTTGAGTTTTGGTTGGTTTCCTACCTCTGCTGCATATTATCCATTTTTCAAATTAGAAACACCCAAAGAAAAATAGAAAAAAATTACACTGCATGATATGGATAAAAATGCGAGAAAAGTATCTGATCAGCGCTATCTGGCGAACAACATGTTAAGCTGGTGTCGTTGCTCGTTGCTCGGCGACGACGGTACACGGCTTTCTGTTTTCATAAGGACCAGCTGTTGTTGACAGCCACTTGGATATCACAAAATTTTTGCGATAAGGGCCGTGGGAAGTGCGAGCCTGTGAATGATTCCATTGAGGAGGCACCGACATCGCAGGCTGCCGTAGTGACTCTTTGATGACCCGTTTTAGCCAGCGCTCTGACCTCGTTATCAGTGGTAGCGCACGTAGGATAGATAAAGGAGAATGTAACGCACGGGCTTTGGAATAACAACTTATTTTTGAACTAATGCTCATTTGAGAGATGGAGCAGCAAGAGGAAGGACCTCTTTTCTTGGGCCTCGACCTCAGCACTCAGCAGGTATAATTTTCATTTTTTATGAGGAGTTTTATCGCATGACCTGGACTCTCCCTAATTTGCAGCTGAAGGCGGTCATCATTGATGAGAACCTGCAAGTGGTCCACGAAGCTCATGTGCAATACGACAATGAGCTACCTGAATTCAGGTGTGGTACATAATCTCGATAATATTTCTCTTATGAAAATTGCGTTCAGAATTAACAATTTTTAAAAACCAGAGGAATTCAGTTTTTTTGTATATAAAATTCTCCATTATTGATTTTGCAGGACTCAGGGCGGCTTTAACACGAGCAAAGGAAAAGTGCCCGAAGTTACGGCCAATCCGGTTATGTGGCTGAAGGCGCTGGACATGCTGCTGGACCGTCTCAGGGTGAGCTGGGGTCAGGTCGAGCTTTTCGGCCGCATCAAGGGTATCTCAGGCGCCGCCCAGCAGCATGGCACCGTGTTCTGGCACAAGGGCGCCGAACGCACCCTCTCCACCCTCAGCCCGTCCATGTTCCTGCACGCACAGACGGCCTCCTGCTTCTCGCTACCCAACTCGCCAATCTGGAGGGATCACTCGACCACCAAGCAGTGCCAAAAGATGAGCACCTCCCTCGAGGTGGCAGGATCGGTGAGCTTTTTGTGAGGTCATAATATAAATCTAGTGATGGGTAAATACTATAACGTTCTCCAGGCAGGTAATTAAATATTAAAACTTTTTCAAAATAAAAACGAAAATTCATTGCTCTATTAATCATTCTTGATGTATATTCATAATATTCCAAAGATTAATAATAGGTTTTCTTTGGTGTTCATGAAAACAAGAACGCGCTTACTTGATAATGAACCAGTCAAAATATATTTGTTTGAAACTATCTAGTCACGGGAAAGTCACCCAATTAAAATCTAGTTGAGCATTGATATTTTATTTGTACTTATATTTTGTTTAAGATTTTTAATATGAAAATAAAAATCTCAAGAAGAAATGGGCACCTTCCGGGGGTTGGCCAAAATTGCAATACAAACCAGTACTGAATCAGTATTATTGGTCTCTCTCATTCTCCGTTAAAGATTTGAAATACATTGCAATAATTTCCCTTGTATATAAAATTGGAATTTAAATATTTTTTTTAAAATTGATTTTTTTCTGATTTTATGCTTTAGAGCCTGGCTGAGGTAACAGGTTCACCGGCGCATGAGCGCTTCGCTGGTCCGCAAATCTGCAAGGTTTTTGAAACCAAATCCTTCATTTACAACAACACAGAAGTAAGTGTGATCTTGTCGAATACTAACGGTTGTTACCAAAAATAATCGTTTTCCAGAGGATTTCACTGATCAGCAGCTTTCTTTGCTCAATTTTACTTGGTCGGTTTGCTCCCATTGATCTGTCAGATGGATCAGGAATGAATCTGTTAGACATTAAAACGCACCAATGGGACCCGAAATGTCTTGAGGTTTGTCGCAATATTTTAAATTAAAAACTGTTGTGCTTATCTTGAATGTTGGTTAGGCTTGCGCACCTGAACTCAAGTCAAAGTTGGGCGAGCCATGCAAATCTCAAACTGTGCTCGGGGACATTTCGCCTTATTTTGTTGAGCGCTTCTGCTTTCCTGCTGACTGCAAAGTGATTGCCTTCACTGGAGACAATCCTTCTTCTCTCGCAGGTGAGACAAGCTTTTATCATATTTGCTGTCAAATTTTATTCATCGTTCATTTTGAATAATTAGGGCTTGATTTTGTCGATGAAAATGACGATTTTAAATGTGATGATTGAATGGTTTTAATTTATATTCATTTTAAGAACTGGTTTCTCACTAAGTTAAATTTTGGAAGGTCCCATTTTTTAGTTTCTATAAAAAACGTATTAGCTTAAACTGGATAAAAAAGACCTGCTCAATCAACTAGCAGATCATGATTGAATATTTTTTGTGAATTTCACAATGTAAAATGGAGACGGCTACAATAATTTTTATTTCAATATCAAATCGATTTTTTCTTTTTAGAACCAGTAGAGTTTAAATACAATTTAAGTATCTAAAATATTTGGTAGAAAAATATTAATGCGCAGTTATACTAACTGTAATAGGAGGAAAGAGTAATTTTAATTGATTATCTTTGCTTCCATTTAAAATAAACATTATTTTCTCTTTGCTAGGTCTTTGTTTGGGACCTCATGAAATTGGTTTGAGTCTGGGCTCAAGCGACACTCTCTTTGCCTGGGTATCGGAGTATTGCAGCCTGCCTGGAGGGCTCGGCCACTTATTGTGCAATCCAGTTGATGCTGACCATTACATGGCTTTACTTTGGTACTAAAAGCTGCTCCTTTAAGCTTTCAATTGATTGATTGACAAGTACAAAACGTTTCGCACAGCTTCGCAAACGGCTCACTGACCAGGGAAAGAGTGCGAGACCTAGTTGCGAATAAGAGCTGGGGGGAGTTCAACTCCCTTTTGGACAGCACACCAAGAGGAAATTTTGGAAACTACGGCATCTTCATGGATGTGCCTGAGCCCCTGATGCCTGGCATCCAGCCAAGCGTCAAGAGGTTCAACGCGGCTGGGGTTGAAGTGGGACACTTCACCAGTATGGAAATCGAGATCAGGGCTCTCGTCGAGGGACAAGCTCTCTGCAGACGTGCGGCGTTGGAAACTCTACTGGGATCTGACTCAAGTAAGTAAACAGATAAATGAAACGTGTCTCCTGCTGATAAAAAAATACTTTTGTACACATTTTTAAGGCATGTTTCACAAGGAACACTCAACGTAAAACGCCATTATTTGCTGCATATATTTATTTTTTTATCTAATTTAAACACCTTACCTAATCTTAAAAGTTTTTTGGTTCCACGTTCTTTAAAATCGAGTTTTTAAAACTTGTTTTAAGTAAGTGATTTAAGTAAGTGATTTCTATCTAATTTTGGTGAAGTTTGGTAAACAGCTTGAAAATTTTGAAAATTTGAAACTCTTTTTTAATCTAATAACTAAGCTTTATTTGTGTATGCAAAGGTAAGAAAAATTAGAGCACTATAGAACTAAACAATAACATTATTGTCGCAAAAACCAATTGTTTCACAATTATGTTTCATTTCATTTAGTCCCCATTGTGTGTAATTAATCACGATTATTTTTCCATCAGGCAGCAATTTGAAAATTATTGCAACCGGCGGAGCATCGCGAAACAAATGCTTACTGCAAGTTTACGCCGACGTCTTTAATGCTCCAGTTTATATTCAAGTAACATAATATTGTCAAAATCCTGAGGCTGTTTTATTTTTGATTTTTTTCTTGCAGGATGGAACTAATTCTGCCGCTCTAGGTGGAGCATTCCGTGCCTTCCACATGGTCACAATGGCTGACAAGCCTTTTTCTGAAGTGGCTGCTAAGTTCCGAGGCGCAGAGGAGCCCTTTTGCACCCCCTATGCTGACGCACAAGAGGTAAAATGAACTCAATAAATCGTAACGACTGGTATTTAATTTCAAACCAAACAGATCTACAATCCTATGTTAGAAAAGTGGAATTCGACCATCAAAAGCCTGATGAGCAACGAGAAGTAGACAACTCGCTTGTGATAACCACAAAAAGAAACACATTCCAAAGTAACCTGCAAGTCGCACAAATAGAATTATTGCATTCCTATTAAAATGCATTTTTGTCAATGTACTCATTATTAAATTATTAGAAAATCGTTATTTGTTGATTAGTCCTAATGTTATTGATTTTATTTAAGATGCACAATCGAGCTTAATAAAGACGCTTTTAAACCATGACGACACAAAGTAATCTCTGCGTTTTTGTGGAAATGGAAAAATACCGTTCAGCAATATGTTTACTAACCGATTTCGCGCTTGGCTGAGATAAGACAAAAACTCTTGGAAGATGATGAAATTTGCGCACAAGCGCACTTTTGATAACACTTAATTCATACACAAAGGCTCAACTATTAGTCATGATCGCTCGACAGGGAATTTTGCTTTTGCATGGAGTCTCTCTCCTTTTCTGCACGTCAAGGTCAGATGCGAGGTTTGTCGAAGGAGAAATTTTGACTAGCAATGATCTCGGGGAGTATGGAGGTACGAAATTTACTTTAAATCGAGCCACCCTGCAAACGAAGACGCTTTCAGAGGCGACGGTGGACTTACAAAAATCTGCCAATCAGATTATCAACGAGATCCAGTCCATATTCAGCAAACAAGAAGATTGCTTAAGTATACTATCAGGAGCGTAATTTGTCTTGCTCCAAACTGACGTTTTGTGAATAGTTTATGGAGCCCAATGTACACTTGACAGCAGTGCGAATGGGTACAAGCCGTGCTGCGAGTCTCTTGCCTGCCTTCGCACCGAAAATGAGCAGCAGTATTTTTGTCTATGCGAAAGAGGGCTCGCGCTCAATCACGAAGGAGTTTGCTTGTAAAAAAACTCATTTCCCTCTCAGTGATTTTTCAATAATTATTTTTTCAGTTGGCCCGTCTATCCAAATTTTATGACAGTTGTGGTTTGGCTTATTGTTGGATTGGCGCTGACCGTGTCCTGCTCTTACTTACTAGTTGCGTGCTTTAGGAAGAAACAAAACAGGTTCAATCTCATATTTTCTAACAACATGACAACAGAAAAGAATTAAACCAAGATATGATCGAAGATATTCAAAATAAATAGAGCCCTCGTGAGCAATAGTTAAAGTGTAAAGACTTTGGTTTTCACATTTTCAACATTATTAAAAAAGCAGATGATAAGTGTTCTGGAGATTTTGCCTCGTTCTTGAACTTCCATATAAAAAATGAAATGAAATTTGGCTCTTCAGTTAAGACCATAAATAATAAAATTTATGACACATAGAGATGCATTTTATAACATTTATAGAGTTCTGAAATAATTTTTATTCAAAGGACGTTTATGGGCGATTTGAGCTACTCGACATTTGAGTCGCACGTGCCTGATGGCAGCATGCACATGACCAGCGTGCTGTCTCCAGTGGCCACTTCCCAGACGATAGACCTGCCAGTTATGTACCAAATGGAAGATATGCCACCCTCCTATGAAGACGCCTACGTGATCAAGCAACACAAGAGTTAAAACGGGAAGGATCAAATAAAAAGGCTGCTGTGTGTATGTTAAAACATTTAAAATATATTTGTGAACCGATATTCGTTACAGCATTTCCACAACATAAACGTGTGAAACTCGATGTGCTGCGAACCGCACAAGTTTTAAACATTTTTTTCTTAGCATTTAAAGTTGCCATTTTGCTAGCGGCTAAGAAATCAGTTTCTTTCTTTCAAACAAACATTCGACAACACCAATTTACAACAACATAATCAACGCACTTCTTGCTCAGTATTCACACTCGTATTTTTTACATGTTAAATTAATCAACATAATTTTTGGATTAGTTTATCACGTTGTGTCTTCATTTTTTAAGTTAAATTAATATCGCGTTTTCGTGTGTTTCGGTTAAATTAATCACTCCTC
Organism: Cloeon dipterum; assembly: GCF_949628265.1. Lineage (NCBI taxonomy): Eukaryota > Metazoa > Arthropoda > Insecta > Ephemeroptera > Baetidae > Cloeon > Cloeon dipterum. The sequence goes on from NC_088787.1 coordinate 27,995,007, forward strand.
CATCTGTCCGCTCACAAATAACATGAAGACATAGGAATAGAGAAATTTGGCTTCGTACACATGCACTCACAATTAGACACATTGCACCTTTTCAATATTAGCATGCTCCTGAGTGAAGATGAAGATGGAATGCCGAGTTTTAGAAAAAATTCTACCGGTATTTTGATTGGACAGCTAGAAATCAGAGAACTACATTCCTCTACTTATTGTTCAAATGCATTTGTTAGAAATTCGACCTGATTAACAAGGATTTAGTTGTTGTCTAATCAATGTATTTTTATGAGTACCACAATTAGGATCTTACGTCTATTTATTTTTGTTCATACCCCAACAAAGATTAATTAACGAAACGATTTTGGCATTCTCATTTCTAAAATGAAAATCTCCACCAAACACACAGAGAGAAGACGCAGTCCCGGACGAATTTAACTATACCCGTGACAGTGTTTTCCCTCAGAACAATATTAATTTTTAGGGGACGTTTTCATTAAGTTATTTTGACTTCTGGTCCCAGCTGATTCGTCGAGAGCGGAAATAAAATGCTCCACACTGACAAAAATGATAGTCCCTATTCGTACATATATGCACAATATCGATCGTTTTCGAAAAATCATAATACATTTTTATATATATATAAACTCGACGCGGAGACAAACTTGAGCTGATTTCGCAACCCTAAAGCATACTTAAAATAAACTCCTCTGGAATAAAAGTCGGTTGACTATTTCATAAGCACATTATCCAGATATAGCTCTTTAAAAGTTTAAATTATTTGAAATTCGGAAACCAGGCCAAAATACGATTTATTAATTATGCCAGAATGGGTTAAAAAGGGCTGGTTTCCAAATCAATTTTGAGTGGACTGTTTTTAAACTTTCACAGATTTGGGAAAATTGAGCTATTGTAAAAATTCCTAATTTCAAGGAACCCCTATTTTCAGGTAGGCGATTTCAATTAATTTGAATACAAGTTAAGTTTTGCTGAAGATCCCTCCATGGAAATCATCAATCTGAAGAGTTTTTTTGGTTGGACAAGGCTACTTAGTCCCTAAAAAATAGGCTATGGGGCTTGCAATGAGAAAAAAATAGAATTATGCGAAGTTTTTTTTCTCTCTACGGTTAGTTTCAACAAAGATAGAGCCAATAAAAAATATGGTAAAAAATAATTTTTGTTAAGGATATACGAAATGACCCAATGAATAATTCGTCTCTTCAATTCATTTATTATTACCAAATTAATATAATGAATTTTTATACTTCTTAACCCATTTTTTCACCAGGCTCCATATATGAAGCTCGAATTGACAGATCAAAAGATTCCAAACATTGAACCAGATTTGAGTTAAAACAGACTATATGACTGTCATGGCCAGTAAACAAGCAGGGGTTCCTTATAAGACGACTTAAAATGTGACTGGTAGCGCCCATAGCTCAACAAAACTACGACCAGCAAACAAAAAAATTAATTTCCCATCATTACACAAAATAATTTCTTGAAGTTCAATTTTTAAACGAATTAAAATATAATCGCTATCAGTACGTTTGCCGCACGCGCTCGAGAGTGTCGTCGAGAGAAGACGCGTTCCATAGAAGATTCGTAAGCAGTAAAAAAGATCACACCGCGCGCAAATGGCTGCTCGGAAATAAGTCCTGACGAGTTGGCACTTGCTAAGTGACCACGGGGCCCGAGTTGATGAGCACCGCGCGGTCCGAGGGCACCACCGTGGTCACGTCGAGGTCGTCGGCGGCGCCACGGTGCGCCGCCTGCTTCTTGGCCTCAGCACGACCTTTGTCGGCACCGCCACCTCCGCGGCCGCCTCTGATCAGCAGCGCGGTGCGGCCGCGGGCGACGGCGGCAGCCGCCGCACGGCCGTCCTCGCGCTTCTTCAGTTTGACAGTCAATTTGAACGGTGGTTTGTACAGAAGCTGTAGCTTGGCCGACTTGGCTTGAAGGTTGCCCAGGCTGTGCGACTTGTTGCGCGCCTTGCTCACTCTTGGCGCCGGTGCCGCACGCGTCGCTGGCGCCGCCGCTGGGGGAGGAGCCGGACAGGCGAGCGCGGCCGGCGTCGACTTGCTCTTCGGCATGTGCTTATTGACCTTTTGCGGCGCCGACGGCGCCGGGTTGCTCGAGATGAGCCAGTTGCGCACCTTGCCCAGCGGGTCGTCGGCCGCAGCTGTGCCGGTCACTGGGTCGGCCGCCACCACCACCTTTGGGGCCACCTTCTCGCCTCCCGCGTCCTCCTTGCGGCGGCGGCGCCGCTGCTTTTGCTGCTTCTCTGGCGAGCCGTTCGGACTGCCGGTTTTCTTGTTCACTTTAGCTCGCACCCGCTTACCCAGGGGCAGCTTGCTTCTAACCCCTGGATGAACGGTGAGCCCGCCGCCCGGTGGCAGTCGCACCTGCTCGGTGGCGTTGCCTGTGTGCAGGATGGTTACGGCACGCAGCTTCGAGTCGTCACGCCGCCCGAACGCCTTCGCCACCATCACCTGCGTGGAACAGAAATTGACGTCAGTTCATGTTTGTATTAAAAATAACAATTAGCCAAAATAATTTACTGCAGGAAGTAAGAAGGCAGAGTTATCGGTTTGCATAGTAAAAACACAAAAGCATTTGAATTGAAAGTAATTAAACATTCAACAGCACGATTTTCAAGACACTAACTTCCAAAGATGCTTTGTGAACAAGTCAACCATTTCAAAGATACAGCTGCTACGGGAATAAGAAATTCAATCAACTCTTTCTAGCATCGACATTCAACTCTAGCATTATTTGAATAACTTTGAAATTAACAAACTCCGTGCTGAGCAGTCAGGGCACTTCCTTGATCAAGTCAAGAGACTCCTTGCTGCTATTTCTCTTTCGCCGGATAATCAATTCACAAATGGAGCAAACAAAGCCCTGCACTCCACGAGAAAATCCAATCAAGAAATCATGCAAATTATGAAATCAAAATGCAGTATGTTCTGAGAGCAAAATTTTCTTACCATTAATGAAATGACCACGACGACAGTGAGGACGATGAAGTACCAGTTCTGGCCTATCCACTTCTTTGCTGTGGCTAGATTTTCGTCTGAGAGCAGCAACTTTCTCAAGGTAGCCAGCGGCCCGGATGGATCAACCTTAATAGAAACATTAAAGTTAAATTGATTCATAACAATTATAAAATTGACAATGTTTACCTCTCTGCACTTTTGGAAGACATCACAATACCCAATATAATTGTTGCATGGTGTTCCAGGCTTTGAGTACAAATCAGGAATATCAAATGGAGGTAGATTCCAATCAAAGGAAGAGCTGGAATCATTAGACAGGATGGTTTAGTATGGATGAAAATTTAGATATTATCTTAGTAACAATAAATTCACACGATAAAACATGATCATCAAAATAAAACAAATCTAATTAAATTTTCATCAATTGTTAGATTACGGAGCATACCTAAATTTTAATTTTTTATTTATTCACCTTTTTAGATATAGGCGACCCCCTGATAGTAGAAAACACGCGAAAACTCTGTATCCCAATGACATGGGCCTCATTGAAGGAAGCCCAGTCCAGAAAAGGACCAGCTAGTGTTACTGCCCCCGCACATCGGTCGGATTCTAACATTTTAAGAGCGCACAATGCATGCTCAACAGTGCGAGCCAAGGGCTAGGTATTTTACGGACCAGATCATGTTACTTAATTCATGAAAAATAAATAAAAAAAATTGGCAATGCCTAATGGTTCTATGATATTTAGGAAAGTTGAAACTCACAGGCAGGGCTGGTCGTCGCCAGGCGACTTGCAGCACAGTTCACACGCTTTGGTGGGAGGGTCCCTGGGGCCAGGGATGCACTGGCATGATTCAAGTCCGTACGCCAGGCAGATGGAGCCGGTGCACTCGCCCATAAAGCAAACAAACTCCTCGTTGCAGACAGTCTTGTTTGGTTTGTTAGTGGAGGGCGGACATGCTGGTCCGCGGCCGTCGCAGTAGCTTGCGTCTCGGCAGCCGTTGTCGTCTCTGCACTTGTCGCCAAATTTGAGATTGCACTCGCTAGTGCAACACGGGCCCTGCGAATCACGAATTTAAAAGTTAGACGAAGGCAAAAGCACACTTCAGTTAAACAATAGCCTAATTTTCTGGCGTTCAAGCTCACGGGAGAAAAATATAGAAGTGTTCGTGTCTTAATTTTGATTGGGAAGAATTATGAACGCTTTATTTTATTTTTCTCATAAATCAAGCTGCAGGCCTATAGATGATCTAAATTAATGATGATAAGATGAAATTGGCAAATGGACTGTTTATATTTTTGACTGATTAAGCACAGTACACGATAGGAAAGTTTTCAACGATATACATAATTTGATTATTTCAAACCTCATTTTTCTTTCCCTGGGCGAAATTATTTGTTGAAAACAAACATAACATAAGAGTTAAAAGTTTAAAACGTGTCAAGACTACAATATTGTTCTTCAGGAATGTATATTCAAGGAAACAAAATTGTAAAAAAGTCCACTAGTTAGGTTAACGTTACATTCAAATTCAAGCACAACGATTTAAGTCTTTTGCGTCTTAAATAAATCATTCCAAGTAACAAACGGTTAGGAGGCACCAATGGCCAACAAATAATTTTTTTCACACCTGTCAAAGAGGACAAGTCTGGACACAGAATAGGTGAAAATTGGACTTGACACGAACCTGTGAGGGACTGCACGAGCTCCTGGGGGTGAGTCTGCACGGTGGTTCGTTGGGTCGAGGGTTGCTGGACATGGGGAAGCAGCACGAGTCTCTGCAGTCCGACTCCCAGCCACAGTCGCACTCTTCGCCAGGCTCAACAACGCCGTTGCCGCAGATGGCTGTCTGCGGCTCGGTGAAGCAGCCGCGGCTGCTGCGCGCCTTGGCCGCCAGCACTGGGCTGATTGAGTCCAGGCTGCACGGCGAGAATTTGTTGTTGTTTCTCTTGTCACCAGAGGTGGCTCTCGCAAACATAATATAATTGCCATCCTCACCTCCTGGCGTACAATTCTCTGGGTCGTGCTGTAAAACAAAATCATATTTAATGCCACAAGGAAAATACACATTAAACACATTATAAATATGTTTTTGGGAATATTCTGCACATATTAATTTTATTTTAATTAGACAAATGCAACTAATTAATATTAAAATGATGGTAAAATTCAAATTTAACCAACAGAGGAATTTTTTAATTATAATTTTCGAGATGTGTAGCAGACTATTAAAATTGCTAGATGGATATTCATTCATTTTTAGTTATATTTTAATTACTGGCCGTGCAATAATGGAAAAAGTTTATTAATCCATCTAGAGATTTTATTTTTTATTAAATATCTTAAAAATACTTTGAATAAAAAATGACTTCAATAGTCTTGGGTAAGAATTATCGAAACAGCCCCTTTAAATAATTATTATCTGGCTATTTGTAGAGGAATATTTTGGATTTTTTGCTTACAAAAAAACAAGAATGAATATAACGAGTAAAAAGAGGATACTCACAGGCGATCCAAAGTTGTGGCCAATTTCGTGAGCCAGAGTGACATGGGACACAGCTGGTGGCACGTGTTTGCCATAATTTAAAAGGGTGACAATACCAGTGTTGAGACTCTTCATAGAGCCACGGTAGTGCTGCAAAAAGATAAAAAAAAAAAATCAGAACTGCATTCATTCAACTCTGTAAAATCTAGAATGCTGTTTTCTGTTTGAATTGTAAGTTATGTCAAGTTACCAAGAAGAAGCCCTAGAGTCAATATATTGCCGGTTCAAAAGAAGCAATGTGTGTTAGGGCGACTCAAAACTTACCCCGTTCTTCTCGCAAACTCCTCCTGCATTCTTGAGATCTCCAGTCCACGCTAAGCCCAGGGTGCCCATTTCAAAGTCCCTGTAGGTGAACATGTACGCGAGGCAGAAGGCGTCGTAGTCCTCCTCTGTAAAAAGTTGCCGAGTTCAAACAAACTCAGTGAAAAGTTTGTTCAGCCCACATTACCTGAAAATAGTTCAAGGAATTTTTCTACTCCGTAGTTGCCGGGAAACCTATAGCTAGTATCATTGAGCGCGTCTGCGGAATGAACTTTGATTCGTTTGATCATGAAACTAATTCTGTCAGTCTTTCCGTCTTGGTCAAAATCTGAAACAAAAAATCGAGTTAAACATAAGAAATAATGCGCAGCAAAAATATATTCGATATTCGTATAATGGACTAGTTTTTTAAGTCCCTTCTGACACTTTTGCATTTCTTTTGTCACAATGAAAAATGCAAGAAAAGTACAAAAGCTCAATTTACTTTCTCGAGCGTACAATTGAATCATTTCAAAAGGTAAGTGTCACACCTGTCCCCTGATAGATGGAGTTGACCCTCTGCACGTGGCGGGTCATGACCTCAATGCACGCCTCCTCAGAGCCAAACTTCTGGAAGAAAAGATGGTCGGCCTGCAGGTAGAGCATGCACGTGGTCTTATGGGGATCGATGGCTGCGGCCCTTTTGCGCCGCGCACCGTGCAGCCAGCGCTTGCGGCGTGACGCAGCCGTCACGTTAGTGGCTGCTGCGGGCGCCGATGGAGTACCCTGCAAACGGTCGTGCAGCTCCTGCGAGGCGCACGCTGGCAGCTCTGGGTCGCGCACGTCCCCCGAACGGTACACCACTGAGTGAGGCACGTCGTCTGACCACAGCTGCACATATCTGAGGGCAAAAATATTTGTTGTTGGTTCAAAAGGAGAAGGTTAATATTTATTTTAATTGATGAAATAAAAATTTATCTTTTTATTTGGGCTGAGATAACGTTTGCCATATTCTTTCATGATTCCCATTTTGGGCATGCAATAGTTAAAAGGTATTTCACCATAATAAGGCATGTTGTAGGAGTGAAAACAGAAAGTGAAAAGGTCGATGTTTTACAAATTGCTTCCCCTTATTTTCCCAACTGATTATATATCATGATAAATTTTGCCGAGCAATAATGCAAATACCATCCCTAAAGTGGAAAAGCAAGAGTTTCCGGGTTCTGCGTTTCCAAGAATAGTTATCAAAGCAAATTTTCCTGCAGTTAGATATTGACACAGAGCGCGAAATGCGGAGTCGTCAAAATCATCTGGCTCCATGTGAGAGCGGGTTGGCAAATCCAGATTTCGCGCATCGACCCACCAGACGCCTGCTGAGATCCAGCTTTCCAATTCAAATGAGCTGGAAAATGCAAATTTGGTCCGAATCGGATTGAAATTCTCACCTTGAGGTGGGCTCGACGTAGATGGATTCGCCGTTGGGCCAAGTGAGCGATCCGTCGAAGAGGCCCTCCGAGGTGACTAGGCCCTTCACTTCCACCGACTCGTCATCTGAAATGCAAATGCGTGTGCTTTTTTAATCAGCCATAGGGAAAAAAGGAAAAAAAAAAATCATTGCACTCTCGCGGGAATTCCGACCGAAGTGCTTATTATTCGCGACAGGTCACTCGTTAATATGCCAGTTAATTCGCAATTAGCGAGAGAGCGACGATTTAAGAGTGCGTGGGCGATGAAAAATTGCACGCGCTGTTCACGAACGCGAAATTTCAGCGAGGATTTTTCGCGTAATTCATTTCTACCCGTTCAACGCGGGGATGCTTTTTAATCCTAAGGGTGGCATATCATTAATGCGACAAACATATTGCAAAAAAAAACAACAACAACGCACGCCCGTCCAACGGTCAATATCGAATTTCCGTTTGGACGCGCCCAGCGAACGGAAATATGGAGAGCACCACGAAAAATCGGATTAATTGAACAGTGAATCTTTTTGCCTTTGATATGTAATCAGAGCCTAAAAAAGCGAACCAAAAAGCGCAGAATTTGCCATTGTTGAATAACTTTTTTAATGAAAAGCCTCCACAGCGCCGCAGCGCCCAATTTGTACAAAGCAGAGAGTGGTTTCACTCAATTCAGGGAGATGATAAATCAAATGACTGTGACATTTTCCCTGTGCAACAGTGCGAGTTAAATCAAATTTGCAAAAAAAGGTTTTGCGTTGTAACGTGATTGAAATATCTAAACGTTAACAGAAATTATAACAAGTTGCAATTCAAATCAACCTGAATATTCTCTTGGGCACTTGCGTTTGAAAAAAAATTGTGAATAGGTAGCATGGTAAATAAAATACTAAAAAGCTTTTAACTTTGTAAATTGTACGGAGCAATGAAAACAGGGAATTTTTACGATTCAAGTAAATTTAAGCTTTAATGGCTTCATTTTCAGTGCTTTTAGTGCCATTTTCATCCGATGAAAGAGGCGTATTTGCATTTCGCTGGAACTAGTTGAAAATAAATCACATATATACCGTCAGTAAATAGATACACAGATATTTCCATATATTTAATTTTTTAACTCTTTCTACGGCACATGACAATGTCGACTCAGTTTTTATTTCAAGCATTTATGCAGTTCTTGCCTTTGTTCATGTTAGTTTAATTGATGCTATTCTTTGACTGTAATATTATTTAGATACATGAGCAATAAACATAACTATGTATAATTTAATAGTTTTCTTTGAGAAAGTCTAGCCCCTGCTACAGCCATCATAAGGAGGGTAAATTAAGATTGCACGCAGTAATCGTTTAGTTGGCAGATAAATTTTTCAATGGTCGTCACTTTGAAAATGTCTTTAAGTATAAGAGATTTTGAACACAATACGTTGATTGTGCCCCCTTCGTGAAACTTTCACAAATTCTGGTCACGTTCTTGACACTTTTTGCGTCGACTTACCATCGAGGGTGCCCTCGTAAGCTCGGTCGAGGTCGAAGGAGACCGGACCCCTGGTGCCCTCGAAGGTGACGTCGTTGGAGAAGACGGAGACGTCGGGGAACAGACGCAACTTGTAGGTCCTACAACAGGGCGTAAATAATTACTCTCGGAACATAACACGCACAAACAGGAGACAATAGCAAAACGTGGAGAACAAGCGAGTCAGGCAGCCGGCAGCTGAGCTGCTCGTGTGTCACTGGATACGCTTTTGAGGCGAGCAGCACGAAAGGCTTGATTACACACGAGGAATTGCGATTGGACCGGTTGGCTGTTGAAATATTAATTTCCAGCGGCCTGGGAGGTAAAGTGGAAGGTGCGAACTCCTGTTGCAGTGGAAACATCACCCGATTGCGAGAAGCCCGGCAATGAGGAAAAGGGCGAAAAATGCGCGAAAATGAGAAGCTCGCGCGTAATTAAATTTCGAGCCATCTACTCGCCGGCTGTCGCCGTCTTTTAACTACTGCTGCTGATGCCGGTCTCAAGAGAGCACAGGCATCTGACAGTCTTCCCAGTCTTCTGAGAGAGTTTTTCCAAGGAAGACGATGATAGAGTGAGACTAACTGGATTGGCAAAGTTTGATTTTCAGCATGTCAATTACGTTGGTTGACAAAGAGCTGGGAGAGAAAAGGATAGTGGAAAATTTCGCCTGTTCAATAAATTCAACATATATCACATTCAATTCATTCCGTGACATAAATATCGGAATGAAAAAGGCAATAATACATATTATGTTATTAGTATTTGTGAGTAGTTCTTAAACGCTGCCCTACACACATTTCTTTCTTATTAAATTCAAAATTATGCTAGATGGGCAATTTTAACATTTATAAAAATATGAATTATTTAATTTATCGCTATGTTCTCTAATAAAATGACATCTCTTGGTTGCAATTTAGCAAAAATGGCTACTTTGCTTCTCAGGAAACTTGTTATTAAATATCACATCATTTATTCAATAAATTTAACTGCTACTTCACTTAATTACAAAGGCAAAAATATAATACTTAAAAGCTTGCGGAATGTGGAGGAGCGTACTAACCTATTGAAAGCGGCGACGTCGAGTCGGAGGGCGTGCGGCGCCGCGGCGGTCGACGCGGCGCTGCGCCGCACCCTGGCATGTTGTCTCAGCAAGTGCGTTCGGTCGTAGAGTGCCGGTTCAAAGCGCTTGATGAAGGCATTTTCGACTGGAATTTCTGCAACACACGAGCAAATAATGCGACATGAGCGAAGGGGCAAAGAATGAAGATGGGTCGATAAGGGCACGCATTTCGCCGACGCCGCCACTCTTTCACTAAAAGAGACGGAAGCAGCTGACGGCGTATTCCAAACATAATAATTCACTGCGAAATTGCGCAAATTGTTCGACTGTCAATCAACGAGAGACATCAAAGGCGAGCTGTTTAACGGAGGTTTGCAAAGGAAATGGAATCAGCGAACTCTTCGCTTGAATCACCCTCGTGCCAGATTCAGCACAAGAGCGGCAGTAATAATTTCGCTTTTATGATCATTCAATGCTTGATCAGAAATTTCATTTTCTGCATGCATATCGGTCGGGCGGAAATGAGCTTTCGACTCTCCGCAATAAAAGTCAGTAGTGCAAGTGAGTCGTCTTCGATGAATTGTTATGGCACGAGCGCTTTCTGATCTGATTGCAAGCGCATTAATCAATTTCGAGCGATTGCTTGTTTATAGCCCCACATTTCAAACCATATTGCATCGACAGTATAAACTACCTAGCGCCATTCCATGGATAGATGTGATTGAGGCAGAATGTTTAAAGTATAAATGAAAAAGGATTTAAACAGTTATTATTGTAACATAACAGACACCAGGGTTTATTATTTCTGTAGTTACTTATCAGAATTTGAAAACAACAATTGAAAATTATTTAGAAAATATTAGCTATGAAAGCCGTTCCGTATAGGGAAGATAGAAGTATTTATAAAGGAAGGTTGTAAAAAGAAATTGTTTAAGAGTCTGTTTATTATTTAAAATATTTTAAAGGAAAATGAAAAAGGAATGAAAAGGGGACAGGGAGAGGAAAATTCGTTTTAATGATGAAGTTTGGTTCGATTCAATTACGTTTTAGTTCTTCAAACTAGTCATTGTAATTATTAATTAAATAAGAATAGAATAAGAATAGAAAATAATACATTATCCCTGTTGGAGCAAAAGGCTTTTAGTAAAATTAGCGATCAACTCGCAGAATCTAATATGCCATTGAAAATGATTAAAAATCTCCTTTTCTAGAATATCTGAGCGGTAAAATTGAAAGCTGTGCCTGTCTCCATGAAAATGAATATCGGAATTCTTTTGCTGCGGTCATTTCCTCGCCAAGTTTAAGATTCAGCCAAATCTTTAGTTATAAAAATGAAGTGCATTCATAAGAAGGCTTTTTGTCAATAAATTACCTCCGGCGAGTACTTGAACGTTCTCTTGAAGCCGCTTTAATCTGAGCTGAAATTTCTTGGACTTTCTTTGACAAAGTCGAGCACTCGGGCCAGTCAGTAGTTGCCGAACGAGGCCACTTGAGCGGCTCGTTTCAGGCCCAAAGAGACGAATGCAATCTGTGCGCACCATCAAAATTTGCGACGGGGCGAGCGCATAAAAGCAAAGTTGCGCCAGGCAGAAATGATTTAGCGGGCGATATTCACGGCGCGCAGCTTTTGCGAAAGCTCGCTCGCGAAGGGCTCCTTTGGGACGGCAGTTATTAACTAACCCTTTTCCACTGAGCAGTTTTAATCAAATGAAGCCTCAGCTTCCAATTCGCCGGATCACGTCGCGAAACTTTCGCCAGGGTCAACTCGCTTCCTTTTTCTCTTTAGCAGTCAGAGACAATAATGAAATATCTCCGCTCGCCGGGATAAAGTTTTCGCTGCTTTTCGCGCAAGAGCAAATAAGTAACAATTTCGTCCGCCGGCGAATTTATGAAATCCTTCTTTCTCTCTCTCAGCCTCTTTGTTCTTGCACTGGGTTTAATAAAAATTTATTCGCTTTGTCTTGCCTGCTCTGGGCGTAAGGGTGAATTCTGGTCTGTGTGTGCGTCGCGGAAAAATGAGTCGGAACGCCAGCCGAGAGAGTTATGTGCTCGAATTTAATAACGTGTTGCCACGGAATGCCGCAAACGCACCGACCCTTCGCGCCGCCCAAAACGCAGCCTGCTCCAATATCTCCTCCTAATTGCGGTCAACATTAGATTTCCCAACAATATTAGTCGCAGTAGGTATACTACAAGGGAGAGGAAATCTTTTTACACTTTTTTTGAACGATTTCAAAAGCAACTGAAATCAATACAAGTGTTATTAGAAGTATATTTTATACTAGTTAGTGAAATCTATCGCATTTTACTTTCAATTTGGTGTCACTTAACCAAATTAATGCTTCTGCATTTTCTTGACTGATATAATGATTTTATTTTTCGAACAAATATCATCCCTAATAATAGAGATTCATCCCGACGTCATATTAATACAGCAAATACCCTTAGGGACAAAACCTTTTAAGGATGTCATGACGAAGAGCTGATGAGTCAAATGTTTTTTGTTAGCTGACCCACCTGGTAACAAGATTGCTGACAAACGGCGAGGATCGAAAAATACCCTGCCGTGCAAGCATTGCTCACAATCAGCAAAATAAGGTATACTGTAAACGCTGCACAAGCGTGTTCCAATAAAATCCATTGTTCGGAGGTAACCTGAATTTTAAACATATTCTCGACTTTACTTTGATTTTTTTTCTTAGCGCGGATGATAAAAATAATGTGATCTACTTTGGCGAATCTCTCGCCGGCTCAATTCCCATCCATCATCCAAATTCGATGATCGACCAAATTTCCGCGTCTGGCAGCTCTTCTAGTTTCTTGAAATTAAATTTGCTTCCGCGAGCAGCGGATGGAAAGGGAATCTGGCGGCGCGGCGGAGGAAGTGTGCACCGCCGCAGTTTAATTAAAGCGGCTGCCAGAAGTGTCCCAATTCGTTTGCTGCTAATTTGCAAGGGCGCGCAAATTTGATTAGCGGATCGCTTCAAAGCAAGATTCTCGTCCAAGAAACAGCTCTTTTCTCTCCTCCTCTTTGAACAAAAATACAGGAACGATATGCACACAGGGGAGGCGACGACTTCTTTTATCTCGGCTGAGAGCAATAACAATCGGGCTCAAAAAGCAAGAAGTGCTTGTGTGCTTCCATTGCGCGGCGAAAATCTACTCTTTTGTGCGTGCGTATATGTACGTATAGTATCAAAATGCACTCGAGTTCTTCTTATTTTTCTTTTTGCAAAAACACTTTCTTTGATAAGCGCTCTTGGGACTATGAACCAAATTCATTTCGAAATGGCTTCGCGGTTTAGCGCTTCTTCCAAGATTATTTTTACTCTGAAGCTGTGTGAATTATGATTGTTCTTCAATCAAGCATCGTAGATCACTGTAAGAAAAAACCATTTAAAGTAAAGCATGATTGCCAGAAATCTACTATCAAAGTATCAAATGTTCAATATATCTCAGTCAACAAGAAACCTTCTAACCAGTTCACAATTAGCCGATTAATGACGAAAAAGATCATTTGAAAGATTTATTTGGCTAAATTGGAGTACTTCACTTAATATCAAGCATCTGTGCTTCAAAATTTCACCCACCTTTTTAAAGTAATTCATACCACGTTCGTTTTATTTTTTGGTGAGCTATTTTCTCTATTCTGGAAAACATAGCTTTTTTCAGCTAAATTTCAATTTTCCTCTCCTACCGCAAGATGATACCCATTTGCACTAAAAAGCCATTTCGGCCGAAGTACACATGCTGATGCACGAGAGCGAGCAAACTTTTTGCAATCTGAGCGCGAATGTGTTATTTCGTCCCTGGAGAGCGCGCGCCGTGCACACACACACACACACACACAACGTGCAGATTTATTAGCAAAACAAGTCAAAAGCGGCCGGGAAATGGTGTCGCTTGGCGGAAAGTTGCGGGTCGATAAGACGAAATAATAATAATAATATACGGCGGCTCTGCCGCCGCCGCCGCCCGCCACGACCAAGGTTTTAATTAACACAGCGTGCATGTTCAGACGGATCATCACAAGCGAGTGCATTCATTATTAACAATCATCGAGCGGAAGAGAGAAGCGAGCGAGCGAGAGGAGCAGATTGGAGCTGAAAATCTCTCTCATTCCAGTCTGCGCTTTGAATAAAAGCCGGGATTGATTTCAGCTGCCGGGAAATGAGCGAGATTTCGGGACTGCGATGATTTGCAAACCGATCAGGCTTCGCCCGCGTTTTGTTTCAAGCTGCAGGGGGAAGAGGGCGTGCATTTGGAATTATTTCTGCCGACTTGCTGAGGGAGATTTGCGATTATGGGAAGCTGGGGAGCGAAAGTGGAATTCGCAGACTTTGCACCCACCAGCCGGCAGAGACAAAAGGGGAATTTACGACGACTCTGGGAAATTTAGGGAAGATTGGACTTCACTCTTGTGATTTTCTGCAACATATATAGATGAGCGGTGCGCACCGATTGATTTCTTTAGTCTCAGCTGCGCTCAGGTCGCATTAGGGCTGTCAATTTTAGGAGGAGTCACTTTTATTGACTGCAAATTGTTGAGTCAAAACTTTAAACCAGAGATAGAGTTAGTCTATCCCAAGGTAAGACGGCTTCCCAGCACTTTCATTGAGATCAAGTAACTTACTGCAAAGTATCTCGAACTTCCGTAATAACTCTGAAAAAAATTGTACGAAGAACTTTAAACCTGGTTTGAGGTTACATGCAATCAATTTATAATTATGACAGACGTAGTTTTGTTTTCTCTAGTATATGGCAGAAATGCAAGCCTTATTTATGTTCATAGAGCTATTAAATCAATTATCAACTTTCAATTAATAATTGTTTGTAACGCCGTTCAGTGCGTTGTTTTTTCCAAGTTCTTTCACCCAGATTGAACACTTGGTTGCCGCTTACTCAATTAGCTCTCTTGGAGAGATTTATGCCTGTTTACCAGCTGGATCGGGTCAAAACAACTGTGTTACTTTTGTTAGAATACAAGAATCACGGTGCAAGGAACCACCGTTAGTTTTTTTCCAGTGGTGGAAAACTTAAGAGTTGTAAATAAAAAATGAAAGGAAACGACGCACTCGCTGAGAGCTTTTGGGAAATCTTTGCCAAAAGCAGAGCCTCGGCACGAGACTGCTATTTCCAAATGTTTGGAAGCCACACAAACAACAGTTTATTAAATAAAGGGTGTGCGGTGGTAATTGCATTAGTGAGCCAACCCCTCGGCCGTCATGTTTTCTCCCTTTTCTTCTCCTTCCAGACGCGTGAATGTGTGTGTGAGTGTGAGTGTGTGTGTGTGTGTGTCCTGCGTCCTGCGAATGCATTATTTTCGCTTCACGTTGCCAGAAGAGAGCACAGAAAAACGAATCCGCACAAGTCGACAGCTAGGCCAAGTGCATTTTCTTCTTTATTCATCACAAGGCTGGCAGACACGCGCCGTTTTATTCATGCAGTCGTCACTGACATGCTCCGGCACAATATGTATTAAATGCGCAAATCCGATTTCGCTGCTCGTGCCGACATTGTGTCAGGGACGCGCAAGACACTCGGTTTTTGTTCTGGTTTCTTTGCAGATAACCGATTGAGATAAAAAAACCTAAAATTTCGTATAATTAGAAAATGTAATAGCCTTTGGTCAAGAAAATTTATTTATTAAAGAAGAATATTGGGGACAGAAAAACTAAATTTTGTAAATATTTCATTTTCCCTTAAATTTTCACATATATTTGAATTAACTTATATTATCTTTATATTCCACTTGCCAAAATTTAGAGTTTCCTTACGGATCCTAAAGGCATTTTTTTAATGTGTGCAAATAATTATTTGGAATTAATGTTAACCACTAATTTTTTAATGACATTTAATAAATACCGTCATAATTTTGCCGTGATGAACGTAGGATTATTACAAAAAGCATTGCTCTCTTTATCATTTGATTCGTGCAATTCAGCAAACATTATTTACTGGTAAGAAAAGGTTATAAATTGGTAGAGACGGAGAGAGAAATGCAAATATCCAATTTGCAATTTTTCACATCCCAGCGGGTTCGTACATATGGACGCAGACTGCTTTGATTGCGGCGCAAAAGAAGTGTCTTTTTCGCATGCAAAATGGATCGATCGGTCGGCGACGCAAGGCATCGTCCTGCCGCGAGAGCGGCTCTTCACCTGAGCCGTACGTGCGAGGCGTGAGCAATTAAAGCGATACCTCACTGCATGCAATCCAATTATTGCCTCGTCTCGCCGGCACACCTGCCTCTATTCCAAATGTTTAACGAGATGGCTTTACTTTGAATCGCAAATGCACTCCAGTTTTTGCCCACGGATCAAATATGAAATCACTTTTCTTTCATATTCTGAATGTGCCAGGCAAATTTATATGTTTCCCAGACACGAAAGGAATACATTTTATTTCTCTCTCCTTTCAGAATCACGGAAAGGTTTTTATCTGCTGACTTTTCGTTTTGTTGAAAAACTTGCCTTTCAGCTTTGGCATCCGATTTGTCTTGTCTGCGCAGTTTTTTTATTAATTTAAATATTCAAAGTGCTTACGATGGTCCGACTATGAGAATAATTCTCAAGCTGTGCAAATACGAAACTTATTAATTTAGATGATTACTGAGAGATTAATTAAAAGCACAGCACAATTACTCAAATGCACAGTTAATTAAAAATTGTACTCCACAGACTGAACAGTTTTTCCTTTTCCTCGACGACTGCCTATGCAGCTTTTTTCTATTGTTAGCAAGAAGCTCTAGAAGTTGAATTGCGTAAGCATAATTATGCAACCTGCGTAACAGAGACTTCGTTCGTCTCATTACTCAACCAAATTATCTGTTACTCGAGAGCTAAACATTCTTCAAACCACATTGAACTTTATTTAAAATAAAACCGAAAAACACTTTTAATATAGAGAAGAAAACCGCTCACATTTTTGTTTGAATATTCCATCAAACGCAAATCCGCTCCTGCAGTGTTTCCAAACTAACCACCGACCGAAAATACGGCCTTTTAGTTGCTCACTCAGGCGGGCAACAAAAATCGAAACCTTCTGATAGAGTTGAAAAAAAGAAGATTAGCTCTCATGCAAACAATCCCTGCTAATGAGGTACCGAACAGCAGCGGCAGTAACAGCACCCTCCGAGGCGAATAAAATAAACCGGCCGCTGCGTGGCGGGTAATTAACTCCGCTCTAATTAGATTCAAAATACACATGGAAAAACAGCTTGAGAGGGTTGGTTTGCCCTGCGCTCAAGATATGCGGCGAACGAACGAGGAAGACGACGGGTAAGAAATTAAAAGTTTAAATCTGGACTCGGAGGGTGCACGTTTTAAATTGTCTTGCCCCCAGATGGAACCGAGTTAAGGGAGGGTGAAACTAGATGGTGAAAATGAGAGAGCTAAAATGAACATAAGAAACAGTTCATTGTTCAGATATGTATCTTTTGCTAATGAAAACCGCGTCTAAATGACAGAGGACAAAATTTACGCTTGTAGCCTGAAACGAGACAAATAATAATATGGCAAAAGAGACCTGCTCGGTCGAGTTTTTTGCATTCAAGTTTGGTACCATCCCGTTGGCTCGCATTGTTAAGGCTTTGCTAGCAGTGTCAAGGTAATGGGAGATATTTGAGCATTTTGGGGACCTAATACTTCTGAGGCTTCCGAGATGGCAAAAGGTGGTTAATTAAGTGACTTGAAATATTCAAATAGCTCAACAGGCTGGGAGGTGCACCGGCGCTGACTCGCCACTTGCTGCTTTTTGCACCTTTCCAGCGGCTTTATGGACAAATTTCTGGCGTTTCAATAGAAAAACCTCGGTGCGGGGAAGCGGAAAGATGGCCACATTGGGCCTAAGCTCCTATGTAACCACTTGAGCCCATGTTATCCGCTCGGCGGTGTTACTGGAACTCAGTGAGCACGGGAAGGTAAAAAAAGAAGCTAGCAAATCAGTTCTTAAATATATTTTATATCTGACCTTTTAGCGAAAGACAGTTGTTGTTGCTTGCAACAGAGATGACAAAAATCCATAATTATGTTTTGGTTTGTAATTTAAATTTCCTATATTTTGCAGCCGATTAGACTTCCAGCATGAAAACAGGTAAAATAGGAAAAAAATGCGATATTTGCAAATGCTCCCCGTTGCGGCTCGCAAATTTTGCGGTCGGCGCGAATAAATTCGCTTCCAGCGTAGACGGAAATCGTGTTTCATCCCCTGGACTGCGCTGCACAGGGAGGGAGTAGTGTCATCCACAGTCAATATTTTCGTATCAGCATTCAGTGACCGAAAAATATCAAAGATCAATATGGACGGGCAGGAGAAAAGCAACAAACAACAAACTCGTCTGTTCTGAGCAATAGAGCAGCGCGCTACACACCAAACTCGGCGTATTCCTTGCGAGACCGCGGCAAACTTTTATCAAAATTCCCTGGAGCTTTTTCGGCAAAGTTTGGTCGCTCTGCGGAAACATGAAATACGGCTGCGAGACTTGAATTACGCAAGTTGTATATCTACCGTATGTACTCAGATAGGAAATCACAGCTGCAGGGTGTAAATAATTTGCCGCAAGATTGCCTGCCTTTCCAACTTTTTGAAAAGTGAAATGTTCTGCATTTTCCGCCTGCGGAACAGCTTTTGGCTTATGTACAGCAATTTTTAGATCATGTCGCGGGAGCATCTTCGTAATTATACTTTTGGAAGTTTCGCCCTTTTAATCTTGAGCATGGTCCCATAACGGCTAAAGACACTAATTAGGTTAATAAACAAACTCTAAATCAGCAGTCCTTGATGAGCGTTTAAAAGTTTGCAAGGATTTTCGGCAACCCTTGATGTGTAGCATTGATTTAAAATCTTCATTAAAATTTGAATGTTGTATTATCTTGAACTGTTGCGTTCTTCTCCACATGATAAATTAATTACTTTATTTTTTTTTTCGAAAAACATAAACACTTTTTGGGGCGCAGCTGAAAGAAAAGCTTCGTACAAGAAAATTTTATTTTAGTCCCAGTTAATATGTAAGTTCCGTGTGAATGAATCGCGTCAAAAACGCACCAGTAGCGGGAAAGTGAACACAAAATGCCTGCTGCGAGGCCAAGAATTCATTATTAAATTTGATTGTCGTGCTTGCTTTCGCATGGAAAAATTTCGCATCGTTGTGCGTGTTGTTCGAAAAGCTGGCGTCTGCTGTCGCGAAAATAATAATATTCAGCAGCGGCGGCAACATCTGCGCCGAGCTGCGTGTCACCTGGAGCGAACGAAATCCGATTTGCTTTGAGCACAAAGACACGAATTGCTTTTTCGCCGGCACGCAGCAGCCCGGTATTTATTTATTTTCCAGTCGCAATTCCATTTTTTGCCGATGGAATTCTAGCTAAAATGGAAAACCTGTGATGCGGGAAGGATTACAGTCACTCTACAAAACAGGTGGCGGAATGTAGTTTTTGGGATTGGAATTTTGCGATTATTGGTTTATTGCTATCCTACCAAAAATAGGATGAGCCAAATTCGAAACATTTCCCAAATATCAATGATCCACATTAATCACAAGTGGCATCAAATGTTAGGGAAACAGATCGTGCAATTATTCTGCATTTCTGGACGAAATTCTTATAATAAAATTGTACTTTCCAAATGAAGTTGTATCGTTATCGTTGTTATCTATTTTAACAATGTGCTAGTGAAAAAAAATCATAATATCGCCCTCCATAACATACCCAGTGAAGTGTCACATGTCGTTATTGCAAGACCTGTAATTTTCTGGCCGAGTATCACACTTTGTGTTTATTGAAAAGCACTTAAAATTTCGCTGGAAGTGGCGTCAGTGGCGGACCGAATGGTGGTGAGGAAAATATTTCTTTGCATCGAACTCAGGGGGATTGGAGAGTGATGGTTGGCTGAAATTGGCTCCGAGTTTGAGAGGCAATCTCACTGCATCCGGCGTGTCCCGTGAGCACCACTGCTGCAGACCGAATGAGTAAACATGGCACGTGTGCAAAATAATGACGCCGCGCTGATAATAATTTATCTGTCGGAGTGCTCGATCCGCAACGGATAAGGTCAAGAGTGACCTACTTGCTCGCCCGTCAAACAATCTTTTGTTTTCATTTTCAGCGCTCGATTGCGATCACTTTTTAAAAACTATTTCCGCTCCACAAAAGCCTATGCTTTGCCTCTGTTTATTCTAGGGAAAGCACCTTTTTACAGGTCGAGCAAATAAGTGCCTTGCGGAAAGTAAAGAAGGTGTTTATGTTTCGCTTTTAGCGTTTTAAAACCAAAGTTTTTACTGCTCAAGTTGCGAGTGGAACTGCCGGGGTTAATGATTAAATATTTCATTACTACGAATTATGGCCGTAAAATGAAAAAGTTTTAATTTCGAACGCGAAGCGCACTCGTAGATTTATTTCCCACCGTAAAAAGTGCTCGTTAAACGACAATGTGCGCCGAATACCAAAGGATTCGTCATAAAAAGAGGGCGGACACACCTGCCAAACAGCGTTCACTTAATCTTGTGGTGTATAAAAATCACCATCATAATTGGGAAACTTTTGCTCATTAGTCCTAAGTCATACCTTAAGCTAGGCGAATATCTTCGTTAAAGAATAAATTAATGTAAAATATTGATCAGAGCATTAATCATTGAGACCTGCACGTGACTGAATTGATTGTGTTCAGCGAAAATCACAGAGTATTAAATAATTTTTCCATTCACAAAAACGCCAACACAAGCTGTTTACATTCAACAGCTCCGGCAGGTGAGGACGGGGACGTTGTGATAAATGAAAATAAATTTAAAAAAATAGTGCTGGAAACAATTTACTGTATTAAAACGAAATGAGAGTAAGGTTTAAATATTTATAACGGGGAAAATGAGTGAAAATCGTGAGTTTGAAAACTGAATTGACGCACGTGCAATATTAAATTCCTGTTTCCTGTTCAAACCCTTCATGCTCTAGTGACTCAGCAGAAAATATGCAGAAGCCCTTTTGAAGACAGAAACACGACAACTTTTGCCGTAAAAGTTTGCGAAACCACGGAGGAATTCAATTGAAACTGATCCACGCCGTAAGTCAAAATCAAGAACGACGTCGTCGTGGCGTGGCGCAGGACGGTGAACTCGCGCGCGCTGAGAATGGCATTTTCCTCATGCAATTTATCGCAACCGCGCAATTTCACCCTGATGAAGCAGCTTTCTCACTGCTGGCATTCCCCATTTCTGCTCCCGTATATTTTCACATATAATTTGAAATTCCAAGTATGGAGGCTGGCAGATTTTTCGCCATAAAGAGTATCGCCGTGAGCTGGCGTCGTAAAAGCCAAGTTTACGAGAGCGACCACGTTTTCTTCAGCGCGCACATATCTGCGGCAGGGGCGGCAGATTGCATCGGCAAATTGATTTGCTGCCGACAATATTTCCGCGGCAAATTGCGACCTAATGTCCCCGCGGCATCTCGCCGATAGGGAAGAGAAAAATGGTCCATCCACTCTTAACTTAGCTTCAAGAGTAAAAGAAGACATCGAAAAGAATTCTTTTGATTTTAGGCTCAAAGTTAGTAACTTGTATTTTCATAACTGACAATGTATGGGCATCACATCAGCAGCTTTGGCAAATTAGAAACATTTTTTTCTTTTTAAACTTCTCCGTGCATAGTAGAGCCATCCAGTTTATTTAAATTAAATTTCTTTTTCACCAAATTCGTCCCATAATCCCATCAATAACGATTTTTATTAGTAAAATTAATTTCGATTTGGAATTAGGATCGCTGGAGAAACACTTTATAAACAGCACCTTTTAGGATATTTTCTTGTAAAATCAACCTTTGACACGCCCCTTGTATGCGATTCCATAAAGTCGCAGTTTAATGATTTTGGGGTAAATCGTGTTAGGTGTTAGAGTCGGATCGATATACGTCGGATGAATGATTGGCACAGGAGACGCGACCCTCTCTTCTGCACCCCGCGATGGTAAGCACCCTATTCCTGCAAAACACCCGCGTGCATACAAACTAGCTGTCTTTTGTTGACTTTAAACTCCTCTCCGGCAGTCGTCACTTGCGTGAGGGGCTGTGCAAGCAAAGTACTTTTCTTTCTCGCAGTCGCCTTCAAAGTTTGTTATCATTCTTGCGAGAGCGAAGTGGGGCAGACCGACGCCGTGTTTTCTTTGGAATCGAGATGACGGTGCGATGAGTCCCCCATTAGCGAGAGAATCTGCACTGTGCACGGCTGGAGATATCCAATCCCAATTATACAGTTTCTCAAGAGCTCAACTCGTCCCGTGTCCCTTACAAAGGAACCTCTTTGACGAGGCTTGCTGATTGTGCATTGCGGATGGATGCGATGATTAAAGAGTTTTGTCTTTAACGGCAGTGGATAATTGTGCTTTATTTGGGAATATCATTCTTTCACGTTTGACATCTAATTTCATTTTTCCCGAAACAACATGATTTCGCGACACACAAATTGCACTTCGCGGAACGACTTCATTTAATATGTGAGCAGTTTTTTTAAAATTTATAATTTAGTCAGAAGTCGTGAAGCAAAACGCGCAAAAACTGGCGGATTTGCACGAGCTCGTCAGAGGGCAGAGCTGAAATCTGAAGTGGAACAAGTTATGCAAAGGCGCAGGAGCGTAATCCGTCCACGGGCGAAATTTTCATACATAATACACCGAGTAGAAAGTTAGAGCAGCGCGTGTGTACAGACGGGCGGCAATAAACAGCACGACGTGGTGCTTCCTGCTGCCGCTGCACACACACACACACGCAAAATGTCAAATTAAGCGGAGCATCAGCCGAGCTAGGCCCGAAAAAACAGCCCCTGGGCTGTTGGGCGTGATAAATACGTGCGCATTCTTGCCCGTCCGGCCTGATTATCCGGCGTCGGAATAATATTTCGCAGCAGCCGCGCGGAAAATAGAAAAGTGGCCGGCTGGGGAATGTTGTTAGCTTCCCTATGTGAATCCATCACAACAGCCGCCGGCTCTTTTTCGCTTCCCATGTTACGAACCTTTGTGTTCTGTATTGCTGATCTGGGAAAATATTTGCCTTGGCGGCTTGGGAAAAGAAAGCGCCAGGACACAGATTGGTGGGCAAAGATTGCTGCTAATTTGTGGAAAAGAATAGCAAACTCTAAATTTCAGGTTCAAGTTCGATTAATTTAACACGAAAGATAAAACTGAACCTATGCAAAGCGCTAATTATAATTGCATTCAAGCACGACTTGTTTGAATTTAAATATTATCCCATCTTGGTATATTTTGCTCTTGGGAATGCTCAATTGACCATGTTTGGAGATATGAATATATGATTGATACGTCATCTCATTATAATAAAAAACTGGCTCTTTCCTAGATATGGATGTAAAACTTTAAAAAATAAATCACAAACTATGGGGATTAGAGTTCTCTTAGACTTACTACTTCAAACCTCTCGCGACCTCTTGCAGCCACGCACATTATCTTGTTTTAGCAAATACCCCGATATATGTTCGGAGTTTAAACCAGAGACCAGATTTAAAAGGATCAATAAAGAAGCTAAAGCCGTGGAAATACGACTAAATGACATAATCAAATTTGAGAAAAAATCAGCGCTTTCCCTCTAACCGACTTTGAAAAAACTCCATTAACGTGCCAAGGGGTGAATAAGCTCCCTTTTCAACCCAGCAGGTCTTTTGAAAGCCATTTGCTCTGCCAGCATCAGCAGTGGTGGTGGCGAGGTATTCAAAACGAAATTTTCCCGTTTCGCTGATCAATACCGCCTTTCCCATTCAGATTGTGCCGCTTCCGAAGCCATTTTCTCAATTAACAGGCAATCAAGGGACGCGCGCGACAGTCAGAATTGCGGTGTGTGGTGGCTTGCTTGCTCTGCACATCAAGGGTAGAAACCGCCGTCTCCGGAACTCACCGTCCGGAAGAGGGCATCGATCGGCACCGGCCGCAGCCCTGCCGAAATCGGCCGACTCCACCGCCAAATGGACTCTGCATTTATAATTCACGCCGAACACCGATTCTGTGTGTGCCGCTGGACGAATTCAGGCTGGATTGATTTTCTATTCCATTACCGCGTGGTCGTCGGCGCCGCTTGCTCTCCGTTTGCAGTAAAATTAGATTGAAAGTCAATATTTGACCAGCTATTGGCAAACAATTTCCCATGGCCGGACACTGATATTTTTCACGCAAATTGTTTAATTGTTTGAAGCAAAATAATCAATACAGCTCACTATTTCATAATTAGAAATCAATAATGTAAATTGCATTTTCTTGTTAGATTTTAATATTTCAGAAGGAGATGTAATTTCAATCCAAATTCAGGTTGGAGATAAAAAGGGTATGGGATGCGTTTAAACGCTCTTAACTAACGTGTCCTTTAATTTTTTTAAAATAGGTTTCGAAGCATTGATTGAGTCCTTAGACCAAAATTAGAACCTAACTTTTAAAAATACTGTTGTACTGTTTATGGAAAATACTATATTTAGTACCACTTCATACCAACGGAAATCAATAACTCATGTCCTGCTTTGAATCAAACGAGAAGTCAATCGACAGTATTTTTCATCCTACATTTCATTGTTCCGAAATTGAAATCTTGACAGCCCGGGTCAAATTAGGCGTGGATAACGTGATTTTGCGATCTGCCGAGTGGCCGAATCTGCAAGCGCGGCGCGATGAACCGGGGAAAATGGGTAGATCGTTCAGGGGTGGGCGTGCATGACGCGAGAGGGTGGAAAACGGCCGGCCGAAAAGCGACTAATTACCGTAGTGCGAGGCTCGAAACAGGCAGCAGCAGAGGCCAAAAGTTGAAATTCGGCCGTTTATATTCATTCGCGGGCACTTTGCATTATTCATGGTGTCGCAGGCGCCGGCCGGGGTGCTCTGCTGCAAATTGAGTCTGCTCTCTCTCGAGTCGACTGACTGACTTTTCGCTCTCAGCTCGCTTCAAATTGGCTCTTTTCGCTAGAGCGCGGCACCGAGAGCTGCTGATAAATGAATTATACGCCGTACACTCCATCTCGATGGTGCGATAAATCTTCCGACCTCGTCTCATCTTCTGCTCCGGCCAAAAGTTGCTGCTTGCGAACCGACTCGCTTACTTTTCTTTTCCGCCGATTTAATCGATGATTAGTCTGCCGTCGTTTGAGGAACGGCCGCTGTTTTATTTCCGCAGCAACCGCTCTATTGACTCGGAACCCTGCGAGATTGAAAGTCGCCGCAGCAGCCGCCACCGCGGATTGCTTTGCGAAAATCTCGAGGGGATTTCGTAAAGCTAGGCCCGCGACTCCACCGCAAAATGGGGGTGTGCTTTGAGGGGTGACTTTCACTTCGAGAAATTCCAGCTCTTTGGACACACACATATATGTCCTATGAGTACTTACGCTTAAAAACCTTACTCGCCTATGAGCTAGGACAGACATCTCTAATTAAACTTCAATATAAAGCTCTAATCAAATATTCATTCGTCTAAGTCAACTACTTTATCTGAAGAGTAAAATATTATAACAAAGATTATTTGTAAGATGGTTTTTAATGTTGGTCAGGTTATTTGACATGAACGTGCTATAAGAACGAATTTGTTTGCTCAATTTAAGCTTAAAAAGTGATAAAAACCAGGGTAAATCCGCGGTTCAGAGAGTTTTCGAGGGAGTTGCAAATGTGATCAAATTAAATGGTTTTTCTGCGCGAGTTAACAATCGCGACACAGTCGGTGCATTCATCACAGCACGAATCATCATTCACAATTCGTACACTCATAATCTCTTTCTGAGACGCTGAATTTCTTTTCTGCTTTCATCATCAGCCAGAGAGGCAAAAACGTCTAGAGCAAAGGAACGGCAACAAATTTCGCGTAATTTCGCGGTGCAGAGCAATTTAGCACGCAAGAACAACTTCTCTGATGTAATTTTGCGAATTACCAGCGTTCCCGACATTATTTTGTTCCGTTCGAGTTGGTTTTGGTCGCGACAACCGTTCTTCAGTAAAATGTAAATGCAATATTCTGGGAAACAATCTAGTTTTGATTTCATTTTGCATCAACGAGTAACGGTCGAGAAGCGGAATTTAATTTCACAGGAAAATCGTTTCCGAGAGCGAAAACGCATCTCGGCGGTCTCGCTTGGTCGGCTTGCATTTCTCATCTCCAATCCTTTCTCTCTGCACCATTGTAAGGTCGACAAGGTGACGTCACGTTGCTTCTCTCTGTCACGTAACCCTTCAAGGATGTTCTCCGCCAGTCTTTCTTCCTGAGATTGGTTATTCATGCGATGAACGGTAGAGGGACTATGGCGTTGCTACTAAAGGGCAATTCATGCCATTAACTTAGTTTTCCCCTTAAAAGAATGACGAAGTTTTGATCTGCGATCGCATTTTTGTCAAGTTACATATAATCAAATCAATTTGAATCTTTTCACACGTACAAAATTTGGCATTTAAGTGATCGTCAGAGGCAATATCTACGAGAACTAATTTTATGTGATGTAGATTGACGAAACAAAATGTGGAATTTAAAATTCAACCAGTAAAAAATTGCCATCGAATGAAAGGGCAATTGCGTTGTAAGCCAACATTCTAGCTAGCAGTTATTCTGGAGGTATATAGCATTATGGCAAAAGCACTCGGCAGACCTCTTGTTTTCACGTAGAACAATCAGTCCTTCTTTTCCAGTCCGCCTGACAGACCGGATTTCGCACAACCTTCTCGCCAAACTAGCGAAGATATCTTTGACAGAGATGAAATTTCCCACCCGCTAGTGGCGTAGTACGTGCGGCGTTGGAATCCTCTCGTACGCGCGGCGCAGCTGGGAAAGTTGTAAAAGCGAGAGCAGTCAAAAATCCGCTTAACTCGCTTCTTCGCGGCGGCCGTCGTAAAAAGAGTGCGTGAAGTTGCAAAAATCCAAATCCGCCGCACAGCGGTACGGTGTAATGACTGACGTGAGAGAGCACAACATTGTTGGCGCGAGAAGCATTTCATTTTTGCTGCTCAGCCAGCGGGCCGACGTCCTTTTATTTCGCCAACAAGAGCGCGGGGGCTGTAATCGGCTTTTTCATTAGCCAGTTAACGCAGGAGCGTAAAAGCATTCGAAAAGCAAATGCACCTTTTAGCTCGAGAACCTTAGACACCCTTTGTGGAGATCCAAAGACCGAAAAGTTGACAAATACCTATTTTAACACAACACTTATTCCTTATTCGCGATAGTGAAAAGTATTAATTTTTTTCTCTTGAATGTGATACAGAACTGATCAAATTTTGAGATTGTAAATATGATTACTTTTTTAAAAACCTGGTAGCCGAGTTTATTCTTTTTTTAGCAAGTAAAACTACAGCTTATTTTCAGGTTTGCGAACCTCCATTTCGGGAGCCGTGGATTTTAACAACGCTGACGTAGTAAAGCCAAATAATAAAACACTTTCTCGCTTAATTTACAGCCGGATTAAAGGCAGGTCACGTATACATTGTGCCGAATCGCACCTCTCTAAAGGCTATGAATAATTTTATCTCACCACTTCCGATAAAATACACGCCGTTGTGCCTCTGTTCCTGCTCCCTTGAAGAGGTTCTCCTTTAAGAAAAGCCTCTCAAAAGACAGCTGCAGCTCGCGGTGTCTAATTTGCATATTGAACAACATTGTTGAAAGCCTCAAACATTTGGAAGCTGTCGGGAGCATTACTTTTTCCTCAAGAGACAACTCGGAAACATTTTCCGCCAAAAGAGAAAAAATGGCTGAGCGCACATTTTTTCTCAATTCGGATTCTGCTGACAGCCGCGCACTCTTCGGTCTCGCGGGAGATTCAGTTGAAAACTTGGGCCGAGAAATTAAAAGTATTCCGGAGTAAATTCTATTGCAGACTTTCCCCCTCACTCGATGTTGAAAGAGGGGTTTTGGCAAATAAACTCGGCATTTTTGAATTAGCAGCGTCGGTGGAATGAAAATTTCTGGTGCAGTCCTTTATTTCGCATGCGAAAACTGCTCTCGTGGAAGTGAATAAACATCAGGGAGAAAAAGAGAGGAAAACCTACGTTGCTGGGCGAGGCGGTGGAAAAATGAGCAAAAACGCCGTACGCGAGAGCGGAAAAAGAAAAAAAACACGACTATAGACTTGGTAAGTATATGGTCCGGGTTTTAAATTTCCGCCTTTTCATAACAGAACAACTCTGCCTTTTTTTTGCCGCGGCGGCAATGAATTCGTAAAAAAATTAGTCGGACAAACAGTTTGCCCAAATTCCACGAAAGTAACAGCACAAAACTTTTAACCTCTTCCAACGGCCAGTGTTAAATTATATATGGAGTCCATTAATGTTGCCTCATTAGGAGGTCAGTCAGAAAAAACATATTTGAGAGACGGTGTCAAAATTTAGACAAAGTATCATTTATAATTGAATATATACATATTTTTCTGTCCAGATTAACAAATAATCTAATGAGCTAGTTTTGCGTCTGTTAGACGGCGTTTCATTCTAATATTTTTTCATCGTCTATTTAAGTCCATGCGAATGTTATAAAAACGACAGTCGTTTCTGCAAAGTTCCGCTTTCAACTCGCACCGCTACAGTGTCATCAGTCGCCGTCCAGCAGTGACAGAGGCACAGAGCATAATTTTTCACAACGAGGAGTTGAAGTGCGGCAAAGCAAATCAGACGGCGGCGCCGCTGGTTTTGAATTACCAATTACTCCTAGCGCGGAAATCGCTCGCCGCAGCATCCACTGCGAACTTTTAATAAACGCGCGTGGGCGGCTGTTTCGTGATAGGCGGAAAAAAACAACCCGGCCGCAAATTGATGGTGCTAAGGGGATTTTGACCTGGGAAAGGGATGGCCGAGTAATTGGTGCAATTTCGGCCGCCTACGGAGCGACTGCGCTCTCGATTATTGCACGCAAGTCCAGAAATATATATGATTTTCCCCGTTCCCTTTGTTTGCCGATCGCTGGGGTGCAGGAGTCGAATCGCCGGGAATATTGTGAGACTGTCCGGCATCATAAGTATATTAACCTAGTAGAATGATTTTGAAAAATATGATTTGAAGAAACACTTGGGAGGGTGAAAAATATTAAGATTGATTCTACTAAAAAAGCAACCATCTCGACATAAGTTGAAGTTACATAGCAGGCGGCAAGCAGTAAAAATGAATCCAAATCAGATTATTATGCTTCTTGTAAAAATGAATTAAAATTTCTAAAATTTGCAAACGAGGACACTGAAAATAAGAAACCAGAGTTTCTGAAAAGGAGAAAACAATGCCTCTTAAATATAGACTATACTGGCGAAATAAGCTAAAATAAAAATTAAGTTGAAGCCAAATGTGGTGTCTGCTCTGATCCCCAGTGTTTCTCATTCTTGTCCAGCAGTCTTTGAAATAAGAGGTCTGCTTGCTGCTTAGTAATTCTCGTCAGAGAGCCCCTTTGTTCGTATCAAGATAGGGCATTAATTGAGTGCATCACGGTTCAGGATCCGCAACCCTAAGTTATTTTTCTGGTTGAGTTGGCGGCCTGGCTTTCCTCCTTTTCAGCCTTTTTCTTCTCGCTCTCGATTCTTGCCAGTGCACCAGTCTCTTGCTGTGATTACAAACTCCCCAAAACTTCTTCGTCTTATTGGATTGGAACTTCTTTCCTTTTGGCTTGTTGATTCATTGCCATTACATTCAGGGGGCTTTCTTTGTCTGCCACAGCTGGATTTTCCTAAGAATTTTATACACTCTCAGGAAGAAAAAGGGCCGTGTTTGTACCGCTCGCTGCGCTGTTTTTCACTCTTTGCTGCCCACGTTCGTCGATCCCACGCGTCATCTCGCCACGGAGAAACTAACTGCTGCTTTACGTATTGCGCAGAGCGAGATTGTGGCTGGTTGCACAACAATCTCTTTTGCATCCATAAGAACAAACCGAGTATTGTGTCTGCCGGGCACAAGAAAAAACCGCAAAGACTACAGGGAAATGGGACAGAATAAACTCTCATTCTGACTCGATTTTGTGCCAACAAAAGGGATTTTCTAGAGACTATCTAAATGCAATTTTGAACGTGATACATTTGCGCGCGATGTGTCAAAAAGCCATATTTTTCCCTCTCGCTCTCCAGAGTATCCTTGTGATCAAAAGCAAATTTTGACGTGCGCATCCGTTTCAGCCGCGGAGCTACGGTTAAAATTATCCAGGGAGGCGCACCATCGGCGTTTTTGCCCGCTGAATAAGCAATGCGGGGTTTGGAAGGCGAGTTTGCGGCTTAATGCGCGCACATCAAGCCGATGGATGGACGGATGGATGAATGGCGCTCCGAGAAAAATTTGGTTGAGCCGCAGGTGCCGCTAACTCTGAAACGCGACTATCCCACGCAGAAAAGTTTCCAAGCCCAGAGCAGTCACATTGCAAAAAACGAGAGACGCTCGACGCCTGCTTTACGGGAATCACGTTTGCCAAACCGACGAATTGACTCATCTGAAAGTCGTGATGCTTCGGAATTCCCCGCTCGGCTCAATTTGACGCGCAGGTGTTTTTCAGAGAGAAGAGTGGACTGAGAATAATTGAAAATTTACGTCACGTTGTCTTTTGGCTTTTTCGTATCAATTAAAAAATTCTGCTGATTATTTCTGGGAATGGATTCAGTGACCAGTCTGCCGCTGTACTTTTATGTTTCCCTGACGGCACTTTGCGCAACAAAGCCAAGCCAATTTATGGTTGGGGATGCTGAAAGCGTCGAAATCATAGGCCTTCTTTCAAGTGCACCCGCATAAAAAAAATTCCGATATTCGGCCTGCTGGTGCATGGACGCGTATGCGAATCGCAAAAATGTCACTGGCTCAGCGACAAGAGCCTCTCCAGCCTCGAGTTTTAATTGCCGTGTGGAATTTGCACTTGAACAATCGCGCGCACTGCAGCAGCAGCGAGAGCGAATAAATTTTCATTACATTGTACACGGGAGGGGTATAAATAGCCCGCTCGCTGCAATAACTCACAAAATATGAGCCAGCGAAACAACAGGCCATTGTTTTTCCACCACCGAGTGCGTTTGTTGTCAACATTCGCTCCACAGAGTGCACAACTCGCTCGCTACCTCATGATTGGGCGGGTGAGAAAAAAAAGCGCAAACAAAACTTTGCTGCGTTTTGCCTCTGCGCGCATATAAAAACAGCCGCCGCTTTGTGCACGAGTAATATCTCACGCAAATGTTTGCGAACTCACCGCCACTTTTTTGCGCCCGAATTAATCGTTCCTGTCAAAAAGTGTTTTCAGCACTCCTGTTTCAGACAACTACTTTTCGCTCGCCGTGCTTTTCACTCTCGCAAAATGGCAGCCCGGCTCTGTGGGAGGGATCAAATGCTGACCGCAACTTGCAAATTTGGATTTTGTCTGTGAATATTTTCATAAATTTTACAATATAATGGCTTGAATTCAGCAAAATATACGATGCTTTGCTGAAGCATTTTGAAATTTATTTCCCATTACATTTCTGTTGTTTCCACTTTTAATCCAATTTATGAGAGACTGGGACACATTGCAATATGTCATATTGGCCATTGGGATAGGCATTTTTTTAATCGGTGAAATTTATTGCTGTGCTGCTACGAATTTGTTCAATATAATAGGTATGCTGGTTTTTGGTTCAAATTCTTTGAACTTTGGATTTTTTCACCTGATAACATTTATTACGCCTAGTTTTCCAGAATATACAGGGAAGGGTTACATCTTACCACCCTTTTTTATTTTACCATTCGCTCTGCAACTTAATCACATAACAGTTCATATCAAAATTGCTCTCCACTGGGAATTGATTTAACAATCCAAATATATAGTGCATGCAGCACATCACATCCCACAAACCTAGCTGCTGGTTTAGTCAAACCTTTGCTTAAGCTAGAGTAATTACACTGCGTATGACATGTTCCGCATAGCTCAGCTATTACGTGTAGGTCCCGATATTGAATTTCATCAGTGCATAGCAGGGCTGGCATAATTTGCTAAAGCGTAAACACACTCTCGCCACTTAATTACGCATCGGCGGGCCAAAACTCCGGCTACCCTGGGGCTCGAAGGCCGGCCAAGCGGGTGGCTTTCCATCAATATGGCGGCGACCAATCTCTCGTTGCTGTTTGTGCACTCATTGACGAGATAATTATTCCCGGGCGGTGCACTTGACTCGACCGCCTATTTACCTCCGTAGCCATAGATACGAACGCAGCGTGCGCTGCACCCACAGAGGACCACGTCCGTATCATCCCTGCTAAGCCAGAGAGACTCAATGGACGGTCGAGTGAGTGCTGGCCGAGTTTGAGGAGACTTCCAGTAGCTTGATGCATGAAACGTATCTCAAGAGCGCACTATTCCGGCTTGTTTGCTCTGCATAATGGCAAATAGACGCTTAGCATTTGGCATCAATCGCGGATGGGCAGATGCGCCAATATGAGGCTTTCAGCGCTTGAATGCTGCCGCTTGAATCGTGAAAAGCATGAACCCACTCAATCCAGGGAAAGAACAGAGAGCAGAAACACAAAAGATTTGCAGATTTCACCACAAGTTTTATCTCTAGTGGTTGCGGAGCCGAGCTCCCACTCCTTTTTCACTTTTGGTCTACGGTTTTGTTATTAATGATTGTTAGACAATATTTGTTAGAAATTCGTTAAAGCAACAGAGCGAGATTTTGAATTTAAATTTGTTTTCGCCGGAAGCACGAGCCAACAAGTCGCATCTTAAGAGTTCCGAGCGTTTAATTGAGAAGGACCCGGTTCATTCGGGTAAATTCTTTTCTAATTTTAAATTGTTCTTCAAGTCAATTCTCTTAAACTGTTAATTCTAAAGTCGAATATGAATTCTGTTTAAAGGTCCTTGTATTCTGTTAGACTTAGTCGCCAAGTGACTGTCTTATAAAAGAGAAGAATTGTTCAAGATCCCGCAAGGTTTTATTTTCACCTCCTAACCCCCAAAGATCTAATGGAGAGAACTAAACACAAATTAAAATTATTACGCACTATTTTTTGTAGGTGATACATGACGCGCTTGGCTTCGCAGAGGCTTGAGCAGGAGGGACAGTAAACATAGCGGAATTTGGTCGTGGTAATAGATGTTTTTGGCTAAGCACTTGCGGGGGCAGAAGAAGTGGCGCAAATGACTTTATAAAACGCATTTTACACACTCGGCGGGTTAACGGGTCCTGGCGATTGGCTCCGTTCTCCGCGCCGCCTTTCTATTGTGTTTGTGAGTTGAGTGGATTTGCAGCAAAAACTTAGCAACTAGGAAGATTTTTGTGGGGTGATTTTGTGACACTTTGGCATTGCAGTAAATTACTTTCGCAATCGATTTTCCCTCACGCTTTGCAACGGATTAAAGTGAATTATGTCGGGCAGGACAACTCGTCGTTGAGTGCAAAAATATTTGCAATGCAAATCACGTGGCACAGAATTTTTCCTCAACTATGGACTTCATTATTCATCCAAATGAGACGAGTATGTAGCAAAAAGCAATTATTTATTAGCCGTCAACGCTGCCTAGGGTAATGCTAATAAAAGCAGCACGCACTCCACTTTGATTTCACTCTCCGGTACCATATTCAGCCGATTAATGGGCTTTTTGCAAAAGCGAAAAAGACCTAACATGGTTGGTAATTAGTAGTCAGAGGTAAAAAGCAGCAGAACTGAAACTCTTTCCAATTGGAGCCCACGGCACTAGCGTCAGTTATTTCGCTATACGAGCGCACAAATAAAGGATCAAAACTTCGCTCCTTTTCACGAGTCAATTATTATTGTTGTTTGTCCGTGCTTTTGCTCTCTTTTGTCTGACCTTAAAGGAAGCAGTAGTGATTACGCCAATCGGCCGCGAGGCTCACTTTTTATATCGTTTCTTTCTATCGCTGAGAATTTTCCCAGTCGTCTAATTAACAGAGCTCAGCAGACGATTTTCGATCTGAGCTGACTTGGCAGTTTGAGTCGAGCTAATTAATTCTTCATCTCATTCAAAACTGATTGAAACCACTCTTGGCATCGCGGACAACTCATTATGAATGCGATAGGCAATTTAATTAAAATGTGTTCGAGATTCGAGAGACAATTAGGTTTAATAGTATTCAATTCAGTTATTGGGAAAGCACTCAGCTGCCTCGATCGACTTTATAACTTTAAATTTCGTAAGTAAATAAACGCGTTGTTTTCGTCATACAGTATCAGTGGGCGGAATTTCAAGTGATTGATTGTAGGGGCGGAAATAGGGATAACTGAAGGCGTTGATCTGCTTCATATCATGCTACGGTCCACTGATGCTCATCAAAACAGATGGCAAACCGAATAAAATTTAATCTCACGATTTTTTCATATTTAATCAAACTGATTCATTTTGCATCATGGACGATCGTTTCCATATGCGTTGAATCCGCCAAATGTTTGGACAAAGCCGGATAACGAGGAGCTGGACAAATATTTCACGTGCCCCAGGCAGCGCTTTTAATTTCAGCCTTTGTTATTACGATCAGTGGAATGAAATTGCTGCTCGACTGATCGCGATTGATCGACTCGGTGTTTGCAAAGCGGCAGGTGCGGCAAATAGAGCAAACAAGTCGACTTTTACGGCAAAAATGCACGACACACACGGGCAGACAGAATATTGTAATTAATAAACGGCGTTAGCTTAGAGATAAATGTTTGTTTAATGCTGGGGGCTCGATCTCTGCTTTTGCTTGGCGACTGTTTCCAACAAGCGAACTTGTAATTAATTCGGTTGTACTCAGTGCGAGATGAGGATTACTAGGCGAATAAGAGCTAGGAATTAAATGCGCAGCCTGCGAGCACATCGTTGAAATTTGTTCCTGGCTAATGGAGATGGAATTTCATCCAGGTGGTTCAAAGGGATTGTCAGCGTCATAAAATCCGCTCTGCTATGTACGGTATTTTCAATTAAATCCTGCTTGTTGGCTATCGGTTTGTGTTCTCGGTCCTTACTCTTTGAAATAAATTTCTAAAGGACTTGCATCGAATTTTAAATTTCCAATGCGGAACCACAAAAAATTAAAAGTATCCAATCAGGTTCTCTTTTTAACTAAAAAACAACAGACCATTGATTAGTTGGAATAGCTCTGATTTTTTTGTGTCAAGCCATACACATTCAGAAAAAAACACGCTTAGGCTTCTGCATTTTTTCCAGTGACGTTTTTTTACCGATTGCTGTGGCAACACAAATAGCTTCATCGTCATGATGGCAATAAACGGAACCCATCAACGCAAGAGAAGTATGTGCAGACAGAAAAGCGACCTGAAGCGAAATCAGTACATATACGAGACAAAATGTATTCTAGCCGCAATCAGCAGTGCGAAATACTATTAGACAAATAGTCAGAGAGCGTTAACCGCGGAAAAGATGCAAACGGAGCCCATTTGTCTCATTTTCGACATGCAAACCCTCCCTGGTTGGAAGTCAAAGTGCCTCTAATCTTCGACTACTCCGTCAGCTTGCTTGCTCGCAACTTTGAGTGTGTTCGACTTCGGAGAACACAAAGACTTTGTCAGCGTAATGTGTGTGCGCGCGTGCCACCAATGTACACAAGATACATACATACATTTAATGGTGTATATGCACTCTGATGAGCTGAGAGTGTAGTTTGGTTTTCACTCTGGGTGCTGCTCAAGCCACTACATTAGCAGTACTTCCATCACAGGTCTTGCTGTAATTTTAAACCACATGCCGCTGAGAGAAGAGTAGAACAAGAATTGTTTCTGCTTGTTTTAGATTTCTCTGATCATTTAAAACTCGGCATTCTGCTTTTTTTACAATCAAGCTTTTTTTAACAGAAAGCACTAGTTTAGTATTTCTGTTGGTACTAAATTTTAACCAATTTTGTGCTGGAGTAAATAATTTTAAAGGAAGGGCCAGAATTATTTCTTGGTGGAATGCCGATGCAGACTATTTCATAGGCTTACCGTGAAAAAGTTACCCAGCAGAATCTTGGTTGGTTATTCTTTGAAACAAATCGAGCCAACTTCTAAAGACCATTCCCGATTACCAGACCGGATCGTAGTTTCTGAAATCCATTTCCTCGCCTCTCTGCTAAAGGTGTCTGGTTTGCAGAGGCTTTTGATCCGCGAGTGGCTGCTTTTCTAGGAGGGGAGATTTTCAGCGGCGATTAAACGGCGGCAACAACTTTGGGGTCGGAAGTGTAACGCACTCTAGAGCAGTGCTTTTGCATTTGAGTGCTCTCCAATTCGCAGCAGGCGAATGAAAAAGCGAAATGAGCAAAAAGTTTTGTTTGGCGCGTTAATTTGACCGGCGTTGTTTGTTCGCGAACGAGAAGCAGTCTGATTGGCAAAAAGCTGTCGTTGTGTGCTAAGTCGAGACTTTACTCCCCAGCGCTATAAGTCAGGGCAATCGATTCGGAATTCCCAGTTCGCCAGCGCCAGCACACCATAATGCACCATTATTGCCATCGCGAGCGCTCTGAGCACCGGGATGCCATTCGCGTTGACAGCCAATTTTGCGCACCAAATTCCACAGACCTCGATTTCGAAACTTTGGCAAAGGACGCGCGAAGGGGCGGCCTGCTGGGAGACGAGTGCGCTCTCCAGGAATTTATACCTGTCCTCTCCGAATTATTGAAACTGGCTTTGAAAGGGTCTTGGCTGACCGTCAAAGCCATAACCATAAATAAGGAAATTTGCGCGCCACCTTTATTTCCCTGAAAATAGGGAGGTGGGAAAGGGAACGATAACATGATTTGCATACTTCGTTTGCAAATTTTAGGGTGTTTTTTGGCGTCTGTATTATGTAGCAAATTTTAATCGTGCAGAAAGTAAGTTTCATTGGAACAGGCGTGGTTTTGTTAGACACAATGTGGTTTAAAATAAGGTTTTTGTTAAAAATTCAGCTAAGTATGCAACTTCAAGCTCAAAATGCAATCCAATTCACTTGTTTGATTTGATTTCATAATATATGAAATAATAATGCAGTTCATTTCATTTCAAGACTATCGTGGAAGAGGAATTGAGCACATTACACATTCTCTTTCTGGAATATTGTCTTTTCCTTGTTTATGTTTGCCGTTAAATAGAACATTGAATCCCGTTGATGTCCTCCGCGAAATAGACGAAATACACATCAGCCCACTTTTCGTGTACGCCTTTTAGTT
Source organism: Cloeon dipterum (assembly GCF_949628265.1). Lineage (NCBI taxonomy): Eukaryota > Metazoa > Arthropoda > Insecta > Ephemeroptera > Baetidae > Cloeon > Cloeon dipterum. The sequence continues at coordinate 28,031,882 of NC_088787.1, forward strand.
GCATATAAAACTCATATAAAACGTGCTCAATAATGTTGCACATCCTGCGAGACTAATTACTCAAGCAACAAAGGCAACTGACATAATGCAATAGAGATTAACTTTATTATGAGAAGAGCGACGGTAATAATAGTTATTACAAGAGAAAAATCAAGTGGCAATTTCTCCTCGCCTTTGTCTGCAGCTGACAAAAACACAGCGACGACTGTTTCACAATGACACAATCTCGAGCTCATCCAACGATCAGTCTTTTCCGTGCTAGCCTCGGATATAATAAAGCGCTCCACGCGCGACGACGGCAGATTTTAATTGTTTCGCCATCACGCACCGGCCGCCGGAAGTTCTCCTCTTTTTCCTGCATTGTTTGGTACGATGATAAAAAAGGTGCAACGTACTCTACACAGCCGGAGAGATAGAGAAAAAGAGGGAGAAACGTGCATTAATTAATTAATTACGCTACCCACACGCACGATATCAGCGTCCTGCTGCTGACGGATGTAATGAATGCAGCACTGAATGCATGAAGTGCTGTTGCTGACTTTGCTCGATTTCGATTTATTACGCGCGCCCTGCTGACCAACGCGTTAATTACAATGGACGTGCGAAACTGGCAAGGTCACGCGTAGACAAAAAGGTAATTCAAATTTTAAATTAACATGCTCTTTCAACCAGTTGCGCTCATCATATTTATTTAATTGTTTATCTACCACATCAAAATTGGTTTTAATAAAAATAAAGTGGGAAAAATGCTGAACTCTTTTTGCATATATCTTAACGTTGTCAAACATCACCAAAATACGAATCAAAATAACATATGCAAGCAAAGCGCATAAAAAGTGAAGCTGAGATTTGGACGTAAAACTTTCAACCAGTGCAAGTCAAACAGACAAATAAGTTCTCCGTCTCGCATTGGCATGCTAGCAAGCCCTTCAGTTTTTGCCTCCCGCCCTCAAAATAGAACGGAAAAAGTTCAGAGTCGGATCTGTCATTTTATTATTTATCTGGGTGACGGTCGCAAGAAGAAATTTCCGCGACTTATTTTGCATTCGTAAAGCGTCCCACCAACCAACCTTTTCCAGCACAATATCACATCATTTGTCAACTTTTTACATTTTTCTTTGACAACTTGGGAACACAAGTTTGATTAATGTTCGCAGACTCAATCTTTCCGCCCCACAGACGACAACTTTTTCCAATTAAACGCAAATAAAGCAAATGATTTCACGCTCGAGTTGGTTTTGCATCTCACTTCAGCGAACACAGATTTTCGACACTCACCTGAAACAGAGGAAAACGTGTCATTAGGAAACAATACTATACACCACTATTGCGCAACATCATGTTCATAAGAAGGAATCGCATGCATGCTCGCATGAAAGCGCATCAACACGCACAATTAACACGCGCGATTTGCACGTTTTCTTCAGAGCCAAGGCCGAGCACTCAGTCTGGAAAGTTTAATTAACGAGCAAAAGTGCGAATTTCACGAGGGGCCTTGGATTTTCCGCCTTCGCACTTCTCCGGCCGCCTCGGCACAATGGCGCCGGCAATATTCAAACTGAGGCAGTGAGCAAGTTGGTAAGGAGGACCGAAACGAAAACAATGGCGGAGGCGGCGATACGTAGAAGCTAGGTCAAGACTATGCAGATTTCGCCCAATAATCTGAGTTATATCACCTAGCATGCACTTTTCAGCAGCAGCAACTGCTACAGCAGCCGTGGCCTTGAATTGTATAACAACCGTTAGGGCGGAGCGGTTCGGAGAGCATTTTGCCTTTCTCAGTCAGTTACGCTGCACTCGCTGGCCTACTTTTTGCTTTTGCGCCAACACAACTTGCAAAGACATTTATTTTGTGCATTATATCACTCTTCTCGAAACGATCCCTCCTGTTGATACAATAATAATTCAAATATTATTTAATTAAACACAGCACCTGATGTAATTTACTAGTTTCACATCGATTGTGCTGCTTGCAAAATAAAATTAAAATGGGTAAAATGCAAATTACACAGCAAACCAAATGTTGCTTCCGATTTGAAAGTTAAAAGTTTGCATGCGAATTACAAGCACTCATGCGATTCATGAGTGAGCCGAGTTCTCCCCGTGTCCGCCATATTCCGCCGGCGTTAATTACACGGGCAAACAAGCATAATAAGATACAAACGATGCCAACAGGACACAGGACGTTGCTCAAATTTATGCAAATCCGAAAGCAACTGACACCACCGATCGATAAAATTCAAATTTGGCGTCGTGTCGCCAGCATGATTATTGCGCTACGATGCAAAATACATAAGTATTATGAAAGTTGATATACATATTTAAAGCGTTTAATTATTTTTTAATTTCTCATCCGCCGAATTCATTACAATTCCCAGGCCACGTATGCAAATGTGCGTTACAATCGAAATGAAACGCAATTACGCTGCATTTCAAAGAGCGAAGGCCATTTGGCTCGAGTGAAAAATACCTCTTGAACCTGGAGACCTTCACCTTAGGGCAATTATTTGCGGCAGATGATGTCTGTCAGGTGTGCGTAAAATTTTTCCCAGAGGCGCGAGTGATGTCACCGCGGGCTCAAGTCATTATATCGGAATTTGTTTCCGTGTTTTGGCAGTGAAGTATATTCCATTTTGCCGCCATTTCTTTAGGAATCATCAAAAATATTGTTAATGCAGATAAAAACTATTGAACAAAAATTATTCACAACCTGATTCAATGAGAGTTTTGTTCTCTTTTCACACCTGCAATTATATCTGAATTAATTGGAGAAACAAGTCTAGTCGACGAATAAATTGCAGCTCTTTAGCTCTTTTGTCTACTAACTCAAAAGAGACGATAAACATAATTTTCCTGTTGCAATATTCCCAGAAATTCACCGCTTTTAATTATCATCATGCTAATGAGAGGGTAGAATGGAGAATCCCTTGTTTACGAACTAATTAACTCTCATTCAAGGGCTTCGAAAGGTTTGCAAATTTGATCAGGCGAGATCCTCTAGTGAGTCTTTTCGCTCACGTTGCAATCTGATGTAACTTGCTTATGTTTTACGCTTTCGAAAGTCAAGTTCACTTTATTGGATGTGGCAGTGCCAGCAGTAAACAAACGTATTATAGCATTTCCGTATCAAATTACGTGGCCAAATATTGAAAGCCGTTCTGCAAAGTAATCATTGGGAAGGACGTCGGCGCACAAAGAAAGTGATGTCACCAAGCAGCGACTTTGAAAGAGCGCGACTTCATTTTCTTCAGTTTGCTGGTTTCAATTGCAAACCAGCGAAGGTAAAGCCATTGCAAATAACACTCACGAATCGGCACGTTCAGTATTGGAGAGTAATTACAAGTGAGTTATGCAGTTCGCTCGCTCAACGAAATGGAAATCGCAGGATCACTTATGTCGCTTGCTAAATTTCGCGTGCTCGCTCTACTGCGCGTGATTACGAGTGCTGAGTGGTGGAAAATAAAATTGCTGCAATATTGATTTCTTCCTCGATTTTTGTGCAGAGAGCGAAACGCATCGCTTGTTTGATAGAAAAAAACTTCCATCTTTTCAAAGCGTGCTTCTCCTTTAGCTCGAGATATTTGATTTAATTCTGATTGTCAGCTGTACGTCAGAACCTTTGTAAAGACCGAGTTTATATATATATATACACAGACACCCATACACTTATTGCTCTCTCTCTCTGTCATTTGAATATTCGTTTATCAAAGAAAGTAGGTCCGCTTCTAATGATTTTGCTGTTTTCAAATGTATTTATGCAGGCCAGGAAAAACAGTTAAGGCAAACCTTGATTGCGAGTTGAGAGCTGGCAGGAAACATTGATGTGCTATTTCATTGCTTTATGGGATTCTGCTGTCAAGCACAGTATACCTATTAATAGCAGCGCATTTATCCCGCATAAATGTTTTATTAAGGCTTATCTGCATACAAGCTGAACGACAGATAAATCAGAAGCAAAGAATCAAACTGATTTCCTGTGCAGGTACCCGATTTGCAATGCCAATTAGGACGATTTATTTTTCCACAGACTCCATCACTAAGGCTTTTAAAACATCAGATTTGCAGTAGATATTTCAAAAGAATGCAACCCTGAATTCAAGATTGTGTTACGTTGTCCTTTATTAGGTGAAAACCGTAAAGGCCTTGTTAATCACCAGAATTTGCAGCCTTTCAAAGGAGCATGACGGCGTTTGTTGCAGTTTCAGGCAAGAAAGGCCGTCGCAGCAGCCTATCAGGAGGGAGGTCGCCTAGCTGAAAATAAATAATGCACCGAGTCGCTTCCTCTTCAAATTATCTCCAGTAAACGCATGAGGAGTCTCTCGCCCAAGTTCACGCACGCCAACAGACAAAAGCAACGGATTTTCGGGCGTTCTCTACGATTTAAGCACAGTTCGCTCTTTTGTTGCCGAGAGAGTGTAATCCTCACTTGGCAGCAGGCAAATTCTTCCTTATGCAACCGATTCGGACTGAATGGAGAGCACACGTGTGATAAAATATTCACCCGGCCGTCGGCCATTAGAGGAAAGCCAGAGAGAAGGTTGGAATGCATTATGGAAGAGAGACCGTCCATTAATATTCTTGGGCTGTACCGGCGCAACCTCCCACAAAACGCGGCTTGTTAGGCCCAATTTGAATAAAATTAATATTATCATCGTTCCCCGTGCACTTTTCTCTTAATTGCCTCCATAAACATTGCATGAAGATGGTCTCCATGCAACCCTGGCGCTGGTGATTACTTCCAAGGAGTGAGTGGCTCTTGCTCTGTTTGCGAATGTGCTGCTCCGATTGGCTCGACGCATATTTATGATCGCATCAACAGTGGAAAATTATTGTTCTATTACACTATTGGCTTTACTCGTACTCATAAAATGACCGTTTCATGCGTTAAAAGGAGCATTTTGTGCTCCTTAGATAGCTCCTGTTACAATTCATATTCTTGCGCATCTCATCCTTTTATGTTAAATTTCAGTTCATTTTTTTTACAAAGTAAATTAAATACACCCAAATCATGCAAAAATTAAATTTTTCGATTCTAACTTGCATTATCTAAATAACATTAATGATAAACGGTAGTAAATCAGTTTGATCGAACATGGCTGTTAAATTCACGAGATCAAATTAATTGTTGATTTCAAGCAAAATGATGAAGTAGCAACGGCTATTTTAAACTTACAGGCAAGCAAAATAGTTTGCAATTATAAAGCTCAATGTAGTCTCAAAATGAGTATAACTCTCCAAAGTTTGATGTGAATTCTATAGAAGAGCTCTTTTAATTTATTTCTGCAGTCCACACAGCGTTGAGTGGAAATATAGCTCCTTAAAAGTGAGTCGACAGAAATCCTAATGATTGCAAACATAAAAGAGGATTGATGATTAAAAATGCTTCAAACGCAGCGATACATCTCTTTTGAAGCGCTAACTAGGCTGCCGCAGTCATCGGCTCGTAATTAAACCCCGACGTTCAGAATTACATCTCTCGAGTTTGCAAATAATCAGACTCCGCCTCCGCAGGCACCATGCTGGTAATGAAAAATCGAACTTCCGATACAGTGCGGAAAAAATTGCACTCGGCTGCTGCAACTTCTAATATACTAGATTCTGCACGTGGTAGATATGGCGGGCGTGGCTCGGTCGTGATCGGGAAATGTGGGCCGCGAGATAAATAAATCAGAGTGAGAGACGAACGAACCGAATGACAATAATAGAAAAAAAAACACTGTAATAGGACATACGCAACTTGTGCAGGCAGCAAATAAGTGAACCAGGAAACCAAGACAAAAGCGGATAGAGGAATTCCGTTGCTGCCTCAGTCTCCCACAATGCCATAGAAATCATCTGCTGGGAATGGAAAGAAAGAAGCGCCCTTTGATGATAAATCTCGCGGCTGCCATAAACAAAACAGCCAGGCGTTTATGTAACTGAAAGCGGCGGGCGTGCGACTTTTGTTGGAGCATTTCTTCGCCGATTTGGAGCTCTTTGTGCCGAATGGGTTATTGTTGCGGGTGAAAGTGAACTGGATGAGCTCAATCTTGTTTCCCAGTCCAAAGGTGAACTAGAGATTTCGGCAGGAAAGTTGCTAATGGCATTCTCCAAGGTAGCATGATTTCTTTGTTGCTGCATATCAAAGACTTCATTGTTGAGCAAAATAGCATGTCGGAATTTTTTCAAATTGAATTTAGTAACATTCAGAAGTGAAAAATATTATAATTTGTAAAAATGTAGTTTTTCATTAAAAAAATCCAAATTAAAAATTGTAATTTTTTTTATTTCCGTAAGATGCAACATTTTAATTCTATCACTCTATAACGATATGTGGTAAATTAAATAATGATTGTGATTTCCATATCCCCTGTCCCTACATTTTTTTTAATAAATCGCGCCGCGCGTACAACGAGTGAAAAACAGTGCGTGCAGAGTGCAGTGAGTGCAACCAGAAGGAGAAGACTCCCACACCTGAGCTGCGCGCGAAATAGGTCTACCACGGGGGGAAAGGTTGCGACCTCTCGCACGAAAGTCAGTCAGTCGCCCAATAACCTTTGTCCGCCGACCTTCTTGATGGTGTCAACAGAAGGCTTCGGCAAATGTTTCGTCCGTAGGAAGGACGGATTTAACAGAAGCTCGGTCACGAGTGAAGTAAGTTAAAAACTTATTCAAAACATATTTCTGGGCGGCTTATAAATTGAGCAACTCTCTGTGTGCTCAATTTTATTTTTATTTGGCGCGACTGACGGTAGACTTTGTGCGTTATTTCCCTCAGGTAGCCCTGGTGGGCTCCTTCGTTACCCCTGGTGCAGCCCCGTCTTTTGGTGGTCCGTTTCAGACGTTTAGGCTGGCACCTCCCCATCCTGAAGTGGTCGGCAAACAACACCTTGCCTGGACCCTTCGTGTGTAGCAGCTCCCTTCATCTTGCGCGACTACGGCACGGGAGACGTCCTCGGTTTGAGCGTCACCGTTCGTCGTCGTCGGCGCCGTCATCGACTCCTTCTTCACCCATCGTATAGATCGTCAAACGTTAAGTACAATATCAGACTCGTGTGCGCGCGTATTTTCCGTATCTTCCGATTCCGAATATTTTTTTTTATTGAAAGGCCTATTCCCCAATTATTGTAAACCCCAAATTGTTCTATATCACAATTATTATCAAATTACCATTATCTCGTTACATTATCAATATTCTATTTAATAATAATTATTCTACAATTTAATTGTTTAATGTTTAATTTATCCGTACACACCAGCAACACTTTAACTTCATTTTAAAGGTCGAATTTTCCACGAACTGAGAGTTGAGCTAATTTGAGTCCGGAGTTTGTTAGTTTATTAGATTTTGAGTAATGACGACTTTTGTGTCGTTATAAATGGCGCCCAACATTAAATTATTTATTGAAGTTGCTGTGTGATGATTTGGCGTGTTGAGAATTTAAGAATTTCGGCTAGTGAGGATTTCTAGCGTAATTGGATGCGAGGATAGGAATGCGTAACGTTTGAGCAATTTTATCTCTCATATCGAAAGAAAGTGCCAATCATCCCTCTGAATATTTATTGGTGAATTTTTAGAACTTTATCGTTACATTTTTAGAAATTTCTTGTTGAATTTTTGTCATTTGTGTTAGAGTTATTTAGATTTGTAAGATTTTTAAGATGGCACAAAGCATGGATTCCATTAAGCTGGAATGGGATCGCTTGCCCAGAGAGGATGTTGAGGCAGAATGCAAATTTCGTGGCATAGAGGGCGAAAGTTTGTCTATTCTGCGCGATAATTTAAAGAGCGCGATTGAGAATGAAGCGGCCGCAGCGGCTGCTCCTCTGAAGGTAGTAGGCAAAGAGGCAGTAGATGCAGAAGCTAAATCATTAGCTGAGTATTTAGTTTCGGTGAAACAAGCAGTCAAATTGTGTTGCGAATCGAAAAAATCAAGTGAGGCACGGAAGCTGAGATCGAGAATCGCGTATGCTTTCATGCGTATGCAGCGCATCGAGCTGTATGACGACAGGTTAGCCGACTCGATTACGAAGCTGAAGGTCCATTTGCAACAGAGTTTTGACTGGTTGCGAAGCGGAATATTAGATACTGAGGAGCCCAGCACGAGTAACGCAAAATCGCTTTTAGAGACATTAAATGATTCATTTGAGCAGCTAGATCAAATTGGTGCACCGAGCGATTTTGGGTTTGCAGCTGCAGCGCACGGGCCGCAAATGCAATACTTTGTTCCCGTGTCGCACGGTCAAATTCTAAATCAAGCGTCGTTAGAGAGTCGTCAAAATAGCGGCGTCTTATTGGTGCCAAATTGTAACTCGAAGCGGAGGATTTACACAAGGGATTGGAAAGTGTCATTTTCGGGCGAGCAGTCCAGTAAAAGGTCACTGGCTAGTTTCTTGCGGGAAGTCGGACTTAAGCGAAAAGAGAGCAATTTGACAGACTCCGAGTTTTGGGACACTGCCCATCATTTATTTGAGGGTAGGGCGAAGGCTTGGTTTCTCATGAACCACAAGAAGTGGCACTCGTGGGTGGAATTTGAGCCGCATCTGATTGCAAATTTCAAACCTCCAGATTATGATGACCGGTTATGGGATCAATTGCGTTCGCGCAGGCAAGCCCGCGACGAAAGGCTTAATTTGTTTTGTTCGGAAATGGAGACATTGTTTTCCCTGCTTAGCAATCCTCCATCCGACCGGGAAAAATTGGAATTCGTAAGAAAGCGATTGGCCCCATATTGGTTGCAAAATCTGCCCTGGGGGGACATTCACAGTTTAGATGATTTGCAAGGAAGAGGTTTAAATTTGGAATCAGTGAAGCACTTGATTGACAAGTATAGAGATCCGCAGGCGCAGGAAGATCCTGTTGAGCCAGAATTTGCGTATAGAGTTAGTGAGAAAGCGGACAAGAAAGATGAGAAAGGGAAAGTTAGTGTGGCAGAATTGTGTTGTGTTGGTCACACGCCTGGTGAGATTTGCTGTGCTGCACTTTCGTACCGAAATGCAGGCGCGGGCGCTCGTTCAGGTGTTCGGCCGGCGCACGACAATTCGCAGCGTGCAAATGCGCATTTTTCTGCTCGCGCGCGGCAGCAGAATGTGGGCAGTAGTGTTTCTAATGGGCAAACTTTGATTCACGCGCCACAGGGAAATGCATCGCAGCAGTCAAATCTCGCTGTTGCGGCCAAGGTGTGTTGGAACTGTTTCCAGCAGGGACACAGTTTCAGAAATTGCGCACAGCCGCGCAGGGGAGCTTTCTGCTGGGGATGTGGGAAAGACGGGATCGTGCGTAAAAATTGTATTTCTTGCACGAATTCAAAAAACCCGTCGGGGGTCGCTCGTCCGGTAGCGCAAAGCGACAGCAAACCCCAAAATGTGAGTCAAGTGCAAGGCGCTCAAACAAATCTTGGCAAAGGCACATCTGGAAACTAAGAACTGATTATGTTCGCGAAAAATTAGGCGGAATTTTACTGAAATGTAAAGGGGAGACGCTGAGCGAGAGTAGCGATGAACTGGAGGTGGACAAATTTGATAATAGATTATTTTTGCGTGTGAAAATATTGGATAATCCAGTTGTCGGTTTACTTGATTGCGGCGCTTCTGTTTGCATTTTAGGCAGGTTAGGCAAAGAGCTCATTGATAGATTAGGCATTAAAATTCAAAATTGTTGTGTCTCTCAAGTAGAGTTAGCTGATAAATCTTGCCAGCCTGTGTTAGGTCAAATAGATTTGCCGATTACGCTGTCAGACCAGAATTTCATAATTAAGTCATTAGTTGTGCCATCAATTGAAACTAGTCTAATTTTGGGTCTGAATTTTTGGTTTGAGACTAAATTTGTGCCAGACGTGAGCTCAGGTCAATATATTTTGGGTGGCAATTCAACCTCCTGCGATAGGGACAATGTGATGCCAAAAATTAGTTTAATTTCAGACTCTTTGCAGAACGATTTTGAAAATTTTATTGCTCGCATAAAGGCTGATTTTCCTAAAAATTTTGGTCGATGCAATTTCACACAACATCACATTGAGACAGGTGCAGCATCTCCTGTCAAGAGTAAACAATTTTATTTGCCCCCAAAATCATTAGAAATTTTGCACAAAGAGGTTGATAAGATGCTTGAGTTAGGCGTGATTGAGCCATGTGTCAGTCCATGGTCATCACCGGTTTTCCTTGTTATGGATCCGGACAAGAAGAAAGAACCAAGATTTGTTATTGATATGAGAGAAGTTAATAAAGTAACGGAAACGGATGCGTATGGAGTGCCATTAATTGCGAATATTATTGATAATCTCGCTAATTTTAAGTACTTGTCCACTATCGATTTAAAGAAAAGCTATTGGCAAATTGGGTTAAATGAGGAGAGCAAAGCCAAAACTGCATTTTTCGTGCCAGGCAGAGGACAGCTGCAATTTACTGTAATTCCGTTTGGTGCGAAGAATAGCGGCCCAGGATTTGTTCGCGTCATTGATCGAATTGTTCATAGTTCTTGGATTGCGAAATATGTACACACGTATATTGACGATTGTTTCATCGCAACGCCAAGCTACGAGTTACATAAAGATGTCATTCAAGAATTTTTGCGACTGTTAAAGAATGCGGGAATGACTCCAAATTGGGAGAAAAGCAAATTTCTGAGGGAATCCATAAAAATTCTCGGCTATATCCTAGACCAAAATGGATTGCGGACCGATCCGGAGAAAGTCGCATCAATTTTGAATTTGGCACGTCCGAAAAATGAAAAGGGTGTAAGACAATTTGTTGGCGTAATGTCTTACTACCGCCGCCTGTTTCCCAAGTTGAGTGAGATTATTGAGCCAATAGTGCGACTCACTCGTAAGAAAATTCCGTTCATGGGGGGAGAAGAGCAAGAAAACGCATGGATAAAGAGTAAAAATATACTCGCATCTGATCTTGTGGTTCGTTTGCCAGATTTCAATAAGCCGTTTATTCTTTCAACTGATGCTTCAGATTACGGTATTTCAGGCGTATTGTCTCAAATTTTTGATGATGGCGAGAGACCAATTTATTATGTTAGCCGCTTGCTAACTGATGCCGAGAAAAATTACCCCACAATGCAGAAAGAGGCTTTAGCGGTAATTTGGTCAATTGAGAAGCTTGAAGGTTACTTGTCTTATAATAAGTTTTTGATTGTGACGGATAATAAGCCTCTGAAATTTATTCAGGACCTTAAAAAGCCTAAAGGTCGCCTAGCCAATTGGAAGTTCAAATTGCAACAGTTTGATTTTGAAATTATGCATAAGCCAGGAAAATTGAACGTCGTTCCAGATTTACTTTCACGTTCTTTTGCTGATAACGTTAAAGTGGCGCAGTTAAATATTAGAAGTCCAATAAATGACCGGTGGTATGTGAATCTCATGAATGCAGTGCAGCAGAATCCAAGTAAATTCCCTTTGTTTAAAGTCGTGCAAGACAGACTGTACAAAATAGTTAAATCGTGGAATCCGATAGAGGATGCGTGTTACAAATTAGTCGTGCCAAAATCTACACGCAACGAAATAATGCAGAAAATGCACAATCCACCCGAGGCAGGTCATTTTGGTTTTTTCAAGACGTTCAATAGAATTAGCGAGCAGTATTATTGGCCGAAAATGAAAGCTGACATTTCCAAATTTGTAGCAAATTGTCACCAATGTCTGGCGCAAAAGCCTTGTCAGTCTGCAAGTGCAGGATTAATGAATTCACGCGTGGTGGATCGCCCCTGGCAAGTTGTTTGCACAGACTTGGTTGGTCCATTTCCAAGAAGCCTTAAAGGTTTTACTTATGTTTTGTCTTTAGTAGATTTTTTCACTAAATTTGTCATGCTGTTCCCTTTGAAAGACGCCACAGCGAAATCAGTATGTAACGCTATTGAGTCAGCTATTCAGCAATATGGTGCACCAGAATTATTAGTACAAGATAATGCTAAAATATATCACAGCTCAACATTTAAAGATATGGCTAGAAAATACAATGCTAGGTTACAGTACACTCCTCGTTATCATCCCGCGGCAAATCCGTCGGAGCGTACGAATAGAGTGTTTGAGACGATTTTACGTTGTTACATAAGCGATAACCAGAAGGAATGGTGCCGCAACTTGCCTCAAATTGCGTTTGCTATTAATTCTGCAGTTCATGAAACAACGCGATATTCGCCTTATTTCCTTTTTATGGCGCGACAGCCAACCTTTGATGGCTCAGTAGCAATTAAAGAGTGTGATTTTTCAGCGCCTAATTTAATTGAAAATTACGCAGCTAGATTTCCCAAGTTAAAGAAAATTCATGAATTGGTTAAGGTTAAAATGTTTGAAGCTAGCCAGAAAAATAAACGCCATTACGATTTGCGTCGTCGTCCTTCTGATTTCAAAATAGGAGATTTAGTAATGAAAAAGAATTACGCCCTATCAAAGAAAGGTGCTGGAATTACTGCCAAACTTTTGCCATATTTTGTTGGTCCGTATTTGCTTCAAAGACAAGTGGCAGATAATATTTTCAAGTTAGTTGATCCATCTAATCATTCTGTTAGTTTCGGGGAATTTCATGTGAAGGACTTAAAACACGCAGGCCAAAGACAATAATTTTTCCTTCTGAAAAATTATTCTTTCGGGGAGGGGAGTATAACGATATGTGGTAAATTAAATAATGATTGTGATTTCCATATCCCCTGTCCCTACATTTTTTTTAATAAATCGCGCCGCGCGTACAACGAGTGAAAAACAGTGCGTGCAGAGTGCAGTGAGTGCAACCAGAAGGAGAAGACTCCCACACCTGAGCTGCGCGCGAAATAGGTCTACCACGGGGGGAAAGGTTGCGACCTCTCGCACGAAAGTCAGTCAGTCGCCCAATAACCTTTGTCCGCCGACCTTCTTGATGGTGTCAACAGAAGGCTTCGGCAAATGTTTCGTCCGTAGGAAGGACGGATTTAACAGAAGCTCGGTCACGAGTGAAGTAAGTTAAAAACTTATTCAAAACATATTTCTGGGCGGCTTATAAATTGAGCAACTCTCTGTGTGCTCAATTTTATTTTTATTTGGCGCGACTGACGGTAGACTTTGTGCGTTATTTCCCTCAGGTAGCCCTGGTGGGCTCCTTCGTTACCCCTGGTGCAGCCCCGTCTTTTGGTGGTCCGTTTCAGACGTTTAGGCTGGCACCTCCCCATCCTGAAGTGGTCGGCAAACAACACCTTGCCTGGACCCTTCGTGTGTAGCAGCTCCCTTCATCTTGCGCGACTACGGCACGGGAGACGTCCTCGGTTTGAGCGTCACCGTTCGTCGTCGTCGGCGCCGTCATCGACTCCTTCTTCACCCATCGTATAGATCGTCAAACGTTAAGTACAATATCAGACTCGTGTGCGCGCGTATTTTCCGTATCTTCCGATTCCGAATATTTTTTTTTATTGAAAGGCCTATTCCCCAATTATTGTAAACCCCAAATTGTTCTATATCACAATTATTATCAAATTACCATTATCTCGTTACATTATCAATATTCTATTTAATAATAATTATTCTACAATTTAATTGTTTAATGTTTAATTTATCCGTACACACCAGCAACACTTTAACTTCATTTTAAAGGTCGAATTTTCCACGAACTGAGAGTTGAGCTAATTTGAGTCCGGAGTTTGTTAGTTTATTAGATTTTGAGTAATGACGACTTTTGTGTCGTTATAACTCTAAACGTTTTTTCAACAATTTTTAATAAGGAAAGAGCTTAAAAAGAAAGAGTGGCCTAGAGAAAAGAAGGCAGAAGACCTTTGCCTTATGCCTGTGGTTGGAACTGGAAAAAAATACAAAACGCGGAAACACGCCGACTCGATCTCGGCCTGGAATTCAATCTGATTTGCATGGCGAGAAGAGGCATTCATTCGTTCTGCCCTTTGGCAAGGGTGAATGTGGGTGAAAGAATCCCGATCGATTAGTAGAATAGAGTGCGTGCCTTGTTTGTTTTTATTGTAAACACGAGCGAATACAGCACGTGCTTGTTTTGCTTACCCATCTGCAAAATGTTGCAATGGCGGGGAGCGATATACAAAACCTTATTTTTTCCATGAGTGAACGCAGGCTAGCAGATAGGAGATAAAAAGGAAATAAACTTTGAAAAGTTTTAAAAATTAATAAATAAATCAATGGCTATGTGTATTAATTGGTATTTATTTGAACGAAATTAACCATTTAAGAGTTTCCAAACAAACATATTCAGGCAGCATAAAACAGAATTATGGTCTTTTGAATTAATAGTGAAGCTTTAAACTGACATTCGATTCCAGGGTCAATCATCTCATTTGGAGCGTAAAAATTTACAACAAGGGCCTCTAGGTAATTCCATCGGATCGCAACAATTGTCATTTCCAGTCACGGTGAGGATGCAGCCGAGAGCCGGCCGAATGGCAATGACCCCTTCCTATTACATTCTTGTTCTCGCAGGAAATAATAATGCTCTTGCGTTCCTCCTTCTCGCCCACCTTTCCGTTCCTTACTGAGGCACACACAAACCGGCACGCATGAGGTTAAAAGATCACAAACTCTCGGTCGAGTTCTTTGATCTCCACTTGATGCAGCAGCGAGCGAATTATTTAATTGCAAGAAGTGCTGGACCGCACGTAAAGTGCAAACTCGCGAGTTATTAGATTAGGCAAAGAGGCGCTGCGTCGATGCTAATTTGCAGCCGCCCCGCGTAAGCAGATTTGACGCGAAACTCTCACAGCCTGCGCGTTTTGCCAGCCCGACCCCGTAGGGAAATGAGAATTTCATCTCCGTCGGCGAAAACAGCCAGACGAACAAATCAAGCCCTGTCCGCAGCATAAAGCTCCGAATTTTTCGCGAGCCTTGCATTTTCCATTCTCGGTGTAAGCTGAGGGTCGTGCAAGTGACTGGAGCCTTATTAATAATTTCGCATATAAAAAGCAAGTAAAAATAAAAGTCTGCATAGACAAAGAAAATTTTGTTGTTAAATTATGAATTTTTCATTTGAGAGTAGATTGTTAGCAATAGTATTTTGTTACGTTGAATTCAGTTATCATAAAAGTTATTCCTACGTTCAGGTGCCAGTGAGTATGCCACTTAATTTAATATGAATATTGAATAAAAGGCATTGTCCACATTTGTTTTGAAACAATATGGGTCGGCTGTGATTTTGTATAAAATTTAATGTATTAAAATAACGTTAAAATAAATAAAACATCACGTAGGCAAACTATAAACTAACTATAAATTATTTAGTTAAATGTTTGTATACTATGAACTCTCTCAAGATAAGTTATTATTTCCCTCGTGTCGATAAAAAACGCTTTCAATGTTGGATTTTATTTAAAAACCATACACACGCGCGTGCATGGTTCTCTGGTAACATTTTTAAGTTCCTCATTCGTCGTGTTGAACCCCTAAAATGACCGATAATTGGGTGGCACATATTTGCTGTGCGCAAAAAAAGGCAAAGCAGCGGGTCGACATTTAATTTTTCGCCGTTTATTTGCATCCAGAGCCACGCGACCGACATTGGCCCACTCGACTTTTCCTTTCAAAGAGGCATTGTGCTGTTGGGGGAAAAGCAGTCTTTGAAGTGCT
Organism: Cloeon dipterum; assembly: GCF_949628265.1. Classification (NCBI taxonomy): domain Eukaryota; kingdom Metazoa; phylum Arthropoda; class Insecta; order Ephemeroptera; family Baetidae; genus Cloeon; species Cloeon dipterum. The sequence continues at coordinate 28,047,415 of NC_088787.1, forward strand.
GCTGCTTTCCCGTTTGTTTGTTTATTTGTTTGAAGTTTATGCATATATATTCTATGCGTGCTGCTTGGTATGCAAGTGCATGCGAGTAGACGAAGGAGGGCGAGTTTTTAATGAGTAATTGGGCACCTTTCGACGCATCAAGGCCAACGATTTTCAAGTGGGTTTTATTTTCAAATTAATGGAAATTTAAAATAACAGTAAATTGCTAGCAGGCTGCTAAGAAACTCATTAATCACCAGTTCAAAAAGCACCTCTGCGGCTGCTGCTCTTTGTTTTTTGTACAGGCAATTCAAGCTCTGATAAAAATGGAACATCAAAAGCAGCACCAGCCCTAGATTGATTGCTGCTGCAGCAGCAACAATGCTCTCTGGCGAGCCAAATTCGTGTATGAACAAGCATGGTACACTCGAAAAAGCCTCTCTCATGTTTCATTTCCATCAACTCAATTCGATAAAGTGCACATTTGGGCGCTTCTTCTACAAACAAAAGCGCTGAATTATGCAGCATGACATTGGGAATTCGGACCAAATGAATGTGTTAACCATGAATTGTCTCGCGTGAAAGTGTTTGAGAGACTCGTTTTGTGACCAAAAATAAGAGAAACGTTTGCGTTATTTACTTTGCGGTCCACATTGCAGCGCTCACGTGTTTGTAAATGTATTCCGTTTCAAGATGATTCACGCCAAATGCTAATCGCAGGCTGCGTCTTTGGAAAGAAATATATATCGAGAGCGCTGAGAATCGTGATTAATGGTCGCAAAATGATAATGCACAATGCACAGTAATCCTTATTTGGTAGAACCGTTTCTTGAAAGTCAAGGTTTACAGAATTTTAACGTCAAGATCAGCTATACGCAGTTTCCGACATTGTTTCGCTAGAAAATTCTTGTTGGTTTACCTATTCCCCATAGCCAACGATTCTGAACGGCATAAAGCACCTGAAAAATATTATTCATTGTAATGCAGTTTGACTTAAATTCCCGTAATATGGCGCTTGAGTTGAAGAAAACGCTCGCAATTGATCCAAAATCTGCATTTCTGCCTCCGCAAATCCGCCACACATCAACACGAGATTAGACCGAAAGCCGCACACAAAGTATAATCCGTGCGCGGCTGTTCCATATTCCATCAGCGGCAGAGGTTTAACGATTTTCCTCGAATTTCGGGGCACTTTCATTAATCAGGCGAGCAGGTCTGAGTTGCCCTCATCCGAATCTGTGGGAAACTCCTTGACATTTTGATCTGGCGGCGGTAAGACACCACACACGCACCTCCGAGAGAGATGAGCACGCACCCAAACTGATGATTATATTTTGTGATAAATTATTTAAGGGCCTGAATTGTGCCGAGAGGATTATATTTTCCTCTTCCTTCTTTCTTCGCATTGTTCCCAGATGCTATCTCGGCGCTCGGCATCTGCTCAGGTAGAAAATTTCGGTACCTGAGCGGCGTTGTAGCTTTACCCTGCGGCGCGGCATGTGTGTTGCTTTGAGCCGGAAAGATTCGAATCTGTTGGCGGTGTAAATTTCAATTTCGCTCTCTTTGCACGTGTGCATTCGTAGTTCCGACGGGCGCGGATTTGCATTTTGATTGTCACGCCTGCTAAAACGTGTTTCGCGCGCCTCGGAAATAATAATTATTGTCAAAGTTGTGATGCGAGCAGCTGCCGAGAACAATTGTCAACTCGTTGAATAGTTAATTAGCTTGGCCTCTACCCATTTTGAGGGGGAAATTTCATTTAAACTTTGGCACAGGGATGAAATCCCATCTGTGAATTCAAACTCTATCGATTTTATCCGCACGAGGCTGACAGAAATTTATTGAGAAATCAGTAGCGAGATAATATCAATGCATTTTTCATGATATTTGAACCATTTTTTTAAAAACCCAATTGTGTTAAGTTCAATCAATGAAACAATAATTGACAAGTGAACGTAATTGAAAGAGCCAATTATACTGTCCATACTGTCGTCATAAATTAGATTTTGCTAATACGTTACAGCATTTATATGCGCAGAATAACATTCATAGCGATCACGCAATATCAGCTTTGTCGTATAACACATTTAGTTTTGGTATTGGTAACCGGATAAAAAGTACGCAATTTGCATTTGAGTGTATAGAAAAAATCGGTGACAAAAGCTCATTTTGAGCTAATGGAGCGCGTGCAGCGAAGCCCCGTAAAAACTAACGACGGCTATTTGTGAATGCCCTCTTGGTGTTTTCCAGTTAAGCCCGATGCAGAAATAGCCATTTGGGTAGTAAAATTTAGTGTTGCGGAAAAAGTGCTGAAGTGAAAAATTTCGCAAAATATGTAAAGCACCCGAAATTCAACATTGGCAACATTTTTGCTAGGCTTTTCCAAACATCTAAATAGAAATTCCTCCCTTTCATAAGGATGCAAAAAATTCATAAATGTAAAAAATAGCGGAAAAGCTTGACTTAAACACAAAACGCTCTCCGACAAATTGTTCGGACTTAAACCAATTGGCAAATTTGTACCATTTCTCTTCACAATAATATAGATTAGGACAAGTAGAATCGAATGACATATCTTAAAAATGCATCATGCATCGAAAAAATGTTCAAAAAAGCAAAATAAAATATGTACCTTTTTGAAATTGGCGCCGCAGCGAGTGTTAAAAGAGGTGTTAACGTTCTCGCAACATGGCCGCCGAACGACTGCGCGCTCCCCGTGGTTACACGGTAGCACATTCACGTCAACAACAGCGTTTTAACAGTTCTAAGAGTTTTCTTCTAGTTCAAAAAGACATTCTGTGCACCGATATTCTCATTAAAAATATAAAAACACGTAAATTGGGTCGCATCAGACACCTAAAAGCCAAATAATCGGTACCACATGTTTCACTATAAGTCGTTTCGTGAGTATGAAAAAGTGGAAAAAGTAAACAACGTCAATACCGTAAAGATTTTTCGACGCAGAAAGAATTTGGACATCAAGAAACTCAACAAACAACGTGTGAAGAACATTTTGAGGTCAAGCGGTGCCTTTCTAGCTGAAATAAATGTCAGACTCGAATCTGGAGCGTGTTTTCTTGCTGGCAGGTGTGTGACGCCAAAACAAGTTTTGGAGAAAATCGTTTATTGTCCGAGTAATTTCAGAATCAGCAATGCGTGGACAGCCTGGTGTGAAGCTGCACGTGTCCAAGAGCAGCCCAGAAATGGTAAATGACGCTGGACGAGCTCTTTGTTCGACCAGCGACAAGTGTTCTGCCAGAAGAGAATTGAGTCCATGGGCGGTTGTTGCACCAGGATTTGCATGGAATGGTGCGTGCCTGTCAGGTGAGTCAGGGGTGACAGTGGTTGTAACCATTTATTTGATTTATTTTCAATTTTAGGCCATTTTTGATCTGGCTGACTGTTGTTCGACTAGCCACAAGAGTTGCGTCTGGACCAAATTTAGTCAATGAGCAGTTGAGGCAACAGGATTGGCATAGACTGATGCCTGCCTGTCAGGTGAGTCAGGGTTGACAGTGGTTGTAACCATTTATTTGATTTATTTTCAATTTTAGGCCATTTTTGATGCAGCTGACTGTTGTTCGACTAGCCAAAAGAGTTGCGTCTGGACCAAATTTAGTCAATGAGCAGTTGAGGCAACAGGATTGGCATAGACTGATGCCTGCCTGTCAGGTGAGTCAGGGTTGACAGTGGTTGTAACCATTTATTTGATTTATTTTCAATTTTAGGCCATTTTTGATGCAGCTGACTGACTGTTCGACTAGCCAAAAGAGTTGCGTCTGGACCAAATTTAGTCAATGAGCAGTTGAGGCAACAGGATTGGCATAGACTGATGCCTGCCTGTCAGGTGAGTCAGGGTTGACAGTGGTTGTAACCATTTATTTGATTTATTTTCAATTTTAGGCCATTTTTGATCTGGCTGACTGTTGTTCGACTAGCCACAAGAGTTGCGTCTGGACCAAATTTAGTCAATGAGCAGTTGAGGCAACAGGATTGGCATAGACTGATGCCTGCCTGTCAGGTGAGTCAGGGTTGACAGTGGTTGTAACCATTTATTTGATTTATTTTCAATTTTAGGCCATTTTTGATCTGGCTGACTGTTGTTCGACTAGCCACAAGAGTTGCGTCTGGACCAAATTTAGTCAATGAGCAGTTGAGGCAACAGGATTGGCATAGACTGATGCCTGCCTGTCAGGTGAGTCAGGGTTGACAGTGGTTGTAACCATTTATTTGATTTATTTTCAATTTTAGGCCATTTTTGATCTGACTGACTGTTGTTCGACTAGCCAAAAGAGTTGCGTCTGGACCAAATTTAGTCAATGAGCAGTTGAGGCAACAGGATTGGCATAGACTGATGCCTGCCTGTCAGGTGAGTCAGGGTTGACAGTGGTTGTAACCATTTATTTGATTTATTTTCAATTTTAGGCCATTTTTGATCTGACTGACTGTTGTTCGACTAGCCAAAAGAGTTGCGTCTGGACCAAATTTAGTCAATGAGCAGTTGAGGCAACAGGATTGGCATAAACTGATGCCTGCCTGTCAGGTGAGTCAGGGTTGACAGTGGTTGTAACCATTTATTTGATTTATTTTCAATTTTAGGCCATTTTTGATGCAGCTGACTGTTGTTCGACTAGCCAAAAGAGTTGCGTCTGGACCAAATTTAGTCAATGAGCAGTTGAGGCAACAGGATTGGCATAAACTGATGCCTGCCTGTCAGGTGAGTCAGGGTTGACAGTGGTTGTAACCATTTATTTGATTTATTTTCAATTTTAGGCCATTTTTGATGCAGCTGACTGACTGTTCGACTAGCCAAAAGAGTTGCGTCTGGACCAAATTTAGTCAATGAGCAGTTGAGGCAACAGGATTGGCATAGACTGATGCCTGTCTGTCAGGTGAGTCAGGCCTTGGTGTGTTTCTAATATGAAACTTCATTATCTACCGGTTTTAAATATTTTTTTTGGTGTAGTGGAAGGTTTAGTTTGAATAAAATAGGTTGTTTTTAGATGCAATGCCTTTCTTATATAAAGAAAACTTTTTATTCAATTTGATGTTCTGCGGCTCTCATTCTGATGTTCCTTCGGAGTTCAAGTTCCTCACGGGATGGAAGTGGGACACTGTTGATATTCCTAGGGACATCATGCGGGGGGGACAGAATCAGAATTTCCTCCTCTTCTGTTCCTAGAAGACCTGGGCTCTTTGCATACTTTTCAATCTCCTCCAATAAATTTGCCCTCCACTCATTACACTTTTCCTCGTATTTTGTTTCCAACTGATAGGTCTTTCTCAGTTTTGAGAACGTAGTTTTGGTTCCAACCGAAGCCCTTCCGGTGTTATGGTTGTGGTCCAAGACCGCAAGAATGGTCTTGAGAAGCATGTTCTCGTAAAAAAAATGGACTCTCTTTGATGCGTACACAAGAATGACATTATGGAAGCTTTCCAAGTTTCCGGTGTGGACGAAGTGTTTGCAGTGTTTCAGTTGGTTCAAAAATCGCGTATTGTGAGTAACCTGTTGATTTAAAAATTTTAGTAACTGAAAATAATTATTTGCTAAATTCAACTTTTTTTAATGCTGCAAAGGCAGATTCATCAGTAATCCAATCAATTTTCGCTTCACTTTCATCCTCATATGTCCTGTGATCGCAGGTTTTTGTTTCTTTTCCTTCTTTCCACTGATGTTTTCCTCGAATGTGATAAAGCATGGAATTCCATTTTTCTAATAGGGTATCTGAATCTCCTCCACAAGTGCTGCTAACATGCCAAATGTGGTTTACTATGGCCTCTATCCATCCCTCAATTTGCTTGTGTTTTTTGGCCACCGCTATTAGTTTTTTCCTCAGCCCTTTGGCCAGATGCCAGACCTATTTAAAAAGTGGAATATTACTTATATATTGCAGCTAGTTTACTTACGTCAAAAGCATGCTCGACATCCTTGAAGTTTTCTCGCATCATTTTTGCTACTGAAGGATTCCGATCTGTGCAGAAGATTCGGACTTTACCAACTCCCAACTTTTCTACCAGTCTATTGAAAACGTAAGCACAAGATTTAGACTCCATTTCCCCTGGTAGAAATCCCTTTTGCCACAGCACGAAATCGATAATTTTGTTGTTGAAGTTGCTCATAATCGAGTAGAGGGCATATTTTGCGCTGTGTCCTGGGGAGTCGAAGCGTGCGTCTCCGGACACAACCAAGTCATCTTTACTTTGAAGATCTTTGAAAATTTCCTCTCTCATCCTAATCCACGAGTGTCGCAAGATCGGGGCCGTGAAGTTATTGATATGGCTGTAGAACGTTTGATGCGAGAAGAATGCGAGTCCAATAGCGTCTGTCATTTTGCGAATAGTTGTGTATCCAATTCCAGCGCAAAAAATAGCTGCAGCCAAGAGAATGTTGAAAATGGGGGTGTTTTTTTCTTTCGGAGTTGTGCTCCAAGAAAATTGATGGTCATGCTTAAAACACCTTGTGTGATATGTAATCACTGAGCCTACTCTTTTGCGCTCAACGGAATTTATGCTGGCACACACAGAACAATGTTGCATCAAAGTGTCTAGCTGACAAATGTCCACAATGACAAATTTAATTCCTATCATGTTGCTCTCCAGATCTTCTTCAGTGAATGATTCGTCTGCAGTGGATACAATTGAGGAATCAAGCTCAGGCTGCTCATAATCATGATCAAGTTCGTCAGCATCATCAAAAATGGTCGAAGGAGGAGAAGATGGAGGTGATTTGAAAATCTGTCCCCTGTCTGAAGAGTCCGCTGTCTCAGGCACATGGAGAGGAACATTTGATGTTGGTAAGGAGCTATGGGATGAAGATGTTCCTGCTGAAAACCAAGATGTTGATTTTGACCTTTGCTGGCTAGGTGCACAGCTCTTGGGTTTTTTTACTGGTATATCGGGCTTGTGGATCCCTTCAACTACTTTCACTGGAGACAAGATCTTTGGCTCAAACGATTGTTTGCGCTTGGACGTTGTTGGCGCTGGACGAAATGAAATTTGTTCGGAAGACGATGAGTCTAATAAGATCAATGCAGCAGGTGACGATGGTGATTCAAGTAATAGCTGGTTAGAAGATGAAGTACTTGCAGTAGGCGTTGTTTTTCCTATTTAGATTGATATTTATATAGCTTTAGAGGTCAAGGTAACAAAATTAATTTGAAACATTTTGGTAAGTCATTATTATATTATGCAATGGGTCGTTTGAAACAAAATATTATAAACATATAAATAAATCTTAATTAACGTTAAAAGGTTGTATGTATATAAATATGTTTGTTCCGTATGTTAAGTTAAAATATTTTTAAACCATTCAGTGCAAAAACCTTATTTATTATATCATAGGAAACCCAAAAAAATTCCCTTCTAATCCATCTTGATTGAAATCATTCCCAAATACAAAAACGTGATGAAGTGTTTTATTTATTACCTATCATATTTTGGGTAGGTAATGCAGCTGAGTTGAGTTTGGGTTGTTTTGTCTCATCATCATCTTTCTCAAAATCGTCGTTCACAAAGTGATCAGAACATACATGTTTGTCAATGATACGGTTGAACTTCCTCCCAACATTTTTTTCCCAATTCTGAGTGCTAATTAATGTACATATTATATAAATTAAAATGTATAATAAGCTAATGATCCATACTAATTGTATGCACATGCTGTTAATATACATAAAATACTCACAGCGTTTGGTCAGAGTATGGAATTTTGTAGAAAAATCGCTTTTTTCCACCTTTCCCAGAATAAGCTGAACATACGCAACAACGGCTTCTTCCCATTTTGTATGTATTTCAAAAATCAAACGACACGTCACAATTTTGTTAATTATAGAAAAAGAATGACAGTGGTGTACATCTGGTTCATTTGGTCATCTAGTTCTCCAGCAAATATGATACCCCCACCACTTGCGTTGCAATAATGAAGGTTTTTAGTATTGAACCCCCTGCAAGCGAGCTCACAATATGTGTATGTGGAAGAAAAACTAGCAAAATATCAGGCTGAAGACATCGCCTATTGGCAATCCGTTTGATTATTGATATCAATTGTGTAAGTATATATAATAAATTTCCATCATATTTATAACTTTAGTTCATATTGGATAGAAATGCCAAATTTTTCCTGCACCTACATTATCAGAAATAATAAAATGTGTATGTCTAAAGACAGACTTAGAAAATTTGAATTATTCAGAAAATCGAATTAGCTATAGCAATTATTTTTTAATTTCCATGGTCACTCAGGAATGCAGAAACTCAATGCTGCGAGGTTGCGATGCTCGGGATCTGGAGCCGATTATGACTCAAGAGCGAAAATTAGAAAAAGAGCACGAAGAAAATCGTAAAAAGGCTCTAATTGAAAGAGGAAGTCAGGAAGTTCAATTCTGGTGCTCTTGTGAACTGTGCACCAATTCAGGATATCCGTTGGAAAATGTGTGCTGCATGGATATGGATGATGGTTATGGAAGTTGGAAACCGAGCATTCGAACCAGATGTATAACCAAGTCAAAAGGATTCAAGTGTACTGTATTGAACATGCATGTCCTTAGAATGATGAGGCACAATCTCCTAATGTACACTAAAGACAAAGGCCAAAGGGAACGCCTAAAGTCTAATTCAAACTCATGTAACAGATTCATTGCGTATAAAAATTTTGTGAGTTGGATTTCATCTGGAAAGAAATTAGGAAGGTCAAACAGAATCATTATTCCTGCATGTGTTGTTAATAAAATCAGGGAAAAGTGGCCTGAAAATTCAGGGATTTACACAGGATTCCGACCCTCAGTTGATATACAAGATTAGCTATTATTTAATTTCATTGTAAAGAGTTCAAATAAAAAAACATAAAGCAATGTATTTCATGTAAATTTTATTGTTATATATAACTAGACCCTGAATTTATAATAGGAGCTATAAACAAGTTTTGAATATACTTGAACTATGTCCTGTTCTGACATAAAAACCAATTTCTTTATATCCTGTAGCCGACCCTGCCCTTCCAATCCTTTCTTACTGGCAAGAACTCGACTCTTGTCGCTTGTCGAGCAAAGAGCAAGCTGGATATAAAATGGCCTAAAATTGAAAATAAATCAAATAAATGGTTACAACCACTGTCAACCCTGACTCACCTGACAGGCAGGCATCAGTCTATGCCAATCCTGTTGCCTCAACTGCTCATTGACTAAATTTGGTCCAGACGCAACTCTTTTGGCTAGTCGAACAGTCAGTCAGCTGCATCAAAAATGGCCTAAAATTGAAAATAAATCAAATAAATGGTTACAACCACTGTCAACCCTGACTCACCTGACAGGCAGGCATCAGTCTATGCCAATCCTGTTGCCTCAACTGCTCATTGACTAAATTTGGTCCAGACGCAACTCTTTTGGCTAGTCGAACAGTCAGTCAGCTGCATCAAAAATGGCCTAAAATTGAAAATAAATCAAATAAATGGTTACAACCACTGTCAACCCTGACTCACCTGACAGGCAGGCATCAGTCTATGCCAATCCTGTTGCCTCAACTGCTCATTGACTAAATTTGGTCCAGACGCAACTCTTTTGGCTAGTCGAACAGTCAGTCAGCTGCATCAAAAATGGCCTAAAATTGAAAATAAATCAAATAAATGGTTACAACCACTGTCAACCCTGACTCACCTGACAGGCAGGCATCAGTCTATGCCAATCCTGTTGCCTCAACTGCTCATTGACTAAATTTGGTCCAGACGCAACTCTTTTGGCTAGTCGAACAACAGTCAGTCAGATCAAAAATGGCCTAAAATTGAAAATAAATCAAATAAATGGTTACAACCACTGTCAACCCTGACTCACCTGACAGGCAGGCATCAGTTTATGCCAATCCTGTTGCCTCAACTGCTCATTGACTAAATTTGGTCCAGACGCAACTCTTTTGGCTAGTCGAACAACAGTCAGTCAGATCAAAAATGGCCTAAAATTGAAAATAAATCAAATAAATGGTTACAACCACTGTCAACCCTGACTCACCTGACAGGCAGGCATCAGTCTATGCCAATCCTGTTGCCTCAACTGCTCATTGACTAAATTTGGTCCAGACGCAACTCTTTTGGCTAGTCGAACAGTCAGTCAGCTGCATCAAAAATGGCCTAAAATTGAAAAAAAATCAAATAAATGGTTACAACCACTGTCAACCCTGACTCACCTGACAGGCAGGCATCAGTCTATGCCAATCCTGTTGCCTCAACTGCTCATTGACTAAATTTGGTCCAGACGCAACTCTTTTGGCTAGTCGAACAACAGTCAGTCAGATCAAAAATGGCCTAAAATTGAAAATAAATCAAATAAATGGTTACAACCACTGTCAACCCTGACTCACCTGACAGGCAGGCATCAGTCTATGCCAATCCTGTTGCCTCAACTGCTCATTGACTAAATTTGGTCCAGACGCAACTCTTTTGGCTAGTCGAACAGTCAGTCAGCTGCATCAAAAATGGCCTAAAATTGAAAATAAATCAAATAAATGGTTACAACCACTGTCAACCCTGACTCACCTGACAGGCAGGCATCAGTCTATGCCAATCCTGTTGCCTCAACTGCTCATTGACTAAATTTGGTCCAGACGCAACTCTTTTGGCTAGTCGAACAGTCAGTCAGCTGCATCAAAAATGGCCTAAAATTGAAAATAAATCAAATAAATGGTTACAACCACTGTCAACCCTGACTCACCTGACAGGCAGGCATCAGTCTATGCCAATCCTGTTGCCTCAACTGCTCATTGACTAAATTTGGTCCAGACGCAACTCTTTTGGCTAGTCGAACAACAGTCAGCTGCATCAAAAATGGCCTAAAATTGAAAATAAATCAAATAAATGGTTACAACCACTGTCAACCCTGACTCACCTGACAGGCAGGCATCAGTCTATGCCAATCCTGTTGCCTCAACTGCTCATTGACTAAATTTGGTCCAGACGCAACTCTTGTGGCTAGTCGAACAACAGTCAGCCAGATCAAAAATGGCCTAAAATTGAAAATAAATCAAATAAATGGTTACAACCACTGTCACCCCTGACTCACCTGACAGGCACGCACCATTCCATGCAAATCCTGGTGCAACAACCGCCCATGGACTCAATTCTCTTCTGGCAGAACACTTGTCGCTGGTCGAACAAAGAGCTCGTCCAGCGTCATTTACCATTTCTGGGCTGCTCTTGGACACGTGCAGCTTCACACCAGGCTGTCCACGCATTGCTGATTCTGAAATTACTCGGACAATAAACGATTTTCTCCAAAACTTGTTTTGGCGTCACACACCTGCCAGCAAGAAAACACGCTCCAGATTCGAGTCTGACATTTATTTCAGCTAGAAAGGCACCGCTTGACCTCAAAATGTTCTTCACACGTTGTTTGTTGAGTTTCTTGATGTCCAAATTCTTTCTGCGTCGAAAAATCTTTACGGTATTGACGTTGTTTACTTTTTCCACTTTTTCATACTCACGAAACGACTTATAGTGAAACATGTGGTACCGATTATTTGGCTTTTAGGTGTCTGATGCGACCCAATTTACGTGTTTTTATATTTTTAATGAGAATATCGGTGCACAGAATGTCTTTTTGAACTAGAAGAAAACTCTTAGAACTGTTAAAACGCTGTTGTTGACGTGAATGTGCTACCGTGTAACCACGGGGAGCGCGCAGTCGTTCGGCGGCCATGTTGCGAGAACGTTAACACCTCTTTTAACACTCGCTGCGGCGCCAATTTCAAAAAGGTACATATTTTATTTTGCTTTTTTGAACATTTTTTCGATGCATGATGCATTTTTAAGATATGTCATTCGATTCTACTTGTCCTAATCTATATTATTGTGAAGAGAAATGGTACAAATTTGCCAATTGGTTTAAGAGATCCCTAAGATGTTGAACTAATTAGCTAAATATATTTAAATATTTTCAAAAAGTCGCAGAACGTGAACACACATAACTTGATTATACAAAGAAGCTATTTTAATTAATTTGATGCCTAATTATTACTTAACATTTATTTTTCAGGACCCTTTTTGCAAATTAATATTTTCTACAAATCGTAGAAACAAAATCAATATCTAACTCAGCGCACAAATTTTACTAAATAACGTGCCCTAATTAAATATTCAGCTTCCGTGTTGCGGAGTGAAGCGCAAGTTCGCACGCAAAACGGTGCCTCGGCGAATGACAACTTAAGTATTACTGGGACTGAAATCGACACTGCCGTCTATTTGTTACCGCGATCAACGTGCGAATTTTGAATGAAAAGCGGCGTCCAAAGGCCCAAAACGACCCGCAAACGCCACGTAGGTCGCTCCTCGCCGAGGACAGTCACCCTGCGGTGAGTCAGGTCGACCCTGAGCGAGAGAGTGCTCACCTGTATCAGCTGTGACGGAGAAGGTGAGAAGCAGCAGCAGGGCGGCCCACAGCGCGGACAAGAGGGTGCTCGGCGGCAGACATTGCACCATGGCGACGGGGGTCGGGGGTCGCAGGGCCCTACCAGCCCCTGAAGCGCATTTCAGGTCGGCTCTTCGCCCCTGGGTCTGATCGATCCCGTCCTCAGCGGCCGCGACGCATCCCTCGCGGGACAGGGTCCGCTCGAGAAGACGGCAACCTGCACTCACCCCTGCACGAGCATCGCACACCCCAAACACAAACACAGACCGTCCGTACGAGAGAGTTCGTGTCGTCCACCGTCTCGGTTCTTTCGACGAATACGGACGGACTGCTGGCTGCTGCTTGCTGCGAGCACCACGGTGGCGCTGTCACTCTTACCAACCTGACAACACCAAAATATTGCAGGGGGGGTGGTGATTAGCTGTGCTTTCATTGTTTTTGGCAATTTAAATCGTTCTATGTTTGATCTATTTGGCACCAATTAGATTTCCTAAATGTTTGGATGATTTATGCTTGTGAAATAATGAACGGATGATTGAGTAGCAGAGATTGAATGGTCCTATATTCTCTACAGAGGTTGGCAATGGATCTTAGACTTGATGGTTGATTTGTTGTCGTGTAGAGGCAGCACGTGTTCGGAGCTTGGAGTGAATGATCGAAGAGTTTCTGGTTGCTGGCTGGTGCGCTATGCGGTGTGCGCTGCTCCTTGTGCTCATGCCTCTCCAGCTTGTGAATTTGTCAGCATCCATACTAATCATCTGTTGCCCAACGTAATTAGTGTCAGATGTCATAGTTGGTTGAATCTATTGAGGAAAAAACTAAAAATTTAAAGAAGCCGCTGTAGTATCTTTTTTATTAGGAAAATAATTATTGTATTCAGCTCAGGAGAAAAACGAAAAAATATATTGGAAAATATTAAGCAGGCCGCGGGTATTTTTAAGATATTGCATGTTTCATAAAAAATTAAACATTTATGAATTAAAAACTAACAAATACATGGTTCCCAAAAAAAACTTATTTTCCCTTTTCAACTCTGTTTATTCGTCAAAAAGGCCAGTGCACGTGCACATAAGATCTTAGGATCCAAAAATCTTGTAACCACGCGGCTTAAATGCAATTTTTGTGGCGGCATATATTTAACAAGGATATATCTTGACCTAAAGTTGGATCCTTATCTCTCTTATCCTTGATCTAACTTTTACTGTAATAATGGGAATATTCAAGATGTTCTTTAAAATTCTCGCGATGACTACGGTCTGTTTTATCGGTTTTCCGCTAGCGTTGTAGCCTTTTTTCATCTGTAATTATTGACCTGTACATTGTATATGTATTTTTGACTTAGATGAAAATAAACAAGTATAATAATAATAAAACTATCATGGAAGAATAATAAGCCATGCTTAATTAATAATTACCCTATACCTGATTTTGAAACAAAATCAAGTAAAATGTGATTGTGAAAAATATAAAATGTCTCAAATTAATCTCATTTAAAATAGTTTATTGAAGGGGTCATCAATTTTGATACAAATTGAGTCATTCATTGATTTTTATGATAATAAAGTATTGAAACGCGTGTTATTTCTGAAAAAATTTTCTTTCATCAATATTTATTCTAGTCACGAAAAAAGCAGGGTTAGATATTTTTATTTAACTATCTATTTTGTTAGCTAAATAGACACGACATTGCGTGATGCATGCTAAATCTTTGCTTGGGTTAAATACATTAATAAAAGAGCAGTTATGTTTTGGAAAATTTATAAAATTTAAAAATGGGTTATTAAAAAATGTGCAGCTGCCAAAGCTATGAAATTTTTGTGATGAAAAATGTCCTTGTCGTTATGATAGTATACAACGGTTTGTGATATTTTAAAATAATATTTGTGATGCCCCACCTAGCTGCGTTGAACTAGGTCCTAAATGTTCACTCAATTTAATAATGCAGAAACTGCACAATCCACCTGAGGAGGGTCACTTATTTATTTTCTGATCCTATATTATCAATTATATTTATCATTAAAAAGTCACTATACAACACGATCAACGAAGGGGCCCTAGCATATAAATTTAATTGATCTAATTATTTGCTACCACTAGAAACCATGATAACAGTTTTACCTCATTTGTTTAATTGGCTACTTGAGCTTTCAGATTGCGAACCTACAACACAGAACGCACTTTATAATGATATTATATATTTTGAATGACACACGATGCACACTTTGGAGACAAAAGGCTTCCAATTAGTGCAACGCATCATTTTAGAAATTGTGCGTGCTGAAAATAGATCTCATTTCGTGAGCATGTGCTAAGATATCTCTATACATAGCTGGCGGACGTGCACATTGAAATGTAGGGAATGATGTGAATGCTAATTGGATGCGAATTCTTTAGGCAGTACAGTGTACGTTAAAAATGTTATTATTTCTTGTTGAGAGGTCTTATATGAGCTCTACGTTGTGACCTGAATTCAACTCTTTTTAAACAACGATAAAAAAAATATTGTAATTTTATGCATAGTAGGAAAAAGGGAGCTGATAAAATTTTTAACTAAAATCAATTAGGATAGAGGTAATTTTTTTATTAAAATATCCATTAAGTTAAAAAAGAAATAAATTGACTTTTAAAGTTTAGGCATGGATGAAATTATATGACCCCTCATTCAATCTAGCCTGTAATGCCTGTACGGTTCCAAGGCAGAGGCGCATTTTCAAGCAGCTCATATTGATACAATGCGCAAAATTGTTAGATATATATTTTATTTTTTTATCATAGCGCACTTTAAGTATATACAGTTAATCGGCAATGCGGAGATCTAAAGTGGAAATAGAATTAAGTTTGAACGTATTTATCAAGATGCTCTTCCACTTTTACTTAAAAGCACGACTTCCCTTTCAAGGCAGATATGATACAGAACATGCTTGTGAGAAATCCCCTCTCGCAATTAAATGCAACGATCAAGCAATTTCCCTCATTTGCACCTTTCCTGCGCGTCCATTTTTTACACACATACAAACCGCGACTCTTATTTTCACTGCACTGCATTCTCTATTGTGCGCATTTCACCGACTTAATTTTACTTTTCGTACTTTCGCTGCCAGCGATGGCGAGATGCGCCGGCGTTGATTGCTCCCTGGCTAACCGCCAACAACAACATATCGCAAAAAAAAAAAATCACGATGATTGATACACATACACAAAGAAAACGATGCTAATAATGCAAATCGAAGAGGCAGCAGAGCACGCGAGCGTTCGACAGTGAAAGTAGCTCTATTATTAGTTGGTATTGTACACGCTTAAGTCAGCTCTGGCGGCGAATTAGCCGCGTCAAGAAAGGTTGGCTTGTCCAGCAGGCGCCGAGGGAATACAGATGTAGGTTAGTGGTTCAGTCAGCAGTGTCTCCCTGAACGCGGTTGGGCTCGCTGAGAGCGCGCTCTTGCTTTCCGTTTATTTACCTGACGGCCTTCGCGGCGGCTACACCTCAAGCACACCTGCCGCCAGCCGGAGTGACACCTCCTTCGTCCGGCATGTCCAGTCGGTCGATGCTCCTCGCGCTTGCCGCCGTCTTACTACAGACACCGGCGCTCACACTGGCCTTTCAAGGTGACATATCATTCTTACTTTAGCTAGACGATTATCCAATTTATTCATTATTATTGTTTATGTTGTTTATAAATAACATTAACAATACTTCTAAATGGAGAAGAAGTGAAGATTATCTTGTAATGAGAGCAAAGCAGTTAGTTAATATATTTTTCTTTCGAAAGTTTAGTATAAAATATATTAAATAATGCAGTCAAATTTTTACAATTGAAAAATGTTAACTTTAAAATAGCATTGAAAAAATATTGATATGTCGTGTATCAGGAAAGTTTATTGAAAAATTTTACTATAAGAAAACTTCATATAATGCAGTTATTATAAAATAAAGTTATTAATTATAAACCATTATTAAACATTAATAATAAAGTTAATTATTTACTGTATTTACAATTGCTACTTCCATACTATGGAAGGCAAAATAAACAACGAATGCAAGGCTCATAAGAAAAAAAATTGTAAAAAATAATACCGCACGCTCGTGTTGTGAACAGTATATAGCTGCAAGACTTTTTTGAATTATATAAAAAGTTGAAAAGTTTTGCGCGTGAAAAAACTTAAAATGATATTTGACTCTAAACTCATTCCAAGCGCTATATGATAGTATTTCTTGTCATTAACACCATCAATTTGAAACCTAATCACAGAATTCCATGCATTATTTCTTTAAAATCAAAAGTTTAAATTTAGAATTCGCTTCAAGTTTATAATGACACGTGAATGAGCATCGAAAGTTAACTATAGCATGATTGATTTGTCAGATGTGATAACAATGTATTTGTCAAAATGCTTGGCAAGAAAAGAGCCTAGAGATAAAAGCGCCGACAGCGTTTTCTCCTTTGTGTCAAGAGAGCTAAATCTAATTACTCGGCTGAGGTCCAGAATCCAATCAATAGTGTCTGCCGTCGAGAGAAGCAAACTAAATTACTCCTTTTTCCCTTTGCACAAATGACATTTCTTTCATTCGCCGGGAGTCTGCTGAGACAAAAAAACGTGTGCACGAGCTCGAATTCCATGAAAAATCGGACTGATTCTTCTCGTCGCCTCGAGTCGCTTCTCTCTCTCGCTTTTTCAATGATTGGATTATGCTCGCTTTCCTATAATTTAGGTCTCTTTGCATCGACTGCTGGTGTAATGCATCAAATGATTTTATCTCTTCTGCCAGATGATCTGCTACAGCAATGCGGCACGACTACAGTTTTTTCCAACCACCGACAGGGAAGGTTGCGGCAATCAGGAGTTAGCAGGGTGGTCGGTGGCATCCCTAGTCCTGAAGGTTCATCACCTTGGATGGTATGTTAAAGTTCTTGCTTCATATACATATACAAATTTCAAATAAAAAAGTTTCCGTAGCGATTTGTTAATAAACATGATTGTAATATAATAAAAGTAAAAATAAAAACTGCTGCTAAAGGTTCATCGGAATAGGAAATATTTAAAAAAATCTTAAGTGCGATGAGCAATAATTTTTTACCACTTGTTTCGTTTAATTTTACTTCGAGTCACCACACTTGCTATAAAATATATTTTTAAATCAATTGAATTCTTTCAACAGTTTTCGAATAATACGATAATATCTACAACAAATAAGATTATCTGTAATCAAAATTGTCAAGTTGATTGAAGATTGTAACGCATTGATAGACTTTTTGAGTTCATTTATCACATCAAAAATATTCAGCATAATTTTATATAGAGGCATATTATATACTCCATGTTAGAAGGAGTTCTATGATTTGTGGCAGTTTCAAACCTTGTAACTAAATGCGATGCAGGTCTCACTCCAACTTTTACACCCGGGGATGGGTTACGTCGGCCACATTTGCGGCGGAGTTTTAATCCACCAAAGCTGGGTTGTCACGGCCGCACACTGCATCAAGAAGTAAGCTCTCGTAAAGTCCCAAATGTACTGAAACTCATCTACATGTTTGTGGCACACTTCAGCGAAAAGTACGCTCTGCCCATTTCGCATCTGTGGAGCGTCCAATTCGGTCCCGAGTTGAAGAGGTTCGCAATCAAGGAGATCGTTATCCACGAGATGTTCGCCGGCTACAACCACGACATTGGTGCGTAATATACACATGCATATAATTAATAGCCCGAGTGCCGTTGGACAGCGAAAAGATCGTGAGAGAGCAGTGCATTTCATATCGGGAGCATTGCTAAGGTTGAAAAATTCAAAGCCCAGCTATATAGTTATTATTCAGCTTCAATGAATTCAGATTTAATAGCAGAGTGTGCTGCGAGAACAAGCTTTTCTAAATCAGAGATGAAATTGAACGCTCCACAATTATCCGCAAACCGCATCTCGCGAGAGTGCACTCAATTAAAGTGCCGATCGGCAAAAAGTCGAGACAACTAGTGCGGCTGTTTGTTTTGCTCGGCGCATGGACCAATAATTGTTTTGCGTCCGCGAGGAAGAAAGAAAGCGAAAAGCCGTTTGTCAGTGCGCAGTCAATCTGCATTTGAGCGAGCGTACGTGAGTCGCGTGCAAATCTCCGTGAAGTGGTTCACCTTTGAATAACTCGCGGAATGCATAAAAAATGCTGAATGATGACTCACCTCTAAAAAGTCGTGCTTTTCGGCAATTAAATATCGAAACACTTTCTTCATTTCTTTCCGTCGCGTAGCTCTTCAGCAAAATCCTATTATACGCGCCATCAAACACTTTCTCTAAGCTATTTTGACTTATTCGCGCGGTCGCATGAGTCGAGGACCCACCTGGTTAACTAGAGAATCTCCTTTTTGTAGCGTGTTTTGAAATACATAAAATTTCTCAGCCAGTAATTTATTTATTTATAGAATAGCAATTAATGAGTCTAAACTGGTGATCTGTCTTCCAATCGCCCGCGTAAATGTATCAAATTCATTTCAGCATCATTTTTTAGTTATTATTTCACAAACTCTCTAAATGCAACTACTTTCGCGGTCACTTATTAAAACGTTGACCCAAATCCCAGCAAACTTCAAGAATGTTTTTGCGGTTGACAATATACCGTATAAATGAATTGCAAATTGATTCTCCTCTCATTCCATTGTGCTAGCGAAAGTGATCTACATTTTATTTGTACGAATTTATTACAAGAATTAGATGAAAGTTATTCATGCGAGTCTGTTCGTTGGCTGATTTCTAAATTATAAAGCAAATTAATTCAAATTTCATACTCAGGACAATACAAGTAATAAATAATTCAGTGACTCTTTTTCTGATTGAGATTTTTATTTCATGCGACATAATATATGCAAAAAATGACGTTTTGTAAAAAAAGTTTAAAGCTCAAATTATTTACAAAGTCAAAATATATATTTGTAAAACTTAAGGCTTTTACTTAACTGGACGGATTTGAAAAAAATTATCTCCGCAAAATTTCAGCTTTGGTGCAACTTTCCAACCCCGCTCCGTATGTGCCGGTGTGCTTGCCAAAGAGTGGCCAGGGTTTCCAGGGCATCCGCTGCGTGGCCAGTGGCTGGAGCACCACCTCCGCCGCGCCCACCAGCTTGACCAGACGGATGGGTACCCCTGGTCCCAGGGCTCACGTCCACCTGAGCGTGGTCTCAAGCAGCGTCTGCCGCAACCGCTACCTCTCAGCTTACAATATCACTCTGAATGCGGGTCATCTTTGCGCAGCGGGAAAGGGGCTGTTGACGTCGGGAACCTGCTTGGTAAGCGAGCTCATTCAAAGAAATACAGTATTTTCAGTTTTTCCCCCAAATCCTTTGTATTTTTAATGATACATTAATTGTGACAGTTTGCTAGGTTAAAAAAATGGTTTCCATCAATGCGAGAATCGTGGCCGAAAATTTCTTTGTTTGTTATTTTGTTGTTTATTATCTTGAATTGCGTGTTTTAACCAGCATTTTCCTGTTTAAAAAATGCGAAAAATAATTATTTTCACTAACCTTAGAGTAAAAACTAGAGGGGTGTACACATTTTTTTAATGAATTACACTCTGGCTGTCAGTGCTAGTACACGATTTCCTGGTTCTATAAATCACATCTTTCATATATTTTAGGACTTTCTGTTTTATTCATAGGGTTGCATGGACGTATTCAAAGTGTTTTCAACGCATTTTACCGGACTAGGACTCCATTTAGTAACTAAGAGTTTCTGAACAAGAAAAAAATAAGAGTCCAACTCTATATAATTATGTTTTGGAATAATAACCACTCATGCACTGATTTAAAATTGAACGAATTTCTGCTTTTTCAATGCGCTCAACAAACAGGAATTCAAATAACATATAGCTAAAAAAATTTATAATCTGTAAAAAAAGTTGGTCAAATGTTGAAGTATGTCCTATTGATAATGGGGATAATTTGATCCGATTAAAAATTGAATTTGAGAGGGGATTTCAGTAAAAATATTTTGAAATAATATTTTGTCAAATATCTGGTAAAATATTGCAACATTTCGGCAAAAAATTTTATTTTAGTTGATTCCTGGGAAAGTTAGTTTTTTGTGCAGCAAAATAGATTACTTTAAACATTGGTTTAAATTTCTCAAAATTCCAATATTTTTGCTGATTTCAGCATTAATTCATTGCACATATCAGAAAAATTAAAATTAAAACACGCATTCCTGGCCCCGATCTTTTAATATATGACAAACAATCGGAAATAATAATAATTATTGGAATTTTAGGGTGACTCTGGCGGACCCTTGCAATGCAACATGGCGGATGGCAGATGGTACCTGGCTGGGATCACCGCTTTTGGTTCAGGTTGCGGCCGTCCTGGCTACCCTGACGTGTACACACGACTCGCATACTATTTGCCATGGATCAAAGTACAAATCAAGAGGCACGAAAGCGCTGAGAAAAACGGAAATTATTTGTAGTTTATAAAAAAGTGTTTGTTTACAATAGTGATATGAAAATAATGACAAGCGTGATCGAACTCTGGATATAGCCCTATTGGCGCGTAGTGTGAAAATGAGTTTTCCAATCACTTAATTTTGCAATGCGTTAAAATTCCAGGGTCTATATTTCTATGTATTTTCTGCTCGATCAATCTCAATATTATTCGAGAATCCTTATATAGAGGACTCTAATTATTTCTAGTCAGCTGCTGAGGTTACGTAACGAAGCCTTTACAAATGTTTTGCGGTATAATAAAAACTGTATTTATTTAGTGAATAAATGTTAATTGAAAGTACACTAGTTACTTTAAAATTTTAATAATATTACGATAGGGATGTGAAACTTGGAATAAAGTGAATAGTTTACATGTTGGGAAACACATACGAAACATTAGTATATGAATCTCTCTTTGAGGATGCTTCACACTGATGTATTTCCTGTCGACAGTGACGTAGGGACCCAACGAATATTCTTGGTCCATATGCTATACAATGCGGGAGAGCCATCACGGCGTCCCAACATGGCAGATTTTCCGCTTTTAATTGTCAAAGCAACCTTGACGCTTGATGCCGACGGAAGCACAGTACGCTGGCATATTTTTCCGAGTTTTGGCTACCGACTGATGAAAGTGCAGAGTGTCGCTCCGTGGGACAATTATTGCATGTTAATAGCGTGCAATGCACGCTGCATTTAACATGCGACACCATCATGCAGCCGTCTGGATTTTCACCGTGCTGATAGCGGTAAGAAAAATTAAATATTTTGCACTGAACCATTGCCACTTCAACAGGCGCTAAATTAACTAAAATGAATCATAGGCTTCAAAATCGAAAATATATATACAAATGAATTCGATCATTTTTCATTAAACATCCGCTAGATAGGAAATTTTGATCGCAATATAATATTCAGAAGATGAGTTACAATTACAAGTAGTTTAAAGATAAAACCACCTGAAAATAATTTATTTTTATTATTTAATAGGAATAAATCCCAAAAACATTCACCTAATGAGTAATTTTTAGCTGTCTGGAAAAACGTTTACACAAGAGTATCAATATGGCAATTCTGAAGAAGACTACAAAGAGTCTGGGAGCGATTCTGATGGTTTGCTGTAATTTTTGAACTGCTCTCATGAGAGTGATTTGTTCTTTTGTAGGCTTTGCTGTAGCGATTGATCAATCGGCGTATGATTTAAACTTCTAATAGTTTTTTAAATGTTAAATTTTTTACCTTTAATCAAAATGATGTAGTTCTGGAGGTAAGATATTAGCTAGCTATTAATTAATTAAAAACTAATGTGTCGAACAGCAACTGGTGCAACCTGTCCAACTTGCCCGATAAGTCCTAGTTGCAATACTAAGGTAAGTGTTTGTTTTGATTTTTTGGTTAATTTCCTTAAATATACCGGAAATTGATTGTTTTAATACTACAAGCTCTAGCAAAGATCGTTTTAGTTTTATTAGCACGTAAATAAGTAGGTCATGTTATGCAACTGATTTGCAGGCAGAATCTTTCAATGCGTCATCTGGACAAAGCTTAAGTGAGCGAATATGCATGCTTGCAACAATTTGTGAAACAAACCAATTTCCACAGATATGGCGATCAGAGGGAATTTCCGAAATGGTTGCAACAAAACATATTTCTTCAGCAGTGAATCTGTATAAATCAACTAAAACTTTTGCACGGGTTTATAAAAATTCCAAACAGGCGAAATTTGAGGAAGCGCAATCTAAGTGTTGCTCCTTGGGAATGCGGATTCTAAGCGTTGAGTCGAAAGATGAATTGAATTGCATTAGTCGAGTTCGGAAGGGTAAATATAAGGTTCATTGTAATTTTCTTACGTTTGAGCGAGATGAGTAGAAAAAACGGACGACTATGATTTTTACTGGACAAGTGGACGATTGTCGAGCGATTGCAGCCAGTCGGTTGCTTGGTGTGTAACCGGCAGAGTTGCTGACAAAGATCCTTTGTGGAAGAAAACTGGTTCGACTAACCAATACGGCGATTGTGTTGTTTTGAAGTTGTACGGCGCCTCTACTGAATCTAACCAACTATCTGGTCTCGACCGCATGGCTTGCGACAAAAGAATGTCTTTCATTTGCGAGGTTACGAAAATTTTAATGATTACGCCTTCCAGTTGATAATTGTGGTATTTAACAGCCCAGAGCAGTAAAACACGCCTTGCAAGATGTGGCACGTTCCAAACAAGGAGGCTGTTCACAGCCTGTGTGTCCAGTCATTACTTGCAAAAGAGGAGTAATTAATAAAATAATTAGTTGGAACCAACTAATTTAACTCTAATTACAGAATTACTTTGACTCAATCGGAAGATTGAATTGTAATAATATACACCAGCAATATATTAACTATACCTTACTTAAACACATTTTAAACCAGTGCCTGAATCATTGGGATCGCTTCAAATCATCAAAGGACAGATGTACGCCATCAGCAAGGTCAAAGTAAATGCAAATAATTTGTACTGGCCCCTTGGCTACTAAGGGAATGAATTAGAAAACCTTCAAAGAGGCGGCAGAAGCGTGCTGCTCAATTGACATGCGTCTTATCAGTATCGAAAACAAGGCTAAAGGAAACATGCTAGAGGATTATCTGGAAATTAACGAGCAATACTGGACGAGCGGATCAGACTTAGGGTGCGAGGGTAAATTTGGATGGTGCAGTCAGGGTGGGGTGGAGTTTGGAGACAACATTCCGTGGCTCTACAATGAGCCCAACAACGGCGATGGAAACGAGAACTGCGTAAATATCGACATCATTGCATGGGACAGCGTGAAATTCAAGCTCAATGACAACAACTGCGACAAAAAAATGAAATTCATTTGTGAAGTATTGACCAAAAGGTATTAAAAAAGGTTCGAGCTTACTTTTAAATATTCTCAGAGCAAAGTAATGGACATCAACCCAAGGGTCACCACCTTGGCACCACCTGTCGTTCCGACCATTGCGCATTGCACCAAAGGTGTTTGTCCTGTTCACGATTGCAACACGAAATCGGTTTGAATAATGAGTTTCAACAGTTCTAGCACTTATTCAAAATTATTTCATAGGACCTTGAAGTATCATTTGATGATATGGAATTTGGTACGCATTAAGTTTTATTTGAAAACGTGTATTTTCAAAATTAAAGTTTGAAGTGAATTTGACATTTGGGGTCCCTCGGAAAGCTTGTGGAAAAACATTCTACTTCAGCAAAAATAGGGTTTGCCTATTAGTACTTGATTGAAGGAAAACGTATGGAGAAAAATTGAATTTGCAGACAACTTTTGCCAACGCCGGCAGGGCATGTGAATGCTCAATGAAACTAAAACCGATTTCTATTGAAACTGATGCAGATATCAAGTGCTTCACTGACGTTGTCCGCCGTAAAATATATTTTGTTATTAGCACGAATTCCCAATCGCAACCTTTCAACTTTGCAGAGGAGTACCGCAAGAAGAACGCGACTTTGTGGACCTCGGGCAGCGATGAAATGTGTCCTGGCAAGTACACGTGGTGCAACACAGACAAGCTGATGGCCCCTGGGGCAAAGTGGCGTATTGGGGAGCCCAGCAAGAGCAACTGGATGCAGGCCTGTATTGCGATTCACATAGGAAACAACATGGACGAGCTCAACGGCCTGGCTGACTACAAATGCACTCGGAAATTCCGTTTTGTCTGCGAGGTGAGTGGATTGTTTAAACAGTTAAAAAACAGAATAAATAATTTCGACCAATTTTAGTTGATCAACACCTAAATAACAAGATTTTCCACCAGTATTGGGATAATGCTAATTTTTGATTATTTTGTTTGCAAATGATACGGATTTCTCCTGTTTTAATCTTTTAAGATCTACTTGGATTTTGGAACTTTTATATTTGATGTGATTTGGTATTTGAATTGGTCATTCACGTTCCAAAAATAAATGTTAAAGTGCCGATAAAAATAAAATATTATTTTTTCCACTAAAGCTCCTGACTTTTATGATCAAAGAAAACTTACAGCCAATATTTATTCAACAGAATTTCACCAGTAAATTACAGTGTGTACAGAGTGTTTTGTCGCTGTAAATCTGATGGTTCCTCTCTTCGGGTCAACCAGGATTAGAGGCACGTCTAATCCCCTCCTGCAACAAATGAAGGATACAGACGTTAACGGATAGCTGTACTTGCTATAATGATACTTTAATATAAACCGACTTCATTAATTGCCAAATCGCAAGTCACGCTGTCACTTGAACGGACAATTCCAAGTTGCGAATAAAAATGTCAAACGACAAGAGCACTGTGAAAGTAGGCTACTTTGCATTAATCCGGTGGCTACAATGAAAACGTGTTGTGAAGCCACTCAAATTTAAACTACTTTTTTACGAAAATCAGGGTCATGCAACCAGCTGTGTATGCACGCAACGCGAGTTGCCTAAAATCGCTCACCCGTTAAACACGACGACAACCATCGCCTGATCGGGTCGGAGGAAAGCGACCGTTTGTAGAGCGCTGGGGCCCTTCTGCCGCTGCAGGTGTACCCTTTTCGAGCCCTCGTGGATAAACTTGGAGAAGTGGCCGAGAGCGTAAAACATGGGCTGTTTGTAAAACTCTTGCTTCTCCTCATCCACGATGATGGCTGAATCAACAAAGTTGTTAGCCCAGTTTGGCCCACCTGTCGGGTTCAGAGCGAAATTCCAGTCGATCCATCCTGTGACCCAATGGTTCAAATCCTACACAAAATAATTAATTTATCGTTTTGGAAACATTTTAAGGGTGCATACCTCAATTATGTCTTTAATGTACATTTCTCCTCTAGTCCATGAGCCCAGCATCACTTTTTCTCTATCCCAGGGCTTGTCGCCTGGAAGAGGTTAAATTTAAACCAACGTTTACATTAATATATTTTAATCTCTACCAACGCAAGCTTCTGTTGCTAAAATAAATTTTTCTGGGTATCTCATGTGTGTTCTGCTGAGAGCTGTTGCAGGGTAGAGTGTGTCCCAATACCAATGTACACCAACACCGTCGATGTACGATTTCGCATCTTCATTTTGAAACACCTATAGACAATATATTATTTGTTTCTAAGCTCCCCTGAGGACGAATATATAATGATCATACCAGCTCGAGCCACCAAGGTAATAGGAATCGCTGGTCGTCCAGAGCTAGTAGTTTGGTAGCGTTGTGTTCTGAATTTCGCAAAAGCGGCCCTAAGTTGTTGCCAATCCATTCCCGGTGACCCTGCGGACTCCAGCCCAGCGAATTGAAACGATTGATTGGGACAATACCATTGAGTGGTTCGTTTCCTGTCGTCAACCCCCAGAATTTTAAACCGTTCTTTTTATATTCATCTAGGAACCTAGAAGATATAAAGGTTCTTAAATTGCCTCTCTTTAAAAAAACATATTTTACTTTATGTGGTATTTTGCCCAAGCATCATAAAACTCTTCGTGCAAAAAACCAAAGCCTGAAAAATCGTTGTTAGTTTTCATCCAGACTGGGGGTGACCAGGCCGATGCGAGCAATTTTAGCGACGAGCCTCTGAATTTTTGTGCTCGTTTTATGATCGGAATCTACAAAGAAATTTTGGTTTTCAACAAAAGATGATCTTCTGTATAATACAAACTTTAAACGTGTCATCTTCCATCGTCAGGCTAAAATTCGAGAGGTTTGTATCGTTTTCAACGTCATCATACGAATAGGTGTGTGTTGAAAAATCGCAGCCCCCAATAGGAACTCTTCCAAAATTCAGCTCAATTCCTTCAGACGAGAAATAGGCCCTGAAAATTTCATTACCATATTAGTTATAATCATTTTTAGATGTTTTATTTTTTCAGTCTTTAAGTTTAATTTTGTAATCAATTTTTTACGGTTTTACTTTAGTAGTTTATCTTGTGAGTCTGTGGAATTAAGTTTCAGCAAATTGATGCCAGCGGCATCAGTAAAAGCAGTTCCAAATCCGAATATTTTTTGATATGTCCTATTCCTGTCAATGGTGTATTTAACTCCTGCAATCAATCATTTGCATCCGTCGGTTAATTTCAACTCGATGCAAGCGCGACAATCAATGAACATCGTCATTTGAATATAATTACCGCTGGGAAGTGTGCTGTCGGAGAAATTCCCCTCTGATTTTTCCAACCGCAAGCCATCAATGGACGATGAATACACAAGGTATTTTCCTGCGGTAACTCTTTCTGCTGGCTCGATTGTGTCGCAGTAAGTTGAGTTGCACACGCATACGGTGCCGCCTTTATCGAAATCGCGAGGAACACACGGGTATCTAGCTGCGTTTTAGGACATATTTAAATGAAAATATTTTAAAAGGGTAAAAATTAATTATTGAGATACGAATGTTGTTAAGAATAATAAAAATTAAATTTACGTGAAAAAACTATTTTTAACGAGGAAAATAGTAGGAAATTGATCTTGATAGCTAACTTAACAACGAGCACACTCTCCAATAATATAATAAAATTCATGGGTGAACATGTTTTTCCACATTATAATTGTCAGAAGGGTTTAATTAATATAATAACATATGCATATCTTTTTAGAATGCTCCTTATAATAAATAGATAAATACTAAAACTTTTGCTTTCCTCATGCCCCATATATTATTTAAGTTTGAAGTGGTTGATTATTTTATTTTCGTTAACCTAGAAGCTTTAAAAACTCAGGGTTTCATACTATTTTTCTTATAATCTGTAAGATTACAATATTTAATTTCATTGTCCCCACAGCAGAGAAAATAAAAATAAAAATTGATAAGTAGAAAAATATCTTAAAATATAAAACATAATAAATGGTATAATTCTTTTGATCGAGAATCAGTAGGACAAATATACAGACATTCAAGAATTATAAAATGTCTACAGATTTTTGTAATCTTATAAGAGCGCGAGAGGTGTTAGGCCTTGACACATTGAAAGTCAGTTCGACACACCAAAAATACGCCCCAGGAATTTATGTTAAACATTAATCTCTATATGATGACATAGCCATTTACGTTAGAAAATATGGGTAAAACGTCAAGTAAAAATACTAGAAAAATATTTACCTTGGACAGGAAAATATACCGACGCAATTCCACACGCAGTCAAGAACAGCTTTGCAAAGCGCGTCATACTTCACGCGAGTCGCAGCGCGCTTCCCATAAAAACGTCGCGCCGCGCTGATTCTTCTATTTAGTGTGATTAATAATGAAATAAAGCAGTGACGTAAGTACAGCAGTCAATAAATGGGCTGCGCTCAATGTCAATGACCGATTCACTTGATACTATACGTTAGAAAGATGTTCAAATCACATTTAAACCTTGACGAATAGAGGATTACAGTCGAAGAGTTGAACTAAAACACTCATTCAGGAGCGAATAACAGTTGCAGACTAAACTGTGCGTGGACTACTGCGTGACTATTAAAAGTGAAAGTGGTCACTGTATGGCGGCTCTAATCACACATGCTGAATATGTAATTTGCAACCAGTGACACGACGCATTACCTAAATACTCGATCCTTGCACTCGTTTCCTCAGCTTTTCACTGAAGTGATCCAAATAAGCCTCGATAAAATTGAAGAATCTGCGTACTAAATTAACTTGCGAGGGTTAGTTACACTTGATTCAGGTTCACTGCTGGGCGGAGTCGAGTAAGCAAGTGATCGTCAGCCCAGTTCCCAAACGTTTTAGGCTCCAATATTTTTTATTACCCAACCCTGACCACATATTATATTGGGCAACAACTGGTTTACTCATACTCTTCAACTTATCTCACGAAGTGTAATCAACTGCTGGGTCAAAATTTTTGTACAATTTTGGACATTAACTGAGCTATGATATTTATTAGGCTTCACTTTGCAAAAATAAATATAAATGCAACAATAGAAGTTCCAACATTTTTTTATTCTTTTTTGAACTTACAAAATAATCTAATTTAGTCAGCCTTAAGAATGAACAGACTTAATTGTTCTTTCCATGAATGTACAATTTCCAAGTAGGAGGTAGTGCACTCTCAGGTTGCTGTGAGGGAGTGATGAAATCCACAGGATACACTTGATGAACCAGCTGTGGGGTTGTACTTGTAGTTAAGAACACCTAGAAACTTGGGTCACAAAAAGCGCGATACTAGAAGCTCAATTTCATACGTGAATAGGATTGTCTGGCAACTCTCGTCTGGCCAACTTGATGCGGTGGTAAATTGATCTAGCACTCTTCACAGGAAGCATGAATTCGCCAATCAGCTGACTGGCGTTCATCAAAGTTGCCTTTTTCTCTCCACCCTCCTCCTGCAGGTGAGGTAAAAACTGCTCGAGACCAAGTGATATCAGACTGAAAAGCGAGAAATTGCATATTATCAAACGTAAAATATTAATTTTGGTGTATTACAAGTCTTCTGATGGAAAAAAGGTTTGGTGTTTCTGCATTGGATAAGGGTTGAATCCGCAGTTGGGCAGAAGAGCAGGGTACACAAACGCAGCACTTGAGCAGAGAGCTTTCATGAAATGCACGTTTAAGCTGGGGCGATACAGGAGCTTCGACTTCTTAAAACTATCACACCTTGATTTTTCTTGGAGATAAAACCTGGCAACAAAAATTGAATTATTAAAATTGATTTACACTTTAATTATCACTGTAATCTGTTTTGCGATTACTTTGCGACCTCTTGATAGCGAAAACTCGATTCCTGAAAACATGGTCTCACATGCCTCATTGAAGGAAATCCAAGTTGGTCCAGTAAAGGACCAACTCGTGTTACTGCCTCCGCAACAAAGTATTTTATTGAAACACTAGACATTCATTCCATGAAATTTATTCTTGCATGCAGGAAAGATGCGATACAGCAAGTAGCTTTTGCAATCCTCCCAAATAATATGAAAAGTCTTGTCAGTCAAACAAAGGCGCATTATATCAGCCAGCAATATACCCCAAAACGTCACTAAGTTTCTCACATTGCAAAAGCACACAAAGCATTCACTTAACACTGCCAACGACTTAGTTTTCTGGGCTACTTACTGATTCATTTCCTTCTTGACCTGCTCTGTCTTCCTGGACTTGTCCCACTTTTCTACAGTTTCAAGCATCAGATCCAAATTCTGGGCATAGAACCCTGATTTAGGGTTTGTTCCTCCAAGATTTCTGAGCACAAACTAAAATGTTTAATTATTCAAAGAACGGTAAACTCATTAATTAAAAAGTATAGTATTACTAGGTTTTCCTTCATCTCTGTAGCCTGTAGCGCCATGTCTGGATTGATGGTGCTTTGCATGTAGTGTTGTCCAAGCAATTGGACATGCTGCATCATTTGCTGGTTCAGCAACAATCTTTGGTTGACATCAAAAATTGGTTCCGGAACATACAGAGCTTCAGCAACAGTTTGCTCTGCTTCAGCAGCGACGGGCTGGACCTGCAAATCGTGACAAAATAAATTACCAGTTCTGGTGACATTTCTGCTAAACTCTTTAGTTTTATTTTATTTGATTTAAACAGGCCTAGCAAAATGCATAAAAATGTAGAATGTGCAAAAGATTATGTCAACTGTGAAGATGTATGTAGATGATTTAAAAAATGTTAAATGTAATTTCATATTTTGATTTTTTTATAATGATATCATATCTATATATGTACTTGTTAACATAATATACCACTCTCTCTGATAGAATTTAATAATGATTTTCCATTGATCCAAACTAAAATCGAATTCCCGCCATGTAACGTGACAAGCAAAAGAGAATTGAACAAATCATCATTTTCTAAATATTCTTACCACATTACCATTTTGTACTTAGTAATAGAAAATTTTTCAGATTGCTTCAGAAAATAATTGATAATGTAAATTTTCTTATGCAGTGATACCTATGAATTAAATAGGCATTTACATTTTATATTCTAGAATGTAAAAGGGGTGGCTTTTTCTTCCTCCTCCACACCTTTTTAATATTCAAGTAGCATGATTTTTACTTAGTTTTTAACCATTAAATTAAACATAATTTTTGTGCTTCAGATAGTAAATAATGAACTATAAAATAGTTTAATCAACGACATAACAGTAATTTATGTACCACTTCTTCCTGTTGAGCTGGAACTGTTTCAATGGTCGCTGGTCTCATTGAAGGTGGAGTGCCAGGGATCAAAAAGTTGCTGGGGGACAGCTGGATGAGATGAACCACTTGCGGACTATTGTACACAACAGGCAATGCGCTCGCGGCTTCAGCAGTTTCAATTTCAGGATCAGGTACACCATCAGTCTGCGTTGCATCTGCCTCATTTTCTTCCTCACTCGCCATATAATCCCTCAGTTCCGAAATCAACTCATTCACCTCCTTTTTCGACACTTTTACAGCCCTGTCAGCTCGAAGTTCTTCCTGGTCAACTGAAATGAAATAAAGTTGAAAATTTTCTTAATAGAAACGTAACTGAATGAAATTACCTGCTTCGTGATCTTCCAAAACATTGTACTCTGGATCAGCTTCATCATCATCAGGAATGTCATTTACAATATCTGAAAAGAAAATTCAAATAATTGGCAACTGTAATTTAGGTGAAGCAATTCATCATATCAGCAGTTTTTACTATGCCTATGTGGCTCATTTAGATTCAAACTAACTCCATTTCTTTAGTCTACCCATGAAAAAAAAACTAAATTTAGTAAAAATGCATATAATATTGAAGTGTTAAGATATATAATTTAAACATACTTATAGGCTGGACAAAGAGATGCAAGAATTGTTTCCAGTCTTCATTGTCGCAATCGGTCTCATACATATCTTCAGTGATGTCTGGAGGAATAAATGACTGCTCAAACACCTCCAGAGGTGTGTCTGTGTACGACACCTTTGATCTAGTCCTCATTCCAATATTTTCCATCAACTCGAAGTTGCTGTTTGGCATCTTGAAGAGACCATCATCAGTCCAGATTGTTTGCGTGCTGCAGTCAGCGTTTGACTTTGGTGTCATTGGATTTGGAGTCATCACTTGCTCAATGTCGCTAGCTAATGATGAGTTGCAGTCTTCATCACTCTGTCAAATGAACAACAAAATCAATCTCAATTTTTATCATATTTGTGGATGAGATAAAGATAATTTTAAATCAACGATGGCTTGATAAAAATATATTTAGAATTACAGTAAGGGTCATTTGATTAAAATGTTAAATAAAATTACAATTTCTGCTTCGTCCTCATTTGGCTGGTATTCCTCATCATCCGTAGAGTCGTCCTGCACCTGGTCAATCATTTGCTTTGTTGCAGAGCCTGGGGTCACTTTAACTGGTGACACAGACCAAGGAATGGGCGCCTTTGTCATCAATAGCTCTCTGAATAGCCATAAAGTTAGCTTCACTTGGTTGGATTTAAGAAATAAATTAATACTTGGTTTTGGCTCTGGTCAGCTTTGGTTCGTAAGGAAATTGCTCATCGTCTGAGCTGCCGCCTCCATCTCCCTCTTCTCTCATTGACTTCTTGACCATGGCAAGGACGTGCTGATTTGATATCACGTGCTGTTAAGAGGGTTAAAATGAAAAATGTTCATCAAAGATTATTTTATCATACTCGTAGAATATTCTTGACATTTCCAATAGTGAGTTTGCTCTTCTTGGCCTTGCTGTCCAATTGCTCCTCGATTTCATCCTCAACCTCGTTCAGTCCTTCTTGAACAAAGAGCTGGGCCAGATCTTTGGTTTTGATCCGCCGCTGCCTGCGTGCCTTTCCGTTTGGTCCAGCGACCTCGTTGATCATCAGCTCGTCCGAAGACGAGGAACAGTCTTCCGAAGCGTCATCTGGGTTTGATCGATGTTTCCTTGCAACTGTTGGCGAAGACTTGCTTGGCAAGTCGAGTTGAGGGCTTGAGACCCTGTTCTCTTTATTGTTATCAGCCATTTAGAGGGTTGCTCATGAAAGATGCAGCATCTCACAAGACCAGCTTAAACGAGGCGAAGTGACAATTTAACTGAAGTGCCAGTATATCCAAAATAATAACGTCTAGGCGAAGTTACATTGTCAACAATGTTGAGAACTGAAGAGGAGGAAGAGAGCTTGGATGGTCCGAGGGGTCCGAGACAGTCCGAGAGCAGCTGATGTTGTTATTTTGAAATTTTAAGGGGCGCGCCGGCGCGGTTTGGCTCGTCCTGCTTTGGCAAGTGGTCGCCAGGTGGCTCAGCTGGCCAATTTTAAGCAGTGCTAGAGGGAAACAGGCATGCATTCGATGGATGGCTGCTTGCAACATTAGCAACAGCTATAAAATGCTATAATATATTATACTCATTGTCAGTGATATAATGCAAATCGTCCAAATTACATTAATTTAACCTAATGAGAGATTTCTGCGAACAGGATATTTTTATTCACATTTTTAAACAGATGCATTAGATAGTGCAGATAATGATACACAAAAGCACAAAGCACAAAAAAACAATTATTAATTATTATAATGCTCAGCACTTCCTGTTTGCAGTCAATTTCCTTTTGTGACATTATTCAAATATGAATATTGAATTGGATATTTTTCATAATTTTTATTTATATTTTTTATTCACCTGACTGAACAAAATAATTGAAATCGGTAAAATTGTCATCAGAAAGAGATTTCCATAAGTGCGCAATGCAATGCATAATGCTGTAGTTTGGTTGGCAATATAGTGAATAGTTATATTGTGAAATATGATAGCAGGATGTCAAGACAGGAATAATAGAGGAATGCCAATTAAAGCGGACAACTGTAGGATTTGTTCGATTGCAGCAATACCATCATCTGATTTTTACGTTTTAAAGCGCTTATAGAGCTGCGCAGTTTGGTTTGTATGTTTTAAAATCTTCCATCAATCGAGTGAAAAATCTTTCAAAGTAACGTATTTTCTTTTTTCAATGGCAGATATTTAGTTGGGATGAGCTAGAACATATATATTCAAGTTGTACATGCGCGCTAAAATCAGCAAAATGAAATATATATTTATTAAATGTGATAATTGGTATAATAAAACACAAAAGTTATTTTCTTTTCTGCGCGCAGTGTCAAGCTGCACTGAAAGGCTACTTTGCTTTATTTCAAAAAATATAACAAAATGTAGGACAGTACCATCAAAATTTATTATTTTCATCATCACCTAAAGTGTCAACAATAAATGTGATTTTGAATTTTCATGATTCGCTCCCGTCGTGTTTCAGTTATTTCCTTTCCTTGTTTGTTTATGAGAAGCAAAACGCGTTTTCAAAAAACAGTGTCGTGAGTGTATGTTTGTTTGTGTCTTGTCGTAGATTTTTCTTCATACAAAAAGAAGCTAAACTAGAGCTTGTTTTTAAAGTTGAGTTACTTTTCTTCTTCTCTCGCTAACAATAAGTCATTATAACACATAATTAAAATTAAACCATATTAATTTTTATTTTTACAAGAATTAATGAATCATTCATCTCGCTTCTTCGCTATTAGTTGATTGTGTTGTGTGTTTGTGTGTGATAAATAAACAGCTTATCTTGTAACAATACCTCTCGTCTAATTTTCCTTATGCGCTTGTGTGTAGTGTGGGTATCTGCTTGTTGTGAATTCCTTTTCGTCTGATTTTTTGTTTCATTTAATGTGTTTGTGTATCTCTCGCCTTAATCGATCGTTTCAGTAATATATACAACTCGGAAATATAATTTTCTTCCTCTCTCTAACAGCAAAAAAGTCTTTTCTGTAAAAATATTGCAGCAGATATTTCTGGTCATCTATTAGAAAGGAAATTTCCTCTTCACAAGTCCAACTAATATCTTAATTATCGTACATATAATTCCGCAATTACAAACGCAATATCATGTATAATAATGCTCTTCTTCACTCACATTTAACCACCGCTCTTATTTTGCACGTTTTCCAACCGAATTTGTCTGAATTTGAAACTGATTGCTTCATGTTTGGGAATGCGAAATTGCGTTTTAACTCTGCGACTTATTTTAAAACTGAACTAAGCCCCTCAAGTTTATCTTGGCTGGCTCGTTTGCTTCAACTAATACAAACTCTCGAGACTAATAATCATCTATATTGTATCAGCAGCAACAGCAGGAGTGTGAAAATTGATTTGTGAGATTTATAACTGTTCATCTGACTCAACTAATTGTTTGATATTACACAAGAAATCGTTCTTGCCTTGATAATCGCATTCCTCTTTTTTAAAATATCAAGATTTCATACATTAGTAATTAATATACAAGTTGAAAAAATCGTCATAGATACATGTTATATATGTTTCATAGAAATTACTAAAGTTCCGTTTAATTAGCAGCTCAGAAAAGTTTTGTCAGCATCCAAACATATTTTCCACTTCTTATACTTCATGAAATATCAAACATACATCCTGATATATCCCGTAAAAGACATAATGGAAATGAACCATGAGTCGATGAGCGATCCTTTAGATGAGGATAATGATTCCGCGCAAGAGTGGAAAACAGTAAGTTTTTTTGGGGACACAATCGAATCGCAGAAGAGTGGTGTGTTTTGTGTGAGTGATTCACTTTCTTGTGAGTTTGAAAAGTGTTACAACAGTAATAAATTGTTGCGATCATAATCAAATAGAAGTTTAATTATAATTTAATTAATATAATATATACATTTTGCAAATGTATGTACAGAGATACGCTCAGAAACGTGTGTCTGCGTTTGAATAACAAATCGTTATCAACAATCAATTATTGCAGGCTCAAAAGGCTAATCGATTCTTGACTCTCACTTTGGTTTGTCTTTCTCTCATGACGCAAAATCAAATACTGACTCGACACAAGCCAGTATTTTTTACACTATAATTCGAGATAATTGCAAGAAACAAATAAATGGACATTCATTTTGTGCACTTTGCTGTTAAAATTGCGTTTTAATAAAATCAAGAGTAAAATTAAATTTATTAAAAATAACTACTATTTGAAAATGAATTTACAATACAAATTAAAATATCAGTGCGGAACAAAATTATTCTTACTGCAAGCAGAGAGATAGAAACTTTCTCTGTTTTGGCCTCAGCTGCCGCGCTAAATTCAAATAAAATTCACTAAACGTGGATTAACAAAAATTGAAGGGTGCAAAATTCAGTGCTTGAAGACATAGAGCAAGTGAGATTTTTCCGGTGTTCCAACAACCATAAGCATGTTAAACAGTGTTATAGAAGAAATCGAAACGAAAACCTCAGATGGACCAGCCATGTGAAGTGCGGCAAGACTAGGGAACACACTCATATTCAAGCGCAGGAGTGTATGTGTGTGTGTGTGTGTTGGTTTCACAAAGAGTGCGTTTTTGTTCTTTAAGTATAGAGGAAACAAACCATCAAGAACAAATAGAATTTGCAATGAAGACCAGTTTCAACATTGATGCGTTTAGTAAAATACTGACAGGCTTGTTTTTACTGTTAATACCACATTCTTTTCATCACCGTCGCCGACTCGTGTTTTCCAGTTTGTTGCCTTGTTTGTATGTGTATGTGTGTGTGATGGGGTGTAAACACAGCTCTCTAGTGTAATTGGTAATAGTTTTATTTTTTCACGTTTTTCATCATTTTATTGAGCACGCTAATTCGTAATAACTTTTTTCTGATCTCGCAACTTCTCCCTTAAGGAAACGCTTTTTCGTTTATTTTTCTCTTTTAAAGCTAATTATCTCTTTGTATGTATCTAAATATTGCACATTTCTAATAAATATATATAACTTTTCAACCCTACATTTATGTAATAAAAATCAACACGCATTCATTTCAGTTATTCTCTGTCAGCTTGAAAGTCAG
The DNA here is from genome assembly GCF_949628265.1 of Cloeon dipterum. Classification (NCBI taxonomy): domain Eukaryota; kingdom Metazoa; phylum Arthropoda; class Insecta; order Ephemeroptera; family Baetidae; genus Cloeon; species Cloeon dipterum. The sequence goes on from NC_088787.1 coordinate 28,083,966, forward strand.
TGAAGCTGTGACCGTTTTGATTTTTTCCTGGAGTGATTCCCAAGAGCGGAAAAAGAGTGGGAAATTCATACGCGGAGCAGTACAAATTTGAAAAACGATATCACTCCAAGATCACAAATGAAAAGCAAATTGACGACTTGAGTGTTTTCTAAATAGAATCATCATCATCTTTCCCCAAATTGAGCACAATCAAACCGACGATTCACTGCTTCCACTTGCAGAACTCGCGCCTAGAACTGAACCTTCTGTTTTATTTTTGCGAGTGTGTTTTGTGTGGGTGAATTGTTTGTGTTTTGTGTGTGTACAAACGTCCTAGCTTTCTTTCTCTCCTCCTTTATTAGTCCATGCACGCCGTGTTACTCATCAACAAGTAACAATTGAACACGCGCGTTTCTTAGGTAAAATCATAATATTTATTTCAATGAACGCACACTAATGCCTTACAGAGTTAGGATTCCGTTTTTCGCTACAAAGTTTCCCTTTTTCTCACAGAGATAGCACTTACAATTGTAATCTGTTTTTAAACTTTTCATCTTCTTGCGTTTTCTCTCTGCTTTTAATTTTATTTTGTGTAATTCAAGCGATGCGCCACTAATTCAGCGGAAGAACATAGAAACACAGCCACCTCTTCACCTTTTCATTGTGTGTTGCAGAGGTTATTTGAAAAAACAAACAGTTCTCTTATAACAATCAAGTCATTCTAAAAATGGGCCTCCAATACAAGTGGAAAAACTGACACGCAAAGAAAAATCTACTCTTTCTTGTGTCTACGTTTCATATCACTAAGAATTTTTCTCCTCAGCTCGGCTCACTGCAACATTTGCTCTATTTATATCTAGTGCTACGGGGCAACAATTGAAGTAAAAAATTGAAAAAAAATTAGTCAAGTAGAAACCAAATGCCTTATTTTAAAAGTATCAAAAACTGTCACTTGCAAGTATTTTCTTGATAAAATCAAAAAATAACAGTGTTAAAAAAATGATACCATAATAATGAGAATTGTGTTTTGAAAATCAATTAATGTACAAACATCATATAAATTGGAGGGAACTAGCGGGGGATTTTATTACTGTTCTCCACGCTAGGGTTTCCATAAATAAAATTAATTATTCTATAAATTAAACATCATCAAATTGACTTTGCTATTTAAACAATGTGTCTAAATTTTGAAAAGAGTTTAAAATGTTTTGAGCTTCTATAGAAGACAAGGTGTTTGACCTACTTGTGGTGGTAAAAAGCGCACGCGCTGAGGAGGATTCCCTAATAATGTTGAACGACATTGACTAGATAGCACATCATTTTATGTTCCAAAAAGGGCGGGTTTTCAGCATTTTTATTCTTTGGTGTGTGTGAGAGAGAGTGTGTGTGTTTCAAGACTCGTGTATGTATATGTGTGTGAGTGTACAAGTGTGTATGTTCAACTCTCTTCCTTAAATCCGGTGAGTGAGTGTCTCGGTGGTTGAGTGGGGCTGAGAGAACTAAAAAGATGAAGAAGCGCAAGGCTGCTGTCTGTGGTGCGGCGAATGGCCCCCGGAGGCGGGTAGGGGAGCCATGTTTCTCCTTTGTCAATGGAACGATGACTCCCTGTGGAAGGTGTCTGACTTGTGGAACGCGGGGGGCCCGCCTCTGCTGCCCACATGCAGCTCCTGCGACGAGAAGTTGCTCTCTGACTTTGGCCGCGGCAGGTTGAGCCGGTGCAGCGCTTGGCCCAGTAGCGGCCCAGGGTGCATCGACTCCTCCGAGCTGGACACGTGGTCAGCCTGCTCGGCCAGCGCGTTCACCACGGCGCTTATTGTAGTGCTCTCGGCGGTTTGTGAATCTTCGTCAGCGTGTTGTGCAACCATTGCGGGATTCTTTCCGATCTTGTTCAGTCTGCAAGTACAAGGACAATACCGTTGGTATCAGTATTAAATTTTAAGCGTTTACTTTTATCTTTGAACTCCAAAGATTAAAATATTAAGCAAAAACCTTTGTAAATCCATTTATAAAATTTATTTTTGACGTAATGCATGCCCTTTCTTGCTATTTACCCTTTTATAATTTGATTTCATTTTATATTATTCATTCCAGACAAACGTGTGCTTTAATCGAGAAATATTTTGATAACCTATGTGCAGACATGATTAAAAAAATAAAATACTCGACAAATTAAAGAAAATAATCCAAATGAAGTTCATTTAAGATTTAGTTTGGATCGAACCTTTCAGCCGCGACGCTTTCCATGGTGCGTCGCATGAGCGGGTACTGATCCAGCACCGCGTTGAAGTGCTCCACCGACAAAGAAAAGAGATTGCAGTACGTTTCAGCTCTCACGCTGGCCACGCGTCGAGCGTTGGTCAGCAGACAGATTTCTCCGAAGTAAGAGCCGTCGCTGAGCGACGTCGCGACCTCCCCGTTGGCCATCACGATGTCGACGATGCCCTCTTGAATGAAGAACATCTTGTTGCCGATGGTTCCTTCTTTGATGATGATATCACCTTTAAAATTTTGTAAATATTAATGCAACTAGAAGTGCATTAGCATAGAGGGTTAGCAGAGTTTAAATTAAGCGGCGTTTTCCTGGTTTTTAAACTAAAATAATGATACTCATTGACTTTTGCAGTAGTCTGTATTATTTCCAATTATTGTAATACAGCTCTTAATCAATAAAATTACATATTTAGTTGTGATTACGTGAAACATCAAAGTTAAAATTGTCAGGAATTCATTAATGGGCAAAAATGTTTAACAGTCAGAAAGGTAATAAAATCGTAGCTGGGGATTAGTGCAAAAATTTTTTCCGCAATCCGAATAATGGAGTAAAATAGGTCACTCTTAATTAACCACTGTGCGAACTGCACTGCATATCACGTGGAGAGAAATGAGGTTTGCAATATAAAAAGCGGGAAATCGTAAGCAGGTCAATGACTTCCTTGGCAAGAAATGCGTTAAAACGGCACGCTTTTGCAACTGCAAATTCATTGCAAGCGTAATTGTGAGTGGTATATTTCACACTGTGCGCTCTTGCTGCCATTAATTCTGAGCATCGTGCATGCGTTTTTGTGCATCCGCCAAGAGCTCGATACAATGCCGCCTTCGCGCAGCAATGCAATGCAATTCGAGGAAACATCGGATCAGTGTACGAACCTGGTTGGAAAACTTCATATCGAAGTTTCGTGACAACATCAGACACAAAATTGGGGTCAGCATTAGCAAAGAAAGGCACTGACGCCACCAATGAGCGGCAGTTGTAGTTTATCACATCCTGCAAGATGAAGCACACAAAGGAAACACAATCAGTTTGATAATAAAAGCGATTTATCACAATTGGCGCACGAGCGGGCATCCTCTGGCACCCCATTTTCTTGGCAAATTGGACGAGAGGTCATTTAGGATTCTGACTCGACAACAAAACAAATACTTCGGCAATTTTTCAAGATTTGCCTGTCAGGAACGAGTTTACGCAAAATTAATCGCTTTCTTTTCCTAACGTAGATAAACATAGACACATTTGACTTCAGCATAAAAAGAATGTTGAGTTTCGTAAGAGATATTTTAAAAATTTGCCGAAAAACTCAACTTTTGAGAGCAGCGAAAGGAAAGAGAAATTATCATACCTCACGTAGTTTTTCAGAGAGCTCTCCAAGGATCGCCTCTTCATCGAAGAATTTCCCTTGGTAGCGGTGCTCAAAGTACTCTGTAATTCGTTGGCGCATTTCCCTGGGCAGCTTGCGGTATGCCATGTACTCCTCCACTTGCTTGACCTAATATTCGAATTGCAACAAAAAGATAATCCATCGCGTTCAGCGAAAACTCAATTTTTACAACACCCGCTTTGCACAGAATTTAAAGCAAATAGGGTGTCACACTTCGCACCAATTTGCTGCACTTCAATGAAATATCAAAAGCAATACCCATATGTTGTAAAAGTATATATGTTTGCAATACTCAGAGAGGATCAGTAGTGAGAGGGACTTGTCGACCGCACTCCATCGGCCTCGTTGCTTGGCGGAATGGTGAATTTGTTTTTATTAACGCTGCTCAAAGAGAACGCAAAGCTTGTATCCAATTAATTTTTTTGATTGCCTCGTACATTTGCTGAGGGGTTGTAGAAATTTTTTACTCGTGTGTGAGTTTTTTGTTTTAAAATGATTAATTTAGTTTTTCTAATAATTATAACCAATTGGGGTTGGCCTAAAACTTACTCATTAGATCAAAACAGCTTTATAATTACTCTCTATTTTCCGGAGTTTCTGTGAATCAGTAACAGTAAGCTGTTTGATCTTGATTCAATGCATAAACAATACGATTTGTAATTTCCAACATTTATCATGAAACTTCACATCAACGTGCTCAAATCTGAACGCGACTTGTAACAAACTGCCATTTTATGAAAAAAAACTTCAGCTAAATTTAATTCTACAAAACTTGTTCCTAACTATAAAGTAGACAATCCAGTAATTTGTAAAATATCAAAAATTATAACGAGGAAATTAAAATTCTTCCTGTTTTAAGCATAAAAATAGGCAACCTTATTTTTCTCTCCATAATATTACAAGGCCACTGCGGCAATCATACTAAATATTTCACTAAAAAAATCCACATAGGTCTAAATATTTTGAAACGCTAAAATGAGGTCGTTTTCAAAGAGAAAAATATCACTATCATGCATGACGCGTTGCCACACAGAGAGTAAAACTCCCATGTGCTTGCAAGGTAACCCTTTTAACACAGGAACAAACATTTCGAGAATTTGCGTGTAGAGATCAAGATGTCGACATTCCACATTGCAGCAGGCATTATCGTCCAAACACAAACAATAGGCTTTTTGGGGCTAACCCTCGTCAGCAGATTGAAATATTAAATTGGACGAAAAATTGAACGCAGGCAGCGAGACATGACTTTGATCGCAGGCAAAGTAACACACACGCTCTCTCCCTCTCCCGTCGCTAAAAAGCCGGACGTTCCGCGGACGTGATGGATTTGGCTGCGAAAATGTAAAAGGCACGAACTTGAGATCGATCAGGCGCCGTCACGCAAAACGGGTCCACTAGAGACTCTACCGTGGAATTAGCTCACTGCTAATTTTTAGGGTGTATTTTTCGGACAGCTGGAGGGGAAAATGTCAGGTTTTATAGAGTTATTTCTGTTCTGAACACGAACTAACAGGAGCGGCCACCGTGTCTTGCCGGAAAGATTAAATTTGCACCGCAGGGACGCGATATTTTAATTCGGAGGACTGCTGGGAAATTTTGTTCGCTTGTGCGGTTTTTATGAAGTTTGAAATGCGGTAGCGGTAAGGTTTTTAATTAAATCGTTTGCTTGGAAATGATTTAAATATGTGTGATTTGATCTGACAATGTTTTTCAATAAGAAGCAGAGAAAACCCGATTCTAAAATATGTTAAATTTAATATTTTTATAAAATTAAAACACGGAGATTAAAATTTTAATAAATTAAATTAAAAAGCATGAAGAGTTCAGTCATTTTGATAATCATGTCCAAAATCCGTCCGTTTTGAAGTAAAAGGTAGCGAGAGAGTGAGAGAGCAGGTCACCGGCAAGAGAAATTCGTTCCACCAAACATTACGGATAGAATGCGGTCGATTCTGTCGCGAGCAAGCAACAAGAAAATCGACAGAGCACAAGTCCCTCAAGCTACTGACCTTCTCGCGGTACTGGCGGCGCGACGAGTCGAGACTCTGGATGAGGTTGGTCGCGTGTCCAAGGAAGAGGGCGTAGCACGTCGCCCCGCTGATCATGGACAGCATGGTGAGCCACATGTCCGTCAGGGACTGCGGGGGGAAGCGGCCGTAGCCGATGCACAGCATGTGCGACATGGCCTTGAACAGGGCCCACGAGTACTGCTCCAGCCAAAACGCCTCCTGCGAATCGGGGAAACAAAATCCGGCATTAGTCATCAAGTTAGAAAAAAATAAATATGGGATTTGCTGTCACATGAAACCGAATGCGAGGGATTCAGGCGCTTGATAAACAATGGAAGTAATTTTTCAAGAACAGCGTTCTAAAACGCAGCATCAGTGAAAATATAGGTCAATCAGATATGTATTATATTGACCAAAAGCCCCTAAAGCTAAATTTTAATGTTAAATATTTGATGTCAATATTCAAACTTTACCCGTTCGCGTGGGAGGTTAGGGAATTTAGTCTTGACCGATTAAAGAATGAAATAGATTTAAAAATTGGAAAAATTCTCAAAATGGAAGTGGAAGTTTTCCATTTGCTTGTAGGGTCAGGACGAGAAATTTAAAAATTGTGCAAGATCAACTATAGAAGCAATTGGAGTACTGGTTTGTATAGCAATTTCGACTAATCTCAAGCCTCGTCAGCAAACCTGGCCATTGAAATACCCACCAGTGGCTCATTCACACCCTTTACCGATTGACTCCATTTTTGTCTCCTTTGTAGCAATTAATAAAATTTATCTTTTCAACGGCGAATTGAAAACATAGCAAGGCATTTTGTCGAGGCGGCTTTCCGGCGGGTTGCCGCGTCAATTTGGACCCTTGCTGTTTAATTGATTCGCTGGGATTGTTCTCCTTGCACTTGTCCTGGCTGTACAAGCAAATGGGAGTTTCCACTTGCATTTTGGGAATTTGTCCTACCTTCAATATTTGAATTGAATATCGCAGTATCAAATCTGTCACTAACGTGAAGTGACAATAGACAACTTTTAAATTACCACATACCCTGCTAACAGTTAAATGCTAAAAAATTAATCCCATTTTAATTAAATAGCAATCGCGTTTCTTTCCCCACCCCTGTTGAATCAGGGTCGGTGCAAACCAATGTAAATTGCCTGCTGAATTATCCACGGGAGTGAACCGTTCCCTAATGTGCAGGAATTGATGGCTAAATTTTTTATTCCCTCCGCTATCCGATCCTCCAAAGAATGATAGTCCGTGGAGACCGACTGGCTGACTGACTGTTTGCTCCCTTTTCTCGCGGATCGATTGTGTCGGTGGGTGGGTATGCAACCGGCAGCGCACACGTGCTCGGCAAATTGCCTAACTTTTTAGACGCGCTGTGACGACAATACATTTTTCTTTCCACGCTGTTAGCAGGCCCAAGTTTTGGACGTTACTGGAGTTTGGGATTAGGACGTTGTTTGCGAATCACCGTAAGAAAGTTGGCCACTCTGGCGACGAGCAGGCAAAATCTGATTTTGCGGTTGATTGGAAAGTTAAGCGATCAGGTATTAGGGCCAACAGGGCAGATTCGCCGCTCAAATATTACTTTGTGATAATTCAGAAAGTTGGTTTTGAAAATAAGTGTCATCTCTGTAAATTCATTCACTGATTTTGTGCAGTTCAATAAACAATATCAAATACATGACAAATGGTATATAATTTTCAAAATATGCAGCAAGTAAAATTTGTGCAGTGTAAACTTCATCACAAGAAGTAAATGCTGGTCGGATAACTCACTATATAGTTCTCAATCCAGAGTGCAACGTTAGTAAGGAAGCATTACCTGTAATTCGTTGATAGCAACCCAAGAGTTCGAGGGGAATCCTTGCAACATTGGGACGAGGAATTGAAGGCAACCCGACCAATGACCTATGAGTAGCATCATGCAAATCAAGTTGAAGATCCGCATGAACACACTAGCCATGTTGAGGAACTGCAAACAAGAAATGGAAACGCATGTCCAGGGCATGAAAAATTAATACCAGCAAAGTGGGAACGTATTTCAACTCGTTCGTTTCGCTACTAGCAGCTAACACAGAGAGAAGAATTTTACTTTATCCTTGTGAGATAAAGAAAGAAAGTACACAAAACCGCATTCAAACACACCTTTCACTCGAGCTGCACGCACACAACAACATCAAGAGATTGCAATTTTTTTGTTTTGTCTTTCCAGTAAAAATTGATATGTATGTATCAATCTCTATGTTTTATACAAAAACAAATTTGGTTTTGGATCATAAACCGTGTATCTCATTTCAGGTTTTTGTGTCTGAATCATAACCAGAGGTAAAATAAATCTGGAAAATTATAAGATCTTTGGGCAGAGGAATAGTAATAATAATTATGATTTGGGTTGCTTTTAAATTAAGGAAATATCACATAATTTGACAATGTTTCCTGTTTGATTGTTGGTCTGAAGATGTCGAACGTCTTATGTCCCGCCCGAACCGTCTACAGAGAGCAAAATGAACCGTTTTTGTGGTGATCACTACCGCATCTTTGTTTGCCAGTCCGATCTACAATCTAAATTCAATTGATAACCGACGACAATATGTCGCGTCAGTATACCGTTGCTAAATTCCATCTAAGTAAGTAAGAAACTTTTCTAATTAAACATGTTAACAGCAACAACACGGAAATGTAATCAATATCAATTACCAGCACTACGGATACAGAAGACAGTAGAGATGATTTGGTTGGCTCGATATAATAGCACTTTGTTCAGTTGAATAATTACAATAGAGAAGATAAAAAGAAAATGTTCGTTTCTTATTTTTTCGCAAAGAGAAGATAGAGAGACAGAGAGTGGAAGTTGTTTTTAGCTGCTCACTACTCAACTATAGGATGAGACGCGTGCTCTTCAACTTATACTAACTCTAAATTGCACTGACACTTGACAAACAGATAGTTTTGTACAGTTTCTGATTCTGCCGTTCAATGTATGTGTGGCGTGTATGTGTGTTTTTGTTGGGTTCTATTCGTCTGTCCGTTATTCGAGTGGTATTTTTGTTCAAATAGGATGAGTGTGTCGGTCGGGGAGAACGAATGAAAGAAGTAAAGTGAGTGAGTGTATGTGACTACCCAAGATGGAGAGGGTACAACACTAATTACACGAAAATAAAACATGTGAGAGAAAGAGAAGAGGGCTTTTTATATAAATGGATTAAAGGAGAAATAATGAGAGAAAAGAAGCGACTCTCAAAGCACTTACTATTCTTTGAGGCGAGATACTCACAGATCTAATGGAGTAGTTTATTTCTCTAAATGAGACACTTGACTCTAATAAACCAAATTAAGTAAATAATTTCCATCACAAACGCTAAAGAGGAACCTTTGAAGCTAATTTCGTGATTTGAATCGATTTTTTTGCTAATCATCTGAGAAAATTGCACACAGAGAAGGTTCTGTCAAATTATCACATCGAAATCTGCGAAACTCTGATAATAAAAGCTCAATTTGGATGAAAAGGAGAAAATAAACCATTTAGGCAGCAGCGACAACGCAGCACAATCTGATACATATATAGGCACGAACGTGAATTTTCTGATGTTTGATACTCAATATTAAATTACTCGGTATTTTCGGTATTTCCAGCAACAACAGCAACTCCAGCAACAAAAAGCGAAAGGTAATATGTAGAGAGTTATGGCGAATATGTTGATGGTTGATGAGGTGATCATATTTTTCGAATTTGCTTGCTTATTTGTTGTGGTGAGTTTTGAAAATTTTGTATTCGCCAACAATTGTGAAAGTCAGTGGTGTTTTTCGTTGCAAAAAGCCAGCTTGTCGAGACAACACACGGCCGATTTGTAATTGGAAAAGCTCTAAAGCCAAAGTAGTTGGTGGCAGAGAAGGAGGAAATTTTGAAACATATAGTTAGTGAGATCGACTGTTCATTGACTGAATTGACTGAAGCATATATGGTGAGTATAGTCAAATTAACGCAAAATCAGCAGCCATGCAGCAAGCTCTGTTAAAAAAAGTCACATGCGGCACGGCGGGCGGAAAGAGCGGCAGGATTCGCGCGTTTTCGAATCGAGATTTTTCAATTTGGACCTTCCTTTTCGCAAGTTTCCTAATTTCTTTGGAGGGGGTTAGTCGACTGAGATAATTATATATATATCACCAAAATATATGGAGTATGAAACTGTAGTTGTATATATAATATATATAAATCCAGAGGTATAAATATTTGGATGAGAGAATTCTTGTTGTTTTCGGAGTTACCTTAAAAATGAGATTGCTTTTGGTGAACTTTTGCTTCTTTTTGCTTGAAACATCAGAGTTGAGGCGACCTCTCCTTTCTGTGCGCTTTTTTTGAAGGTTCTGCAAGATCTAGAAAAAAGCGAGAGAAACACGAGATAGAGAGATGCAGCCTGCACTAGGATTGTTTTTGGTATAAATGAGACAGACTGACTCTAAGAGCTGGATGTGGGGTAACTTGGATTTGGATTCATTCTTCTTTCTCGAACCCGTTTTCTGTCGTGCCAAACTTGCCTAGGTATACGTTATATGAGCAGAAGTATAATATTATGTACGAATAAGAAGAAGAATATAATGATGGAGCAAGAGAAAAATTTAGCAGCGTGTGTAGAGAGGAAAATTCCAGTGCTTACTGCAGCGATTTAAAAGGTTGGAAACCACTTTTCTTTGAAATATCTACTGTATATAGTATTATGTAAGTATAAAAAGAATTTATAGCAGAGTTTTAGCATTCTCAGTGAAGGCTACAGTCTAAAGATAGAGAATATATACGCAACTGTGTTAAAATTTTCGTCGGGGAGGAGAGTGAAGAATGAAGCAGAGCAAGAAATTTTGCAAATTTCCTGCTCGTCCTTCAACAATCAGTGAAGAGAGTATTTCGACTTTTTCTTGTCAAGTATAGAGAGTTGAACACACAACAAAGCTCAAGGCAAACACACACCAGCATTCTAATTTGAAGACGGGTGCAAGCAGAAATTTCGTTTTAACATGTAAAACAGCAGCAGGTCGACATGCCTTAAACACGTACCAGATCATACCAAACAGTCAAAAACACGACGATAAAACTCAAGGAACGAAAGAAAAAATAATTAGGGAATAAACAGAAATTAGTTGACTCATTCAGGCATGCAAATCATATTTAATCAGAGATGTAGACCGAAATGAGTGGTATACAAAATTAACGATGAAATTAACCAAATTACTTAGTTATTTATTATCTCTGAAATCTGTTGTCTAGTTTAGAAAGTAATGGAGTAGCGAACCACGTCCGCTAGTCACACCCTACAAGTTTAGTCACGTTTGCAAATAGGGTCTTGGTTATACCATAGTCATTCCAAAGGTGTAGTTCTAGGTGAGAAAAAGAAGTCTACTGACTCGAGAGATTGCTTAATTGGAAATGAGGTTTTGTTTGCAATTGCACACGACCTTGCCATCTGAAGGCCGTCGTTGCCAGCCTTGAAATGGCAAAGCGCCTATTCAGATCTATAGTATGTTGTCACATGGATTGCAATTATTACAGTTTGCATCAGGGATTTTTAGTCTGTATAATTTACAACAAATAATATCGTGTTCACAGAGGGTGGCTACAGCAGCAGCGGCGGCGGCAGAGAGACATGATTAATGTACAAGAAGGAAGGGCGGCACACTCCGAGAGACAGGAAATAAGAGAGTGATGCGAAGGAGATTTGCATGTAGGGATCTGAGGGAGGAAATTCCATCAGGTTGAGACACTCGAGACTATCAAATTGTATAATAAAGGAGAGTACGAACGAGAGTATATGTATAAAATGTACACATCTTGAGAGAAAAAATAGTCTAAGAAGTGGGGAAACATATTATATATATCATAATATATAATGATGGAATGTTTTGTACGAGAGGAGAGAGCGAGAGAAAGAGAGAGAGATAGAGAGAAACGACACAAGAAAAGTTAATACATGGTGGTCCTACTTTTTGCGTTATTCTTCTCTCCTACGAGACAGCTCGTCCAAATTTACAAAGAGCCTGGTAATTCATCTTTCTTTTACGTTTCGGGAGGTGGTATCTCGCGCGTACGTTCCATTCAGTAGCACGCGCAGAGATGGATCGTCCAATCACGTGACACTCACACATACACATTAAAAGGCTCGGTCCTAGAGGGATATTAGTAAAGAGACCGCAGAGCTAGGTGGATGATTCATGACCGACCGTTCTTTCTGCTCTACTTTCGATCGGCAAATAACGATGACGTCGTTTGCAAGCGTTTTTTTGCTCCGGGGCAAGGTCAGCCGCGTGATAAATTTGCAGATGCGTAAAAGGTCGGTTGACAGAAATGCGCGCGAGGTGCCCTGATGCAGCACACAAGTCTAGCAGAAATTTATTGCTCAAGCCATGTCAAGCCAGCACAAATTAAAATGGTATTGTGAAAAGATGTTATATGGTACACGGGCACAGAAAAATGCAGATTTTGCTTCACATTTAGAGCGGAAACAAAAGCGGCTCAGCGCTTCCACCGACTGAGATTTGTACACATTCTATGGATAGAACAATCTTGCGCGAGTGAGGTGGTAGCGGGGCAGTGGGGGTGGAGGTGGGGGCGGGAATGGTTAAATGGTCAGCGGGTAATTTAGATTCGGCCACTGGATTATGCCTGGAGGATGATTTATGGACTGCAGACGTGCGCGGCTCCTTTCGCATGGTCGCTTAATTTGTGACCAAAACATCGAGTTAACACCGAACATCAACAACTATAGACACAAACTAATCGGTCCTTTGGCGCTGACGATTTAATGCCCGTTAATAAAACTCGCATGGTTCCTGTTGTGGTGCCACAATTAATTTGCGATTTTGCATGATCAGCTCGGAAAAACCTCTCCGGCTGGCAGCAATAATTATTACAGTGAACAAGTTATTCAAAATTGAGACACAGACTAAATGAGTTTTTAATGCTCAAGCCAGCTCGTGAAGAACCATTTTCAATAGGCATAATTGAACCACGTGGAATTAAATGCGCAGCTAAGCCAGCTAAGTTAGATCAAATAAACATGAAATGGGACATTTTAAATTTTTCAGATCCCTTTATTGCTGTAGGCTCACACAATAAATAAGTGAAATTCAAATATTTGAGAAACCTTTTCAATAAAATAGTGACTTCATCAATTTTTAGATTTAGAATGCCAATTTTGAAATTGCTGCCAATTACCTTGCAGAAAGTGAATTCCGAAATAAAACATTCTTCTTACTTTCCGCAAGGTCACAGAAACGTTTTTCTCTTTGAATCATGAAAACATTTCTGATTTCGACGCCCTTTATTTATGATGAATAATGAGTACACAACGATTGCCGAAACGACTCACAGTACCTCTTTTTGCTGCGACATCTTGCGAAATCCAATTTGCCGCACCACAACCCTGTGTTTGCCAAATTTCAAATACGTTTCTATAACTGCGATTTACAGGGTCTTCAATCTAGGTAAATTTGTCAACTAAATATCAAGTAACAAAAAAGCAGAAAGGGAAGCTGAACTGAAACGAGGGACACATCGATAGGGATTTCTGCACTGCAACATCGAGAAATGAATAGTGAGAACGATGCTGTGCTCTACGGGCATCAGGCTATTAATCAAAGTAGCAACCTTCAAAAAATATCGACGAGATGAAATAATCTGGTATGTGTATATCAACTCGTTTAAATCGTAGACTAAACCGGCATATCCAAATAAATTAGGAACACATCGATTGAAAACAATCATCACCATCGAGGGGTAGTCTGAGACTGATATTTAATTAGATAATATATAAAATCTGCACGATTATCATGGATCAACACGGTAAAAATGCATGTCTAATATATATAATAAAGAGAATATATATAGAAAACGAGCGTTCATAGAGTGGGGTATGCACCTTTCGAGTTCGACGCGAGCAATACGAGTGACATCCACTGCCACGCGGAGAAGATGCCCTATTGGATGATGCTTCAAGTGAGATCTAGAGATAGGTCCGGAAAATAAAAATATACAAAACGTGAAAAATACGAAATAAGATTTCACAAAAAAGTTTTCTAGAGTATTATACTCCTGCCATCAATAAGATGTTATATAAACACAGTTGTAGCCAATTGGGTAGCTTTTATATAGTCAGATTTGATTTGAGAAATCACACAAACTCTCTCATACATACGATCAGTTTATAATATTGTACCATATCAATCGTTATAAAAATCACAACGAGTATTACGAAAATTTAGCCTGGGAGTGTTTAGCTGGATTTATCTGGGGATCTAATGTTGTTTATTAAGAAGAGGTCACACTGAATTAGCGAAAATTTGCTGAGTGTGAAGATAAAATATTTAGCTTACAAAAAAGAGCCTATACAAATGGAGAGGCGGTATAGAGAGAAAGTCAGCAAATATCATTCCTCAATCTACGAATAAGAAGCTGCAAAATTTGCGATCTACTGCAAATTTCATTCTAATATACTATTTCACTACAACTTAAATGTAAGAAGAAATGATAATAAAATTAATAATCCATGAAGCCGTGAATTTTGCGCGGGTGCCCGGCAGGCGAGGTGAGCTAAAGAAAAGGCTTTTCGTTTGCAAAATGAATCATTCGTGCTTGTCGGCGAGTAAATTATTGCGAGCTTGTCTTTGTTTTCCTGCTCGCGCGTTTTATCTCCGAGACAAACTTTTCTTTTGCTCCCCTCACTTCTTTTGCACACACAAACAAACAAACAAATCAACTCACTCAGAGCCGAGGAAGTGAGTGAATACTTAAACTACTTTGATCGAAATGAAAACTAAAATCAATCTGTTGCCATTTTCTCTGCAAGATGGGACTCGGCTAATTATTTTCTAATAGTTTATCCTCGGTCGTTTGCCAAATTCGTGAAACTCAAATTTCTCCGATCGTTCACTCTAACGTACACATTTAAAGAACACTACAATACTAAACATAAACACATAGTTCCATCCTGAAAATAATTAATAATCATGGTTCCGACGCTGAGATCAACAAAGAAACCAAAGGAAAAAGCCAGAAACCATCAAATGACTGCCTGAGCACAGAGAGATGATCGGTTGCAATATATTTAATTTTTTCAGGCTACGAGAGAATGCCGAATGCACATGATTGAATATATATAGTATGAAAGAAACCAGAAATGCAGAATATAGAACGCAAATATGATACTGTCAATCGCAACTCGGTTCGTAAATATATATATATATATATAGAGAGAGATAATAAAAAGGTTCATTCAAATAACCGACACATACACACAGAGTATAATATATAAAACTGCAGAGAAGACAGTCAAATATAAATAGTAACGGTGAAATAGTAGCAGAGAGACAAATGAAAATGGCCGATGAGCGAATTGAAACGAACCAAAAATACGATATTAAAAGGAGGAAACGTCTCAAGAGAGAGTTTATCAACAGATAAATTTTCTATAAAAAGGTCGGCAGCAATAATGATAAGTACTGGAGAGAAAGAGAGAAACAACAGAAACCGCAACTTGAATAATTATAAAAGAGAGACAAGGTGTGTAGAAAGGGTTGGTAATGCTTACGTATACTTCTTCCCATTGGCTAACATATCTCACGAGTCTTGACAGTCGCAGCAGACGCACCAAACTCAGCAGCTTGGCGAGTCGCAGGATGCGCAGCGCTCGGCCCGCGTGAAGGATTTGGAAACTTTCACTGAAATCCTGTCGCAAAGAAAACACACGGCGTCATCAAAATTGCTCCACTTGGCGCAGGGCACGAAATCAAAAACGACGTGCAGCAAATCGGAAGCTTACACGTGCAAACGGAAAAGAGAATTGGAAGCCGAGTCAAAGCCGATTTTGTGTGACTGTGGCGTCGACTGATTTCATCAGCAGAAAATAATCCGAGAGTGGATTTTTCCTCTTACTTGGCGTCTTGTATGCCAAGAAGTGGTGCTTTTGCCGAATGTGCCAATAAAAGGAAGAATTAATTTTTGTGCACACGCTCCTTCGCGTTTAATCTGCACTTATAGGCTAGCATTCATCATTTCTTAATTGATCTTTCGATTGTTCTGGTTTTATAGCCGAAAAGAGAATACAATTCTTGATAAATACTACCATACAATTTTGGCACATTCGCAATTGAAACACTTCAAAGATGAGGCTTCTAAAAATAACAAAGTGCGTCATGTTTTACAATTTGAATAAAAATTATATTTCATAAAGAAAGCACGAAAATTCTATGTTTTTGTTTAACGTCACTGCGCAAATTCCTAGAAGCCCATCTTTCAATGTAACTGTGTGAAAGATCGTGTTTGGTAGAGATTTTATTCTATTCATGTCCTTGAATTTCTAACTTCGCGGCAAAAGTGTTCATTTCTTTGAAAATAAATAAAAATTGAAATTGTTGACAAATATGTAATAAAGTTTATACCTATGTATAATAAATACAACAAAGCTATGACATTATTGGCGCCGTTTGGAGAACACTCAAGGGAAAACACCAATAAAAACGATTAATCTAAAACGTAGGTATACATCTAACTCCATCGTAAGTGGAAAGTTAAAAATTAAAACATTGACTGGCGGGCGAACACTCAGCTTTGGTATAACATCTATAAATTAATCCAACAGCTCAAAACTTTTGGGAAACACTTATCGAATTCAAGGTACTGAACAAAGGGATCGTGTGTGAGAATGCAGCAGCCAGTGAAACGTTCAACGCGGGGTTTGTTGACCTCGCTGGCTGAAAAATTCATCCAGCAATAGCAATTACCGCGATATGGCACAACGTGCGCCCCACTTGAACGCTTCATCGCTCGGCCGGCTATCATGAGGGTCGGTATATATCTCTAAAGAATGTTGTTTCTATGGTTGTTTGCGCTCCTGGTGTACGTACATTTTCATAAATAGCGTCGCCAGTGAGCAAGCAAAAAGCGAACTACTGCCACTACACTACCATCCGACTGACTGAGAGAGAATTATGCAAGCGGGTCTACCGACATACTGGTGCGGAATAAACGTATCAAAGTGACTGTTTCGTTTGGAGTTGGAAATTAAAAGCGAGCTGCATCCAGACAGTTCGTACAGTTCTAGTTCCAATAATTTTACATCAAATCAAACGCTTTGAAGGCTCAAAATTATTTTTTTTTATTAATTAATTAATATTTTTCTAGAAACCTCAGATTCCTTGATGCCAAGCCGAATTAACGTTAAAGAGTTCTTCAATGTTGGTTTTTTTAAAAATGAATGTGAATCAAATTTTATGTTTCTACTTCTACCTTTTTTTGCTGCTAATTATTTTTAAATTAGTGGAATGAATGAAATTTGCAAAAATTTGTGGCTTTCAAAAAATATTTTTCAAAGAATTGGATCTTTCCACTCCACACCTATCGATCTTTTCGCTCGACACCGTTATGATGTGTCCCTGCAACAGCTACGGGCAGGTTCTGTAGTTGTAGGAACAGACGCGTGAAACGAGCAATGTGCTTGCAAGTTACTCTCTCATTTCTTACTGGCATGCACACATAGTTATATATTTTGTAACCCATTCTTCAAGTACAGACAAGCGTAAGGAGAAACCTCTGTGCACACCTGACCAAGGCAGAGTATCTCAGCCTTGCGCGTTTTTTTTTTTAATTTTGCAACAACTCTACTTTTTACACGCAATTCATCTAAGCTGGCTCCGGCATGCAATTAGATAATGAGCAGCACGCACACACTTGCTATTTGCAAGGAAGCGGGCGTTCGCTCTACACACACAAACTACATATAACACACTAATATCAAATTTTAGGGATATGCTTTTTAAAAAGTACTCTTTAAGGTGTCAACGAAACGTTCTTACTATTCCAAGAGAACTGTTGTAATTCAAGAATTTCCAAAAGCAATTTTAATATCTTCACAAGCGTGGGAATTCTACTTTAAGAGCTTTTATTACGCTTGTGTGGACAAACTGGCAATTTAAATTCAACTATGATATCATTAGCTCATTTGTATCATTTAAAGTCTATTTCTGATCTAACTGGGAACACAGATTCTAGAGTGAAACTGCAGCTGGTGACACGTAGCTATTGAGCTTGCATCTCTTATTAAATATTTGGTTTGGTTTATGAAGCATGACCACATCAAGGGCGGGCAGGGGTAGAGATGACGGCGCCAATGAATGTCCTACCTTGCTCACCTGATTGAAGATGAGAAATATATAATCTAAAGGTATCGAACTGATGAGGTCCAAGAAAAACCACGTTCTAAGGTAATGTCTCGCGATTAACTTAGGGTCCAAAATAACTTGCTCTGCGTTGTCTTGTTGCATAATACCTGTGGACACACAAAACAAACATTTAGTTAGTGGCCCCTTTCAAATATTTCTTAACGCCAAATTAAGGAGGATATATGCAGGGTAACCTTGATGCTTATTAACATTGAGCATCGTTGGCCAAGTTATTGAATAAATCAATTGGAATAATCAACACAAAAATTCCGAATACCTCTCAAATTTATGATTTCGATTTTTTTTTTATCGTGTTTAGCTTGTGACCCCGAAGGAAATTCTTCTTTCAGGGAAATAAATCTCAATCTTCAATAAGCAGACACTGCTCATCGATTGATATTGGTTAATTTTTTGAGGAAATTATATAATATATATTTGCACAAGCTAAATTTAAGCTACTCATTGGAAAAATATTTAAATGTTCAGTTTTTCTAAGTTATATGCAAGAACAACCCAGTGTAAATTACTTGCTGTTGATATGCGATGAAACTGTATCAGGTAGTTTTGTTGCTTTACTATGATGTTTATACTCTATACACATATCGATCGTGCGAGCGGAAAATTCAAACAAGGTTCATTTGAAATTCCACGTTAATTACATCGAGTCCTCAATTATCGCAGAATATATGAATTAGCGGTCTATTATTTCGCGGGTTTAACAGCTGAAACGTTGATCCAATTAAATTGCGCTCCATAGTTCTCGCCGCGCCCCTTAATCCGGCGAATCCCTTGGGCGGCGCAGCCAATCCGGTGCAATTTGCCCAATTTGCATATTAATGATTCCAGGTAATTGAATAATATCAGCATGCGCCCGAAATAAACTGCGGCGGGCGGCGTCGCTTTAAGTCAGCAGAAAGTGCGCACTCACAATATAAATCATCAAGGTTTTCACTCTCGCCCTCAACGAGGTCATTTATCACCAACATTGTTGGCCCAACAGCACACATAATTGCATTTGCATGATAAGCAAAAAGTCGCACTTGGCCCTCCTCATTGGAACCGATATCGCCTGCCAGAGGCAAGCAGCACCCTTTATGTAGGCAAAAAGCAACCATTCGGCAACGGCGACGTGACAAAAAGAACCAATGCGCGGATTAGCGGACGAGGAACGGCGACGCCATCTGTCCCAAAAACTAATTGAAATTGCTTCTAAGCATCTGTCCCGAAAATTATATTACCTATTTGATGGCAGGAGGCAGAGTTCTTATTTTTTATTTACATATGTGAAATTAACACCTATAAAAACAATAATTGCCTGCGATAACTGACGTAAACAAGGCCTTTTTACCTCTAGCTGGAGATTCCCATCATTTATCTTAATGGTCGCTGTCTTTCAATTGTATCACCTCTTTTGAAAATTCTATTTTATTAAACGTACCAGATGGGTTCTAGCAACATGTATTTCAGTCAATTTTAAAAATATTAAAATTCACGCAAATGTTTTCGAAGTTTTGGCATAACAAATTATATGACAGTTAACGCCGTTTTATTCCATTGAGAAAAGCTGGCATTTTTAAAAGCAAGATGAAGCAAAAAGTGCGTTTAGACTTTATATAAAAATAAAATTTTAGCCTCGTAATTTTAGCGTGGGACATTTTTTCAAAATTAAACACCACAAAAAGAGCTGTGATGAGGTTATCCTCAGATTAAAGGTACACAGAGGCAGGAAGTTTCAGGGAGCGTCGGTCTGTTTTTCAAACACTCTTCGTTTTCATAAACTTTTATTTTGCGAGCGTTCTTTATCAGGAAATAATCCCTTGCCAGCGTAATGAAAAATAGGATAAGATACGCGAGAGGTAAATGTTAAGTTTGCACAGAGGGCGTGGTATGCGTTCTTGCTAGCCACTCGGCTACCTTTCATTAGCGAGGGAATAATATAAATCTCTATATACTCAATAGAAACTCAAATTATAAAAGTGACCTGATTTAAATTATAAAATTTTGAAAGTAATTCTTAGAGTGATATTGAGTTTTGATTACTACACCCGTAATATGGAGCGAAAATTGAGGAAATAACAAAACACGGGTAGTAATTGCGCAACACAAATGTTTTTATGGCAAACAATCTTTCAGAAAATGGAACAGCGTTCGTCTATGAACAGAAGCACAAGGGAAATAATGAGTTTTTAATTCTATTTGAATATAATTTCAGAGCAGAGTAACAGGTCATTTAGGCTGCCGTATAATAGCTGCAGAGAGCAAATTCACTTGAGCTTTGCAACTCGAGCGCGCTTAATAATATAGAAAAGCACTTGAGCAATATTCAAATGAGCCAACGGCAGCAGCAGCTCATTAAACATTCCATAAACGCCTGCCGTGCGCGCCTTCGTTGGGCCAAAGTGATTTCCAAAATAGCGTAGTTTTGCCGGGTGGAAACGCTGAGCCGTAAAGCAGAAGGTAACGCGCGCGTTTACGGCAGCAAGCTGCGTAATGAGCGGGTTGGAACGTCACTTCTAATTGTCGCCGCAGAGCAACAAGCGCGTGAATGTAGCGGCGTTAATAGGGCGCGTTCCGCTGTGCAATTTCGACAACAGGCTCACGCTGCCAATTGAGTAATTATTGCAGATTATACAAGTAGAAAGTTCAATACGCACGGCTTGTTACAGAAGCAGAATTTAACACTTCTACGCACTTCAAGCTTTGTTTTGTGGTCGCAAATTAAAACAGACATAAACCTAAATGATCTTGAACGTTTGAATTTTGAGAATTAGGTATAAATTGACCAATTTTCATATTTTTTCGCTCAAATGTTACACATGCTTCTAACTTCTTTAGCAGCTACTCTACATTATTCGTGATGGAGGAAGAAGTATTTTCGATGTTGAAAACAGAAAAATACAAACTCAGGCTATTGATGAAATTTAGAAGACCATTTGTTAATTCTAAATTACAAGTAATTTCATTAGTTGGAAAAGCTTTTGGTTATATAGAATAATAATGGATGGTTTTTTGGGGAAACGAAAATTTCCTAGAGGCGGGAGTTAACTCGCAAGGAGAGTTATGTGGTGACACCGTTGCTACGTCACTTGTCCCCTTTTTGATTTGTGCTTACCGTTTAAGTATTATTAATCGTTTTCAAAGACCCGTGATTGAAAATCTCACAAAGCTAATACTTTGGCATGGATTTCGATTGCATCTCAAGTACTAATGCTGATGAGGCATGCAAAAAGATAACAAATTTAGATTCTTTCACTTTCGATTTTCACTCAACCGCCCTTCATGCTAAACATAATTTTGGATATGTAAGAGTTTTTTTTTGTAAATTTTTAAATCATATAAATACTAATTTTTATACTTTATTTCTAGGAGTCAATGATATGCCAAATTAAAAAGTTGAAATAATTGTCAGCCCACTGTTTGATGTAAATTTACTCGCTCATAAAAAGACGAGAAGAAAATGACGCAAGGAGTGATTCATTTTCCGTCCCTTTTGGTTTTTGAAATTAGCCACGAGAGCTCGTCATTAGGTCTGCTGCTAATTGCCGTACGTGTGAGAAGCACGGCGCTGCGTGTACCCTCCGCACGCACATTTTGTGTGCACACACTCTATCTCATTCGCATCAAGTCGGCGGCGGCGGCGGCGGTGGCGAGCTTTTGAAATAAGTATCAAAGGCTGGCAGGCGGACGGGCTGAACAGAAATGATTCCGCCTCCACATTCCTTTTATATTCAGACCTCCCAGAGGAACGTATAGCAAGTACTTCCTTTCGCTACATTGAGCTTGAAAGGCGGTCGCACTGAGCGATTTCTGATACCTACATATACACGCAGTCATCCTCAAAATTCAAGCATCAGGCCATGGCAGCTCGTTAAAATTCACCCCCAGAGCAGCAGCAGGTTGGTTTTTCGTATTGCTCTTTTATTTGCCATTTTGATCAGCAGCTTAATGGCCTCCAAAATTAACTGACTCAGCGAAACGCAGCAAGACAAGTACGTCTTTTTATTTGAGTTCTATCTTATGAACAAATAATCCTACTGTGTGCTACATTCAATGTTTTTGCAAAGCCAAGTTACTGTCCTGTTTTGAATTGAGAGCTGTGCAGCGTGGATTCCATCCCACATCTAGCAAAGCCTGGTATTTGCGTGTGCCCGCTGCTCTGTCTACCCATATCGTCTGCTCTCACTCCTACACCGCACAACCGCAAAATGTTTCAATGAGGCAGTTGACGAACAACTTCGTGCACAGAACGCGATGATTGCCGCTTGATCCCATTGACGGCGGCTCGTTTCATCTCAGGATTTTTCATTTGACTCTGTTAATTGGGCTCACCAGTGCGGAAGTTGACGACGATGTCTATGAGAAAGATGGTGTCTGAGAGACAGTTAAAGGCAATCCACCGCGTGCTAAGATCATCATTGAAGAACGAGATGGCAACTGGCAGGATGATAAGGTTCGCTACCAATAACAGCAGCATACACAGGTCCCAGTAAAATCTGAAACAAGTAAAACGCAAATTACTCTCTAGTTTCCGTGTGGTTAAATTATTCACAAGCAAATTCTATGACAATGCAAATTGCGGGTGTAACTACAACGCCAAAGTAGCGACAAAATGAATAATATTACGTGCTCGTGATTGTTCACGGAGCTTCCCAGGGTATGCAACCTGCGCGACGTAGTTGTGAACTTTGCTGCATAACTACACTTAATTAGAATAAAGCCAACGACGACTCACGCGACTCCAGTATAGTTACAAACAACAATTATTTCCCCGCTGTTATTATTTGCTAAGTGCGCCAGGAGGGTGCTTTTAAGTTACAAAAGATTTCAGTTAAAGATCATTTGAAATAAACGCTGGTGACGAAGTTCATGGAAATAATAAAAAGAAGTCACTTGTCCATTCTACAGTACTTTTTCTGTTTCGTGGAGGTAGAATTGTTTCTCATTCACGATGACGGCTCAATCCTCGATATTAACTTCTTGTAAATTCCAACCACTAGTCTACCAAGTTCCGTTTTATTGATCCTCGTCCAACTAAAAACAATTTTGACCTCTCTTTAAGCATCTGAATCTCCATTGCGGAGGCTGAACTTGAAAAGCGGGGCTCATCGCTGCAAATAAAACTTAATCTGCTTAATCCGCGCGCGGATTCCAGCCCGGTTGTCCAGCGGCGGGTATGCGTGCTATTCACAGCAGAATTTGTGCAAGCTAGGGCTTTGGTCAGCAAGTTGGCCCTCTCAATTTTTTATGCCGGCCTGCGGCGTCGGCGGCGGCAAAAACCCGTGTGCATTTGCGTGTTCTGGACCGCGAGCGGCGGGAGAAAGGAGCGAATTCTGCTCTCGAGCGCCACTTGACGTCGTCAGCAAAGAGATAAACTCATGCACGGATAAATATTAAAACGCCGGCTGCTCACTCCGTACTTTTCAAGAGCAGCTTTCGCTCCGTGCCTGCCCAAACAGCGCCTAATAAAACGCTCGGCTGTTTTCATCAATTATCATGTGGTGCCGACGACTGCCGACGACGCTTGTTTTTGCACACTCTCGAGAGGCTAAGAGTGTCATCACCTCCCAATTATAATTTGGCAGCGCTGGACTGAAATAACGTCTAGACAGTTTATTATAATCGCAAATTTTGCTTTTACAAAAACCTCTTGACGTTTTAAATTGAGAGAATATATTACTGCGGGAAAATATTGTAGAGGGTTTTAAGAAATGGGAAAGTCTAGAAAGGTTTCTTGAACAAACTAGCAATAATTGTTAAACACGGAAAAATTAAAAATCTTGAGGATGAGGAGCAACAACCAGACGAAAATGTGATGTATCAAATTTCATATGTAAAGATTTGAATCTATCGAATTTTTCATCCTATCTACTTTATTGTGAAAAGAACAACACAAACCTTACCAAATCCGCAACTTACTTAGAACGCGGCCGAATAGTTCCTACTTTATTGTGTTTATTTAAATTACATTTTTTTTGTTCGATTCCTTGGATTCCTTAATCAAATAAAACGTCAATGTTGAAGATTGCTTTTAAATGCTAATAATAAGTTTTAACTACATTAAATATTTAAAGGATTACTCGTTATTCAGCTTTCATGAGAAATAAACAGTAATATATATTTTAAATATAAAAGCAACTACCCCCGAGATGTGCCACCAATATCTCGTCACGATCATTTCAATACAAAGCGCCACCAAATCAGTCGTAAACATTTTACGGTCGAAACTGGAAGTACTAAAATGAGAGCTAATCGTTACTCTTGCGAAACGAGTGAGGGAGAAATATGGCGTTGTCGCGAGGCAAAATTGGAATGTGTTTCTACGTTTTCCTGGGGCTGGAAACTCTTGATGGAATAATGATAATAATCTACAGTTACAGAGCAAACACGGCGCTGTTTGTTTTGGGTTTATGCAAATATTAGGCGGGCAGGGCGAATAAGTCAGACGAGAAGCTGGCAGACTCTCGGCGGTGTCAGTGGAGTGAGTGCAAGACCAACTTTTCGCTAGATTGTTTGCACGGCAATTTATCCGAATGCACGCCGTGAAATTCCGCTGGATTAGCTTTCCACCGCTTGCCAAAGAGCTCAAACAATAATGGTGGAAGCCCATTTTGGTGCGTTTGTTTTGTTTGCACCTAGCAACAATGATATTTGGAAATAGCCAGTGAATAGAAAGCTGAACTTTAAGCACCCTGGTTTCATAAACTAAAATATTAAAAGCGCTTTAAGCCAGCCTCTTGATTTCGAAAGAGGATTGATATTTTGTGCCATGCATGAATAGAAATTCTAAAAAAATTATATCAGTGCAGTGTTTGTTAAAATTTGAGATCAACAAAATATAACAAAAAGCAAAATCCTACTATATATTAAAAAAACAATAAAAATCGAAAAATTCGAATTTTTGTTAGCGACGTAGGATTGCCGGGGAGGTCCCCGCGAGCGTTTTCGCGAATGGGGGCGCGGGCGTGACGCGCCCCGAAGGGGGTGAAAACCACCCCCGAAAAAACTTTCGTCTAACGATCGGGCCCGAATTCGGTGGGCGGCTCCGGGGCACGCTCCGAAAACCGCCGCGCGGGCGCGTTCGCCCCGCAAAAGTCCGCGGGGCCCCCGGGAGCCCCGCGAAGGAGGCAGACGCGCGGGGCGGGTCGGCGGATCGGCGCGAGATTCGCGGGGGCGCCGGAGGCGGCCGAGGCGAGCCGGACGAGCATAGGGACCCGGGGTCGCCGGGCGCGGGAAGGGGGCGCGGCGGGGCCCCGAAGTCGCCGCTCCCGGGGGCGGCCGCGGAACGGCAGCGCCGATCGGGCCGCGATTCGGCGGGCGGCACCGGCGGCGACCCGGGTGGCCGCCGCGCGGGCGCGTTCGCCCCGCAACAGTCCGCGGGGCGCCCGGGAGCCCCGCGAACGAGGGGCGCCCGCGGGGAGGGTCGTCGGATCGGCGCGAAATTCGCGGTGGTGGAAGAGACGGCCGAGGCGAGCAAGACGTGCATAGGGATCCGGGGTCGCCGGGCGCGGGAAAGGGGCGCGACGGGGCCCCGAAGTCGCCGCTCCCGGGGGTGGCCGCGGAACGGCCGCGCCGATCGGGCCGAAGTTCGCGCGGGCCGCGGCGCGCGGGTCGCGGAGTCGGGCGCCGTCGTCGCGGGAGCCCGGCGTCGTCCGAGGGGCGCTCGGAAGCCCCGCGAACGAGGGGCACCCGCGGGGCGATTCATGGGATCGGCGCGAGATTCGCGAAGGTGGTGGAGGCGGCCGAGGCGAGCACGGAGAACCGGAGTCGGAAATTGCGGGAAAGGGGCGTGGCGGGGCCCCGAAGTTGCCACCCCCCGGGGTTAGATGCGTAACGGAAGCTCCGATCGAGCCGAAATTCGCGTCGGCATTAGCGCGGGGTCGTAGAAAATGACGCCGCAGGGCGGCCGCATCCTCGTAGCTACCCCCAACTGGAGTCAGCTGCCCCCCTAGGGTTGCCATATCCCCAGAGTTCGCCAATAAGTTTTGTCTGGCACCCGAGAGGGGCGGCCGCATCCTCGTAGCTACCCCCAACTGGAGTCAGCTGCCCCCCTAGGGTTGCCACTCTCCCATCAAACGCCTAACACTTAAGTTTTGTCTGGCACCCGAGTGGGGCGGCCGCATCCTCGTAGCTACCCCCAACTGGAGTCAGCTGCCCCCCTAGGGTTGCCACTCTCCCATCAAACGCCTAACACTTAAGTCTGCCACGCCTCCTAGGGTTGCCACATGTCATAGAGATTGCCAAAACTCAACGTGGCCGCCCACCCTAGGGTTGCCACACGCCGTAGAGACCGCCCAAAGTCAAGACGGCCGCGCACTCTAGGGTTGCCAGACACCACACGACCGGACCCAACTTAAGTCGGCCGCGCTCCCAAAGGTTGCCGCACGCCACGGAGACGGCCCAAACTTGAGGCGGTCTCGCTCCCTAGGGTTGCCACACGCCGTAGAGACTGCCCGAACTCAAGGCGGCCGACCACTATAGGGTTGCCACACGCTGTAGGGACTCCCAAAAATCAAGGCGGCCGCCCACCCTAGGGTTGCCACTCTCCCATCAGACGCATAACACTTAAGTCTTCCACGCCTCTTAGGGTTGCCAGACAACATCGGGACGACCAAAACTAAAGGCGGTCACGCACTCTAGGGTTGCCAGACACCACAGGACCGGCCACAACTTAAGTCGGCCGCGCTTCATAGGGTTGCCACACGCTATAGTGACGGCCAAACTCAATGCGGCCGCAACTCCTAGGGTTGCCACACGCCGTAGAGACTGCCCTAACTAAAGGCGGCCGCGCACTCTAGGGTTGCCAGACACCACACGACTGGCCCCAACTTTAGTCAGCCGCTCTTCCTAGGGTTGCCGCACGCCGTAGTGATGGCAAAAACTCAAGGCGGCCGCGCACTCTTGGGTTGCCAGACACCACACGGCCGGACCCAACTTAAGTCGGCCGCGCTCCCAAAGATTGCAGCACGCCACGGGGACGGCCCGAACCCATGGCGGTCTCGCTCCCTAGGGTTGCCACACGCAGTGGGGACCACTCGAAGTCGAGGCGGCCGCGCACCCTAGGGTTGCCACCTGTCACGGGGACGCCCCGAACTCGAGGCGGCCGTGCACCCCGGTGTTGCCGGGGGGCGAATCCTCGGTCGCGCGGAAAAAGTCGAGACGTATAGGGGGAGGGGGGGAATTACCATATTCTAGTTAATGTCAAATTGTAAAGTTAATACTGTGGAAAATCAAAAAATAATAACGTACAGGAAAATTAATTCAAAACAGCCATGCAGTACGAGAACGCTGGAGACAAATTTTCTTCAAAATTTCAATCCCAAACAGTAGGATTATTTCAGTTTTATTAAGTTTCATATTATTTTTAACTCTTTTCAGATTGGATAAACGAAAAATTCCAGTAGCATTTCTGCACAATGTTTGAAATAATTCTCATATGGAAAATCTCATGTTCTACATATTTTATGCACTGGATGGTCTAAACGGACTTTCCTCTATTTTGCATTCCAATTACTGACAATGAGCCTTTTCCGGTCACAAATAAAGTATCTCAAGAAATGGAAAACAGAAATCAATAACCGTCCAATCAGAGTTTTTTCGCAGGCCCAATTGTGTCGTGCGACAAAGTGGAAACTTTCAATTTGTCCTTGAGGCCGCGACGAAACGACGCGTTCGCTGCCTTCGTGCCCGCGATCAATTGCGAGAGAGCGCCGGCTGCATCTGGGCGCAGAAGCCATTGGGGAAGTAGATTTATGGTGATGAGGTGCATGCAAGTTGCTCCGTCAAGATAGGCCACCATTCGCAGCCGCCCCCTCTGCCGAAATGTGTCAGCCTCAGCCAGTGTGCCATTGACACGGCGCTTGGCCATATACTCCTTCCTCCGAACCACCTTCCAAGGAGAGAGCTGGCCTCATTTCATCCCCAGTTTTTAATTATTCCACCTCGAGTTTAATCTAAATCTTGTTGACAACCGGTAAAACTGTTTCTCGCATTTAAAATAAATAAAAATACTTTAGCGCATAATGATTTGTTTACATTGTAGAAAATAAATTATTTAGTGAAATTATGCTTCTAGTGATTGAATCCATGCTTATAAATTGGGAAAAGAATGGAAAAAATATATTAAAATCCTGTTTCACGTAATTGAAACAATCATAAACCTTGCACAAAACTGGCCTGGTATATTGAAGTTTGTATTTATTATATTCTTTAAATAATACAATAAACAAGTAACTCCGTTAAAATAAAGAGGAACACGGACAAAATAGTTTTTTTTCAAGCCAAGTTCTACACAGTTGTTCGTATTTTTTTTTTACAAGAAACAAACAACAACTACTTGGGTTACGCAATTTGGTAAGATTTTAGAAATATGTCCTTTTCAATCAATTAAATTAATGAAAGTTAGATTGTTTAAACATCAAAATCAAATTGATGAGAAAATAAAATTATTGCTGCTGTAATTGCTTACGCCAGCAAGAATAGTGAAGAGCATTTGATTGTTTTGGTCCATCTCAACAGCTCGTCGCTTGGTGGGTCGCGCCGAATTTGGCCGCTTGCCAAACACACAGACGTACAAGCGGAGCAATGTAGGTCAAACAGGCCGCCCCCGACTGTTCCGTCGTTCATTTAATACGTGCACCCTTGGCAACCCCACGCCTCACCTGCCGTTCCTCGCTCGCTCGCTCTCTTGCCATTCAGCGTGGATTTAATAAAACTCTCAATTGTTATCAGCATCCATTTTTACAGGCAATAAAGATTCAATCGCGCTGAATGAGTTTTTTCCCCTCCAGGAGCAAAGGCACTGCAGCACGGGCAAAAAAATCTTGAAATATGCCTTTTTGAATCAGCCTGCAGAGAGTTGCATTTTTTAAATTGTAGAAATGAGGCCACCTTCCATTCAATTTCCTTTTCAATAACGACGAGGAGGAAAATAAGGAAGGAGGCAGCAATTTGAATAGAAATTTATATTCAAGACACAGGGCAGGAATACAAGAAGTAAATGAATAATATTTATCGCTGCAAAATTTTTTTCTCGCCGATCGATTTACTCCATGAAGCTTTTGGAAGTCGAGAGAAAACCATCTGGAGATTTATTCCAGGACTACACAAACCAAAGAAAAATATTGTCTAATAAACACAAAAGCATTTGCCTCTAAGAAATTGGCATTGAGTGTCATATCTCATTATTCCTGTTTCTTTTTAAAAATTTATCAGCATTCCAATACGTTTAGTTTTGATGAGTTTTATAGAGCAAAATTTTCATCTCCATGTCATAATTATACCAGGGTGAATAGAAAATTCTGTGAAAATCAGCAAATCAAGAAGAGCGATATGATTCCCGCGAGGACGGGGGTGCAGTCGTCGAGAGTCGGGCAAAGTAGAGCTTGTGCGAAATGTCATCATCCGCTTGGTAATGAGCTTAAGCGTGGCGGGCGAGCCTAATATCTCGGCGACGGCACAAAAGAGAGACTCGTCATCGTTTGCTCGCTAATCTAACGCGCCCGCTGCCGGTCGCTCACTCATGGATCACTAATCTTTATGAGTGTGCATTGCTGCTACACTGTGTAATATTTAATGCTAGCACACGACAACGGCAGTAATGAACGGCAAAAAGTACTATTTGCGCCACGGTAATTTCTGTCGACGTTATCCTCATATTAATTGTGCTGCTCGCGAATCTTAATTATGCAATTAGCGGCCTGCGGCTTTGTGTGCTCTTTTGTTATATATATCGTGCTCACTCGTGTGCATTTGCTACGGAATCGGGTCAAGAAGGAATAACGAGCGGAAAATTGAAATGGAGCACGCGGCTGCTTGGCGATTCGGAAGAACTGTTAATGTGAACAGCTTGGCGACTGAAATGTGCATACAATATTTCTGCTTCTTACCATCTGTTTCCAATCGTGGACATGTTAGCTATTTGTACAAATTTGTACAAAATGAGGTTTGCAAACCACAAGTGGAAAAAAGACAATTAAGAATTAAACACGATTCGGAAAGCCGTCAATATCCAAAAACGATGAAAATGCACCGAAAAACATGCCAATGAAAAAATAAAAATAAATAACGTCTTCTTTCGCTTTGAGCAAAGACCTTCGCTCCTCCACCCACAAATCATTGATTTTTCAAATAAAGTCTCAAAACTAACGTCATTACAGAAATAAGGTCGGGAAATTTGATTTTTGTAAATTAGTTTCTTGCAAACCTTTGTGTAGCATATTTATTAAGAAAAAGTTTCCGCTCGTCGTTCTTTCTCAACTCCATGCAAATTTGATTTGGTTTGCGGTAGAGAAAGTGAATATTCTTCCATTACGCGGCCTCTCATCGCGACCTCTTGCCTGTGAATAATGCAACAAGTCATCGAATCATACATATTTCAGATGGAAGAGACTTCCTTTCATATTTTTCCTCTACGTTTATTGCTTCCCTTTGTGGGGAAAATTTTGTTTTTTGAGCGACGGATACGAGTCTCCACTCAATTACCATTACATTGAAATTTTACTGCGAGAGCTTAAATCTGCACGCCTTCGTTAAATTGTTCCATCTTGATTTCAATCTTTATAATCCGCCTTGAGAACTATTTTGTAGGTATTTTTTGACAAAGAAGCGTCATTTTTTTCTTGTGACGGTCCTTCAAAAGAATTGTGTTTCAATGAATATATTCTTTATATGTATAAAGATATGCATTCACTATGACGCAAAAAGCCGGAAATCTGTGCTCTTTATCTTCCCTATTTGTTTTTACACCGAAAGTTTGTTCGCATAAGACAAATAAAAGGTCCAATCGATTTTTCTTTTGACGTCAGACTGCGTTTGGCCCTTTCGCGTGGTTTGACATTCAAATGAAGAATTATTGCCAGACACGGCGCGCGCGTATTTCTGCATACTCGCTCCATTTAGGCCGGATTTCGCCCAGCCCAATTTCGTGCCAAAAAGAGAAACAGTTTGATTTGAGTCCTGTCTGAAAATCGGGCATTTCTTTGAGCAGCAAATATATTGGAACCTCTTTTATCTTTATTCCGGGAATAATCTCACTTGGCTGGTGGTCCAAAAGCATTTCATAAAGAAACAGAAACCACTCACTGGATTACAAGCAGAGACCATCTTCACAATACGAGAAACACTAGATGATGCTTTCCAAATCTGGAAACACTCTTATTATCTCATGTCTCCTACATGCGACAGCATTTTTTGCCATGTAATCCCTGGCGGCAGTGAATTCGTGTCTCTCTCTCTCTCTCTCTCTCTCTCTCTCTCTCTCTCTCTCTCTCTCTCTCTCTCTCGTAAGTGAAATTTTATTTGATATTGTCTCGTTCAATATTTGTAAAGGCGCACGAGCAGAACTGGATTCTATTCCTTGAATTTCGGACGCGTCTCGCTTTTCACTGTTTTTGTGCTCGCTTCAGTGAAACTTGTCTTTGCACAAAGGAAAGAGATTAATCCCCGGGTTTGTTGAAATTGTGTTATGTACGTGTTAAAGAGATTGCCCACGCTTCTGCGAATTTTAGTTACCACGATTCTCTGCGCTCATGTTATAAAACATTAAACCTCACATGGGGCTTAGCGAGTTAAAACTTCGGGCGTGGCATCGTTAATTTATCATTTCCTTAAGTCGTTTGGTAATACAAGTAGCAAGCTAAACCCTTTATAGGCATTGTATGTTTGCATAAAAGGTTAAAAATTAATACTTTTGCGGGTAATTGACACTTAAAATGCTTAAGTAAAAAGACAAGGCAACAACTGAAAATGGCTTGCATTTTTGGCTTCAGTAAGCAGTCGTTTGAATTGATTTTACAGAAGAGTGGTTTAAAATTAAAAAATTCTACAAATATTCAGCCATTGGTCAAAATTTCATGCAAGATTTCGATTCCTCTCAACAAGATCTGACCAATAAAGTGTGCTTCATGGTGGGGAAATATCATTATTTCTATTAGGTATACAGTATTCGGCATTTCAAAATGATTTTGTGGTGTGCAATATTGCAAATATGGGGGAAAAGCTTTGTTTTAGTAATTCATCCGTGGTTTGCAATCGAGGAAAAGAGAATAGTTTAAATCCAGCACCAAAAAGCGTGTCAAAGGAATGGAAGAAAGAGTGAGCTGCAGGTCGACAACGCTATTTGAGCTCCAAATGGCCGCTAATGAGAGGACAAGTGAAAGTGAGGCTCGAAGGGGGCGAAGATCAAAGTTGTCGGTTCGCAAACACCTCGGCGCACGGCGAGTAATTTTATTTGCCCATGCCGCCGAGGAAGCAAACACACATACACCACGCTGGTGAGCGGCTCTTTTACCATTCTGTTGGATGTGCTGGAAGAGAGACAAAGGATCGAGAGCACACGGGTGGTGCATGCAAGCCGCGACGGCTCCTGTTGACGAAAATCCAGGCACCGCCCAAAGGATTGTTTTCTTTCTGTTTGCCAACTCGGCCAGCCGAGAAAAATATGTGTTACGCGAGCGAAAATAAACAGCGGCGCGGGTGATGAGTAGTGAGAGAGAGCGTGTGTTTTCCTCCAGCCAGACCTATTGTTGTCGTTATTGTTCTGTTTGTTTGTTTTGCGCGTCAGGCGGTTTGCGTTTGAGTTGGGCCTGCGGCGAAAAGTTAATTCTCTCGCATGAATTTACCTGCTTGGCGCAATTCGGTGTTTGCCCGCTCTGACCAGACACGCATGCACCCTTCCCAGATTTCCCATAGGCCCTATTTTTGCTTTGTCAACTGCTCCTGGTGGAGCCCAACTGCGTTTAACCGCACGAGGATTCGTGTTGATTGCAGCTTTATTGCGTGTGCGATTCCCGATTGAGTGCTTCCATTGTTCCTGGATCTGGACATTAAATAGGACTCTATCCCCATCAAAACGGCTCCCCGAATTTGATATCAGGTTGTTGATCGAGAAAAAAAACTTAACCCGTTATAATAGCGGGTTGTTGTTTTCTGGCCAAAATTATTTTAATTTTCAACAGAATAACCCGCTACAAAAATAACTGTAGCATATATGTTCAACTTTTATTTTTACCATTTTAATTTAACTTGTTCTAAATTGTTTCTTCTCCTTCGCCCTATTTACGAAAAAAATGTTAATCACCGATTCACTGTTAATTTTCCAAAAAATTTAACTTTTATGTCATTTAAATTGTATAAGAGACACATTCAAAGAGGAGCACTAAAACCTTCAATTTTCGCCTTTAACAAAAATGAAAACAGATTGACTGCTCGCAGAGACGGTGAGGGAGGAGGTCGTTAAAGTAATTATCAGACTGAATCTGTCACTGATGGCCTTTTTTGCGAGCTTACACCAATGGCACCAGACTCATCGGTCGTTTTTCAGCCCGCCAAGGTAAGTAATGGCAATCGTGAGGCTCACCAGCTGCCATATAATGTCAGCAATCGGAAAATTAGAGCAAAAAGTCATTGCGGCGATTTTTCAGCGATGACCCACCAAATGAAATAAGGCCGCAATTTTTTTCCCAAATAGAGCGATTTATTGACCAATGAGCTGAATTCCGAAGATCAATTTCGCCAATTTTCGATTTTCCCCACTTTGACTCTCGACAAATGTCACCAGTAACTTATGCCATACCAAAAAAATTGAGCGATACATGAAATGTTGGGTGTGTGTGGTCGCGTGCAAGACCGTCTATCTCGTGAATGCCATCGCATTGAGTCAATATTCACTGCGTGAGTGTTATT
This sequence comes from Cloeon dipterum, assembly GCF_949628265.1. Taxonomy (NCBI): domain Eukaryota; kingdom Metazoa; phylum Arthropoda; class Insecta; order Ephemeroptera; family Baetidae; genus Cloeon; species Cloeon dipterum. The sequence continues at coordinate 28,117,501 of NC_088787.1, forward strand.
CTTGTGAAAGGTTTTTGGATGCAAGAGTGAATAGTAAAAAGTGGCGACATAAATATTTGGTTACGTTATGCTCTTGTCAATTCACAAATGAGCGTGACGGATTCGTGACAGTAATAAAAGAAAGCATTACCTTTAAGAAATTTTAAGCAATAAATAATGGAATTTTTTGTTGCGTGTCCATAAAAAATAATTTAATTAAAATTAGCAGCAGTATTGGGATGATGTAATTTATCCGAAAAGAATTCATGCCTATAGGAAATTGTCCGAAAATCCGGAATTTGTTCGGAAATCTTAAAGAAAATTACTGAAAGGAATTAAGGGTTTTGATTGAGACTTATTTTTACTTATATTAAGAAAATCCGTTGTTGTCAAAATAACAAAATCATCAAATAAGTTAAACTCTATCCATTATTCTATCAAAATATGAAGTTTCAATCAGCAGCCAATGAGTTCAACCCGAGTCAGAAAATCAGGTACGTGGAGCTGGTCGCTTCTTTCCTGTCTTTTGTACTTCTTGAGGCTGATCGTAGAGAGCTTCTCTCGCAGGATGGAATAAATGTTCTTGGCATGTCGGTTAAAAACACTCTAATTGAGGTTTCCCCCCTTCATCAAGTTACTTCGTTAATCACGAGATGGACTAGTCCCGAATAAGATAAGGAACCCCTCTTATTCTAGTTACCCTACAAGTCAGGGCATTGTTTCTCATTGACTCTAAAAATTTATATGGTAATTTTAAAATGAATCAAACCTTTTTTGTTAATCATAAATGACTCGCCAGCAGTTTGGGTGTGGAACCTTTAAAATTTTTGGACAGTATCCTTTACGCACAAAATTCATTTCGGACAAATACCATTTATTTTTTTATTCAACTTATCCTTTTATTCAACTTCCATTTCGGACAAGGTCCGGTCATTTGGACAATGTCCGATTCGTTCGGAATAGTTATTTTCGGTAAATTTTTAATTGTGTTTAAGCAATGATCAGATATATGAAAATTTCCCAACCTGTTTAGTTGGCGAAGTTTCATGAAGACTAAATTTCATCAAACTCTCCGTCTCTCGTTGATCTCATCGTTCAAGTTGTTTACTTCTTATTGCGAGTGGGTGCCAACTCAAGAGTTTAATTTAATATCCTACCTTCTCCACAAATGAGGAGCAAGGGAAAAGTTTTATTTGGGCTGTAGTTAGCATCAGGGTACATTCCCGCCAGCAATTTGCTGTTTGATCTAAGGTCTAATTGCCTGGTGCTAATTTATTCCGACTGCGAACTACGAGAGCGCGTTTGTGCTATGCGCGTGTGTTTGCAAATGCAGTAGGTTTGTGTGCGCTGTCAGTGTTTCTCCCGGTTCTCAGATCAGCACAAAAGCAGCCCCGTCTATTGAGGTGCGCATAATTGAGCAAAGCATTGTCCAAGTGAATAGTCACGGACAGGACCACAAAAGCATTGCAAAATCCACCGTAATTTTGGTTTCACAGCATAGTCCCAAACAAAATATTCAATGAGATATGGAAATAATAAAGATGGAGAGAACATTTAACGGTGTACCACACAGGTAACATGCATTTGAAAGAAGTGAAGTCTGTCTGCTATTTCGAGGTTCTAATTGAGGAGGTTTTGCTCACATTAATTACAGGAGTAAAAATCGATGAATTTCTTCATCAAATCATGACCAAATGAGAACCACTTACAGTTAACTACTTGAAAACGATAATCATTATACGTAGCAGACAATACATAGTGTCAAATATAATCTCGTAAAAATATTGCAACCTTACATTTTTTTTTATAAATAATACCAATTGCTGGATCAATACGGAAGCATTGAATCTTAAAAATTCTGTTACAAAAATCACTCTTCAATTTAAACAACAATTAATTTCAACTATTTGTCGGAAGTGACTGGCAATCGCCGCTGCCACACAGCGATATGGCTTTAATATTTTGCTTGGTTGGTTTACAGAAATTGATTCCACTGGTGCCCTGTTTTTCCTAATGCATTCCAGCTTTGCACTGACAAAAAAAGGGATTTGAGTGATTGCCAGCTAGCCCCCATGGTGTGACAAAGGGTTGCCAGGCCAGTCCGAACCTTCTGGTCGGACTGGCCGACTTGATAATCGGGCGTGATGCACGGCTGACACACGTGCCCAGCTTTGTCCAGTTAGGCATGCTGCTTTTGTCATGCGGACAGCTGGCGCATTAATGTGTATGTGTGTGTTGCCGAGCATCAGCCGCGTGCACACCGCCGCTGGCAGCACTCAGCGCGGCTTGCACTTGCCTATCCATTAGGCCACGCAGCCTGGCAGCCTGCACTTTGACCTGCAGCACAAACGCCAGCCGGCGATACATCGGTTGCGGTAATTCCGCTGCCCACCGCCTATGACTGATAAGCCTATTTTTCGTAAATCGGCTCCAACCACCGGGCATTCCGGGACTTATTTCCATAAATTCCAATAATGCACTCATGATTGTAACATCTTAATTTGGAGGCTGATCGTGAATTGAGATTCATTTTGGGATATCTAATCCAAGACTTTGAGTATCCCGTCGATCAAGAGGGTGGATTGCGATAGCATAGTGTGTACTTTTAAGCGTTTTTTCTTTAATCATTTGATATTAAAAAGCAAAATCAATTCACCCTAATTGCATTAAAATTGTGCAGAACTATTATTTATCCATGCTAAAACTTCAAAGTAAATGTTTCTGAAAAACTGACCTAACAATGGCACGAAAATGACATTCAGGAGCTACGTGCGAAACAAAAAGTTGAATTGACGTTGTCGTGTGAAGTTATCCCGTGTCATGTTATGAGTTTGATCAAATCACGCGATATATATTTTGTATTACTAAAAGTCAATATGGTGGATGTGTAAATGTAAAACCTTTACGTCCAATACATTAAATCTATTTTTAAGTTTGGTTTCAAAAAGTAAATTTATAGCGCAATCTTTTAAAAAAAATTACCCAATTAATGAAATAAATAAATCAGTTGCAATTCATAAAAATATGGAACAGGAATGAAAAATAAATCTGATTGTAAAATAGCTTAAATTACTTTATAATGAGTTTGCACCTTTTTACAAGACATTCTGCCGCACATATATATGTTGCTTATAAATCATTTTTACTAAAAGGCAAACACTGAAACATGTAATGGTTGAAAAAAATTTAAAGAAACTAGTTTTAGCAATATAGAAGCACAAATACACCTAGCTAAGTTACTATTGAGAAAATGATACGTTTTTAAATAATTTAAAATTGATTTAAAACTCAAAGCAAACGACAAACGTCACGCCTTTTTAAAAGAGGGAGCAGGAGGAAACTAAAACTGCTAGGTGGAACGGTGTGAAGTTGGCAGTGGATGGAAACGGCGTGGCTTGATCATTAGAATTCAGAGGCGTGCGAGTCGTCAAAGAACATCATTTTGCTCTCTGAAACGCCGGCGAGAATTGAGGCGTTTCAGCAGACACACAAACACGAATGCGGAGCTGGCAAATAGCAAAGCAGCAGCAGAGTGGTTTAACGAGCCTGGAAACTTTGGCGACGAGGCACACCTGTACCGGCGCTCTTATTTTGACAGCAGAGTGATGGGCAGCTCAGACTTCGATTATCTGCTTAGATAGACTTGGCAGACCATTGGCAGCAGAGCTCGGCCATTGTGTATGCTTGGCTGACAACTTTTATTATCTTCAGTATAGTAATCAGGGGAAATAAAATGTATTCGCCGGGGGTGACAGTCGCCGACGCAGTGTTTTAGAGATTTAGTGCAAGAATGATGGACGTCGTGCCAATCAAATTAATGTCAGCCGGGGGAAAGTAGATCACAATTAACTCACTTCCATATATCTGTGATTGCTTGTCTTTCTTTCTCAAACTTCCTACTGATATGCGATAAATTTGATTAAATTCGACGTGCCCAACCTAATTTCGCGAGTTCTTTTTACCCATTCTATCTCAGATGGCTCGTAAACCGGTCAATGCGGCAGATAGACGACCAAAGTTTTCGAGGATAGGCAACCTGCTTGTCGTCCATGTTTTTCGATTGCATATATACACAGCAGTGAAAGTTTTGCGTGTTTTATGGTCTGTAGTGTGCTATTGAGCCATCCTGAAGATTTTTTAATGGAGCAATTTGAATTGAAAAAAAACTAATGTTGTTTATGAGCTCAAAGGTCACTCGCATTAGAAGTTGTGCGAGGTAATTTTCCCTTGACATTTCTCAGGCCATAAATGTTTTCAAGCTTTCTCAGCAACTCTTTTGTAGTGTTGGATTTTCAACTGCATTGCCTCATTTTGATACATTCTCGTTCTGTACCCTTCTTATCCCGAAGGGTAAATGTTTTAGGGTCGTTAATCAAATTTAAACTGACAGTTTCAGGAGAAGAAAGCAATTTGTCAATTTTTAATCTAAACAGTGCCAAAATTTGCGGCTGGAGCAAAAAACAGCTAGTCCCTGGTGCGAAACTCTGCCGTTAAACAAGCTTGAGAAGCCGTAAATAATTATCAGTGATGCAGGCAGGCAAATTGGCTTGCATCTCCCACACTCGAGCGAGCGTGTCAATTGGTGCAAGCCGCGTTTTTAATTAATTGGCCATGTTTTTGCAGCATATAGTCGAGAGCGAAATAACACTGCAGCAGCGAAGCAGCAGCGCTACGACGAGAAAGAGTGTTTTATTTACACGAGTGGCGCGGAGGAAAAGCCGAAGGCCGATTTATTGCTGCACATAAATCAGTGCCGCCCCCGCAACGCTCGGGTATTTTTATCCGACAATTCTCTCTATCGCTCGTGGACTCACCTTGCTTGTTTTGCTTTTCAAGATGGAGAAGAGATGTTGCGATTCCAGCCGCCATTATGAATGAATAATTCCTCGAGGCAAAAGAGGGCTGCCGGCAGCATTTTACTGATTTAAAGAAGGAGTGCCTCTCGGATTTGGCTGGCTGATCGCGACCGGAAAACGGAGATAAACTAGCGCGTAAGGCGTTTGCCTGCAATATTCATGCGGGGCGCCCCTTCGAAACGTGATGGGGATAATGGGCTTATCGGACGCAAGTTTTGATGAACACCTGTTTGCTCACAAGAGAATCGTTTTACGCATAGTTTGAGCTGCAGAGCAGATTTTCAACCCGTTTTTCAATTTACCCTTGAAGTTTAATTTATTAGGACGTTCGATAGGAGGTCCCGTAATTCGGGATCCAGCCTTATAACTAACAATTTTCACGGGAAATTACCAAAGAGACACTAATTTACGACAATTACTCCCCCATTCAAACGAGCACCGTATAATCTAATAGGAGTTTGATCCCGGAGCAGATAAAAGGTCGAGGACAACGCCCAGCGCGAGCAATGAATCGAGTATTCGGTCTCGTTGGTAGTCTCTCGTTTTCCGCCGCTTCGGATTAAGGAACATTATTCGCGTCGGCTCGCAGCTAGGCGAAAGGCATTTTTCAATTTGGGCCACGCACGCCGTTCGGTCTTTAAGGTTCAATTAGTCAGCAGCAGGAACAGCACGCACACGCACTCTCTCTCTCTCTCTGCCGGCCGATCCGACGCAGCCAGCACTCGGCTGGCGCACTAATCGCCGTTGTTGCTTTTGTCCCCGGTCAATTACTCCTGTCCCTGGCCGCGCACGACGCAAAACTCCCTCGGGTGTGCCCGCCGACACTTTTTCGGCAGCAGCAACAACAACGACACCGCCGTCACGTGAGTTTTTTTCCCGGACGAGCGTGCGAATAATTGTTTTCTCTTGTATGTGAAAGACGCGTTTGTTTATTTGTTTGCTTGCTGCTGCTAATTGAATTCCGATTCCACTCCGCGGGTGGTGCCGCAGCCAGCTCAATGGTTGAAACAAAGCAATGCCAATAAGCCTTTTTTTTCATTAACAGGGCTGTGGGAGTCTCACGCGCCTACACATTAACTGCGTCCCAAAATCTACAGTCAGAAGAGACAAATAAATACAATTTCAAGTTATATTAGAAGACGCTGGGGTTCATTTGTAGCAAATTGAAATCTATTCCTTTTAGAACTAACTTTTTTTAAATTTTGCATGCAAAAAATTAATATCAGTTCATCATTTGAAAAGAAAATAGCTTGTGAAGTTGAAACTTTTGGCCCTTCTGTGTAGTTGAAAATGTAGCATGTTCGACGAATATCAAAACATTTAGGGCCACTAGCTGTGACGCTTGTTAAGTGGCTGAAGAGCAACTTTCCGCGAATCAGACGAAGCATCAAATTCGCTCGTTGTACTGGCAAATTGCTGCCTCGTGCGTCCATTGACTAGCGAGTTTGTTGCCAGCCAGCCAGCCAGCCAGGCAGGCAGGCAGGCAGGCAGGCAGGCAGCCGAGCAAGCAGCGAGGCAGGCAGCAAGCCATTCATGGGCCACAAGAAATGTTGACCCAGAAGGCGCCAATCGATGCCCATTGAACCCTCACAGCGCCGCTTGCAGCTGCACGCCTGCTGAAATTGTTTGCCTCCGCGCTGCAATCCGTCATGTCGGACGATTCCCCGCCGTCCCTCTACCCACTTCTGCCACCCACCCCCAATGCAAATTAGGCCAATATGCACTTCGTTGCTCGGCCAAGATAATTAAATCGAGCGTGCTCTCGCCACTGCCGCAGTTTGTAGCCGCGCTGGCTGCAGTTGATTAACAAACACAAGACGAAATGTGCGAAAGCACAGTTGTTGTAGGATTGCATCCCTCGCTGAGATGAACACTATGAAGTTTTTGCGTTCTTCCATTATCTTTGAGCAAGTTGGATTAGTTCAGTCGAGCTTTGCGGCTTTTGACTAACTTATTTTTCTCAAAATCATCACTTGACACAGTCCTATTTATAGTCTAGCGTCCGAGTTGTTATATTTTAAAATAAATTTGTAGCGGTACAACAACGCGGTCCTGCTTTTTGTTGGAAGCCAACAATTGTCGGCGGTTTGAATTATTGTAATTTTGCATTATTGTTTAACAGCAGAAAGATGATTTTAAAATAAGAATTCAGTTTTCGTCCGTCAGCCACACGGTGCTGACGTGATTTGTTTAATTGTGCAGAACCCGATTCAAAGGGGTGAGTCCAACAGTCAGTTAGCAAAAGAATGTATCACTTATTATTGTAAACCATTTCAGTTCTGGTATTTGATTAAGCATCCGATCGGATTTCCAACTGTAACCAATTCACCAACAAAATTAGTCATTCTTAATTCATCGGTCTTCATCATTCCAACCCTCTTCATCCCCCAAAAATTCAATTCAAGTGGTAATTAAAATGAATTAATTAATTTCTAACTGCAGTGCAGAATACCAATCGAAGTGGTATTTGCGTCACAGCTGGTGTAACTGGAAACTGTACTGACGCAAGCCTGTTACAGTTGACGAGCAATGGAGGGGAAATATTTGTAAATGATGTGGTGTTTGGTAGAGCGAGTGATTTCACAAAATTGTATTTTACGATTTGATGGGAAATCAGCTGCAATACAACCACATGAAATGATTTTTACCGAGCACAGCTTTAGTGTCAAGCATTCACCTATCATCATTTCCCCATTTTGTTAAAACGTGAACTGTCATTCTCTTTTAAATCTAAATTAAAATGATTCTGAAAAACAGGATACATTCAAACTCTTGTAATTTAAAATTAATAATGATTATACTAAAAAAATAATAGATATTAGAACCTACACTTACAATATAATACGTCAGTTTTGCTTGTGACCAGCGTGGTTGATCATATTTACTAATTAATTTTGAGATTCTTGATGCTTTGCCTCCTCATGACAATCCGATTTTTTAGGTTTTTACCTTTTATATATTTTACACCTGAAATTAAAATTTGCTTAAGTGATTTTCCTTTATCTTTAAATTTAACAAATAACTCTATTCCATCCAGCTTTATATCAGAATAGGTATTGAAATTATTAAGAAATTTAATTAAGATTAATTGGAATTGCCCTCACCGATAATTTTTTCTTTACTTTTTCACATTTTATTTTCTCTGTTAAAACGATATGCTCTACAAAAATACTCGAGTTATTCTAGCCCATTTCCGTCTTTTAAGCCTCTACTGAAAAATAAATATAGCTCTATTTACTAAATATTTAGCAACAGATTAACATCAGCCAAATCCTCATGTAGATTTCTCACGTCCGTGATATTTGCATTAGCATACCACACTAAGTGAGTCCGCAGTTGTGGCAATGTTTTAGTTTCAATTTGCAGGATTGAAGTCAGCGAGCGTGGACACGCGAGCCATTTCCCACCGCAACAAAAACAAACTTCCATACGCAGACCGAAAAAGTTGTCCGCGTTACGCACCAGCAGGTAAAGAGATTTCAGCCCGACACATGCATTATAAACAAGTCGGCGGGCGAATCTGCTTAACTCTCTCGACAAGCAGTTTGACACCCCGGGGGGCGCGCCGGATGATTCCGCGCCGGCTAAATCGCTATAATACCGTGTGCTCGACCCAGAGGCCACCTTTTCAATTTTGCATTCGGACGAGTGACGCTTTGTCTGTGTCGCTCATGTGTTGCGTGCTTGCAAAATTCAAATTACCATATTATTCGCATTTTTCATCACGACTGCCTGCCGACAAATGCGACGCGAATTGCGATGCGAAAAAGGGGCACCGACCATTCTGTGTGTGTGTGTGTGTGTTTATGCATTTTTCACACACACACGAAACGCGTATGTGTATATGTTTAGCCACGTGCTGAATCGATGGGCAGTGACGTAAATTTGTGTGTCGCTCAGTGGCCGCAGGTAATTTGGGTAAAATATTATACACCACAGAAACACGAGAATGCTGTTACTTTTTATTTTGACGTCATATAACAACTCGCGCACGGCGATTTACGAGCTTCGTCTACAAACACACACGCATATATTATGCCGAATTTAATTATCAGCAACTTACAGATTAATTTTACAGCCTTCACGTTTCATTAAATGTAAGAAACTTTATTGCATTTTTGCTCTATCGGTACTAAGCATTAATTTAGATTCAGCGGTGATTAATGAATTAGCCGCCACTTCACTGCAGAAACTTCTATGAACTTCACTAGTAACTACACAGTTTTGTCCCCCTCTTTAAAGATGGCTCTCATTACACCCATGGCTCTGAGATTGTAAAAAAAATACTTTAATGAGCCCATCAAGGGGAAAAAGTCTGTTTATTAAACGACTTTACAGTCTCAAAGTGTGGAGCAACAGTTAAGCAGTTAACTAATTGCTGCTCTAAATATTTTAGTGTCGTAGTTTGACCAATTTATTAATGCGCCAATAGCACAATTTTTAAGCTCACAGTACCCTAAATTTTTTTAATCTAAATTATTATACATTGATTGTAAATTATTCCCACTGTTAATGACTTTGCTACAACAAGCAGTTGATGAAATTTTAAGCTTTAACAATTTGTTCCACAATGGGATATAATCAAAAGAGGGCCTTGCTACAGCAAAAATTCAAAGTTTGCCAATTTTCTCAAAAGTTTACGGCGCTGGACCTTATTTTCTTGGCAGTTGCCGATTACTCCCACCGGGCTTGACACTCTTTGGGGAAACTCTTTGTTGCCAAATAAAATAAGATTTCAAGCAGGGAGACCGTCATCACCATTTGAAAAGCTTGTTAAATTTGCAGCCCCTTTCTGAAAATTTTACAGTACCACCCAGGCCAATTTTGTGCTGAACTGAATCTTTAGGGATTAGTTTATGCTTGGCAACAAGGATTTTCCAGGGGTTGTCAGTATATCAATCTTCTTCAAATAAAGAAGTCTTAAATGTAATAAACCGATTCTACTTTTAACTCTTAATCTTCTTTGGACCGTTATTTCCGAATAGCGCCCTCCTCCTTTAGAATTAATGTGGATAAAAAATAATACTGGGTTGCCACCTCAGAAATTGGACGGGTTAAAATGACATAAACCCTGTATATTTTTTCAGCAAATTTAGAGTCATCCTTCTTTTACAACTGAACTGGATATAACGTCAGTATGTTTTTTGTCTGTACGCCAACACGTCATGCACAATAATTTGTCAAAGGGCTAAAATCGATACCAAATTTCACCGAAAAAATTAATTTTTGTGGCCTTTGGTGTGTGACCGAGCGACGACAGACACGTTTTGCCCAGTTCGCAGCGAAACAAGCCGAGTGGCTCCCTTTTGATGCTTCATTTGCACAACGAGCAGAGTAATTCCGCTAGCCATAATGTTATGTTCAAAGTTGGAATTAGCACGGAACAACGGCGGTAAACTCTCGTTCATTTGTATCAAAGCGTGGCGCTGCGCGTTTTAACTCGCAAAACACGCGCATTGTAAAACAAAGTGGCTGGAGGAAAGGCTGTCTCAAAGGCCCCCATTAAAAGTTGTCGGCTGAAGAGACAGGAGAGCTGCTGCGAGTAAGTTCTGTCTGTTTTTTGAGCCAAAAAGAGGGACACTCTCAGCTATGTTTGTCTTGATGTGATCTAGAGCTTTTCACAAACTGGAGTAAGCTCTTTTTATAGAAATCCAAGAATCGTTATTCCAATGTGAACATTACACGGGAAGTCATATTCTCAAAAGAGCAACTTTCATAATTTCGCAGCATAAAGGAGTGAAAGCCATAAACTGCACCAGTGACACTAGCTAAAAATGAATAAAACGCGGCACGTCCTTCTCTTGTGACAGTTTTGATTTTTGATGGGCGGACGACAGAGCCCTTTTTATTCGCCCTCGAGGCCAATATAGAAGTCGTGAGTGTGGAAAGACGCGTGGCAGTTATGCACAAACAAATTTTCATATATTTTTCCGGCCGTTGCTGTCTATTTTAGCGAGCTGCAAAAGCAATCGGTGTAGGCCAGATTCGGGATGGATTTCGCGCGCGGCCATATTGCCATTCGAATGCGTGTGCGTCTGCTCTCGCAGCGCGGCAGTGTGTATATTTTCAGACCATCATCTCTCGTAAAAAGATACAAGCAGCAGCAACTTCCTTTCCGTCTGTGCGCGCCTTTTGCTCATTGTGTAAACAGGATAATATTTTCGCTGCACACGCAGCTCTCATTCCTTTGAAGAGAGCAGCTCGCACGCGCCCAATTCGGAACACAATTTCGCCACACGCCTCGTTTTTGTCTCTCGGAAGTGCAATGCACCCCTCACGATTCATTCCAAAAAAATACTTTTTATTTAACCACGAATGCCAACGTGTGTGGGCTGAATCATTGGTGGAAAATTAAAAAAAAATATATATTTTATGATGAGAACTGAAAAGGTTTCTAATTATTTAACTGAAAAAATTTAGAAATGAGGAAAATCTACAAAAACGCAACTTGACCTTAAATTTTTTGTTATGTCATTTGCGTGAAATGTATTTTCTTGATTTGATTTACGCGCTGTTTCATTCAGAGAAACGAGCAAAAATCAGCCAGCAAGGAAGGTGGCGTGCAAGTTGTCCTACGCATTAGTCGTTAAACATTTCATAAAGTATCCCACGCCGCAAAGTGTTTTGGGAATACACCAGCCAAACAGAACAAATTTGCCAGCTAGTAATGGCCGGCGAAACTTTGGGAAGTTTATCAAAGAGAGGCTCAGAAAATCAGCCTGTTTTCCGGTGGGAATCGAGCTGTAAACTCAACGCCACATAAATACACACGCGTTTGGATGCTTTATGTGGGTCGCTGGAAATAATGTACAGATAAAAAGATCATATAAATCCCATTTTTCCTGCTGTCACGCTGGCAATTTATGAAACGGACGCGAGGCATTATTTTGAGCTTGATTTTTTATTCAACCGGGGCCTCCGAGGGAAAAGTGCATTTATATTTTTCATTGCCCGTTCTCACCCGAGCCCTTTTCACTTTCGCAGACAAACGAAATCCGCAGCTCTTCGCTTGACCTAAAACACAAAGCTGCTGATTTAAAAGCCGACGGCCCCAGAGAGAGGACCTGGGCGTTGAAACAAGAGAGGATCGCTGGCCAAAAGCTGATCGCCGGTGCACATATCTTCCTTTTGAGAACGAAAAGATACTTAGCTAGGGCAATATCGTAATGTTTTGTATCGAAGCAATATATTCCACGATCTACATTATGGAGTTTATGTTTCAAATTTGAACCGAATAAACGCTTGAAAAACATATCATTTTTTAGAAACATTTTTCGAGGACAACATTGATTACTTATAGACTATCGTAAACGGGTTTAATTTGGATATTATTTGTACACTCATTCACAGGTGAAGATAATACACATATTCTTTCGTCTGGCGATAAGCTTTTCGACACACTAATATTTTTGCGTTGCAAGGGCATGAGTATTTTATTCGTGTCAGATTTTGGAAAGACGCTTTTATCATCCAGTTTGTTGTTTCGCGCAAAGTTGCAGCGGCGGGCGATAAAAGAATTTATTGCCCGGTGGGAATTTGAGGGAAACACGAGACGCCTGGCTGCTCTTATTCTCTCTATTTCTGTCAGGTGTTTGCCGACGGAAACTTTCTCAGCGCTTGCATCGGCGGCAAAACCGAATTGGCGCTCGCGAGGCGCGCATTGATTTTGCCGCTGCGTCACCGACGGATGCTTCTGCTTCAGAGAGTGAGATGCAGATATTATAAAATGCTCCGTCGCCGACGCCACCGCGAATGGGGCCAAATAAACGGGGCCGCAGACGGCGCAGTTCGCCGCCAGCACCGCACAAAGTGCAACCGTCGCTGAAAAAACGGCCGAATACCCTCCTGAGCTGAATTTTGAGCTCGAGGCGAACGTAATGTTGCAAAAAGGCAACTGACGCAAGCACCGACCGAATGCAAAGTAGCTGTACACCAGTTTTCGCTGTGAAATTCCATTTGCATTTGATTTCCTTTCGAAACAGCCTCAACGAAATAGTGTTATCTAAAAAAAATATTTTACAAAATAAAAGTAATAAGAGCACTGTCAATTTATGGCTTTACTGTTTATTTCAAAAGCATCTCAGTCATGTGTTTTATTTAAAATGTGAAACGACTTTATATCATCTGATTGTGCGATTGAATCAGTTTGTGGCGCACGAAGTGCTTGTTACGTCGTGGGATGTCAGACAATCAGCAGCTGGTTGGCTTTGTGAGATTGAGAGAAGCACTACTTTTTCCGGACAACATACACGCGTGCATTGATCTCAGTGCGTAACAAAAGGCGGCGATGTCTAAATTTAGCAGGTGCCAGCACGCCCACCCCCCAGCACCCACCCCCGGACACCCTCTCGTCGGCGGTAGTGGGTGCTCAGCGTGTTGCATACCTGGCAGCAATAACCTTTCCTTTCTTCTCCAGTGGTCGATAGGCAGTCAAACGAAACTATCTAGCGACGTTGGAGTGGCTCGCAATCCACCACCGCGAGAGCCGGAATTTCAAAAAGGGGGTTAAAAATTTAACGGATGTTGTTATGGATATTTTTCCCCAGCAAATATTGTTTTAATGATATTTGATTGGAAATGAAATAAAAATAATTATGTTTACATAATGTGTGGAATGCTGGGATGGCGGTAATTCAGAATTATTTTAATCGAAGGCTTTAAGCAATTAAATTGAACGGCACTAAAACTCTTCAATAACAAATAATTAAAAGAGGGCTAAACTAGAATATAGATATTGCTAATGTTTCCTGCCCACGGCTACGTTTATACATAGTAGGTTTCGATTTCTCTCGTCGATATCTTTCCAATGTTGCACCTTCTTGAAAACAGTGATGAAATTAAAGTGCTTCCACGCACAAGCTCTATCGAATTTTACGATACAGTAATATCAAGGAAAGTTTTAAATTTAAATTCATTCTCATTGAATAGTTTAAGTAAAGAAAAAAAAGAATACGATTTTTGGACTTGACAGCATCATTCTTCTTTAATGAATAATAAAGATAATTGAGTCGAGTGTGAATGATGGTATAAAAATCATATTTTGGATTGTTACCATTAATTTGTTAAAACTCGCAAAAATTTGTCATCCCATATTTTTGGTGATTAACAGTTTTCAACCCTATCAGATAAATATTCGAGGCAGGTCGAAAATGCCGATAAATCACGTAATTAGGAACAAAGGAGCTGCTGGAAGAGAAAAAGCTGGTTTTATGCCGCTCTTTGTCACTGCGACGGAGAAAGGGAGTCGGGCAAGGGCGAATGAGTGACGTCAAACAGCAAAGCAACTTTCGCTGCTGCATGAGCCTCCGCCGTCGCGGCTTCAATGAAAAATTACTCACTTACAAAGTATTAATAATATAAGCGGCGGTAAAGTCGGGCCCGCTCATCCCCCGAACACTCGAGTGTTTGCGGCCAAGTTGGTTCGCTCTCTAAACTCGCAAAAGGCCCATTATAATTATTATTTTAATAGCAACTTGGTTTCTCCGCGCAGCACAGCTCGCTGATGGGCTTTTCTCTCGCTTGCTCGCTCAATAAATCCACCTCAGTAATTACACTTTTGACTGCTGGCGGCTCAATCAATGACGGCTTGGCGCAAAGTCACAGGTGCCACGTGCATAATGCACAAGCAGAGTGTGCCATAACACTTTCATGTTCCGACACAAAATGCTCACTTGAAAGTGAGCGTGCATTAGGTAAATGGAGTGCATGATTGGAAGCAGCGCCTGATTTAACGTTCGAGCGAAACACCGCCGACGGGTCACTCGCAGATTGAGAAAACTTATCTCGCATCCTGATTTGACCGTTATTTAATATTTATAGGTCAAACCAGCTTGTAACTAGTTAAATGACGATATGAATAGCAAATCGATATCGTTGTTTGTTACAAATTAAAGAAAACTATTTAGAATAATGATTGAGGACGGAAAAGAGGCGCGATTGTGGCCTGAATTGGACTGGTGCGAGAGATCAGAAAATAAATCTTAACATTATAAATTTTAAGAAAATCTACCCTTCATAACTAGAGGGTCCTATAATTAGAACCAATTAACCTCACTGGCAAACTTGATTTGGAATTTTTGGTACTATGCAAATCGTTTTGGCATAAAATTTAATGAGTTTTTCGGCCACGGGATAAAAATTCACCCCCCCCCTCCCTGAAAAAAGGCGATAAATATTTCGGGCAATGCAAAGTCGAGTGCAAAAATTTGACCTTTTTGAACTCTCTTAGCACACTCACACAATAATATTTTGAAAATTATATTTAGCTCTTTCAACTTTGATCAGAAAAATTTATTTTTACACATTGAATTGAAATTCCATTCATTGAATCGTTCTGGACAATTCAATTTGAAAAAGCACCTCATTAAGATTCTTCAGCAGAGTTTTTTGTACGTTAGCAAACTTCTGTTTGAGATTTGGATGAAGAGTTCGACTAATTTTGATGAGCTTTTTGACACTTTCTGAGTAATTAATGTCACGGGCGTAGTGTATTCTACCACAAAGCGTAGGTTTCCATTTGATCGAGATGCACCCGTTACTTGAAAGAAAGGAATGTGCCTGTTCCAACGCTGGATTGTTAGTGATAGCATGCAATGGCAAGTAAAATCGGCAAGGCGTTAGGAACTTGTCGTTTCCTGTGACACTTACATTTTTTTATGGCAGGTACGTAGCAAAGTTCGATTGAAGTAAAGAGATGAAAGAGAATCATGGTAGAGCAAACCAACTCCTCCCCGGAGCACCGAAGCAGGCGTAAAAATAATCAATCGCGACATCTTGTTCAAAGATATCAAATTGGCACGGTGTGAGCAACGAGCTGGCGCATTACAAAATAATTATGCACTAAACCTGATGCTGATGTAGCACTAAAGCAACTTTTAGCGCAGCAAAGTTGTTTACAACTCGTGCGTTATGCGTGCACGCGGGGGTTTGTTCCTTGGCGTTGTTTGCGCTCGTGGAACGAGTGCATTTTGTTTGCTCCTGCAGCGCACAAAAGCCATCTCGTTATTCGCGCAAATAAATTGCTAGTGTAAGTGCGCGCGCGAGTTTCTTTCTTGCCTGCCAGTGCAGCGCCATCATCATCTCGTAAAAAAGCCGAGCAACCACGGGAAAATTGAAACGACGAACTCTCTTTCTCGCGCTTCCATTTTCACGTCGCCTTTCAACCACCTTGCGAAATCAGACTTTTCTGAGACGAGAGAGAGAGAGAGAGAGAGAGAGAGAGAGAGAGAGAGAGAGAGAGAGAGAGAGAGAGAGAGAGAGAGAGAGAGAGAGAGAGAGAGAGAGAGAGAGAGCTTTCACCGAATTCCCCGCAACGCCACTCACCTCCCTTTGCGGTTGCGTAATTTGCCGAAATATTTGGAGGCTGAGAATGCTTTAAGCGCGTCAAATGTCACAAAAGTTACAAAGTAATTAAAATGCCACTGAGGTAGTTTGGAAAACACAGTTGCTTGAGTGTGAAATTTAATCATTCAAACGCAACTGGCGCGAGTATGAGAACTTCAAAATTAATTTGACTCAAATTGAGATCTCTACCATGAATATAATAGAATTTGAAATTACAACAGCTAAGCAGATGGCATGAACACGCGTTTTTGCTAGTAAATGTTGAAAGCATTTTCGAGTCTAATTTTAACTTTCTCTCGCATGCAATAATATGAATTTCATCTCCGCATCTCTGTAGTAAATCAGTGATTTAGACTTGATAAATCTTAACTTTCCGTTTATATTTTTTCTTCTAAATAGACTGTTTTCCAGGCGGAAAGGTCAACAGTTTCAAAGTAAAAGACCAAATAAATGTTGTTTATATCACATCTCTTACCACGCAACAGTACGAGGGTCCCTCTTAGAAAACGCGTCAGCTCAAAGTGAATAAAACGCTCTCGCAAACTTTAAGACATGCTTCGGGCAGTCGTAAAAACTGATATTTTACGTGAGCAGAGACAAAAGAAGTGGATCATACACAGAGCGAAAGAAATAAAAGCAAGTGGAGTGCGAATCGCTGACCAAGCAGCAGAATCAAAGAGGAGAAAAAACCAGCGAGTCGTCGTCTCTCTTTCTCTCTCTCGCTGTGTTTGTAATCTGATTTCGCCACAAAAGCCACTGGAAAAATCGCACAGCAGTCGACTTTTATATGCTCAATCTCGGTGGAGAGCGGTCGGATTAAGCCATAGAGGAAAAAGTTAACAAGTATGTACCGCAGAGCGCTCCTGCCTCTACTTCTCATGTCAAAACCTTTGCGTGGGTTAATTTTTGTTATCTCAACTGAGTTATCCGCAGGTGCTGCATTGACTGAACATAAATATCCTGCCTTTGATGTGCGTATTCCATTTGGCTGAGGACGAAAAGGTCACTCCAAGCGGATCGATTTGTCTGCAAGGTAGTTCATCAGAAAATAACAAGAAGGTCAAAATTAAAAAAATAAACAATAATTAGAAATATCCCGGCTTTTTTTTAGTGATTTGCGTAGTGTCTATTTTGTTGTTTAAATTTGTATGCTAAATTATGCTGGAAACACAGTGATATCTACAAAATTTGACACGTTTGTTAAAATCAAGTATAATAACACCATTTTTATTTTTTTTAACAAATATTTTTCGCGATAGAAATGATTAGCTATATATACTTCATTTTTATAATTTATTAGTTTATATGTGTCTGAATGTAAGTATAATATGTTAAGTACTAACCTAACATAATTCAACTCTTACGGCCGATCTCGGTTAAGAAGGTTCTGAATCTTTTATCGACTTCAAGTGGTCCGAAAAGAACAAATATAATTATTGCGTTAGAACATGATATATGTGGAATTTAGAGGAATTCTAAAGTAATTAGAAAATATGATATATATGTAAATAATTCGACCAGCCCGTTGGCTCGCATAATTAAGGCATTCTTAGGAGTGTCAATGCAGGTTTTCGCACCTCTGAGTGGCTTTATGGACAAACGTCTAATGTTTAAATAAAAGACCTCGGTGCGGGAAGGCGAAAAGACGGCCACATTGGGCCCAGGCTCCTATGCGGCCACTCGGGTCTCATGTTATTCGCCCGGCGGTGTTTTTGGGACCCATTGGGACCCGGTGAGCTCAGCCCACGGGAAGTGCTGAATAGAAAACCTCAGATTCCTTTCATAAGATTCTATAAGATTTGTTGTTAAAAGGAAAACACTAATTGTACACGGAAAATGACACAGAACACATAAATAACTTTCTGAAGCCCCAAGGCGCATAATCTTCTAACTAAATGAGAAAGGAACGTATGCATTCAAGTGATAGAATCTTCAACTATACTTTCATTCAAGTGAGCACAAACAATAATTGCTGTTTAGCATTTCCATCGCTTTGTCGAACACCTAATCGGATTTTGTCTCACTGGTGCTGCAGAAAGAAAAGCTAACAAAAGGGAGCAATTTGCATTGTGCGGCGCGCAATCAGTTTTCCCTTCAAAGAGCTCGCTGGCTTGCGATAAAAAGTGATGAGAACCTGCCCTTGACCCTTTTGACCGGTAACGCCAACAATTGGGTCACGACTTTGTTGGCTCAATTACAATAATGGGCAATTATTCAGACTGGAAACGTGAATGAGCGGGCTTGGATTGCACCACCAGACTGCAGCTTTGTTTTGTATACGTGCTGTGTGTTGAGTTTTGTTTGTCGGGGTTTCCAGTTACACACAAAGCGTAGATTTTCACCCAGATAACGAAGACCGACTTTCGAAATGGGTTGTGCGCGCCCAGTTAGATCATTGATATTCCCGACATCAGTCAAAAAGCACACATTTTCCATAGAATTTATCGCCATGGCGACGGCTTATGTATATTTTTAGCTTTTATCTGCGCGCGATGGACATCAGTCTACCGCACTTTTTACTCTCGGTCTGCAAATGACAGAGTCTGTGGAAATATACATTTGCCTGATGATTGCTGGCGATGCGTTACATATTAACACACAAAAATATGACGGAGCACGCACCGAACGGCCCAAAATAATTTTGTCTGATGAATGGGGTCCAAGTTATGTACAAGCGAGAGCGTTTATGCAAAACCAAAAACTCGCTGCTCGCTACGCTATTGAGTTTTTTGCTGCCATAAACTTTATCGACGCCACTGAAGCTTTCAAATCTTGTGATTGAATAAGGAACAAGCAACGAAATTTATGCATGAGGAATTTTCACCTATATTTTTATGTTAAAAGAATAATGTTGTGTCACTCTGTATGGGAATCGTTATTTCATTGGTAGCCTCCTAACCTTGAAGTACATAGCTCACCTCACATACAGCACACATATGGATATAAAACTAGCGCCAAAAAAGTTACTCTTTCCTGAGCAATAAAAAATAGTTTGTGAGAATCATCCAAATATATTTTCACATTACTTTTATAAGTGATTTACATGAATAAATTATATTTTTGGTTCAATACAAGTGAGCTGATTGAGAAGTATTGAAGTAAAATCTGGCAGCAAATGATGAATAAAATTTTTTCCGCCTGAACAAATTTTTTATCTCGACACAACAAAGACTGAAATTCTTCGTCTAAGATCTCATCGTCCGAAGGAATGAACGGAACCCCGACTTCCTGCGAGACAATGAACTATTTGGGTTGTTGGAAAGGCTGAAGGCTGTGCAGACATCTAGCTTTTGGCATTGACACGCAGACTGCATACCTAAGGAAGCGCAAAAAGCACTCTCCCTACACTACATTCTCCGAAACTGCAAAAAGTCGACGTCATTATCCGCAAATACACTGACCATTACTTAATTCTGCGTCAAGACGGAGTTTTTGCCGTACGTTCACCCCTTTCATTTGGCCAGGCAATATGCCTTTCCCCAACTGACAGGTCTCTCTCTCTCTCTCTCTCTCTCTCTCTCTCTCTCTCTCTCTCTCTCGCACGCGGGCGCTGATTGTCAGGTGCCGATTTTCCTGAACATTGCTTTGCCAACAGCCGGGCCGTGAGAGTAAATAAAGCGGGCGAGAATGGATGGCGCGTCGCGGATGATTGATGGAAACGCGCGTGATTCCACCCGTGGAAAAGTTGTCGGCAAACGAATAAGTGCACTCTCTGTGTCACTTTTATACTGGCTGGTGGAATCTGTCTACTGACTTGTGCACGCTAGCCGCATTTTTTGCGCCCGTCAAAAAGTATCACAGCAAAACACAGGCGAGCCTACAAAAGCATAACTGGCCGGAAAAAGTCGACGTGGGCGTCTTTCTTTTTGATGGATTGCGAATCCTTTCTGCCTTCGGGACAGAATGAGATGTGACATTCCGGTATATGGGATCAAACCATCCTCGCAAACTATATATTTGGAAAATGGGGACGGGGCATTATCCTGATTGACTGTTCCATAATGAATATATTAATCTATATATAGATTTGTACTTGAAATTATTAAAATTAAATTGTGAAAAAAATTGCTGCAATTAAATAAATTAAAGCTCAAACATAATCTCAGTCGTAGAAGTCATTTTCACCAATTTAAAAAGTGAATTTTAAATACTAAGAACTAAAAACTACCTTCTGCCACGTACTTGATCTCAATGTTTTCAAATATTAGACCAGTGGTTTTTTTAAAAACATCGATTAAAAGTTTCTGCAACTGATACTGCGGCGTGAAATTTTTTAATGCTGATGAAGCATGCGGGCTGATTCAGTGGCTGTCCAGTAAGAGATGGTGCGAAATAACGTCACTTTCAGCTACCCGCATCTAAACAAATCCGCGCTGAGTAGGGCCGTTAGCATTTTTTTTAATTAAAAAAGTGTTTGTTTGTCACCATCTGTACCGTATAATTAGTAGTAATTTTAACTCGGCGTGTAAACTGAATAGTAGGAAGAACAAATGGTGCGTCTTATAATGGCATCTGCCTGAAGCATATTTTCATCTTTCTCGAAATGAAATGTAATCCGAGAAGCTTTTATAATTTTGTACAATCTTTTCTTGTTCTTTTTCAAGAAATTTCATTTTAGTCGCGTATAATGAAGCGTTTCTTGCCAGTGTGTTCGCCTCTGCGTAGAAGTGCACTCGGCAATCCATCCAATTGCGGAAAGCACCGTTGCAAAAAGCAAGCGACTTTTGTGCTCAAGCCTCAATCCGCCTTTTCTAGGTCAAGCGTCCGGAAGACAAAACTTATTCTGCTCCTTTCGCAGCGGATCAGCCTTTCCGACTTTTTGCTCGCTTCCTGCAGCATAGTGCGCACGTCAAAGTGTCAAATCGGCACCGGGTGGCTTCAATAAGCGGCGTGCGTGTAAATTCGGGCCGAAATCAGGGCGAAAGCGCCGAGAAATGGCTGGCTGCTTTCGAGTTTTAATCTCTTGAATAATGCGCCGCCGGCCGACAAATCCTCTTATTGTCTGCTATCATGCTCTCGCTAAAGTTGCCGTCGTGACGCACGAGGAACTCTTAATTACCACTATATATTGCGCCGGCACAAATTCGACCAGAATTATTTAACCAAGAGAGTATGGAAAAATAGAAGGGGTAAATGTGTAGCGGAAAGAAATGAGTTTTGCGCCAAGCTAAATTTTTAAGACCGCCCGAGGCGGCTTTCGCATTTCGTAGCAGGAAAAAGGAAGCCCGAACGTTTTCATAGTGCAATGGAAATTACGGGCGTAACCTTGACCGTCAGACTATTCACTTGCGAACGGCTTGTTTCCTCTTCTAAATTTAGACCCT
The DNA here is from genome assembly GCF_949628265.1 of Cloeon dipterum. Classification (NCBI taxonomy): domain Eukaryota; kingdom Metazoa; phylum Arthropoda; class Insecta; order Ephemeroptera; family Baetidae; genus Cloeon; species Cloeon dipterum. Next base: position 28,139,003 of record NC_088787.1, read on the forward strand.
CAGTCCTATTTGTGACATTTCTACGCGAACTTGACGTTTGTGATTTAGAGTTTGCTTGCAACGGTCGATACTTGGCACAAAGCGAGTAGTTTTATTAACTACCCCGCTTCAAGAAGAAAGCGCCTTGCCTCCGATTTAAACGAACGAGTGAGAATGACAAAAGAGTAAAACTTGTATTTTGTGCCAAATATCAGCACAAACATTTCTCATTGAAAATTAAACGAGTCTTCGTTAATTCAGGATTTGCTTTGAACAAAATAATTTTGCAAAGGTTCAAGCTTCAATACACAGGCTACTATATGAATGCGCCGGCTTTGTGTGCATGTGGAAATTTCACAGAAAGCGAGTAGCGTTTTTCTTTTATGTGCCTGCAGGGACTTTGGAACTCGCGTATTCAATTCTTTCCTCCTAATTAGCCTGAGGTCCGTAATATTCAATTAAATCCGTTTCGTCCACACAGGTGAGCGTCAGGCTGGTGTTTTTAATTACCGCGTTCGCCACCAAAATCAATATTTCACCAGTTCGGAATATCGGATGAAATATTAATGGTCTTTATTGTTAGGTGCGCTTTATATACACATGTATATTTGCGTTCACAAACAGGCCAAACCCAGACTTTCTAGCCTCCGTTCTGCGGATCCATTCCGTTTGTAATACTTAGCATTGCTTTAATGTCGCTAATCAACAATGTTGATAGAGGGCCAAATAACAAAGGAGCTTTATTAACTCCAAATAGAAAACGTTAAAATTTGAAATACACATATCCGAAGCCCTTGTAATTCATTCTCAAATATTCGCGCACAATATTACTAACGAAACATCATTGTAGACTTTGTGCTTGATAAAGCCAAATAAAATTGAAAATATTTTTTCAATTTAAGCTGATTTTACGAACAATAAAAAATTTGTTTCAATTTTTTTGGAAGGATATATTTATTCAACTCTGGCTTTGATCAGTGTTACAGCATTGACGTTTTTATGTGGTAACGCAACCTCTCGCAACTGTTCAAAGGTTTAGTTTGAAGTCAGTGTAAAATCGTGCATGTAAAGCACGCAATAGTCTAATTTGTGAACTTGGCAGGATCTGATTTAAGTGACAAGGTATAGAACATTATAATACTTAACAATTTTTTCTTTGCTTCCAATAATTTGCTTTCACATAATAGAAGACCGTATTGATTATCATGGAAGTTAATTCACTATTCAGGTAATTTGTCGGATTTAAAAAGATAATCACGGAGGAAATATAATAAAAAAAAAATACTTCTATTTAGATGCAAGATAATATGATATAAAAATTTGGTGTTAATAGGATAACAAATAGTAATTATTTCTGCGATGAGTTAAGAGGTCCGTGATGAAATTGTACTACAAGCTAACAAAAAGTTGTAGAGCCCTCGAAAAAAATTCAATACTGACGTAATGCGTGACACTCGAGTGCGGAAATCACCCGATTGGACGCCAAATCACGCTCTTCAGTCTCAATTGATGACCGCAACCGGAACATTACCAAGAGACCTCTGGCTCGCGTCGATCGCCCCGCGTTTTTGCTCATCGTGCAATTTGTTCGAGAGAGGTCTGGCTGGTTGGTTGGCAGCAATACCGAGCGACCAGTCCGCCTCGGGGCGCAAGAACAAGAAGAGCAGAAGCTAGAGACTCACCTAAAATTGGAGCAGGGATGTATGACCCAGTGGCCGGCCGCCTTCTGCCGGATGCGCTCCTTCATGAGCGCCTTTTTGCTGCCGAACAACTTCATGGCCAGTTTATTATCGGTGGGCTGGAACAGGGCCTGCAGGTGGTTCTTGATGAAGCCCTGCTTCTCGCCCGACCCACCACTCGGGCCGTGGGCCCCCGAGGCCCCATTCCCACTCGCGCCCCCATTACTCGCACCACCCGCCACACTGCCCGGCATTATGTGTGTCGGTCCTGGTTCCTCCTTGGGTGTCCCGTACAGGCTCACGTCGTCGCCACCAAAGTGCACCTGATCACAAGTAAACATAATTTATTAATAGTAATAGCTGAATGAAAGCATCTATTAAAAAAAGGAAATAAAGCATTTTGACCTGGTTTAATTTTTTAGCCATTAAGTGCTTGCAAGAATGTCAAAATTATGGAATGTGACTGTTAGAAGAAATACATCGCCAATAGTAAAAAGAACAAGAAGTGGAAATTAAAATGGTGTATTGTAATCATTTGCTTATTGAGTACTAAACAAATTCGTTGGACGAGTGGTAGAAATATTCAAAATCCTCCAATCTATGGGCGCACAAAGAGGGGATTTTAGGTCTGCAAAATCTAGAAATATTGACTTTTGAAAGTGAAAAATTGGCAGCTCAGCTCGGAGAGCAATGTGCAGATGACAGGCGGGATGCATAACTTTCCATCTAATCCGCCACCCGTTGTATACTTTAGAAAGCCACGAGCTTCAGCTTGCATTTACATACACTTCTAGCGTGATACATCGCAGCAGAAAGCCTGATTTACAAGTGTCGGGGGTTTCTCTAAAGCCAGCCTAAGCGTGTCTTTATTTGGTTGATTCCAGAGGGGCCAACAGGCTTCATGTATTATTTTTATTTTCATTTGGAATTCTCTGTGTCAACTATGTAAGACTGAATAATTTTTTTTGTAAAAATGCATACACGGACCCATTTTACTCATGGAGAATTCTTATCGAAGATTTTAACGCACTAAAATCCTCTCATATAGATAATTACATATTCAATAAGAAAATCTATTTTTTTTGCTGGGAATTTTAAAAGGGCGCAATTTCTTTATATTAGTTGACTAATAAGTGATTCTAGTTTCATAAACAACAGCTGTTCCCTTATTATTAGACGTTAAGCATCCATTATTGATAAGGGATGAGGATTACATTATTTCATGTGGTTAAAGTGTTAAATTATTGGGGTAGGATTGACTTCAGTATTAGTAAGACATTAGTTATTACATGGCTTAAATTTTTGTTTATATAATTGTGATGACTAAAATTTTTAAAAATATCTCCAGCAGAATATCTAAAGAAAAAAATTATTTAAAAACACATGAAATTAAAAATATATAATAAGACTTATGTTTTACAAAATCAACATTATTTCATTTTTATTGCTGTGAGTAATTTATAATTGTATGTTAGTTTGTTTTTACAAACTAATTAGCATATTTCTTAAACATTAGCGAGAAAGAAAAAACGCACCTTTCCGACGTGGTGGTGCGAGCCGGATAGAGGTCCAGTTCCGCTGCCGATGGTGTCTCGGTAGTTCATATCGCTGGCCAAAAAGACATCGGTGAGGAGGAGGGTTTCGTCGTCCAAGGCGGTCACCAGCGAGTCGGTGCACGTGTTGGTGTTCTCGATGCTGATCTTGATCGAGTCATCCTTGGCGAGCCGAGGAGAGCGGATCTCCTCCTGCGACTGTGTGCACCCGCCGACGCTACTGCCTCTGGCCGCGATCCCGCCGCTGCTGCCACTGACGCGGCCGTTCGCCAGCTTCAGGCTGGGCACGCGCTGCGATATCCGCCGCCCTCCACCCTCCCCCATCTCGCCGCCGCGCTCCGAGTCTCTGAAACACACACCACAACAATTTAACTTTGCAACACGCATTTTTTTTGTCTCTTTCGAAGGGTACCCACGAACGAAATCGCGTTACGAATGTCACTTTTTGTCCCGCCTGTCTCACTTGACAAGGATACAATTTTGCTAGTATCTAGGCCTTCGCAAAACTGGTTGAGTTTGGGTGGTAAATTTTAATTCATCTGTGTGACTGGCTCGCTTTTTAAAGGCAACAAACTTAAAAAATCTACTTTTGGCATTAAAACTGTAGAATATTTAAAAATTTAAATCATGGTCAACAATGCAATTAATGAATAAACTGTTCGTATTTTTCTGTTCCTTCTGAAAATTATTTTTCATGCACTCTGAACAAACCAGTTAATCTTAAGAAAAATTAATAGCACTTGATCATACTTTCCAAGCCGATTTTGATATCTATGCAACGATCTATGTTGGAGAATGATAGGGAAACTCTTTGTAATTTTAAGTTAAGATCATCCCACTATAAAAAAACATAAATTTTTCAAAAGCCATTGTTTTTCAAAATTTACCGTCGCTTATCTTCAGCTTTAACTAAACCTTAAGGAATTTACGTTTACTAAAGTGCAACGTGGATTTTTTTTCAAGGTTTGCGCTGTATCATTCCTTAAAAAATGAGGTTGACGCGGACGCTTGCGTTGTTGGGTGACGTAAAAAGCTATATCTTTCGAGCAGATCAGGCGAAGCGTAGTTAAAATTCTCCGTAACTGCGTGGGAGAGCGGAAAGAAAATTCCTGCATGCACGGGACGAGGAGAGGTGGGCAGGCAACTTGTTGGACACGCGTGCTCAACAATTTGCATAACTTGGCGTTCGCAGGGGCACGCCGTGTAAAAGGAAGGGGAACTGCGGCGCGAGTCTTCGTTATGGAGTGGAACTTTTTATGTGCTCAGCTCTTTTCCAGTTTGTCTTTTTTATGTTCATGTGTAGAAAACTTGCGTATGCGTGCTCGTTTTTAAACGATCTCCGCGATAACGAGGGTAAACCAGCCTCAATTTATGAAATTCAGATATAATAAGCCGGTGCTTTTTAAGCTGATTTAATCCGTAAAGAATGCTGGAATATATTAAATGTCATGACTTTTCCACTTCCAATGAGTGATTCGATAAATTATTTTGGATTTATTTTGCTATTGTCCATTCAGTTATTCATGGGATTCAGATAAAGATACGCAAAAGATGTTAGTAACACGGTAATAAGTATGAAGTCATTAAGTTGCAACAATCACCCTAGTCAAAATAAAAATCAAATACAGAAGAAACATGTAAAAAGCGTAACGGAGACGTAAATAATTGTATCAGTCACGAGGAAAACGAAATAATACATTAAAGTTAATTAAAAATAAAATTGAAATAAAAAACTTTCAGTTAAATATTGGTTTTAAACGTCAATTGAAAACAGATTTTGAATTCACTACAATAAGTATCGACGGTTATTTAGATTTTTATTAATAAAACGTTTTAGCTGACCGTGAGTGAACTCAAATGGTTTGGACTCTCAGTCTCGGGGTAACTGGTGATAAAAGAATAAAATAAAACACGCCACTTGAGTCGTTTGTTTCGCATCCTCTTGTGCCTTTGGCAGAGCCATAAATCATGACCACTCTTCCCTACGCAGCAGAATTGCTGCGTGTTGTTGTTATTATTACAGCTTCTCCATTCGAGAATAGCTCTCGCAAGGCGACGGCGACGACAAGAGCAAGTGTGCGGTTTGTTCGCGGCCACGGCGGTTGCAATAATAATTGAGAAAAACGGCACCTAGCAACTAGATGTTGAACAAACTGGCTAGTTTTAATTGACGTGCTGTTTGTTTCTCGCCGCTGGAATGTGCAGCAGCCCTTGATCTAAATTCTGCCTGCCACTGACTGTCTGTTTTTGTTTCGTGCATACGTGTATTTGCGGTCGCGTTGCAAAGGCACCGAGTACCAAGAGGAGGGGGTGAAGTAAAAGTTGGACTTCCACTGTCCCTTTTTTACAGCAGTCGTTTTATTATTTACTGCTCCATTTCCCTCTCCTTGAAAAAATCTCTGCTGCTTCTTTTCCGATCAACATGACGTCCATTTGCAATGAGGATAACTACGCGATATTTGCCTTTGAAGCTCTGTAATAAAAGTGCAAACATTCCGGGTCAATTATGCAGATGGTACGAAACAGCGTAAAAAGAGGCAGTCAGCCGGAGCAATGTATGTATGTACTAGAACGTGTGTTCGATGCATAGAGATAAATATTGAAGTTCTGCCTCGCCGGCGATCGGAGCAGATCAAACGCAAACGAGCGAAGGCCAATTGAAACAGCCGGAGGCAATCTCGCCCTGGATGCATTGTTTGTTCGGCGCATTAAAGTCAAAGAGCCGAGTCACATAATGCACGACCAGCCTGATTGATGGAGAGTGAAAGAGAGGGAGGGTGATTTCGATTGATGAATTTTAAATAATAGTCATCGAAACGGAACATCACATATATGACTCCTGAGAGAAAATAGGTACGGGGAATCATCGAGAGAGAGAGAGAGAGAGAGAGAGAGAGAGAGAGAGAGAGAGAGAGAGAGAGAGAGGGGGATAATGTGGAGCACTAAGCCACCAACAATGGCTAAGTAAGACCAAAGTTTAAAAATTATTGTTTGTTTAATAATTTTAAAATTACAAAATAATGAATTTATTTGAAATTAAATCAATTTGTATAGTTCTGTTCCTTTAAAATCTAAAAGCTTCTGTATTACATTAAATTTAAATTTCACATTATATATATATCCCCTTTAAATGAGAAAAAAATCAACTAAATAACATGTGGTCCAACAAAACCACTTTAATTAGAGGTTAATGTTTTTTATATTGCCCCTGCCAAGAGGCCTAGACCAAAAACTAAAGCGGAATAAACCAAATAAAAATCTTCATTGAATTAACTCTAAAACAAGCGCATCTCGTTTTGGATCGCCCTTTGTTATTTTCTATGATGTTGACCGTTCATGGAGGCACTTATACGAAGGAAAGCCGCGACGAATATCCATGCACTGCGTGCTTTAAAAGCAAAAGAAGTGGCTCAACTCATCCCTCTCCTTTCATTGGAGGTGTTGAAAAACTGTTTATTGATTTACGCATCCGGCAACATTATTCTGTCTGCGCAGCGGAAATAAAGGAGCGTAACGAGAAAAGAGGGAAATTGCCGATACGATATTGGATGCTGCGGTTGAAATAATGTTTTCGCAATCAGCTTTGTGCTCTCCTCGAAGCATGACTTACAAGAAACAAAAATATCGCGCTCACTCGTTTCTGCTCATTGAGCAGCGTTCGATAAAATAAAGCAAATCCTTTAAATTCGGTGATCGGAAAAGCTAACATGGCGTGCAAGCAGCACATAAAGGCCACTTTTTGCAAGGTACACACCGTTACACCAGGCACACAAACAAAGCGAGCTTGCAAAAGTTTTGAATTGATTATCAATAAAAGCAAGCGAGAGGGCCAAAGAGACGCTCCCGCAGCCTGTTCACCTGCTTTCTCACAATTAATAGTACTCGAGCGATTTAAAGCTGCCAGGCAGCCACCTCTTTTATAAATGGCTCGGCTGCGTTTTGCGCGAGGGCGGGTGAAAATAAAGCGATTTCAGGCTATGACGACGAGCCTTTCTTCCTACGCTCTCTGCCTCTCTTCTCTCGCGTATTTATCGCAGCTCCGTAAATAAAAAGCGGTTGAAAAAGCTGTTATGCAACTTCTAAATAAATAACGCAGACCCGTTGACTGTGGTGCGGCATTGTAAATAAAAGGAAGACGCTGGCTGGCTGGCAAGGGGGAGCTCCTCCGCAACATAACATGCTCGTCTCGCTTTTATGTATAGTGGCCGGAGGCCGACTGACCTCTTTTCGCCGCAACTTGCTCCTCTTTACGCGAGTGGTAACATTAATTTGGTTAAGAGCTAATTAACTGGGCTTTTACTTTGACTCCTTGCTTCTTGTGTAATTTTGTGGTCGGATGTTTCAAATTATTCTCTTCTTTAGCATTGAAACTATTTGCTAGTGCTGGCAAATAGTTTTTTAAATTGAATTATTTTTGCTGTTATTCGTGTGTTTCTGGTGATTTTGTTGTATTTTTATTTCCTTGAAAGATTTCCCGCTGATGTTTAAATTAATTTATCTGTTTTTAAAGATAAGGAAATTGTACAAGTATAAATAAATCTGATGATTTAGCTTGAAAATCTCAAATAGACTCAATTCAGCAATAAACTAATCCGTGCAAATCCTTACGAGCTACAAAATTTAAGGATTGTTCTCTTTTAAAACAAAGTATACTCTCAGCATTGTTTATTATCTCTGATCTTTGTTGATTTTTCTGGCCCTAAATAATCTTTACATTTAAATATTAGAAAATCCAAATTTTATTCAATTTTGAGAAAGTTAGTCTGATAGTTTTTGGTACATATTATATGTATGCGTTTTTATCTCTAAAGATCTGTTTGTACCTTCAAATCGATTGTTATTAGTTTTGAATATCAAATTTACTAAATGTCAGCCGACAAATAAGAAACAGTGCCAAAATGGCGCAACATTAATCAGCACTGATTTAAAGGTCATGATGGAAGCTGGATTCAAACGGAATGGTGAATGGCAAAGGGTGGCTGTTGAAAAGGAGTCGATTTTGCATCAATTTTCCGGCGCGTGGGTGGCAATTAGTAATGGTGATTAATGAGCGCGAAGAGCCGTCAGGTGTGCTGTGTAGCACGGAACCAAATTAATAAATCGGGCCACACTTTGGAGAGGGGCTCTTTAATTTTTCACTCTCGCAGCTGATTTATTTATTTTTGTGTTCCGGCGCAGTGGGAACATGTTGCCGGTTCCAATTCATTAGAAGGCTAGCGCACAGGTGAATCGTGACCCTGCTCTTTCCAAATTAATCTTGACCCCAACGATCTCTCTTCGACTCGGACCCAGCCCTGCTCGCCCACACGACCAGACACAAAAGGTACAAAAATCAGCGCCACTGTGCTGGCAGCGTTTTCCAGTGGTCATCAATAAGACTTTGTGTCACTCGCACACACACACACGCACAAACCACCCTCGCTTCACAGCCCCTGCATGCTTCTACCTCAATCGTTACTAGCGAATGACGCGAATGACAAGAGCGTGCAAGTCGTGTCCAACCTTACAAAAGTCAGCACAAGATCATGATTGCGACGTTTAAAAACGAGTGTAGCTCATAATTCAAAAATATAAACTAAATATGTATTTTGCTCTACTTGATATCCGTAATAAGCGGTAATACGTATGAATGAATGAGATTAAAAATCAATTTTTAGTTTATCTTATTAGCCATCTGTAGATGAAATCGTTTATCCAGCTTACTTAAATAATTCCTAATAAACGTTGTCCTCTTTGCAAAATAAGGTAATGTGTATGGAAAAATAGCGTACTATCAGAAAATAAATAAAGACGGCTTGCATGAGCATTTGATTAACATTGTTGCAATAGTGAAATCTCATAGATGAAGTTAATTAAATCTTGTACTATTTTAATTTTTCTTTTGATCAGATATAGAAAACTTGCGAAAATTCCAAGTTCCAATAACATCGCGAACGAATAACATAATATGGGCCCACGGGTCTAATTAGATTATAAAGCTTAGTGCAGAAAAGGACCAGCTACAAATTTAAACCCTTTCTAGAACATAATATACAGGCATGTACAATCAATCTGCATAATTAACTGGTCAAATATCATACTAAAAAGCTCCACATTTATAATTGAGATAGTTCAATTTCCATTCATTTACGCTTGTAGCTCTAGCGGTTGACGTGACAAACCGAATCCTTTGCGGAGTTACACGTCAGTGGTGATTGCAGGCAGAGCTATACCTGCATAAAACAAAATATACAAGCGCTAACTTCGCCGAGATTAAATTGTAGCGAGATAGAGAGATCCTCTCCTCTTCCCAGCGCTGGCGGCAGACATCATCAGCAAGTTATCAAAGTCGAAAAGATAGGCTGATCACGTGAAAGGGCTTAACAGCGGCAGACTTGATATTCAGAGAAGGTAGCGACGCCGGAAAATTCACAACTCGATTCGAGCTAGAAACCTCATTGGCGCGTCGGAAGGAAAAATGTGCGTCTCGGAGGAAGGGATGAAAAGAGCGCCTCGCATGGTATCGTGCAATAACTGAGGCGAGAAAACAACACGCGATTCCTCCCATAATTTTCGCACGACAATGCCGCCTGAACACATGTCGGGATCTCTTTGAGCCCTCCTGGAGGCATCCACCCGCCTATTTGCCTCACAAATTTATTTCCGACGATGAGAAACTCGTCTTTTGCTGCGTATGAATCACTTGGGCCAATTTGTTTTTGCCTGTTTCAAAAAAATACGCACGGTTTGCACAGCGGGAAGAAGTAAAATTGTCAATCGATCGCAAAAGCTTGTGCGAAAGTGGTTTTTCGTGTTATTCGACTGCTTTGCGAAAAAAGAGAAAAATACGATCCCTTTACAGGATTAGCCTCAAATACTGAGGATAAAATATATTTTTATAGATTTTTTATGAAGATAAAAAGTAAAATTTCTGTCTCCTGACTGGAAGGTATCAAAAGTATGTAATGGGATATGACACGTGATATGAGAGTGGAACAAAAATAGAAGTTGGATGTGGCAAAAAATTTAATTCGCTGTATTAATAAGCTGCGGAACGTAAAGCTGCAATAATTGCTTTAATGTTCCCGTAAATCAAGAAGCGAAAGATGCTGTGCAGCAAAAATGACGTCGCGAAACGGCACTTTTGCACACCGCGTAAAAAGGTTTATGCCAACATTGTCAAGTGCACACGATATCTGCTGCGAGTGTGCTTCACTTTTCACCGAGGCAATAATCCGTAATGTTCGTCGAGTTGCAAGTTGCAAGCAACGCAATGTAGCGCAGGCTCCAAGACGAAAACTGGTTCAAAAGTGGCTTGAGATCCTTCTCGTGAAATTCATCTCGGAGTTAGGTGCGTCTGCTGCAAAATCGCGTGCCGGTGACGAATCCCTCGGGAGTAACAAGCAATTCACTCTCGCCAATCGCCACGCATGACGATCAAACGACGAAGGTCATCGTAAATGGAATTGTTTATGGGTGAACTTTTGCCTAGGTGATCTTTCTTCAAAATTGTTTTTGGAAGGGAAAGTTCAAAAATTGCGTGTTAAATCCCATTCTAGTGTGAAATGATTAGTTCAAAGACACAATCATAAATGTAGCTTTTATAGTTATTTTAAATTAATCCTCAAACAAAATTTATCAAGATTAATGTTTAATTATCTGTAAGGGAACTCTGACGTGCACAAAAGAAATGCAAAATTGAGTTTCAAACTCAATTAATGTACATATATGTATCAGTAATGTGTAATGAAAAGTTATCCACGTCCCTTAGGCGTTTGCTGATTGTTTTGAAGCGTACAGTTGATTTTTAACAAAATTCTAACATGGCAATCAATTGCATCTTATAAAAATTGGACGAAGATGTTCAAGAGTCCCCGGATCGAATGCTTCCCGCAAGTGAACTCCCATCATGTATGTTGGAAAAGCGAGCGCACGGCAGCGAACTCTGGCCACGAGAGGAACGGGCCGGCAGGTATTCCCGTAAAGTGCTTTATTAAACTTTTATGCTTCAGAGAGTTCCACCCAGCGCGCCCGATATCTCCAACAATGGGAGACGATGGAGAAAATTGTCTCTCGCTGTCGCAATTACAATGCTCTTCAAATGCTTATGAATTATTCTCTGCGCTAAAAACTGCGACGGCATCGTTTGTCAGGTGAATTGGCACGTAGAGGACGGTAACGCCTGAAATGCAAATAATATTGACAGAAGTGAGGCTTCGTGGAACCAGCCTGTTTTTGCAACTTCTTGGAAGAGGAGGAATTTTATCTTTCCCGAGGATTAGTTCAGAGTTATGGTTTTGCGAGGCTGAATGTTTCCTGGAATGAGCTTTGTGAAGAAAGGAAAAGCTTTTTCTTAAGTTAGTCTCGCTTTAGTATTGCATGAGTGTATTCTCGACTCCATAAACACTTTTATTAACTGGAACTTTGTCGATATTTTCATTGATACGTCCATTCCACACATTCGACAGCAAAACTTGCGGTAGTTTCACAAACGTAAAAGTATGCAAACTGCACATTTTCAACTTCGCCAGCGCAATAAAACCCGAACCTCGCACTATACACGGGTATTTTTACAACATTTCGGTTTTAAACATGCAAATCCGGCTGCTGATTAATTATGAATTAATAAAAACTCGCATGAAAAATGCAAGAGCAGCGAGGCGTCGAGTGAAATTATTCCCACCTGATGCCCGGCTGCACGCGCTCTGCAGGGTTTGCATCTCGGCGTGCATAATTCAGGCGTGTTGTGGGTGCATCGATTTTCGGCTGCTGACGCACGCCGCGCGCGCCACACCATTTTTTCCGTTATTCCTTCAACGCTCCACGGGTAATCTGCACGATTATTTAATTTTGGCCTCGAGCACAAAGCCCGTAATTGACGCGGCAGGCGCTGCTTTTTTAATCACGTTGATTCAAAATTGACCAGCAACTAAGCGCCTGTGGCAGCTCGGACCTGATGGTAACGCCGTTCAAGGCTTTTCGGATCACCAAGTGTTTACAATGTCCTTTAATACCAACCGCAATTGACAGTCAGAGTGGCTAGTTGGCAATCCTGTCCTTGAGAAAATATGGCAAAAATTGCTATATGAAAACTAATTGAAAAGATATTAGATATTTTTATCTGGCATCATCCTCTTCACCCTTTTATTTTCATCATATTTAGTTACTATTAAAATGGGTGTTTGCGTTCAACAAAACCCAAAAAATCGAAATTTCCATCCTAACTTTTCCTAGGTGATTTCATGTGTCAAAAATTCAGTAATTTTTTTAGTATTTTGTCCACCCTTCTTAGATTTAAGTTGACCTCCTCCAAACAAAGAATGCTATATAGACTCACAAATTAATATTTACATGACAAAGCAATTTGAGTGCTATTTGCAATGACTGCTATCTAATCCTCCCACCCAAAATGTGCCCTTTAATTAAAAAAATTCATTCATTACTTTCCAAATGAGTCAAATGATCCATCATTCACTTTTCCGTGTGGCACGAGACACAGTGGCCCGCTTGCATACATATGCAACCGGCCGTTAAAACGACGACTTGAATAACCACCCCGATATTTCTGTTGTGACACACATGAATAACTAATAGGGCGGCCGCCGGCATTATTGTTCGCATGAAAATGGAATATTTGCGCTGAATGTATTAAAACGGAGGGCCAGCCAGAGCACATATATGTACACGTTCAAAGCGCCTCTAGGGACCATTTGCCCGACCAACGCTAATTTAATTCTCGAATTTCTCGTGTGCTTCAACTTTTAACATTTTCAGCAGTGAATGCATTGTTTCTGTTATATCCTACAAGCTGTGATTGTATTCTTTTATTCCACACGTAATGTCATTTCGCTTAATTTTCCACACAACTTTTGAAAGTCATTTAAATTCTTTAAATTGCATTTTACCATATATTCCAAAAAATAAAAATTCCAGAAAGAACCTATTATTTATCCAATAAAGGCTTAAAGAAATTATTTTCTGTCGCAAAGGAAAGTCTTGTGGCGCCTTCTCGCCACTACTGTCGCAGCAACTAGTTTGCATTTTGACCTATCACCAGGTGGCAGTGTAAATGTGTGCATAAGCAGTGCATCCCTACCTTCACCCCCACTTCATCTTCAACCTCGCAGGGCAGCAGTCTAAATCAACGTTCTCTCTCCGGCTAGGATGAGATTTCTTTCGAGAAAATTCTAGATTTATTTCTTATCAGACCCGCACTACATACGGGGTAAGAATTTATCAAATTGTATAGTAATTCTTAATGTTTTGAATCGATATTTTCATGTTATTAATTTTTTATGTATTTTTGTGATTTTAATTATGCGTGATATTTCAGTCTTGATTCCTGATCTTGAGTCTTAATCTTACTTCAACCTCGAGTCTTAAGTAAAAGACGAATTACTACAATGAGAAAAGACGCATTTCTGTCACGACTCTTCGAACTCACAGTCTTTTACAAAATAACGATTAACTTTGATTAGGTCTCTGAAGTCAATAAAAATAAAGAATTATATTTTGTACTGGTTTCTAGGAAACTGAGATGAATAATTAGACCTGAAGCTGAAGATCAGATTTCGCATTTAGGTCTATATATATATATATACACGTAAGCTAGCTAATTTATCAGAGGCAGCGAGTAAAACACGTCAGTTAATCCCACGGGGTTTTATTCCTCATGCCGCGGTTCTTGCCATTCAATTGACGTCAGCACTCGTCGACTGTGACCTCAACAGCACGTTGTACCAAATTTCAAACTTGTGAACTGAATTAAAAAATCCCGAATTTAATGGGCCAATTTTTCGTCATTTTCGTGGAGGAACTGCGGACAAAGTCTGGCTCGTAAATCGCAATTAGCTGCGTTTAGCGCGAGAGGCTTTTCACCGGGGCAGATTTGCTCTCATGAAAAATAGACAGAGTATACATGGAGCAATAAAGCATCTTTACAGTGCCTTCTTGCTCCTTCCGTGCTCTTGCTCTTATACAAGGAGAACTCTGTGTACACAGGTTTTTATTTCCTGCTTGGATTCTGCCTAACTTTTCTTTTATGATGCGGGAGCTCGGGAATGCGTTTCCCGCTTTTTGCCCTCGTCTGCTATTAAGAATTTCATAAGTGTCAGCGAAAAGACTGTTCTTGCTCGCCTCGACGACGATGCCCGAAATGAAATTTGCCGAATTTCCTCAGCTCGTTTGCTCCTCACTTTCGGAGAAGGGTACTGCTCTTAACAAGTGGTGCCGCTGGTTTCACCGACGAGAGTCACTTTCGTGATGACCACACTTGACGAAGGTTAATTAGCCTTGGCGCTCCTGGCGAACGACTCGAATTTCCTTGGAATGTAGCGTGTGTTTATCTCGACTTAATTGAATTTATAATGCCGTCAATAATTTAAATTTAGAATTTCAGCCAACCTTAATTAATGTATTTGAATATCACAAATGTTAAAAATTATATTAACGAATGAGAAATCGTGGATTTTCAATTTTTATATTTATGTTTGTATTCTATTACAAATTTAAAGCTCGGAAATTTATTGAAACTTTAAATTCTTTCACAAAGTTTTCCTTTGTAGCATATACGGCATCGCATTCTATATTTATTGCAGTTTCTGTTAAATTTCCACACACTTGGTCTCCTGCCACAGGTCGAGTGCAGTTTGTCTTTCGCAAGAAGGGAATGAAGTATTCACATATGTGGTCTGTTTTCTGACTGAGCTCGGCCAAATCGATCCCTGTTTTTCTCTTTCATTCTTTTCTGCAGTCTTGGCGAGCATTTCTGCTGTCATCTCATTTGAATTTCTAAAAAAAGTGTCTGCCCCGCTGCGTGCCTAGCTGATGTGAAAGAGTATAATTCGGGCAGGCGCGGACACTTTTTTGCTGAATTTGTGCCGCATTTTGGCCCATATTTTATTCTGATTGTGAGAGCGTGCCTCGCGGGAAAAATAATGCTGGAAATAACGTTGATGTAGATGTATCTTGCATGTAACATTTTAATGTTAAAGGATTTTGAAATAAAATATGTTTATTTATACCCCTTTTATATTCGCACGCAAAAAGCTAATTATTTTTCGTCCAGATCAAAGGAAGCTCTGTGCCGCAAAAATTTTTCTACTTTTTTCCTTAATGAGCCGATTCACAAATTAGGTGGGTGAATCGGTTGTTTTTGGGTGTATTTTTCATTTAGCTGTGTTGACTTATTTCATTCACTGGTGTAAATTTGCTATCAACATTTCCTTAATGTATGTTTCTTTATGACATCTGGCAACCTCGAGACACCGGAGCTGGTCAAGAGTGATTTAAAAAAATTCAACTAATGGGGCTTAAGGACTGTTTCTTCCTTTCCATCTGAAGGATAACTATTTGCAATGGAGAATAGAAAAAAGTTTTGATTCCCAGTATATCAATTGATTTCAGTAATATAGGCAAATACAGTACGTGTTTCAGCATTATTTTTTGTTGTTATTGCTATAATCAATATTTGCAAGATAATTTTCCCTCTTTCATTCCGATAATTGCAAGGAAACCACAAAGAGGATTAGTAAAGAGCCTCATGCCACAATGAATTAAAAGTTGTACACCACACGATCCTCTGGGAAAGGCGCACGCGGCCACGATTTCTCCCTAGCACTTTCTATTTTACAGCCGCTTCATTAGTTTAAAAGTTGAAAAAGCTGCACGAGCGACTACAAATTAGCTTTGTTGTTGGCGGGCTCAAGTCGTTTGTCTGCCGGTACCGTCGGCGCTGCCACCTTGCACCCGCTCTCGTAGCCCTTAAAATTGCATTAGGGTAAGGGGGAAGTTTTGCTGGCCAACTTTTATGCAAAGAGCGAGAAAAAGCGGCTGTGAGAAGGGATGTGACATCCTTTCTCGCACTCGCGACAGGCACACTCGAACGCCTCGGAATTACTTTTGATTACATTAAACCGTATAAATGGAAAGAAGATATGGCGGCAACTTGCGAGGCGAGTGAGCGTCACTCATCCCTTCTTTCCGTGATGAATCTGAGTATTTCTCAAGCTTTCATTGTCCAAAGTCGGCAGGCGTGCCGTTTCGCATAGGTTGTTTTATGCGCTGAGAATAATCACTCTAAGCATAAGGATAATATTTCGCCGAGACTACTGGAAGACTTTGTAAACAGCGTGATTTTTAAAAGAAATTTTTATCTTATTGAGAAAATATATTCAGCTATTTTGTCTTTAAATTAGCATTTGCGAGAATTTTATCCGAAAATTTTCGGGTATATACTTTTCAATTTCAAGTTCCAAGTACATTTTCACCTGTTTTTTTTAATATGTGATTAAAAAAACCTCTCAAGCCTTTCAACTTCCCTGATATTTAAAAATTATTTTAACTTATCCTATTTTTCTTTTCCCGCACCTTTTAAAAAAACCCTTATTCTCTGGTTTTGATTTCAAAATTTCGCTCTCACAAAAAGGAACGTTTGCGCAACTGAAATAAATGAGTTATTAACGTTTCGGATGGTGCGAAAAGAGGAGCGCAATTTTTGCACAGTCACCCAACCTGGAAGCAAACGTGCGAGCGAGAGATCGAGAGAAAATTTGTGCGTCACAACATTTTACGATTGTTGGATGGAATTAGTGCCACATTCACTCGCTACTCTCCAGCAGCTCCAACTGCGTTTTTCTAATTTGTTGCTCTCGCTGTGTGGCAGACTTATGATTTACTGCCCGTTTAATGGCTGTTACTGGAACTACGCGAATCACCCGCTCCCAGCCAACGCCAACACCGCATTCACTCTGGCACCCGTACTTTTATTTCACGCGCCATTGCACATTTCAACCTATTACTGCACCAGAAATTTTTAATTAACCTCTCGTAGCAATCCCTATTTAGGTCGGTTAGTAATATGCGTGCCATGAACCGTAAGTTTTTTTAAGCACGTCAGAAAAAACGATTTGATTGGATTTAAGAGGAATTTATTGAATGAAATATTTATTGGACACCAAAGGTGCAAAACAAAGAGGAATTTAAGGAGACGCATTTGTAGCTATATTAAAATCTACGCATTGTACTTATGTTTAAAAAATAAATAAAAGAAATTTATTTTACGAAATTTCGCTTAAACACTTTCTCAAACATAGGAAGCAATGGCAATTTTTTCTTAGCAATGAATTATTAAGATGCAATAATGGCAAATTACGTAACTAAGTAAAATATCGAATTTATATTTGTAAAACCTTTTGAAAATTGATACCAAAAATATTCTGTAAAGTTGAGCTTAGTAAGAGCTTTTAAAATGAAAATCCATGAGCAGGAAAGGCAGTTATAGTTCAAATTGGCAAAAATGGCAACTAGCAGCAATCAATTAAATTACACCTATGAGGTTATTGCATCTTCGCGCCGCTGGACTAGTTAAAAATTTACTGCCGGATTCTTCCCCTTCTCTGTACAGCGTGAAATTTCGTTCCGTTCTGCGGAGCGTTGGCGTGCGAAAAGCAAGTAGTGTTCTCTCGCTCGGCTAGCTCCTCTCGAGACCGGTCGTAAAACAACGCTCGGAGCCCGCAACATGGCCGTTTGCGCGAGATAACGCTTTGCCGTCGAACTCACGACGAAGAGTGCGGCCGGTCCGTCGAGCGAGTCGCCCGCTCGGCGTGCCAGAGTGTGTGCAAACTAATTTCGCGGCTAAGCAGCAAAATCAAAGATGGTGCAAGCAAGACGCCGGTCGAGAGATGAAATTTGCAAAGACCTGCTGCTGGATGCGAGCTGGAGGAGAGTAGAGGGTCGCTCGCTCGCTCGCCTAATTGATTCTCCGCCGCTGCAGCTGAGGGAAATTTGTGGTTTGCGCGTCTAATGGAGGGCTGCTGCTGCCGTGTGGATTCGATGCTAATTTGCGCGAGTTCGGACTAAACGCCCGCAGAATACGATTACGCCTAACTCACCAGACTTAATTTTATAGCGCGGTTCTAAATTGCGTTCGGTGGAGCATGTTATACAAGAATGTTTATCCTAGAGCGTATGTATCGTAGCATGGCTTGATGTCTTACCCAGATTTTTCGGGATTGGATTTAAACTAAAAGAGCAAACACGAATATTCTATCTAATAAGGAAACTCATAGAAGAGTTTTAATTAAAAATGAATTAATTGTATTGGTACGCTTTTAAAAAATGTAAAACAAGTATCCCCAAGGTAACAATTTTTACTTCGACTGAAAGAGCGAGCTTCATTGTGCACACCTCTCAATGAGAATCGTAGCTGATTTAATAATGGAATAATTTACAGTCGGATTTTGAATCAATAGTTAAATCGAGGTGAGTTTAAATTTTTATTACGTAAGACTCTATTTGAAGAGGAAAACCTATCCATGCGTAAATTTTAACCTGTAACTTTCGACATAGGTAAGGAAAACGTGTAATATTAGTTCGCTAATAGCGTAAGATCATTAATTGATCGAAAATTTCTGAGCTATAACTCCATTTAACTTACAATTAGCTCCATTTGTTTCGATGGTAATTATATTTTGAATGAATTCAAATATTAACTACAATCATGAACTAATAATATTTTTGAACAAACTAATGTGCAATTTTGTGCTGTAAATATATACATATACAGCCCAGCACAACCCATTACGTCAAATGAGGATTTTTATTTAAAGTCAAAATAAACAACCAATCGATTGATTCATCTCATTTTAGGTTTCTTGCAAACCAAATGATTTTTATTTTAAGCTGCGTAAATTGGTAAAATTTTCGGATTAAAATATTTCGACCAAAGAGATTTTAGTTTAAGTGGCAAAGTATTATCCTAGTTTAAAAACAAATGATTCCCAACTAGGCCATCATTTGAGTTCAATCAAATTCTGATAATCCCGTGTCATCAATGTAATACTTCTGAATGAGATTCAAGAGGACGAAACATGCAAGTTTATTAGCAATAAAAGTCCAAAACTACCGACGCTGAATCACACGATGTGTTTGGACACGTGAGAATGCCGAAATAACGCAGTCGAGGCCATTAAAAGTGCGTAGCGCAAATATTCAGTTTGGCGGTGACTGTCGGGGACGCGTTCTCTCGCGCGCACTCTTGGCCGCGACGCCTGCCGCGCATTGTAAAAACCAAATTATTATTCCAGTCAGCAGAATACTGTGGGTTGCTGCTGCCGCCGTCCTCGTTCGCTCTCTCGCTTTCGCTGAAATAATTTCTGCGAAAGAAAGGCGCGAGTAAAAAAAAAAGAAAATAAAAATGAAAAAGGCAAAGCAGGAGGCAGCAGCACCGGCGGCGGCGGCAGTAAATATTTCGCGCACTCGTGGCATGAATAATTACCAGTCGAGGAGGCGGCACTTGCCGCGGAACGCACCAAAGCAGCCGATTCGCTTGGTTTATTTGAAAAGTTTGGCCCGCTTTTCAGGGCCAGGGAGCCTCAAGACATCAGACTGGTTGCATCAACTTGAAACCGAAGCTTTGCACTTAAAAGCATAGAGTGTAAGAAGTTTCACTAAAGTATCAGGATTAATCTTGATTTAGAGTATTCAACATTTTTTAATGTTGACAAAGGAAAATACACATTGTTAAAATATTATCTTTTTTAAGTTATGAGAATCACACTTCAAAATTTTGTCCTGTTATATTTTTATTTCAAAGTCACATTTTGCGTCAGATTTGATCGATGGCCATTAATATTGTCACATAAAAAGGCAATTCAGAGAATTGGACCAATTTGCATTGTTTAAAGCAGTTGAATAAATATTTTTTAAAGTGTATACAACCTAAAATCGATTCCCTTATAAAGGGCATCGTGAGTTAATTGATTTGCGCCGTTTAGATGATAGTAGGGCAATAATCCTGCGAGCAGGGCTGATTCAGTTAGCGTCCGATTCATGGAATGACCAGTTTAATACGAATTCGCTGAGCGCAGGGACGTGGTCGTGGCAAACGCCGCTGGAGCACCATTCGGAGGTCGCACGATGGAATGGCAATAATCGTAATGATGATCAACGCTTGCTCGCTTGTTCAAATCATCAGGGAACATTTCGACCGGAATGGAAACATGCAGCCCGCGTCTGCCTAAACTCAATGCAGCGGCACAAATATGCGCGTCACAATTGGGTTCCTATCAAGACCAGTATGGGAGAACTTAACGATTGATCTTTTTTACACAATCCATTTGCTAGAGCAATGATGATCAACTAATCACGATTTTTTACAGGTCATCATAGCATTAGCCGCATTGCTCACCGTTTTATTTGGGTAATAAAGATTTTAGTTCAAATCAATTTTACTCTTTGGGTGGCGATGCCAATTTTGGTGATTTTATAATTTATTGAACTAATTTCAATTTAACAATATTAGTTCATATTATTTTGATTACCAAATACAACCACATTCGAATAAGAAATTCAAACTAAATCTCAGCTGGATTGGTTGTGCCACTGAGTCTCTCGCGGCAATTGGAAATTGGAGCATTCATTGATCAGCGGCGTCGGCGGCGACCCATGCATAATAAAATGTGCACGAAGAGACCGCTACGAGGAAATATTATAATCTCGCGGGAACAATAGAGGCAATATGAATTTATGGCTGACGCCATCGTGATTATTCCACCCCGCGGAATATTTGCAATTCTGCCGCGGGACGTTTTGCGCCCAAACGTTAGAACTGTGCGGTCTCGATTGAACTAGCGCGCACGATCACGCGTCACAAACACACGCCCTCACGGTTTCCCATTTTTGATGTCAGCGACAAGAATGCTAAAAGTTGCCCTTGCATTCGGTGAAAATAACGATGATTTATCTGCTTAGTCGACGATGATCGGAATTTTATTGGACTTTTGGTCATTTGTTAGTTGAAACTGGATAGCTGAAAAGTGTCTGATAAATTGAAAATCGTACTTCATTCTTCTAGTAGAATAAAATGTATTCGGAGTTTAGACTCTTATTCATGCACTGCGAAGGAAGTTGAAAAGAATACAAAATTTACACATTACTTTGATGACATTGAATGGAAAGGGACTATTTTCCTCTTTTCCTTTTCTAATTATATCCTAACTTAATTTACCAAATATTATGAGGTTGTTTTCATGTTGAAAATAAATTAAACCAACGAGAGAGAGAGAGAGAGAGAGAGAGAGAGAGAGAGAGAGAGAGAGAGAACTTATTGATTAGCGGCTTCATGCAATTGCTGTTTGTTTAGAGCAATAATTTTGGTGTGGGAGGCGGAAAGGCGGCGAGTTGAGGATGGAGTGAAGGCGTTGCAATAAAAATAATGGTGAGCTGCAATTCTGCTGCCTCAGATATTATTTGGCCAGAAGGAAAAGGAGTAAAGAGCCTCTCGAAATATTTCTGCTGACAAGTCTTTTTTAAAAATGTTGCTTGGCAATCATCTATCTCTTCTGCCGCCGCAATTTCTCTCTTGCTGATTATTTCCACCGATTTTCATCGTAAGAGTTTAAAATTCTCTCGCCCCTTTCTAATGTAAAGAACGCTATTATACCTGAAAGAGAAATGCGCTCCACGTGCGGCCGGTACACATGACTGGGAAAATTTGACAAAGTTTTCGATGCCTTAGATAAACATGCTTTTTACGCTTAACAGTCTCCCTGATACTAAGCAAATTTTACCATTGCCTTTTTTTCATGGCTTATATAAATTATAGATTTAGTTTTGCATGCAATTGCGTTAAATAAATGATTAAAAATTTTCATTGGTGCGTTAGTGCTTATCGTTTTAAAATTTTTGAGCTCTCAAAGACAATAAACCTAAATTTTGATTATATAGGCATCACTCTATCAATGATGGATTTAATTTCTGAATGTATTTGCTAATAGTCGAATCACACTTGATTCCAATGACCATCGGATTTGATATTTTTCATTGAGAAGAAATATAAAATATTTCATTTACTTGCAATTTAGAATTCTTGCTAGTTTTAAATGTGCAGAACAGCAAACTTCACTTCAATACTTCAATATGATTTTCATCAGTTTTGCGGTAATTTATATCTCCCTTCCTCGTTTGATTATTTTCCTTTTAGATCATGCCCTTAGAAAAGTTATTTCTTTTTTACCAATGGTATAGTAATTTCTGTTCTATGCAAATTTAATGAAAATATAATTGAAAAATGTGTTCATAAATACGCTCATGAGAGATTGTTGTGGAATATTAGGATCAAATTATGGACCACCAGCTTTGCTCTTGACATTGTTGAACGAGCAAAACCGCCGTTTGCATTACGCAAAGTGCGCTTGTGTCAGCGGGGTATAGTGTATAGAATAGGTGTGTGCCGTGCAATAATAATGCTAATGGCGGCTTTATGTGTGCAAGCCCCAAAACCGAATTTGCGTCACGCCACATTCGCACTTTTGCTTTTACGACGGGGCCGCACACTCGATCCCGCTCCCCGATATCGCGAAAGCTGCAGAAGCGCGCAAGAGAAAATTATTGGCGCCGCTGGCACTGAATTCGGCAGCCTACGTGCTTTGTATCTATCATGCACTAAATGTGTCATTCCAGCCCTCTCGTTACTGCACACACAGAATCATCAGTGCGTGTGCGCCACTTTGAAGCTACCGGCCGACCTAATTTACTTCCACGTCGCTGCTCCAACGGAAAACGTTAATGATTCCATGCCAGACCTCGCTATCCACTTGTTGTTTGTGTTCTATTTATGAAATTGTTCACAGTAAATGCGCTCGTTCCTGTAATTAGGTCAAATGGGTTCCGTGCGCTCGACTTGATACAGAAACATAAATATTGTGTCCAAAATATGCTCTCAGTGTAATCGATGTTGATTTTCATGCCACCACCGCTCCATCAGGATGAGTTGTTAGATGATCTATTAAAAAATGTTGGCTTGGGTGCAAAGGCTTGGCCCGAAAAAGTAGATTACCTAAAATATGTATGTAATGTTTTGAAAAATGTGCCTAAAAATTTACGGCTTCAAGCATGGAATGCCCTAAAATTTGTAATTTTTTAGATGTTCTTTTTTATATTTTGATTGCAAGTAACACTAATGTAAGGCCTGAAAATTCTTATAAGGATAGACAAAATTTTATAATTTTTTGAATTGAATTCACAGATAGTTGAATCCAACTTGCCCTAGCTCTTTACTCCCAATTTTCCGAGTAGCCACTTCAATTGCTGTCATGTTAAATTTGTAAAATATTTTAACAGAAATTCAGAAAATGATTAAAAATATAGTTTAATTAAGTTAATTAAAATAAAAAATGACCCTTATCTGCAGTTTTCTATATTTAAAAGATGTGTGGCTTGTAGTGAAATTTTTAGAAGAAAAATCAAATCCCACAATTATTTACTTTTGCAAAGAATAAGAGCCATTTCACAGTTAAATAATTTCAAAATAAAAATCATTTTAGGACAATGAGGTTTTCACGAAACGATTGAAATGTTAAGATTCAAGGCGCAATTGCTATAGTGGCAAGGGTTTGCCTGTAAAATGAACTAAAAGCAACTGTTTTAATTCTTCATTGCACAAATCTGGTTGTAATATAAACACTGGAAGTAGCATGGAAAAATATATTGATTTGCGTTATCATATTAATTGAAATAAATAAGTAAGTTCGATTTCTCCTCTTTTAGATTCAGGTTCAACACATAATGTAATTGAATGTCTGGTTACTAAGCTTTCTCACGCGCAATCCACAGTTTATAATCAGTTTTTTCCGGATTTTAATTATTTAGTCAACAGTGCAATTTTTAGTTTCATTTTTTGAAATCAGAATTGAGGGGAGTATGTAATACACAAAGCATATATAATGACGTAAAATTGATGCATATTGCATTAAATTGCTATAATGTAATCATTTTCACGTCGGCTTACAATTAGTAATATTCATAATATCTGTATTTGCTAATCCGATTCGGAAATTCGATGTGGAAAACAGAAGCAATTGAATATTTAAACAATAACTCATTCGACCCCACTAGGAGCAACGCTGAGTGGATCGGCAAGGGAATGTGCCGTATTGCATATATTATATTATGCTTAAAATTACCAATGTTTTGCTTGGCTGGAGGATTAAACAAACGGCGCCCGGCAGGCACAAAGGAGCAGCCGGCCACTTTCTATACGCACTCATGGAATGCAATTTCTAACGAAATTGATTAAACAATCGCCATTGTTAGCCGCCTGGATGATTGATCGCTGGTTTATTTTGCGGCCTCGTCGACCCCGGCGCTGCTTTAATGACAAATATTAGGCCTCGCGCTCCATTCACAGCCATGCAATTTTTTATCCTTGATGCACCCGTCGGTCGGTTCTGTTTTTTTTTGCGAGCCAGTTAATTTTCCGGCAAGCGGCGTTGATGATCATCGACCGATTATTTGGTAAGCGGCCAGCAATCGTATGCCGCCGTCCATTAGCTTTGTTTCGCTTGATGGACGCCTTTTTCGCCCAAACGCCCGTTTTGTTTTCGCTCAACACTCGGCGCGCCATGTTGTTTTATTATTTGCGATGCAAATTCCGTTTTGATCGGCAGCTGGGGAAATATTTTTTGTATCATCTGTTTTTCAATTGATATATTCGCTCTACGCGTCAAGATAAAAGACAAACAAGGTTTGCTTTGACAGCTTAAATAATTTCCCTTTCGTTTTTAGTTTTCATTGAAACTATAATTCAACAGTTATACATGTGTTTGTTTATTCTCACATTAAGTCACAATACATTATAGTATCACAGGTAAATTACAAAAAGGAAGCATGTGAGAATGGGCGACACTTCTGTTAAACAAGTATTCTTCTTAATATGGTATTTTTGAAACATTTGCTTGTCCAGAAATTCACACAATATTGTGACCTCTATTCTTATTTTATTTTTAAATGTTTCTTGCGCTGAGAAACGTTATTAATGGGGGCAAAGTTACACAAAATTTTCCTTTCTTGCGAGAGTGTAAGTAGAGTCTCATGGTTCATTTGATTTAAAAAGAAGAGACATTTCATTGACTTCATGATGTAAACTGGCAAGTGCGATTCATATTTCTGCTAACAAGCTTTCATCAAGATTCTTTCAAATGCATTCAAAAGATTACGTTTTTTTCAACACCGAAGAGCGTACTCGATGTGAATAACTTGTGATTGCAGCCCGTGCCAAATCGGCATAATTATAATTACATTCACTCCTTTGAACGCGCTGAGTGGCATTATAAAATATCCGTCGGCGGACGGAACATGTTCCATCTCCCACTCAGGTCAATCAATTATATTGCTCTCGCGTTCGAATCTGGGTCAATGGCATAAATTGTGAAAACGAATGCAACCGATCTGTCTGTCCCTTGGCGTAAATGCACTTTTCACGCGGGACACTACGTAATGCCGAGAAAAGTTGAGCTTGTGTGCCGGCCATTGTGGGTTTGGCCTCCAAGGCTCGCAATCAATCAAAGTTAACATGTAAATAAAAAGCGGCAGCAGGAATGCAAACAGCTGCTGCCTCTGCGCACGATAAATGGCATTTTATTAGAATGATTAATCGCGGTCCCCATTATGATTTGTCATCGTCTTCGCGACGCACACATAGATAGACGCGACATAATCGGAATGATAATGGTGTAACCGAGATTCTTTCGCCCTTGTAAACCGCTCTTTTATAAGTGAACCGACGTCAAGAGAGAGTGCCTTTGTAGGACTTCTCTGGCGTCAACGGTTTCTTATCCAACAAATATTTTAGCTAAAAATCATAATTTAAGATTAAAAATGGGGAATTGAAAAAGAAAATTTCATATGGTTCCAGAGTGGTTTAATTGGCAAAGTACGTGCGGCTAAATTAATATTTGCAGAGAAAGGCCACCTGCATTTTTTCCAATGAAGTGTTTTTTCATTATTTTGCTGACAGTGAATATAAAAAATAAAAAATGGATTTAAGAGTTGTTTGAGTTGTTTGGAGTCAATTTCAATATAAACTGCACAAAATGTTCAGTTAAAGCACCAGATTTGGATTTTCCGCTTTAATTTGGCGTTAGAAAACGCTAGTAGAAATGTGTTATTCACACCTACATAAAGAAATATGCGTACGTGAGATCACTTAATCTTCTCCCATTTTCAGAAGAACAAATGAAAAACTCCAAGCGAGGACCAAAATTCCCATTTTACATTGTCAACATTCAGGTTCTGATAGCTTTGTTTGAACATAATTATCGCTTCTGGCGTCCCTATATTGGCCTTGTGTGTTGTGTTCATGTGTGGGATAATGTTTATGCAAATAAGGCGCGGAGCGAATATTTTCATCAGCAGCGAGCGCAAATCCATCGCATCAACACACAGGCGTTTCAGCGCTGGCTACGAATAAGAGATAAACATTTGTGCGGCAGGCGCAACAGCCCGGTGCCACTTTGCAGGCTTCCCGAATACGGCGGCAATTAGCGTGAAGGGAAGCCCGTTTGCTGCGGTCAGAGATCAAAAACCTTGGGGACGCGTGTCGAAGAAGCTGCCGAATGAAAGCGACAGCAGTTTCCAATGGAATTAGAGGCCTGAGTCAGTTGCATGACACGTTAGCGCGGCGAACGTCTCTGCCCGCTTAAGATGTCGAGTGTCCCCGGGCTTCTAACTCACCGCGAAGCGGAGGCATGTAATTTGTTAGTCTCTGCTCGGCTGAATTTGAAACAACCGGTTTCACTCACAATCAGCCACTTTTAAACTGCCCCCAACTGTGAAGCATGATGCTCTCACGGAAAATTGCAGTGCCCTGTAATTTTGGTTAAATTTTTAACACCTACACTGCAGAGCAGATGGTTCATCAGGACTTTGAGCAACTTCCCGACGCGACTCTCGGCAGGTTTAGATCCGTTCGCTGCCGCGCTGGGTTAGGAAGATGTTTTAAAATGATTATGTGCAAATTTATCTGGCGCTCGGATCTTTGCAACTCAAGCAGGTTGTTCGGCGACATCATTAACTCTCTTCTCTGCTCACGTGTCCAATCAATGTGCATATTGATCGTGCACTTTTTCAATTAAGATTGGATTCTTTGATAGCATTCTC
Source organism: Cloeon dipterum (assembly GCF_949628265.1). Taxonomy (NCBI): domain Eukaryota; kingdom Metazoa; phylum Arthropoda; class Insecta; order Ephemeroptera; family Baetidae; genus Cloeon; species Cloeon dipterum. The sequence continues at coordinate 28,166,130 of NC_088787.1, forward strand.
GCTGAATAATTTCGAAACTCTGCTGCTGGCACTTTTCACCGCTTGCGCGCTATTTGCTTTTCCTGTGGTGAAAAGTTTGATTAAAAATGGCAAATTGTGAGTGGTGAACACTAAAGGTTTTTTTCTAGAAAGACAGCTTTGACCCCGATCGGTTAGTTCTAATTAGGTTTCATCTAGTTGAGATAAAATTTCGATATTTTATTTGAAAAAGATAAAAAGATTGTGTGTATGTATCTGCAAATATTTTGTTGCATCTCATTAATTGGACGAAAGGTTTGTCAAAACATACGAGACCAACAATAAGAGACTGTTGGTGTAATTAGGGCTGGTGGCGAGAGAAATAAATCAAACGTTGATAAACCCCACTTTCAGCGCAAGGCCGCTTATTTTGCTACACAGGGAGAACATCTCTTGACGCAGGAACAAAAAGCAGAGCAGTCTTTCTCCGCTTTTTGCCATCCCTTCTCTCACCAGAGGATGGCTTCGAGAGGTGCAGTATGAGACGATTATTTCTCTCTCTCTCTCTCTCTCTCTCTCTCTCTCGCTCTGCTGTTGTATCGGCCCCACTCAGTGATAAATTACTTTATGATATTATTTTCTTTTCCGCTCTCTCCTCGTTTTTTCGCTCCTTTTGTGCCGCCGAAATCCTTTCTTTCTTGCTCCTCAGCTGTGTAATATTTTCTCCTCCCAGCCTTTGTGCCGGCGAAAAATCAACAAGCAAGCCATCGACAGAGCGTAGCCAACTTCCAGGAGTTAAGCTGGAAATTGCTTTCAGCCTTTTATTTCAGCCACTCTGTACACCATGAGCACTCGTGAGGTATTAGTGGTACAATAGGTACAAAACAAAATAATGCGCAATACGGCTGTAAAAATAGAAACTTTCCTCCAATTTTAAGCTGCAGAGCTTCCCAAAGTTAAATCCCCACTTTTGCCTCGAGGAAAATGAATATCTATTGTTCACATCAAAAGCACAAATAATCCAGCAAACTCTCTCATACGGTAGCAGAGAGCTTTCCTAACGAGGAATTCAAGCACATATGAAGCAGTCTACTGACCAATCCAATCGCCCTACACCATGGCGCCGAGCTAATTTGGTCACTTCGCTTGGACACACGTGAAAAAGCAATTGGAAGGGCTGAAGCACAATAGCGGTAGTGAGTGCGTGCCAAGAGGAACCACACACACACACACACACACACACATACCTACCCACCCACCCATAGTTAGGGGCAGGCACAAGCAGAGAGAATATTTAAGAATTTGTAGCAGCTGTGGGAGACGCTGAAAAATCAATTTGCGCAGGCAAGTGCTTGGCGGAGATATCCTGCTCGCAGCCAAATCCTCCGCCGCCTCAGACTCGGCGTCCGTGTACAATTTACATAGGCATGTATCAGTGGCGAACGAGACAAAGGGCTAAGTAGCCGCGGGTGGAGGAAAGCGAAGTTTGACTTACGAATGAATTACGAGCGCTCAATCAAAATCGTATTGCTCACTTTCTACTTTTCCGTTTTCCGCTGAGCAAAAGAATTGTTCAAATTTCCATCTCGCTCATGGGATCAGGATAAGAGACGAGGAATATCGTCGAATATGAAATATAGCTACATCAGTTTAGAGGCTGACTGATTTTAATCAGGAGGAGAAAGCTGGTAATTCAATTATTTAATTTAATCGATGCTTGCAACAAAGGTGGTTTTGAAATATCATTTCTGTTTGCTTGCTCGATAGCCACCCTTGTCACGTTTCAGCAGTATTTTTGTCTCTGAAGATAACCCCCAAGTTGCATTATTAAACACCGTTTCTAAGAAGACTTATGTTCAAATGCAAAAAGAGATAAATAAAGAGTTAGAATAAATGTGTCCTAAATACATACACGATGAGGGAGGATAAAAATGGGTTGCAGGCAGAAAAACAGGCGAATTAGGATGATATATGGGAGGTAGACGCAACAACGCTTCAAAAGTAGGTTGTTGCTCAAATATGTGGAAGATTCAAGAAATAGCAAAGGAAATAGAACATAACCATGTCATCTTGATATTTTAAAGGGCATAATACATAAAAATCGCAATTCGGTTCAACACAATTTAAATTTAATAATCATATTCGCGATATTTTCTCCATTCCCTTCAACAATTCCTGCTCGTACAAGCTCATCCTAAATAAATCACGGCCGCATAGAAGCAGTCTGGTGGAGAGATGAAATTTGCATGAATTATGCAAGGCAGCCATCGTAGAAATTGATGCACCGTCCACGTGACTGTAGTGGTGGCTTCGCTCCGCGATTCAAGCACGATCTGCAGCGGTAAATCCCCGCAGGCGCATTCTTGAGTTAACTCCACGCTCGCTCTGGCTGTGCCGCCGTCGAGAGCATTATTGTGTGCGTGCGAATAATACACGTAAATCGCACTCGGAGGGTGCGTGTTCCATTCCATATGGTTGTGCCAGAGGAATGCGAGTGTATTTGCCAATTTGGTCGGTGCACCGCAGCTTTTGCGAGATGATCGCGAGCACAAAGAGCCTTTCGCTGCGTACGTATACGCACACGTAGTATAGGCAAGAAATTTATGTTCAGCGGCAGTCAGTCATCATGCTGTAAACACAACGCTTTCATCTCGTCACTGATTGCGGAATTAGATCAATTGTGGCAGCTGGTGGCGCGCAATAAAATCAAAATATAAGCAACCACCGTGCAAACCTAGTCGGGTTTTTGTTACCGGTACAGCCGTGAAAAAAATATTGTAAAGTAGAGGATATTGCAACCGTTGAATACTAAGACCTAGTTTGATTGAGATAGAGGTGCTTAATATTTTCAAATGTCTTAATAAAAACTTAAATCTATCACAATGAAACAGTTGCACATTTAAAAGTTAAAAATGCGTGGAGTTGAATTTTTCTTGAATTCTCTAAATATGCATCTGAACCTTAAAAAGTTACTTACATCAATGCGAATCAAGCAAGTAAAGGTTCTTGAAGGATGCTGCCAAAAAGGTGCTGTTGGTCTAAACTAAACATTGAACCTAAAATAGCATTCTTTCTTTCAGGTAATTCCTCTCCTAATTCAGTGATTTTGGTCTCCAATATCAATCGCATTGATAACATGAAACAGTATAATAAAACTACGTGGAGAAAATAAAAGGCCACGAGAGTCACCTTTTGTTCTAGATTTAATACAAAGAGACAAGCGAACAAAAAGATTTGAATGACGCGGGGGTGAGACATGGTATACTCGAATTCGGGGAGAAAATCCTTGCTGATCACGACAAGGTCGGTCACGGCGAAATAATGCGCGGCCTCTCTTGAAATTACTACGCGCCGTCGCCGCCGACCCGTCTAGGAATCGTATTTATTTCTGGCCTGCTCGACTGCCGGAAAAGGCCAAGAAGTTACAAAATAATAAAGCGTATCGATTCTCTTGGCTGGTAGCATTCGAACTCGGCTGGCAGGTCAACCCGTTCGCTCTTTGTGTGAGTAAGACTGGCTAGTTCAGCACGCGACTGCAACTACGAATACGAATAGCACGCCGACTCCATTCGCCTGCAGACGTCGATGACTAACCCTGCTTGCTGCTCTTGACCTTTCCACAAGGATGAATAATCCAATTTGAAACTTTTGATTCCTTGTAATCCCGTCTTATGCACATAACTTTTGGGCTGGTTTTTTTAATGGAATTTAGATGTATTGTAACTGATCTATAATTTAGATTAGAAACAAACGTTAGAATGTGATGGTCATGAATTTAGCGAAATGATCAATTGAATCGACTGGCTAAAGCTTTTTCTGTTAGACATTAAGGATAGCGAGATTATATTCTGCATTGATTTAAGTTAGATAAAGTTTTTACAATAAATTTCGTAACAAATTTGTGCAATGACGTCAAAGGTGACGCAAATGCGAGTCATGGCAATTTTTCATGCCTCTGCTTTCACTCGTTAACGCAAGATCTGATTTCAACGTATTTCATTCAAATCATTTTTTCCCCTAAGAAATTTTGAGATATGAATTGGATGCGGGGAACTGTCTCTCGATTCCTGAAGTCTGGAATTCGCTCGCGTTATCGCAATTCAATGGGTATATTAATATAGGTTTATTCCAGTAAAGTGTTTCACATAAAACTAGGCACGTCCCTCACGAATTTTCATTACTTCTATATATTTTCAATCGATCAGCAGTTCAGTGAGTCGAACTACCAGCACCGACGGTACCAATTCACTCAGCAGCTCTAGTTCGCCACACGCAATTTGTAAGTCAAAATATCTATCTTTATAGCATCAGGAAATTTAGCTGCACCCGCGACGTGTTTCGTTTGTTCCTGGTGCACCGCGGCAGGCGCGGCGATCGTGACACGCTGCATTGTGCAGTGCGGACCACCACCCCCGCCCCTAATATGTATGCCCGTGTGTTCTCAAAAGCACCCCGTCGCCGCCCCCGCGCGCCGCTGCTTGCCGGTGGTGGGTATTGATCCGGCCATGCATCCACCCTCCGCCCATTCAACTAACCATCTCTCGGCGTGACCTCACAAGCTGCGTCTCCTCTCGCCGAGTCACGTGATTTTCGAATTTGTGGACCACCCGACGAGACACAATTGTCGCCGTCGCATCTTTCCCTTTAGAACAAAAGGCAGCCATTCTCTTCGCATTTTGTTAACTCTCCCGAGCTATATTTCGCTGTTAACTCTGCTACAAATCTGCTCTGTATGTAAAGATATTTTAACTCTGGCGCTAGGGTGAAAATATCGCGAGTCAGATTTTTTTCTAAATTGAATTTCTGCAGTGTTGAAATCAAAATTTTAAAATAAGACTGACATAATTATGTTTTGTGGTGAACACGCATCCGGGTGGTGCTGCCTATACACACTACCAATTCAATAGCTATGTCTTAATTGCCAATAGTCATTAACACCCAATTAAAGTAATCACATTTGTTATGTTCTTGTGGCGCCTTCTCGCCACCACTGTCCTATTAACTAGTTTGCATTTAACCTGTATCGCCAGGTTGCAGTATAAAGGTGTGCGAAAAGCAGTGCACCCTTACTGCACCTTCTCCTCCACTGCACAATCAGACTCGCACCGAAGCAGTCACGAACAAAATGTTCTCTCTCTGGCTAGGATGAGATTTCGGGTGAGAACATTCCATAAAACTATTTCATGTCAGACCCGCACTACGGGGTAAGTTGTAATAATTGTTCATATATTTGAATGTAATATTTTTATTGTTATAATCATTTATTGTAAATATGATTTTGATTATTCATGTAATTTCACAGTCATTAATTACTGATACTTCTACCACAAAACCTAATAAATAAGACGAATAATTGCACTACCAAAAGACGCAATTCTGTCACGGCTCCACGAACCCTCACGTTCTAATGTTCAATCAATCTCAAACTATGTTGCAAAATGTGTTTTACATCATTATGTTAATTACTTCAACAGCAGTGACGCTAATATATCAATAAGCTATTTTAGGTTTTTTTGCTCTTTTTATCCCTGTCCTCTCGGACCGGGAAGGGCGCGCGCTGCACTAGCTCGAATGCTGAAACCCGGGTCCCAATAACACCGCGAACGGATAGCATGGGCGCACCAGGCCGCACAGGGACCTAGCCCACTCAAGGGCCTCTTGCCTCCGCACCGAGGACTGCATTGAAACGCTAGACATTCGTCCCGTGAAGCCAAATCACGCATGCTGGAAAGGTGCAAACCAGCAAGTAGCGAGTCGGCGCCGGTGCGCCTCCCAGCCCGTTGAGTAATTTTGAGCATTTCGAGTCACTAAACTAACCACTTTTTGCCATCTCTGACATTGGGTGGCCAGTATTCGATCTCTGAACTGCTCAAATACCTCCCATTGCTTTGACACTCCTGAGAATGCCTTAACAATGCGAGCCAACGGGCTGGTTATTATATTATATTATATATTGCTCTATTGCGGACCTCCAACCTCCCCAATTTTCTTTATTTAAATGAAATTGTGTTACCATTTCAATCAAGATCATTAAAAATTTGGAAATATCCCAGATCTTATTATTTAATAGGGTATTTTATCGTAATCCTATTTTAAAGACTCAAAACATTGACCATGGAATGAAGGAATTCAGGGCCGCTAAATTCATCTCCACAAAAAGTGCTTCTGACATAGCTCTCCAAGAAATTCTTCCGACTGCATTCTAAACCGATACTTCTCAAGAACTTTGAATTAGAGGTGGTGCTCATATAGGAAAATCCGATCGGGTCGGCATTGAGTGAAAGAAAGGTGTGCTCTCTGGAGACGAAAGGGAGCTTCTTCCTTTTGTCGCCTGCGCTATCAGCCAGCAGTAATGAAATGATTGGAAAACTTTGTTTGAACTTTTAGGTGCGAGCAGTTTCGTCGACAGCTTGTTTAGCCAATGATTAATTAAGTCTGGCTACAACAACTACAACTTTTCACTTTAGGTGACCCATTATCATAAATGTAGCCGTTCTCTGCGCTGCATAATTTATTAACTCTGAAAACTGACCAAACACGCCCTGGTCATGAGGCCTACGAAGATCCATCAACTTAAACACTGCTATTGAGGCATGCTATAACACATTTATTTTGGTTTGCGAAAATTGACCTCTAGAAAATGTTATTTACGCTTGAAAGTATGTGAAATTTGAACAAAGTGCACTTTCATGTGTGCTTTCCAGCTCCACATCATGAAGTACATATCGAATTTTCTTTTGATTGTTCCTTTAATTAAATAAAATATCAAGAACTTACTGCAAACCAATGAGAAAATACAAATAAATGTACTACATTTATGTATTATTCCATTCCTGCAATGAATTTAAAATTTATCATTTTTGACAAGGCTTGTTTATGAACACAGTTCCTAATTTGAATAAAAAAGCACGCTCATGTTCCACTTTCCTAACAGATCTTTTCCTCTCTGACTGATTTTCTAAATGAGATGCGTGCTCATGTGTCAACGGCAAACATATGAATTTTCAGCTGAGCACCAATTTGCATGATAGCTCCACGGGCAGAGAGGAGAGAGAAGGGTGCGTGTGAGCGAAGCAGTTGATGTTCATTGCGAGCAAAAATTTATTCGCCAGCGAATGAGAACGCCCATAAGTTAATTGCTCGGCATGCAAAGTGCACTAAAACGAGTCGACGCAAATGTTTTGGCCACACTCTTATTTTTCCATTGTCCATATTAAGCACACATGAACAAAAAACTTCGGGATTTTAAAATATTGTGTTACCCATTGTGTATTGAAGCAATCAAATCGTTTTAATCTAAGAGAGACGCAGCAAAATCAGAATATCAGCTGGTATGTGCTGATAGCAAGTATGAGAGGAATGAGGATGTCTGCCTGCAGACTCCCGGTCGCAATCGGAAGGAGCGGCCGTGCGATCAACTTTATTGGCCATTCTTTGCAATCGCAATGAAAGTCTGGTCTAGTGCGAGATTTCGCATTCAATTCGCGATCAATAGGCGTCGCCCGGCGCTGCATTCCGACCGGCTCTCTTGTAAATTCAGATTACTGCCGGAGCAATTCTCCACGCTCACGCACCTTTACTATTATCGCCGTGTGCAGTCAAGCTGCGTCCGTAAACTCGGCGTCGGCGGGTGGGACGGTCGCCTTGCCACATAAATAATGGAGACAATATTCGGTCGAGTCCACCTGACGTCACACCCAAATGTCCCTCTGACGTCATGCGACAGCCAGCCATCAGGCTCATGTTTTGTCGAATAATTTCTATCGGCCGAAAATCTCTTTGGCATGAGCCCACTGGTTCGCTGCCAGTTGATAACCTTTTGAAGCAGAATTTTTACTAGAGCAAGAAGTATTTTAGCAACATTTATGCGGTCGTAGCGCCACTTTATTTAAATAATAGCTAATAAAGGGACACGATGTAATTTCCGGCGCTGTGAGGGTTATTATAGTGTGATGCCAGTCCAAACTGCCATTTGGCGTTTAAAATTACCACTTAGATTACTTACGGTTGCCAGTTATTCGTTTTTTAACGATCTAAATTTAATTTAAACTTCTCAAGAATCACATATAATAAAAATTGTAATATCAGACACATTTAAAAAATATATAATTAATTGCTCCGACACATTAATACATGGCAAAGATTAAAAAAAAACATGGAAATCTGGATTTTATTTAATTTTTTCAATGAACAGTGAAGCAATAGAAATGTTTGTTATCTTTTTAATACACAATAATATTTCTTTGTCATTGCTGTCGACGCTTTATTATATGATTGTATTTGACTTGAGTGATAATAAAAAACCATGATGACATTGGAAAACACCCAATCATCAATTCATCCCAGGTCGGAAAGTGTCAACTCTGACGTCACGTGGGCTTGATTTGATTATCGCCTTATTGGCTGTCCACAAATTAAAACTAGTAGATTGGTTTGCGTGGCGTAAAAGGCATTTTTGATCATGTGTCGTTCGTCATTCAATAAAGGCAAATTTTCACCCGAGTGTGTCATCACTACGGCAAAGATGATTCAATGTCATAATAAACACGCAGATCCGTTATTGGCAGACGCCGCAATGCCTGTTATTAATATGATTAGGCGCTTATTAATTTCGAAATATGCTTCGCGGATCACGTGTTCCATTCGATTGGCACACTTTCGCTCCAACGACGACTAAGCGTCATTATCAGAAATGTTTGAAACCATCAATTTAGAAGGGCGAATTGTTTCTGTATACAGTGGTGCGCATTGTGTCGTATACCATGATCTGCAGCGTGCAACGGCAAATCGCTAGCCGATAATAAACAATTGACTTTCAGTAGTCTGACCTCTAATTGAGTTGATAATTTATATATTTCTTTTCTTTAATGCGACTATTCTGAGAAGATAAGAAAGGGAAAAATAAATTTGATATTAACAGCAAGTATGAAGTCTGTTATTCAATTTCCCTTGTAAAATCATTCTGGAGTGCATGTTTTTTCTTGAAACAAATTGGAAGGCAACAGAAGCCATGGAAGGATTTTTATTTCCGTCCCTTTTATACTCTAAGAGCCCTTTCAGAAGAAGTTTACTTGTGGCTCAACTCAATTTCCAAAATTCGTAACTTGTAAAATCAAAGTAGGGCGCCAATAAAAAAGACCTTTTCTTTCCACTCATGGGCCTGTGGTTACCCGAAATTTTATTTCCTTGGAAAGGAAAATGCCATTTGGCTAGGCCGTTGTCGCCAGCGGCGGACGAATGAAATAAAAAAGTGTACCACTGGCGCAGAAAGTAAATTTTTCTGTCCACGTTGACGCCGGCCGGGGCGCACATCTCAGTCCGTTTGCGGCTTGGGTGGCGGGGAATCTGTTTCCTGCTCGTGCAGCGTGTCAAAGCGAAAATGTAGTAAGGAACCAAACGAGAGAAAGCTGCTGGGTGGCGGCGGCGGTGCTCTGTGAGACAAATATTGCAGCGACGGCATCAGCAGCCCATTCTTGCTTTGATAGACGCCATACAGCACTTACTCCTCTCTTTGCTTAGCATGTGCGGAGGCTTGAATTCATTTGAAGTAAGACTTTAACATTTAATACACGCACATCAAAGAAAAAAAGTAGAGTATGTCCGTCGCATATCCACGGCTTTGTGGAAAAAATGTAGCCTGGAATTAACCCTTAACACAGTCTCCTGATATTTTGGAAGCATGCCAGGAAACGACTCTAGTGCGTCCCAAAGCACCCAGAATACACGTAAGAAAGCTGCAAAATGAATAAGCAAAACAGCAAGTTCTTCCCAAGCAACCCGCTTGACGCCTAAGCTAACGCGGGCGGCATGAGCAAGCAGAGAGCAGTGTGCAAAATTTCCTCCTCAGGGGGTGGCACTGCTGCCGCTGCGCTTGTTCTCACGACAATGCTGGGCAACGATGATGGCGAAATTGAGAGACAACACCAAACATGCGTGAAGTGTGCCGAACGCACAACAACAGGAATATTGCAGCTGAGAAGCCGGCCGGCAAAAGAATCAAGAAGAGAGCAGTGCGCTAAAATAAACAGCGACGCGGGCCTGTTTGTTTGGGTGGGAAAGGGTGGGTGTCGAGGAAAATCAATAAACAAAGCTGCGTCCTGAATCGAACACGAGAAGAAGAAGCAGGAGCGGCGCGCTGCCCGCGACCCTGAGCCAGGTGGGGACGCGCCGCCGACTCAAAAAACATCGACTCGCGGCGGTGCTTGGAAGCTTTATTATAGGTATGTATTTTTGCACCTACAGTCCCATGTTGGTCGAGTGGCTCCGCCTCAGCCGCCAAATCGCGTGCTGGGCTGAAAAGAGCCGTGCCAATCCGTAGCGCACCGTGGCGGCTGGCTGAAATTCTGCACGCGGGGGCGGACACCACACTCCGTCCGATTTGGCTCGCTTCCTGCTTCCGGCTTAGCAGCTGGTGGTGCCCTCTGCTGCTTGCATTTCGCGCGAGACAAGCGCACCGCGATGTTGACTGCAGCACTTGGGGCCCGACACTGACACACAACCAACTGGGGCGGGTGTATGTGTGTGTGCGCCACCGCCGATCACCCACTCTCTGCCCTACAGACCGAGAGGCTCTCTCTCTCTCTCTCTCTCTCGCTCAGACTCGCCCCCGTTGGTTCGATAGCGACACACTCACAGAGGCCAGCAACCGACCCTCTAACTCGCTCTGCCTCTCTTCAGCGAATACCAGCCGCTCGCTCACTTTTAAGACAATGCTAGTTGTAAACTAGAGGCCTGTGTGGTTTACTTTCGCAAACCACAACCAACCAAACCTGAAAAAAATTAACAAATCCAATCCAAACCCACTTAGCTTAATTTTGAAACTATCCAAAAAACACAGTAATAGTCTATGTAAGATAACACATTCCTGCAATTTCCTGCATATGCATTTTAAGCATTTTTCGAAGTACTTTGTTGGATACTAAATTTTATGCGGATTCATAATATTTTTTCTGTTTAGCTCATAAAGGGGAATTAGATGAATTAGGAATTCTATATCAACAGACACAATCCAAAAACTTTGAAAATATGTCAAAATGGAAGTTTCTAATCTATTTTTTTTTTAATTTAAATTTTGAATTTCAAATATGCTTAAAGGTTTTCCCATGATAAGTGCGAACTTTGAAGAAAATTACATAGTGATGGAAATTTTATATACAAGAATTAAAAAAATCTTATTTCGTAATTTTTGCAACTCCAAATCTTGGGTTCTAACCATCAGAATTACAAAAACTACCCACTATATTGATCTCCCCTGACCAGCTGAAAGGTTTAGGGGTGCTTACCCTCTACCCCTAAGTTGCTTTACTTCAACCACCACGTAAAAAACCAAACATTTTAAAATTCTGGACTATTTAATTTAAAAAAATATTTTCATGGAAGGGACAGGATGCAACAGGGTGATAATTTAGAAGGAATTTCGGATAATTTAAATTATTTTAAGCCCAGAGGAAGCAAGATAAAATTGTTTCTGTCAAAATTGTAGCAATGGGGTTGAAAGGGGATGAGGGTAAGCACTCCCTAAACACTTTGGCTCGTTAGTGCAAGTCGAGATGAGTCTAACGGTGGGTAGTTGTTGCAATTCTGATATTTATAGAACTCGAGATTTGGAGGTGCAAAGAACCCTAAAATTCCATTTTTTTTTAATTGAATTTCAAAATACAAAAAACTCAACTCGGAAATTTCCAAAAACGGTTTTTTGTCTATTTGTGGTAGAATATATTTTCTGGTGAGCTGTGGGTGCAATAGTGCTGTTGCTTTTATTATTGGCATAAATTTTGCGGTTTGCGGTTTACAGAAGTAAAACCGCAACCATCCAAACCTATGATTTTAAAACCAAAACCACGGTGCCATCTCGTTTTTAAGGAATTTCAAAACCAAAACCGTGGTTTGGTTGAAACCGCTACTCCGAAACCCAAACTGACCTCAAATGTAAACACGGTCCCCTTTGAGTGGAATGGAGGGAATTGTGGAAATTTTGGTCTGTAGAAATTAATCTTTTAAATTGTAATGGCCCAGGTCAGATTTAAATCTCGTTTGTAGGGGCCATAAAAGTTGCTCATAAGTATAAGAGACCAGGAAATATATAATTTTTCAATAACCAGGGCTGGAAAATTAAGATTTATAAAAAATTTAATGGACTTCAGTCGACTTTCTTGCTTAAAAGACTTTTTAGACTATTATTTCTGATTCAATAGCCCGATTCGTACTTATTGTTTGTTCTCATGAAGATTTAGTATTAAGCTCGGAAATAAATTGATCGTCTAAATTTATCAGCTTTATCAATAACCATAATTCAATATCGCGGAAGTTAAGAATTCATATTTCATATTTAAAAATGCTCCCTTAATCACTAAACTTGTCATGGGGGACTGGGAAGACTCACACTATGCAGCAAGTTTAAAATAAGAATTATGCTTCGTCATTCCGCTAAGACGCTCGGTTCACTTCAACGGCGCCGCAGTGTTTCGTCTCCATCTTAATACATTTTGCTCGCAGATAAGACGATGCTTTTTGTGCGCCACATGCTTTGCTGCGGCCGCTAATGTGTCGACTGCCTAGGAAAAGTCCGGGGGCAAAAACGCTGAGCTGCTCGAAAATTACCCTTCCACTGGCTGATCGAGGGCACAAGAAACGCGGTCGTGCGCTGAGAAAAAGAGTTAGCACGGCAGCATACGGCTTTGAACGGACGCCAAATGTGTATCTTAGTTGCAAAACGACTCTCAAACTTGCTGACTGGCCTGTTTTGGTTGAAAACAAGCCTACTTGATTTTGTCCCACGCGTCTACCACCCCCGGACAGTACAATTCCACCCAGAAATATGGTCCTTTGAAGCGACGATTAAGGGGAGATAAAACAGGGGTGGTCAACAGAAAGCCCTAGGCTGAGAGGCTGACCCAGATATCGAGTTCATGTTTTGTTTGCGTTCTTTTTGTCAGCGAGACGATTGCGGCGACAGATAAATGTGCGATTGAAAAAGAACTGCCTTTTGCTTGCCCTATCGGATCGACCGCGGCCAGCTGCTTTTTTATCTTAGCTCATCTCTCTTTTCAGGAGCCACGTGCCACCTTTTGTATTTAACAAATCAACTGACTGTTCTCTCTTTCAAATATAATTCCCTCTATGGAATCTCAGATGTCAGCTCTCATGTAAATACGGAGCTTATTGAAGTTCTTTAACATTTTGCCCCCGCAACAGTAAATTGTGCCTGAAAAAATCATACATAAAGGTCTCAACGTAGACATCTTTATTTCAGGATCTAATTTTTTGCAACCATTCACAGTTGGTTTATTAAATTATTTTGGTTCTTTTGACTGAGTTTTCATTGAGTTGAATGAACAAAAAGCGACGATGAAGCCCTCAGTAAGCAAATCTGATCCCGACACTGGTGTTGAAATGGAGCACACGGTGGGCGGTGCGCGCCCTTTCAAGTTTTCTGCATACTTTTGATCTCATTCACTGATGATGAAGAGGCAGGTGTTTACCGTTTCAATTCCGTCTCCCCAAAGAGAGCGAGGAGGCGCATGCTGCTCATTTTTTTCTATTCAAGCCAACAACGGCTCCTCGAGAGGTCCACCGGGTTGCCTACTACCAGGCACAGGCGTTTTTATGTGAAGGGCTGTTGACACTTGCATACTTTCCACTAGCTGCGACCCGTTTGTTTGTCTTGTCTTATTTAGCGTCCGTGCCGCCCGCTTTCGTCCAAGACTGCCCATTGAGGCGGTGAGCAAACACATTTTTTTTTCACAGGCGCTCAGCTGAGGCCGTCAATCAATGAGAGGCGACGAAACCACAAGCCCGTCACTTCTGTCATGTTCATCCCCTATCTCTCAATTTTATGTTATATGGTAATTGTGAAGCTTAAAATGCATAGAATAAAAAATTATAATTATAAATTTTTAACTTATTTGGATTTAGGTATTTAAGAGTCGCCCACAGAGACAAAAATCTTTTTATTGCGCTGAAGAAAGACATAACAAAATTGGAAAAATTATAACATTGAAACCATCACTAAATGATATCTAAAATTTTCTTTTTAGAAGCAAATCTGTCTCCTTTAGATTGCATAAAATGTACCAGTTGACATATTTTTTCCTTCAGAATTTTTCGTGCCTACAAAATTATTGCCTGAGGACAGAACTAACAACAGTTTGATTAAACGCTATTGTCAAACGGCTGCGTGCAGAATGTCAGCGAAAAGGTCACTAGGGCAGCGGCAATGTGCCTCTGTGACCCGCGGTGACCCCTAGCTCCGGTTTTGTGTACCCGCTGCCAAGCTCGCCCACCCCCCGAGCACAATTCGGTGCTCTCGCGGCGATCACGCAGGTGGAGGCACGTGATAGATCTCGCGGCACGGTGGCGCTCGCAGCTCCCAGAGTCAACTACACCCACTTACAGCATAGCTCAACCCAAATCTAGTTTTCAGTTCAGTTTAGGTTGGATTTTTGAGGAGGGACCTTTAATTTAGCGAAAGACGCGATGCCTCGGTTTTTGTCAAGAGCTATCTATTCAATAACAAAAAATTTTGCGTTAACACTTGCAAATATTTGTCCAAAATTGGTTAATATTATGATGAATGCTAAGCATTATATTTATTATCACGTTGAGACAATTTAGGGTGAATTGTTGTAATTAAGGGAATTTTATTTTAGTGCTTCATTTATGGTCAGTAAATTAACTTAATGTTAGAGCGGTTTCTTTTCATTTCTGACGGGCTTTGCGATGGCCATTCGCAGAATATTATTACAATGCATGTTTTGCAACTGTCCAGCACATGGGAATTAATAAGCACGCTCCTCTCTGATTGACGATGTTGGCTTGCATGGCTGCTGAAAACATTGTGATTCCTCGAAATGTGATCAATCTCATTATCGGCGGCTCGCTGTAGCCGGCGGAGAGGCCAATTTAATTAGCTCCCTCTCGTTCCAGCGCAAAATACAAACACCAATCAACGAGTTCCAGTGGCATGTGTGTGCATGTTGAGGGTGTGTTGGGGAAAAATCAAACTGCCATGACTCTACATGCCTTTTGTCGCGCATTTCCGAGCTGCGCTGCTTATTGGTTAAATTAAATTTACGACTCGCAAACACCTGCGGCAATTATCCCGGATATGTATGGCTGCTAATTGGATTCAATGGCAAACAACGTGTTTACTATACTGATGTAAAATGAAAATTTAAGGCGCTCCTAGAAACAACCTAATTCCGAAGAGGAGGCTTGACAACACAGATATTCGACGCATGACAAACTATATTTCAAACTTTTGAGTCTTTCAAATCGGATGGTAAAAAAGCTGAATACAAGGATAAAATTCGGACAAGGGTCTAGTTTATGTTGGGGGAAACTTTGTGAAAGTTTCCATTTCAGCTTTTAATCACAGAGAATGCTGGTGAAACAAAGGGAACCAAACAGTTGGGGCCTTTGTGCAATGGCCAACGGTGAGAATAAAAGACTGATGTGCGCGTGTGCTCCAACGAGAGAGCGCCGCGAAAAATGGATTATTAACTTATAGGCATCAAGGGGTTGTTTGGCGAACCCTTTCGCTGGCCGTTGGAGGCGCAAAAATTTCCATTTGCATTTATTCCTCGCAGCTAGGCTCGCGATTTATGGCGTTTTCATTCCGCCGGTGTGCACGCGTGGGATGTTTGAAACATTTCTCCTCGCAATTGCCATTGACTTTTATTGGGGCGGACGGAAAACGAACGAACGTTGGCCGGCCGGTCGGGAAGAATGGAGCAGTCGGCGGTTGGCCGCACGAAAATACAATTTTGAGTGCAAAATCTCCGAAGAGCGATAAATTCAAAGTGAAAATAAATTCGCGTGCATTGTCTGCCGGCACGCGCAATCCTCGCGGGCGCAGCTTTCGGGCGAGAGCGCCGAGCTCAAGAGGCCTCTCGAGGCTCCCGCCGCACGTCTTGCTGGAGGCGGACGCGCGGGTGTGGACGGGGGTGCGGAGTCGCATTCCTAAGGTGTAATAACACTAGCGTCTTTCCGCCCCCACCTTCAACGCGCTGACCACGCTCCTTTTATTTGAAATACGCTGCGTGCCCGCTTTGACAAGTACAACGGAATTTGTGTTTAACCCCAGGTGGCTACCGTCTAAAAACTAGTATGCTAGTTATCTCTTGTCGGTGCTCCTGGGTTGCGATATTCTTATTTATTTAAAACGTGATTTAGGGAGTTTAAAACATTTAAATACATTAAAAAACATAAATACATATATTAATACACTCATAATCATATGAACGCACATTTTCTTTAAGCTAATGCTGTTGAAGGAATTCTACTGGCTGCATTAATTGCAGTGAAAGGTAAAAATAGTGCCTTTTCTATTTACCGAGATAGTTATTTTCACCCAACTTTAATATTTTATCAATAGCAGCAAATACAAACAGTAGAAATCAATCCATAACGAGCCAGCGGGATTGGCCAGATCCAAGGATTCGCGGTTTAACTGAAATTAAATTTACAGTCTGACATGCCCTTTAAATAATAATAACTATTTGTGTACAAACCAAAACAAATTTGTAAACATATATATATTACGAAAAATTTTGCTATCCATTTTATTTGTGGTTTTCTATAAAAGTTTATTGAAAGATATTATTTTCCCGTTTCTTGCTTATAAATTAACTAATTAATTCATACAATAATAAAATAAATGACTCATGTGAGATCAATCTACATATTTCCAAACTTGAAGAAAAAATTAACAGAGACTTAAAATTTAAATTAATATTATAAACAGCTTTCTGTGAGTCCAATATCCAATCAATCGAAATATATTACTTTGAAATCCTAAATTAAAGTATCATTAATTGAAAATATAAATAGGATGCTGAAATTAATTGAAAAATTAAGGTTTTATCTGCTTGATTTAGGTTAAGCATCTAGTAAAACCTCTTACTTTTAATCAGTTTATTGTTTAGTGAAATCAGTGCAAAGTATAGTACTAAACGTGTATTGATTCATCAACACAACAAAACACACCGATTCATTTCATTTTCTCTGCAGTGTGTGAAGCGCAGCAGAAGGGCTGCTTGCTTGTCTGCCGTGCTATCTGTGCCGATGGGTGGGTGGTTGTTTGGGGGTGCGGGACACACATTGAGTAGCAGCAGCAGCAGTGGCGTCGGCGGCGGCCAACGCACAATCGATAGCCATGTGCGGAGAGCGAGTTTGTGAGTAAGTATGGTGAACACACACAAATCGATTGATCGCTCCAGCAGTCCAAGAAACTGAAGAAAAAGAAGTAGAGGTGCGCTCTCTTTTTTGCCTCACACCCGGTCTTGATATACATAACTCCCCATGGGGGCAGGGTAAAATATTGGACGGCCTCCCCTTTACGAGATATATGGCCATGATAAGTGGCTCGTCATCCGTTGCACGATATTTCTATCAAAACAGGAAAATTTCAAAAAAATTCCTTTTAAATTTCACTTTTTTACTATTTCAAAAATAATTCCAATGTTTTTTCATTTATTTGTTTTTTTAGATTATCATTGTAAAGAGTTTGCAAAGATTTATATTTTTATAGTGATAGCTTAATTGAAAGTATGAAGACGATATATTTCCTCTAAATACACTGTGTTCAACTTGAAATATCACGTTTTCTGTAGATTCTACAGTATTAGTTCGGATTAGGCTATCAACACTATTTAACATCCCTGAATTTAAAATACAATTAGTGAAAAATTGTAGTGTAGTTGTTTATTCTCATCTAGGTCAACAGTACATTGTACATTAGTCATCAATAGTTTGAAAAAAATGCCAGCGAAAAACCGATAAATCAGAATGAATTCATAGCAATGCGCCCGTTTGAAAAACATTAAAACTTGGTTTGACTGTCACAAAAACACTTTGAAATTCAACAACTGCTGATCGAGGAGAGCAGGGAATTGCGCGGCATTGTATGATAAACGTTTTCCATATTTTTAATCATATGAATTTTACTTTGCCCAGTCGGGGTAACATGAGTACTTTTTTGTCAAAATATAAAGTCTTATCCTATATCTTGTATAGATATGATTTATTTTCAGAGGGAAACTTGGCCGACATTTCTCCTTTGCACTCCCCTGATAAAAATCTTTGGCAAGTTCCCTGTGAAAAATAAAGAAAAGTGCTTAAATTCTTCAGGGGAGCGAACAGAGCTGCAAAAGTTTCCCTCCGCCTTTGCGCACGGCAGCGCCCACTTTTTTATTCCGCTTGATCAACTTTGTTATTGTGAAAAATAACGGCCAGGTTGCACACACGAACAAAAATAAAGCAATTTTTTCTTCTTCCTCTTTCTTTCGACCTATTAATGCTCCCCTGACTCACCTCAGAAGTTCTTTCCAAAATTTCAACTTTTGCCTTCAGTCAGAATAATGCTGCGAGTTGTGAAGCGCAAGAAATGCGAGATCGTTTCTAACTCAGATCCGATCAACAAAAGAAATTGCAATTTTCTCTCTTGCATAAGGAGTGTAGGGACGTGGAAAATTTGAAGTTTTTAGAAGTGAAGTAGCCGAGTGGCTTCGCGCAAATTGCTGCTTGCTGAATTCGTTTAGTCTCGTTCTGCTTGGCGGTGGAAAGTATAATTTGGGCTTATGGGGAGCTTACGTTATCATCATCTCTATTTCACTGGGGCTAATTAATTTGTTGGGAGACTCGCTAAATTTCCCACGAGAATTTCACCTTGAGCATGCAGCAAGTCAAAAAACAATTTCCCAGAAGGCAAGTTTGACAATGGCTTGTAACACTTATTATTCATCTTTTTTATTTGAATATAATGTCCACATTCGCACACATTCAGTCAAAAGAGGGCAGGTAATAACTTAAGGTTGTGAGAAATGATGCATTAGAAACTGGATACAGTTATCGAGACTCACTGACATTCCTGCTCCATACGTGCCGATATTTTGTATTCACCGAGAAAGTTTTGTTAAATAGGTGCAGGCCGTCGGCGAGGCACTGACTTATTGATTTCTCGGCGAGTTTCAATTAACTTTGAGATAGCGAATCAGTGTGCGGCGAACAGGGAAGAAAGAGAATAAAGCGAACGCGCTCGGCGGCGTCGTCTGAAAGGAAATAAAAGACAGCTGAGGCGCTGGCAGAGAAATATGGGCTGTAATGAAATCGATCAAGAGTGTCGGTTGGATTTTTGGGATGTACACACATATAATCTGTACGCCCGGGAAATTAATCAGAGTGTATAAATATAATATATGCAGACGATGCGCTGCAGGAGGTGCTATTTGTTTTTGCGTTCGTCCAAGGGGGTCGATACCTGCTGTCGACAATATGCTTTATGCTCAGTGTTGCAAAGTTCGGCGGCGCCGCCAAAGCAGGGATGAACGGCAGGGGTTGCACGCGTCTCGAGGTGCTGCCGGACACCCTCGGTAAGCGTGTTTGCGCCCTTTGCAACGCCAAGAGCGCGGGGGTGGGGCACGCGTCTCCCCCTCCTGACCCACAATATCGGAGCACCAGGAAATGCCCTAGTCGTTCTGCCTGCTACATTCGATAGCGGCAAAAACTCGTCTGGCTGTAATTTGCATACTCGTCTACCGGAAATGCGCGATAATTTTGCTCTTGTAGAAGTGAAATATCGCGCTCCTTCACTTTCCTTCTGCCAATTTGCTGAGCTACGCACTTTTGTTCAGATTGAGATCGAAGATAAATCACTTTATCATCTCTTTCACAAGTCTTGTGTCTTGTAACAAACGAACCAGAATATTTACGTGAAAAATAACACCTTACGGGATTTGAGTCACATAAATTTATAAGACATTCCCATGGGAAAAAAAGAAATTTTTATTTTCACGCTTTTAAGTTATCTCCAGGAAAAAATCTCTAGGGTTCGCAGCATAAGAGGAGCCGTGTATAAATAATTATCTCTGCGTCTTTGTCAGCAAATAAAATTTCTTTTTTATGAGAAGCTCGCAATTACGGCGCTTTGCAGCTTGCAGCCTGAAATCAGCAGAAGCAGCCGAGATGGAGAGAGACAATTAGCATTTCAGCGTGCCACAATAATTTGTATTCAGATGGGCGACGGCGGGT
The DNA here is from genome assembly GCF_949628265.1 of Cloeon dipterum. Classification (NCBI taxonomy): domain Eukaryota; kingdom Metazoa; phylum Arthropoda; class Insecta; order Ephemeroptera; family Baetidae; genus Cloeon; species Cloeon dipterum. The sequence goes on from NC_088787.1 coordinate 28,186,116, forward strand.
GTGGGCTCGTTTGTGTGGCTCGCGAAGCCAAATCTTCTGTTCCCTTTAACAACAGACAAAACCTTCAGGTTGATTCCCATTCACCGCGTTTGCTCAAAATTAAAAATTTGTTAGAAATTAGAGTTCTTATAGTGTAAAAAAATACTTATTTGTTCACCTTTCAGGAAGTTTTAAGTCCCACATTGATTCGATACTTATTATTGTAAGCTTATATTTCCTCGGCATTGTGCAGAATAAATCAAGCTTTCCATTTAGAGCAATAAGAGATTTGTGGCTCATCTCACGAGCCGCTCGCTGCTGGATGGAATGCTTTAATTTCCGCTAGGATCAACTGCTGGAATAAGTTGGGCCTGGAACGTGTGCGACATAACCAAACACTTTGGCTGCTGGCTGAATTCATTAGGCCGGCCGGGAAGAGAGAAATTAGGCTGCAAATGCAAACTGCCAGACATTGAAACTCCATTACGTGCGCTGGACATCTGCTCCGACAGCAGTGACGCGTCTGTCCAGACCAATGTATTCGCTTCTGGTTTTGTATAATGTGTATGTATTTTTAGCTTTTCAATGTGGATGTGTTCATTGCGTCCGTGATTTATATCATCAAATTACTTTTCCAATATATTTATTTATTTCATTGTTGGATGATGCCAAATAAAGGCAGGAGCACTCGAGGTAGCCGTAATTCTATGCATGGAATTGACTGCAATTCCTTACTGTAATGTGACCGGTTAATTTTTCCGAATTTCTACACATAAATATCCTGCTCAACTCGTTTCGGCTGCTAATTACTGCACTAATTCATGGGTTTCTTTCCCGTCTGAGAGCTAAAGATAACGCAAGTTATGACATGATAAAACTTTAAAATTTAATTTTCACGGCTTCAGAAAATATACCTCAATTAGCTGATCATAGCATTTCATCCGGGTTTCTTTACAAATTCAACTTACAAAGCTATTAAGTTCACTAATTAAATGTAATGAGAATATTTCATCGAGCAGAGAGACACAATTTAAACTGAGGTTTTGCATTTTTCAATTAGCGCCTAATGGAAAAGCATTCAAAATATTTACTCTGCATCTCTCTTCAAATATGATCTATTAAATCGCATGAGTGGAATACGATTGACCGGTAAAGTGTGGTGGTGCATGAAACAGGCTCATACATGATTATAGAGTGGGTAGCTAGAACGTTGCAAATTACCGCACCAAATTGCAAAAGCGTCGTAGAAAATTGCTGTTTTAACATGAATGGCGATAGCAATTAATTAGAAGCACGTGACAGAGCAGCCAGTTCAGCTGAGCACGAGCGGGTGGGTTGATAAATAAATAACTATAAATAAATACACAGGCGCGTGTTTGTACTTTTGTGATAACGGGCCAAGAGCGTATCTACAGCGATTCGCACGCCGTATCAACAATGCATAAACGTTCGTGATGTTTGTTCAGGTTTGCGCCAGCGAATTAATAATAATCACAGGCAACCGGCTCTCGAGCACGTTGAAGAGGTACGAGCCCGGGCGGGAGCAAAACGCCAGAGGCGGCTTCTAAGGAAAACTGTGTGAAATTCGTCTCTGCTTCGCGAGTCAAGGGCCGGCGTTTAGTTTTAATTAAGAATGCAAAGACAGGGTCTCGTTTGAACTTGCGAAAGAATCGGTCATGCATGAAAGAGAATTCTGCAAAGTTGAGCCGGTGTTTCCTGCAGTTTTGCCTCCACTTTATGAGCGGAACGACTAAAGAGGAAACTCAATCAAACATTGGAATTGTTGCATCTCAGCCACTCAACTCGCTCCATGCTAGTTTGGTTTTTAATGTTTGAAAAATCTAAGTTTTGATTTTACCAATGGTTTTATATTTTTGTTGCCTTGAAGAGAAAAGATTATGTGATACATTATTAGATTAGAATATTTATTAGACACCTACAGTGTATAAAAACATGAAATTTAGCATATTACCTAATAGTAAGTACATGAAATCATAAAGGATTAACTGTAGCCAAAACATGTTTTAGTGGCTTTGCAAATTTTTCAGAAAAGTATCTCCAAAGTTTGAGTGTTTTTCAACAAGCATTGACTTCCAACTGGAAATTATATGCAATAATCTGTTACACAGAGCATACCAAAAATGCATACACCGTTAAATAGATCTCAACTAGACGAATCGAAAACATCCATAAAAATATGGCCAAGAACTGTATTTTTTAGACAGTTAGGTTTAATTTAACTGTACATCTTATCCTCCTTATTTTTAGCTTGTTGCACATCACAGAGCTGAAATTTTTAACTTTTAGCACCTCAACTATTAATTAAATTGATTTTTACCCAGTATTAATCCAACAGGTTTTCAAGAGATCCATTTTGATTCAATTTTATAGTTCTTAAATAACTTTATACATCTTCAAAATTCAAATCTTGAACTTGATATTGTTAAATCTATGATTTTTATATCTTCGCCTTGTTGATTGATTAATGTAATGGATATCTATCAATATTTGAGTTGTGGGAAACAATAAGTGCCCGTTAGGATCATTTTACGCGAAGTAAAAGTAGTCTATGCCCTGTGAAAATAGGGCTTAATAAACAAATATCTCAATGATTCAATAACAAATAATACCAATTTTATTTTAAATTACGAAGAAAAATATTCGATTGTTTATCGAAAGCGAAATTTTGTTTAGATCTAATATCATGCATTGGCCAAATATCACAGCCGTAAGGGATGTTCCTACTTTTCTGCCGGCTGTTTCACCAAAATATCCTCGTTACGTATGCCAAGAAAGAATAGATTCCGTCAATTTCCATGTCAGTTCACGCCATCAGATCTCAAATGTGATAGTATACAGCGTACAAACAGAGTGTTTAAACGGGATAAACGAATTGTGTACGCGGTGTACGTTCCCGCCTTCTCGGAAAATAAGTAGCTGCGAGCGTAATATCGGCCAATTAGCCAATAATTGGCCGAACACCGCCCAGAGGCGCAATTTGGTCCGTAGCGGCAGCTGTTCGGGAGTGGATAATTTACTACAATGGCATGAGTGGTGAGTCTGAGAGAGAGAGAGAGAGAGAGAGAGAGAGAGAGAGAGAGAGAGAGAGAGAGAGAGAGAGAGAGAGCCAGCAGCAAAGGAATTATGTTTACATCCTCGCGGACGCAGCAAGAGGGAGTAGAAAAGGGTTGCCGTTGTGCCAGGGGCGCAATTGCAGCAGATTAATTAATGCGAGAGAAGGCAGACCCTCACTCACTCACTCGCTCACTAGCTATGGAATTTTGCAACAGCAAGGTGTAGCCTTTGTTTCCGCCCGTCGTCGAATTTTAATGAGGGGACACGCGAACGACGGATTTGGTTAAGACCGGGTGAAATATGGGTCATGCTCTCATTTATCAGGCTCCTCGCACTCTACATATATTTGTTTGCGCCACAGTGGATTTCGCTGCCACGCCGTTATCACCTTAGCGACACCTGTTCCTCAGGGTGATTAGTATTTGCACCGCCATAGGTTTCTGCCTATAAAAGTGAAATGCCCTGGCATCAAAATGGGGCTGATTTTCAGCTGCGCGACTGGCCCTTTAACCCTTCTCTTGTTTGTAAGTAATAGAACATAAATTTTACGACTGCGACCCTAAAATTACACATTTGGCACATTTACCAGACAAATATTTGAAAAGTAAATTACATCTTGATATTTTGGTGTGGGCAAAATCGTTTTATGCAACGCGCCGAACATCATTGCTAAGCGGATTGCGTACTTTTGTACTTTTCAGGCGCCTGGAGAAGCGGTTTCGGGAGCGAGTGCGTTTGACAAATCAGGGACGAGACTTCGAGAAGAGAGTGTCCTTTGTTCGCGGGATTAAAGATTAAGATTTCTCGAGCCAAGCTTAAAGACAAAGAGGCAAGAAAAAATGCAATAGATGCGAGAGCAGTAAAATTGGATAAAGATTTTTAGATATACCATGAGTTCTAAAAAAGAATAACTCACTGTGATTTAATTATATTTGAAATGCATTCGTCCTTTGATTGATATTTTCTATTTATTTCTACTCGTGTTTAGATGTGGTTGAAGGAGGATGATTGTTTGACGAGTCTTTAGTTTGTGCGTATATATTTATCCAACGCGTGTTTGGGAATTTCTCAAACATAGTTACCCCAGTCGGAAACTGCCACAAAGCCACAAAATTCACTCTCACTGCATTCCTCTACTTTTAGCAGCGCCTGAAATGCGGAAGTCAACAGCCTGCAGATGAGACGGGATTGTGCACAGCCCTTGACCACTCCAACTAAAAGCTTGGCACTCGCACGCAGAATTTCCTTGTTGGCCCTCGTTGCCCTGGCTGCTAATTTGACTCGTGCGACCAAAAAAGGCAGGAAGAACGCACGTGCATATATGTATGCACTTACATATGTATATAGTGCGAGCTATGATAATTACGGCGGTACATGGAAAAGGCTAGCCTTGCAGGTTGGAAGTCTCGCGTGCCGCCTATTAATAGCCGTCCGTCTGATAAGACAGCCGCCTTCTCCAAATAACACGCATCTCGGCAAATGACGTCAATATATTGGGCCTCGAATACAATTTCTCCGCCTGACCCGGCTGCCCACCTATTGTGTAATCTACTTTCCCCCCGAACAGGTTTTTTCTGCTGCGTGACTTCCGTGCTTCGGTGGCGCGGAATGAAAATTTATTTATTGGTTCTTTCGCATATAAAGCGTCGCCTCGCGATGATAATCGTCTGTCAAATAAATTTTCCATCTTGTCACAAGTTGTTGCTCGGAATAAATTTTATCCAGCAGGAATATGTATACGGATGAACCACCGTATTCTTTCCCTCCACCACTACTTCTTTGACAATAAACGAAACAAGGCTTGGCGGGCTGCATAAAATATCGGATATTCGGGAGACAAAACAAATAAATCAATAGTAATGGAAAGTCTGGCTCGCGAGTCGGCGTCGACGCTGCCCCACTCGTAAAAGTAGAATTGCGGCTTTAAAGATGGATGAAATTGACTTAATAATATATAAATCGTTAGATAATTTGCAAATAAAATTGAATTGGAAATTGGCGAAGTAATTAAGTCAAATTAAAAACACTGGTTTTGCTATGCAGATGGTTACAAACAAAGAGTATTTCTTTTTAATTAACAAACTAAGTAATGGAAACTATCCTTACTTCATTTCAAGATCTGACAAGAAGAAACATTCCCGTTTGAGCACATATAATGCACCAATCTTCACTCATCGAAAACAACCATTGATTTTTAATTCAGTGTTTCACTATTTATCACGAGAAATTTACAATGTTTATTCAAACAGAGTGGTGATGACCTCAAGGGTTTCAACAAACTTTCCTCAAATAAAACGGAAGTAAAAAAATATTATGAGTGTCCCAGACCTGATTGCAGAAATTCTTATTCTTAATTCGTTGTATGGAAACTTCCCTTTGATGCCTAGTTGTCAAAGGTCGATTTGGCTTGGACCAATTCATAAATATTGCAAATCAGCTTAAATCGTTGGGCCACCGTTCGAGAGGCGTTGTGCGACCGCGTGACGCCTATATAAGTCAAAAGTTACAAGCATTCAAATGATGCGGTTGCGCTGGCTGCTCATGTAATTCAAATCGGCGCGCAGGGGAAGGCAGCAAATCAGCAACTCTCGGTATGCAAATAAACCACTAGGTCGTGCTTTTTCATGAGCGAAAGAGAGTCGCATTCGCACGATACGCGCGCGAGAGAGAATGAATTCCTAATCAGCGCCGCGAGCAGCTGCTGCTGCATTAAAAATAACCATATCTCTCGTCCTACTTGACCTATAGCACCATCATGAAGTGACTGCAAACAGAATGGAAATACTTTCACAGTCCTGCAGATGGTGCAATTTTGCTGGCTCGCAGGCCTGAAGAGACATGCAGCTTTTACAGTCCATGCAAAAATAATGACAGAGAATAAACAATTTAGCTGAATCTGCGGTTAAAATAAATTGCTTTTGGACTTCGTACCTAAAATTTTCATACTATATATGTGATCGGCTTTTGATAGACGAGATAGGAGTAAATCTTCAAATCCACTGCTCTTGCAACCATTGTTTTGATTTTAAACTAGAACGTTTCCAAATTTTTTTCCATATCTATTCGTGACTGTTTTTTATATTTTATAATGTTCTAAATGGTGGATCGTGGTTTTGTGAAATATATATGTCAGGGTTTCACCTGACGATATTACGTCCAATAAGATTGTATATCGATTTAAACGATGTAGATCGAGTGCTTGGGTGCCCAAAAGGGAGAGCGGAGGGACAGCAGACTCAGGTGATTGCATATATCTGGCGGCCCCTGCTCGACGTTGCTGACAATATACTTCGTTTGATAATGGAGGAAGATTCAAGAAATAACCAAGCAAAAAGAATACATATAAAAAGTGCGACAATGAACACAAAAGGATTGTAGAGTTCGACCGCGGTACGAAAATGTAAGAAAAAAATGGTGCGTTTTGTATGAGCAATCACACGGAAAAAGGTTCTGCTGAACGTTTGCATACGTGTGAGAATTTATCTAAGCCGCTCGGCGCGTGAGTAATGCAAAAGAAACGTGTCATCATCGGGTGGAGATGCCATTAATCAAATTCGAATGCGTGTCACACTTGGCTGGGCAACGGGCGCGAAAAAGAGGAAAACGCCCGCGTGACAATCTGCGAGGAACAACATTCAAAAATATTTGATCTTGTTGACGAGCGCTGCATTTGCACGCTCGGGTGTAGTATAGTACGTATGTGAGCGTATTTTGGTGAAGCGTGTTCGAGTGGAAAAAAGACGCAAGAAAATAATTCCGTGCAGCAGCCAGCGGCCCCTGTGTGTGCTAAAGGAAATGTTCGAACGCTAAAAAGAAGCAGGAAATTGCGTGCGAGTGCTTGAGCGCGGCTTGAAACTGCTCGAAATTTTCGCAAACGTCCCTTGCACCTTTTCAAAGCCGCTTTTGATGATGCGATCCAAATTCTCTCAAAGAGCCAAGGAAATGGGTGCGAACATGTTCTCAAGGTGTAATCCACTCCTCTGGCTACGAGGCGACAAAAGCGTGCCGCTATTTCATCTTAGCTTTTCCCACAAACTCTCATCTATAATATTAAACCAAAAGAAGCTTTCTTTTGATTATTCTCCCTTCTATATTTTGTATATCACGTTTTGCTATTTTTTAACTAGAGCAGTACTAGCGGGATTAGCAGACACGTGTATAATCAATTCTGTTAGATTGTCTCTCGTGAATTGCGTCATTGGGACTCTATGCAACACACGCGTTATTATTTTTAAGCCAATGTTGGCTGCTAGTCTTGATGTTTGGAATAAAATTGACAATACACAGGTTTCTTAATTTATGTTTATTTGTTTCATTTCAGAAAATATTGGCACACGCTCAAAAAGCTAAAATTTATAAATGCGGAACTCGTCCCCATTCCTTGCAATATTCCAAAGGCGGAAGTGCCGGCAAGGGAAAATACAGGAGCGACCAATAAAGGGGACGAGCGGATGGTAAAGAAAAGAGCCGGCGTGCTTTGTGGCGCGACAGGAAAAGATCATCAGTGGAAATAGAGAGAGATCAAATGTACGGCAGGACAGGGGACAGAGTGAGAGTGAGAGAGAGAGAGAGAGAGACTACTCCACTCTACCAACGGCACATGTCATGTCGAAAAGCAGTAGGCCGCCCCTTTAGGGTTGTTGTGCCTCGCAACCAATGGGGTTGTCTAGAAGGCCTTAGCGTTGTCAAAATCAAGCTGATAGAAAGAATAGATTTTTAATGGCACGCTGCCCAGTCGTATATTTCATTGAATGCGTCACTTCGAACTGAACAATGCCAATAATCCTGTCGACAGGTAAAAAAATTAATTAAATTTCAACCAACTCTATTCTTATATCCTCTAATCTCTTCTTGGTCCAAGCTTTTATGAAAATGCAATTTATTGTAGCTTAAATAATAATCCTATCCCCAATCATCGTCCCTTTAAACAGTAATTGGGACGATGTGTGTGCAAATCGTGAGCACTAATACTAACCACTAGCATGTCACGTTAAATAAATGCAAGGCATTGCTCAAATCGCACAAATGAATCCATCGAAAGTCTGCAGACTATAGTGACGCTTGGTTTCTTCTGGAAAATATTTAACTGCTCGCCCAGTGAGGATATGACAGAATTATTTGAGCTTTGCCATTTGCCTAGCAATCAAGAGCGAAAATGTCAGCCCTGGCGTCGGATGGGGGTTGTTTCGGTTCCAAGGGTGGTGCGGGCGGATGGCAGGCAGGCATTGTCCTTGGTTTGTTTCATGAATAGGGCATGTATCTGGAGCAAGTAGAGGCGCACGAGTGTAGAGAGCGCGCGCTTTTGCTTGGAGCACGCGACTACTTTATTGGAACTACTTGAACCCCGGTGCAGACAAAGGATGCGCTGACTTCACACCTTGAGATGGGGTAGATTGGGCTCGTAAGAGTCGTCCGTCCCGCACCCCCGCCCCTAGCGACCGCCCGCCCGCCCGACCAACCATCCTCAGCCGCCTTTGCATCGTCCTGCGCTTTCTTTCTGTCACCGCATGCACTTTGAGGCGTGCAAATCTCCTGCCTTGTTCCTTTGAACTGATTTTTATAGCTGCACAAAGGAATCTAGGAAAATTATTTCAAGCGAAAAACTGTTTGAAGAGAAGTTGGTTTTGAATTTATGCTTTTGAGCCTTCTTGCAGCAGATCTGCTTTAAAATAAATATAAAAAGGCATTAAATCGAAATTTAAATGGCATTAGTAAAAAGCATTTATTGGATTTTTAAGTACGTTGCAATTTAGATATTGATTTGTTCAAACATATTGAATTGTTTTAATTGACATCTATTTTTTTAAATTTGAATCAAAATTAATTTTTTGCTATTAGTCTCTGCCCATTTGAAACCCTAGCAAAGTTTCTGAGCCTGATTGCCAAGACTCAACGATATAACGTCTTCACGCAAGGTGGAAACTATAAATCGCGTGGCGAGAGGCACTGAACAATAATAGCGTCGGCGTACATTTATTGTCAGAGAGAGCAATTCACGGCGTAGGAGGGAAGAGCATTATGATTTCGCCCCTGACGTCACCGGCAGGGCTAATTCATCATGATTTGCAGGAAATGTTCATTGCACACTCTGCGTGCTGCTGCTGTGTGGCACTCGGGGAAAATTCATTCATGAAAGCGGCTCAGCTCTGCGCTGAGGTTTAACCGCCGATAGAACGTCGCCCGCGGCCGGCGTTGTCATTTGCCCAGCAACGGCTGCGTGCCTGATTAAAAGTGCCGACGAAATATAATATGGAGCGCGTGAATATGAACGAAATTTTGCCTCATTCCATAAGAATCCTGCAGTATAATGTTTGATCAAATATTTAATCCAGAAACTGTAAAAGATAATATGTATGGCACATTATTTTACGTGCATATGACCTTTTTAATTCCCTGTGCTAACATTGATGAAAACTAGTTTTTTTCCACGGAGGGAATTTTTCAGAAACATGTAGTTCAAATATGTATTATCTTAATTCAAAGCCTTGAAATTACAGTGCAGCCGATCCGCTACAGTTTCCAAAAGCAAATATGCATCTGCAAAGGTGGCGACAATAATTTAGGCAGGTATAGAGTGTGATGGCGGGCATAGTTTAGCACTTTGACACATCTCGCGGGGGCACGATTAATAGGATAGATAATGCAAACTTTGCTTGTGTTCTTTCTTCCCCGGCAGCAGCAGATTATCTTTATAGTCACGCCGCGTTGGCGTCGGGTGCGTTGGTTGGGCGGAGAAACGTCGCCGGCGAAAGAGAAAAAAACGAGGGAAAGGGCTATTTTCGCAAGCACACTTGCTAAAACGCATACGCCTTTATCTCCGGCTGCGCGTGAGAGTTACGCTTTCGCTGGGCCCATTTGCATAAAATAGAGTGGCGAGGTGCGGCGAAAGTGAAAATTTGTTGCGCGCTATGGAATTTGTGTTGCAATTCTAAGGACTGCACTATCAACTCTTGGCAAAGGTCAAACCAGCATTTAAAATAGTGAACATTCGGCTGGGAAATGAAACTGCTGTTCTCAGAGATTAGGGTATGAAACAAGAGGTTTAATTTAATAGATGGTGCTCGTACAATCCCAGAATTTTAGAAAGCTGGCGCAGCCGACATGACGTTATAAAAGGATACAATTTTGATTTGTTATAAAAACCAACAATTTGGCTTCAGAGTAAAAACCAGTATTTTGAATATATGATTTAGAGTGCTCTCTTCAACAGATTATGAAAAAAAATATAAACAGCTCAAGTAAAATTGAACTAAAATTTCTGGAAAAATTGAGTTTTTCCTCTCAATAATATTTATTAGATGAGCAGTTAAAAAACAAAATAGGGGAATGACATTTTATGTGGGATGATTTTAACTCAAAAATTTTGAAATATCTAACTATTATTCTTAATTTCATTCAGGTTTGAAAAAAAAGAAATGCATTCGACATTTTCCACTTTCTGTGCGCGGCAGCAGACAGAAAAGTTAGCTGATTGCGCTGAAAATCAGTTTCACGGCGTCATTGCTCGCTTAATAGCGGCCCAATTAAAAAGGCGGGAAACGCGGCGAGATTTCCTCATTACTGCAGTCGATAATGTCGGGCCGAGGAGAGTGGCAGCAGCGCTGAGCACCGATGGCAGGCAGCATCATCATCGTTGCGCGGCGAAAACGGTCCGTGTGCCGAGAGGACAGATTGATTTTTGCCGCGCGCTCGAGAGAAGCTACTTTTGCGCCGACTATTTGCCTGTGTACCGCACACTGATCTAACATGCCCACCAATTTATCGGCTATTAATTCATCCTGAGACAGAGAATTCCTACCGTTAGTGAATCGGCGTTAATTACTCGCCACTCCAAGCATAAGCAAAGCTTATTGCGAAATGATAATCGCGAAACAATGATTTCCTCAAAAGAGAATATAACCAAATGAAGATCAAATCAAATGTTCCGTGTTAAAAAATTGTGCTGGAAGGTTAAATGTTTAATTGAAACTATAATTTTTCATCTTTTCTTCCTTATTGCGTGTGTGTGTGTTTTTAATAAATTTCAATTATCAATTCCAATTGGAATGAAATGAATCACATTTTTAAGTTACCTATACGATGAAACATTTTCTCAGCATTTTGGGTTTTTTCCTTGAATAAAAAAAAACGACAGAAGTGACAAAACTCTCAAAGAGTTGTCCTTTTGTTTGCACGTATTTGGTTTTGTTTCTCTTCATTAAATCAATAAAGCTAGCTGCTGGAGGGGTCACGACACCCCTCCGCGTTGAAGTTTTCTTCGGCAAACTTTGAATCAGCTTCTGACCGAGTTTTTGCTTTTGGCTAGCTGATAGTCTTTAGTCAACGGCGACCGGAGCAATTTTTGTCCGAATCAATAAAAAATATCAGATTTTGCTTTTATCAAAGCCAGTTTCGTAGGGCAATCTTCTTTTTCGTCTTTGGTACGTGTACTTGGGCAAAAAGACGGGGAGGCGTCACATTATAAATTGCCACTTTATTGCAAAGACGACGTGCAAAATATAAAGAGAGAGAAAAAATAAAATACATAGGCGGAGTCTCACTTTGTGCACTTGCAGACAAGAAAGACGCATTCATACTCGGTCTATACACCGCGACGTCCGCCGCCGTGCGTATCCTGGAGGCGCAAAAACCAATCATTTCACGATGCTGACTAACCTGCTTAGCCGCTTCTTCACGCTTGCTCTAAATTCTCTCAAATACGCAAATTTTTTTGCCACATTTTTTTTTTTTTTGCTCTTTTTATCCTTGTCCGTCCGAGGACCGGGAAGGGCGCGCACTGCACTAGCACGAATGCTGAAACCCGGGTCCCAATAACACCGCGAACGGATAACATGGGCGCACCAGGCCGCACAGGGACCCAGCCAACCGAAGGGCCACTTGCCTCTGCACCGAGGACTGCATTGAAACGCTAGACATTCGTCCCGTGAAGCCAAATCACGCATGCTGGAAAGGTGCAAACCAGCAAGTAGCGAGTCGGCGCCGGTGCGCCTCCCAGCCCGTCGAGCAATTTGAGCAATTCGAGTCACTAAACTAACCACTTTTTGCCATCTCTGACATTGGGTAGCCAGTATTAGATCTCCGAACTGCTCAAATACCTCACATTGCTTTGACACTCCTGAGAGTGCCTTAACAATGCGAGCCAACGGGCTGGTTCTTCTCTTTGTAATACAATTCACGCAATGGGAAAGACTTAGTCACGATTGTATTAACAATTCAGAATTGTTTTATGGAAATTAATCCCCAATTGCATGTTTATTTTTTATTGGGGCTTTGGGCCTCGTTTTATTCATCTTGGCTTTGCTATACTTTGTTTTTTAGTCATCTGAATCTTTGTAATGTGATGAGTTAAGTTTTTTTGTGTTTTTTTGGATTGTTGCAAAACTGGAAGTTAATTTATATTGAATTCACGTAACTATTTAACCTTCCAAAACACGCTCGACAGCAAACTAAAATTGGCTTTTTTAGCTTGCGTTTCGTTCAAAAAGGCTCACGTCAGACATTAATTGCGATGAATACAATAAAAAGTCCGTGCGTGGCCGTGCTAATGGCAAAAATGGCTTTTTCACAGGTGGAAACTTGCGCTTTATTTTTGAATTCCGACAAGGCAGGTGGAGCTGAAAAGTTGAGCTTTCGCTGGAAAAGCGGCCACAAAGCGGCTGCCAGTTTTTTTATATTTTGCAAAGCCGGAGGCGGCCACCGCACTTTGTTTGTCGGCGGCTCGCTCCACTTTCAGCCTTGGGGCCTAACTTTTTTCATATTCCAATTCACTGCTCTCAGCGGCCGCTTTTTCCATTTTAATAATGGTCACACATGCGCCCTCGAAAGTTGAGCAAAGAAGGTCCGACGGCCGCCAAGTAGTTGTCTCTCTTACGCCGTCTGTCAGGAGCAAAACAGCCAGCAGCTCGCGAAATGTGCCGAGCGCGCATATTCAGCTGGCGAGAGCATTTTTTATTGTGCACCCGACGAAATTACCTGCCGTCGGCTTTACGGCGCGCGCCTTTTATTATTTCAACCGGTGTGCCGCGCGCATTTTTGCAAGGATGGATAGTTTCATTAAGCAACGGAGCGCAGAGTGTGCCGGCTCGATGGGCCTAAGCAGCAATTTTTCCCAGACAGGATTGTTCAAACTGAATACTCAGCAGCCAAGATTTACAACGCTTCAGGGAGGAGTGAGGTTGGCACGTTTTATGCGTCTCCCCCGGAAGGTTATTATATTAAGCAAACGTCCGTCCAAAACTTCACTATCGTTTTACGCATATGCCAAAAATTGGCATACAATAAATATTTAAAATTGTTTGCTGCCAAGTTGAATTAAAAAATCATTCCCTTGATTAGGGCCAAGAAATTGAATTCACTTTGTACGATGAAAGTTTAAATTTTCAATACAAATCCAAATAGGTCCGGTGAGCATCTTCACCACTCATCAGCCAATTTTGATCATCGAGACTTTCAGAAGATGCCAAATTGCTGCGATCTGCCGGCGGCTAAGCCGCACACTGTCGGATATATCTCATTGACAGGAACAAGGATCAGATATAGCAGAGTGGCTGCATATATATATCAGGGCAGTCTGTCGAGTCGAACCTTCGTCAGATGCTAATCTCGTCAGTGAGCCAAGTTTGAAGAAGCGGACAGAAGGAGCGAGTGAGTGAGTAAGTCAGCGGGGCTGTTGGTCGGCGAGCGAGGGTGAAAGCGAGAGCACCCCCAGCAGCAGCCTGCTTGATCTCAATTGCTTCTTCTCGGCCACCGGCAATCGATAGGTAATATTGTATGTGTGTGGGCAAAGCGGGCGCCCCTCGTGCGCACCTTCGTCTTCTTCCACTTCGCCATCTTTCACGACCGAGGAGCGAAGAGGCGCTGGAAATAATGGGGAGAGAAAGAGGAACGCTGCTCGGCACATTACATTCAACCCTTCTTGCCGGATAAGTTTAGGCAGCATTTCCTGAAATCTAGCTTCCTTTCTGATTAACTTAAATCTCGGAGGGAAATAAATTACTTTTGTGTGAATAAACATTTTGCTTTGAAATATTTCTTAACTGTTTGAGGATCTTAACTGCAACAGAGAAAAACTCTAGGTTGTCAATTTTTCCAATTTATGTTAAAATAGATTCTTTTAGAAAAACTTTTTTAAATGTTCTAAAAGATTGAAATTGAATCTCCAGTTTACAACTCCTACATTCCCCGCAAAATCGATTTACGAGGGACCTTTTTTACATGGGAAAAATGCCATTAAATTATAATAAATGCCGCTCCATAAGAGCTTCAAGCAGCGTGCCTAATAATGCTGTAAAAATCAATCCATATACAACACTGAAAGGCGTTTGCGGGAAAGTAATAAAAATCTTTCACGTTTTCACGATGTTCGCCGTTCGCACATAAAAATCAGTTTTACTCTCCCGAGTTAGTGGTTCAATATAATCACTGCCAAAAGTTAGTTCACCGTGAAATTTTCACATGAACGTTTTTCACGTTTTTCAAATGAAAGCCTCAAGAGCAAGATTTGGCACAAATCTATAATAGTTCGAGTAGGTCAATTGCATTTTGTGTTTGGATTTGAATCTAGTTAATAGCCTTTTCAACCTTTCTCCACCCTTGTCCATTTCGTGCACTTAAAGCTCAGCAGCTCGTTTAACAGTGAACCGCTTCTGTAAGTTTCACCACCAAATTAAAACTTCACAACACACTTTTTCCTAAATAAATTTGGACACCACATAAAATCAATTGAATATAGTTTGTCCTGCTGATTGAGTACAGCGCATTTACTCTATGCCTTGCAAAATTTCTCTTTTGCCTGTTTCAAAATTGGTTTATTGACGGAGTAATTTTCCTCATCTGTGCAAGCTAATCACGATTTTCCCCCGATCAATTTGGAGACGCGTCAGGGCCAAAGGGTCGCGTGCGACGTTTTCTCCAGGGCCATATTTCACGCAAAGCCAAAAGTCAAAAGTGGAGAGCAGGGGCTCTTTGTCTTTGTTCCGCGACACCTGTCAGCCCATATAATGACTTATATTCGGCGCGTAAGAAGGCTTGTGTGCGTCGACGCCTTTGTTTGCTCACTCAGATGCAGCGAGCGAGCGACGATTGAGCCGCAAATGGACAGAACGCGCGCGGCAAAAAGCGGCCGACTCATCCCCTCTGTTTTTATCAGCCGACGCGTTTAATTCGTGGCTGAAAATGACATCAACATCCACCGTGTTCTGAACAATGACGGCAATTGTTCCCTTTGAATTACGCTTGTCTACCTCTTGACACGTGTTTTGTGAAGCCCATGAAGTGTCAGAATTAACTTGTCCTCTCACCGTAATATATCTTTTAAGTTATTATAGGAGATCATTTTTGCTTTGACTGATTTTAGTAGTATTTTAGCAAAATAATTAGTTTGAGCTGCTATGAGAGTGAGTAAAAAATTATTTGTTTAGCTTGAAATTTTTTTAAGAATAAAGAAATATAATAGTAAAATGATTTAAATGTTGGTTCAAACTCAATAATTATATAAAAATGTTTCTTATCAATGCCGAAGCATAAGTCAAAATTTAAAAGTTCACAAACAATGACTGTGGGGCGGATTACGGCAACGCAACCTTGAGAGAAAATGGCAACGCTGGGCATAAGGCAAGCATTGTACAGTGTTTCAAGGTCGAGCTAAAAAACAGTGCCGTAATCTGCCCCCTTCAGGGTTTTACCTGAAGTCTATTACGATCAATGATATCGGTGCCGATGTAATTGATGTAAAATATTGGGGCGCTCAAAGGGGAGAGTGGAGGGAGAGTCTCAGGTATAAAACCACCCCTCCGAGAGGGGAACACGCTCTCGCTCTGAACGGGACTCTCCTGCCGACGGCTGACTGGCCAAGATGGGCCAACTCTCTCTCTCTCTCTCTCTCTCTCTCTCTCTCTCTCTCTCTCTCTCTCTCTCTCTCTCTCTCTCTCTCTCTCTCTCTCTCTCTCTCTCTCTCTCTCTCTCTCTCTCTCATTGCTCATCCCTTGGGTAGCCGCCGCATTCTACGTTGATCGCTTTCCACGGTAATAAACAACTTAGGTATGGAAACAACGACCCATCTTTCTTTTATGGATGAGATAATCACGCCGTCAACCCCTCTATTAGCATGGCTAAGAGAATAAGCTCATAACTCGTAAGGAATCGGCGCTGCTGACATTGACAAGAAAATGACTGGCAGGACTTGTACAACGTGACAAAAAAATGGATCAACCTTGTTGTATTCCGCACTACTGTTAATATTTTTTTAATATGCAAAATTATTTTAAAATCTAATTCTTTCAGATATTCGTACCCTTACCATAATGAATTTTAAACACCTTATAAACTGGTGTGGAAGAATACAGCCATTGGTTATCGACCAACATCACATCGCAAAAGAAACATACGGCAGCATTATGTGCGCAAACGAAGTGATACAGAAGAATTTGGCAGGCTTGCTCGCTTAGTTTCAAATCTGGCCTACTTCCCCCGCGCACAAGCCCAGCAGCTTGAAGCGTCTAACTAATTTCGTGCGGCATGTGCACTTTGTCAGTAACGTGCACTGCGATGCTTGCTATACTAATTTGCATGCATTAAACATGCATGCGTGTGCTGATGCCTAATTTGACTCGCAAAGTTGAAATAATAATCGGGTCCGCATCCGCAGTCGAGTCGGTAGCAAAGGCTTGAAAAGGCAGCTGGGAGCGGAGACCCACTCGAGTACAGAGGAATGTCTAGTGCTCCAGAGTGTTCGCTCACAGTCGGATAAACATCACGCCAACATGTGCGACTTTAATGGCAAATGTGTGTTACAACAATATTGGACTTTGCAATTGTAATGTTGGATGATGGTCCAACAACATTAGATGTTTGCTCCTCTCGTCTATGTCATTTGCAAGCTTCTTGCGAGTTAGCGTTGAGCTTTTCAGCCGATTTGGGACTCTAAAATTTAGTTAAATAGGGTAATGGATTTTGTTAGAACCTATTAGTTTTGAGTTAATTCTTGCACGCAAAGCGTCTTAGCAATATTCGCAATATTGAATTTGTTTAAACCCCCTGAAATTCCTATTCAAGATGGATGGATTTTGGAATGAAAAGGGTAAAAATTAAAACTTAAAAATGCTCTAATCCATTTACTTATTTAATTAAATTAAAATTATAGGTCTCATATAAGGAAACAGAAATTACGGAAATTACTTATTCACAATGTTTCCCTGGAGTGGCATGTATTTCCGTTGTTTCCGTGTTTAATAATATATGATTTGTAGAAAATGATATTGGATCAATTAATACATTGTTGGTTTGTTTATGTCCCTGATAGATTGATAGTAATTAATGGTGTTCGACTATTTCATCTTATCTAAAAATAAAAAATATATAAAAATTGTAACTGTCCCTTGATTTGAAATAATCATAACTAGAGTAGAAATCGTAGAATTGCAATTTTTGATTGGACGATTAAAGGCAAAAGTGAAATTCTCTCGGGGTTGAGAACGCAAGCTGAAAATTTGAAATTGGTGGGGTATAAAGAGTCTAGCCGAAGATGCCGAAATGACAGAATCGTGGAACCATATTTTACAGCAGTTTGGCTAGTGTCATTACGCATAAGCCGTAGATGGAACAGAGAGGGCTTTGCGGTATGTTGGGGGCGGCTCGGATTTATGCTGATGATAGAGACGCGCATCCGCCGTGGCCTCTTTTCATCTTTCGCATTGCGAGAGAGAGCAGGGAGCAAATCACGCCACGTTTATATTAAAAATGGCCAGCTTACTTACAATGGCCGTTCCGAGATCAAATAGCCCTGGCAGTCTCATTATTGCACCACAAAGTAGAATTATTAAGGCGCTCGTTCGCCTTTCCGTTTAATATTCACGACGCAAAGTAGCCAACATGCAAGTAAAAAGGGGCTGACTCGCAAAAAGTCTCTGCTGCCATTTTTCCCCACTTGTTCTCTCGGCCGCGCTGAAAGGCCGGTTAATTGCGAAACGGAATTAGAAATTTAATTAGACGGCTGGTTTAATTGTATCGCTTCGGTGTGCATAGCGCCTCAGTTTCTGCTCTCCGCTGCTGCCTCAGGTGGCCAATTAGCGCTATTGTTCAACTCAAAAATGGTATTTTGCCAAAAAATCTTAATAACAAGTGCTTTCCCTTAAAGTAATTTTACGATGTTATATCTCATAGAAATTTAATTTTAGGTGAAAATCGTGAAACTATATTAATTGACAGCAATGAGTGTTTCCAGGAGAGATTTGAATTGGTCTGGATTTTTTTTGTGTTGTTGTGGTACCATAGCGGTCTGATAGGAACCAAGTTTTGTTGGAAAAATCCAAGTATCTTTCCCAAAAAATCAGAGGGAAATTTGTAGAAACGGGCAGCCAGAATTTTCAAAATCAGGAACATCTTGATGAAGCTAGAACCTTAAACTTGGTCCCAAAAGATGCCTAATTAGATGGCCGACAACTTTAAGCATTTGTACAAATTTCACACTGACTTTCCGGGAAAGGTACTGGGATTTTTTCCGCGAAACTTGGTTACTATTATTCCCATATGGAACCCCCAACAATTGCATACTAAAAAAATCAGAAAATTCGATGATCAAAATTTTTAAAATTTCAGACCATATCAAATCTTTCCTAGAAAGAACCTAATATAAAAGTTGAAAAGGAAACAAATTTGGCATCAGGGAGAGCCAAATTCTGCTACATAAATATTTAGCAAACCTCTATAGGACTAAAAATATAAACCCGACTTGAAAAAGAAAACAAGTCGTTAGAAGGAGCAGCTATACAATTGCTCCTTGCCTAGTTCCTTAAAAACAACCAAATAAACGGGTGGGAGGCATTTTGCAAAGTTTAATCTAAATTCAAATTACTTAATTGCGAGCCGGCGCGACGTCGGTCGAGAGCTCTCTGCAGCTGCGTCCCGCGTTTTCTTTTTTGCAGGCTCGTGTAAATGCTAATTGAAGAGGCTGGTCGTGCACGCCGCTCTTTGCCTCTTCTTTTTTACGACGCCAAGCAGCCAGCGAGCGAAATAATATAAATTAATTAAATCGCAGGAGAGCGAGAGTGGGAGAAGGGCTCTCTTGTCAATTAGAGCGGTGGCGGCCGTCGGAAAAAAAACGCGAATTTGCCGCGAAACTTTGATTGGTGCGGCGCACGCCACTGCTTTTGTTTTGGCCGATTTAATCTGCGGACAAGTTGCGCGCGGGTCAGGAATCATCGCTGGACGCACGATCGTAATTAACGCGAGGCACGCAACATAACTAATTGTCATTTGCGCTGCCGGCAGCCACTTTCCACCCACTCATCCTCGACGGGGCTGGAGGGTGGCATGCCGGCTCAGCCAGGGTTATTTTTAATCCGCACCACTGGCTGATGAGCAGGTGTTAATCAAAGTCGGCTTGTGGTTGCTGCTTCATCAGTTTCGGGTCTTTCCCACTCTTGTCGCGCCAAAGTGACGCTTTTTGACGCTAAATCCCATGGCGAGAACCGGCCACCTAATTGCGCTCGGATGCCGCCGTTTTTATTCGATTTCCTCCTTCAATCGGCGAGTGTCGATTGATTATATGAATAAGGGAGCGCACGTTTTTCCAGACCGGTCCAATTTTGCATTTCACATCAATTTCCCTCGCTAACAGCTAATTGCTTTTTATTCAAATCTCAGTGGAAATTTCGGGTTTAGAGCGGATTGTGCATTTATCACTTTGAATTTAATCTTCTGCAACCTGGAAAACAGTTAAAAATAAAAATATTTTTGAGAAATCGATGTAAAATCCAAAATCCAAAGATTAGTTTGTAAAAAATAATATAAGAATTTCTTTGTCCTTGATTCAAATTTAAACGAAATATTTTTTACTGTTATACGAACAACCAAGCCGTTGACTCGCATTGTTGTGAATGCTTTCTGTGCACTTGCAATGTGAGAATCAGAGCGATGTTTAATGGTCGAGTGTGGGCTGCAATGCGCCTACGATTGAATCTCTTGCATGGCAATGACGATTCCATTCGGGTTTGGGAGGGTTGCTTTTGGCAGTCTGACTCACTACTTGCAACGATAAAAGACCCCTGTGTGTGGGCAGTAATACGAGCTGGTCCTTTCTGGACTGGTAGGAGACCCGTGCGCCCATGTTATTGAGACGCGGAGTTTTCGCGAGTTGTTCACTATCATAGAGGCCCATCTCAAAAGTGGTAAACCGATTCAAAAACATCTAGCGTTGCCTGACGCTACCAATGTGAATTATTGTAGTGAACGTTAACCTTTTCTTATTATTTATTAAGACTGCTTGTCCACATTTTTGTCCGATGAAATTCGTCATAGAATGCTATTCACAGGGTTACATAAGTTTACATGATTTTTAAATATAAGATTGAGTGTTATCTTAAGCTATAATTCGGATACGACCGCGAGAGTAGCCCATAAATGCGCCAGAGATTCATACAAATGAGCGTACTTACTCAGTAATTCCGATTTCACCACAATCGGACTTCATTCACGCGATGGGCGTGAACGCAATCGTGTAACGGGCACACACGTCGCCCCCTCATGTTTATTCAACGGCGAGAAAGTATCAAGTTAGGCGCTCAATTTCGTCACAATAAAGCCTCACGGTCGCGACGTCACAGAGTCCCTGGGCAAACATCTCGGGAGGCGAAAATTGACGACAGGCCGAGTGCACGTCAATTGGAGTCAGATTTGTGACACCGAGAGGCTCAACTCGCCAAACTTCTTATCGACGACTCGCGGGGCTGCTTTCGCCGAATAAAGCGATTCTTTTTGCGATTGGCCACGGACGCCGACGTGAGCCGGCGCATTTTATGGCGCTCATGGAATTTGGCCAGAGGTGGAAAGGCCGGCGCCGCCGCTCAATACGTCTGGCCGTTTCTTCCAGTAGCTCCCGGTGGGCCTCTGGAGTCCCGGAAATGCGGCACTTAAATGAGGATTTGTGTCGTCTGCTCGTCCACTTTGCTTTTCACACGGAAAGCAGTGCCTTCCCCTTGGGCAACCAGCATAACGCACTCACCTTTTCGATCTATTTTCCCGACCAGATTTAAAAGCAGACCGGAATGATAGCGGCAACGAGTTCATTCTAGACCCGGCTTTATTGCCTATTTCGCTTATTTAGAGCGAATGCAGTTATTACATACTGCTATATCCGAACTCTTTTTAAAGGGTTAAACCGTTACTCTCAGCTCTATTCGCAGAGCTGACCAATTCACAGAGGTATGATGCAGCCCGTTGGCTTGAAAATTGATTTTTTACAATTTGAGTTAGCTATTACTGATTTTCCATTTATTTAAAATTCATTTTTGTTTGGAATGACTGACACTGAATTCCTAAAAGACAATTATAAGTTGAATTTTGAACGATTTATAAAGCTTGAAATATATTTGTGCAGAGATGTCTGCTGCTGCAAACTTGCCAGTTCGGAAATATTTTCATTTCAGGTATTACTCACGAGTTAACAAAATGAAATGCAACTCGTGGAGTCAAATGCAGCATAACCGCAATAATCATTAGGGGTGGGCAGGCAACTGGAAAAAAATAATTACACTGCTTCCATTGTGCCTTGTTCGTCGAATCCAAATGAATTTAGCCACTCTTTCGTCCGGTGCATTAAGAATGTGCAATCTTCTCGAGTGTAGCTGGAAAGACTGGAGAAACGCAACCAGGTCACCATCTGCCTTCTCAGCCTTATAAGAGAGGCCATTAGTCGTTTTACGACCGTGTGCCACATTCGGTTTTACCGAAAGGAATTATTTCCAGTGCATGCTCGCCGAAAATTGTTGTTTGCGATACTTTAACTCGGCGCGCCGGCCGAAAAGTTGCCAGCGTGCAAAGCGAACCGACGAAAAATACGTCTATAACTTTCCGACAATGGACGATGAACGGAACGCGCGCGAGCGGCGAGAAATATTCATGGATGGAGGCAGGCAGAGAGTTGCTTGCTTTATTTTACATGGCAGCACTCAAATAAATTATTCGCTCTGCTCGTGAAAGTAAAGCACCAATATTTCAATTACATTAGCACCCGGCGGTGAGTGGGTTAGCTGCACACCTTTCGCACAAATCACACGAGTGTGGGGGCTAATTTAACCCGCAGTAATGCATCCCTGCGCTCTCCACCGTCGCTCAACCCTACACACACACATGCCTCACGGATAAAACATCACGTCTGCTGATTCATGTGGAATGAGCAAATTAATTGCATTTACACCCTCGCTAGTACAATGCAAAAGTCACCCAAGCAATGTTACTGATAAAGTTATGAAAGATTTCTACGTCAGCACAATCCAGGTTGGACATTTTTTACGTAAATTCAGAATTTTTGGCAAGATTGGCATCCCTCTAATTGGCATTGTTTGATTGGAGCATATTATTTTGTTTTTTCTTTGTCAATTGACGCAATTTAATATTTAGGCAGAAATTAGCACCGTTAACAATCGCAAATTTTGAAAGTGATTTTGATGGTTGATGCAAATGAGAGAAATGGGAGATAAATGTTCTGATTTTTTGGTTCTAGCATAAAACATTTGTCGACTAACTCTGTGATTGATCATAGATTAACATTAAAAGTAAGCACCGAATGTAAGTGAGCGGTCAGACCTGAAGGATGTATAAAATGTCACAGTGCCAAGTGATACGCGATGTTTGAACGAGATGTAGTTAAGAGGGAGTTTAGCAATAAGTATCCTCTTTGAAGCAGAAAATTTATCTAGCTAAATGTTAAAGGAGCAATCGTCTTAAAAGAGCGGCATAAGCAGATCGAGACGGTGGCGGGGCGGTTGAAATTCGCCAATGTCGCGTTTTGATCGGATCAAACTGGGACATCGGGGCGACCTGATTCAATCTAATAAATGAGAAGGAGCGAGTCGCACGCCACATTATGCCAGGTCACATCACCGAGAGTTGCATCCAATATCATTCAAATGTGTCGTCGGGGCGGAATTCAGATCTGATATTCTCGCCGGCGGGCGACATCTGCAAGCGGCATGCATCTCACCGCGCCACCACCAGACGACAAGTAGTGCAATATATATTTAGAAATTTATGTGAGTGCACAATGAGCAAAGTTTTCCTGTAAAACGAGCGTAGGCTGATGAAAGTGCAGGGGAAACAACTCTTTGAGCAGCGCGCGCGCGTGTGTGCTACGCAAGCGAATTCCGCGAATATTGCCGCAGCCCAAGCTTAATCTGGCTGAGTCGAGCATCTCGATCTTCACGCTCCAACGGAGTATCGATCTCGCCTTTATTGTGCCACTTAGGTTTGCGTATTTTAGTCGGCCAACGTGTTTGCCAATTCCGTATGTTGGCATCTCGCATGAATTGTAATCTCTGCATTGGCGGAATGTAAAATATCATCACAAGAATACATTGTTCTTTCAAATTGTCACCTTATTCATGTACATTTCCTCTATATTAATCATGGTGGAAATCCATTAAAATAAATAAAAATGTTGAACCATGCTGACTTTTCCGTTATTTCTATAAAAAGGAGGTACCTCTACATAATACCTCTATTTGAGGTATTATATTTTGAAAATTTACATCACAATGTAAATTCTCAAGGGAAACTGTTTCAAACTATAAAACGAATATTTTTCTCTATAACATATGAAAAACGATGATATCCTTTTATTCATGCGTGGGAAACAAGGGCCTGTGAAATATTTTTCGTCTCGATAGTGGATTCCTAGGATCGTGTGTGTGTGTGGGACTTCCGAGAAGGCACCTTGCTCACTCTGGATCGAATTAATTGCCAAATGATTTATCGCAGGGGGTAATGGTCGGTAATTACTGCGTCCAGCCCTTTTGTTGCTCTCCGCCTGTACATCACACACCCGGGTCTTCGCTTATTTGTACCCCTTGGTGCGAATTCGCGGAACTACTCGCTACACTGCGACTGCGGGTGAGTGAGAAATCAAGTTTGTTTTGATTGATGGGCACCGATTTTTACAACAAATTGGCCAAATCTCGCCCGCCTCCCCTGGTGAGAGCGGCACGTGGAGCGAATTTCCACCCCTCTGCGAAAATCACTTTAACCCTGCCCGCGTGCGACTTTTTTGTCGTTTGCGCCTGATCGAGCCAGAGCAAATGCGAGGAGCGCCTTTCTGAAATGTCGTTATTGCATCAAATTGTGATTTATGCTGTGCACTGCAATGGATAGACGACCGCCGACGGCTGGCTGAATGCGTCGGCGCCCACAGTTTGCACGTTTTATCTTTTTCTGCTTTATGCCAATTGCCGCGAGTTCTATGAAAAGTCGTTTTGATATGCTTTTCGAAGAATTTTCCGAATGTTTTATAATGGACGACTCATAAAAGTGCTCATCCCCAATTAGTGCCATATCGCGCAACGCTGGCACGTGGATGAGGATCGAGTATACGGGAGTCTATCTCGCTCTCTCGTTAACCAACTACTGCGCATAAGACTAATGTCAGGTTGAGCATTTTTATCCTATAACACAACCTCATCTATGCCTGGCGTATAATCCATGCATAATTGAAAAGAAGATGAAAGGCAGTGACAGCGAAATTATGATTTGAAACTTTTAGGTGACAAAGAAGATGCAATATAGCATAAAAAATGCAATTATAATATTTTTCTAGTGTCTGTGGAACAATTTGTTGCCAAATCTGTGCATGAATAAAAACTCCAGTGCTCTTAAACAAAAATTGAATTTTTTGTTTCGTACTGAGCCAACTGATCTTTTCTCGCTGCATCTCTATTTCCATGTGATAACTTTAAGTATTTTTTGAGTTTGGGGATGTAAAGTGCTCTGCTAATACGCAATAAAATCATATTGAATCGAAATGCATCTCTTTTTTTCCAATGGATCAATTTTGATTTCTCAATCCTAATAATATTAGCATTACTTTTTTTCTAAAATTTAACAGAACCTTTAAGAAATGTAATTATGAAAGTAGTTGATTAATTAATTACATAGAGCCTTTCGCACTAGTTAAAAAAAGCGAGCGCCGTTCCTCTTTAAAGACGAGATATTTAACACCACTTCTTGTTTCTCTTCCTGGCTTCCACAAAATAGCGTTAATAGCATCACCAACTTAAAACAGTTTTGCGTGTTTTGCTTATCTGTTTATCACGTTGCTACTCTCGAAATAAGTTGGGAGCTTATCCCAATTTTCCACTTGCACGCGGCAAATAAACACGCACGCTTAATCATGTGAATTCGGGGCCAAGAGATGAGGCTATAATCCTTTTGGCGTTCGAGTGCGACAGGCAGGGATTTCCTCGAATTTTCGCAATCCGCACGATGATAATGAGGTTAAAAGGGGACCGCATTATATGAGCACTGCGAGCGGGAAATAACTCCTCAAGGATGATTTTTATGGGGCAGCCGTGGAGAACAAGTCTGCGCGCTCCAACTTCTCTTTTTAGGTCGTATAAAAACCAGCAGCAGCCACTTGAGTGTGTGCGTTCGGTAATATAAAAGTTGGCCAGCAATGAAATATGGTTATTAATACACAAAAGTTTTTTCTCGGTCTGCACTTGGGCATCCTTCCTCCGCGCTTATTGCTGCCGGTGATATTTAGCAACGGCGAAGCGCCGAGCTGCATTTATTGGAATACTAACTTTCAAGTTTTCAGCAGTTACTTGATTTTCTTTTCCATGTAAAATACAATACTGTAAAATTTACAATAAAGAATTCAATTTTTATTGTTGATGATAAAGACAGAGCAAATATTCAACTAACATTTTTGAAAAAAAATAGTCATTTTTCTAATAGCACATTGAGAGTCAACAAAAATATTTCCAACTAAATACTGCTTAAATCTAGCTTTTGAAAAGATTTCAGCTGCGAGTTAAGAGTTAGTCTGCTAAAAGGCAAGTTTAGAAAGTTCCAAGTGAAAAATTGTTTTGTAGTCATGCGGATATTTTGCGAATAAACGGGGGAGTGTGCTGTGCGGGTGGCGGACAAACTACTACACGGTCGGGGATAGATCGATATCCGCCTCCTGCCGCCACCACTGCTGATGATGATGATTCCAAGTGGCAAACTTAATCAGCAGCCTCCCTTTTTCACAAACTTATTCGCACGTTGCAAAAATCAAGCTAATTCTGCAGCACAGCCTTGATTATTTTCCGGCCGTGTATCTCTCCGTGTCAGCTTTTTTGTGCATTCGATTCCAGCCATCATCGGTTATCTCTCGCTGAACTAATATTGGCGTTGTTGGGGTAGGCGCCGGGGTAAATATTGTTTCTGGGGCCGAAAAGTGTATCGAGACGACGTGGCCAATTAATAGAGCCATTGACACGTCCATTACGCGACTACACAGATCGAAATCGGTGACAAATAGCAAGCGAGGATGATGCTACTGGAGCCAGTTCTCCCCCTGAAGCATCCTGTTTCATCTCCTTGACTGGGACACAAAGACCCATGCAAGTCCCTAGAGACAATCGAATTCCGTTGTGCTCAGGAAAACATTATCAGATTTCGGCTATTATATCAAACAAGGTAAAGTTCACGTCATATTAATTGCCAATCTTCAGTGCTCATCAGATGCAGATATTAGCCTCAAATGGGAAGGTATTGATAGTAAAACGGATTCCAAATTTAAAACTTTCATCGAGTAAACCTGTTTGAGATCTAAATATGGAACTTATGAATTAAAATATTCAGTGTATTAAAAGAGTTAGGAATATTTTAATGCAAATATGAAGCTATTGCATTTTGTGTGGTTAATAGAGAATACATAAAAATCCTTAAATCAATTTACGAGGAGCATTAATTGGCTCAAGAACCGTTTTTCAATCCCTCGGGAAGGTATACTGGAATTTTTCCTCCATTTTCTGCAAAATAAAGAAGCAGCTTTACACTCAGCAACGAGTTGTGCAGACACTGAGGTGTACGCATAATTTAGCAAACATGTATATGTGAAGAGAGAAATCGCTATTATATTGACCTGCTCTTTCAAAACAGTGAGGCGACACGAAAAATGTGCCTATGCAAAACACACAGCAGTAAGACGGATGCAGACGCGTGTAATGTTGGTTGCTGTAATAAAATTGCGGGAATGTGTCTGTTTGCAGAAAAATTGAGCAAGAAGTAGGACATTAAAATCTCTCAGTTCGTGAATAATCCTGTATTATTCCAGGAGACTCGCAGACCATCCACGTACGTGAGGAAATTTTGAATAAATTTCAAGGCTGAAGCGTGACGCCATGTAAAATGTATGAGGGGGCTTTATTAAATGAGTGGAATTACTTGTTCCATGTACTCTATACCGTATTCTAATCCACGATATGGGATTTTCAATCACGAAGCAATGAACACGAAGCGGGAGCTGAGCTGGCTCGTTTATCCGCTGAATGGAAATGTGCTTAATTCGTGGTTTTTGCTATGCGTGGCAAACTCTCCTGCCTTTTGCATCCCACTGGTACAAATGTATCAATTTTTTTGCGAAAATCTGCCTCACGGAACGCAGGGGAGTGTCTCAGGGAGGAGCTGTTTGCAGAAGCCCGAATATTTTTGTGGGTTACCGGATTCAGAAGACCGAATATATTTCCGACAAAAATTTCTTGCATGCGCCCGAAATTGCATAGGATCGAAAAACGCTGTTTTGTTGGTAATTGATTAGGAGATAAGTAGCGTTAGCTTCACTCTACGGAATAAAAAAGGTATTTCGAATTACTTTGGTACTATACCTAAAGCAATGGATTGTTAAAGAGACTCCTTAGTCTCTCTGCGTATGCAAAATTACCGAGAACAAATTATATTAAAAATAGAATAGTTTCATAGATATATTTTTGTATTAGTATAGAGGTTCCGCATCCAAACAACTAGTGTTTTAAAGTATTTATAATTAGCATGTATACATTTCTAAGTGCTTTAGTGAAAATTGAAAGAAAAATCTAAAGAGCTTCGCGTGCATATCGCTTTTGGCTTTCCTCGATGGAAGGCGAATTGCCAAACACAGATTTTCGAGACTTTGCTTGAAGACAGAGTGATCAAAGAAGTTACTGCTCAATTTGAAAGATTCGACTTTGCATTCTTCCATTACGCCAGTTTCCTCCATCAAAAATGAGAAAACTGACAATATTGGAAAAAATGAGAAACTCTTTTTTACTTTCCTGAATACGAGGAGTGTATAGAATACAAAATCTATTTTACATATAGAAATGCCTGCATTTGACCTTTGTCACAGAGGCCTCTTTCCACTTCTAAAATTAGCAACGGTGACGTTTCAAGTAGCCTGCCGGTAAGTAAATAGATGCAGACGGTACGCAAGTAACCAAGTGAGTTTTATTATGATAATCATGACGGAGGCGCGTGCAGTATCAGACCGCTGCTAATGACTTCATAAATCAACGCCCACTCGGAAACGGAGGGCCCAACGGTGCTCGGATGAAATCTTCGGAGGAGAACATTGTCGTGTCCGGTGGGGATGGTGGGTAGATACGTACTTGAGCGCACTACTCGCAAGGTCCGCCGACAGAGATATGGCCCGCCGGTGCCAACAAAGGCCTAAATTGACTCGGGCTTCGCAGCTTGCGCGCCGTGATTATCGCACTTCGATTGCTCTGTGGATTGGTGCAAAAAGGCACTTGGGTCAAAGCCCCGAGATTTCCATCGCTATCTGTTGATTTAATCAGTCGTTTAAATTTTTATATAATTCTCTAAATTTCGGAATTACTAGAGGCATGAATAGCAACCCGTTGGCTCGCATTGTTAAGGCATTCTCAGGAGTGTCGAAGCAATGGGACATAGATTCTGTGATCTAATACTGGCTGCCCAATGTTAGAGATGGCAAAAAAGGTGGTAGTTTTGAGACTCTCAAATAGCTCAACGGGCTGGGAGGCGCACCGGCACCGACTCGCCACGTGCTGGTTTTCGCACCTTTCCAGCGGCTTTAGGCGCAAATGTCTGGCGTTCCCATGAAAGACCTCGGTGCGGGGTGGCGAAAAGATGGCCGAATGTGGTCCACTCAGACCCCATGTACCGTGTTATCCGCTCGGCGGTGTTATTGGGACCCGGCTCAAAGCCCACGGGAAGTGCTGAGCTGAGGTAAAAACAATACATAATAAACAAAATTTTTACAATGATTTTGATGACTAGTTTAACCAGATCAAAAAGTAAGTTTCGAAATTTTAGCATTCTTTAAGCAATAAAATTATGTAAAATCGCTAACTCAAGTATAACTGAAATAAATTACCCGAATTACTGTCACAGCAATTATGAACCTATTCTGGCCCGTTGCACAGCAGGTTCTGGTCATTCATGCGAGCTCAGAGAAGGGCGTCTCCTCGAGCTAATATTAAGGTCTACATCCGCCGTAGTATTGTTTTGCCAGACACATATTGCATAAATGTATAACGAAAGTTCCATTGTCCCTAGTTATCGCTCGGCCAGCCCCGGGGCAACTTTTGATTAGAGAGGCGAAACTTCGCGCTTTGTATCAACCAACATGTGCGAGCTGTTGGCCGGAGTGAGCGGCCGCGGAAAATTGGAAACTGCACGCATTCACCAAATGTGTTTGTATAACTGGCAAAGTTTGCTTTTGTGGTACCGAAATTTGCGTCGAATGCTCTATATAGATAGAATAAAGTGGACTCGGCAACATTTGGATTGTGTTTCTCCCCTGGTGGTCATGATTTTAGCTATTTTAGAAAGCAATTTAAATAATTTCTAATTGAACTCTGTTTTAATAACCCAAAATTAGTCAAGCATAATTATTAATACTCAGTTAATCCTAATAAACCTCAAGCCTTAGCGTTCTGATGCACAGATAAAAGAGAATATTGTCGGTAAATTTACCGATAAAAAATTCACCGATTTAGCTAAAAACTGGTTCTACTCAATGGCAATATCCCCATTACGTGTGCTTATCACTACACTTGTAACTCAATGCCGGCATCAAACAATAACAAAGATATTGTCGTTTCACGCATTGATAATGATTAGTTGAAAACTGTCAGCAGTCTAAAATTTCACGTCGACGAAAATAAAAAAGGGTGTTGGTGGACAAAAGAAAATAATAAACGGTGGCAAAAAACACATCTTCCGCTCTCATGCTCTGCGCGCAATTTTTGAGCTTCGCTCTTTAATGCCGCAATCACGACATTGTTTCTCAGGGGCTTCTTTGTGCTGTTCTTTCTCCATGATCATCCAACGCGGCCCGTTCAGCAGCACACACATTCACAGAGAACAGTGAACTTGTCACTCGGCGTTAGCCATAAAACGAGGCGCTGCTCTTCATTATACAGAACGCGAATCTCGAGAGGCGGAGCGGCAGCCTCCGCCACATGTTTTCTGCTAAATGTCATTAGCACGTAATATTCGTGCATTTTGCGCCGTCACGTGCCCGCATGGGCCCATAACCGCGCCGGCATAAACACCGCCGCCAGCCAGCCTGCTTGCTTCTTGTGTTCAGCTGCTCGCGACTCCGGAAAATTCGATCAAATGAGACGTTTCCGTCAGTTTCCGCCACCAGCAGGTGCCGACGTTGTCACTCTCTGACACAATTTCATTGTTCTTCGCCGCCGTGCGCATTCCAGCAAACACCAATCTCTACGGCACAATGCGAGAGCATGTGCGCCTAGTAAGTAGTGTCGTTGTTGCAATAAATGGGGCACAATATACTTTGTCCTTTTGCCTATCTCCGTTTAACTTGTCAATTTTGGGATTCTTTGACGTACAATCAGATTTGAGTCAAACTAACAAGAATCCGTACATTTCGTTTCCATACTATTTCAGGATCGTAAAACATAAAGTAGTAAAAAAATAAAACTAGTGTAAGGGCGCCTGTAGGACGGAAAGCAAAAATAATAATTTAATGGACTATGAAAAATGATCGAGATGTCAGTGAGTTATGTGCTATTAAAAGAAGGAAACCTGACTTATTCAATACCGTGCGTTTGTGCTCAGGAATATGAATCATGTCTGAAGCAAGAGCAGCACTGGCACTTGACACTCGTAGCAGTTTTACGGCAAAGCAAGTTATATGCTGAGCTGAAGGTGAGAATCTCTACTCGTGTGCCAATGGGTCGCAGTTATCCCATTTGTGCCAACTTTTTTTCATTTGTCTGGCTCATGCTGGATTGGATTTACACGGTGTTGACAAAGAAGCTTCAAGAAAAGCTAAACATGTCACTTGATGCTCAAATAGAAACAATCTCGGTAGCTAAGTATCTCTCAGAAATAAAAAAAATGTCATATTTGATTAAAGGTTTTCAGTAGCTGCTCGTTATTTCACAACAAACTCGCATGCAAGATCCAGGAATAATTTAAAACATAAAAAACTATACTTTTCTTTGTAAAATGATATTTTGCACTCTTAATTTAATTTATTTTCCCCCCTTGAAACCACTTTTGGGATGGACAAGCCCCATCTAAATCCTGAAAGCTCCGATCAGAATCTCCATATAATTTTGCTTTGGGGGGCCTTCGCAAGGGGAACGCAAAAAAATGTTTTAGGCACGCCCAAAAAAATCAAGAATAATAATACGATCCTGATGACGACGATGATCCAGAGTAAATATTTGAAAAGTCACGTCCCCGGTATTGTCAGCTCATGGAAATGGGATGCTGAGGATGTGCTGTGGGAAAGAGAATGTGGGTCGGTCGGTTGGTGGGTTCATCAAATCGATAGATGCCATTTGTATGTGCAGCCGGAGAGCCGAGGTAAAACTGGTTAAAATAGCATCATCTCGCCAATAAAACGCTACCGAGTGGCAAATACAAATAAATCCACTTAAAACACAGCTTGCCGGGCTACCGAGACCGGCTGGCCAGCCAAGCGAGGTCTGCTCTGCTCGGCGGCCTCGTCGGAAGTGAAAAATATACGCAGATATTTAATGTGCAGCGAGCTTTTGAAATGTGTAGCTGGAGATTTGTTTTTGCTGTCGGTGGGAAATACGATGTGTTCTGCTTTGACATTTACTGCTCCTCACGGACGGTGCGGCCGACTTCCAATGAAAATGTGTTTTGGGCTTTTGGTTTCCTTGTGGCGAGAGCCGCGTGCGCGCTTCAAAGTGTCAATTTGGGAGAGGAAATGGAAGTCGTGTGCATATGCTTTGGAATTTACAGCTTGTTACAATTGCTTGCGGTGCAATATACTGCAATCTCCAAGTCAAACAATTATTAATTTAAAGTTGGATTTATGGCATGCCGTTTTCAATTAAGACTGAGGAGAATGAGAACCGCAGCTCAGGATTTAACAAAACAATTCTACTTATTAATATGCAGACAGCAGTTATGTTTAAAATGGGGCTTGGGAATACATTTAAGTTGTTTTTATTTAGTATTTTACGGTTGGGGGGTTGATTGAATGTTCGGACTTTCACGATTTTTTTGCTAAATGAAATAAATAACCACGATCTTTGCGGGAGAAATATATCTTTTTACGAATCCACAGCCCAACGCTGACCGATTAAGCCGATAAAGAAAAAATAAGAGGCTCTACGTAAAAAGCAACCCTTTTCATGATAAAAAGCAGTAAATTATCAACGCGTTATCGTTGCAGCGGGTGCGATTAAACCGCAATCTACTCAGAATTAGAAGGGTATCACGTCGCATTAAGAAGAACAAACAGCACGCCGGCAGCTGCCGCGACCGGAACGTGAGAAAAGCGCGCGCGAGTGCGAAAACCGCACGCCTGGCGCACGTTCGCAAAGCACGCGCGTGACTGAAACCGGCAACGAAATCCCTTCGGTCGTGGAATTCGGTTAAGGTGGTCAGATGTCTTGTTTTTCTCGGACACGTTCAGTTTTAAATCTTAACTGATCCCAAAAAAAACCTTTCAGGCTTTTTTTCCCGAATTTTGAGCCCAATAAGAGTGATAAAATCAGGACTCACCCTGACACCCTGCGGTGCAGACTGCGGACGGACATGGTGGCTGCTCTTGGTCGCAGGGCGTCCAGCTTGGAAACTCGTTATCCCTTGCGGGACTTCCTGGCGGGGACAACGTGGGCCTCCAGGCGGCCCATAACGTCGTTATTGCTGTGGTGCCAAAGTCGGCGGGCTGGAAATCGGTGCGTCCCACAGGCGCGCCCGCAGTTATTGCAGCCTGCTCACTAGCTCCGTGTTTTCTGCGGCGACACTCGACTCAGCAGCCGACTCAGCGACTTGACTCTCGCGCCACCAACGCGCCCCGGCACCAACCAATCGATCCACCCCCGCGCGCCCTTTCGCACGCTCGACGCCTGCCCGACACACCCTGACTTCAGGGCGGCCCGCCCGCCCGCCCGCGCCGCGCCGCGATGCGCAGTGCCCACCGCCTGCAGCACGCGTGTCAGCCGTGCGCTGACTGTTGCATACCTTGTCGGGGTCACGCGGCGGGCACGCGATGGTCGCATGTTATTTCCCGGGCCGATGAATCTATATAGTCAGTCAGAGTTAAAAATTTTTCATCATACCCATCATAAATTTAACCTGCTTAATGGCATTAACCTAAATTTTATTTTAAAACAATCAAAATTATTTTGTCACAAATATTTATCATTATAAATAAAGGTAATGGAATTCAGGTCAAGGGGCTCAATCCAAAAGTAAAACAATTAAGAAAATAGGGAAATTAAAAATACACGGGTTGAATTGTTATAATTTTTGGCCTATTAGAGATAAGTTAAGTTGCTTCTTTTGATGTTTACAGGGACAACAAACACAACTATGGAGATAGCCATAAAATGTACAGCTAATAAGAGGAAAAAAATAAAAATTTGAGCCAAGTTTTACCCATTCGTCCTGGTCCCGGTAAAATTGCGCAACGTTCAACAAACACCCAAATTTTCATTGTCAAATTGATTGTTGACCTTTTGTTGCAAAAAGGAAATTCGCGTTTGGTTGTTGAATGTTGCGCAATTTTACCGGGACCAGGACGCAGTAATTTAGGAGCCTTTATTTTTTCAAATTTACGATCTTAAAATACAGTGCACGCAGAAATAATTATCCCGCAATTATCCGGTGGTGTGTTCTCCTCCAATTAAAATCCAAATTCACATCTGCAGTAATATTTTTGTTAAAGTTTAACATTATGATATGCCACCCGCAGCAGCGTAAAGTACTGGTCGATTATTGTTTTGAACACGGTGCGATTTATACGTGCAGTATTGTGCAGTGGATCTCCACTTCATCGGAGCTGGTTATGCAACATGCGCGGCGTGGGTGATGAGCGTGATGCCGACATTAACGTTTTAATACTCGCTTCAATGATAAATTCTGTCGACTTTTCTGCAATCAGCAATAGTATGATCAACACAAAAAATCCAACTTAAGATCCATTAGAGGTTATTAATTATTTTTAACTTCCACGATTTCTTTCAGTAAAATCACCGTTTTTGGATTTGAGCGGTGTAGTTTTATTAGTTTAATTTATTTTGTCAAAATGAAATGACACGTGAAAAAATTGCATAACTTATTGAAAATTTCGAAACCCAAAGTTTTGTCAAATGCTGGTCAAATGAAAAAACATTCATAGTTTGAATAATATGATATATTTTAAATTTTTATTACGAAATGCAGCAACAGATCTACATGTTTCAGTAGACACATAATTTTTTTTTTGAAAATAACGTCAAACAATAAACAATAAATATTGAATTACTACAATAATCCTAAAACACACTTATCACTCATTTCTTATACCACAATTTTCTCAATCATTTGCGTGGAACATATCAAGATTAAGATTTCTCTACTTCCCAGATGCTTGATGTTCGTATATTGTGTTCTCCTTGAAATGCAAGATCAAATCAAGTTAGTTGACTCCAAAAAATAGAATTGGACAGACTGTTACAAAAGTTTTAGACATAGTCTCTGACTAGAAGAGTTTTTTGTGTCCAAGCTCTTTGATATTAGATATAACTTCCTCTACGAAGTTTTTGAAGCTGAGTAAAGCATTCGTCGATTGGCTTTTTAATTTCTATGGCTGTTATAATTTTTTCGTTTCAATTTGTGTTCATATGTGTGCGTGGATTAATAAGTGGAGATCTGAACTGCCCATGAAATGCACAAATAGGGGTCATTTTTACAGGATGTGGCACTTCCAGTCGATGGCGGGAATAGGGGCGCAGCACCAGCTGCTCTTAATCTGCTTCGGCGGCTCCAGGTTCAAATCCTCGTCCTCTTCTGGAGACATTTCCATCTCTTCAATGCTGAACGTGTCAGTCAGTTCTTGCCGCGTGGCCGATTTGTCCTTTGTGGATGGAAAAAAATTCACAGGCAGGTCTTCGTCACTGCAGCAAATCAATTTCACTATTAGTTTCCATTTCTCATTGTCAGCATAATATATTATGCGACATTACGGCATTAATTTATTATATATGGGATACGAGTCAATGGATAAAAAGAGAACCATTTGACACGATTTTTCTTTTAAGAGCTGATCAGAGAACGATTCAATGGCTATTTATTTTTAAATAAGATGGGTTTTTCATAGATTTAGAAAAATATATATTATATACTAATTATATATTAATATATTTAATAATATATTGAATACATATTATTATTTATTAAGGTTTTTGGAAAAATCCTTTACTCAAACATGCCCTAAAAAGGATTAACACAGAAGATGATGAAAAATGTAGCTAGTCACTTCATAGGAAGAGACGAATGCCCTCTAGCCAATAAAGCATTCAAGCTTACGCCAATGATTTGCGTGGAACGCAAAACAGAGTCGTTTTACTAAAAGAGAATTATGCCTTGGTATACAAAGCAAATTATTTTAACTGAAATTTCATGGATTTTCGTGCTTCTTTTTCCTCCTGAAATTTTACTATACTAAATTAATTAATGAATTTGTTCCATATTCTAAGAGATATTTCGATTTTAGTTGTTGTCAGCATTGATGAAAATACATATATTATTATACACCTTACTGGTAATTTTTTTAAATACCTGTCGTCAGATCCCCATTCAACAAGGGGTTGCTGCTCTTTACTTTCTCTGGCGGAAATAATTTTTGTGCTTGG
The DNA here is from genome assembly GCF_949628265.1 of Cloeon dipterum. Taxonomy (NCBI): domain Eukaryota; kingdom Metazoa; phylum Arthropoda; class Insecta; order Ephemeroptera; family Baetidae; genus Cloeon; species Cloeon dipterum. Next base: position 28,222,076 of record NC_088787.1, read on the forward strand.
AATTGGTAGTCTCTGTATTGGAATCAAACTGGGCCCTTTTTTGTACTCCTGGGCCTTGTGGCTCTTCCGCGCTTGTTCTATCCTCTTTTCTAAAATGACAGAAACATGTTTCTAATATTAAATATAATGTTATTATCAGTTTTGGCTTTGAATGAACGAAAGTTTCATGAAATAAATTTAAGCAAAATGAAAATCCTGATATAATTTCTTGAATTTTCCATATAACTTTCATTTTTATTCTCTAAGCATGATTAAAATACCTAGTTTCCTCCTCAATTCTCTAGCTGTAGCCTTCCTCGGAGTGATCTGTCCTCCACTGCTGGCAGGTGAAGTGTCACTGTCCGTCAACTGGAGGTAATTAAAATGAGATTAACTGCTCTTAGCACTTGCCATACTCCTCAGTGAGAGGAGCGCACAAAACACACTTAGATATACAATATTAACCTTAACAAAGGAATTGTCTGCCAGAAATTTGGTCGTTGGCTGCTTTGGATCACTGTCTATCCCGCTGTCTTCCATTTCAGGACGGGAGAATCTGAAAAGTCGTAAAATTAAGAGAAAAACAAAACTGCTGTGCTGTGCATGTTGATGTGGCACACAGCACACTCCATTGTATTGATATTTTAGCTCTGGGGCAGAAAAGGGGCTGGAATGCCATCTGCCGGGGGGAGCATCAAATAAATAAAAGGGGTGCAGGGGGTTAATTGTTGAGTTTTTTTAACTGTGCAATATTTCATGCTTTCGGGCACATTTAAATTGGATAACACAGCAACTAACTTGCATCATTCATGAAAAGGCGGAAAATTGATTAAGTTATATTATTTGTGGGACGTGGGATATAATAAATATAATAAACACATTATAAAATGCTGCTACAAATTGAAAAATAGGCCATTATTTAGTGACTGAAACAGTAATAATAAGTTTTAACTTTTAAAATGTAAAATATCTACCCTTTTAACCTTTTTAACTCTTCAACAAGCAAAGTCCTTTATAAGAATATGATGACTAATTTCGCGCCATGTGTATCAAAAAATGGGCGTGGATTAGCTAGCCAGAGAGGGCTGTGTATGGTAGGAAAACAAACGAGCTGCGACGGCATCGTGACGGTTCAAAACAGTTCTAAACTGAAGCACCGCAACCCTATTTACTTACGTTTGTCCAGGTGAGTTACGAATTTACGGAAATTCCTTCTTTTCAGTCACACTTATAATACGCATTATACATAAATCAAAATATTTTTCCTAAACGTGTCATGTCTCATTTTCTTTTTCTTACGAAAGGAAAATCACAACCTCAAGATGCCGATCGAGAATATGGAAGAGCAAGGTTTGGAAAAGAACCCAAATTTGGAGCTGCCTCAGATAAAATTCCTGCTGTCGATGCGTGAATACCAAAACAACAAGGATCTGGCAGCCAAACTGTTGGAAGCAATCGAGGCCGAGAGTAAACGCAACTCACAAATTACCTAGGTGATTCACCCAGCACTAATGTCCATCTCTTGCAGATATGGCTCCTTTCTACGAGATTGTCTGCAAGGATCTTGGATGGGCTGTGGACAACAATCTTCTGCAGAAGATGAAGACCAACAATGCTGAAAAGCTCGCGCAGCTGGATGCTGCCATCGAAGATGCTGAGCAGAACTTGGGCGAGATGGAGGTCAGAGAATCTAACCTGAGGAAAGCTGAATTTCTCTGCAGAATAGGTGACAAGGTTTGTGTTTTGACTCTAAATATTCTTGTTAGTCTAATTTAAAAAATTTCTCCTTGATCTCAGGACTCAGCTTTATCTGCCTTTAGGAAGACTTATGATAAGACAGTGTCTCTGGGCCATCGGCTGGACATTGTCTTTCACAATATCAGAATTGGCCTCTTTTACATCGACCATGATCTTATCACCAAGAACATTGAGAAGGCTAAAAGGTAACATAATACCAGGTTAAAATTGAATATTATCACAATTTAATTTCTGATCACCTGGTAATCGTCCCTGCTGATTATAATATAGCTTTAGGCAAACTTTGCCACTTGCTGGTTTAAACTTTTCCAGCATGCGTTATTTGTCATCATGAGATGAATGTCTAGCGTTTCACAAAAGTCCTCGGTGCAAAAGCAAGTAGTGGCCCTTCAGTGGGCTGAGTCCCTGTGCGGCCTGGTGCGCCCATGTTATCCGTTTGCGGTGTTATTGGAACCCATGTTTAAGCATTCGTGCTAGCACAGTGTGCGCCCTTCCTGGTCTTCTGTCAGGGATAAAACAAAAACAGCAAAAAAATGTCTGTGGAGTAGAGTGATTTGTCCTCACTTAAACTGGACTGAATCCACCCTGTGTTTACATAGTGCATTCACTGGGACGGGAATGGCTCAGGACTCCCGGGAATTCCTGGTGACAGGAGCAAAATTTCTTAGAGAAAACCATGGTCGGGACGGGAACTGGAAAATTTTGTCGGGAGCGGGGAATCCCGGGAACAGTCAAATTTTATATTCACTTTCAATTTTCCTTTAATGATTCAAGATAATTGCGAGGAATGTTTTGTTTGTTAGACATTTTTGACGGTTTGGTAACTTTATTTGCAAAGACAAAGGCTGTAATATACATATTTTTAATCATTCGCTTGCTAAAAATGTTACAAAATTTTCTTGCACTGACGTGTCGTGTTGTCCGCTCTGGTTTTCGCCATTTCAAAATCGCGAGTTCCTGATCTAGTATAATGCAATTGTTTTATTCTGTTCTTTTAGTGATCTCACTTACACAAAATAAAATTTTTATCATAACAGTTTATGAGGCCTAACAAAAAAGGCGTTTTTGTGAACAATAATTTTGTGAATAACAAATTTAAATTATCAACACGGAATATTGTTTGTTTGTAAATATGCGAGCATAGAATAAATTTAACAACGCACATGGTGTCTACGATTGATTTTTGCAAAAAAAAAAGAAAACAGGTGGAATAGGGAAATAATTATCGAGAAATGTTGTATAGGTCCACCAGGAAGTTCCGGTAAAAGGAAATATTTTTCGGGACCGGGACTCGAGATATTTTGCTCCCAAAGAACGCAATAGTCTACAACTGTCCTATTTCATGGGAAACCAAAAGAGTCAACTGCGCTAGTTGATGGATAATATGAAAAATCATTGGACATCTCTTAATTTGGAAAGTTGCTGAATCATTGCGGATTTCGCAAACAAACTAGTTAAATTCTTGATAAGAAAATGAGTAAAAAAGCAATAAGGATAAATAAGGTTGTCTTGTTTTTCACTGGACTTATGTTTCCTATCAAGAATGCAACCAACCTCATGTGAAACCTATTTTAATGAACATAATTACTGTCGCATTGCCTCACTTCCAGGTTATAGCTTTTAATTTATTGACCGGCCCATATTTTTCAAGAGGGGCAACCCCTGATAGCAAATAACTCGCGAAAATTCCGGTCTCCATGGGTTTTTAAAATATGTTTCTGCTAGTTTGCACAAAATGATGAATTATCTCAACAATTTGGCAGTTTGCGGGGATTTAAAAAATTGCTCTAATTTAGCGTAAAAAGGCATCAATGTTTGTAATAAATTAAAAAATTTTGTTCCAGTTTGATTGAGGAAGGTGGAGACTGGGATCGGCGAAACCGACTTAAGGTTTACCAAGGCCTGTACAGCATCGCCATCCGCGACTTCAAAGCAGCTGCCACATACTTTCTGGATACAGTCTCAACCTTCACGTCCTATGAGCTGATGGACTACACAACCTTCGTCAGGTACACTGTCTACATCGCCATGATTGCTTTGCCTAGAAACGAGCTCCGTGATAAGGTATGTTTGGTCATTGGTGTCTCTTTCGCTTTGACTGTGGGTTTTAATACTTTCTTACTGAACAGATCATTAAAGGCTCTGAAATTTTGGAGGTGTTGCACTCTCTGCCTGATGTGAAGGATTATCTGTTTTCTCTATACAGCTGCCACTATGCTGAGTTCTTCAAGAGCCTGGGTAAATGTTTTTCATATATAAATAGCGTAGAAGATAAGGGAATAAAACTTCGTTTAAAATAGTTTTCATGTTGTTACATCAAATTCTTACTTTAGTGTCCACTCAGTAGATTCCATCTGCTAATTAATTAATTTGTAGGAGGTAAAATTGATTCTACTTACTGAATGGGATATTTTATTTTCCTTTGTAGCATCTGTCAATTGATTCAATACATTCAATAAAATATTTGTGCTTAAAAAGCTCGTAAAGTAAAAAATAATATTTTTAATCTTGGCCTGTGTTTTGGCAAAGATTGGATTAAAATAGATGTTGTTATTCTCTAAATTTTAAAAGCAGTGTTATTTCAACATATTTTCGTGGAGTTTTAGAGTCTGTTTATTTTAATTTTCGCTTTCCTGCAGCAATTGTTGAAACTAAGTTAAGAGAAGACTACCTGATTAACCCGCACTACAGCTACTACACGCGGGAGATGCGTCTCTTGGCATACAAGCAACTGTTGCAATCCTACCGAAGCCTTACCCTACAGTACATGGCCGACTCTTTTGGCGTTACTGTCGACTATATTGACAAGTAATACATCATTCCTTGCGCAACCCAACATGTTTCTAAACATCTTTCCATTGGCAGGGAACTATCCAGGTTCATTGTCGCTGGTCGATTGCACTGTAAGGTGGACAAGGTTGGAGGAATTGTGGAGACTAACCGCCCTGACAACAAGAACTGGCAGTACCAGGGCACCATCAAGCAAGGAGATATCCTGCTCAATCGCGTGCAGAAGCTGTCCAGAGTCATTAACATTTAAATTTGTAATTCCGTTTTATCGTAATGAATTAATGCAATTAAGTTAATAAAGATAAATAATTTTTCTCACCATGATCAACCTCATTTTCGAATCTACTTGAAGCAATTTTTGGTCTATTCTACAACAAGGTAGCTAAATATTTTTCTTCACTGAATAAAGGATGAGTTCCATGATTGCAGATTTATCTTTGGTTCAGTCACATTATTGTTGCCATACTTTAAAATATTCAAATTTGGGCGAATCTTAACTAAACTTTTTTAAATTAATCAAGGCGAAAGCTCATCGTTAATTGATAAAAAAAACTAAAAGCAAAATTCCATAAAATTAAATGCTAATAATACTTTCATTATCAAGGAAAACAGTCTTAAAGAGTCTTGGGGACATTGTCTGCGATCCATGTAGGCTGTCATAAGTGAATTTCATGGAGAGCACACTACGTATTAGTCATCTGGAAGTATGTAGAAGGCGTTTTGGGTTTGGGTCTCGTTAGTCATAAGGAAAAGACCCAGGCGGCAAACTCAAAGGGCAAGCAGCGCTAAAGTGGTGGGGGGTAGCGAGTGAGCCAATCACGTTGCGCGCATTTAGTAGGGACTAGGGGCTTTCAGTGCGGAGCAGTCTTTGCAGCAAACCGCGTCAGCTGGCGTGAGGCTATCGAGTGAAAGTCGCATTTGTCCGGATCCAGCCCGCTGCGCTTGTCCTCGTCTGTCCGAACTCGTGTCCAGTGCCTTGGCCAAGCTCTGCTATCGTACTGTGTCGTGTTCGTTCCAAACCCGCCGACGAAACGTGCTCAATTCCGACAGCGATACTGACGTCATTTTGGAAAACAGCACATTGCCTCTTGCGTTGATCGAGAGGAATTTTTGGCTCTCATTGTCAGTGTTTTTTCGGTAGTCCGAGTGTCCGTGTCGGGACAATGGCTGCGCCTTCGAGCAGTGCCCTGAGGACCCTGTCCCTCGAGTTGAAGAGCTTGCAAGAGGAGCCTGTCGAGGGCTTCAGGGTCAAGCTCGTTAATGACGACCTCTGTACCTGGGAGGTCGCGATCTTCGGACCACCTGAAACCCTTTACCAGGGTGGATACTTCAAGGTGAGTGGTCAATTTAGAATTTCAGCTTGGCTCAAAAAATATTTTCTGTTACATTACAGTAGCATAATGCCAAAATTTTCATCTAAAATACATACTAGATATCCAACTATTATCGTCTCACACCCCCACGTGGCACGCTAAGGGTTGTTTGTTTATCTAATGCACAATAGAAATCGTGGTTCACGATCATACACGTGGTTTGCAAGTTGGATGAAAAAAGTTTCAGCCCTTAGACCCTTATAATTGTGGTTTAATTTCATCCAACGAAGATTTGTTATGCATTATGTAGGTTCTATTTCAGCCCTTATTATTTTCGCCAACATCGATTTTTTAACGTCGAAGATGGCATAATAGGGTTCCGCAATTTGTAAAGATCTAGAAAGCGCTACAGCCTTGAATCTTACTGTCGTGATTTGCGGTTGAGAGGGTAGAATAAAACGCAGATCATAATATTTTGCATCAAATCCTTACAATAATACTTAATTGGTATGACGTAGAAAGGAATGTATCGAAATCTTCTACCGTGTTCCTTAGCAGCTAAAAAGATTATACAACACAAAAGTGGAGTAAAAATTAGAGCGGTTCAGTTCCAAAAGCTCAACTTAACTGTGGCGACAGTAGTAGTTGTTGTCTGCAGAACTTCTTGCCGTACCTCAAACACATCAGGTGTTCGATCTTAACTCAAACCCTTGAACCGCTTCAATAGCAACAATAAAAACTCCTATATTTCACGCTTAAAATTGTTTTTGACTGATTTTCCAACGCGTATATTTGTGGAAATGCGTGAGATTCGGACCACGTCAATCACTGGCAGTCACATTATTCAAATTCCCTCGTGTTGACTGATCAACGTGAGCGCGCCTTTGTTCGCTGCCCTCCATGCAGGTGACATGCACGCGGAGAGAAAGATGTAAAAATCTCCTCACATCTGCTGGCGGGCTGTGAACCTTGGCCTCGTTTGCTGCAGCTCGCGCACGGGGTGTTGGACAGACAAGTCGCTGCGTCGACTCGCTCGTTCACGTGGACTGCTGCAGCTTTTCAAAATCGTTTTCTCAACCAACCCGTCCAACCCTTTACGCCAACTATTTTTAACGCTGATCTGCTGCAGCCAAAAATTAGTTAATCGCACAATGCTGATTTTGCTAATGAAATCGCTCCAAATAAAGCTGAGAAATCTATTTACGCCAATACTGCTGTAGAGCATTTTATCACCGAAAGAATTGAATAGAATAGTAAAAATTTAATTATATCGCTATGTTTTAATCTAGTAAAATTCCTGAGGAAAACTGCGGCAGAGAAAAGGATTTTTTTCAGTAATATTCCTCTGGTAATAAAAGAGACATCCTAGAATTACTAATGATAATTGCGCATTTCACCTGATTCAGGCAGTACTGAACTAAATGTTTGGAATTCGGGTTCTTGTCTATTGACTTGCACGTTAGCTGATTCCTTCTCTTATCAAAACTAAGTTCTTCTGTCATTTTTCTTATCCTTCTTTTATTAACCAACATTGCATTGGGTTTTGTTGACTTAGACCCCACTTATGAAAAGCTCTAACGAACTTAGTTAAAATTTAATTTGCTAACAAAGTCCCCTTAAATTTTGCACGACTTCATTTAACATCAGAAATGGTCCATAAATTATCCTGAAATGCTCGCAAAGTACCTAATTGGTTTTCCCGCCGAAAGAGCAGAGCATCCAAATGGAAAGTGACTCATGAGAAACTGCCAGGAGTCGAGCAGCTGGCGATGAAAGGTGCTCTGCCGCCGAAACTGGGCCCCTCGCTGTCTCTGCAGCTCGATCTCGTTATATTGTGGAAATAATCGGCGCCATTTAATGCAGCTCCCTGGTGTTAATTAATGATTCAATAGCAGGGCTGTGGAAGAAGTGAAGCGGTTACTATTCCATTTAAGCCTTGGCACGATTCTATATGGTGCCTTTATTGATTACAATATCTGTATTTCTTTGAGCGCAAGTTTTGGTTCCATTTCCTCATAGAAATGATTAAGTTAGTGCGCAGTTCAATTATCAATTTTACAATAGTTGCGAGTTAAACTATTGAAATTGAACTCAAAACGTCAATCAAATATGGTTTTATTTTTTTTTTTACTTTTGAGAGAGGGGAGCCATTGCAAGCAAAGAGTGTGCTAACTAAGTGATGAATTCCAACATTTTGGTTGAATAGAGAAATATTGTGTTTGCGCATGTTTCAACACACTCGCACTAGGAAAAAACTCGGGAAACCTATTTTACGTGCTTCGCTGAAAACCATGGTTGTTGCTTTAGTTGTAAATTGTGCAATTTAAGTGTTACTTGAGTAACTAGCCACCTAAATACGAGCTTTGTACAAACCTCAAAGTTTGGCGCATGGTTATGCAATCCACTTTTTATTGTTTGCGACGCTTAAGCTCTCGAAGGTGAAATCAGGAAGAATGCTGAGCGCTCTCTTTCGTTTGACGCTCTAGATTAAAGTTTGCGCTCAAAATGTAAAAAGCTGTAATTAGCGAAGCTTGAAATTAACAAGCATGCAAGTGGGCATTAATTAACTGATCAGTTCTTGATTATGAGCCATGGTAACGGAGTAAAGCCTCCTAATTCATGTTGCTGAATTGTGCACTTTCGTTAGTAGTCTGAATTTATCAGTGTTTTGCGAATAACTCGGTATTTTCATCAAGTTTATTGATCGGGGGAATAATTTCCTCTTTGAACTGATGGGATATTGGAAGGAATTTTTTTAATAATCATGTTTATTAAAAATACATGTGTTTGTCAATTATAAATAATATTCTTATGGTGTAATAGACTGATTGTGTAATGACTATTATTTTTTCGATAAAGAAGGCTGCACGAATTCTACATCTATAATAGCAGAGTTATACTTTTTTATAAAATGATCAGATTGTAAAAGTACTACATTTCATTCAGCCGGGTTGTCTGTACAAAATACTAATGATTTCCTATAGGGAACAGGGAAGGAATAGGAGCTGCTTTGGTCTAACTGAGTTGCAAGGAAAGCAGCTGTGCTGTGTGCTCCGATCAGCTGCTTGCAGATTGTGTAAAACCCACTTAGCAGCCACTTGATATGCATTACATCACCACCTACGGATGCAACCAAACCTTGTGTGTTGATCGCGCATCTGCCGTGCGGAATCTCATCTTGTCGCATAAACCGCATCGACCTGCTTCCTCCCTCGCCCATCATTATCCCACCGTACGATTTCATGCGAATATTATGTGCTACGGCTTGAAAGAATCCCGGTTTTTGAACTTGAGCGGCTTCTGGATGGATGGATGGATGCGTGCGCCACAAACTCTTTCCGTTTCCTGCGCGGTTTGTTTTTCATAATTGTGGGAGAGTGTATTGTGATATTTGCACCTGATGCATAAACAGGTGGAGCACGCAATGTGTATTCCTGTATTTTCAGCCGCGATTTCCGCCGTGGGCACCTCGCAGTCTCATTTACAGTTGCAGCGGCGCTTCATTTTTATCACCGCCATTTAAATACCCTCTCGCAATCACTTTTAAATCTGCTCTCGAGTCAAAAACACAGAAATGAACATAGTGATTTTGTTAAGTCAATTCTGCATTTTACCAAATCTGATTAAGAGTTAATTTCAACAGTTTCGGCGTTCCTAATCGCGCATAAAAAATGCAGTTAAATGTGGTGCCTACGTAAAAGAGTTTTATTAATATCGAATAGAATAGTGAATGTATATCGTTAATCTCATCATTTGATAACGAACGGGTCTAAAACTTGCAAGAAAAAGTGCTCTTGTTATTCTAGTTTCAAGAACACGCAAGTGGCGGCTAAGAAAGGAAATGAAAGTTCCATAACACTCCAATGCTGCGGCTTTTTGGAGCCAGCAGAGAGTGACCTTTAAAGGCGGTCGAACGTAAATATGAAAAAGCAGCTTGTTCTCATCCTTGTGCGGAGAAAAAGCTATACTATTTCGGGCTGCGGGGACGAGTTTGAGGACCTTACGTAATGAACGTGGGTGGCCCGAATGAATCGATTTTGGAGTGAAATCAGCTGTTGCGGAACGCAAACGGAGAAACAACCGTCATAAATTCACTTTCCCTTCAATGAGACGGCTTTAAAATGGTGAACGCTATCAGCGCTTATCTTTTACTTTTTTCGAGTGCTGGCGGAAAGATTGTTCCTAAATGTACCGATAATCGTCAGTGCGTTTGCTAAGGCACCGGTTTTATCACGTTTGGCGCCGCAGAGTTAAACATTCTCTGTGTTTTTACTTGATTAGGAGAGCAAACTAACTGAAGCGTTGTTACGATGAAAGTTCTTAAAAACATCAGCGAGCACAATGCTTCCTATCAGTAAAAGTATCTGTGTGTAATTGCTTTGAAGGCCTATATGACGTGTATCCTTTACAAATTAACACAATCATTTGCATCAGCACAGTTTCACAGCGTTTTTTTCTACCAATCCGTTATTTTTTTTTATAAACAAAATCAATAATTAAATTTCTATAGACAAAGCTGTTTCATCAGAGTTTCGTGAACACCAAAAGAAGCAAGTTTCTGCAACAAGCAGTCCAAATCCGTTACTGTCGCATTCATTGGCTCTCGGTGGGGCTGACTGAGCAATTGTGTCGGTCGGAAAGCATTCTTTGTCCAACGGAGGCAAATTGCGCAAAGACCCTCACCTGCTGGCTGCACAATCGAGTGAGTGAAGAAAACACACGCGTAATTGGCAAATAAAGAGCAATCGAAGCCCGCACGATAGTGAGCAGAGCGAGCTGCACGGTTGTGGCGGGCGAAGGGCACGATCGATTCATTGGACGTGCCAAGGTTGGCCGGAAGCTGACCTGCCAGGGCCTTCCTTGCCTTCCCAGCCGCGGCTACCGTTCATTTCTCGCCAGCCTGGCAGCCGCACCGCGCCACTCTGGTGTCGGTAGCAAGACCCTTAATTCGCTCTCGCGCCGCCTTTTCACGCGCGTGAACCTCGACCAAGGCTATGACTTTGGACTGCCATATATGGCCGCCTAAATCTGAGCATGTGGTCTGCTCAGGGTGATGTGCGAAACTGAATACTGTGAATGCTATTGGGTTTGGAAAACAGTTTTCCTGAAATGGATGTAAACACTAGCTGTCAATCAGGCTTGTTTTCTTCTGAACAAATATCATGAAGCTACATGGAAACACGAATTATCTTTAAAATTTATCAAACACTTCCTCTGAAACCTTTAGTAGCAGACAGTGCGTTAGGACTTGAACATTTTATTTGAAAACATAAACAGATTTAATGGCTTAGCCTTTGATATGACCCAAACGGAATATTGATTACGCTGATACAGAGCATTGCACAATGAAGATGGCAAGCAGCAATGAAAATAATTATGCTTATAATTATTGTGCAAAGATAATTTTTCGATCATTAGTATTTTTTCATGTTCGCATATATTTTCTAACACTGCACAGCGCAAAGTCGAATGAATCATGAGAATGCTTTGAAATAATGTGAGAAAAACAACTTTGTTGAGTATTAAAAATCGCACACCGGTTTTTTCACACTTGAAGTTCAGTTAAGCGTGACCAGTCGGCGACATTTTGCACACTCTATGCGATTCTTTAGACGTGTTGCTGATCAACTCCAGATACGAGTAAGTCAGATAAATGTAATCGCTGAATTATGGCGACGACCGCAGAAAACCTTTTACATTGTGTACGTTTAACACACAAGGCATGTGCAGATATTTTTACATTCAATTGTGAAACACGCGATCTGCCTGCCGGCAGTACGATCACTCTTAAGCTGTCGTTAACAATAAACACATTACGTTACGCTTAAGGTCATACATAATTTACATTAAATAATACCACTTTTCATCGCTAACCATGATCGACAGTGGGAAAATGATGAATTCAATGCGCCTTTGCACGCTCGCAGCTCATGACCTCAGGGGCCTTGACGACGCTTGATTTCCCTGATTTCTAGATTCCACGCAATAGCTCGGCCACAGTTCTCTTTGAGTTAAGCATAAAGAGGTTTTTGAACCAACGTAGCAACGCAATTGCGTTGAATTAGACAATTTTGGAACCGAGAGCAAAAACTTTAAAAATATTAAGTTGGTTTGGAAATCTGATTTTGAATTGTACGGAGGATAGGTTTAATGGTCGTCGATTGATTCTCATGAAATTTCATTCGATATTATTTGGCATACAACGAAGTTTGATTTCAACACTGCTTAAAGTATTTATTGTAAATTCGTTTTCTTGTTCCAGGCCCAAATGCGCTTTCCACAAGACTACCCTTACTCGCCACCCAGCATTAGATTTCTAACCAAAGTTTGGCATCCAAACGTGTACGAGGTAAGCGCGCCGTCGGCTCTCCTTGCTGACAACCAACCTTCTTCCTTCACTCAATATTTTTCCATCCCGACGCGGCCATAGAGCAGGGCTTACATAAACGCCGGCGTAGCTCTGACGGCTCTGCTGGAGGATTCCTTGGAAATGCCTTTATGCAAGTCGTGACTTCGTTGCTTCGGCTTCTTCTTCTCGCGCACCATTATAGGCGTCTAACCCGAAATCTTATACAATGATTTGTCGCGTTATTCCAGCTAAGCATGGCGCGATGAAATTGAGCCGCCTGCAGCTGAAAAGCAAATCTTGCGCGTCTCGCATAATTTACACCTCCTGCTATGCTTTTTCAACCCGGCGTGGGGGAGAATTTTGATCAGCGGCTCTCATTCCCTCGGTTTATACACCCTTAGCTCGTCTCGCCAACCGAGGACAAAATGAGTTAGAATGGTAATTCTGGTTCCCATCCCCAGCACAGCAGCTGTAGGTGCGAACGGGGAGTTGTTTGCTGCTTGACTGTGGCGATATAGATGTTTTTTACTCGACCCATGATCTAACTTTCGGAAAAATTCAGATTATCAGATTCATTATTCATATTTAAGGATTTGTACATATTTAGAAAAAAAAACCTTGTGCAATATATGAATGAATTTATTATTAAACGCATATATGCGTGCGACACTAATCCCATACAATCAATTCTTACAAGTCTTTGCTGCTGTTCTTAAACTAATTCTTTTTACTACACATTTCAAAATATGATATTTTTCACACAAAATCTACATTTACAAATCTCCAGAGGTTCATAATGGTGCAATATATGGTAATAATTGTGCAATGTATGGCAGACATTTATTCAATGGAAGTGATGGAAGGCTTGATTGATATTTTATCACCTCTTTTATGTTGCCCACCCACCATAAATCATCAAATTGACATAATATGAGAGCTGCTGCTACCCACACTTCTTAGAAATATCCAAGGAAACCCGTGATAATTGTGCAGTAAACGAATTATTTGCGATCGAGTTGGCACGAAACTTAAGTAGTTGCTGCTACTTAATTATGCATTGAGTCCCACCAGGAGCGCGATATTGACTGTGCTCGGCTTTTGGCCAATCGCCAATTTTTGGTGCACAAAACAAGGTCAGCTGAATACGCTCTAAAGCGCTGATATAAAACAGATAAGTTTAAAAAATTATTGATGTAAAATTTTAGCATCTCATTAGTTCTTCTACCACGTCGCATACGTAAATCACCAGTGAGTGATACGTTCATATCAAGACTAATGGTGCGTAGCTCTGATTTTTAAAGGCTTTTTGCGCGGTGGGTGCACGAAAACTGTGTCGAGTGGTGCGTAAAATGGCGCACAAGAAGTTGTGAAGAGGTCATTTGGACGCTGCCGCACTTATTACGTACAGCTCATGTTCTGCTGCGTATGTGCTGCTGGCTTAAGATGTGCACACAAAGATGCTGACTGGGTGCACGCTTGTAGCGACAAGAAACTGAAATCACAAGAAAGAAACGCAAAGTAGAGCCGCCAACCCCGCTGCTGCTGCCACGAAATCGATCCAATAACAAAAAAACGGCACTAAAACGCAGTTCTTGCATTTGGCCACAGTGCTAGAGTGTAAAATTGTCTGCTGTTCGTCGGCTGGAAATTAAGACTGCCAAATTGCATAGTAATTTTGTTCTGAACTTTATTAGTATGAAAATTTGCCTTGTGTATTGAAATTTAGGATTCGTTGGAATAAATCTGAAAATGGCAATTTATGTTAAAATTATTTGTTAATATATGATGTGTTGCTAAATAAGTATTTATTACAAAATAAAAAAGTTATCTATGTTTCGTTGCAACCGTCGCCATTATCTTTTCATTTGCTGTCAGCTAACAGTGAAACGGGATTATAAGATAGTGAAACTTACATTCATGTTGAGAACTTTAAAAATCCCCAATTTCTGCGTCTACCATGCCGTAAACGTTGGCCGCAATTTCCTCCCCATCAACACATCATAAAGCGGGCAGCCAGCGAATTTCAAAACACGCACTTCCCTTTGACGCTCGCAGTGGCTCACGCTGTTTTGCCTTTTCATCACCCGTTGATGAGTCAATCAAATTTCTAAACAAACCCTGTTCGCGTGGGCAGGTTCCTAAGGGACTAGATGAGATGAACCAAGCTGCGAACGTGGAAACCAGCAGGAGCGCTCAAGGACAAATTGGAAACGAGTTTGATGAACTCCATTAATGAGCACAATTGTAATTCGATGTCACAAGCCACTGCTTTTTTGCGTGTTTTAGTTTAGTTGGCTCGCGCTATGGGAAATGACGAGCGGGATTTCAAGCGCAAGTGAGGAGGAAAAAAAGATGGTCTTTATTTTCATCACGGCACGCGGAACCAGCAGCATCGTCAGCAAAAAAGCGGCACGCGAATTGTTCGTGCAAACAATTCTCTTCTATGTCCTTCAACAGAATTGTTACTTGAAAGAGAAGCTAGTGCTCGTTAGTTTTATATGTTTTAGTTTCTAATAGTTGCTAATTTTGCATCGTTTCCGCCGTTTCTTATATACACAATAAGGCACGTTTCTTGTCCAGAATAACGTCCTTTTTGGTTATATCAAATTTAACGAAGCTAATAAATTACACAGTAAGGCACGTTTTTTGTCCACAATATCGTCCTTTTTGGTTATATCAAATTTAACGAAGCTTATTTTTAACCAAGTTAGGGGCAATTCACGGTAAAATGATAAACTGACTTTGACCCCGATTCAGAAGCACGCAGAGCTCATGCTGATTTGTAATTTTTAATAACTTCTATATCGCACTTACAAAACGTACCTCACCTATTATCGAGCGTCAAGGGCACTGATGAAAGATCCATTGATTTTTTCCATGGTAGATTACAATGTCAGCTAAGCGTGAAAGTTTCAAACAACTTAACAGACTATTTTCCAATATCACGAATAATGCTTGTTGCTACAGAATTGAATCTGTGGAGCTGGCAGGATTGCAAGATAAGAGTTTTGCGCCGCTGGGGCGAACCGGGTCGACGAACTGCGCTTGCCGCGTGTAACCGTGACCAGTCACCGAGTTTTATTGCACTTTCGTATCACCAACGGCCGTGTAATAATCGCCATACATAGAGAAGAAGCATCTCCTCCGCTCCTTAAATTCACTCCAATATTTTACAAAGGAGAGAGACTTTAGAGGTTGTTCGTGATTCTCAAAACAGCCCTTTCGTATTGCAGACTAACAGCGATTTTCAGGATTTGCGTCATGAGAGATAAGCTACGATGCTATCGTAAATCGTAGATAAAACATACGCAGACAGTAGACATTTTTATAGGGATTAATCTCGGTTAGCCTTTGGTAATTAGAATTCGATGTTTTAGTAATTATTTTCCACTACAAAGCCAATCATGCTGGTGTGCTTTTTAAGACACAATGTAAAAAATGGTAAAATGGTATTACCTAAATTATTTGCTTTCCAGGTATGACGTTGGATTTAACGAAATTTATATACTAAAGTACGAAAATTATACTACATTTTTCCTCCAACGATATACCCAGAATGCATTACAAATCAGCGTAATTCTCACTAAAACGCGTCCTTCAAATTTTATTCAATTTTTTATATTATAATTCCTTATAATTAATTATTAATGCAAAGGCATAAATTTCAAATGAGTTTTTTCTATATCTTTCATGAATAGATAATTTTGCAAAAAAGATTTTTCGCACCCATTTAGTCCTAGCACATTTTGCTTAAGTATGTGGCCATTGGGGTCCAGGGTCCAGTCCTTGAGAAGCACTGCCTCTCTGCCTCCTTTATTCCCTGCAAGAGTGGGTCGATTAAATATTTACAGCGAATGAAAAGACGTCTATTTCTGCCCGTATGGTTCCTTTTTCTGACACGCCCACGCCTGTCTCATTACTTTCTGCGCTTGATGAATTGAGCGTTCCCTGATGAAGTATAGCCGAGATGTCACTGCGTAGCTCCTTCTGCGCTGTTTTGCCCTCAATTTGTTGAAGAATTGCAAATAATGTTGCTTGTCTCGTATACTGCAACGGATTGTGTTGCATTTTTTCCCGAGCTGACAAAGGAAAGCCCCATTTTGCATAAACATTGTTATTAAAAATTTTGTATGGTAAGATGCAGGTTAGATGAGTGTTATTCAAAGAACTTTATTACCTACCAATCCAATTTTTTGGAAAGATAAGTGCTAGAGGGCAGACCCCTAAGTCCAGCTAAACGAAAAGAAATTTTTGCATAGGTTCCGTGGGTGATATAGTCCGTCTGGCAGAAGCAGCTTCATTTTTTCCTCTTCCGTCGCTCGCCGCCGCCTTAGAGTCGTGGTTCAACGCTCTCTGCGGCAAAAAGCCACGCAATAAGCAGCGGGACCTGTTATGAGCGAGGAAGGATCGTGATCTCTATGAATTGAAAGTTGGAAAGCGAACCGAAAACTCTCTGGCTAGCATGGAGAATGAGGCAGGAACTAGGATTCTTATCTAATATGAAGTGGGGCAATGCATGCAATGCACTGTGGGCTATGGCAGCTTAAATTTCAAGTAGTCGAAATTAGAAACATGGTCACTTTCACGTATCCAAAATAAAATATATTGTGGTTGAATGGCTTCAAAACTAATTTGATCCCAAGTGCTTTGGAACATCTTCTGCAGCTTTCAAAACCGCGCATGAATTTCAATTTCCATGCCGCTTTCGCTTGTTCAATGAGAATATGCGTACAGGAAGAGAAATCCCAAGCACATGTGAGTTTACATATTTCTGCTCAGTAATTTGAAAAAGTGGCAACATTCGTAATGCCTGTGAACGCGTAAACAAACAAACAACCAGGCGCGAGCATAATTGGAATAATGCGATTACTATGCTTGGTGTGAGGCTTTACTTGCATCTCGCAGATCCAGTTTTCCCAGCACCTTTAGCCCGAGAAGTCAGTCAAGAGGGCGAACGCGAAGAAAATACAAGTAGTGGTAGAAAAGTGTCACTCAAAGGCTGTAGCAGCTGCTCGTTTTTTCCAGTGGTTTGCCTTCGCTTCTCCTCGCTCTGGACCGGCAATAATTAAATTACTGTAGAGACACGGACAGATGAACTTCAGCAGGATCGTGACTCGGCTCCGATAGAAGAAAGCCGCTTGCTTTGTTAATGCGTGGTTGATTGACTTTCTGCGTCTGCCTTGAATGCTAATGAATGCCGACCATGTAAATTAGTAGATCGTCAGCATAATAGCAAATGACAATCTCGATTCTTCGGCATTTGACGATATTGAAATTTTTATCCACTAAAAGTATCGGACTGCACATAGTAAATATTTAATTCCATATTATAAAAGGATTTTTGTATGGAAATTAGGATGGAAGTGCATTTCTCTAACGGGGAAGAATCGATCAAAAGGATATTTAATTACCTTGAACCTTTTGATCCTATCCCTTTTCCGCATCCATGCGTCGCAATGACTATATATAGTATAAAAGCCCTCCACCTCAACCGGCTTCTCTCTTAAACATATACAGCAAGACTTTGAACTTTTTATCCCCTCGCCCCCCTCGCACATAAACGAGCATGAAATCGATCATCCTTTTTTTAAGAGGTCAGCCTTCCCTATGACACGAGCATCGAGTAAATCCTTACGCGGATTTTCCTTTTCAAAGTTGGAGCTGAAGGGATGCTGCCCTCAAGATTTCGAACATCTGCCCAAGGGCGATCAGAACCCGTCTGATATTTATATCTTCTACTCGCACAACCTGATCGGCTGTAAAAATCCGTCTGTCATTTATTCAAATTATTTTGTGTCACGTGAAAATTAAACAACATTAACATACAACGCGAGCATCAGGGTTTAAATATATTTATGCGACGCAGGAATTCTTGGACATTTTTCTGCATGCGATGTATTGCGGTGCACGCAATGAGATAAATTCCATCCAATTTGCCTAATTTTGAGTAATGAGCAAGACCCCTTTCCTCCTCCAGAGGAATTTGGGGAGGGGGGAATGAGATGAGCCTTTGCCGTGTACTGTTTTGAATAAATATGATAAATATATTTTTACAGAGGGCGAGACCTAAAAGGAACATGTAACAAAGTTAAAAAATAACTTAAAAGGCAAGTGCAATGTGAATGTTCGTGCACACTGGCGTTCGTGTTGAATTTTTAAATAATTCGGTTGCAGGTTATTCTGCAATCACAGCAAATAACACGTTTCACTGAACAACGCTGGCGAAAAGTTTCCTCTGCTATTCCTTGATTCCGTCGTGACTTTAGATGGCAACTTGCATACGTTTCTGTGCAACGCACACACTTGTCTCTAATCATAAGATTTTATCAGTAAAGAAGAGTTAGTTTTCTTGCGTAATATTTACTGCCAAACCATCTCATAAGTCCTGAGTTAGTGTAAAAAGATGACTTGGAAGCATGATTGGTTGACGTTGAACTTTTAAATGTGGCTGAAAGTTGTTTCCCTCACTTCGTAATACCTTTTGTCAACTGGAAATCCACAATTCTGTTTTAACACCTGATCAGCACCGGTTTTTTATCTATGGAAATAATCAAATGTTAATGCAGCATTCCCTTTGCATTCCAAGTATAACAGTTTAAAGGCAACGTTGCAATATTAAAATTAAGTGTACAATTTCGTTTTATGTGCGCACCAGGCGAAAGTGAAGTAGAAATCGTACAGAGCGCTTCACCAGCTCGAAATCACTGCAACGCTGCTTTGATATTGCTCTCCTATTGCTAATTTCCTCTCTCATTTCCCGGCTGTGAGTGTCAGGTACGCTTGCCAAGAAAGGGTCGTCGCACGAATGACCCGCTGACTACCGCGAAAATTCGCAAGCACAACGCTAACAAACGCGCCGCAATTTACAGCTCAACACCAGAGCTATATCCTTTAGCCAAAATTTCACGGTGTGCTGTGCTTAGTCAGTGTTAAAAGTCTGTATTTCTGGCACGGATTTCACGAGTGTCGTTCATTTTTAGCACATTTTTTCCTAATCAAGTCTCACCACTTTTAATTGGACCATGGTGGAATTGAAATCAACCTCTTTACGAGTCTGCTCAAACTAACAGAAAGCATACCGTCTGATTATGAATAAGGATGAGATCTACTTTCGCTTTAAATCAATGCCTTTTCGGAGTGTTTCACAGCAATTTTTATATATTTAGAATATAGGAATTCCATTTCATTAATGCTATAAATAAATTATATGAAGTGTTCATTTGCGTGTTAAAGTCCCTAAAGAGCCACTATTGTAGTTTACTTGATTCCCGCATGTAGCCATTTTTAATATATCAAATAGCCCATTAAACTTAAATATTATTTAGCCATTTGTTGGAGAAGTTTAATCAAAAACTATGGAATTGTCGGAGATAAGCGTCAAGAGCTCAACGTTGTTATCAGGACCGTTTCACTAATCCTTATTTGCGCACAATAATTTTTATTTTTCCTGGTTGCAACTGGCATAACCCGCAGCGAACGTAAAATATGTCAAGTTGGTAAGCCACTATCACATTTTCACAACCTGGCGTGTCAACTTAAAATGTGTCCTGCATTCGGGTCCGAGCGGAACAAATAACACACAGGCTCAAGTCGGTCAGCTATCGGGCCTTTCGCTCGCACGTCGTTCTCGCGACCTTGGCCAACCAGAAGTGTTATTTGTCGTTAATGTCTGCGTTGCTAAATTTACCCAAAAATTAAACCCCTTATCAGCGAGTGCAGGCTTGCGTGCTGGCCACCCCGCACGCGTCGATCTATATGGAAATATTTGACGTTGGGCAACGTGCATTAATTCGAAAGAAAGGGCTTTGCATTGCTTGAGGGCCGTGACCTGATGCAGGCGCAGCAGATGATTCTCTTTTTCACAGCTTCAGCACTTCCTGCCTTGTGCAGTGCTGCTTTTGTTTGTTGTTTGTTTATTTGCTGACGCGGCATTAGCTATTCTCATTTTACCCCTTCCGACGACGAAGCTTTTAAAAGGTGTATCAATGGCCAAAGCGGGGGACACGTGATTTGGCAAGCGGCTATTTTCGGAGCCAAGACCAACGGCAAGTAGCGCAAATTCTTTCTACGCGTCGCGCACCAGCCTAATTCATCGTCTCTTTAAAGTCAAAACACAGCCGCATGAACTCTCTGAACCCACAAAATGGTCATTTCATCCGTGGGAAATGCTTAATTAAGGAAACTTAATTCGAATGCTTGTCTGGATAAGTTTTTAATGACACAATTAGTCAGAGGATCTTTCATTATTATAATGATTCCGTCGGGAGTTTATTTAATGTCAAAAGCAAGCACAATCTAAAGAAAGGTCCTTCAACACACATCGCAGCTAAGATAAAATATCTAACCAAAGGCCAATTGCCTATAGCTGCCGCCTCTATACGATTCCAGACTGTTCAGTCTCTCACGAATACAAGCATAAAAAAAGATAAAAATAATTTTGTTTAATTTGCCGAGCCATTTCCCTTTCAATTACCAAAGTAATTTTGAGACCAATTTGAGAGAACTTCATGTCTGCTTTTTACTGACTAAAACAAGCATTCACAAAGTCAATTTTTGCTGTAACAAAAGTTGAATGTTTTGAGCTGCAAAACTCGTCATCGTCCGCGGCTGCTATAAGGTCGCTTTAAATTGCGCTGTAATTGCTGCTGCTGCCGCGCTGCTTTGCGACTTCATTTCTGATTTAAACTTTGCTAATTAAGGCTTGAAGCAACTTAGCAAGTGCCTTACTGCCTTGTTAAACATACGGCTTGAAGTGAATGATGAAATAATAATACAAAACGAATTCTGAGGAATTGAGATTTTTTCATATTGTTTCGTGTTCAGTCAGACTTAAGTGCGTCTTCATTTGCATGCCCTTCCAGAGTCAATCGCGAGGCCATCGCGATTTTTACCATAAATATTAAGAAGTGCTTGCAGGGGAGACGCAATGAATTAAATGATTTGTATTGTGGGTTAGTAAAAAAAGATTTTATCTCATGTCAAATACCCAGTTTTACATAAGCGCTGAATTGATCCCATGTTGCCTTGATTTTTATACTAAAAATTTTCTAATCCTATAATATTATTTATTTGTCAGATTATCATCATTTATTGATCAGGCTTGAAATGGACTTATTAAACAATGTCAAGATCGAGGCTACACATTTGTAATTCTTCGTCGCTGGCAGCACGAAATAGCTCTTTTCCCATGGCGATCGTGGCCAAAGTGCAAACCAATCGCAATCTTCTCTTTTTGCGCCAAAGCAGTAAAATGGTCCGCTGCAAGGCGGTGCCAACGGTGCAAAGAAAAGCGTTCCGTGGAGCAGCTGAGTCCTTCTCGGTACTGCAGTGCAATTATAATTGCAGGCGGGCGAGGTCGTTGCCTCCCCGGAGAGTTATTCGCAATCAACATTGCTTGAGAGACTCGACTCGACTCATTTTCGGGCGCATTCTTTCGCAAACAAAACGCAAGCCCTCAGCACAGATGTGCTTGTTGTCGCCATTTGGCGGCCGTGAAGGCGGCTTTTTGTGCTCGGCTCACAGGTAAAGGTCGTGCCGACGCGAGCGCCGACCTTGTGTTTTGTTGCTCGGCGCCAACAAATTAATGCATCTCGACTTTCCCCACTGCAACTGATCGCAACAATGCATTATTTTCAAACTTACCGCTCTTGTGACTTCATGACTCACTTATGATCAAATAAAAAAGAAGTATTTTTATTTGTTCAGTTCCAAATTAATCACAGTCGATTGAAAATGTTTTAGAGTAAACAAACGTAAAAATAAAACACATGTTTGATCAAGTGCAGTCCCGGTCTATTTTATTTGCAAGAGGGTTTATAAATCTGCTTTGATCTCGCTGACGTGAATTATTTGATTATTTTTATCCTGAAAAAATCAGAAGTGCCAATTTTGAAGCAGGGGAATGAACCTAAAACCCTGCTGTTCTATTCTAGCGAAATAAAATACGTAGAATACAGTTGAAACGCTTCCCTATGGTTCATGAATGCAGAGACTGATTCGTACATTTCGAGCTGCTTCCACCTCTACAACACAAAAGACTAAACACAAAAATACTTGCTGCAAAATTTCTTTTGAAATGTTAATTTGGGAACAGGGCTGGGCGCTGGACATGAGAATGACTCGGTATTTTAAAGATCCGGATATTTGCAGGTTTTTGTGGCTAGTTTCTCCCGTTTTTTTTTTTTTCAAACAAATTCCTATAAACTTCTTTTTACATAACAATTTTTATGGGAAAAAAAACATTTAAAAATACTAAACGTTGGGAACCCCAGATTTTCTGATACGGTGTATCATAGGTTTTAATTGTAAAATTGGTAATTTTCGAGTGCCTTAAATTAAGTGCGAAAACCGCACGAAATCTTGGTAAACACCACAAAAAAACACTGCACTGCAAGTTTGGTAAACTCCCCGGGAGATTCCCAGCCCTGCTAGAAATATATTTTTTCAAATACCTATGCTCAACTGTCAGGACGAAATTCACTGTGATTATTGTAATTGTTTTTTTCGTTTAGACCTTGATTGCGTGCAATTTGTTATGATTTTAAAGAGTAGAAAAATAAATAGCTATAATTAAAAAAGATATTGATGATATTTATTCACATATTCAAGTCTCAATGTTGATGAGTCAAAAGTTTTCTAGCAATACAAAATGCAGCCAAACAAGCTGCCTAATCCTGGTTCAGCTACTTAAAGCTTGATTGTTTCAATTTGTAAAGTACAAACTCTTGCCGCAAAATCGACAAATTAATAATTGATTTCCGCAGTCTAACTACTGAAAACACAAAGTCATGTTTAAAACTTTTCGTCACTTTAGCGTACCCAGTATGTTGCTCAGTTTCATTTTAATATTGTTAATCTGCAACTTGGGTTTGCTTTCGCCTGCACTTTTCTCGTCAGCCGGCTCGCTTTTAACGTCCACCTTCACTTTCTCTTGGTCTTCGGGCTCATCCTTCACCTTCATCGACTTGAGCATTTTCAGTCTCATTCCCTGGATGATCCCCGTCTGGGTCATGTCCGAGAGCTTACGCTTCAACGCCACGTTTTCTCGCTTTAACCGATCCACCTTCTCCTTTTGTCTGTTGGTGTACGAAACGAACTCCTCGTCCAGGTTTTCCTCCTCGCTGCCCTCTTCTTCCTCGAAATTCATCTCCTCCATTTCCTCGGTCAGCTCCTCAGGACTCGCCAACTGAGCGTTTGGCAGCCAGTCCACTGTGTTTGTGTCGTCCGGTTCGGCAGGGTGACCTGTAAATTTAATTTTTGTTTAGCTCATTTCCTTCCTTTTCATAATTTGAAGTTTTTTAATGAAACTCGACTGTTTAATTTAGCATACGTTGTACAAATCTTTTTAATTCAAATGCCATGCTATGGGAATTCTTAGGATGCCGCGCTAGGAAAGCTATTTATCTTGATAGATTTTTAAAATTGATAGTTGTGACAATTTTCCTTCTGCTCAAATTTTCCTTGTTTTGAGAGAGTGGGTGGCCTAAACGTCTTCCCTCTGAAACTCATAAGATCAATGATGAGTCACTCGGGGAAAACAGATCCCGTTTATAACCCTCGGACTTTTAAAACCTGCAGCCAACTGGCACGAATATCGAGTGCGGGCGACAAACACCGATGACAACAACTGTGTCACGGCCATTGAAAGGAGCTTAAGGCCGGAAAAAGGCCGAAAAGTTCTTCCTCGAAGCGAAATCAGAAATCATCCGAGGAGGCTTGTCGCTAGGGGGTCGGGGCCCTGGGGGCCGCGTCGGGGGGCCCACCTTGGGTGAAGTGCCTGTTGCAGACGAGCGCCGTGTCCGGGTCCACATGCTTGGCATACTTCTTGAGCCGGCGAAGCCACAACGCCCGGCGCAACACGGTGTCCGAGGTGATGTCCTCACCGACGCGCGCCTCGGGAACGCCGAAGAAAGTGGGCCGCGCGTCGGATGTGGCGTCGGGAGGCGCTACCCGCCGATGGTGGTTGACGCAGCTGGGGATGCAGCAGCGCATGTCGTCACTGCTCGACGTCATCGTCGTCGGGTCACGCGCAAGTCGAACGATCGAGGCCGAATTCGACAGCACCCAGCGCTTCCTTTTGTTGTTTGTTTGCGTTTGGCGTTTGGCTGCGTGCGCGGCGCCAACAAATGCATCGTCTCCGTGTCGTCGTCCTGCGCCAGCTCGCACGCAGACGCCACCTCCCGTAGGCATAGACAACTACCGATTTTCCCATAAAATTTTTCTTGATCGGCAATAATATAAAACGATCTAAGCTTTAAGCTCAAAATTAATATTCTTAACACTCACTGCTTTATTTATTGCCTATATACCCAATTAGCCTCAATATTGCGGTTTGTGGTATATATTTAGTTATTTTTTCAGGTTTTTTATTATTTAAATGTCTTACATGGTTCACTCTCTCACCGTTGTAAAATAAAATGGAAGGCAAAATAATATTTATAATGTTGTTGTAGTAAAGCACCTAATTCTTTGGGATTTGATGATTAGAGGTTCTTTAAAAAGGTGTTTGGCTTTGCACGAACACACTGACATAGGGATGGGGGGTAGCCGCTCACTTAAGTGTAAACTTAGTCTGGTCTCCCATCGCTGATTAAGTCAGAAGTCAGAACCATATCAAGGAAATCTTAATCTACTAACTAAAATAATTTTTTTCGAAGGAAAACTAAGTCCTGTTTCGTTAAAAAAAATTTCCTGTTCTTCTGCTGTAAATAAAATATGGAGTTGATGGTTGACATTAATTATTAATGGAAATTTATCTTTCTTATCTGAACTTTTGTCAATGTGTTTAAATGTCTAGTTCAAAAATGATTGTTCTTGGTACTTCGCAATGCTAACAATTTCCAATCTGTTTTGTGTTCCAGAATGGTGACCTTTGTATTTCAATCCTGCACCCACCAGTTGATGACCCACAGAGTGGAGAAATGCCTTGCGAAAGATGGAATCCCACCCAAAACGTTAGGTGAGATGACAAAAAATGCATCCAGTCTCATTCAGATCATTTCTAATGTTCTCTTTGCTTTTTAGAACCATTCTTCTATCAGTGATTTCACTGCTGAACGAGCCAAACACTTACAGTCCAGCCAATGTTGATGCTTCTGTCATGTACCGCCGCTGGAAAACCTCAGAGGGAAAGGACAAAGAATACAAAAATATCATTAGGTAATGCTCATGTCATATTGATTCAGATTAAAAGTAAGCCATTAAACGGGAAGTTTGAACCGTTCTTCCAGTTGTAATATTTTTCACACAATCGGTCAAATTAGTGGAAAAACTGTGGTCTAAATTAAAAAAGTTATATCTATGAGTAATTATTTTTTTTCTTGACTCCTCTCAATGCTCTATACCCTGAGATTTTTTTCTTCTTAGAAAACAAGTGGCTGCAACAAAAATAGAGGCAGAGAAAGACGGCGTGGTGGTGCCAACAACCCTGGAGGCGTACTGCATCAAGACGCAGGTGAAGGCACAGGAGAGCGCCGTCGACATGACGGACTTCTACGATGATGACTATGACGTGGACGACGATGACGACATGTCGGACAATGGCGAGGAATACGAGGATGATGACGACAGCGGCAATGGCGAGTCGTGATCGACAAATTAACCCTCGTGTACATATACAGTTACCCCTCCCGCCCTCAAACCGGAACAAGAGAATAAAAGATAGTGTGTGCTTCTGGATATTAATTTAATTTTTCGATGCAATTCTAAATGGCTTCTTCAGCCTAAAGGCTTTGTCCAGTTAGATTCTGTCCACAATTTTAGTTTCAACACAAACGAGTTGGTTGTGACTTATTTTATTGGTCCGTCTATCGCCGCAGTTTTTATTATTTGCACCCTTCTCCGCATGACTGCTGCACACAGAGACACGCTACTTAAATTCAGTATGTGTAACCAGAGTATAAGGAAATAAGTGAGATCTCATGATATATAGCTCATAAATACTAATACGTGCGGAAAAAATAAAAATGATTTTCACACGTATGCGCATGCTGTAAGTCAGGAATGACGAATGTGCTTATTTTCTCCGGCGAGAGCTCCACAAGTGCGAGATCATGGTTTATCAGTCAGTTTAGTCAAAGCGGTGCTGAAAAACATTGTGCAGTGTCGGTTTTAGTGGAGTGCAGCACTAACTCTAAAACGCGATCGAAGGCAAGAGGAGATTTGTGTGTTTTAGATGTAAACGATCGAGGTCAAGTGATGTACATAAAATATTCATTGTAGGTGGTAAAATCCATTGCTGTATTTTATACCTCTAATGACTATTGTTAGCTGATGGACTCTTATTTTTGCGAGTGAAGCTGTTTTTCTTCTAATTGAACGAGTGTCATCATTATGATCTATCATTTTTGTAATATTCGTAATATATAATTGATATTGGAGATAATCGTGACAAATCATAATAATTGATCGCTCTTATTGTGCTTTGTTTCTCCTTAAATTGTCGTGATTATTGAATGTTACTATTGCTTAAGTTATGTAGATATTTTAAAGCATGAAATAAATTGGTGGGTGTAGATACAAACCGAAACTTGTTTCATTTCAACATACATTGATGGTGAAAAGTTAAATAATTTCAAAAGCATCTCCAAAATTCATCAAATACTTGCTTATTTTTTCATACATAGTATGCGAAAATGCAAATCAATATTTAATTTTGATGCGTCAGATGTGAGTTTTCATTGATATCTCATTATTTGTTCTTACGCCTCTAAACCTAACAAAAGCCAAATTTTCCATCTGAAGTAAGTATAAGGAACACATAATATGGCGTTCGAGTTTTCTTGAATTTGGAAAAGTGGTTTGACGAAAATCTGAGTTAGAGAGCACTGCATAATGAATGAAAACTTGAAATAATGATGAATAAGACAAATAATGCATTTAATAAAGGCACTAAATTAGCACTATAACTATGTTACATTTAAGAAAAACTATTATTTATTGTTTATCAAACGCTAAAATTTTCACATCAAGAAATGCCGATCTTGTGGAACGCCTACAAGCAAATTGTTCTTAGGTGTGCACGTATCTGGCACAAGTCGGGACATGTGCACTAGGTAGCCAGCCTCCTTGGCCTGCGTGCAACGGTCTGTGTCAATGATGGCCATGCACCTCTTGCCCTGGCTGGTCTTGTGGTTGAACTTGTCGTGCGTCTGGTCAGCGGAGTGGCCGATCACCAGGTATTCACGCAGGCTGAGGTTTGTGCTGCGGAAAAGCGAGCTGCGTGGGTAGCTGAGCTGGTGGTTGTCCTGCACTGATCCATAGCAGCAAGGGCAGCTGACAAACGAGGCCCCTTGCTTGATGCATCTCTGGATCACCAAGTCGGTCGCCACACCACAAGCGTGCAGTGAAACGCCAATGTCAAAAGGACCCTGAGAATAGATAACGTGGAATCAGTCGAATATCACACAAGGGAAAATTAATAAATTCCTCCCGAAAAAAGTTTTCCTAACTGGCATATTATTATTTTGTTAGTTTAAAATATAAACTCTAAAAAATTATCTGCAAAATGTATACTGCAAACAGACAAATTAAAAAATTATTTATTATTTGCCTTTGTTTAACTTACAAGATGATCAAAAAATTTAATTGATTGAATACATGCACTGAGCTGTAAGATGATGGTACCTGAAAATAGTCGAGGTTGCATTGATAGAAAGAGACATTGGACAGATTGAGTTTGTCAACGCGTTTTCTCGCTCTTTTAAGGGATTCCTCCTTATTTTCCAGCAAAATGACTGTGCATCGGGGCAGGAAATGTGCGAGAATGATGCCAAGGTGGCCAGCGCCAGAGCAGAAGTCTACAATCACGTCTCCTTGTCTTGCTAGTTTCAAGGCTGCTTTGGCCAGGTTCTCCAGCTGCTGGCCCTTTCGCTCTAGCCGCACCTCGGGAAGCTGTCCACCTTGCGGATTCGCCTCCAGAGGAACGGCCTCCCAGTCAAACGATACGTCGCAGCCAAAAGGACTAGCTTCATATTCAGGAATAACAGGGACCTGAAATGCGAGGAATTATGCTTCTTGAACTTTTTTCTAAAACTAAAACATCAATAAATTTGAAACGAAATTTTAAGAAATTAGAAAAAGCCAAGAATTCCGAAACGAAGTGAAGCTTGTAAATTACAACTTATTCTGTAAATTTCTTCAAAGTTATGTCATATACATACAAAAAAAAAAATCAATAAAAAACACCACTTTAAAAAAACTGCTTCTGATTTGTGGACTTTGTTCGTTTTTTTAATCTTATCGATGATTTGACTGTAATTTAATTATTTTTTTCTGATAAAAAATAAATTTC
Source organism: Cloeon dipterum (assembly GCF_949628265.1). Lineage (NCBI taxonomy): Eukaryota > Metazoa > Arthropoda > Insecta > Ephemeroptera > Baetidae > Cloeon > Cloeon dipterum. The sequence goes on from NC_088787.1 coordinate 28,250,556, forward strand.
AATTTAACACTATTTTAACAAAAATTTTAAAAAGCTGATTTAATCCCCTTGATTTTCTTAAATGAACATTGCTGTTTTTAATAAATGACAATTCAAATCTCCACAATATTTAAAAGATGAGATCATATACCTTGAGCAGAGATTCGTCCAACTCGTCCTGTCGAGTAAAGGTCCTGGCCTTAGACTTGTACTTCCTGGGATCAGACTTGTACAAGCTCTGGTTGGGCACCTCAGGCAGCAAGTACTGGACAAACATTTCATCGAGCACCTTACTCTGCGGCAGGACAAGAACGTGTTCAAGCGCATCTTCAACGCCTTGCTGCTGCTTCATCAGGTCGAGCCACCTCCGAGTGAGGCCGAGATGCTCTTTTAGGTAGACACTGTGTAAGCTGGCGAGAAGCAGGCGCACACACGGCAGAATGATCATGTCTGCCAGGGTCAACATCGGACCTTCGGCAAAGCAGTGGTCCAGATCGGTATCTGACACTTTCGCGTGCTCCTGCCGCACTTTTTGCACGTTGTGGATTCGTAGCGGCTGCGACATGTGATACTCAAAACGCACCAGGTCTTTTGGCAACGTTACTGGAGATTCCATTCCGTTCACCTGTTTTACACATAATTAAAATTAATTGAAACATCACAAGTGTGATAGCAATTCATGCTATCCTTCATTCGCAAAAAGCAGTCACACCATCTCTCGGCAGGTTAGTAATAAATATTTGAATGAGACCTCAATATCATTAATTAATGTATTCCATTATTCATTTCCTTGCTGCTTAGGACGAAAAACACCCAAATATGGTCCGAGCCTGGTTTAATTTATTGCCATTATGTACACAACCTTGAGTGGTCGCCTATTTAAAAAAAATGGGCCGGTTAGTTTTTATTAACCAACCGTACGTGACAATGACACATCAATTTTTTGTTTCGGGCGTTTATGCAGATACTGCTTGTCATTTTTGCGATTGTTTGTGAATCTCAATAATTTGTGCATGCAAATATTTAACATGAGTGATAGGATTTGTTACTAGGTTGCATGACGCAATTAAATTATCAATTTTCATTAATCATTTAGAACACTAATATATTTCAAGATTATCAAGTGAACAACAAATATCTTTCCCTGTTGCCATTTTACCAGTTTTCACCAATTTAACAAATCAATAATTCTAGAATAACAGCCCGTTAAGGCAAAGATGGCAAAAGGATATAATTTTGAAACATAAATGCAGTCTTAATCTTCATTTAAAGTATTTTTAGAAAGTATTCTAGGTCCACCTGAAGCATTTGCTGTGTAGTTTCAATGATGTCAACCTCACAGAAGCGGGTCCAGGTGCTTGCCTCGGCGCAGGCCATCAGACAGCCTTCCCTGAAGCCCAGGAGGATTCTGCATGGGTGGTCAGCATGCTCCTTTAGGGTGCTCTTGACCACCTGACGCAGCACGGCGCACAGCCCTGCAACGCAGGTGCTGGCCGCGCTCACCTCCACCACGGGGAGGAGGCAGTTCCTGACGCAAACTGGCGCATCCTCCAGTTTTGTCAGCTTGAAGGGGCGCCGCAATCTGACCTGGAAGCCGCTATTATCTTGAGAGCTGCTAGGGACGAGGTGCACTTCCACTTGGGCAGACTGTATGTAGTCCAAAATGAACAGGCAAATCAGACTCTGCAGGGGAACAGTGACTTTCCCTCCGAGAACTGGATCCGAGTACACTTCTAAGAAAAGGCTGTCCATTTTGATTGCAACTCAATCAGTTAATAGCTCTGTAAAAAGAATCACATTCTAATTATCAACAAAGCAAGATTTTATTGAGAAGCAATATTTTCAATAGCTGTTTTTAGGGTATTTTAAAATCTTTTTATGAGTGGAAACTGTGTTCATTATTTGAATAATATATCAACCATACTAGAATATAATATTAGACTCCTCTCGCAAGCTGCTTCTGAATTCTTTGCAGCATCTCTTGGTCCAGCATTTTTTGTCTAACGTATACAACCGAGTAGGAAAAAATGCCTGCAAGAAACATCAAAGCCTCAAACGTCCAGAAATTTCGTTCGTCAATCCAGGTTACTCGATCGCAGCTGAAAATGTTTAAATAACAAATGTAAAACAACAAATTATGCGATGATCAGATGATGAGCTTACCCTCTTAAGACCTTCCCCGAAATTGAACAATGGAGAATCTCTTTGAAACCAGAAGCTATGCAAGCTGGCTCACTTTTGCTTGCAAGTTCAAAATCTGCAAAATTAACAGAAATGAAGTAACTGTCTTTGCAATACATATTAATAGTAAAACTAAAATCATACCAGTGCAGGGAGCGCAGTCTTTGACAACTTCAAATTCCTCGGTCAGCCAACAACCATTGCCTCTGGAAGCGTTTTTATGAGACTGGCGAGAGTGGTGGTGTCCGTTTTCAGACGTCCAGTGGCTTTCGAAAATTAGAACGAGCAATGTTAATCTGCAAAGAAATGGAGCACGAGTTGTGAAGGACTGACGATTGATATCATTTCGTTTTTAAACTCACCCTCCCAAGCAGATGATGGCAAAGACCATTTGCTTTTTAGAAAACGATTCTATCATTTTTCATCACTGCTCGAAGGCCAAAATGAGACAATTGCGGCAGCAAAATGTGTGAAAACTCGTGGCAGAAAATGAATGAGTGGAAAGAGCCACGGTTTGGCAATTTTGTGTTGACAGCCCAGCTGGGGCAGAGGCAGACACGTTTTATTTACAGTCACGCCCTTGAGGGCGCGAAAAAGCGACACCTACCGCATAAAATGTGTACCCTGCTTCTAATGGATTTTTTACCATTAATTTTTACGATTTTTACATAACACCGCAAAGATAGAAAATGAGGAAAATGGTAGCAAAAACGAAAATTTGAAAGTCTATATCTACTGCCAGCAAAAGATCAATACTTCTAAAAACTGGTATTAATATACGTGTGAGAGGAGCGCTTACTCTTGTGATTGCTATTAAATTAAATCTATTTTGGCTATTTACATTGGGCGACTATGAAGGGTATTAATTTATCAAGGGCGACGTTTACTTCCTCGACACCAGTTTCCACACGAAGGACTCTGAAATCAAAGTGTGCAGATCACTCAACATGCAAACACGATATCGTTTGAAGCACAAACAAGGAAAATGGAAGGAAATGATGAAGGCATTCAGCATGGGGGAAAATCCAGAGCAAACGTAATATGATATGCTTTTCGAATTTTCCGGAATTTCCGATTCGAGAGTGCTTTAACTTATTTAGAAAAAACAAAAGAAATTAATTATCAGTCTACACTCTGCGCAGCCTACTGCGCCAATTCCTCCGCAAATTTCATGATTGGCGCGGACGAAAAGCAGTAAGAAGTCCCTACTTCTTGTATAGGAAGATCAGTCAAGTAGTGAAATTCCCATGGGCTGACTTTTATCCACACAATACGACCGCCAACAATGTGACCAACAAAATTTGTCTGGAATTTAATGTCATTGAATTCAATGGATGTATGGACAACATGAGTTGTGGATTCGCGTACAGCGGTATAATGTGTCAGTCAACACCAGCTCATTAAACTTGCTACCAATGATAAACATTAAAAAAGATTAATAGCCTTTTGATAATTCAGACGAATTATCTGCTGGGGCCATAAGCTGCCGAATAAAATTCTGGATAAGTTTTAGTATTGAATAAATTAACGCGTCAGAGTTGTATGCTCCCGGTGCTCCTGGTTAGTGGGTCCGTCATCCTTCCGCAGCAAAGTTTACCAGAAACAGACACTCATAGTTAGAGTATGTATCTGGCCTTCATTGGTATCTTTACAATAAAATAAATTTAAAAAACTCATAATTTTTCCATCCATTTTCAGGCTTGGTGATAATTTTCCAAAAATTGGTTGGTTATTTCTCTTACTTTTTGTCATCATAATTTGTTATCCTTTCCCTATATAGCGATTAAACTTTTTGCTATAATTACTTATAAAAAATGACTGGAATTGATATATAGAGTTCATTTTTGTTTAATGAAATTCAGAATTCTGCTAACGTCATGGGTAAAATAATCTGCTTCGTATTTTCCCATCAATAACATAGTACAAATTGAAAAACGAAGAACAATCACATTAGGCTTCTCTGAATCAAATCACACTCGTTGAGTCCCAATTCTAAATTAGACAGATCTGACGCAGAAAAATTGAGCGATGAGAAAATCCATCTCGGATAGACTGGGCGCCGAGTCAGCACGATAGCACCCCTATAATTCCAGTGTTTTTGTCCTTCTCGCTAATCTATCATTGCCGATGCAGCTGGCGGAGCGGTATAGCGGCTGGCGTATCTCATTTTTAATTAGCGTGGAAAATCCGGCTCTTCTTTTTTCGCGCACGAAGCGGAGAAAAGCTGCTGGCGTTTGTGCTCTTCTCGGACGAACAAGACGTCACTAATGGGGCGCAGGGCAGGGGCTTCTACGCGCTGCTGCTGAGAACGCGTGTTTTTGCCCGCACCTTATCTCCTGCAGGCGGCCGGCAATCCATCACCGGCCTGCTCAGGAACGCAGGCAAAGGGCTTCAGTTCCCAGTCGCCCTGGCCAACTCACTCAATTGACCCATCGAGCAGGGGCTGACCCATTTTTCGCTTCATTTGCGCTTCTTCATGAGAAATTCCCGACCCCCTTGCTGCAGCTTATCCGCTTAGACGTTGGCGAAAATTAATTTTTCAAACTCAAATGACAAGGATCGAAAAGTTCGTATGACGGTAAGGAATTCTCGCAGAAATAACACTCCTGGTTTTTGTTCAAAGCATATACATTACAACCAAAAGTGCGACCATTCACCGTGCAATTCATGTCTGGCGCTTGAATCAGAAAACTCAAATATTCAATTTAATTTTCGGAACATTAAAATTATTCATAATTTTGCCCCAGTTTAGAAAACATGATGTTTATATGTGATTCAAAAATGTAGAGAAGCATATAATATATATTATTTCGACTTTTAATTCCAACATATTTATTAATAATACTTTATAAACATAATTTACCACGAAACACGTATTTTTAATTTGTATTCCAAAATGGAATGGATGTTATAATCTAGATACGTTAATCTATTTGACTCTTAAAAATGAGATCTAAATCTCGCCAAGGCAATTGTAAAAATATTGTATTGCATATCCCATTGCTTACAATAATATTTATCAAAATGAAACTTAATATTTAATAGAGGTGTCAGCCGCGAGAATTAAGGCGCCGGCTTCGAGACCGGCTTAGCCGAATTTTTTGCCAGGTGGTGGTGGCTGGCCATTTTTACTGGCGGCTGGCGCTGCTGACAATATTTTAAACGTGAAGTTTGATAGTGCTTACTGCTTAACTGTCCAAAGGGTCGGAAGACATTTTTCCTCGTGCAATTTTAAAATTTTGACCCTTTTTCACCGGTGGCTGGTGCGGCTTGCGCTGCTTGGCCAGATTCACGGCGGCTGGTGGCTGCCTACGTGACCCAAAATTTGCCGGCTGGCGTGGTGCAGAGACTAAAAAATATTTAAATTAGAGGGTATAACCAAGAGTAAAAATTAACGCAGACAGGGGGCAAGCCTCAAGCGCTGGTGCGGAGCGGGGTGCCAACCCGCCTCAAATCGAATCAGGTGCTAAAAACGCGTGACGCCATTTTTCACTCCCTAATGCAGGCAAACTAATTTTTAGGTTTTCACGCTTGTCGGCTTTCCCGTTTCGCAGAAATTTTTTGCATTATTTCACGCATGCACGAAGCAGAGTGGGAGCGACGGTGCGCAAAAGCGACGTCGGATAATGCGAATTTATCGGCGCCGAGCGGAGAGCCAGCGGCCGGCCAGATTGAGAGTCGCCGCGCATCACTTTATTGGATTCTTCTCCCGCCAGCAGCTCAGATCTGCGGAGCGACTGACAATTCCATTTATTGGAATGCGCGTCGCCATAAAAACCATTGTCATGCTGCTCGCGCGCGAGGTGCCGCCGTCGCTGCCATCATCTGGATACATGCGATATAAAGCGCGCCACACAAGAAATACACACGCACGGACAAACGGACACATTAACAGTGCAGCCCGTCTCGGCCATAACACATTCGACAGTTTTTTTCTTGGGGTTGGGAACTTTAGTCGGAAACAATTTTTTAGTATATTATCCACCAAAATCTCCAATTATTAGAGAATGATACATCTGGAAATGAGTATGAGGCATTATTCTACATTTGTAATAACAAGTAAGCATGTATAAGTATTGAAAATTAGTTAACACATCAGTAATGAAACCTATTTTTCAAAGGCAAAAGTCCAGACTACTGAAAGAGAATATTGAAGGCCGAAAAATGAATGACAACTTCAGGATTAGGGATTTTAAAAACTTTTTAGCTCTAATTAAAATGATTTTAAATCTTCTTTAGACCCTAAAACCACTTACGAACTATCCTGGACAGCTACAAAACGCTTAAAATGATGACAATGATACATAAACAATAAGGATTTTCGTACAAAAAATCAAACTTTTCCAATTAGCGTGATGATAACTAAAAATAAATTAATCCCTTAAGAATTGTTGTAACTTGTAAATTCTAGAGCAGCCATGATATGTTGATTAAATATTTGGTTACACCTTTTCATTAATTTAGATTTCAATGTTAAATGATGATAAGTAAGCAATATTTGACTCATTTTGGTCTTTTGATAACCAGGTTGATTAAACCTTTAAATTTTGAGTGTTTCAGGAGTATTTTTCCTCGAATGGATTAACTTAAGATTGTAAAAAATATTTACATTATTGATAATTTCATATGGCTATTGTACCCTATCTTATTCAAAATTACAGTTCTCTTTCATCACTACTAAATCAGATTTGAGGGATACATAAAGGATATGCGCAAACATTTTGCTATATAGCATTAATTTATTTTTAAAAACACAAAAATGGTTGAAGTAAGCAAGCATTTATGGTAAAGCAGCTACGAAGGCCCACCTCTGTGGAGGGTAGGCCGGGAGTAGCTCAGACTAGAAGATCGCCATTTCATACAATATATTATCACACAACACCATTCACATCACATTAATCTTGCCTTGCGAACGGAAACTGTGCCGCCAAGCAATCATGCGTTTGTTGTGGGATGTTGGAGAATGCAATATATTTTCAAATTTTAAAAAAATTAAGAAATAAATGGAAGTTAATTTTATAATTTCCTCTTCAATATAATGAAAAATAAGGGCTATATAAGATTTGAAAACTCGCAGAAAAATAATAAAGCGTTTATATTTGCCTTCAAATGTACTCGTTGTGTGTTTTGGTTGAAATTAATGCAACTTCCTCAGGCTGTTTACTTTCCGTGCTTCTATATAAATTTCCTGCTCAATTATTTCTGTAGATAATGCCTGCAAGGTCGAAACAGCTTGTTATATGTGAAGTGAGAATATTGATTTCTTCTGCAATATACTCCAGGCCACCTATTTTTTATGCGTATGCGGGAAGAACCATTATGAATTCCATGTTACAAACACTTATTATACCTATATATAATTTTTAATTGAATGATTTATTTGAAAAATATTTAATGCATTTAAATTGTAATTTAGGTACCTTTCAGTGTTTCGCAGCATGGTTTTAAACCAAAATCGGCAACAAACTTTGAATTGGGCCTTAAATAATCTACTCAGTCACAAGAGATGGACTTTTAAACCGTCCAAAATTCCCGACCCTCCTACACTTGGTGCGTTTGATGTATTATTTTTATTTTTGTAGCACATACATGACAATATTGAGGGACAGAAAGGATGCGATAAAAGGAAAGGCTGCTGGCTGCGTGCCTGCGTGGGATAACCAAGCCTCTCTTGGCACCCCTGCATCCATTGCCAAGCTGCCAATGGACAAAAGAGTCACGCGCGTGCAGTTGCGCGTTGTCTTCCCTTCTTTGAAGTCGCCGTGATTCTCGCCGGAATTTGCAATCCCACTGACGCTATGCGATTTCCTCGTTTTTTGCAGCATTTTACGGCCCGTCATTCTAGCCGATTCTCTTCCTTGCTTGTGTTATATGAAAGAGTCACTTCTTGTGTGCTTGCTGCGTGCGTACACGTGAGCCAAAAGCGCCTTCTATGACGAATTTTAGCTCTAAGTGGAGCTTTGAGAGGGAATTAAAAAAGTCACAGAGATATAATGTTTAAAAAGAGTCGGTCGATGCACTTTTATATCACTAGAATAATTATAACAACACTTTTTCCTGCCTATTAAGAAGGAGAATTGAAAGCAAAACTATACATAAGAAAGAAAATTTTAAAATATGGCTCTACTCACTGTCAGCGCAAAAGTCTGAGCTGATTTTAGAGAAATTAAATTTGTATATTGAAATTAAAGAAGGAAATTAATTAAATATTAAAGGCTTAGCAGTAATTTGCCACACATCGCACAAACACCACCTTGAAGTTCAGGACTGTCACCATTTTAAAAATAATGGTCAGGTTTCAACTTTTGGGGATCACTTCTGTTTATTCAGATCAAATTTTGCTTCATTAAAAATAGTAACAATCGAGCACCCCAAGGGGCTTCGTTCACCAATATATATTAATTATTTACTTGTTTTTAATACAAATTAATATATTTTCTTGTTATTTCTCATTGAATGATAAATTACAAACTTTATGAATTATGCACCAAAGCTTTAAACAGATTGCGCAAACCATGTTTCAAAATTTAACGAGACTTTTAATTTATCTTTAGGCACGTGAATTCGAAGTTGCAAGCTTAGCAAGACCGCAGGCATGAATTATTAGTGCACGTGTGTGCGAAATAGAGCAAAATAGTTCCAAACGGCAATTATTTTGGCCTGTGCAGTGGGCATAACTCTTTCGTTTGACGCTGGCTGAATTAATAACGGCGCGAAAAGTTGATGAGGCTGCTGCTGCCTCTGTGTGCGGGTATAAATCAAAACCAAAGTCACCGACGAGTACGCGCGACGAGACACTGGCAAGCAAACAAACAAACGACCAGAACACACATTCATCAAGCGATGGCCGTGACCGACGCAAAATTTGTCACAACTGGAAATTGAAAATAGCTTAAAATAAAAATACCGATGGCAAAAATTTAATAATTTTCGCTTAAAAATTATTCAAATATAGTTAAAAAATAACAAAATACATAAGAGCTACACCCTTGTTTAGCTCATTTTGAACCAGGGCCCAGGTAGACTGTACCCCAGCTATAAAATCGCAAATCTAAGAGACTGACTATTGACACCTCTCGTCTAAGGGTGCATCATGGCTCTATTAAGTCACTTTGATAGATTGATAGTCACCGGGCTATGATTTTATACCTTTTGATTTTATTAATCGCGGCTGACTGGGATAGGCACATTTATCACGGATGGACTTTATTATAAAATATAAGCCTTTTTCAATTCAATTAGGAGAACGATAAGAAACCAATTCAGTCAACCAAACTGTTTATGATATAAAAAAGAACAGTTATGAAAAATTCCTTTTCATCAGGTGAGTTGTAGGAGAAATTTTCAATTTGCTTATATGGTCAGGAAATTTTAAATAAATTGCAAAAAGATATGAACAACGGGAAATATCAATTGTATCAATGGATTGCTTTTTTCATAGCTTAGTTTACCCTTTTTCTAAGATGGGCAACTGGGCAACCCCATGAATACGTGAAAATTAGCTTATAAATTATGTTTTCATGTCGTACTGAAATGCAAAAATGCTCAATTAGTTAAATCACTAGAGTATTTATTATTCTTCCCAGCATTTGAAATTTCAAGTAATGCCTAAAAGTTCATCGTTCACGGTTAATATCACAGCAGACTAATTTTTCTCCATAAATATATCGCAAAATTAAAACAAAATAAGCATTCAATTAAAAACCGTTTTACATCAAAAGAGAACGTTGTAATATTGTAAAAACATTATTCCTCGATTTCCAGTCGTGTCCAATGAATGAATTATTTCCATAATGCGCGAACTGGGCAAGTTCGCCATAAATCGCTCGGCGGATCCATTCCGTCGGACACCGGCGACAGGTGGGGGTGGTGGCTGAAGGTTGGGTGGGTGCAGCGGACTTGAGTTAATTACTTATTGCGGTTGCAGCTAACGCTATGATCCGCCGCAGCACACTTCGCGCACCGAGCTTTGCGTCGGCGGCAAATGCAATTTCTGCTGCTGTTTGCACCGCGCCGACGACCGACATTTGGCACGCTCCGACGGCTTATTACCCTGTTCGGGTGTACAAAGCCGACGGTTTGCGCACTGCACGTACACCCGGCCATGTCAAACACAGGCTAACAGAGGCTCTGATTGATTCGGCGCCCGCCATCGCCGCCGCGCTCATACTGTGTTTGCATCGGCGTTGACACGAATATTTGCCGCTGCTCGATGCCCGGCAATCGAATCTGTCCGCGTCGCTAATGGCATAGATAAACACTTTTGCTGATTTCGCATGCCATGCTAACTGCCATTTGAATATTTATAGCGGTCATGCACTTTTGTTTGTGTCAATTGATCTGCTACACCGTGTTTTGTCCAATCGTTAATTTCTGATACTCGTTAACCACCCAAACTTGTCCAGTCAAACAAATGGGCTTGCCAGTTTGGCAGCTCTAGTGTCCAAACATTTGGTTAAGCACACCGTTTTAGAGAAAAAGGCGTGCTATATGGACCAAGGATATTGACAAAAATATGCAAAATAAATAAATAATATCAAACGACTCCACAATAACAATGAAATTAATATTTATTCCTACTGTTATTGTTTAAAATGTTTTAAAATATTTGAGGTACTTGCACTTACTATGGAAGGCATTCTAAGCAACACAAAATACTGTTAATAATACATGGAAATAAAAAGTCAAATTTCTGGAAAAATCCAGCGTGGGATGAACGCAAGAAAATACGAAATTTTCTTTGGTTACCATTCAGCGCCCTTAAGTTACAGTTTATTCTCGCACCTGCTGGTTATGACCAAATAATTATTATTGTTTTTGTGAGAATTAAAAAAATTTCATATTGATTTGTATTGCTCTTGAGAATGCCTTCCCTTGTAAGTGTGAGCATAAATTTAATTTATTTTGAAACCATAAAACTCTTAAGAGACATCTGGGTGCGAATAAATTAAACATTTTTTAATCATGATTTCCTTGTGACTATGGAAATGCCTAATTTTGTCAAATATTAAACTTCTAAATTAGTATCTTCAATATTTCGAAGTATGGTTCCCACGGCTTTCCTTAATTAGAAACCGTTTCTTGAGCTGCGACAGCGACACACTCTAATCAATGGAAAATGGGTCTTGCGCTTTCTTGCGAGGTGTGGATTAAATCATCGGTTGCCATAGCATCCCGGCAGTTTTATCAGCGCAAAGCTGCGTGAAGACTAATTACACCGGGAGCGCGTCTCCTTGCACCAACGGGATTGCAAATGTAATAATCTTCGCGAGCAGTAACCCCCATTAAAGTATGACTGCGTGATGAAGATAGTTCAGTGCAACGATGCCAACCTATCTCGTCCGCCGGCAAGCGGACGGACACGCCGATGCGAATTTTACGGCTCAATCATTTTCGTCTCTTCCAGGGTCACTGATAACAGCCTGAAAATCGCTTGCTCTTTAAGATAATTTTGGATTAATCCTCTCTGTAAAAAATATATATTTTAAGTCTGGAGCTATTTTAATTTAACAGATTTCCTAAAGGTTTTTTGTACCAGGATTTTAATAGTTATTTATGCATTTGATATTTAGCTACTCAGGCAAAGTTCTACTAGTTTACTGTAGTCATAATCGCTTCCACGATGGTCATTGAAAATTAAATTATGCAGGGGCTGCAAATTATAGTTTCATTGTTGCTTAGATATATATATAAAGATTCTTTACCAGGAACGGCGTCAATTTGATTTTAGTTTTAGATTTACTTGTTGCTTTTGGTTCGTAAAATAAAAATAGCATAGGTTGAAATTCAAAAGACGTATCGGCAAACAATAATTTTATACATAGTTGGTAAATCAATTAGTTATCGACAAAACAACATTCAAATTTTTAACTTTACAACAATCTCCAAAAAGGTGTCTTCAACACTTTCTCATTCACACATTCAGACGGCGAAATCATGCAGTGCCAAAAAATAATCAACAAAAGTATTCAATTACTCGTTACCCGCCCATAAACACTTATTTTGGGCGTAGATAAAAAATGGGAATCCCTATATAGTTACTTTGTAGCCACAGCAGGTTACTTCAATGTGACTCTTTAACCCCTTGATTGTTAAAAATCATTTCACGCACCCTTATAACTTTTCTTTTGAAGACTAAATTGTTTTTCTGGCTAATGTTTTCCCCTACATCCACTTTGATGGTCAGATCACGATGCAAGTAAACCACTTAATACGCAAAACAGGGCAGAGAGCAACCAAGTTTATCACGTCTTGGACAAACATTGGCTGTAAGTTGTAGCACTATAGTGTGCTTGTATCTCGAGTACACAGTGCGTCGCACTAATAGGAAATAACTCAAACAAGCTCGACGTGCAGCAGCGAGTAAGCGGCTTATCGTCCGGCACTATATACAAAGTTTATCACCCTGCTTTGCACCGAACTTATAATATGCGGAGATGCGTTTTGCACAGATCGACTTAATAAATTTTTAATTGGCTTGGAATTTGCGTTTTATGACTTTTTTATGAGCTGCTGCTAGCTATCGTTCGAGGTAATAAAGACGAGGTGATCAAAGCAATGGAATTAAATAAGTTTAGCTCAAAATGAAAATAAATTGTTCAAATTTTATTGTTAAAATGCATTTGATTGGTTGATTTCTTTACTGATTTTCTTAATCAAATCATATTTTTGCTGGCTTTAAAAAACTAATTAAAAATTTACTTATATATGTCTATCTAGCTGTTCTATATTTTTTTGCAATGTTCCCAGCGGTAGCTAAGAAAAAAGACAAAAGATAAATGCTCAGGTGTAAACAGAGAGTTGTTGAAGTTGTTGTGACTTTCCTAAGAACACGAGTGAAGACTAAAAACCCTATGCGTATGTGTTCCTTCTTCTTGGAAGTGCAGCAGTAAGACGCACGCGTTTTTATCACGAGATGTGTGCTTTGATTAAAGTTGTGTCGCTTGTTTGCTTGGCAAAAGAGGCACTTGACATCAGAAAAGAATAATATGAAAAATCCCCAACATTGTAATTTCGCATCCGCCGCCACGAATGCGCGGCAAACAAGATTTGCAAGAGAGAGAGAGAGAGAGAGAGAGAGAGAGAGAGAGAGAGAGAGAGATTGTTTTGCTGATGTTGAAACTCTCATGACTTTGTGCGGAACTTTCCATGAGGGAAAAATGAATTTTGCTCGATTATTTGGTAAACAGCGATGATAATTTTATGCCTTATATATATGCTCAAAACCCTTATGTGCGTTTCCCCTGAAAAGTTCATTTTTTTACAAAACATGTCAAAAAAATGATGTCAGAGTGAGCGTTATTAAACTTAAATTTATATTAATCATTAATTTCCAAATTTTATAGTGCTATTTTTTAAAAAAAAAATTCCATGCCAAAATTTTGTTTTTCTTGAGCCTATAATCTTAGTTGCAAGCTCTCTTACCTCCCGGTACCTTACACCATATACGCACAGGAAAACTGTTGGTGGTGCAGCTAGTTGCCGAAGGAGAAGATGGACGACGGCAACACGTCGGAAATTTTCATGCAAATTATATCCTTTTGTGATAAATTCGGGTGTGCCGGTCGGAGCCCAAGGAAATACCTCCGTGCAGGATGCTGCCAGCTGCCTTTCTTGAATTCCAGCACACGCAAGAAATTTGCAACCTTTGTGATGGAAATACGCAGCTAGGGAGACTGCAAGTAGAGACGATGATTGGAAAATCAATTTTGAGGTCACGCGGTTATTGCTCATCGTACGCTGTGTGGGACGAACAGTCAATTCTAAAGCGAAATTCAGCAAATGCATAAATCAACTTGAAAGTTATGATCGTGAATTTATATGCGGCCAATTGAACATTAATTTAAAATTTTCAAAAATTTGAGGAAGACGATTTTGTATTTTTCAATCTATAACTACTGAACATATTTTATCACATGTTTAAAAAAACAAATGCACCCAATCTTTTCATAAATGTGAATTTCTTCTCTTTTAGTTTTATTTAATGCGATGGTATTGTTTTGGGGAAAATACTAGATTGAATTACGGTTAATAAATTTGGAAAAGATACATATTAATCAATAAATGGAGGAAATACATTTTTTCTGACATTCATAGTATGAAAATTTAAATTACTGCACACGCGTTAATTAAAAAATATCAGAAGCCAAACAGTTTCTCTGAGTCAATATACGGTTTTTGTCCCACTTCATATACAAGCTGGTAAAAATATAGTAATTTACATGGTACAGATAGATATCTCTGGCAAAACAAGGTTGATAGAAAATCCCTGCTGCGGTCGATTGGATCTGTAAGACCCCAAAGCATCGAGTAGCAAACACAAATACAAAAGTAGCGCTCGAAATTTGAGGTAATTAAAACACGGTGCGGTAGCAGCGGAAAGGGAATTCCGCGAACATGTGCGTATCCTCTGAAAAGCGCAAGCAAACTATAAATTGTGCGCGCCGCCGGCCGACGAAAGCGGCTCTCTTAGCATTTTGCCAGTCAGAAAGGCATCGCAGAGCAAACCCCCGGCTCACGTCGCACCGTGGATTTAATTAACATCACCTGGAATGAGAACTCGCTCTTTGTTTTATTGTTGGTTGAGTTTCACTGCAATTAATTTTATCTGCCAAGCAGCCACGTAATTTCATCACATGGAAGCGCTCCACGCGGTCGAAGCTGCTATATATATATATGCTTTCGTGGAAGGGTTGCGTCAAAATCTCCAATTTCAGAGTTTGTCAGATCTCTCTGTTGTTGGATTTGGACTACAAAGCCTGCTTTAAAGTGAGCCAAGATTAAAATCTAAAAGCAGGCTCCTACAAACATCCGATTTAAAATCAAAATTCTTCAAATCCTTTAAATTAAATTAATGCTCATAACATCATCATTTTATACGTTTGCTACATGATATTTATGTTTTGTTAATTCTGAATTTGTCTAATATATATATATATAAAAAACTAAAACCAAATGTGATATACGTGGCGCAAGAGGAAACCATGATGTACGCAATACATAATATATGTTACAGCAAAAACCCGGCTCCGATGTTTAACAGCATAGATTCCTGTTGAACAGCGCGAGAACATACTGCTCCCGATTCCGCTAACAGGCGATTGCAACAACAAATTAAGTCAGGCTATTTATTGTACGAGACCAATTAATTTGTTTGCATCGTTCGCAAGGGCTGTTGATGCTCCACTTGATCTATGCAAACATACAATTTTTCAATGTGCAATTGCGCAAGAATCGGTTTCGCCATAACCACATGATCGCCCATTTTCTCGCTTGACTGCAAGTGCATTTCTGTCTGCATTGCGCTGTATATATTTTTGCTTGAGTTACACACACGTAAGCGCCATACAATATTCACCACCTTGAGTGCATATTCTGCAGGAGCAATGTTCCCATTGTCCTTGAGTATGTGCATGAATAATATATTCCGTGCACTAGTTGCACCCACTGTTGATGCAGATTCTCCTACAAAAAATATTTTGATGGAAAAAAGCTTGCAACGAGGAACGACGATTCGTGGAATTTCAGGAACATAATAATGGTGCATATTTAAGCGAAGGAACCTTTTTATTTAAAAAAAAAAGAAAAAGCCTTCTGTGTATCAACATGAAATAATAGATTTTTATAGCTTAAAGCAAATCACAATTAAAAAATTTAATCATTTGATTTAGGGAGGAATACATACAGCATATATGCATCATTGCAAGACGAGAGTTTCGAATGCCATTCGCGCGTCTACAATTTATTTCCACTCGAGTTTGTTGGCAGTGGATTCCTCTCTGCAAACTAATTACGTGCAGCAACAAATTAAAGTATGCGCCGTCGAAGCGTTTGCTGGAAGAGCGAAAGCGCAAGACGCGCGGAAAAAAAACGAGACGGCCATAAATCGACTCGCGTGCCATTATTTTATTGCCGCCTTCGCCAATTTGTTTTCGCTTTATTGCCAAACGCGGGCTAGATCGCGGACGACGATAGACGGGCCAAGGAAAAACGTTATTCCGCCCGACAACGCCACCGCGAAACGCTTTTCCGCAACTTAAATTCAATATTTATTTCCCCTGATTGCTTCTTGCGCGAAATTCAATGCAATATATCACTGTCCGGTCGAAAGATTTACTGATGCATGTGTTGGTATACTAAAATTTATCCTAAAAAATGCTCTTGTGCGTGCGTGTAACTTTACTGTTTCGCTTCTAGCGTGCTCGTGCGAGCATTGGTCACCTTTCTAAAATTGAAAATATCACAATTTGAAAAAATAAAACGATAAAATATTCAAAGGGTTAGTTAAATTTTTGTTGATTTAATATACTATATTTAAAAAAAGAACTGGTACAAGTTCCACACTAAGACTTCCGTCAAATAATTGTTTCAGGAGAGCATTTGGATGACAGGGTAAAGTTTAGTCCTCTTCTTGCTGTTTGAAGAATTCATCATCATTTGTTAGCGTTGCAGACGTTCATTTGCTAATGTAAGCCTGAAGGAGGATGGCCATGTTGGTGGCACAAGATCCTGCCGCCTGTTCGTCGAAAAGCAATTCAGATGGTAAAATTACAATTTTAAATCAACCGGGTATTACCATAAAGAGCAGCTCTCTGTCAATGTTGAACAGACCATTTGCTGTGAAGCCGATTTTGTTCCACCTGACTTCCTCCGCGAACCAGTACACCTGCAACAAAGAGGGGCGAAAACTCCGTCGTGTAAAGCAGTAAAGCGCGGGCATAAGAGAAATGACGACGGCGCAAAACTACTCTACTTGTTCTTTTAGCGAATTGCAGACGACCTCGTTGCTCACTCGCACCAATAAAGCGGCCATTTTATTACTCTGAAATATCAGAATTGCATCTTTTACTGCACAGATCAGCCACTGTATTTTTCAAACCTCCAAAGTGAGTCTGGTGGTGCACCACACGTAGCTAAGGAGCCTCAATAAGCACGCCAGGGCCGTGATGAGTCGCACCCAGATGCTCAGTGTGACATTTTCAAGGCTGCCTTGACCGAGAAGCAGGTTGCAAATGATCTTACCGGCTTCGAACAAATTGTTCTGGATGTGGACGCTCGTGTGGATGATGTACATGAGAATAAATACGCCAAAGTAGCCATTTGCGATATCGCAACACTCAAACACATTGCTGACCATGAAACGCAACTGGTCCAATTCGATTGGCGTCGATTTTCTTATATTTTGGTTTATTTTAGAGAACATTGCACTGGCTAGAAAAATGACGCAGTTGAATTGACTACTGATGCAAGCGTAAGTGAACGCTTTCATGTTAAACAGAGTGTATTTTAGTTTGTTAAAGGTATCTAAATCATTACTCATAAATAATAAGGCGCTGTACACGTTGAATAACATCGGGCACACGATGACAACAAAAATGCACTCGGCGTTCAAAATGAAATCTGCCTTCAATTTTAGCTGTTTACAAATATCTGCCAGATCATTCAAAACCATTGTATGCGTTTTAATGACGATGAATATAAAGTAGAAGTTTAGCATGCAATTGATGTTTGCGACCACTTTTAGCGTTGTGGCTAAATAGAAATGTGACTTGATGAAAAGATTAAATAGCTGTGCCATTTTCAGTAAATCAATGCAGTAACACATAATCAGGAAAACTGTGCTGAAAAGCTGCGCCCGCTTGCTGACAACAAATTTACCGCTATCCTTGCTTAATTTGAGAGGGAAAACACCAAAATATTTTGAAAGAGTCCAAACTGCGCTCAAGGCTCCGATGTATACCATGGTGATGACAAAACTGACACTAAAAATTTCCATTTCGTTGGTTTTTCCGTGCATAAAAGATCAATACATCAAATGATGATAGTCAAAAGTTGCAAAACACGCTTTTTCTTGTGCATATAGTGCAAAATAAAACGTCGCCAAAGCCAAGAAGTTTTCCTTGACCAAGTAAATGGATTTCAAGATTAATAATAAATTTCGTACCTCCTCTTGGAAACATTCGTTGTTGTTGCTACTCAAAAGTCTGGAAAGCCCCTCTTTCAGTTTGTTTGCCTATAGTGTAGATTTCACATTAGTTTAAATTGTCATAAAATATTTTCACTGCATGATTACCGCCAAGGAGACTTTTGAGCAGTGCCAGAAGTACAGAAAAAGTTTACTTGCATCACATATTGCCCAAAACGAACTCATCAAGAGGCAGTCCAAACCCTTCCCATCAGTCAATAATGAATACACACTGATGAGCATTAAATAAATGTCCTGTTGTAGGAGCACATTCAACGAAACCATTACAAACAAATTAATTAGACCGAAATGATCATTCACTTTCGCAACTATAGTCACTGTGAGTTGGTACACTTTTCTTGCTTTCTCCAGATCAATAGAACATGTTGTTTGATTTTTACAGCTGTAGAGAGCTTCGTCAATGAACTCAAAAATTTGTCTGGTGAGCCAACAAATGATGCAGAAAAAGGTGGATGTGACGCTAATGCTGAAATTTCCGTAATAGTAGCAAAAATTTTCAAAGGTAAAACTAGTTTGCAATGAAGAGAAATTAATGTAGACCACAGTTGATATTGCAAAGAGGCATGTCACAGAAATTTCAAATTTAGCTTTGGGCACGATGGTAGCTCCACAATCTAGATAAATTGAAATTAGAGTGTTAAATAATTTTGCCAAATTCTGACTGTTCCACACAAAAATTATAAGTGAGAGGAAACAAAGCTGGTGAATGACATCAGATATTAATTGCATCACGAGCGATTCCATTCCTAACTCTTCCAAACCCATGCTAGTTGACCCACTCAATCTCTTTATCTGAGATAAATTCACACAGAACACGATGAAAACGGATACTTTGTAAAGGATTTTGCTAAAAAGTAATGTATCTGAAGCTCGACTAAAAGGGAACGTTCCAAAAGCCGGCGCAATTTTGAGGAACACATTCAGCACTCGTATTGATTGGAACATTTTACATGGGTAGTGTGTTTCCACTTAGACGGCTACGAATGAACTAACGAACTCCAGATGATAGTCAAACTGTAGGACACGTGAAATTATTGAACCACGCGTCAAAAGAAGTCAAACTAATTTCCTAACGTCTTTACACTCAAGAATGATTGAAACATGATTGCAACATTTGTTATAATCGAAGCCGCAGCCTGCAAATTGAATGAGCAACATAAATTATTTGTCAACAAAAGTGAACTTTCCACTAACGATGGCGATCATATTGACATCAATCTGAAAAACGCCGCACGCTGAGAGGCTTGTATTATTCAAGGCCGTCTCGTGAAACAGACTTATGATCTGCAATTTAAAATTAAGTCATTATAAAGTTTAAAAATAAAAATAATGTGTTATTTACGTTTTTATTTTCTATTCTGTTGCTTGGATCAAGTTCGTTGAACATTTTCCTTAATCGAAGTTCAATTTGGTCTATCTTAATTAAAATAAAGGCATTTTTTTTAGAAACATATTACATGAGAATCAGTAAAAATGTATCTACCTTTATCTTCACTTGTGTGCTTCCCAGCAAAATTGCAACCGCCCGGACACCATCATCTAGTATCCAATAAAAAGTGATCCGTTTCGCAAAACTAACCATTGAAGCTCTATCCACGCCATGAATGATTCTGATTATAAAGAAAAAATCCAGGTGAAGATTAATATGAACAAGGACCAAATAAGTCAAATTGTAGAATCCGAAAATTTGATTTAGCAAATTTTTCATATCGTGCAGTTCCCTCAGTCGCATCCTCAACTTTTCTATTTTAGAAGACCGTGATTCACAAATCTTAAAATATTTTAATTCGGACATCACTAAGTTGTATCCTACTTCAAGCGACCAGCAGCAAGAAACAAACTGAAGAGCAATCATAGAGAATGTTGAGTATCTTAAAAAGGTTAGAGCGGCGTTGGCAGCTTTTAGAAGTGCGTTTGAGCACATGTCACATGGCTCGTATTCGTCATTTATCAAAGAGAAATACACGTTGAAAATGTCGCTCGTTGTGTGGAGGAAAAAGTAAAACGTTGTCAGCAGTTTGCCGCGCTGAATCTACAAAGAACAAAAAAGCAGCGTGTGTAATTTCATTGAATGAGTTTAACACGTGAATATAATTTAAAGTGCTGCATGTAGAAGTCACGAGTAAATGCCATATAATATCCCAAAAGAAAAATTATTTCTGGTTTGAAATAATCATTTTCAACACCCTCTATTGGCATGGGTTCTCAGACTTGATGGAGGGGTTACTCTAGTAGTCCTATTTGTCACACCTTTATAATATTACGTAAAAATTCCTCAAATATCCTATTTTGATGGACTCAAATTTTTCGATTTTTTTAAAAATAAGATTTTTCAGAAGAGTAATAACTTTTGCTTGGATTGAGGTATATACATTGGTGTCAAAAGTTCACTATATTTGACGCCAAACTAAGTCACCCTTAATGACCAACTTCATAGGTCAAAGGTCAAGGTCAAGTTTTAGTAAATTGTGTCTCATATTTTAGAGTAGGACTGCTAGGACAACCCCTCCAGCAAATGTCATCTTAATCTGAGGACCCATGCCAACAGGGTGTTGATAATGTTTATTTCAAAACCTATTAATTATTAATTTTTATTACTCTTGAGTCCCTTAACTTTCAAATTAATTACGGAAAAAACGCAAATAAAAATTCATTAGGATTAAGTTTATATTGTACCTTTGTATTATTTATCTTCAAACTTTGCGCCCATTGGCAGAACAGGAGCAACTTGCGGTACTTGCCCTGCAGCAGCATCAGTGCGACGGCGGCGACGTTGGCTTGTTGCGCGGCGTAGGACACGATACGCACGATTTCAAACGACTTGGCGTCTGACCTGATCAAGGTGGAGAACATTTTGTAAGAGACGAACAGGCTGCTGAGGCAGAGCACAATGACGCAAAAGGCTGTGTGTAAGAGGGAGTTTCTCGAGATGAGCAGAGCGCCAGACCTGCCGCGGCTTAAGGGCATTACGCCCAGAATCCGCGACAACGCAAAAATCGGGCCTTCCAAGAGCATTCAAAAGTAGCCTGCTAGGTTTGACACACGCACACATACACACAAGCCTTCTTTTGCTATCAAATATTGCTTTTCATCTTTCATGGGGTAATGATGGTAATCGGCGAGTCTTTAAGTCTTGCTTAACAGCTTGGCCGGAATCGATCACGCATAATAATCACCAATGACGCAACTTTTACTTAGAACACAGTCAAATATTCAAAATTGTAGGACAAATAAAATTGGTACCAATTTCTGTTGAATTTTTAAATGAAATGAATGAATTTATTCAACGCAGCCATGCCTGCGACACTACTAATCCTACAATCATTTCTATCAAGTTTCACAACTCGCAAATTGAATGGATTTGTAAATGGTCTTATATTTATATTGATCCAGTCGTAAGTTCTTAATTTATGAACAAAATTTCGAAAATTTCAGTTATTCATTAAATAAGAGTGGCATTAAAGCTGGAATAATTAATGGTTTTGTTAAATTTTAACATGTTTTCCATATTATTAAGCACAAGCACAATTTGTCTCATAACATTATAATAATTTTGTTACATTTTATCAATATTATTGACACTCTCGCATTATTATCAGGCTTGCATCTCTGAAAAAATTGTAAATTCAGTTATTGTTATTACTCAGCGAAAATTCCGAGTGCAGTAAACATAATCAATATTAAAATGCCTTATTGTTAGCTAACTTGTAGCTTTACTTCTTGTCATGAGGCGCAGACGTTACTGCCAGTCGCTACGCGCATGTGCTTACATTATATTCATTGTATCTCCACCGTATGAGCATGGTCCGGTATGGTCTAGTGGCTAGGATACCTGGCTCTCACCCAGGAGGCTCGGGTTCGATTCCCGGTACCGGAATCTTTTTTCTCTTTTTGATTCGATACAATATTACTTGTATTCTTAATTTATTGTATTGTATTCTTAATTTTTGTAAGATAAATCAAATGGTGGCGCAAACTCGGTAAGGAATTTTTAATCGTTTTCATGCATTAAATTGAGGCCATCTCACAATCGCAAGCTATTCTTTTTTATAATGTATAAAATCTTATTTTTTAATTTGTAAATTAATTTAATAAAATAAAATAATTAAGGTCAAGTAACATAATAATTTACAGAGCTCAATACCTAAAATTAGAGGTCTTACTTAGCCAGGCGGCAAATTTTGGTTGAATTTAACCTAAATGCACAATGCACCAGCGCCACCGGTCAAAATTACGAAAAAAAATCAAAGTGTCCGAGAAAAAATGGCATCTTCTGGCCCTTCAGACCGTCAAGCACCATTTAACTTCACTTTTGAAAATGTGCCAACCACTGGCAAAAAAAAAAAAATGCTCAAAGCCGCCTCCGCCGGGCAAAAATTCAACTGCAGGCCGTTCAACCGGACACCGACTAAAATTATGCGGCTGAGTGAGACCTCTAGTTAAAATGCATATTTATGTATTGTTCGTATTGTTTAATGCTGTTCAGTTAAGCTGACCAATGCGTATTAAGCCCCCGCAGCTGCAATAGGGTTATCTTTTTCATTAAAATCATTAAAATTATTAAATTTCCTCTATCCAAAATTTATAGAGTTGTTCTTTTTTACCACATAACATTTTTTTGCCTCATTAATAAATCTTGCTTCGTAGAACTCAGCAAAAAAGTGCGAATGGTTAAAGACGATTCCGGCTCATTAATTAATTAAATGGGTCATCGCCGCTCGGTCCCTGGGCGACCGTTTCTCGCCTGCTTTGCCAGCACTCGGCGCGCCCGTCTGCGCTCGAAGCAAAAAGGTCTCATTCGCATCGTCGTGTGGCCATTGTGCACATTATTTCGCGGCGCGAGTGTGACGGTCTCATACACACACACAAGGAGAGAACGAGAACACACAGCGCAGCAAGTAGTAGAGCTCGGTACGGCCGTCTTGCTTGTTATTTGCATGGAGATCCATTACCACGGGCGCAATAACAATAGCAATAACCATCGTGCGCACCCTGCTGCATGCCACGCGTGTCTATGTACTCATGTAGCAACACTACATATGTGGCACAAACTGTGTACACATGCAACTAGCAGTATAGCCAGCGAAAAATGTATAACTGCGCAGGGAACCCCAGTATGCAGTAGGCTCCAGGAAATGAAAACCAAAATCCAGGCCAAGGGTTAAATTGAGAAGTAGATTACTGTGTAACCTCCCCATAAAGTATGGTGGGATTTCAGACAAGAGAAAGCGGGTGCAAACGTGAATTTTATTCTATAGATGACGTCGAAACTGGTCGATATTTAAATCGATGAAATTAAAACAAAGAGAATGAAGCCTGGTTTTAATTTTTTCTTAACATGAATTTTATGTTTGGATAATATGTAAAGTAATGGCGGAAGTGTAGTCGACCTAAAGACGAATATATGGCAGAATATGAAAACGGGTGCGTATAACTCGCATTGCAATTTGCAATGCACCCCTTTGGATTTCGAAGGAATGCGAGGGCAGTCCGTCTCGTCAGATTGCACCTGTGAATCAATTTTACGGGACAAAAAATATCGAGTGTATGGACTTTCCTTACAAGTTAATTTCTTTCTTATCTCTCACAATTCTTGTTTTACTTATTGTGAGCACTGTAATTTCAGTAGGCAACATTATATTGGATAAAATAAAAAATGTGTCAAGTGTAATAATTACTTGTAGGCAAGATACCATGGAATTTGAGCATGATGCACGTGAAACCCTTGTAAGCCTTTTTAATTTGCTCTTAATCATTGAAAATAATAAAATAGTTAACATTTATCTCTCAGTATCTGCGTTGCAAATAATTAATAATTTTGCACATAAAATTAAATGAAAAAATAGAAAAACGTAAAAAATATTATAATTTCATCTAATACCACAATTCATTTCATAAAATTGAATTCTTTCTTTTCTATTCTTTTTGCTGCCAAAACAACTTAATTAATTAGATTTAAAAGTTTAGAGTTTGTGTTTCTTGATATAGCTTTATGTTCTTGAGAAAGCACAATGCATATAGCGTGCTATCTTGCTAGAAATCAACGCCACACCGAACAAAAAGTAATTTTAAGCTCCTCATCCAAGCAAGTGTTAGCTATGTAGAGCAGTTACAAGTTTTCTACTCTCTGGAGTTCCCTTCATGCGTCTTGGAAATCCACTCAAGTCTCGGGCATCTCATTGTCTTGTGCCATAACTAATTTGCACTGTTACCCTGAATAACGGTCCAGCGGCTTATGCGAGAGCAGGCGGCGTGGCTGGCTGCCTGCCTTCTTGCCAGGCTAAAAGGAAGTCATTGCGAGTCCATAAATTACGGCACGCAGCTTGTTTTCGCGACTGATTTTCGAGGGATCTGATATAATTAGAGTCATGCCATATTTTTCCCTGTAGGGGGGGGGGGGGGGAGTGAAAATAAAATCCAATTTTTGGCTGCGTCTACGGCAGCGCGTGCTACACAATGAAGATTTTAGGAACTTTTCGTATTGATTATTGATTAAGCGTGAGTTGGAAAACATTTTTGGCCTCATATTTGAAAGACTAAAGTTGCGCTAATCCTGTTACATACTAAATTTCGGAGAAAGTTCAAGAGGTACATTTTTATCGTTCAACTCACGACCTTCCAACTAATAAGGATCGATCCTTTTCAAAGATACTTGCTAATTTTCAATCAACCGTTTTGACGTGAAATAATAGGTTAAAATATTACGAGTACTAATCTGAAGTTTTATTGATTGCATTTTTACCTTTTCTAAAGAATGATAGTACGAAGTTAATTAAAAAAATGTATCGAGAAAATGCTGCTCAAATTTAAATGCAGCAATTTTTGAAATAGGCGACCACGCGAGGTTGTGTTCAATTTTGCAACGAGGATGAAGCCTGGTTTAATTTATTTCCAATATTAAATGCAGCAATTGATGTTTTTCAACTTACCAAAGTGGGCCCCATTTGAAAAAAAAACATTACATATGTGTGTAGTACGTATATAATATCAGAGATCGCGTTGATGTGGCGCACCAGTCAACAGTCACGATGACGCAAAATGCGTGTCGCGGATCAATTTGCAGTGGCTAGATTTACGCGCTCTATTTGCCTTCCGCTCTGTGAGGATACGGGTTCATTTCGCTCATGCACAAAAACATCGATCACCATTCCAGTGTGTTTCCTGTCTTCAGAGTGGAGGAGAGAGACGAAGGAGGGAATTAAAAATGTAAAATATTGGCTCTCCCTTGGAAGAGGGATAACGCCACCAACGCCTCGGATTCTTTGGTGCTGAAACCCTGTGGCGCATAGCAGAGATAATACTTTTTTATGTAAACATTCACTTGATAAAAATGATCAGCAGAAGCTCGGTTTATTTTTCTGAGTACTTAATCGTTTTAAGAGCTAATAAAATTACGATTAAATATTCCTATTGAGTTTATTACAGATATGTGACAGTAAAAAGTTTGTCCGCCATTATTGGCTCAGATTTATTATGTCTAAATCATCAAAAGTGGAACTTACACGAACGATTTTACCGGAATACGTTGCCCAACCAAGACTGTAAAATTTCCGAACGATTTTCAGGACTGTTTCCATTCAAGGATAGAAAAAATCTGATGATGTTTTTTTTTCATATTTTTCAAGTTCCCACGTAATTTGTAAAATTGTGAAGAGGGAAAATGTTAACAGCGTTTCTTTTGAGTCCTTTTGTTTCAGTCTTGACTGTGTTATATACGGTTACTGCGTTACTGGTTATTAAAGACAAGAATAACTTTTGTTCATTCAAAACTTTGCTAATTCTATCTAAAAAAAATGCCCTATTCAGGAAGAGTCTGATTGAATTCCAATTATAAATTCAGCCATGTTTCTGTCATGTTGATCCAGGCAAAAAGAAAAATTGCGACCCGATATCAGTATGTTTGAAACAAAATCAGTATTTGATGGGAGTCTTTTAAAAAGATTAAGAATGTTTTCTTAAGATGACCATTTACCCATGTCGGGCCTCAGACAGCTCAGGGCTTTAGTTGAACGTGATTGGACGCATTTTTCTTTTCTTCCCGGTGGCAGGAGGAAAGAGGAAAAGCACTTATTGTGCGCGCATCACGCACGCCACGGAAGGGAATCCACCCGCCGACCTTTAGATTTGCTGTTTTGATACCAATTTAAGTGACTGGCCGAGGTACATTTTTCACCCGACGCTGCCGCCGCCCTTGTCGCGCTGCACACCGCCCACAAATATAGTCTTTATCGGATCCGGTGTGCGCAGCAAAATAACAACGTAACCCCTCTGCCACCTTTCTATGCGATGCTATCGGCTTCATTTTCCATTCGCCCAGGTGAATGAATCGACAAGCAGAGGCAAGGAATGCTGTGGCTTTTATAATTAACGTTCTTCCACGCGGCGCCTGCATTAAAGAGCAAGCACGCCGTCCCGCCGAACGCCGAGATGCAGCCGGTTGCATAAGCTGCCACTTATCATCCGGCTGTCGTTGCGACGTATATATCGAGTTAGTTTGTTCCGAGCAATTAAATTTAATGCCCGACTTAACGGCAGCAATTGCTAGGTCGTTAGCTGCCGCATTATTTATTTTCCTGCTGCAATCTGTTGCGACGGCGAAGAAACTCGTAAAGCAAATTTGCTGCTGGCGGAGAAACGAATTTAGTTTAAGAAGCATGAAACTAACAACAGAATGAATGCGTTTGATGGACAAGAGAGAAAAAAAACAACGCGCTTATAATCATAACGCATTTCATTTCGTTGGCTCGTGTTTCATTTTTTCTTTATATTATTTATTTAATTTGAGAGAATAATTAAAAGTTACATTTTTGCTGGTTTTCCTTAGTGAATAGCGGCGGAAGTAATTCTAATGCGGCTAATTAATAATGAGCACTGCTATGTGGGACGAATGATTGATTTTTTTTTTTAATAAATTTAAACGGATGGAAAATGGAAATTAATCAAAATTGTGCGTTGAAGACAAACTCCCAAAGACCAGACGAAACAATTAAAAAAATGTAAAATTTTATTCACGTATAGCTCGTGGCATCTCTACCTCTAAATAAAAAGGTACTTTTATCACGAGCAATTCTTTTTGGGGCGGTTTAAAAAGCTATTTGGCAAATGAAAGGCCAACTGTGATCTCCAGAGGCAATTACAAAGGGCAAACAGCTCAATTTTATCGAACAACGCTTTTATCTGTCGCTGCCATCTGTGAAAAATAAAACTGTGTTGGACCGCAAAGCGCACATTATGGGGGAAGAGCGGAAAGATGGAAGAAAAAAGAGAAAATTCGGAGTCTACACAAACAGTGTGTTGTCCAAATCACATTAAAACGGATTAGTTCCGCTCTATTAGTTCCCAACAACTTAGTTTGCAGCAGGCCGAATCTGGCTGCTTTCAACCCCTCCTGCTTGGTTTTTATTTCTCAAGAAGCGCGCGCGATAGAGAGATGATAATAGGAGCTGAAGGGCCGCGGGCGGTTCGGAGGTGCCGAGCAGAGCAGAGCAGAGCCAACATAAGTGTGCGTTTGTTGACGCTGGCTTGATCGAATTATGGACGCAAACTGTGAAAGTTGGCTTGCTCGCGTGTACTGCTCTGGACGCAAGGGAAAAGCGGCGAGCTTGCGGTGACAGCTCGGCTTTTTCAACCGGCCGAAACTTTTTGGACACTTGGCCCGCAACTTCGCCGCTCCTCTCTTTTTATCCACGTAAAGTGCCTTTTGGCGGAAAATTGAATGGGCGCGATGAGTCGGCAGTCACCGTTCCTTGTCTTGCTGAGTTTTTTTATGTATAAATATTACCTTTGTTTCAAGCGGAATTTTCCACTTTTATTCTGCCTGGTGCTTGAAAAACTCGTATTTTGAAATGTCAAGAGGGAATATTTCCTCCTTGAATACGTAAAACTCCCACTTATCTTCCCTATTGCCTGCATAGGTGCACTTTGAAAGTTTTCAAGCTGACGCCCGCTGAGCTCCACAAATGAAATTTGACGTTTCCTTACTTCAATCTGTATGATATTAAAACAGTTAGGAAATATACAAAAATAAACATTTGAATCATAGTTTACAACCCATCTTCTTTATGTAGTTTGATGGTCGGAATATTTGATATCAGGGTTCGCAGGAAAAAAATCTAAAAAAGCAATGAATTGGAAAAATAATTTTTATACTCGATTTTACGAATATTTTCCAGAAATACATGTGTTTGTATTGCACCTATTAATAATTTTATGGTATGGAAAACATAAATAATATTTCAAATTTGCTGCATGGGATTTCTGAATCTGGTATCATTAAAAGGAATTTGTTCTTCTTTCAAAATTTCCATTGAAGAACAAATATATATATATATATATATATATATATATATATATATATATATATATATATATATATATATAAAATGTCTTAAATAAATTAACTGTAGAACCCTGTTAAATTTTCAGTATTTATTTCGACTTGGCTTCACGTCCTTATGCGTACACACAATTAGCATTTCTGACAGTAACAGCTGTCTGTGTTGCTAGTTTTTAGTCCAAACTTTACTCCCTAATTGAGAGTATTGAAATTGAATATTCCATAGCGGCGGCGGTGTGTGCTGCGCGCCATTCAATCCCTTTGTGCCGAAAGCATAAGACCAGCGGCTACCACAGATGAGAGACACGCACCTTATCCGCGTGTTGTGCCAGACACGACGACAGCTGCTATCAACTTCTGAAATGAGATCGGCCTCTGCCGCTCGAATTGGCTTACAGTTTCTGCCTGTCGATCGTGTCTCATTGTGTTATCGCAACTCCGAGTTTCGCAAATCCCTGCAGACACGTTTGGTTTCACTTTTTTATTTCCAATAATGAGTTTTGATGGCTACATGCCTTGCATTAAACTTTTCAACGGAAATGTGGGAATTTTGGAGCAATTCAAGACAAATTAAATTGGCATCATTTGCTCCGTTATGTTCAATGTTTAATTGGTTTAATCAAGCGATATAAAATAATTCATCTAGTCTAGTTCCATTGGGCTCTGTTCCAAACAGCAAAATCTGTGCCAACATTGGCAAGCGTCAAGTTGTGAACAGACTCAAACCGACAATTACTCGTATGTACTGGGTGATGGTCGCATCTGAGCTTTTTAAATATAAACCAGTTCTAGTTGGAAGCATTGTAAGCCGGCCTGTTCCGCGTTTGATACGCGCATGGTATTTGATCCGAGCAGGCCATTAACGTGATGATAAAACTTTTAATAGCCAGCATGACAGATTATCAATAACACACGCCGGTCTGCCAGCGTCTGTTATTAATACTCACAAACACTATACACACGACGCTACTGAGGCAGATACTATCTGCCGGCTGCTTTTCATAAATTCACAGAGGGCGAAAAAGGAAAAAAAGAGCCGTGGCTTAGGCACGTGTAAAGACCCCAAATGGAGAAACGAGGTGTACATTTTGATCGACGAATTGTCATCAAAATTTTCCTTGCTATGGCTTAAATGCTAAAAGTTCATATCAGCTGAACGTTTGGTTCTTAATATGGCAACTCGCTCAAGGCACAAGTTGAAATTATTTAACAGCATTAAACACTTGTTTGTAAGTAACCCTTGATTATTTTACGACAGGATAGAAAATGCTAAAATATGAATATGCTCGGAATGTTTGCCATATACGTCATATACGTGGTACTCAAGCTCAGCGATAATATTTATTAGGCAACTTTTTGATGAAATCGCGCGGCTCCCTTTGACGTTTCTGAAAAAACGTGAAGTTGCATGAAAAGAATTTTACCGTGCGTGCATACATTTGCGGCACACGCATGATGCCATTTACATCAGCACGCAGACAAAATATTATCATCCATCAAACTTTTTTTGCTGAATTTCACGATGAATTAGCCATGTGGCGCTTTGCTCGGCCCTTTTCTGCGGCGAAAGGGATGAGTGACGCGCGTGTTTGTATGCCGGGGAAAGAAAGATGCTGAGCGTACGTACGTAGGCGGATAGGCGGATCATTTTGAGGCACGTCAAAAAAACTGATCGATCCGTCAAGTCAATTTGCGGACTAGTTTTACCAATTAGGTTCGATTTTCGGGGGCTCGTTTGCGGGTGGTAGGCATCATCTATTTTTAAAAGGAGTCCGGCCATTTGGCAATATCTGCTTCTTTAGTGTGATTGCAAAAGGTCCATAATTTTATGATTTGTAAAGATGATTCGTTCTAACGCCAGAAAAGGGCGTAGCAAAAGGGACATAAATAACAAAAAATCACAAATGGCACTACACTGTACGGATTGACTATCTCTGAGCATAAAAATAATATCTTGCACTGTGTGCACTGTTTTTAGTCATACCAGAAAATTCAGAACCACTTCCCTGCGAATGGAGCATATATTTTGCATAAAAATATTTCAAAATAAATGATGTACCCACAGCTCATTTTTAATTTTAACGACAAGTCGCTTAATCCTTAATAAGCCAGATTGCCGTAAAGTAACGACAAGCTGCTCTCAGTGCGGTGTTGGTCTATTAGCAGCACTCAAATGTCGACAGAGCAGAGGCTGGCTATGGTGTTGCCACGCTCATTAAGGTTTTTCTGCAAGTAGGCAAAAGTGCCGTTGGCACTTGACATCGCACAGGGCTGCTATAGTCATAATCAGTGGCGAGTGGCGTAATATTAATAAATCTCGCGGGCGCCATTAGTCACCTGCATGCACTTCAGCGACATGATTTTACTCTCTCGCAATCAGACAGCTCCCAGCAATCGCGACGCGTTAATTAAAAATCCTGTCCCGGTGGCAGTATGAGGAGCAGGGCTGGAAGAAGAGAGGAGGGAGGGGTTTGGATGGATTTGGTCGTGGAATTAAGCCAATTTGAGTTTATTTTTTTTACCAAAAGTGAAACACATTTCAATAAGACTGCGAGAATTTAAAATATTATCTTGTCATATTAGATTTTACTCTCTCGCGTAAAACTCCACCGGCGTTGTCCAATGGAGTGTCAAATGTAAAAAGATATGCATTATACGTTGAACTGTCCCCAAACGTGCTATGTACGTGGCAAAAGTTGTGCTTGATATATGGGTGCGCACCTGAAACTTTATTCGGAGCCACTTTTATGGTTATATATCGAGAAATTGGCGAAGCAATAAAACGGAAACAGCCTGTGCCACCATTGGCTCACTCAGACATGTGTAGATAAACCATCGTGAATGCATTTTGGCCAAGAAAGTCACTCTCGCAGCATTATCGTTCGTTTTGTGGACTACAAAAAGCGCCTATCATTCTAGCTGGGAGACATACAAAAATGATAAGTTTCAAGAGGAACGCAGCCCGCACTTTCTGAAATGCATATCATTGTAAAAAGCATAGGTGGGAAATAGGAATTATTTTGTTCACTCTAGAAAATGACAGTGGTATTTTAATTTTGAAACGAGGAGTCAATTTTGATAATAAAATTATTTGAAATGCTTCCACGAATGTTCAAAATTTAATTTATAATTTTATAAAATATGTTCATTTTTCTATGAACTTAGTGATCGCGTGCTCGGTTTCATCCTGGACTGGATATTTTGATTAACATGTAAAATTTTATCAATTAACACGATCTAGTTTTAAGGATTGTTAAAGGCATAGGGCAGAGAATTGGGAATAATTGAACACGAAAAGATTGTTTAATTGCACACCTCTGTCTTGGTTTGACTTTGAAAAGACCATTAATGAATATGATTTAGTCGGATTTAGTGAAAAAGGTCGATTCTATTTTGATCAATATCTGCATTGTTCTCTTAACCCACTGTCGCGAATATATACGCGCATATGGGTTGGCTTTTAGTGTGTGAGGCAGTTTTACTTTTGTGTTGAGTGCACATATACAGGGAGAGGCAAGAAAAGCTGATAAGAGTCATTGGGAACGTACTTGACATGTTACGTACTCGAAGCACACGCCAAAGCTAGTATTCCCAGCGCTGCCATTTGCCGAAATGCAAACATATTTTTTTCGGGTGCTTCGTACTACTCCTTTGGTGCCTGCCGACCGAGACCAAAAAGCCAAAAGAGCGCTGCCTTACATATTGGCTGCCGGCGCCTGTGTTCTTCAGAAATAATAATCAGCTTGCACGCGCCGCCAATAACCAAGTCAAAATATGTGCACGGGGATTTACATTTTTATTGTATTCACTTCGCGGAGAAGGAAATAAAATTCATGCGTGTTTCCTTGCATCGGTTGGATTTTATTGTTTTTCCCTTTTCGCCGTGTTTTTATTCGCTCGCCTCACTGCAAATAAGAACTCTCAGCTTGACATGGGGCACTCTTCAACCCCCTTTACTCAAATTTTTTTGCTGTTTGCACCTCATTACATAACGGAATTTAGTATTTATCACCCTGAAATTTCTTCAGTATAAAATGCAACGTGAAAGCGAGCCGAGCAGTATGCAGTGTTCTTGTACTTTTGTGACTCTCAGAATTCGAGATTTAGTTGACACACTGTTTTTATTAGGATGGCCTCCATGTCCATCAATCCATGACATGGATGTCTAATCTATGTCGAATTGAGATTTCTTATTTGCAGTGATCCTGCTCATGTCTCGCGCCGACACACTCTAATGCGGCATTTACTGAAAAACGACTTACTCGCTCTCCAGAGAGGAATGGCAGTGCGCGCATGAATACCAAATGATTATGCTTGAGCAATGTTTCTCGAGTATAATATTTGGAGCGTGAATCAACAGATTTAAGCTGCTTTATACGTATGACTGGGATTCACTTATGTGCAGATTTCTTCAAACTTGTACTACCCTAAACATTTCCAATACCCTAGGCATGTTCAAAATTTCTCTACCTTTTTTTATTGCTGATTTTGTTCTTGATGATGTGCCACAGTTGGCCAACTAACCATAATAAATATCATAAATGTTATATTTTAAACTAAAACAATCTATTTAATATTTTCCGCCGATGAGTTACTCCTTGTAAAATTTCTAAATGTTATGGGACTGCAGTTTACTTTCTTGCTACAGGTCCGTGATTTCCTTTAAATCACATGCAATAATTCCCATGTAACTATATTAACGCTACTTGAGAAAAATTATCAGAATCGCATGCCAAACACGATTTTGTCTAATGCAAGCTGCTGCTAAAAATCCCAGTTGAGTTTGTGTTGCAAATGAATGCGCAAGGGATGCGCATTGAAAATAAACAAGCTGGATGTTATGCAGCAGCACTACTAGTATTTTAATTCGAAGCTCTGCCTGGGCACGGAAAACTGAGTGAGTAGAGTGACAAGGTCCCAACTTAACTTCTGATCTAGCGAAATTGACCAAAATTTGTTTTAATAATGCAAAGAGTTATATTTTTATATAGTAAATAAAAAACATGGTGTACCCATTGATGCAAGTTTTAAAAGGTTATATATTACGCATACAAAAGCTGGACATAAAAATATCTATAGCTTAAGTGCTGCCAGTGAATTCACAGATATAAAAAAGATCACCATTGCATTGGAAGTCATAAAGAAAACCTGAGTTTACATTCACACACGTTTCTCGACCTCTACCGAATTCATTAGGCTCTTGATAAGTTTCTCCAATATGCCACAGTTTACTTGAGTTCAATAGCGGCGTACCATCATTCCAAACAAACTTTCCAGACATTCCGATATCATTGGCTGACGTCCAAAAGTATTCTGATAAATAATAAATTGATAACAAAGTGCGAAAACTAAGTATATTTTTCTGCTTACGATTTGCTCGATTTTTCAGAGTTTGTATTTTTTTGTGTAGTTCTTCCATTTCAATTTCCGACTTGACAGAGGCCAATTGTGCACCATTCTTTGAGCAAAAGTCTTTTGAATCATACCAGGAAGCCTGAAAGCGGACGATGATTTAATTTAAAAAAGAATTTGGGTTTTGATGAAGTCAATATACCTGAATATCACTAAAGAAATATTTCTTTCCTCCTGTGTTGATCCATTTGAGTCCGGCTGCTGAGGAAGAACAATGAAGAAACATATTTTTTATTTATTACTCGACTTACGTTGAGCGCAATGGTTGTTGTTATTATTTCTAAGCATTTTTTTTATTGTACTGAGCTCTTCAAGAATTTCCGATTTCACTGCCTGAAAACCAAACAGATTTTTATTAATAACAGCATTTTACATCTCACTTGTTGGGAGTGTCCTTGTCCTTGCCTGGATTTCTAAAAATATATTCATTTCATCTGTTTTCTGTCCGTGGCACCTGGTAACAACAAATTCATTAAATATTCAATGCTTCAACGCGCGTTAATTTTACTTTGATAACTTTTTCAACAATTTGGTAGCCGTGATATGACATTCATCATCTTCATCAACCTGTGAATTATGTGATCAAATCATGACTAGTTGGCTCAAATTATCATATAAAAAACTTACTGCTCCTTGAGTCAGCTGGCTGCTGATGACGAGAAGCAAAACCAGCGTGTTCGTACCCAGCATCATCTTTATCCGCGAGCCAAACAGACACTGATGCTGCGGTTTCCTTTTAACATTACTGTGAATATTTTTTGTGTCGCCAAGGCAAGGGCAAGTCAAGGCTAACCAGATAGCACAAACCAGTTTGCCCAAACCCAACGCAAATGCGGGAAAACCATACCGCTAAAGTAATCTTATTACAAACATTGCGCTTTTTCCTGTTCAAAAATTTAACATTTTAATTTAATTTTTAACGATCTCTCCCTGCCAAGAAAGGCGACAAATTTTATTCATGACCGCGGCTAATGCACTCAACGATCGCTCAATTCCATTAAAAAAGTTAACCGTGTGTCCTGTGGCCTGGCCAACAAGATATAATGTTGTGTACTGTTCGAATATTCTCGCAGTCTAAATTGCAATAAATAATTTTCTAATACGTTGGTAAATATGTAACTACTTCACGAAATTTTGAAATTTTTATGCTTTCAAAGGTGATAGCGGATTTTGAGGTGTGATTTGAGTTTGGGCGGATACGGCGATATAATTTTTTCCTGAGGAAACCATAATATTTGCGAAAAAGTTTGCACTCAGCCGCCACAATTTTGCACCTATGCTATACCAGCAAGTATAAAATAAATTTCCGCTTAAAATAATGGAGTAAAATTGGTAATTAAATCGATGGAAAACCAATAACAAACGAAACACGAAACTCAACACTTAATTGTGCAATGATAAATTATTCTTGAGATAACATCTTGGAAAATAGTTATTTTATGTGGCTATATTTTCCATCATTTCCTCTCTCTTGGCTATGGGCAGCTATAGTATGTGTATATTATAGTTGTTCGGGCCTTCAGGTAGATGAATTTTTCTCTTGTAACAATTCCCGCACAATAGCTTAAAACTACGTAATTATTTCGTCGCCCGTGTATCTCTAATAATTAAAAAAAAAAAACGAAAAATACTAACACCAACGAAAGAACAAAACTTGATAATTCATGAATCATCTCTTAATCTTACACCGCCCAATCAAAACAGGTAATGTGCATTAATAAATTTGCTCTTGCTGTGGCAGTACTTCAATTCTTCAATTCAATATTTTCTTTAGTGTCTTGTTCCCTTGCCCTTATCATTATTGCACGATCCGGTCTGGACAGGTCTGGACGTTGTTGACTTTCTGTCGCTCATTTTTTCACCTTGGAATATTACAATTTGGAATGTGGGGGAGGGATTCACAGAATTCAAAATTCTTAATCAGTATGTAGCAAGACAGACAATGAGCAAGGAGTAGGCAGGACAGCGAAAAACTGAAAACACTCAAGCTGGCAGCTGTTCAGGTATTGAATGAGAAAAACTCTTTTCTAATAATTGTATATGTATGTATATATTATGTATCTAAATTTTTATTTCGATGACAAATAATGTATGTATGTATTTCAAGTATGTATCATAAATGCAACCTTTGCTAACGCCAACCCTCCTTAGGATTTCAAATATGTATGTAATAGATAATCAACGTAATGTATGATACATATGTATGTATGTACCTTTCTATCGTACTTTTCTCGCTCACCCATCACTCCTCGTTTTTTCTATAATAACATTGTACATATATTATTATGTGTATGCACCAAGAAGTGTATGTATGTGGTGGCCTGATATTACACATTATTTGCTATTATGTTATGTAAATGTAAGTTTTCGCCACCAACCATGCGATTATTTTCATAAAAGCTGGCGAGAAGTTTAACCCGGTGGAAACTACCACCTGTCCTGTTATTTTTCCTTCAGTCGAAATTATGTCGTTATATTTTGTTATGTACATACTAGAAATAACGAAAATGCATACATTTTTTTAGTTCTCATGTTGCTGACTTTCAGAGTCCCATGTCCCATGCTGCATCATGAAATTCACTATGTATTATATACGTTTAAACTTGATGAGGCAGGTAGTGTCAACAACGCAAAGCACGCAGCATAAATAGGAAAGCAGGCATTGATTAACTATTGGATTACACAATTTATTGGTATGAACGGGTATCAATTAGATTGATAGAAATGTGTATTTTTGTTTTGTTCATACTTAGCATATTTTACGCATATGTAACTCTCAAAATGCCGGATACATATTTCAGGCATTCCATTTTACTAAAAAGTAACAGAGTGAATGTACTAAATACATAATATAATAGATACATATATAATATGCATGATGTGTATTGTGTGGATAACATGAATGTGTAGATATTTTTATTAACAATTTCCTCGCCCTGATCTAAACAAATTCACCACGTATGTATGTATGTAATGTACACTGTGACTCTTGAATGAAATTAAATGCATTTAATTTGTTTGATGAAAATGCAACATAATATTAAGTACATATTATTATGTTGCAAAATTAGTGATTTTCTTCCAACTTTATACAACATGCAATATTAGTAGTCTATTCAGGGTTCGCAAAAACC
Organism: Cloeon dipterum; assembly: GCF_949628265.1. NCBI lineage: Eukaryota > Metazoa > Arthropoda > Insecta > Ephemeroptera > Baetidae > Cloeon > Cloeon dipterum. The sequence goes on from NC_088787.1 coordinate 28,287,583, forward strand.
CGCATTTTTCCGGAAAAACCCACTGCATTGCAAAAAACTGTTTTTTGCAGGATTTTCTGCAATTTTGCGCATTTTTCCGAAACAAATGCATTCTTATGGAAAATAAAAATTCTCATGATGGGTGACCAAAAATAGGGATTTTTCAAAATCACCAAAATCAGTATTAGAGCCACTGGTTCCACCAAGAGACTGAAAATTTTAACTCTCCACGTAATTTCCCGAAATTTCAGACTCTTTTGGAGCGAAAATGGACTATTTTCGGATTAAATTCGGAAAAATGCGGAAAAACCCAAGACTGGTGGGTTTTTCCAGCCGGTTTTTTGCGCCAAAAAAACAGTGGTGCATTTTTGCGCATTGCAAAATTGGCGAACCCTGAGTCTATTACGTTTTTTACATATACATATTATTTGGTTAAATGCATCATAGCTCCGCAATACAGTCTAGTTGTTGTACATAACTTTATTAAAAAAATCAACCTTCGATCGCACTCACACTTCTCGCTCCATGTTATTCATAGGGAGGGAACGATAAAAACATAATAATATTAGCATTATATTTACATCGGTCTTTGAAATAGTAATTAAATTCATTATTTTTTTAATTTTTCTCTGGGGTATTCTCACACTTAAACTTAATGAACTGAACAAATACAATCATACATTCATGTCTTAAACTTAATTTTTGTATACATTTTCACTGTTTGTCTGCAGTGAACAATTATTATTGCTATATTTTTACTCTGTTAATCTTACTTGATTACATAGACCACGCAGTGCCTGAAAGCTCACTTGGAGATAGTTTGCAGCAATTATGGACCCCCCAAGTCAAGGCAGGTCCAGGGGTCGTGCCAGGGGCAGAACCTTCCCCTCAGAGCAACATGCGTCTTCAACACCAGTGCCGGGAGCTGCACCAGAGCAGCTACCTCTGGTATCGACTGTGAGTCAGATAATATGAATTAAATCACGCGCATCATGGTTCATGTCATATTGCTTTTAGCATGGGCCAGGGCGAGGCCGTGGAAGAGGTCCAATCTTTCCTCAAGCTGGACCAAGCACCAGTGCACCTCAGGAAGTAAAATATCAGCCTAAAATGGTATTTACCACCAAATGCATTGAAAACAAGAAAGGTAAATAATGAAGGTTTAGACGGGTTTCTGCATTTTGACTCTTGAGTTCTGTTAAATTTATCATATCTGATAAATTTCTACATTTATGACCTCCTGCTCTTGAATTTAGTAAAAACGATTCTAATAATGCTTCCAGGCACAAGTGGCACACCCCTTGATCTATATTCCAACTTCTTTGAAGTGAGCAAGTTGCCAAACTACTCATTCTACCAGTATTGTGCCACCTTTGAGCCAGAGGTGGACAGATTGGGCGAACGGAGGGCACTGCTCAGGATGCATAGTGACACATTGAAAGGCTTCTTGTTTGATGGCACTTCTTTATTCACCAACATCCAATACCAATCTGATGTAAGCTTTTAACTTATACATCAAACCAGGCTTGTAATATTGTAGTTTTTTGTGATGAGTAACTAACTGCCATTAATTATCACTATATTAGATGGCCACACAAAATCAAATGGCAACTACAATATTATGTTCAATAATATAAAACGTACTTGAGTCACGTTGGTTGATTATACTGCCTTACTCTAGCTCTAGCATATATTATGTGTTGTGACTCTATAATGTTAACAGTTATTTCCCCTACAGTTGGAAAATAACATTCAGACAAATTAAAACGTAAAATTGTTAGTTATTTCAAAATTGTGGATAATGCTTGGTCCAATTGTATTTAAAATCTGTGTGACCACGTTTCAGCCGTTGGTTCTGTTCGCGCAAAACAGCAACAAGGAAAATGTTCAAATTTTATTGAAACGAACGGCGCAACTTGACAACACATCTAGCAATTACAACCAGCTGCTCAACATCATCGCCAACAAGTGTCTGCAATTAATGGGCCTCACGCGTTTGGGGAGAAACTACTACGACCCTCAAGCTAGGGTAAGTAGTCCAGCCATGAAATTTGAAGGGATTAATTTTGATATTTCTGTGGCAAGGTGCTGATCCATGAATTTGGCCTGGAGCTGTGGCCTGGATACATCACTTCTATCAGACAGCATGAGTCAGAAGTGCTCATGTGCTCTGCCATCACCTATAAGGTGTTGCGCCGTGATACAGTTTTCCAAGCAATGGAGAACGCTTTCCGGCAACATGGCCCCAACTATATGCAGCCCTTGAAGCAGACTATCCTGGGAGTCGTAGTCATGACTCACTACAACAACAGAACTTATAGAATTGATGACATCGACTTTGACGCCAACCCAATGACCCAGTTCTCTCTCAAGGATGGTAGCAAATCCACTTTTGTGGAATACTACAAAAAGGTATATGTAGCAATAAGATAGTAAATGGTATTTACCAGCATAGTATTTATTAACTGGTAAATTACACTTCTGCCAGAATTTTTTTTAAATAGCTCAACACATCTGTCGTAATTTTACATCAGTTTCTACAATAATTGAGAATTATTGGTTTCATCTTCAAATTCACTAGCCTGAAAAAATGTTTTTTACAAAAATAATATAGTATAGTTTTTTTATAATATTTAATAATTAGTTGAACTGGATTGACCCCATTAAGTAGTTATAAATATTTACAAAGCTAGTTTTATTCGGTTTGGCCTTAATACAACCCGTTCACCAATGTGTTATGTGGGGAATAGTAATATAATATCTGGGAAATGTGTTTATGCTATCATAAAAACTCATTTTCCAAGAAAATAATGAAGTATAAATTTGGGTGCTCTACAGAGATACAATATCACTATCACTAACTTGCAACAACCATTGCTGGTAACAAAAGTGAGAGGAACTGCTCCTGGAACCACAGAGACCATCTACTTGGTGCCAGAGCTATGCAGGCTGACTGGCCTCACAGATGAAATGAGAGGCAATTATCAGCTCATGGCAAGCCTTGCTAAATTCACCAGAGTTGAACCACAGAAGAGAATTGACTCCCTGCTGAACTTTGGCCGCAGGCTGATGGAGAAACGCGAAGTATGATAATATCATAAATTTGACGCTTAGTGCTAATTATGCACATGCACTCTTTATTTTCTAGATTGGAAATGAACTGTCAAAGTGGAACATGTCCTTCAGTCCTCAGCTTATCAGGATGCAGGGTCGAGAACTGCCAATGGAAACAATCATCCAGGGGGATGCATCCAATCCCAGGAGATACGAAGCTGGCAGAAACGTGGATTGGACAGCTAAGCTGAGAAGTGAGCTCGAGACATATTACCCTAATTTGTGACTAAATTTTTGCTCTACCAGGCAACCCGCTTCTAGTGGGTGTTAAAATGGAGCGTTGGATCGCAATTGTCCCGAGACCCATTCAGCAGGAGAGCATGTCTTTCATCAGCCTCATCCTGCAGGCTGCTAGAGGAATGTTCATGGGGATGAGCGAACCACTAGTTCATTACATCAACGACGACAGTGTCAGCACTTACTTGAATGAAATTGAGAATGTCCTCAGCCGCGCTGTGCCAGATATTTTGCTATGCATGGTCTCAACCAACAGGGCCGACAGGTATGCAGCAATCAAGAAGAAGTGCTGTATTGATCGAGCAGGTAACAAAATTCTTATTTAACTTCAAACTTTCAATCTTCACCACATAATTAATTGCTAGGAATTGAAGTTCGCAAAGTTTGCTGAGTGACAAAATGTATGACAATGGATGAAAAGAAATTTTATTAATTGAGAATAATAAATTGATAAATTATTTTGTACCTCTTTTGAGAGAACCTTTGTTAGCAAGATTTGGCTATAGATTTATCAGTGCTATTGAAGGGATAGTGTTTGGCGGAAGGTGTAGCTCAATTATGTTTCAACCCTGCATTTTAGTTGGTAAACACATACATGCCACCATCATTACTATCCTTCTGCTCTGTAAAAATTGACAGAAGGTGACCTTACTGAGATATTTCATTCATACGGCATTGTGTAAATATGGCAACAAATTATTGTAAGTAAGCCAGATAGACACATTCAATTTTTTACACAATGTTTGACGGCGATGGTGTGCGCTAGCAGGGACTTAAGGCGAGACACATTGGTAGCCCATTCAATTTTTCATAAACCACTTTTTTATTTTTCGCTTCTCAACAATTTTTCAGTCAAATTTTTAGTTCACCTGGTAATATTCCAAAGTTTTGGCAAAATACATTCAGATTTTCAGTTGAAATATTTATTTACCAACATTGGTTCCACAACTAGGGCAGAACGCAAGTATGTGTATTATACAGGTGTGTTCTCTGAACGCTAATATCACCATTCAAATATAAAACACTCAGCAAATTCAAATATTAAATTGAGTTTGCGTATGCCAAGACATAAAATGTGTCCTTAAAAAATATTGTCTAAACGGCTTAACGCTATTTTTTCCAGTTCCTACTCAAGTGGTGACAAAACGGTCAATGTCAAACAGATCTGCTATGTCTATTGCAACCAAAATCTCCATCCAAATGAACTGCAAAGTGGGAGGCGCACCCTGGAGCTGCCATAACCCATTGAAGGGTGTAATGGTGTGCGGCTTTGATGCCACCCATGACTCCATCAATAAGAGCCGCTCTTATGGCGCCTTTGTTGCATCCCTCAATGATGAGTTCTCCAAGTATGCGAGAGAGTTGACCTTAAAATACGGCGCTAACTTGATTGTTTGTGTTAGGTACTTCTCTATGCCGTTCGCCCATTCTAAAGGCTGCGACATCAGCAACAACATGGGAACAGCTTTTGAGACAGCCCTCGCCAAATTTAGAAAGTACAACGACGGCTGTCTGCCTAGCAGGATTTTTATGTACAGAGATGGAGTCGGTGATGGACAAATTGACTATGTGCTCAACATTGAGGTTGAGCAGATCAAGGTGAGTCGAAATTTTAACTAGTCTTTACATTTGTTGGCCTCAATGCTGAATTGCTGATCAGCATTTATGATATATTGCAAATTTGAAATATTTTTTCTTCTAGGTCAGTTATTTAAGATCAAATAAGCACCTGTTGAAGTGTATTACATTTTTTATTCTAAAATACATCACAATAACCGTAGCTAATAATTAAACAATATTTAAAGAGGATTTGATGCTGCAAATTCCTGGAAAATCCTTGTTGCCTCATCTCTTAGGATTTAGTTGAAGCCAAAATTGACCTGAGTAGCACTACTGTACATTTTTTAGTAAAGTGGCTGCAAAGTTAACATGCATTTCAAATAGTGAGGACTGTCTCCTTCCAGCCACCATACCCTAAAACGTTTCATAATTATGCTGTAGGACAGATCTCGACAAGAGAAATCTAAATCTGCTAAGAAAACGTGCTCAAGCAACGTAAATTTTGTAGAAAATTGTAAAAAAATTTCTTTAGCCAGGTCGTTTTATAAGAGCAAACTGTAGAATAAATTGTTAATTGATTAACTGCTTATTGCATCCAACAATTCAAATATTTTTAATTGTCGCCCACTTTAAGAGACTATTTGATATGCTTACAGGCAACATTGGAGAAGCACTATCGTGGCACCAATTACAAGTTTGCTTTTGTAATTGTTTCTAAGCGAATCAACACAAAATTCTTCACCAGTGGGAAGCAGAACCCACCTCCTGGAACTGTAGTTGACGACCGAGTTACCTGGCCTGAGAGGTTTGACTTACATCTGTACAATAATTTAATTCAAGCACTAACAATTATTCACTGACAGATATGATTTCTTCTTGGTGAGTCAATCAGTGCGGCAGGGAACAGTGTCCCCCACCTCTTACAACGTAATCTTTGACACCACTGGCCTTGATCCTGACAAGATGCAAAGGTTCACTTACAAGTTGACTCACCTTTACTACAATTGGAGTGTGAGTTGTAAATTTTATAAAATTCTTCGTTCAACCTTATTATTCTAGTGCCTTGGTAAAAAAAAATTACCAGCCGTAGCTTAACAAAGTGCGTTTCATGACCAACATATAATCATCAATTGCTAGCGCAATTTAAAACAAGTGAAAGTTTTTTATGATAAGAAATATAGTTTTAGTTTGAAATTAAATACTGCCTTCTCGGTATTGAGTAAGCTGTTTTTTCATCTGCTCCAATATCTAGTTTACTAGTTTCGATGAGCAGCCCTAATTAATTAGCCAGCTGTTAGGAAGGCTGATGAGGCTGCTAATAGCAGCCGAAACTAGGTGAGCAGGTTGATTATGTTGAAATATGGAAAAAAATCGATCGCTCCACATGAAAGACCCTGCATTATTTAAATTTCAAATGAACTGCCTCAACTGGAATCTGACAGCAGTAAATATAAGTTATGGAAATATATACTCTTCAAAAATTGCAGGGCACCATCAAGGTTCCAGCGCCTGTCCAGTATGCCCACAAGCTTAGTGAACTAATCGGCCAACATCTCCACAATGAACCACAGAGGGATTTGGATGAGCGCCTCTATTACCTCTAAACTAATTGGCAGAGGTGCCACTTATTTTTGATCAAGCAACATGTACAATGAATCTTACATGTCATGTTCATATAAACACATTTTACTTTCAAAATTGAACTACGCTGACCAAGCTTAATATTACTGGTAGAACAAAGATATGTCCAATTTAATAGTTCTCTTTTAAAACATAATGTAAACCATTGTGTTGAAATAAATAGATGGTAACCATCCAACAGATTATTATTTTTAACTTAATACTATATTATTTTTAACTTAATAGTACTCAATTATAACGTTGTATTGAATTTGTAGTCCAATCAGTTTCTTCATCATCATAAATAACACCTATACCTTGAGTGAAAAAACACTAATATGGCCTGAATTAAAATCCTTTTGCCAACTGGGAATGAACTTGATGGGTTTGCATGTCGTTATCATCATTATCGCAATTAATCATATACGTTCTACTCAGCTGGAAAACAGCAAATCGATGTCTGATAAATTTTCCGCAACGTAATATAAATATATGGTGGAACGGCTTTTATTAAAATTGAAAATTTATAGTCTATATCCGCTTTTCCACTGCCTGGTAATGCTTATATAACGTAGAATCGATTTATGCGCGCGTTCTGATTCTTTGTGTCCTATAATTCAAACCATTGATGAGAGATCTTTATATGCGATGGAAAAGCACTAGAGCGCAATGCAACTTTGTTGTGGAGAAGTATCTAGGACACAAGTAGTGACTTTAGAAATTCCACCGAAAAACCAGCTCGCATTGTTAAGGCATTCTCAGGAGTGCCACAGCAATGGGAGATGTTTGAGTAGTCCAAGAACCTATTACTAGCTGCCCAATGTCAAGAGATGACCAAAGTTGGTTGGTTATGTGGCTCGAAATGCTCTAATAGCTCACTAGGCTTGAAGGTGCACCGGCGCCGACTTGCCACTTGCTGGTTTTTGGCACCTTTCCAGCGGATTTAGGGACAAAAAAAATAATATCTGGCGTTTAAATGAAAGACGGGTAGGCCCAAGCTCTTCTGCGGCCCCATGTTATACGCTCGGCGGTGCTATTGGGACCCAGTGTGCTCGTGGCCCACAGGAAGTGCTGAGCAGAGGTTCTTAAAAAGTCTAAATGGGTTAAGACATTATTATTATTCATTGGACACAATCGGTGTACGACGTAATTATAATTAAGATGACATTGATGTAGTTGGCAGAAGTGTCTGGACATCGGTTAGACTTTTGAGTTGGAAATAATTTAGGCGTAAATTTTTATATTTTAGGCTCCAATCTGTAAGAGTTGTTAATTAACGCTGATACTTAAGTGGGAATTCTTTTGAATTCATGAGGATTTTAAATCAACAAATTGTTTTTTTTAAATGGTAGACATCGGCTGAAATTTAAAAAACTTTCTTTTATCGCATGATTGAAAAGACGTAATCCCATGCCCTATTCCACAGTCAAAAGAGCATTGTTTACTTTAAGAATGTGCAAGCATTCATTCCAAAAAAATAATTAATTTATAATCTTCTGAGATTGGCTCATTACCAGTTAATTTCTGCCGTTTCTACCTTGATTTAATCATCCCTGTGCTTTTCATAGGACGACTAAACAGGTCCTCAGTGAACAATAAAAAATGGCTCTTTGCTCATTCTTAATCCTTTCTGTCTGACTTTGGGACCTTTCTTTTAAATATAATATTTACTTTTGTCTCCTCTTTTAACTCAATTCAAAACAGGTCTGCACGTTTTTGCCCTTTCCGCCTTTGCTTCCAGTGCATGTGTGTGTTGACCTGTGGGCTAAGCCTTGACCGCGGATCACAGATTCGCTGGCCAAATGCTCAAAAGGCCGTGGTCGGCATTTGCAACGACGGAGTTTGTTGTTTTAGATTCAGGCCAAGGGTCAGTTGTTAGCCGAAGCCTAAAGGCGTGATGCGCTGCTGCAGACAAAACGAGCGCCTCCTTGCTCATTTTGTCCTAGTTGCAATGTTTTTTCTCACCCTTGGCCTTGCGTTCCGGCCTGACAGATTTTTCTCACATACGTGGGGTAATGTTTCAAGCACGGACTGACCCCAGTAGAAAAGAGAAAATATTGTAGCGAACCAAGTAGTTTTATGAAAATTATAGGAAATTTGTCTTAGGATCGATTGAATTTCTTCAGTGCGCTTCATACTGTACAGTTAAAATAATATTAGTGATTAAAGTAATTGCAAATTAGCTATGGGTTATGGCTTAAATATTTAAAGGGATTCAAGAAGAGGAACCTTTCACAATTTTGCTGAATAAAATCTCCTGATTATATTGTCTGCAAAAAAACGGCCAGAGAAATTATGTTCAAGTTGTGTCCGGCCCTGGCTTACAGTTGAGTGAGCGTGTCAGTGTGCCACACTCGTTTGCTCGTTTGGGCTGCATGTTTCAAAGAGAGTGTGCCTCGTGTACGCGCGTGTGTCGTTTATGGTTGTGTTTACTGCTTCCATCCCAATCTTGTTTTTTTTCGGAAGGTAGGGAGGGCGAAAAAAGTCGTCATCGGCGTCGTGCGTGTCATCATTACGCCAACCACGCCGACGGTGCATTATTATGATTCGTCACAACTGCGCTTGAGACTCCTTGCGTAATAAAGTCTTTTATGATGAGCTTTCGTTATTATATTTGGAAATTTCCCCTTCACTCTTGTGTCATCAGCAGCACCTTGTCTCACAGAGAATCAACATCTCGCCTGTTTTCATTCATTCGCCTTGGTGATGCATTCCGAACAATGAAGAATTTGTTGCTTTTGTTGTCGTGGCAAAATTGAAATTGGCCCAGTTCTTTGCTTTCAATATTTCAAAAGTGGCTATAAATGTTGCAAAGATGTCAGAATCCAAAAGATTCAACTTTGGAATAAAGGACTGGATGACTTGATAAAAAAATAATTTCACCTCCTGTTCTTGCTCATTTTCCCCCCTGAAATATCACACAGTTAAAAATTATTTGCATTTAAAAGCGGTTATTTCTGGTGATCACTCAAAAAATTAAAACACTTCAATGAGTTGAGCAGTAAACGCAATCTAAGCAGCTAGGACTAAGCTACATTATTTCCAAAATTAAAGCACCTGACGATTTTTTCAAGGCAGATTTAGATTCTCTGTTGCAAATGAAATAACGATTTGAAAGGGCAATAATGAATAGACCAATAACTTTGCTGCCAATTTCCTCAGAGGCTTAAATGTGAATTCAGTTTTATGCTTTGAAAATTTCATGCAACGGTAATGAGTATCGCAGTAACATTCCTCCTTAAAAATCAAGTTGACAATTATCAGTTTAGAACTAACCCATAAATTTGATTTAAAATGTTAATTGTATAGCTAAGTCTCAACTTTTTGAGATGTTCAAAGCGCCTAAATATTTCGCGTACGCAGCTCCGTCCTGCACTACAGTTGTGCAGGTTGCCTAACTGTGCCTACTGATCCTGATTCGACAGAGACGCAGGAAAAGAAATAGGGGGATTCACAAAATGGATTTGAAAGATCCGCTATAAATCGTTTTAAGACGGATTTGGAAAGTTCAAAGTGTGATTGATGTGACGCGACTTTAAAATTCAAATTCTTTTCACTCTCCAGGGTGGTATCAGAAACAGATTCCGCCTCTGTGCACTGCTACATGAAGAGGAAGAATATATATGAAACTCCCTCATTTTTATGTAATATCCAAAAAGTTTTAAGGGAGCGCGTTCACCCCCTGATGTGCGCATAAAGAGAGATGATAGATTCGGCGAAGTGTCAAAAGTCAAAATGCACAAGTTGCGCGAGTGGCAGGAGTGCGTAAGAGGGTGTAATACAATGAAAACGCGAACTCGGCAACTCCGAGCGAAAAGCGGAAACAAAGCGGTCGTAAAGGAGGCAGAGCGCCGACTCGAGTGCATAATGCATCATCATATCTGCGAGCAAAACGACTGCCGATTTATCTCCGGTCCCATCTTTTATTCTCGCGAAGTCGCGAGAAAAAGTGAGGCAGATATCCAAAGCAGTAAAAAAATGAGCGCGGGCTGCATATTTCATTAGTAGAGGCATTAAATGTGTATTGTTTGTCGTGCAATTCGAAGAGCGTCGACGCTGAAGTTGATGCATGTGCGTCGAGTTGGATGAATGCATTTAAGCGCCAGCGAGAGGAATTGCATTCGAATTCGCATTTCCCCACAGCGCTGCCACTCGACTCTAAAACGCGCAGAAAGGTGTGAAGTGGTAAATGGCATTGCAGCTAGGTACCTCACTGCACATTGCCCGTTGTGTGCAAGTGCCGATTTCGCAATTTTTCAAAGAAAATTGTGCTCTGTATGCACTGGCTGACACAAAGGAATGTTCGCTAGAATTAAGTTACCTTTATTGGGGTAAAGTCAATTACTGCCGCTAGCTGGTTTGTGCATTGTTCTTACTGTTGAGCTGAGAGCGTAAAACATGTTTATCCACGAACTAGGGTAGATTGCTAAATAACACTCACAGAGCACCATAGCCACATTTAAATTTAAATGCGAGCTTGCCATAGCTAAATATGGTGCAAATGAGCTAAATGATGTTTCTAGTTATTGATAGAAATCTGTCGTTATCAAATTAAATTTGCTAAATAAAATTTTTAGCAACATTTCCTAGATAACTTAGAAGTGTTTTTCCTGATTTCACTTCATCAGAAGATTCGTGGAACGGGCTAATAATTAATAAATATATTTAAATGATTGAATTTCATCCTTTATTGCTTTTTTGAGAATTGAGAGAAGACCTTAAAGTCATGGCAGCGTATAAAAGATGTGATGTTTTAAATAACTCACCCATTGCTTACTTAATATTTGTTTATCTTGGAGGAACTTGGAGCTATCATACGAAAATATTTGATATATTTAATAATCAATAAGTCTCTTGACAGTTTAGCATAAATATAAACATTTTGTGCAACTCAAACAATTTGATTATATTTGCTACAGACAGTCAATTTAGGGGTTTAACCTTATTTTCTATAAATATATTTTAACAATGATTCTTACTACGACCGCTGCGAAAAATAGTTTTATCATTCTGGCCTCTCATTTTTTTACATGAAAACTGCGATGATCGCAAATCTACTTTCCTCCTTGGCCAGATAAGAGCCGTAAAGAAGGCAGACTGCAGCTGATGACTTGGTTGCTGTCCTCTGAAGCGAAAAATAGCAAATTGAGCACCCCTTGAGGCAGAAAGTCGGCAAATTGTAGCAATTATCAGCGCATCGGTTGGCCAGACTAATTGATTAATCGCACAAAGGCGCGTGGATTTATTTTTCGCCCGTTGGTGGTCGCAAAAGTTTGCGTTGTCTATAAATCTGCGCGATCAAAATTCAGGGAGGCGGCTAGCAGCCATTTTCGCCACCGACGCCGATTCCCTCTCCGTGTGAGGAATTTATGATGGCCATTTCCAGCCGCACACCATCCTTCTGCTCGTGAAACTCTGCGCCTCACTGCTTTCTATTCTTCCATTCGGCAGCTACCAGAGGTGCATTGCACAATCTCATATATATTATCTGCGGCGATATATAATTTCAACTAATCGCTTGTATCAGCTGCTTCTGTTATGAATGCGAGTGGCCGCTACAATCACAATCAAAGATTTGATTAGCGCGTTTCCATAGTTCCTCAGCTTTGCGTCCGCTTCTACGTTTTTTGACAACTGGTGTTCCGTCAATAAGTTCCGCCATTGATGATTGAATGATGACTACAATATCTTCGAGATTCATCAGTTTTTCAAATTGAATTCCTAGGCCTTGCTTTTTATTTTGTGATTAAAAATATTTAGTTCAGAATTTCTAGTCATTTGAATATACAATTTTTTACATGGGAGCTAAGGTGGCAAACCGCATAACTTAATTGGTTTGTCGATTTGTTCCTATTTTATTAATTTGAACCAAATATAGTTGCCCTTCAGTGGGCTGGATCCCCGTGCGGCCTGGTGCGCCCATTTTATCCGTTCGCGGTGTTATTGGGACCCGGGTTTCAGCATTCGTGCTAGTGCAGTGCGCGCCCTTCCCGGTCCAAGGACAGGGATAAAAAGAGAGAAAAAAATATAAATAAGAAAGTCACAATAGTGTAAAGTTATAGTTATAATTGGTTTAAATCTTATGAATTTTATTAATTGACATTTTAAGCTAAATTGTACCCTAGAACCTGCCAAACCACATCTAAAAGTAATGATTAGAAAACTTTAATAATTGAATAGTGGCATAATATAACATGTGAAAATCATATTGAAAAGATTCTTACATATGCCTCCTTGCATAAATTTACATATATGAGCCTGCAAATTACTGCAAGTATCGTGACAACGGCTGCAGCCCTTTTCCCCTTACGCTCCAATACCCTTTGCAATAAAAGTTTGCCCCTCAAGTTATTAAAAAAGTGTTCTCAGCCTTAGTTTGTGCGCCACACGCGTCATCGTTTCCGATTTATGGTCGTTTCCCTGCGTCTGACACGCGCCGCACTTTGATAAATCCATCGCTCCTCTGCGAATACATGTGTGTCTGCGTATTTTTACAACAAATGCAGTGCCATTAAATCACGAGTCGAACTCGAGAGCAAAATTGGTTTCCTGGCTCTCTGCGTACATTTTCCGTCTGGCTGCATGCGAGTTGCATAACCTATTTTCCATTTTCATCCATTCTGCAACTCGACCGCGCGTGTGCATTCTATGGGTTCTCATTTCCAGTGCGATAGATTTGAATTCTCAACAAGGAAGCTTTGAACCTGATTTAAAGTAACGTTTCATTTTAATCAAATTCGAATTTAGAGTAAGTTTTAATGGCCTTTATCCGAAGATAATTTATCTTTAAAAATCTATTTTTTGTATCCACAATAGTCAATATTTGACTCTTTGCTTGTACGGTGCTTAATGAACTGTCTCCAATCAGGTTCAAAAATGCGACCAGTGTGTACTGTAAAAATGGTCAGATTTGGACGAGCCTAATGACGGCAGCAATAATTTAATTCTGTCGCAGCGGAACGAGCGCTTTTCCATAAATTGATCGAAATGTATGACCGGGCGTTTTGCTCTCTTTATTTTATTCATAATAACCGCCGCTGATTGCCTGCATTGCGGACGAGTGAGCCCGCGATTGTTGCCTCTCATTGCATTAGCACTTTACAGCCCAAATTAATGGGCTGTGTGAATGATTGATTGGCTTGTTATTATTTTGCGCCCCTCCAAAACAATCACCAGAACACATCCCTGATGCGAGTCGCGAAATTATTCGTGATATCGCGATCGTCCCTTCCTGAATTATTAATGACCGCAGTTAACTGATGTGGCTAGTGGCTAGCTAGCTTCGTTTCGGCGAATTGAGTTTCCATGTCGTTCCAAGTTGATTGCTCACGTTTTGGTGTGATGTGTTTAGACATTAAGTTAAACGATGCATTGGGATTCAGATAGGGTTAAAATCTATATTGTGTTCTACAATGTTCGGAGATCAATTATTATTTACATTGTTAAAGGAATTTTGTGAAGCAATTTGAGTGATGCGACTGTGTCTAAAGAGTTAAGTATGTATTAAACGACACATTTAGTATTAATTATTTTCTATAACTATATTCTACTATAAAGTATCATTGAACAATTTCAAGCCGGTCATACAATCAGATACGAAATTGGTGACTTCATCTTGAAAACTTAAAAGTTCAGAACGGGCCATAAAATAATTATAACGAAAAAAATGAAATTTTTCCCTTGAATTTTCCATTACTAATCAATGCATATATTTCTATCACTTCTATACGTTGTACTTTTCAATTGTATTTTTTGGAAAGAGGAGCAGACGAGGATATAATTAATTTAGTGCGATGGTGGCAGAGGGAGTATTATTAACATAAAATTCAAATTAATTTGCCGCGCCTGCGATACATACTAAAACAAAAGCGGCTGCTCATTTTTAATTAATTACATTGCTGGCTCGGCGTATTATAAAAAGCAGCGAATAACTGGGACACTGGGGTGGAGAGAAGCAGCAAAAAATCCGCTCGCCTGCTCACAAATTATTATTATCCATATTCCTCTGCGCGAGAGCAATTTGAAAAATTTATCTCTTCCCGCCGCCGTAATTTTTTCCTCTGCCTTTGGAATATATTGCGGCAATTTATCTTAGTCACCGAATCTGCACTTGACACGAGCTCGTCTTTGGCCATTACCCTACCAGGGATATTAAGTAGCCGTGAGATTAGAGCACAAAATGCGCCGTGTCCTCCATTTAATTAGTCTAATCGGCCGTCAGCCAAAAATATGCCAGCCAATTTTGAGTGCAAGAGGTGAGACGGTAAAATAATGAAGCGATCGCCAGCCCACAAAACTGATCTTTCCCCAGCGGGTGCGAATTTCTTATCATTTATTGTGAGAGTGGGGTAGGGCGAGGATGGACGCATTTTCTCCCCTGCATCTGCGCGAGCGAGGGACGAGAAGCACAGAACTTGGAGCATGGCATTCATATCTTCTGGAATTATGGAGTCCCAACATCATCAAAAGTTGATAACATTGCCTTTCAAGTGTCCGCTTAAGGGCTATTTGGCTCCTGCACTACATATATGAAGTCCGTTTTTCCCATTATGAAAAAGGTGTCCTTCTTCTGAGGTCAACTCAATCTTCAACGTAAATTCCGGAGAAATTCTCAAGAAAATGCGATTGAAACTAAATTCAAATCTTTTTTCTTTCAGTGGGAACGGCTAATGTGTTAAAAAGCATAATGAAACTTTGAGGTGATAGATCATTTTTTCGAGTGAGATTAGGCGAGGAAAATCGTATCTCGTCACGTCCTCCGTACACTCTCCCAAACACAACGTCAGTGGAGAGGGTGAGAGGAAAGAAAGGCTCTCTAATCTCCGGGCCTCGTAAAAGATTTTATGAGATTTTTGCTTGTGAGGAAAGCCCGCGCTTGCATGCGTGTGAGTGCGCATAAACTTCTCATATGCGTGCAAGTGACCCTGAAAGTATGTATTTGCCCGATTTTGCGCACGCGGCTTGTGCCAAAGTGCGCACATTTGCATTTTTGCCGCCGAAGCCGTCGCCGCCGATGCCGGGAAGCAGAAATTTGCAGCGTTTGGATGAATAAAAGGCATGCAGCCATGCTTCGTATTCTCCACTAAGTTTGAACACGCATCTTGGGTTTAGAAATCAACTACTGGTTTTCCTTGGAAAAAAAGTTAAGCATATTAATTTATGTAAATAATATAAACTTAAATTTTGAAACTAAATATGGCATCCCCATAGTTTAAATTTTCATTTTTATTAACCTCTGCTCAGCACTTCCCGTGGGCTACAAGTTCACCGGGTCCCAAGTCCCAATAACACCGCCGCGAGCGGATAACATGGAACAAGTGGCCGCAAAGGATCTTGGGCCAACATTTAGCCATCTTTTCGCCTCCCCGCACCGAGGTCTTTTTATTGAAACGTCAGACATTGGTCCATAAAGCCACTGGAAAGGTGCAAAAACCAGCAAGTGGCGGGTCGGCGCCGGTGCGCCTCCCAGTCCCAGCCCGTTGAGCTATTTGAACATTTCGAGTCACCAAATTAACCACCTCTTGCCATCTCTGACATATTAGGCGGCCAGTATTAGGTCTCCCAACTACTGAAATATCTCCATGGCTTTGACACTCCTGAGAATGCCTTAACAATGCGAGCCAATGAGCTGGGTTTACTTATTTAATTATAAGATTTTCACCTACGCAACTTTTTCGACGAAGAACAAAATTAATTTAATTTTAGGTGCTTTTCGGATTTATTCAAGACAGTCACAGATTGAGCAGCCTTAATTTTGTGCTTACCGTATATTGAACAAACTTGATAATGTGAGAAGAGTAGACGAGAGCTTTGTTAGTTTCGTGTTTGACAAGCTACACCGTTGAACTTTTCGAGTAATAAAGTGTCTCTCGCCCTCTTCTTCTCTTTCTGCGTTCGCAACATGGAAGACGGTGTAAGCGATCCACTTCTGAGATAATTAGAGGGCCACCCTTTCCTTATCTTTCAACCCCTGTTTCTTATTCTCGTGTTTAATATCACCCCTGGCAAGGACTGCCGCATTGCTAATTAAGAAGATACCTTTTTGATTGATGGTGCGTTTGCTCTTTGCCTCTTCTTTCCTGCGCACTTTCTTGTCATTCTAATTTTCTCTCTTACAGCTTTTTCCTTCACTAAACTTTCCTGTTTCATCACTGCGTCATATTCAAAGTGCTCACATCTTCTCAAATTCTAAGAAAGACGTTTTTTAAATCTTTTACCTGTGTGTTACACATGGATGATAGAGCGCGATTGATGCATCATACATTCTTTCCTGCTCTGGGGTTATTCATGATGAGATATTGATATGTGTGCGAGACCGGGCTCGTGCCGACTACATTATACTGGCTTTGCTGATAATCTGTCAGCAAGTTTCTTTTTGTGCGATTAATCATTCGCTCTCGTTCGATTTCCACACTCTTTATCTGACTATATACCCTGCTCATTCCTTGTAAGGGGAATTTACGTCAATCCAAAATGGAATTAGCAGATGTGTTTCAATATTGCCGGGCGGAAAATGCAACACCAAGATTGGAAAGATTTTGGTCATTCGGCAAGAAATTTTACAAACGAGATTTTATCTTTGGCCTATTGAATTGAACTTCAAAATTCGATTCGCATTCTCTTTGGAAGGAGAAAAGGACCAAAGTCTTGAGGCAACAAAAGCAGTTAAAGAGTAATCATTTGAGAGAGCCCTTAGCGCAGCTGTGGAGGCAAAGAGCAGATAGAATTCCATTCGGGCAAAATGAGAAATCCCACCGCTGCTGCTGCTGGAGACATTCAATTCCAATCTCTCTTATCGCGACAATAAATCCGTCTGCAGAGCCGAAACGCGCTCATTTATATTTAATAACGCAAAGTTTTCTCTCTGGCGCGCGCAAAGAGCTTTCGCATTTTCTGCTGCTCTGCTGCTTTTTATCTGCGAGACGCTCTAGCCTAACTCGCCTCATCAATTTAACATTATCCGTCGCTGCGCCTTCGCAAAGGGTCGCCCGTCGGCCCCGAGAAACACAGACGCCGACACGGCCATGAATTTTGGAAGTACACAATGACACGCGTGAAACGGGTCCATGGAAGCAAGGACTGACTGTCAACAAGGTGTTGATACAGATTGCAGCCTGGGAATGGATTTCATAAAAGCAGGATATCTGAACGTCTGTGCTATTAAAAAATCGGACGAAAAACTCGCAGGTAGTTGTGAATTTTAGCCTTGTTCAGTGTTTGTTCAGGAGTCAGGACTCCCTTTTTAATTTTCTTTTTAATCAAACGAACAAGTTTTATTACAAACAGACAAACGTATCTGTCAGATGCACGGCTGGGTAAATAAAATAAAGTTTGCTGCTTGTGCTAAGTTGCAGGAAGGAGTGTACTGTTGAGTTGAGTGTACAGTTTTGTGCGCCTTTGTGTATTGGATTCGCTACTTGCATGTTGTTTGCCTATTGCCTCTCTCTCGTTGCCTCTTCTGCAGAGAAGCAGCAAAAAAGTTAATATGCAGCACTAGCGTATGTTGTAAATATTTGCTGTTCAATCCAAACTCGGCTTCGGAGAAAGAAACCATCCTGTACAAGATTAGAGAGAATAGTCGTGGAAGGCTTTGTTGAGCGTACAACGTCTTGCAAAATGTGGCACTGAGTTTTTAATGCATGCTTTGTTTAACTACATGGATTGCTGTCCGCAAAAATCGATCAAAATACTATTTAGGCTATTTACCAACATGTTGCTAGTTATTTTGTTGTGAGTGTACAAATCAAAATTAATATAATAGAGAGGTCTTGAATACTGCAAAGTCCTTCAAAATTTTGCTCTTGTTTCACTGAAGTTCATTTCCCTTTTATTTCCGCACCAAGTATATATGGAGCCGAACGTGCAGCCTCCTTCGCCTGGAGCAAGAGAAGTTTGTATAAAAGCGAGGGACAAGGTGCGAAGGCCCATTGTTGGCAGATGTCGCCGCCAAGCCATTAAACAACCCTTTCGCTTTTATGAACTGCAGAGAGCAATGCGTGTTTCAATTTTATTAAGACACCGTCCTTATTGCTAAGAAACTTGCTTTACACGCGTGTAAAGGAGGCAGGCAATCTATTGGGCATTTAAAGGGAGAAGTTTCGTTGCGCGTCAAATTTTGCTCTGGGCACGTGCATCTGGCTTCATGAATTAAAAAAAAGGATGCAGTCCTGGATTTCTGGCTAATTTTGATATTCATCGCAACAAGCAGTCGGGATTCCTTTCTGAATTTTGTTACTTGCTGGAATACCATCTTGAGTTGAATAGCATCCAGCAGCAGAGGATTATTTCCATTGCGCAACACGCAAAAAGGTTATCTTCTACTTGAGCTATACATATTGTATTGACGTCTAGCATTGTTGATGCTTCTCCTTCCACCAGAAAAATATATATAATTGAAGCAATAATGAGAAATGTGCTATATATCATAATGTAAAGTAGAAATGGTTAAAACAGAACTTGTGTTTGTATATCGAAAAATGGTTTGAAAGTCAGGAAATGCGTGTGTTATTTTCATAAAATTCCGTTAAAGTCTATTTTGCTGGCGTGTACAAAATTGCTGATTTTATATTTGGAGATTGCTACCGCCAAACGAGCAGATTGTACTGTGTGCATATTTATTAGAATATTTTCACGAGCAAAACATAAAACAAAAATGAAGCCACGCATATTTGCAAATTCGGTGCGGCCAGACAAAAGTAAACTAATTTGGCACAGCACGTTAACTATGCGCATAAAGCACGCTGTAACAAAGTGATCAAAGAGTGAGAAGGGCGACTCATTAAAAAAGCCAGCGTGTGCGCCAGCCTCATTTAGTTTCATTTCATTCCATCCGGCACCCACGCACGCAGAAATCAGCACACAGCCACATTTTTTTATCTCCCTGATAGCGTTTTTGCGCGTTAAATATTGTGTTTCAGGCGTGAATGTGAACTGTTGAATATCCCCATTAAATGCGCCGAGTCCTCGTTTATTCACATGCTGTGGAGAACCACGCAACCTTTTGAATCATTTTAGGGTGAGGCATATTATACTGTCTAGGAAAAATTCAAAATTTATCATGGGTAAATATTCAAGTTCACACATGCTAGTCTGAAGAAGCTTTTAACCCCGAGTAAAGTTACCTTGGATTTTGTTTGGAAAGTAATAGGTCACATGGTCACTATATTCTTTCGAAGCCAAGTTGCCAATTATTTTTGGGAAATCAGTAAATCACATTAATTGGTGCCCAACAACATTTACAATTACCCTGAATTTTTGTATCTGCAGAATCTTCAATTTTGTATTATTTAAGCCCGTTGGCTCGCATTGCTAAGGCATTCTCAGGAAGCAATGGGAATATTTGAACAGTTCGGAGATCTAATACTGGCTACCCAATGTCAGAGATGGCAAAAAGTGGTTAGTTTAGTGACTCGAAATGCTCAAATTGCTCAACGGGCTGGGAGGCGCACCGGCGCTACTCGCCACTTGCTGGTTTGCACCTTTCCAGCGGCTTTATGGACAAATGTCTGGCGTTTCAATTAAAGACCTCGGTGCGGGTAGGCGAAAAGATGGCCACGTTGGGCCCAAGCTCCTCAGCGACCACTCGGGCCCCCCATGTTATCCGCTCGGCTTGTTATGGGGACCCGGTGAGCTGCTGTGCAGAGGTTCTAAAAAAATTAATGATCCTTGATGTAGTGCAGGTCATAAAGTAATAAAGATTAATAATAATGCTTTCTATTGGGAGAAATTTGTGCACTTCATCTCAATGTTCCCTGAACAACATTTACCTCTAACGTAAATTTTGCATGCAAAAAAAAATAAAACAGGATAACAGCAGAAAGGCTTAGCTATTAGTCCCATAAATCAATCATATTATGGTTTTAACCTGCTATATTGAGGGTTTAATTAGTGTGCTGTGTGTGTTGCCTAAAATTAGTAACCCAAGGATACATTTGGACACGCAGCACGCGTGCTCGGATTGCCAGCGTTGAATGGACCGTTTTATTTTAAAAACGCGCCACTGCCGCTATCAAAATTATTCAGCCACGTGTAATTCAATGTTTATCATCGCCCAAAATTTTTGTACATTTTCTACCAAACCACTCACGTTCCGCACTGAATAGACACACACGCGCGCAAATTGTGTGTTCACGCTGGCGGTTAAACGAGCTCGCCTCCAAATAAAATAATTTGATTCCGCTTCTGTGAATTAATCACCGCCGAAATGAAAACACTCGGCGCGCATTTTGCACAGCTGCCTGATTTCATGCCCGATTTTTGTGGTGCATGCATGCGTGCGATCGATCTAAATTTAATCGCTGGCTTCTGAAAAAGAGCGCCCACAAACCGACGGGAATCAAACCCTCCATCAACGCAGTCTTTCCGTCAAAAATAAATTCAACTGGCGGAATAGTCAATATGCAAGGACTTAATTAATTGCGCAATGGCTCTATTTTTGAGCGGATTTGACTAAAGATTGGCGTTAAAGTGTGATATTTGAAAAATAATATTAAATTACATGTCACGGTATTGTACTCCACAGTACTTAATAACTTTCAATAAAATATCGAATACAGCAGTAATATAACGTGCGTAATTTTCTTATCTTTTTGAAATTTCAGTTAGTGAATTTTGCGCCGTTGATTAAATATGTAGTTTTCATTACATTTAAAGCGTGCTGTGTATTTCTTGACTCTCTGTATTCCTGCTATAATTTTAGGTATGCCACTGCATTCTGTTTATGTATTCATTTCTTAAGCAAAAACTAATTTAATTCCCAAAAAACCGAAGGCGAACAGTAGCTTGATTTTGAGTGTTAAAAATATCAATAAATTTTAACGTGAATTTCTTGAATTTTTTATCAACAAACTTTCAAGTTGGCATTTAAGAACGGAGCAGTCTGTAGTCCCTGGAGAAATTAAAGCATCAATGTGCAAAAAGTTGCTGAGAGGAAATAAGTGAGGCGGAGCGCACTGTCAAGAAGAGCCCAGACTGCTCTCTCGAATTTGTCTTGGTCTGGCTTAAAAATGTTCTTCTCGAAAACAGAATTTCCTCGTCACTGGTGCTGTGTATAGTGACCAGTTTATTCCCATTCTTGGCGTTTTCTTAGCAGCGGGCGAATGGTGCTGCAAAAAGCAAACGGTTCGAGTTTATATTGGTCGCAGAGGCGCGAAGTTGCAGCGGCCGTTATTTTCTTTTCAGCGTCACAAGTGGACGGCTATAAGGGCGGCAGTTGCGAGCGAAAAAGGCGGACACGATCACGGCATAGGCGAGTCAAGGGGCAAAAACGGAGTTACGGGGGCGCGGTGATTAGTTCTTATAAGTGGACCGGAATAAAATGAAACTGCCGAGCAAATGGCTTAAAAATCTATCACGGGCGCAGTTGAGCGCGCAGCGGAGCAGTCGGGCGACGAGCGAAGAAGGAGTAAATTCAAAAGTTTGGAGCTACGCTGCCGTCAGAGCGAAAACGAACAAAAGCAGCAGGTATAGCAACTTCGTATTCAATGAGCCATTCCTAACTTTAAATGAAACGATCTAATTAATTCCTTTTGTGCCCTAGTAGGATATGTGAATGTGCGTGCGAGAGTGATACCAGAGGGAAACGCTCTATTATTTTTGCAGCTCTAATTAAATTTAATTCAAAGGAGAGCCCCGTGCATTTCACCGCTCGTAAACTCGACCAGGAATTAGGTGCTCAACCAAAAGGCTGAAGGTGAACCCTGGACGTGGTATCAAGCGGCGAAAGTTTGCGTCTGGCATTGATGCAGCGCATATATGCCTCTCTCATAATCATAATCCTCTGCCATGGGATTAGAGGTAACTTTTCTATAACATATTTATTCTACATCTACAAGCTGGATTGCAACTTTTATATGGCGGCACGAATAAAGAGCCTCGGTTGGAGAATATAGCAGTGACTCAAAATTCAGATAAAGCTTTTATCTGATTCCGGCCAACTTACAAAACTAGATATGAATTTAAATACGTTAAAAACGCATTGAATGCTGTTTTAAGCATTTAATTCTTGATATTAACCAAATTAAAAATCCTCTCATTGCACATCTTTTGTTTGCGAGACAAATATTATTGAAAAATTCGAATGATTTACTACCTTGTAGTTAGGTTATACAAATGCATTGAATATAGATGCGATAAAGAGTGTTTAAGTTGAAACGTACCTTAAAAATAATTGTTAAAATCAAATTTTTGATATGAAACTTGTTGTTTATTCTGAGTTGTTTTAAGCGATTTTTTTAACGCAAAATCGTTTCATATCTTTAGTATATTGATTTTTTTTGTTTATAAGCAGCAAAATGAATATGCAGTGTCCTGGGAAAACTTCAATCGAAACACTTTGATGATTAAAATGACCCTACAATTAGCCAACACACTTTTCCTCAAGAGCAGACACTGTAAAACTCAATGAAGCGAACTGTGCCGTTTGCTTGAATGTCCGTAAGCCTCCCTTTCAGCTCTGTGATTTAATTAATTTGCGAGAGAGCAAAGGCTGGATCTGTCCTTGCAGGTCCACTTCCCCATTTTTATGACCAGTGATCAGATGGGTCTGCTTCGAGCCTGAAACGTCGGTTTGCACACAGTCGACATAAAAGCATCTACAGTGGCTCACGTTTTCGGGATATAAACTTGATTAATTACGGAGACGATGCCACCATCTTTGCCTTCTCTCTTTGATCAACCTTAAGCCAGATTTTGACGAATGATCAGTCGCCAAAAATTAACTCCCCTGTAAGCAAAACGAAGTTTTATCTAATTATTACGAACTAAACTTTGAAAGTTTGGGAGAGTTAATCATACAAGGAAAGCGCTTGAACTTTCATTACCTGGCCGAGTTTCCTTTTCTAAAAAAAGATTTTAGAGGTGCCCAGCATGGTTTTCCTTTTCCCATCATCGATTCCCAGGAGAACCTGATGTTTTAGTTGGTTTCGCTGCTAATGAAAGATTTGGAATATGTAAACGATTTTCTTTGATGAAATTTCCTAGGAGGCGAAACAAAGAATTGCGGTGGCGGATGCAAGTACCAGAGACGAGGCTGCTGCTTTGAATACGCGAAAAAAAACCGGGCGAGATCCCCTGGAGAGCAGTGGCGCGGCTCTTTGAAGTGCTCTCTCGCAATTTTTTCCACTATTTTGCATTATAAACTGTATATTTTGCCTCTGGGAAAAGGATGATGTTTTCGCAGATAGGATCGAGACGGCCGGGCGGGTTGAGCGGAAGGGAATTTCCTGCTGCCGCTGGTTTGCATTGATGGAAAAATGATGCACTCTTTCTAGCACCACACACATGGCAGCTGGGCTGCTCCAACACGGAAAATAATGCATTTAGCGTTCTCCTGAGCTCTGTTTCTGTGCAAAGCTGTTGCAAAAACGACTGTGAGATATTTTCACCATCGCGAAATACATCTCACCGTATATTTATGGTGGTACTTCTTGGCCCAGTTGGTATTTATATCTTGATAAAAAGATGGTGTAAATTTTAAGTTGCTCAAATTCATTTTTTCAACAATTTTTCTCACTGTTTTCAATTCAGAGATAAAATTTGGTTTAAATATATTTAATTTCCTTGTAACAAATTTCAGACAAGTTTGTATAAAGAAAAGGAAGGGACAAAAACCACACACAGGATATACCATTTGATTGAAGCGAGAGCAGGCTATCTGGCTGTTGAGCTACATGGTTTCTGAAGAAAAGTTGCGTCAACTCCTAGAATAATTGCTATGTATATACGCATGCAGCAGATTAATGCATTTGCACATCATTCTGTACTTTAAATTGGGTCAGTAAGCAACCGCAAAACCATCCGTTCATTCATATTCCACGAATTCTGTAGGATAACTGAAGCGGATTGCTCACTAACGTTTTTGCAGCCAGAACACGTATTTCTGCGCGTTGGCGTATAGAATTTCTGTTGATTCACCCATGCAGAATTTCCTGGCATAATGTCTTTGACAAACAAGCCACTCGTTTTTAGAATGGCATCCAAGTATTTAAATGTAGCTGGTATTTTATGTTAAATATGAATATTGAGCTTTTCAATTAAGTTTACAATTTTGAGAATTATCATACAAGAGCTGAGTGGTAGTAAAAATCATTTTCTTTGCCATTTTTACACGTTGCCATTTGCTGTTTTAGAAATATGCACCAATAATAGGATTTAGAGATATTTCTAATAATCATGAAATCTTGATTTTTTTCACTCATGAAATTTAAAAGTTAATGCTCAAATCAAATTGTGAGATGTTGCTTGTATGCTCAGAAAGTTTTCAATGTTTGCGATGGTCATTGTTAGCACATTTAGATCCTTCACCGATTGCCGTGCAATAAATTTTGCGCCCAACAGACAAATGGTCGGTTGGTCTCTGGGCAATAAATATGAAAAATTCCCTGAGTGGGCAGGCCTCTCGTGTCGTCGAGCCCTCGCCATATAACAATCGTCGCCTCCACTGCTGCTTTTTCCTCTATTCCGAACGACGCCATAAATCACCATGAAATTTGGTGCTTTTGCACCTCTTAAAGCGAAAGCATTCGTACGTCATCGCACCTCTCAATACAATCGAGTGAGCGGTGGTGAATGGGTCAATCGAAAGTGCGAATTTCCACTTCAGATGAACTCGCTGAAAGTGTGCATACGCTTATTTGACATAACTAACTTTATTATTATTATTATTCATTTTATTGGACACCATCGGTGTAACACTAACAGTCAATTACAGTTTTATTTATTATAACGGAATGCTTGAGATAATGTTAAGAGTTTTTTTGACAAAGTAGTAAATGGTACATACTAGTAAGCAAAGAATCACAATAAATACATTTACAATTAGCGATGACATCGAGATGAAAACATTTATGTGAACAGACGAGGAAATGATAGCCATGAAAAGAATATCTAGTTAGCAAAACCCTATCTTTACAATTTGTATTAGTCCAATCCAATTTACACATAGCAGGGGTTTCAAAAAAATTTTGGGTCAATAGATTGTCGTATAACATTCATATTGTTTAAAAAATTTTCATAGGCAGTTGTAGAGGGAAGAGAGTATTTGAATAATAACCAAAAAAAATTACTAACTTTATATGAAATAAATTAAAACCAACACTGTCCAACTTACGTTTTATGTGCATATATCGGTTTTACTAACCTGAGAATTTAAATTGATAATGACTTGGTCAGCACACGCGCTATTCGAAGAGTTACGATGCAGTTTTGACCGTTATAACGATGAACCAACTGTCACCATTCATTTGTTTTTCAATTATTTAAGCATTTTTTGCTTACCTGGATGTAATTTGATTTTTAGTATTTGACGTATTTGATTGATGACAATAATGTGTGTGAATCGCTTTAGGTGTAGTTATTCACTAATTCACAAATTTATGTATTATTTAAAATATAAATTTTTTGGTTGTTGTGGAGCTTTATATTTCATATAATAATATATTTGAACGAAGATTAGGAAAAATAAAATAATTAAAAGAGACGGGTAATTTCTATCACATCACATATTCTCAAATGTGACATTCAATATTCCCTTAACAAAATAAGTACATGAAATTATTCGCAGTATTATTCACTTTTAACTTATTGGTCTTGACATTTAAAATTTAAATATTGAAATTTAAAATTAATCATAGGAATAACTATCAACCCTTGAATTTCCCTTTGATCCTCCACCCCTATTTTAACCAATCTAAAAGCGGCAAAAATTCCGAAAATTCTTCAGCTAAACGCTCACTCTGTCGCCCTGTCTCAGTTGGCGAATTTGCGTCATAAATCGAGTGACAAGCGGTACAATGGACGGATGATGTGCTGAATGCGAGTTTCCCTACGCATAAATCAGATGACAAGTGAGTAGTGCGTGGAGTTATAATTGGTGAGTGAGTAGTATGAGTCAGGCAGGCAGGTATAACTGCTATGCGGACACGACACTTGGCACCTAAAGCCACTCTCGCACTGTAGGAAACGAGAGAAACTGTTGCAAAACAACGATTTAATTTTCATGACTCCTCTAAATCGTATTCCTAACTTTCTTTGTCGTCCCGGCAATAATTTATTGGGACGCGTGTGTATCCGGCAGAATATCGTGCGTCTATATATGTGTCCTCTTCCACAAGATACTATAAACACCCTGAGTTACTGTATGTCCGGCTCCAACTCCTTATTACTTGTATGAGTTGTCCTGCCAGTGTAATTGAGGAGAGAAAGAAAAAACTGTATATTAGTTTCTTGTGACTTTTTCTCGAGAGTTCCTTTGAATTTTCAGATACATAACAACTAGAGCTAAATGTGCCAAGTGGTATAGGTGCTATATTTAATCGCATAAATCATGTCATTACTTTCTTCACTGTTTGAAAGTGAGTAGATAAAATATTAAACTTGAAGAAATAGGGAAAAATCTTGTGGGTTGAATTTAATTCGTTGCTCGCTTCTCTCTTTATTTGCACTCTGAAATGAGTGTAGGCGGACGATTTCATTGGTCGCTGTTTCAAAATTTTCCGCAGCTGATTCTATGGCTTTGAAATTTGTTTTGGAGGTCAACGAGGTAAAGTACTGCTAATGAGGCCTGCGGGGCCGAAACAGTTGTGCGTGTGGTAGTAATTTTTTTACAATTTTTCAACTTTGTAAGCCTTCCACGCGTTTGTTTGCTAGTGGGAGTATTGTCATTGTAAAATCAGTAGAAGTGAATGTTGATTGTTGATTTTACCCGTCGTTAAATAATTGGATTCTGCACAAATTTCAGCTAATATTTTGACATCACTTCTGAGAAAAGATGCTACTCTAAATTTTTAAAGCGGGGGTGTCGGATGACAATTTTAAACTCTTAATAATACAGTTCAATTCGCGTAGGCTTTTAGGACATTTGAAAGCGCTACAGGAATGGAGCTACTCAAATGTTTGTTGATTCGAAAGTATTTACAAAATCCAGTTCCACGTATCGCTGCCGAGAAACCTAATCTCGCAATTTTTCCGCGCTGCCGATCGTTTTTCTGCGTCACGTAGGCATCGGATGTGTAGGCGGTGGGATCGAAGGCGAAGCAATAAATACCCGCGGAGAAATTCCTTCAGGTTTGAGTGACACACGGCTGGTGGGTTGGAGGTTATGCAAGGAAATGGAGTGACAAGTCGCCTGGCCAGCGGTGCACGGCCAAGTGGCCGGCGTCTTATTTCCTGACCACCGCACACTCGGGAAAAGAGAAGGAAAGCGTGACCCGCTTTCCCGACACGTTTGCAGCCAATGCGATTGAGGGAAAATAAGGGAGTAGATCAGCACTCCACTGCTTTTTCTCGCTGCAAAGTGACACCTGGAAAGCTAAAAGAGAATATATGTGAGAGGGTTCGGCGATTACATTAAAGAATGGTTCTGTGCGCTGTTTTAATGCCTTCGCTTCACTTGGATGTCAGAGTAGAATGCTCGATGTGAAATTCAGTTGAAAAGTGGAGCAATCTTGAATTATGAATTTATCAAAGTTTCAAATTTATTATATAGTTTGAAAGACTCTCATGGTCATGATTTATCTATTAATTTACCTCATTTTCACATTGCAAATTAAAACTAGAGCAGATTTTTAAAATCAAAATACAAATAAAACAACGAAAAATTAAGCGAATCAAGGTCTTTTATAATAAAATTAAATTCACTCGTAAAAGTTATGCACTGAATCCATTGAAAGCATCATTATTTGTTGTATCGTATATTCTTCCTTCAAGTCGTATTCAGTTTGAAATCAAATAAAAGAAGTTTAATCATACAAGAATATTTAAAAACACGACCTATAACAAAAATTACGCAGGGAAAAATGGGCTGCAGTCACTAGCATTGCTGCACAATCGATTGAGAGCCAATGTCATCACTTAGCAAAGAAAGTGCATCTTTTATCTAGGACAACTAGCACGAGGCTTTATAATTATCAGAAATTTAATTGATTTTATTTTAATTAAAGGAAATAATTTTTGGGCTTGCAATAAATGATCCCTGAAAGCTGTAACGGGATTGTGCTATTTGGAAATGTAAGAAATTGCTGGCTGGTCCACCTCGTGAGAATGCGAGCACATATAAAGCACCACGTCAATTTGAATTTGCTGCGAATATTCTGTCAGCCACTATCGGAAGCGGACCACATTTTTGCCTCTCTTTCACTTGTCGGTTCCAATTGGCGGCGCTTTTGTGGCCGGCGAGCGGGTGTTTTTACGCCGGGGTCAGTGAAAGGGAGGTTGCTGGGGTGACGTGAACGAGTTCCCTAATTCCGACCAAACGAACTTGTACTGCGAAATGCTTTGAAGTTCACCAGCCGGAATATTATTGGCCGCCGAAGGTGCGTTGCCATTGTCACGCCAACTCTACGCAGCAAGGTTTTTCGAACATTTTGCTTAAATCGCTTCGCCCCAGGTATTTGGGATTGCTAAATGAAACGTTGCATATTTTTTTATTTATATATTAGAACGTATTTTGAAACAAACAAATTCATACTTTTGTTGTCCAAATTGCACAAAAAGCTTCACTTTTGCTCTTAGTTTAACATATTTATTCTCTTCTTTATCCGACTCGGGTCTTTTCAGAAAAGGGTTTTTACTAGATACAGTGATTTATATATTTTGTGATAATACCAGACAATCGCTTTGTGGTCTGATTTATAAAAGATATTCTTTTTTCTCTTTTATACCCTTTATTTTCTGGGAAATAATGCCTGCCGCGTTTACCAGCTAAACTACTGGAAATTTTTAAATGAGATAAAGCTTTATTTTTGCTTTCCA
Source organism: Cloeon dipterum (assembly GCF_949628265.1). Lineage (NCBI taxonomy): Eukaryota > Metazoa > Arthropoda > Insecta > Ephemeroptera > Baetidae > Cloeon > Cloeon dipterum. The sequence continues at coordinate 28,316,842 of NC_088787.1, forward strand.
CGTTTCAACTACGATTCTTCTGTAGAAAATGTTCGTCTGTATATTTCTTTGCTCTAATTGAACAAAATTCAAATATGCAAACGCTACATAATTAAATGACCAGTGGATGAACGAGACAACTGAAATAAAAGTTTTCATGGTCAACAGTGGCGGCATAATTTGCACGAGCATAATGTTGGCAGGCAATTAGTGGTGTTTTGCAGATGTTGCAGGGCGACAACCAGCGAGAGCACTTAGCATGCGGCCGAGTAAAGGTTGTAAAGCAGCTCGCGGGCTGCACTTAATGTGACCGAAACAAGGCGCGCTTTCTCTGCTGTCCCTCGCAGCAGAAGCATAAAGTGCTTCTGCACAAACAAAACTATTTCACGCGGACAATAAACTAATTTCCTCGACTGTTGTACATAACTTAACGCGTGGCTAATTTGCATCCAGGCAGGCAACTTCACTCAAGTACAACTATGTGTGCTTTCACAAAAGTTCAACCGTTTTCTGCAACTTATAGGACTAATTTCCAGAAACACCACGCTAAACTTAGCATCTCCGAAATGCATAAATATATTTGTTTCATGAATGCATTGCTGAACTTTCCTATTCAGTTGAGTTTCTACAAAAGTTCATTTTCACTTTTTATCAGCTCTGTTTGACACGGGCTGAGTATTTCCTTGAGCAGAAGCTTTGAAAAATAAATTCCATTTCAAGTTCGGAGGGTTTTCACCGGCTGAAATACTACAGAAAATTAATTTGTCTATCGGTAAAAGCTTGCAAAAATATGAATATGCATTTAAAGTGTAGCAAGCTGCAATCCATTGATAAATTAAATGAGAAAAAATATTCCAGAAATTAGAAAAATCTACATTTGAATGAATATGACGTAATGGAATTATGTTAACGAAGGCTATTCATTAAGTTAGACGGAATCAGAGCGTAAATTTTCTATTTCTATTAATTATCTTAATGAGGCTGCAACCTACTATTTCTCATCCAGTCTTGTTTAGCTTGCAAATGCAAATTCAGCAACTTTTCCTTTTAGAATGTGGGTGATCTAATAGAACGCTGCTTGTGCGTACTAAAATGCTAGTCGTTAAATAGAAAAAGCATACACATAAATGAATTTAATTAGGTCAGAGGCGGCTCAAAGGAATCAGGCGTGGAACTGGCTGCTGCGGGAGGCATTATTTTTGTTGTAAAAAGTGCGTAAAAGCAGACAAAAGGGAGGAAAAGCTTTAAAACAGCCCGCCGCCGGCGATATTTAAATGAAACGAGGCCGTGGATAGGCATCTGTATGTGCGTGTATTATTGTTTTATTATTGCCTGGCAGCAGTTAAATTGCATAACGCCGACGCCTTCTGCGTGCGAGTGAGCAGCGCCGGCGTTATAAAACAATCCCGTCCATAAAGGCGGCGTAAAAGCCGCCTGGGATGTAATGCGTTGCTCAGATTTACGAGCCGCAAGCCGCGATTGAATTTGGCCGATTCATCGATCTGACTCTCGGCCTCAGGAGCCATCGACACACTGACCTTTTAATGTGTGTTTGCAGAGCCTGCTTTGTGCACCGCAGTTAGAAGCACGCTCAACCGCTGCTGTTGTCCATTTAACAAAGGACACACTTGGCTTCGCCTAGAATTTCTCACCGCTAACTTTATTTGTTATTTGTATATAGCTTTGTGTTTTTTTTCTTCAATAGCTCTCTTGGGGAAGCTAGACTAAAAATAAGCAGCAGAGCTTCCCTTGCCCCACACCTACAGGCCAATACTTAAATTTATGAAAATGATAATTGGTGATGTGCTACCAAAAATAGAGCAAAATATTGAACTAAAATATCATGATAATGAATAGTTTTTTCCATTCTAAAAGGGCCATAATGATCAAATAAGAGGGTACATCCTAAATAATTTTTTTGTTTTCCTCTAATTTCTGAGTTAGCTAAAACTTATCAGAATAAAATCAAAAAATGAAGTTAAAAATCAAGTCTGCCAGTGTCTTAATTTTAAAATACATATATTAATCTGCTTCTATCTTCCCCCCTAATAAGTCTCTTAAAAAAAGGTATCTCATTTAGCAAACGTTGAGAGCAAAAAAGCCGATAAGATCTTTGTTCCCCGCATCAAAACAACAAAGCCCAAATAAAGTAGACTATTTTACGTGGAGCTTAGGAACTGCTGTTGCCTTGACACTACACCAAAGAACACGTTTCCAATTAATGTTCCAGAAGGTTCATCGCGGCGTCGAAAGGCAAGAAGTCGGGAAGACATACGGAGCCAGCTAATCATTGCTATCACAGGCACTGAGGATTCGCAGGAAGCCAGATCATTGTAATGAATTTTTCCGCGCTGCCAGGGGCAAAGGGTTGTGCCAGTCTGGCGGTGCCGCGAGTAATTACAAGCTAATAGATCACTCACGTGCGCCTGCTAATAACACACACGACGGCAGCCAGCAGTTACCATGTTAATAATAAGCCGACGAGCTGATTTGCTGCGTCTACTCGCGCGCAGCGCAGAACAATAATATCGCAGCTGTCGCCCCCATAATTAGGCAATGCCTCTTCCTCTCGCTCCAATTTGCTCTCTTGGGCGCAATTAAATCAACTTGCCGATGGATTTACCTCTGTGCAATTTGCTCTTCTTTCTCGCCAAAGGACGAATTTATTTCGGTCGTGTTCCGCGAACGTTACAAAACGGTTTCCAATTCCAAGCGTGTTGACTCTTCTGCGTCACTTGTTTTCCGACTCAATCTGTTTCGGACTCTCATTCCCACGAGAAAAGTTGGATTTTTGAAAGAAGAAACTTTTTTCAAATAGATGTATATTTGATTTGGTGCTCACCAAATTCCCTATTGATTGAGTGAATCATTTATGTTAAAGTGATGTTAAAATTCCAATTTTATCAGCAAGGGAATTTTGGCCTAGGCTAGATGCAGAATTTTTAAGATGTTGAATAGGAGAAAACTTAAATCTCCAAAAATGGAATATATTTCTAAAATCATGTAGCCAGGAAATTGAAATTGTTCTAATATTTTTCATTTTGTCATGTAGCCTGGCATAATGTGAATAAAAATTCAACTGGAGGTGTCATTTGATGTCAAATTTCTAACAATTATGCAATTATGAAACTTTGAGAAGTTTTTTGGTCAAAATTTTCATAATTGATTAACAAATAACATGTGTTTGATCAAAATCGGTGAAAATTGGGTCACATACAAAACTTGATGAGAAAAATCAACCGATAAGTTTTTAGTTTCCAAAATTACTGTGGCTTGTTCAGAGCTCAATAGCCTTAAGAAAATATTTCATATATTCTGAAAGGGGATTATATCAATTTTTACTGTCGGATTAAAAATTGTCTATGCCTTTTAAAAGAACTGAAAAATATTATTTGTAAACAGTTTTTTTCGTAGTTTGTTTCAATGACGATGGAGCTAGGTTATAGCTATTAATCATCTCAGTAAAGTTCAAGCAATTACCTAGAAGAAATGTCGAGTTATTCCTTATTTATCTGTCCTTCTAGAGACTTTCATTAAGTTAAAAAACTGCAGATCTATTGAAGCGTATTGTCCAGTTTGTAAATTGTCATATTTCATGATTGAAAGTAGCTTCACTAATATTCGTTCGAAAAACCCTTATGGGTGTTACTCTTTAGCATGTGAGTTGACACTTTGATAGCGTTGCTTTTCAATTAGCCTAAGGCACGGGGATGAACTCTTCATTTTTCGTATTCAAAATACAGAAGCATCAGTGGCTCTATTTTGGTGACCTTTGTTGAATAATTGGAAACCCGAGTGTTGTGCCACTGCCAGATATTTTTACCGCAAATGTCCCTCGAGCTAAACTGAGCCAAAAGTAAAAATCTCATCTCTAATTTCCCTTGCAATTAAAAAAAGCTGCGATTTCCATTCCGGTTTGCAATTTCACTTTTGCCCCTGGGACGCGAGATAAGGGCGTACATGCAAGCGCTCACGCTGACAGGGTTGATTATGGAACATATGCATGCACCGGCCCTTTCATTTGGCTTGCACCAGAGCCCCATTAAGGGTGCCGCGCCGAGCTGCTTATTCGCAATACCACCATCTGACCCAATTTTGGGATGATTGTTCGCTGGTAATGCGCTGCGACCTTTCCAGCAGCAGCCACCACGAGTAGGGAAACACCCTTACTCACCCCTGGAATGCGTTAAGAAGTTTTTGCCGCTATTTTTCTTCGCCATATTATGTACACATATAGCAGCGCACAATAATAACATTCCGAGCTGCCCTTTTCACCCCTGCCTGTGTCGTTTAATATAATTTTTATTTTGCTGCTTTGCTAGCCACCGGCATTTCGCATTATGCAGAAATTTGCGCAAGAATTCTCGTCGAGCACTCGTACTGCAATTACTCCCGTGACGCATCACTCGCAAACTATCCAATTACCACGCGCAGCTTTTGCAACAAGGGCGAGAAAGAGCCCTTATATTCCAATCTCTGCGTTTGATTTAATGAGAAAACTATGTGCTAATAATTGCAGCGAACTCAACCCCGTAATTTTCAATAGATCTGCAGAAATCAACATTGAAACTGCACTCTCTAAACAATAGAAAATGGAGTTTCTTCAGTCAATACTCTCAACTCAAAGAGTTAAATTAATATTAACTCTATGCTGGAGCAACAATTATTATTATTATCTTGGTGCTCGTGAGAAATCGCGTGGGATGATCATAATGCAAAATAAATTTTCTTTCTATATGCCAATTCAACCACAATTTATGTTGCATTTAACTAGAGTCCATTTGAGAAAGGTTCATGTGTCAAAATCTTTTAAGAAATTTCAATGTTAGACTGTTAAAATCTTCATGATATTGATCTAATTTATTGCAGGGAAATGAGAGATTTCGTATTTTGTAGTACTTAACTAGTATGCGAGTGCTAAATTAATATTCGAACGGGGGCAGCGAGATGACTACGGTCTGATTTATTCGTTTTTACGCAAGCGTTGTTGCCTTTTTTCATCTGTATACTACCTCTGACCTATGCATTACTTATAGCCCATTTTGCACCACAAAATTGAAAAAAATTGTTAGCATCGCAAAATTTAAAAAATTTCTAAGAAGTGTCTGGCATTTCCGATCTTGCTAAACATTTATTTAGTCTTAAATTATTAACAATATTATGTTTACGTGACTAATACCAATTTCGAAATATTTCTGGTCTTTAACAGAGCTGAAAAAACTCTCCGATTTGTATCCGTGTTGAAACCCATGGGTTTTAACACGGATAATTGCAATTAGCTATCCTGAAATCGATTTTTTTTGCAAGGAAAATAGACGAAAATTCACCGTTAAAGGTTACAAAAACAAGACTAAAAAATCAGACTTGTGTTTTTCACTGATCTAATAAAGGTTATTTTTCTTGTAGAGATGAGCTCGACATTTGATGAAAAATTCAAAAAAATACAGTGGTAGCAGTGCACTGTCGAAACCTTTCGTTCGAGACGATCTGGATGGAGGCAAAGGTCAAATGCACAGGAATTGCTGTGCGGACGAGTCACTAATTGCAGCCAGCGGGCAAAGTATTGACATAGCAGCCGTGTGTGCCTATTAAAAATATTGAATTACTGGTTCAGCCGCGCGCGCAACGACCCCCACGAGTGTAATTCACTCGGGGCTTGATGCGCCGCTGATGAGAATTGATTTTCCGCGTAATTTGGTCCAATCGGCTGAATTATTATTATCATCATTCGCTGCTGCAACATTTCAGCACAATTTCAACCGACGCACTTGTAATCCGGCCGCGAGTATGTGCGTTTCGAAATTGCTGCAGGCATACATCACCAAGGCACAAAATAATTGCAGGCTTCGAATTCCAAACAATAATTGAAAAATGAGGTCTGGAATGGTTTATTGCGAATCAAAATCATTTTAGTTTCGAAGCTTCATTAAACATGATGGAATGTAGGCTGCGCATTTGTGCTCCAAAATATCAAACTCCAAATTTTCGTGGATATTTTAATTTTTAGCGTGAAAGCTATAAATGAATATTTTGCATAAAAACATTTTACTTTTTCCAAACATTCCACACGTGTTTTACTAACAATAAGCAACAAAATCAATGGCAGACGAGGGTCGGTCTCACACCAAACCTAGGAACACATGTGGAGTGTAGGAAAGAGCCCGTATTGGGTGGGACGAGTGCGTTGATCAACGGGGTAAACACGGAAAATACTCTCGCAGGTCACTGGCTGCCGGCGGTGGTAATTACACCGCGCTTTCCAACTCATTGTAGCTCTATACGCGTGCGTGCAGCTCGAGGAACCAAATAATTAATAAGCAAATAGCCGGTGGCAATGCAAAACGCATTCACTTTTGCCAGCTGCTGGCGACGAGGTCAAATATTTGCTCATTGTCTTGTTTGATTCGCAAACAGCAGGTGTGCTGCGTGATGGACATTTAACTCGGCGCCTCCCTGCGCCGCGCGCTGCATTTAGCATTGTACATGCTGTACACACACATGCTGTGTGTGTTCAGTCCCGCGGCACAGCTTGGCAGGTAAAACGCCCCCCGAGTTTGGCGTCTGTATGAGACTTGAACCCGATCGCACGCCGACGAATATCAATATTTGACATTCGACACGTCGCCTAACTTTTCGCGCTCGACAGGCAGCTGCTGGTGGGGTTGGCCTTGATTGATTAAACACCGCTCCTCTTCCAATCAACTCATAACGGGTGGTTGTTAATTTAGGACTGTTTTCAAAAAGTTGTGTGCTTTTTTAGTCAAACCGAGGCATAAATTTAATTAGCAAAACCTTGTTGTAAGTATGCAACCCCATTGCATCGCTATTCTGTGGGAAACATACTTTTTAACTCGTTTTTCAAACGCTAATAATTTCTGGCCGCTAACAACTATTTTCCCAATTTTAAATTGCTTTTACACTTTCTACTTTACAGAGATTTGCTACAAAGTTTATATGATTCCATGGTATTCCATTGTATTTAACGTATTTAATGGCTTCTTGACAGATTTAAATAATAATTTCAAATATATTTAAAAAAACAAGAAATAAATTTCTCCGATGTTTACTGTTTTAACTAATAATCCTATTCTAGAATGAAAAAATTGTCCTTTATTCACACAATTCGACAGTTCTTAAAAATATCATAGTAAAACATGTTAACATAACAAAATTTAAGCAGACTCCCTCAGTTGGCACTTTTTGGATGCTCACGCAAACGTAATTTTGCGCGTTTTGGCTGATAAACCGCCAAAATGTGCTTTGGTAAACAGAAAGGTGCACATTTCGCAGCTGCTAGAGACCCACCCGCGCGGCTCCATTATAAATTTGACATTCTTGATAAAGGACGCAAATGGGAATTTGGGGATGGCGCGTGCAGCCAGAGGGTCGTGTTTGAAATTTACGTGCGAGCTGCATGATGAAACCACTTAGCCTGGCGCGCCCCCGCAAGGACGCAGGTCTCGCCCCCGGTGTTCGTTCGCGTATCATATTATGTTTTGTTCCTCCGTTTTGTTTCGTATGGCACCGACGACGCACTTTCACTCGCCCCGCCTCGCTGAAGGTCGCTTGTTAAAGTTCAGCTGCGCGTGTCTGCAGAAAAGTCAACAAATTTCGCGTGCCACAGGGGAAATTCGGTACCTAGATGAAAATCAATTTGTCCGAATTAAATAATCGCTTGTCAATTTATTTATGGCTACCCGTGAATAATGGATGAGCACCAGCGCCGGCACTCACCGTCTGATTTATGACCAGAGTGAGATACAATTTATTCGTTGATGCCCCGTGTTCATCCGTGCTATTTGATTTCGCCGGTGACACCCGTGGAGATCTTCAAATAACCTGCCATATTGCCAGAATTCGATATTTCTCATTATATTTTTACATTTTTCGTTCTCACTTTCAGAAAGCAATAAACTATATTTCAAAAACCAACTATATATGGAATCTCTAGCAGCAACAATCCATACTTAGGTGTATACAATAAAAATTAAGACAAGCAGCAACACTTAAATCCAGATTTTTCTGCTGCCTTTTTTTAGTTAGATTTTTATACTACTCATCGTGATTTATTCAATGGAGGGTGTCTAAATTGCTAGGAAATTTATCTTTTAAGAAAAAATCGATTTTAAGCAGATCGAAATCATTGGATAAATTTTCTCGTAATTTTTTACAGCAACGCCTTGTTAAATTTAAATAAAAATTATTACAGGATTATTACAGGAAAGAATGTTGTGTTCCTGAATAAATATTTTTACCAGATTGATCGTTTCACTAGTCTTTAATAACTTTGGTTTTGTCCTCCTATGGGCCACTTTGTTTATCAGAAACTATGCTAACCTTTATTACGTGCTTGATTTTGACATGTGATACATTTATTTATTTCTAAGTAAATTGCTAGAGAAACATCTACAATAATGCAGATCCACTTTAATTAATATTAGTGAAAATCTGATTAATGTGACAATTGTTCTCATCGTATTTTACTGGTGGGAAAAATCACTTTAGATAATTTATAAGTTTGCAGATTTCTGAACAGTTTTTACTTTCTTGCGTAATCCTTTAAAGAATGTGGACAGTGAAAAATATATGTGGAATTTGAAATCAACTCAATTTTACGCGTCAGTTCTGACGTGAATTACCACATATGTACAAAAATTTTAATAAGCTGACGTGCGTGCTAGGCAAAGAAGATCGAAATGAAAGGGTCATCCATTTATTTATAGAAAATGTCTGCACCACGAGATTCGTTCTGTTCGCACAACGTATATATGGCTGCGTAATATTCTGTGACACTTTTCACATGCGCATATTTTGGCGTCGCACGCGTTTTTGTTGTTACCTGTCAGCGCCGACAAAATGCTGGGCGTTGGTATGCCCGACAATATTCTCGTTTGGGCCCCTGGGTGGCTGTGTGCAGGAAGAAGAGCGAGCAAAAATTCGGCACTCGAGAAATATGCGCGCCATTATTCATACATCAAAATATGTCTTGTGCAAGCTCTCTTTGCGCCAGCGGCATGGTAGCCCAGCATCCTAGCACAAGAGGAAACCTTGGAAATAGCCTGCTGAGTGGGCAGCTGGTCTCCTTTGTTGTAAAATACATAACAAGAATAATAAAAAATTTAAATTGACTGAAACGTTCACATTATCGGAAACGTGAAAACTGCATTAAGTCTATCGATTTCATTCGCTTCTTGAAGGTCAAAATTATTGCACTGTAAGACATTGAAGTACTAAACCAAGAGCGTAAGAGTAAATTGTACTGGAATTTTATATTTGATAGTTAATATACGGAATGACAATTGAGGCTTCTAGGGTTCCTGGTGAATAAAACATTAGCATTTTTTTAAAATTATTGTCAAATTATTTATCTGGTTATTTACATTTAATTATATATTATTTACTTTTGCGTGGCAAATTCGATTGAAACACCACTCTGCCACTAAAATTATTCATGATTTAATTAAAAGGGTGGAAAATAAAGTTAATATACTAAAAGCTTCTGCCTCAAAACTGGCGCGCAAAAATTTATTTTGCAACAGCCTACCTGGCTATTTTTTGAGCGGTACGATGGCTTAAAGAGATCAAAAGAATGTTTCGTAAAGGAGCAGTGGTAATAAATTAATTAGCTGTGTGACGGGTACCGGCCCCCGACCGTTCCGAAAAATTCACAAAAGCAGCACCTTAATTTTGCGGCGCCACGCTGGCTCGACGCGCACGCTTATTCATTTTCATTAAAAATCCATCACTCGCCCCCCTGACCCAATTATGGCGGCAACCTCTCCGAATTACATGCTGTCAAAATGCAGCTGGTGTGGCGTGAAGAAAGTCATCTACTTCTGCCACTGCCACTGCCGCTGCTTCGCCGCCAGGGACAATGAAATAATTAATTAACTTGGAGCGAGAGTCATAAATTTTTACGCACCTAAGTCACGCATCTGGCCCAAAGTACACCTTCCCAGGCAAATTAGTATCCATTTTCCTTTTCATCTAGTTTCTGCCCACGCACCTTTTTGCCGTATTTCGTGCGCAGACTGTCTGCTGCAGCTTTTTCCCATCGTGGAACTATTTTGCACAGAGTCGTTGGCGCGTATTGATTAAAACTTTGCACATTTGTGATGATAATGAGCTAGTCAAGTTTTACTTTGGTTCACTTTTTCTCATTATTCGCATCTCAATTTACAGCACGTTGTCACGCTTTTTATCCAGTAACTCGTCTGCTTCGTTATTGTAAAATTGTGTCTATTGTAATTTGCATAATATGACGTCCCCTCCAAAATCTAATATCATGTGTTACTACGACGCTCAAACGACATTGTGCGGTTAAAAGTCGGTGGAATATTTTTTCTTTATGACTAAATTTGGAACTTATACATTTTAACAAGAGATCGAATGACTTGAAAACTCTTATTCTTAGTAAAGCGGGGTAAAGCACGGATTATTTTTTGAGCAGCGAAAAAAAGAAGTTTTTTTATATGCCAGAATAATGAAAAAAATACCTCTTAGATCAGTAAACATTTTAAATGAAACAGTTACATCAGAACTGATTAAAACTCACGTTGAGTTGCCACTCAGTCAGCTATATTATCATTAGTTATTTGGCAATATATACTCTGAAAGCATCAGATTACTCAACTCGTTAAAAGCAAATTCGAAACCAAGAGCTTCTGTTCATGCTATAGACAAAACCAATTAAATTAGTATCACTCCTGAAGATTAAATGCAATAGAGATACTCCACTAACTATAGCAAGGTATTTTAAAACAATTTAATTTTGTAGATTTCTTTACGGAAGGTTCATGCCAAGTCTTCTCGCCCTGCAGCCAGCTCTCGCGACGCGGCCTCATGCCAGCTGCTGAGCAAGAGCATAAAGCGTCTAAAAGCTCTTGCACGTTGGACGTTGGGGATTGCAGCATAACCGTGCTGAATCTAGCCCTCTCTCATTAATCCCGCACACTAGGGTTGCTAAACACGCGACTCACTCACTTGAAAGCATCCACCGAGCGGAGAAAGAGATGCCGCGCACGCCGCACAATTAGTCTGTCTAGACCAGCAAAGTACTTCTCGTGGTTCGAGTGCGTACTTGCATGCTGCTAATTTTCTAAGTGTCTTTTTGAAGCCTCTTTTCCACGCAAAAACAAAGAAAAAAGAATTAAAAATAGACGCTCTCCTGCTGTAATTAGGGCTGATTCCAGCCGCGCGTTTGAGCCAGAGCAGCCTGGTCTATGCAAATTAGAGTTGATTAGACTCTGCAGCCGGTGGCACTCGTAAATCTCGCGCCTCCGGTCTGGAGGCGGAATTTCAACTAGCAAAAAGATACGTGACACCATCAGGAACCTTTATATTCGCATTAATAGACGAGGAATCACCTGCAGAGCGGTATTCAAATTAAAACTGGAGTTGAGAAGCCGATTTTGAGACAGGCAATCAAAGTTCAAGGCTATAAATAATTTCTAAATTCCTTTATATTTTAACTATTCACTTTTCAAATTTTATTCAGTTTGCTAATTGAAAAAGATCTTGGCAGAACAGAGGTCTTTTGTTTTTCAGCAAATAACCTGATTTTTTAAATTTCCTTTTGCAAACATTGTTTTGCCAAGTTTTCGTATTGAATGTATTTAGCTGTTGTCTATTATAATTGGCTCAGTCTCGAAATTAACTTAGCCAACTAAAAGTGACCAAGCGCTTGTTGAGAAAGACTAGAAGTTTCGCAATGGGGGTATTAGTGATTCCACAGGGTTCCCAAACTAATTATTCCAACCGTGCGCCCACTCTTATTGAGTCGAGAACAACACTGCTTGATGCTAAATTAGAACTTAATTGTCCTATATTGTGCGCCTCTAGAGGCGAAGCCAATTATTAACTCAATTCGAAATCAGCAGCAAGAAAATCTCCTCAGCTCCAGTAGAATCAAGGAGAACGGATGCTATAGTGCTGTGCAAACAGGGTTGCTGTGTGGCAGTTGATTGCATGCACGCCGTTGTGCCCGTGATAACACACAGTACTCACACGTAGGTTCTGAACACACACGCCGGTAGTCGTGTCGCGCACTCCGAGCCACCTCTCGCAGCTTGATTGCCCCCGAGGTGTTGCACACCGCCTGCTTTACGGCACATCGACTCGAGTAATGACGTGTTTGTGCACAAACAATCGACTGCGGTAATTGGCGATTACCACTGGTAAGTGTATATTGCGACGCGTCAGATTATAAGCGGAGACGTGGGCGCGTACACTAGCCTACATCGCCAGTCAAGCTGACAATGAGCAAAAGCGCTTGGATCTTGGATTCTAAAATATATAAGATACTGACTTAATCTATCTTGGGGCCTAAAATATATCGGTAGGAATTTTGACGCATAATTATTCCATAGGCGCAAGAAAGCACATAGAGCATTATTAATAAAAATTAGTATGAAATAAATCTGCTTTTTAGGGTAAGTATTCCCAGGAACTCAAAATACACCATTTTTGTTGCAGAGAACATAATTTTTAAGCCATAAATTTTCATCAATATATTTAGCAAGAGCGACTGTGAGCAAAAATGTTTCGTTGATTTAAGAGTTATTTAGTTAAACTCAACCAGTTTCAACAAATCCTATCCTTATTGTGGTGGATTATTTAATCCAGTCTAAATGCTAAAACTAAATTCCATTATTTAAGTTTAGACAACAATGCGAGTTAGTGCCAGCAGAAACAAATACCGTGTGTAGGTTTAGTGTACTTAACTTACACATTTCACGCATATCACGTAGCAAACTGTCAACAGCACACGTGCAGAAAATTGCCAGATTTATACATATATATCGCAGAGCTATATATCGCACAGAACAGCGGTTTGTGTTTGTCGCACGTGTCACATTGGTAATTGCAAATCTGACTCGTTTCGCAATTTTGCCAAACAAAGCGGACAAGAGAGCACTAAACTTGTGGCAAACATTGAAACGACTTCTCAATCGCCCATAATTCTGCATCTGCTTGGTGATACCTATCCTATCGTCCTCCAATACACAAATTTACTGCTCCATTGCGCACACAAGGCATTACTTTTGTAGCTCATAATCGGGATTTTTTAAGACAGCTTATTAATGAAAATGCGTTTGTTTTATTTAGCAATTGTGGTTAACAACGTTTGGAGATGTTATTATGCTGCATATATTGAAAACTTGATTAAAGTTAATCAGTGGAAAGGTTAGCGACGTGTTTTTGTTATTAGTATGAAAAATAATTGCGTGCGGGAAATACAAACAGCAGCAACACAATTTTATTTACATTTTATGCTTGCGCGTCGTAATTAAATTTTGGTTGCGCTGTCCACCCACATCACATTACGCAATGCGCATATATGCCGAACTCGATTACACGCAGAAAAGTATGGAAAACATGATGTTGACTTTTCTAAAATTCATTAAAGGCGGTTTCTTTGAGTTTTGAAGTTCTTCTAATTTTGTATTTTACTACCATCTACTCAATGAAATTGACCATTTGTATACCAAAACTGTCAACCCAAAGCCTCAAATATTATAAATAATAGTTTGCTTCTATATATAAAAAATAAAATTGGTTTCAATCTTGTTGGATAAACTGCTCACGGACCTTTAAGTGGCCCTCTCGAGAAACGCCCGACTCGTGGTGGCAATGTCCGAAACACGTGACGCGGCATACCTGCGGCGAACTTGAGGGTCTCTTTGCTCCGAACCCACGGGTCTGTAATTGAGCGCCACCGTGACCTGAGGCTCCACGATGTCCTCCGACAACTGGGCAAGGCAGCATGGGCGCAGCTCCAAGCAGAACACCGGCGATCATTCCTGCATCCTAAGTCATTATTCAGGGGGATCCCTGACTAGTTCGTGGAAGGCGCTCACCTATAGAAGCGCTAAAGGTGGCTCAGACAAGCCTCGTAGACTGTTCTCCTATTTAATTATTATTAATATAAATAAATTAATTAATTCTGCCTGATATTCCAATTACTGTAACAATGAAAAGTTATTATAAAAACAAATTATCACAATATGAATTAATTTAATTACAAATTTTACTTTATTGGTGGAATTTATTTTAACATTCCGTCATTAATTTTGAACAATTTACTATCGAGCAATGTTTATGAAAGTGCAATTTTATTAATTTAAGCTGACTTAATCAAGAGTTTATTTTTTTAATTAATCCGATGCTGGTGTTGGGTTCGCTGGTCTCAACGTCATCTCATAAATAAGCACGACTCAAAGACTCGAAGGTGAATCCCTGGCGACCACTTGCCAGAATTCCTCCTTCTTAAGAAAGCCTCTTGTACACCCTCGGTTCTCGGGCACCCTGGTGGCCAAAACCCATTTCCCCCTCATCATCCATCGATTTGATTTGTATATTGATTAGCCAACATTTTTAATAATTCTCTGTTTCAAGCAAAATTTACACATCGAGGGTGTATATTTCAGCACGAATGTGTCAGAAAAACGCTGGTGGTGTGTGAATCGCGGTTTCTAATGAGGTGCGACGGATTCTGGCAGCTGATGAAAAGCCCTCTTTTTCCTCTCACACAACAAGAGCACAGTGAAATATGTACATAGTGAGAAAAGTGTAACGCGTTGCCTTTATTGCTCGGCTCGTGTGTCGCAAAATGAGCAGTGCTGCTGAAACGTCATTATATTTGCAAACGACGCGCTGACACATTCGCTAATGACATAAATAAAGCGGCTGCACGCTGGAGAGCTTTAATTCACTGAACTGCAGCTCTCTCTCTCTCTCTCTCTCTCTCTCTCTCTCTCTCTCTCTCTCTCGTGCGGCGTCGTTGGAGACGCATCGTTCTCCCCATTTTCCAGTCCCCCATTCGAACTCTGACTTTTTAATGAGCACCCCGACTTGCGTGCCTATACACATGCATTTCGCCAGCGACAATGCTCCCAGCTTCTCAATTATGCTCTCTCGCGTTTTTGCGTCGCTGCGCGCTTTCTTCCCCAAACTCGGCATTCGCAGCTCCTTTGTTGGCTTTCCAGCCTCGCAGGGTTTTTCGTGAGCATTCCTTGCTTGCGGGCTATTTATTTTGCATGTTGTAGTGTGATTTTGCCAACACGCAGTTTTGTTGCAGAGGCTATGATTCATTTGTTCCATTTTTGAAAGGAGAGGGCCTGCTGATTTAAAAAAGTAAAAGGTTTAGACAAAATCTTAAAATTTGGAATTAATCTCACAGTTCACTCTGCTTCACTGATTAAAACTATGGAACTCTCTGTCAACATATTTACTGGATCAGCGCTTGGCGCCTTGTCTGCTTAATATTTGATACTGCACGAATTTTTGTAGCATCACTCTCTATAGATAAAATCGAATCGAGACAAAATATAAATATTATCTGTCGTCAGTGCCTGCTTGAGAGAGAAGCGAGGCACCATGAAGCTCCTGATTTCGTGCTGCCTTTTGGTGGGCCTCGCCTGCGTCCAGGCAGATAGCGGCCCCAAAGTGACTGATAAGGTTTGGTTCGACATTGAAATTGGAGGCCAACCAGCAGGCCGCATCGAAATCGGTCTTTTCGGAGGCACTGTTCCCAAAACCGTCAGAAACTTTGTCGAGCTGGCACAAAAGGATGTTGGCCAGGGCTACAAGGGCAGCAAATTCCACAGGGTGATCAAGGACTTCATGATTCAGGGTGGGGACTTCACCCGAGGAGATGGAACTGGAGGCCACTCTATCTACGGAGACAGGTTCGAAGACGAAAACTTTAAGCTTAAGCATTACGGTGCTGGATGGCTGTCGATGGCCAATGCAGGAAAGGACACCAATGGATCTCAGTTCTTCATCACCACCAAGACAACTTCTTGGCTTGATGGACGTCACGTTGTTTTCGGCAAGATAGTCAAGGGCATGGACATTGTGCGCAAAATCGAGAGCACCAAGACCGATGCCAGAGATCGTCCTGAGAAGGATGTTGTTATCAAGGACTGCGGTGCAGAGAAAGCCGAACCTCAGTTCTCAGTGGAGAAGGCAGATGCCACTGAATAAATTACATTTTGTCGTTTTTGTACGAATTGCTGAATGATTAAATTATATAAAATAAAAAAAAAAAAGAGGCTGGCGTTCCTCAGGGAGCTGTTCTAGGCCCACTTCTTTTTTCAATATTCACGCACGATGTGGTCAGCTTATTTAAAGGTCGGTGCAGCTACCATTTGTACGCTGATGACATTCAATTATACATTAGTTGCAAGCCGGATGAAATCGAAAGTGGCATTCTCAAAATGAACACAATATTAAGCGACGTCGTCAACTGGTCTGAAATGCACGGCCTGAAACTCAATCCACGCAAAACACAGGTGCTGTTAGTGGGCTCAGAGCGGCAACACTCCCGCGTACATCTCGACTCAATCGGCAAAGTTAAAATTAAAGACAATGAAATTCAATTTAGCGATGAGATTGAGTTGCGTGAGGTTGAATTTGAGTTCAGCGAAAATGTGAAAAATCTAGGCATCGTTTTTGATAAAACCCTCTCCTGGCATGGCCAAGTTTCGCGAATCTTTCAAAGAGTTTACGGCACCTTAAAAAACTTACAAAAATTTAGAAGCGTAACCCCAGAGAAAATAAGAGTGCAACTTGTTAAGAGTTTAATCCTGCCCCATTTTGACTATGGCGATATTGTGTGTTGTAATCTCAGTACCTGTCAATTAAATAAGCTACAAATACTGCAGAATAATGTAATTCGTTATATTTATAATGTTAAACGTGGCCAAAAACTGTCTGATCTCTATAAAAAATGTCAAATATTAAATGTAATCGATAGGAGAAATCTGCACTTGTTAGTGCAGACACACAAAATTCTGTACAAAAATTGTCCGCCTTATCTGTGCCATTTAGCAACCAAAATGTACGATGTAAATCTTTTTGGCAGGACAAGAGCGCATCAAATGAAACTAATGGCCCCATTTGTAAGTGTTGAAGTGCCCGAAAACTGTTTTCAAGTGCAGAGCTACCGCCTCTGGAACAATCTTCCGCCGAATTTGTGTCTCAACGGAAACCAAAGTGCATTCAAGGAATTTTTAAAAGAACAGTACCTCAAGAAATATTGAATCACCTCTCTTTTATACAATTATGTTCAAACTGATATTATTTTGTCTGGATATGGCAATGTATGGGGCAAAATAGCCCTGCAGAACCATAATAAAGATTACTTTGAAACTATTATTATTTTGTTCTCTTGAATAATCGAGCGTTTAAATGGGTAAGTTTCAAAAACATGATATGCACACTGTTTATTTTAGGTTAAGATAGAACAAATCATTTAAGATATTCCTAATGCTTTTTATCAAGATTTTGTTCTCAACATGGGATTTTCAAGTCCCATAGCATCAGTGACTTAAATATGTAACATCATGCCGATCAAAAGAAATCTCTCTCTCTCACTCCGCCTTTCACACTCTCGCGCCTCTATGCAGCTTGCTTCTATTTTGCCGTTTCATACAAATGGGGAAATATCAACTTACCGGCTAAAGGAAATACTCGCTTGCAAAATAACACACGCACATGCACATACGCGATTTCGGGCGAGGAGGCAACGCCTTTTGACGTTCAGCCGAAATGATTGTCATTTTCTCTCGACGGGCGGCGAAAAATGCTCGCCGTTAAATTTTATTAGAATCGGCGAGCAGAGCGCAACTTCATATACACGGTGGATGTTATGTGATGTAATGGCGGCGGCGCACTCGAAAAAGCAAGGATGAGGATATGAGATATGATTACTGTTATTGCAATGTGAGTTGCTGCCGAACCTATTTTTCAGCGGAATTGCGTCGTGTATTAAATAAAGAGTTGAGAGTAGCAGCAGAGAAATGGCCGACAGGCTGGATTGTATATTGTAAGCCGAACTGCACAAAGAGAAGCACGCTTCAAAAAACTCAACATGCTGATCGCGTTGCTGTAGATCGCATCGGAGGCTATTCAGCTGGGACGGATTTACAGGACAGTACCCTTTCTTTTCCATGAAATATGTACTGGCTGATAAGGTTTTGTGTTGACTCACTTCAAATCAATATCAAAGATTATAATCTCATAAATTATTGTAAGCTTATTGCTACGGGACAATCTTAGGACTTCACTCAGTTAAATTTGTTCACTTTTCAAAAATGTTTCAAAGGGATTATACTAGGTCAGTTTTGTATTTCGACAGTGTTAACGAGTAATTTTATTGCTGCTTGGTTTTCATTTCAACAGTCAACACGAATTCAACTTGATCACTGCTTTAATTATGACAAATCTGACCTTTAATTTTGAATTCGTTATATTAATCAGAAAAAAGCACCGTATAGTTAAAAAATCAGCACATATGACGGATTTCAAAGATTTACTCTGTAAGTTTAACGAAATAAAGTAGATCTATCTATATCTCTTCTTTGCGGGATGGATTTGAGAACCAATCCGGTCTCTTTTTTCTATCCTCCATTTACATATTCATTTTAACATTCGTTTATTCGTTTCGCCCCTTATTTTACTGAGAATTTGGATCATGAGCTTACTGCGTCACATAAACTCCAGCTCACGAGCTTCCAATAATCCAGCCGGTCTGAGCTTCACTTTCAATTTAATCAACATTTAATTGCTCCTAAAGTTGGCGTTTGCGGGGCGCACATCGGGTTGAATTATTTTCTGGACAAACAATTGCGCGCATAATCTGGTGGCGGTGGCGTTGGCGACGGCGGTCGACCCACCCACGCGCGGCAAAAACACAGTTCAGCCGAGAACACGGCGCAGAGGAGCCAAATATGTGCGCGAGCCAGTCAGTCAGTACTTGTGCATAATATATGTTGACAAACACAAATGTGCACACACAGACACACACAATGCCATTAAGCAGCGGGAATTGCAAATTACACAAGTTGCAGCGCCGGTGTCAAAAACAGTCCCGGCAAATTTATTAACGCATACGCGCGCAGAGAGCGTGGCGGCGCAGTATTTGTTTTCATATATGTACAAACACACGTCGTGCACGTAGTGCAGAGCCAAGTGCGGTCGAGTATGAGTTACGAGCGAGCAACATGAAAAATTTACGCCAGTCAGCCCCGGCTTTTTATGTTGTCCGCGACTTGATTTCGCTTTATGCACACACGCCCAGAATCACTCCGCACGCTGACGAGGAACTCCATTCCGCGTGCACAATAGAGTGATTATAGAGTGAAAAATTAAGCAGATGCTTTCAAAGGGCGACACATCTATTCCTCATGTTGCGATCGATATTCTGCTGTTCTTTGTGAAAGTTAAATCTGCCGGCTTTTTGTTTCAGCATGAACACCGCAAAACTATAAGCTTTGCGGAAAATTGGGAGTAATCTACCCTGGATGAATGTTTGACGGTTTGACTGATTGTGCGATTAAAATCGCGTGGTAGAAATGAGCATTATTGCTGGAAAAGTCCGCACGTCGATATAATATATGCGTATTCGAGAGGATACTCGAGAGCTTCGTCGGCGCGTATCGAGTGTGTGTGGTTGGGAGGGAAAATGACTCTCGTGCCACGTCCAAAGAGATCAAATGAATGCCTCTGACTGGCTGTAAAACTCGGCTCACACCTGCGTGCTCTCAAAAGAGCCGATGTGCTCGAAATATCTGATTCAGCTTGTTTTGTACCACGCGTTTGCCATTTCACGGATGAGCGGGCAGTGCAGGTTATGCGAACCGAGACTGATGCTTCCCAAACATGTGTTTCTCCAGCGGTCAATTCTCTGTCCCCTTTGTCTCATCCAGCACAACAATGATTAATTTGTACCCAAAATAATTGAATTCTTAGGTGGAAAACCTTATGGATACTCTGAAATGCTATTGCGTCATTTGTTTTAAGGGTAATTTACGTCAAATATATAAAAAATTGAATGCGATAATTAAAAGTTCATGAAGTTTGAATTTTTCATTGTCAGGCAATGAAAGGTACTGATGGGTCAACTGATACAGTACAGTTTGATTTCTTTGTTACAAAGGTTTTTTATGGGAAACCATCGGCTTGGACTAAAAATTGGGGAAACAAAAGTGGTGTCTCAATATCTCAACAAGCCCTAACACAGATGACGTTACGATGTATTGGCACTCTCTTTATTCAGTGCTTGTTCATTGACTCGGTGGCTGTTCCCAAAAATTCCAAAACACAAATTTTTAGAAAATTTTCCCGATAGCATTTTAAAATTTTTGTTAAACTATCCATATCTTCTTCAACGTATTTTTTATGTTTTTAAAATATCAATTTTCTAATGCTGTACATGTCCTTTGAATTCAGCCAAATTATTTTGTTGCCGCAGAAGAATCCTTTTTACTGAGGTTTTATCGAAACCTTACACGATCTCGGCAGGCGTACAAATTTGATAAAACGTTACAAGCTCCAACGCTGTTAGGCAGCTTCAACGGGCCAACCCAATATCGTTGAGAGCGCGTGCACGCAGTTTGAGTGAAATCTGTGCGCTCTCGCAATATTTAGGAGGTGTGCGGGCGAAATTGGAAATAACAAGCATACGTCGTGCGATGTTGGGCGGTCGGGCGTCTCTGTTTCGCTTCAGACATGTTATACGGTTTCCGGGCGCAGCTTGAAATAATGGTAACTAGATATAGTGCTTGCCAATCTGAATTTTAATTAATGCCGTCGTCCCTCCTTGTGCCCGACCACTGCACTAAACACGAGCTGGAAAGGTGAGCCCCGAATTTGCATGCAACCCTCTCGTCCTCCCTCAAGCACACATGCACACGTGAACATTACACTGTTTACAAACTCAATCTAGACGCCCTAGTGTGATTGTTTCTAATTTGTTCGAGCGCATTTGAATAATTCAATACTGCATATATATGTGACAACACCCACCTTTTTGCATTTATGCAAATCGCGTGCACGCGGCTCATCTCTAGTCTCACATTTTTTAAAGCTGATGAAAACACGCGTATTTGCATTTTCCCACCTGCTTCACACTGGACTGGCCGAAAATTCACAGTTTGCTTAGGATGGAAATGAAAATAGCTAGCGTTGATTAAAAACGGTGCCAGCAATTAAAAAAAAAAATAATAACGAATGCTGGTTCGCTATGCTCACAAAACTGGAAGGATTTCACTGAAATGAGGATGCACAATTTATTCAACACTTTTTATATATTTGCAATATGTTAACAAGCGTATGTTTTCAGTTAAATTGTGCCTCAAAAATGTCAGTGCTAGTAAAATAAATAATTGTTTTGCTAGTCACAGCGATTTGTTTTGTTTAAGTAATTTCTTAATATTTACAAACGGATCTGATATAATTTAAATATTGTAAATTAAAAAGTAAAAGAATTTGATCTTCAAGCATTAATAATGTGATGCTTATTTTATATAACATAAGCACGTAATTTTCACCGGCGGCTGGCGTGGCTGGCGCTGCTTAGCCGGATTCACGGCTGCTGGCGGCTGTCCACGTGACCCAATATTTGCCGGCTGGCGCGGCAATGCTGGCTGAAACCTATATTAATATCCTTTCTATTAGCCGGAAGGGGACACTTGTTTTTTCATTAATTTCTATAGGGTTGTTTACTCTCACATTTTGTCAAAATACATAAAACGCACGACCAAACAATGTTTGCCATTTTTTATTTTTCAAATGTATACCCTCAAGAAAGCTAGAAAATGGCATGTAAATTATTGAGTGTCATTCGCGCAAACTAAACATGTTCTTCAGTCAAAGTTGTGAATTAGACTGATATTCAACTAACTTGCTTACTTTGACACATGCACGGATAATTTTCAATTTAACTTTGGTACAGGCGAGAGTCGTTGGTGGTCACAAGTTATGACAGCACTCACACACCATGTACACGGTACACACATAATATGTATGTGTATCGGTGAACGACGAACAAGTTTTCCTTGCACTGGCAGCTTTATTTATCTCGATCAAGTTGGCATGTTGGACGTGGACAAAAAGTCAGTCACAGAGTCGCCCGTCCGGCAAAACGCAACACACGCGCCCTCGCCAACAGATTTCCCCCGAATCGCGCGTTTTTTCTTCACGCTGAGCACCAAATTTACTCATTCATGATATTTGACAGGCATTGACTATAAACCCAAGCAGGGAGAGTTATCGGCGCGTTGGACATTTTTGATTGATGGAGGCGTCGAGGAAAAAATGGAAAATTGATAAATACGTCTTAAATGTGGGTCGTGAACCTTATTTTAATGCCGCGTGCGCTCTCCGAGATATGTTATCCGCCAGTTTGCCAATGTACACGTAAGGTGCAGCAGAATGCATTGGATCGCGAAATTTCTGACAACCCGGTGATTGACAACGTCATTACGTCATTAGCGAGTGAAATTGCTGCTGGAAACAGAACAGAGATAGATGTACCAATCGCGCTCAATCGATTTCTTAATACACACTATTTGAAATAAATTTTGATGTGTCCAAGTCAAAAGGGTTTTAAAAGAGGATGAGTTAATATTTCATCTTATCTTTTTTTTTCATTTGAATAGCCTTATGGGATTTATTAAGGTCCAGTCAGTTCAAATATTCACTCATTAACCGGCAACCAGCTGGCAAAATCAGTTGATGCTGGTCGCTGATTGTGAGCTGAGCGACTCATGGAAATTAGTCGATGAAGATGAATGTAGGAAGTCTGAGCCCCGTTGAATGAAAAAAACCTAAAATGAAGAAGGAGCCACTGATTTGATCCGATTTTTCTGAGAGGAGATTGCGTCTATAAAAGACTGATTGGGAATTGAAAGGCACAAAATTTACTGGGAATGATTGTATATTTATCTGATCTTACTTTCGGGTAAAAGCTATCGCAGATCATAAATATTTTCGAACTGCTTTAAAATCTACATAAGATAAACAAAGCCAGTTTGCGTCATAAATCTGAAAAAATTCCCAGACACACCGAAAGGTAAAATGTTGCAACCATTCAAAACAGCAAATTTCTAGCTCTCCCGTACGATATTGCTGCATGCGGGAGGAAAAGATAAAGTGGAGCAACCCTTCAAAACTCTCCGTCAGCAAGCGAGAGACGAGGAAAACAGTCGTTTCTGTGAAGGCGAATTCCGCGTCGTCTATCGCAGAGTCGCGAGCGCGCGTAATTCCGAGCTCGGGTTACAGGCCCCGGAGGTGGCTGGCTGGCTGACGCGCAACAGGAAACGATGGTCACAAAGGAATCGTGTGCCCGCACACCGTCTTTCCCATTGCATTTGGCCAATTTGCATCAATCTGGCCCCGGGGCCGTACCTGCCGACGCTCCGGCCCTCGCTCTAATCGGCATGGCGGCGGCAGTTGGAACAAGGAACGTGAGGTTGCCGCCGTTCGCTTCATTACTCACTTGTTATCTTTTGACTTTGAGCTGAGCAGGCTGCTCCGACTCTAGCTATGCAACCCATCGTCACTCGAGTCACGCATATTTTTCAGGCCTGGCCCTCGGCTAGGCAGAAATTGTGCCAATTTATAGCATGTGCTGGCGCAGCTCACGTTCCGTTCGCTTTCTCGCTTTCCCTGTTTCGCTCGTTCCCGTGACAATTCTCACACAATTAAGAGCCCATAAATCAAAATGTGAGAGCACTACCGTATTTATTTCAAAATTAAAAAAAAAATTGAACCTTTGCTTAACAGCGGATAACATGGAACAAGTGCCCGGGTGGCCGCAGAGGAGCTTGGGCCCAATGTGGCCATCATTTCGCCTTCCCGCACCGAGGTCATTTATTGGAACGCCAGACATTTGTCCTTACAGCCGCTGGAAGGTGCAACAACCAGCAAGTGGTGAGTCGGCGCCGGTGCACCTCCCAGCCCGTTGAGCTATTCCGAGTTCCTAAATTAACCACCTTTTGCCATCTCTGACATTGGGCAAATATAGATATTTCATACAAAAATTTTTAAATTCTTGAGAGATGAATATTAAAAATGCATTGAATGCCGTAAATTCTACTTATTAATAAATAACTATTTCATGGAATACTGTATTTACATAATCAATAGTTTAAAGGTCACTTCGAAACAACTCTGCAACTCAAAATGACCTCGAAAGTCATAAAAAACGTTCCTCTTTTATCTCACTGTTAAATTAGGGCAATGCGGGCCGTTGAGAAGTTGCTAAATCTAATTCGGTTAAGCGTGACAAATGAAACTGGTGTCCTCAGTGATAATTGACACAAATCTCTGCCTGTCTACCAGCGAGAAAAATCTTAGCGTGCCTGCGGTTTGGCACGCATTGCAAGGCCGCCTAGTGCGTTGCGTGGGTGTCTACTTTTCAGTTCCAGCCTCGTTCTTTGTCTCCATTAGGCTACTCTTTATTGACATTCCTCTGCGGGAACGGCGGTTGGACGGTCCATTGCTGGAGTACAACCGCCTTTATGCGAGCTTTTGACCGCCGCACCAGAACGCCAGCGTTTGCTTTGTCGAATTTTTCGCAATCACATTCGCCATACGTGTCACGGGAAAATACTTAATGAAAATTTCACATTGCTTTTTTGTTTGATCAACTTCTGCCGATTCGTGATGAGACGGAATTCTTCGAATTAAACAAAAGTGCAACACCCAAGGCAGGTTCAGTTTTTAATTAAAAATTGCAACTGCACGGAGCTATAGATATGCAACGTGCTCATCATTCGTGTGCTCAAGCTCGTACTGTTGCATAGCTATCAGGGGCTCGTCGGTTTCCTGCTATTGTGGAGTAAAAAGTCCTCGCTGTGTGTTAATATTTAACCCATTAAAACGGGAGCGAGCGTCTCCGCAGCTCGAGTATGTGCTTTGTGCCTTTCTCAATATTTGATTGTCATCTCTTTGCAATTAGCAGCGGAAGCTCATACTCTCGCGCGTTCTCTCTTCGTTCCTTGCAGTTTGCCGATGACAGTTGCGCAAACTCGACGCGATAAATTTGTCAACCACCAGCTAGCAAGCGAACGAACGAACGAGCACTCTATAAGAGAGAGAAATGGAAGAGCTTTTTCCGGCCGTTGTGGGGCGATAGACGATTCTCCGCGCGCGCACCGCAGAGAGTTTAAGACGGCCACAAGCGCGGCTGATGATGAAGTTTAATTACTCTCAACACACTTTGTGTTGTCACTTGCGGAAAGTTAGCGTCGAGAATGAAGCAATTTCAGCGCGCTGCTCACTTATTTTCCGCGCCTCATCGCTTTTCCGGCGAACGAAGGCTTCAGTCTATAATTAGCGCGGCGTTGATTGAAACTGTCGCTGGAATGCTAAGCCGTGCGAAAACTAATTGTAAGTTCAATTTAGGGGCAAATTGTTGTCGAAGAGTAAATGCCAACCATTACATGCGAATTGGCCGAACTGATTTTCAAATTGATGGCAAAACCAGAGGAAAAGGATAATCTGTTTCATCAGATGGATTTTAAAGTTACCGTGAAACAACGACTTTATTTTTATACATTGTTGACGCATCGATTGCACATCAAGTGGAATGGGTGAAAGTACAATAATTATTTGGATCATATCAAACAAAATTGACATAATTATTTAATTCAATACCTGATCTTCTCGTGGCTTAATATGGCTATTTAAAAGGCAAAAAGTTTTTACCTGTCGCTTTGCGTGTTTTTCGTAGCCTTCAAGCACCGGGATTATTTTAAACTATTTCAACACTCTATTCAAGTTTCCCCGAGAATATAGTATTTACTTGTGGCAAGATATCAGGATAGTATTTTTATTCAAAATAATTTCTATGTCCTTAATGGAAAAAATTTACACAAGACAATTTTTCGTGCCCAAGACGTGCTTGAATTTTTTAATCTTTATGTTCTGCAGATGTTTGATTTCGCATATTTGATAATTTAGCAAAGAATATGCAATTTGTGTATAAACATCCAGCATTGAAACTTGAATATCCACTTTGCAAATATTGTGGGCATATCTCGACTAAAAACTTAATGGTGGTAACTAAAACTGCACTAGTTTCAAATGTTTATGACCTGTAATATTTGAATTTAATTAATTTGACATTGAATTTAGAGGTTTTAAATTACTTTTATTTGCTTTATGATCATTTACTCAGAATACTTCCATTTAAATTTAAAATGGTTGCTGATAGGTAGTGCAATGTAGTGCATGTGATAGTTTTATATTGTTTTGGTTGAGGTCACTATTTAAACATTGCTGTAGTTTTTTTTTAATTTATGCTGTTATTCGTTAGTAATATTAGTTATATGCTTTTTAAGGTTCATAGATGACCTCGTGATACTCTCTATAAATCGATTTTTTTACAGATAAATAGTATTTTACGTGAATATATCTCGACAGAGGAAATGTGGAAAAGAAAAATACTTGTTATTCATACTGAACAAATTACAACTTCATTTGATACACCGTAGGAGCTCATATGGATAGTGCTCGTTGCAAATTGCTAATTAACCTTGCATTCCAACGGATGCAATTTCTAGATCAAAGTGGTGCGCTTTCTTCTTTTATTTGCGCAAACAAATGCAAAAAGCAGCCGCACATTTCCATTCCGCAATTTAGCTTTTGCACTTTTGCAGCGCCGCACAGCGCACATTACACCCGACACGCGGCGAGCGATACACGAGCACAGTAAATTCAGCGTGGCAAATGGCAGAATTCCATTTGCGCGGCGCTTGCATAAATTATCGGCACTTGGCCGATCGATCGCCGGGCAAAAATGCAGCACGTGCAGAATTGCGCCTGGCCCGTCACGGCTGATTTACTCTGTGTTTACCCTTCAAGCCCCAATTGGCACCCTTAATGAATCAAGTGCGCGTGCAAATTGCCCCAGAGAAATAAAGGCTGCTGCAGGAAAGTCGCGCACCCGTTTATTTGATTCGATCACCAGAGCTTATTTATTGGAGTGCGCTAATTAACTGCATGTGTGTGTCGAAAGTTGAGAACAACCATTTTTTCCCAGAATTGTTCGAGTGTGATTAACTGTACCGTTTGCGTTCCTTTGGCTAATTCTGCCATCGGCACGGAAAAAGATTCTTTTACACCTCGTTGGCTACGTTCTATGCACCTCGGTCGATCGGAAGTCTCTGTGTCAATAAACGAGGGGTTTAATCAAGGATTTGCTTTGTCGTGCGAAAATGTGAAACGAGGCTAATTAAATTTCATTGTTGAATTGAAGAGTTACGATTGTCATCGATTGGAGCAGCAGAAAAATTGCACATTTTCCTTTGCTGCACACTGAGTTTAGGATAGATTTCGTTCCTTATTCCACTGACTTACGACCATATAAGAGGGAAAAGTTGTTGAAAGATTTATATCATTACGCTGGGTAAAATGGGTGGAAAAACCATCATTAATGATTATTTCCAGAGATACTACAGTTGTAATTGCTTAAACTATTGATATTAAATCCATTGAAATAGATTAAAAACTAATTAGCTAACACTCAAACGATATTATTTCTAATTTGTATATTATTAGCCCCTAATATGTGGGTAGCAAATAAGAAAATATCGTTTTTATATAAAAACAGAGCAAATGATCTTATATCGTCGGCATCAACCTGAAATAGCATAATTTTGCAATGGAATATGCGCAACATTTTTTAGCGTTAGCAAGATTCAATTATCTTGAGAAAAGTTAGACCATTGCTTTTTTATAAAATTCGGTTTAAATATTTCAAAAATCATACTTTTTGCAAAATATGCTGTGAGTCGCGGATATCGCTCGCGGCAAGGCGACGAGAGTGTTCGCTTTCGCTGCCCGCAACCTTTACGGCAGCACCCCACGAGTCAAGAGGTTGGCCTACGTTCAAGCCGTTGATACTCTACGGCAGCTCTGCGTGGTACCCGTCTACCCTAATTGTAAGCAACATCAACAAGTTTGAGCGAGTGCAAAATCGAGCACTTCGGTTCGTGCATGGGCGACACGTGTCCGAAAATACAAGAAAAGAGTTGCTGACTGTCCACTGCAGCTCAGTCTTAATAACATGACTTTCTTTAGGAAATGTCTTGACGGAGAAACTGGCATGGACGCAATGGAGCGAATTATGGTGGGCAGAACAATGAGAAATGCGGACTGCGAGCACAGACTGATTCCTCCTCGATCGCGCACTGACCTCGGAGTGAATTCGTTTTCCTTCCGAATCGCGCAACAGTGGAATACCCTCCCGTCCGAAATTAAATTGTGCCCGACTTCCAAGTTTCCCCAAATGCTGTAAATTGTATGTGATGTAAAATGTTGTGTAGTATTTAATTTATTATAGGCGAGTGTTTTAAGTAAAGGTAAATTTTGCTACCATTTTATTCACGAGTTTCAGCGGGTTGTTCGCTAACACAACAAATACCTTATTTCTCCTAATGTGATTTTCTTGACTTTAAATGTTTATATAATATTATGACTTGTTTGAAGAAATAAGAATTGAAATTGAAATAATCTGTTTTTATCTGGCTAATTGAAATGCCGTGTCACTCATATCCAAACCACTAATCAGTCGTTAATTTCTTGCCTAGGGCAGTCCAATTTTGATAGTTTCAGCTGAATTTTGTTGTTTGTGTATGTGATGACTCTTGCGACAGAGTGGAGAGCACAACTAACAAGGTTTTTATAATAAATCACCGTCCAATTTGGAATTCCCTGCCGAGGGCCTCTCTGCGTTCTCTTGCCCTCATCAAACTGCAAAAGCAAGGGGGGAGAGAGAGAGAGAGAGAGAGAGAGAGAGAGAGAGAGAGAGAGAGAGAGAGAGAGAGAGAGAGAGAGAGAGAGAGAGAGAGAGAGAGAGAGAGAGAGAGAGAGAGAGAGAGAGAGAGAGAGGAATAAAAAGCTTGCAAACGCGCGGCTGCACACGTCACACAATGTCCTTTTTCACCCGGACTGGCAACTCGCGCGACTCCGACAATAAATACACGTACATAGAGCACAGAGAGCAGTTGCGTGAGCCCGAGCAGCGAATTTTCGGGCCACGAGCTGTGTGCATATAGGCAGAGCACTCACAGAAAAGCGGCTCTTTCAGTTTGAGTGAGCGAGGCGGAGAGCAGCGAAAAATAACATGCCAAGCTTCAGATGAAGGTCTGAAATGTGAAAAGGAGGTCTTGCCTGAACGCCGCTTTCATTTTTAATGAGTCCAACTGTTCACATCACTGTTGTGTTGACGAGTACTTTCAATATCGTGAATACCTGCCATTAGAGTTCGCTTAGACAGATTTTTAACAGAGTCATATATACCCCATGATATCCATATTATAGTCACGCATTTTTTCTTAGAGAGAGATGTTCATGAAAAATTGATCGAATTGATCATAGATCTCCAGATAAACAAGATTTATTTTTAGATTACATAAAAAAGGGAACTTTGTGTAAAAATATCTTGTGTATAGTAGCAGAATTAATTAATTGCTTTTGATGTTTGTAAATTAGGTTAAATTTGTGTATTAACGATGAATGTATCAATTTTATTTGCGTGGGGACCATACCAGCAGAAATGTAAATAGGAAAATTAAATTGAAACGCTCTTGAAAATATCAATAGGAAGAAAGGTTTAAGCTAATTAAAAAAAGTTACCATCCATAAGTTAAGATTATTTTAGGTTGGTTATAAGAAATATAGCTGATTTTTGCTATTTTCAAGATGCACTCATGGGTTCGCTAACTAATGAATGTCCTACTCTGTTCTCCAGTACAGTGTCCTGACACAAGGATCAGTCACCCTCTCTCGGTCATAAATTTACATTGGTGTTTTATTATCGTTTAAATAAACAACTAGATGTGCGCGTCGAATTCGGTTCTTTGAAATTAACAGGCAGTCTGTTTTTGACTTTCTACTTTAAAAACACAAAACAAGCGCTTTTGGATGAAAACACTATTTTATGGAGATCTTTTGGCTGACCAAGCGGTGTTTTTCTATATCCCTGGTCGCCAAGGATAATTTATCATTGCCCAAGTATTGAGTTTAGTTTATTATTGGTTTTCCAGCAATTTATTCTAATCAGCTTAATTATACCTATCCATTCCATCATAGTTGTATAAAAGATTTGGTTTTATTTGGTGAAAAAACACGTTTTTTAATCATTACCATCGGTTCTATTAAAAAAACACAATGCATAAAACGTAATCGATGAGCTTAGAGAAGAGTTATAAGAAATGCAATAAAAATCTAATTTATTCTTGTAGGATCGAGTTATCCAATAACCTCACAATGAGATTAGCGGGTACCTGTGTGCAATATAAAGAAGTCTCTTTGTTCCAGGTCAAGTGAATGCTCTAAATAAAAAAATCTGGGGTATATAAGGAGCAAATTTTAATCACAAGCTCAGGACTCAAGTGAATGAGAGGTAGGAGGAACGCGTCCTTCCTGCTGATGATGCTACTGTCGCTTGTTTATTATTCAGAGTCAAACACAAAAATGCAAATTTTTGATAGCAGAGCCGGCGAGAGTCAGTCAGCGGTTTTCTGGCGATGACATGAATGCCATGTGCAAGCAAAAAGTGGCAATAGACTCGCCCCGCCCCGCCAGCCACTCGGAACCAAGGACACTAACAACGCCATGTGTGGATTCGCATCCTTGCTTTTGCTTTGCTGAATTAATGATGACCCGCTAATTGACTATGGCCGCATAACGCGCTTTTCTTTGCTTTTGCCGCCTGCTGATCCATTATTCACGCGTGCATCGCAAATCAGTACGCTTGCACATCAAACGAAGGCCGGAATTTGGTGCGGTGCTGTTATTATGCAGCGGAGAAGACCTAGCCGCAGAAGTCAATTATTTCTTGAATAATTCGCTGTTTGAATGTGAACAATTGGGAGTATTTTACAGTGAATTGTATAATGAGGGCTCAGTCATCGCAAAAATTGCACAGTAACACGTTTCCTCGCCACATATTTGCACCGAAAATTGATCAAATTTAAGTGGTTTAAAAAATACCAATGTGTTTTGCAAGATCAATGTGCAAGAAGCAAGAAGAGCCTATGAATTATAGGCTTTTGAGTTAATGAAATAAGTTTGTTTTCACAGCTTCATATTCTAGAACGAGAAAGAAGCAAAACCCTGAGTTGGCTACAGTCAAATCCGCAAACCAACCGCTAAAAACTCGGCCACCGAAATTATGAATAAAGTATGAGCAGATCTGCGAATACTTTGTTAAGGCAAGCAGCATGCGTGGTTCAAATATTCGTTTGAAACTCAAAGGAAACTCTGAGCGAGATGCACTCTCTCGCGAGAGCACCACGGCAGTGCAAAAGAAGAATTTGCAGAAATCAGCAGAAAGTGTGCCGCAAGGACGGCGACGCAGAGCGTGCATTTCCTTCCTTCTCCTCATTTCCGCAGCCAGCAACGACAGCTAGGTACTCAAGATTAGATCAAGCGGAGAAATTGAGTCCTGCCTGCAATCAGTCCGGGTCACGTTCCCTTCGATGGTCGGCTCGCGTTTCATCATTTCCCACGAGATGCGCCGCCGCGAGAAATCTGCACTCGCTGGCAAAACAAAAATTGCGGCACCGAGACGGAGTGGAGAGAGCGAGAGCTGCGGAGTGCGATTGTCAGTCCATTTCGCTTGGCGGGACGGGGCCACTTCATAATTTTCTGCGCTGGCACAAAGAATGTCACGACTGGTGTGTTTGTAATGAGAGAGCGCGCAGCCTGGTTGCATAAGCAGAAGGGGAGCCAGTCCCATTCCTGCGCAGCTAACCCCATTCCTCTCTCATTCTTTCTCTTTCCAGCAGCCCTTTTATGGACACATTTTTACGACTGCGTATAAATGAATAATTTAATTAAAAATAAGAAGAGCACAAACAAGACGGATGTGTGCGTCTCCACTAGCGCGTGTAGTGTAGTTTCCTTGTTGGCCTGGCTATATCTTCTTTTCGTCCCACATAAACGGAGACGCGCGGGCTACAGGCCCAGATGAGCTAATTTAAGATCATATAATGACATCAATTTTTCAACTCTTCAAAATTTACTGTTTTTAAATATTAGCTTATGAATTTGTGGTTTTGCAAAATTTAAAAATCAAGCATATTGTGAATAAATTAAAATTGTATTTGATCCCAACTTGCATACAGCAACATTTTGTTGATAGATGCCAATGAAGGCAGATGTTCACGAAGTTATCTTTATTTTCAGTCGAAATTTGAATCAGTCTCATCAGCGTATGGTGAGCTGTCGATTTATTTCTGTAAAAAAAGCTAATTTCCTCTAAATATGAGGATTGATTCACGTCTTTAATTATAACAGACGCAATACAAACATTCTCTTTTGAAAATGAATCCTGGGCACTAGGGCAGGAAACTATTTTTCCAGCTTTTGTGTGGAATTCAAACAGACAATCAAGTCTATTTTTGTTATAAATATATCGTATATTCGTGAAGAACAAGATATTTTTGGACTCTAAAGAGGTTGCACCGGACCAACTCTGTGTGGGACTATATATTTATTTGATTCAAAATAGTTTTGAAATATAGTGTACGAACTTCACGTCGTATGACTTGGAGATACATATGAATAATAATTTATTGCTGAGTAAAATTAATAAGGATGAAATTGGGTTTATCTTTATTGTCAGAGTAGTCTATTATTGCATTTTTTGGAAAACTATGTTGTCAGTTAATTAGAAAAATCAATTAAAGTCGATCTGTAGAGAGTTACTTGCAATTTAATGTTCTGGAGTGTTCATGGTTGAATTTGACGGGTATGTTAGTAGTAAAGTATTTATAGTATATAGCACTCTACAAAATATCTTGATTCTGAGGAGCATAAATAAATTTCAATAGATACACTAACTGATAGTTAAATATAGAAAATCTTCAAAATCTTTTTAGATTATAGTTGTTTAAGTGTCCCAATAATTTCCTTAAAAATTATTTAAAAATATTACATACATACGCGTCCCTCTTGAAATCGATAGAGCAAGGGAGAAGTATTCTTAAAAACGATTTTCTGCTTACATGATACGATCCCAGAAAGCATTTTGAAGCTGCACATTGATCAGCAGCGTGGAATATCGGAAATACCTGAACTATGTTGACAAAGAAGCTTCCTCTCTTTACTCACGTTAATATACCCTTAGGGGAGAGATTTGTGAACACACTGATGCAATATTAGACATTCCAGAAGACTGTTCCTCACACAAATACATTCGTAAAACCTTGGATAAAAATAGGTTTAAATTCATGCTGGCTGTTTAGAAAGAGCGGTGCTAAAACTGATCATCTCTTAAGATATTATTTCAAGTTTTTCGAGAACCTCTAGCTTATACATTGCTTCATATATATTAATTGTTTGACAAATATTTGAATCTCGTGCGTAGTTTATTGTTTTACGAGCATTTTACCTTCAGATTTTATTTGTCTCAATGCTCAAAAAATTATAAGCATTTAAAGCAACTCAATCTGAGAATAACTTTAGAAGTTTCACAGTTTGAATTAAAAAAAAAAAACAGCAGTAATAAAGACAAGGAACATTTTCCTTTGTTTGAACGGACAGCAAGTTGAAAGCCCAACATAAATAAATTCTGCACATCTCCGTTCAAGGTCAGCGGCTCTTTATACAACGAACTCTAAAAGCAGCTTTTAATTCGGTCGTTCGGCTCGTCAGGCACTCGTAAAGAGGCAATTATTGCAGTGCGTGTGCAAATGCCGCTGGTCGCTTGAATAATTGACCCGTTTTGTGCGAGTGTGTGGCCCGATTAATCGCCCTGGCTGCGTGTGTGTGCATTTGCCTCGAAACGGCCCCAGCACTTCTCTGCTTCTCTGTCGCTTTTAACGGGGGCGTTCTCCGCTTTTTAACCAAGTTCCGGCTGCAATTAATTTAGCAGTGCCGACCGCTTTATGACTCGCGACTGTGAATTTTTAATTGGGGTGAAGCTAGGGGGAACAGAGTTAATTGAACTCCATCATGTAGCTGCAACTCTTGCTTTCATTTAAAATTAATCTGTACAGAACAGTGCCAGTGCATCTAATTGAATATTCAATCCTCCCCGTGTCTCTTGCCAATTTGCAATAACTTGTTTTTCAGACTGTGTAGCTATATCGATTTGAGTAAGGGTTGAATGGTAATGAGACAAGAAAAATGCAATTTTGAAGTATAATCCAACGCTCCAAACTGAAGGGAAATGTCGTCCTTATTTTATTCGCAGGGAAAGTTTATTTTATTTTTTCAATATAAAACAACGGTGACTGCATTAATAAAGTCACGAAAAATTAATTGTGAAATTCTTTTAATTATGACAAAATTTATTATTGCGTTATTCCCTGGGAAAGTCATTTAAAAGCGATTTTCACTTGCTTGCAAAACAGTGTGAGTCACTCTCCTGTTTTTGCATAATTATCTCACAATTCGGTGTTGCTCACCGCAAAGAAATCCAGAGCGTGTGACATGACAAAAACAAGCAAAACAAAGGGGAGTTCCGCAGGCCGTTGGATCATGACACCCCCGCCTAATTAAAGATCAGTCTAAAGCCTGCGGCCACTTAATCCGCACGCACCCTCTCATCTCGTGCAAGGAGCGCAAACAAAAAGCAGTCAATCTCCTCTAGCAGCGCAAACATCCGCAATCCAAGAATCAATTATTGCATCCCGCTGTCGGCGGACGAACGGATGGTCCAGCGGCCGCACTTAATGAATACTCTACATTAATCTGCACGTTGCGTGCGTGCATGCCGTAGACAAACTGCTCATCCATTTCGACGAACTTCCGTAGTGCTTTGTACACTAGTTATTGTCTAAAGTTCCTATCTCCACTAAATGCCTAACGTAGCTTGGTGTACCAGAAACTTCCGTTCTGTTAATTAGATTTCAAACCTCATCGTGACTTGATGTTTGCCATTAATTTTAAAATAGATTCCTCCAAAATTGCATAACAATAGATTGAACTTTGATTAATATAATTTTTTCGTCAACAAAGTCGTGAGTGCTATTTTAGCTGGCCCAAAAACTGACAATGTGAGCGAACTTACTTTCAAGAAATTAACCAAGTCAATAATTAAGTGGGATAAATAAATAAAATTGCATTGGGCAGTCGAAGGTCAATTTTGAGTATGTGACAGTTTTAAACATCTCCAAAGAGTGATTTGCTTTTCTTCCATTTTCCTGTAGAAGATATGATCTGTACAATGACCGTATGCACTTAAAAAGTGAATCAAATGAAACTCATGCCTCTCTATATTAATGAGTTGCTATTATGCGGTTGTGAGTGCTATCACTAGTGGCAGCAAAAAGATATAAAAGGAGAGCGGAGATTGCTGCGTGTGAGATAAAATTAATTCTCGCCTGCAGCAAATGCGGCGTCGAGCAAAGCGATCGCCACCTCAATAAACATGTTCTCACTGATGGATTGTTTTAAAGGATCAGCTCCGCTTTTAAAGCGAACGCCATTATCGCTTCTGTTAGCTGAGTGAATTTTTAAATGAACAATTCGTTTGGTTGGTTTTTAATGGGTATCAAGATACATTATTTGAGGATTGTTTTAAAGAAATCAAATATCCTAATGAAGGTTATTTTTCCTTTTCGATGTGTGATCCATTAGTTAGAAATTTAAGCTAGTGGATATTGCTTTAATAAATTCATCAAACTGACTTATTTATTTCTGAATAAATGTTACCATTTAAGATGCTTGTTAAGTGCAACGTGAATTTCTACTGAAATTTCCATAGCTACTGTTCTTGGAAGAGAAGTGGATAGATAATTACCCAACAAATCAGCTGCAGCCTAATGGGGCTTACGAAATGCACCAGAGTCTTCCCTGAAGGTGTGTGCATCCATTAATATTATCAAATGCCACTGGTGAGTTTCAGGTTCACCGGGACTCAGCATAATTACCATAATAGCATTATATATATTTGTGTTCATGCACTTGCCTCATGCACATGCGTCTCACGGTGTTTATGTTGGCCGATGCTGGAAAAGAGCAATTCGAAACGCATTTGCTCTCCTCGGCGGCTATTATTGGAGCTGCATTTCACTACCCCGTCGCGACATAAAGAGAGAGCAGAAGCCACTTGATTTTCCTTGACCCTAAGCTCATCGGCTTTACTGTTTCTTGGCGGGTGGAAGCAGCACCGCGTCGGAACTTGTCAGCTCATTGTCAGTTTAATTAAACTGTGGATGTCAGAGGTTATTTTTACAGTGAACCGACATTACGTTCATTCAGTAAAGCGCTCGCCGCTAAGTAAGCGTGGGAGATAAAAAGGCGGCGTTCAACAACTCGCTCTCTGCTTTTTGATTTAAATTAATTTAATATTCACTATGGAAAGAACTTGTGCATCATGAAAAACATTGAAAAAGAGGGAAGAAAACAGAAACTCGATTGCACCCGTTGGAAATATCTAGCATTTAAAAAGGGCTCCATTTATAGCCATGTGGATCTTTAGGGAGAAAGTGCTGTTTTCTTGGCACCGAAGTACTCATTCTATTCGTTCAAAGCTGTTCTTGCCTCTCAGCATTTTAGCGAAGCATTTATTTTGCAGGTTTCTCTGTACCAAGTTAAAGGAAGTTTCACGTTTTCTCTCAAAGAGAACCCAATTAGAGTCAACCTTGTAATTTGCCCCAAAGCAATTTTTCATTACACACTAACCTTTAATTTACAGTAAAACAAAATCGTAAAAAAACAAAAGTATACTTTTAGTTTCAAGACATTATAAAGCATAAACCTTGGTGCGCCGAAAAATATTTGAACAGAGAGAGGCAGTTGAAAATAAAATTTCTTCTGCTTCAATGCTGTAATTCTAAATTGAGAAAAGCAATTTACGTACAAATTCCATTTTTACCCTTGCTGTGTTATATTTGAGCAGAAATGAAATCTTCATTTTCGAAGAGCAGAAAAAATTAAATATCTGCAACAGAGAGATCAAAGAAGAAGCGCTCATTTCCTTCCAATTTAAAAGCAAGTTTGATTAGCAGTCGGTGCGGGAGGAATTGGCGGAATTAACGAAAACAGCGTTAAATCCGTGAGCGAAGAGTGTTGTTCGGGGTTGAGCGGCGGCGCGGCGGTCGGCTCCGGCAGCGGCAGCGGCGACACCCTGCGTGGTCGATACGCCTGCTCAGTCGTGCTCCAAGCGGCGAGCGGACCACATCTGCATTTGTACGTCAAAACCACGGTCAACACCGCCGGCTGCGACCCTCTGCAACCCCTTGAGTGCGTCTTCGTGACAATGCAAAATTGGATCGGCGTCTTGCGACTGTGACAGTTCCGCACGCATCTCGAAAGTGCTCTCGTGTGGCTACGGTTCTCGGCCAGCATGTGCTTCCTCGCTTAGAGCGCAGTACGATCCAGTGTGTCCGTTCGGATTATGTACCATAGTTTATCTAGTTCTGCTGGAGTGTTGCAATCGACCACGGTTCGCGGAGAGCGGATGAAGAGGATGTCAGACGGCTTTTCTGGAGGTGCCAGGGCGCTGCTCCTCGTCGCACTCGCCCTTTCACCGATCAACACAGGTCAGACCAAGCTCCAAACTAAACATATATGTATCTTTTATCAGGGAATTTATTTTGACCACTTTATCTGCTTATTTTAAATAATACTCCAAAAGCAATTTAAATGGTCTGCTACTGTTTAGGTGTTATTTAATTTCACGCAATGATTCAATGATAGGTTGATAATAATTATGAAATGAAGAGATTGAATAAGTTGATTTGCTCTTAATTATGGAGATAAAAAGGTTCAACCAATCGTTGTTTCTCTTACAGACATTTTTAGACCCTAATGGTTTTCTTTTGCAGTATCATTTGTATAATTGTTAGCATCGATTGTTCTCAGTGTTCGAATTCGATGGTTTGAGCTAGGCTTTCTTTTAATGTGTAAGTTTCGCTTCAACTTTTACAAAAATATTTCAAACGACCATGAAAACAAAACACTTTATTTAATAGAACAGATATATTTCAAGTTGGCATTATTTCTTATCCATGAAATTTTTTCTGATTGATGGCAAATGAAAGTTCATGCGTCAAATTGATCTTTAATATAAAAATATGTGAACAGTAAATAAAAGATTTTTTAAAAATCCTTACTTTGCGAGCGTGAAAGAAAGAGGTTGCAGGACCACTTTGTGGCAAGCTGCATTTCAGTTCAGCTAATTTCGCGAGGCACGTACCTAGTGTCTCTCTCATTAGGCCGTGCGGAATCTTGCCAAGCGAAAGGTTCGCGCAAGTGCGAGCATTGTCCGTCCACACACTATCACAAAGCCTGCACCCCGCCAAGCATAAGAGGTTTCACCTCTATCTTTCTCGCTTTCGTCCGTTCATAAAAATGTAAAACGCAATTATTACTACAACACGCTCTCGTTCTTTCTCGTATTATTCAAATAAATTCTCTCTCTCTCTCTCTCTCTCTCGCAGGAGCAGCAGACCAACGGGCGCGCTCCCGATGAATTATTCAAAGGGTTTAGACACACGGCCTGGCCGAGAGTCTCGCGAAATATTACATGCTCCAGCCGCCGCCTTGCGCACCTCCTCCTACACGTCAAGTGTTAGCAACTTTTTTGCGCATAATGCTTGTAAAATGTGCGAAAGTCACCGGACGAGAATATGAATTCGCGCGCGTTCTCGCTCCGGAATGGGCCATACTGCTTGGGTCGCGCGTGTCTGGATTTATGGACACTTGTATTTCCATAAAAAGTTCAGCGAACCTAATTTTTCACCTCGGGGTCCGGCTGCCCTCCATAGCGTTGCAATATTATACGAAACACTGTCTCACAAAGGGACGAGTTAATGTGAAACAAAGGAAACTTGAGACAAAGGGGAAATAATAATGGCCATTCAAGCGCATTGAGAACCCGAAGGGTTGACCGAAATGGAATTCGCAGAAGGAATTTGAAATTCGAACTGACCACAACTTGCACCGACTTGGTTTGTGCCATGGCAGGGAGCGAGGGTGTTAGAAAACGGAAACGCTTCTCAGGTTCTTGTTGTCATCGCAAGTTTGCTCGGGAAATCGCTTTGCTGCCGACATTCTGAAGTGTCCCCATGCAACCAGAAGAATGCCAGATTGCTGGATTCTTGTCTTGACGCTCTAGACAATTTGGACCCGTTGTCGTTCAGTACGAGGGCTCAGCTTCCTCGTCGCGCATAACTTATTGGTCTATAGATCTATCAACATCAAATTAAGAACGGCAAAATCGAATACATTTGTTGTCACATGTAAAATATTCAATAAATTAAATTTAAGGGATGCGTGGGTATCTTGAATT
This sequence comes from Cloeon dipterum, assembly GCF_949628265.1. Taxonomy (NCBI): domain Eukaryota; kingdom Metazoa; phylum Arthropoda; class Insecta; order Ephemeroptera; family Baetidae; genus Cloeon; species Cloeon dipterum. Next base: position 28,355,864 of record NC_088787.1, read on the forward strand.
ACCCTATAAAGCTATTTTTCACCAATACAGCTATTATACGTTTTACCGGAGGAATTTGGTCACTCATTCAGTACACGTATGCTTCAAATTAACTGATACGCTGCTTTGAAGCCAATTCCAAAACAATGCCAACACAATAATTGGCGAACCCGAAAATAACAGACGGTTTGCCTTCAAAATGAAAGGCTGTCCAAACAAAATCGAATCAATCATATTGACAAAAAAGCAATAAAGAATTGGAATTAGACAGAACAGAGGCATAACTTTTTTCATCAAAATGCCTCGTCAACTTTCATAACCAGATACTCGATTGAGGACTAAAATGGAAACGATTTAGCGGTAAAAAGAATAAAATCCCTTGAAATAATACCCTATTAGCAAGCGATCATCATTTCCAACGAATCACAGAAAATATTATGGAAATACCTTTTCCGGCTAGCTGCTGGCGCTGGAGCTGATTCCTAAAATATCCTTTCAAAATTTCAGCCGCATCATCCGGATTATTGCGTCAATGAAGTACACAACAAACATAAATAAATGGCGGCGGCAAAATATGGCGCAGCTTTCACATTTGCATGGAATGAAGAGACTAAAATCTTAGATATTTCGGAATCCAAAGCATTTTAAAACTCATTTATGTCCATAAAAATTTCGTAGCCGAGTGGCAAATCCCGAACGCTTTTGAGCCAGATTGAATAATAGAGGCATTAGTGCTGTTGAAACGCTTTTATTTTCTCGCTGGTCCATTCTTTCTCAGCGCTTAATTGAAGAACACGGCCGACGGACGGAGCAAGGACGGATGGATTTAATGTGGCCCGCGGCTCCTCTCGGCATCCCTTGCGCATGCACATCTCTGGCAGCGGCGGCGGTGGCGGCGGGAAGAGCCCAATTAACGGCGTTTTTAGCTTCTGTTTGTTCGCCGGCGTTCGACAATAAAATTTGGACGCGAGCTCGCGATGAACGAAACACTTTCTCGATGGCGTGCGTTTCACTCCGCAGGAGCCGTGCTACTGGTGAATAATCTTGGTCTGCGGCTTTATTGCGCCGTTAAAACGATTTCGGGATTAACCTTTTGCTCACCTTTACGTGCTTCTTGGAACGTTTACCCAGGCGACGCCGTGTTTTCGTGGCGAATGGTTCTCTTTCAAGTACATATATAGCAGCAGCTGGAATATGTGTTTTGCTTAAGTAAGGCAGATTGCGACCAACAATGAACACAAGCGCTTGCTCAGAGAGGGCGATATTAATATGAGGTATTTTTTCAATGTTTCCGATTGCTCTGATATAAAAATCTGTCTTTTTTAAATTGTTTTGAATGCTTCTTGCAACACATATACTTTTAAATTAAATCAAAACCATTTAATTTTCTCTAGAGAGCTCTGTAGTTTCCTCTATCAAATTGGTATGATTTGAAGTAGTAAAAAAACATGTTTGTAACGGAGTTATGGAAATATAAAATTATAACAGCGCATTAATTTTCAACTAATAAGTCAAAAACTGGCATTAAAACCCTTTCTAACCATATAACGCCAAAGATATTTTAAAAAATGTTTCGTCCAAATAATATTTACTGCAAAATTACAGCTTCAGGTCACACTGGTGAATTCTAAAGCATAATTAGTCAAGTCAATCAACAATAAAAATTTTCATGGATGAAATCTGATGTTTTCTTGTCTCACATATGTTGCACCATGCCCCATGCCAGCTATGTAGTGTTAATGTCTCATTCTCATTGAGCAAATCGAATGAATAATACGAAAACAGGTGCAAATTTCGCCGCGGATCCCATTCTCAACACGGTCAGCTGCACCTCGAAAATTTGGCACTCGCTGCAAATTAGGCGTAAAACAAAGACGGAGCTGCGCGAGTCCACCTGTGGTGCTTGGCCCCTTGGCCGGATTCCCCCTTTTGTGTCGGCACATTCCTATGCTTTCCGTACGTTATTTCGAAATTAATTACCAGCATTCCTAGGAGAGGCGAAGATCGGCTGAGGCGGCGAGCAAAAATGCCCGGGCAGAGTTAATCAATTCCGTTGCTGTTCCGCCAGTGACTCTCGCCAACGACAAGGAAACTCTAGCAATGCTACTTTTCGGGTGTGCGAAGTTGACCGTCATTGCTAATTAACAATCTCAACATTAATGCGCCATCCATACTTCACTGGCTTTCCTTATTTGAATTTCTGGAAAAGAAGGATTTCCCTTGTTTCCTTATTCGGAACTTTAACACAAATTTAAGCAACGCCGTTTCATTGTCTATAATAATTCATATAAATAAAGCCAACGACAAGGAAACTCTAGCAATGCTACTTTTCGGGTGTGCGAAGTTGACCGTCAGTGCTAATTAACAATCTCAACATTATTACGCCATCCATACTTCACTGGCTTTCCTTGTTTGAATTTCTGGAAAAGAAGGATTTTCCTTGTTTCCTTATTCGGAACTTTAACACAAATTTAAGCAACGCCGTTTCATTGTCTATAATAATTCATATAAATAAAGCAACAAATGAAAGAAATTCATGCGTAAATTAAAAAATGAAATTTAACAAGCACGAATGTAATTATGAAAAACAGGATGAATGTGTATTTTAAGAGTAGAACCATTTCTTAATTTTCCATACTTGAGTCTAGAGTATTACTTAATTACATATTTTGTGTTCTATCAATATAATTCAGCGTTAATGAATCAAACACACAAAATAAGCTTTTTAATATTTTTCTAATAGAAATTACTATTTTCGATTGATATTTCTTTTTTAAAATCATTTATTGGAAAAAACATTACAAGTCCAGCCAATTCGGGACGAATTGACGGCTGGTGCTCGTTCAGCTGATGCATTGCAGCAGCTATTTAACAAAATAACAGTGCAAAAACATTTTTGTGTTTACAAAAATATTGAGATTAAATGAAGACGTGTCAGCCGTGAAATAGTCTTCATTGACCATTTGGCTCCTATTTTGCTGTCTAGTTGTGATTTTTCATTAGAAATATAAAAATGGTTAGACCTTTGATGTTAGTATTCCAATTTGACCCGTTCGCGCGGGAGGTTATGGAATATAGCTTTGAGAGATTGAGAATGAAAAAGATTTTTAAATTGGAAATTTTCCAATAAGAAGGGAAAACTTTCCATTTACTTGTGCAGTCGGGAGGAGGAATTTAAAAATTATGCAAGGAGATCTATCACAGAATCAATTGGAGCACTGGTTTGCATACCTAATTCGGCTAATCCCAAGCCTATAGTCAGCAATCCTGGCTATTAAAAATACCCACTAGATGCCTGTGTGCAAACAGACTGACCGTGAATATTTTCGAAGGGGCAAGCAATATGACTCATTCACACCCAATACTGATTGACTCTGTTTTTGTCTCCTTAGTAAGTAGTGTATTTAAGATGTTTATATTCTAATTTTCCCGTTCGCAAATGGAAATTTCTCACTTCCATAATGGCAATTTTTCCAATTTTAAATTCCATTTCATGAATAGACCTCCATTCATTGTAACCTGGCTTGCATCTGGATTCCAATTTGAAAAGTAAAATAATTCATACAACCGTAAAAATTAAAATAAGTGCTATACACGGAAAATTAAATTTTGATGCGGAATTTTTCTGCTAAAATTGAAGTAAATTGAGGAGATAAATTTTCAATGCAGTATTTTTCAGGTAAGCAAGGACATTTTGTTTTACGTGAGAAGCCAATAAAGATATTATTGCACACGTAGAAGTGTCAAATAACCACACAAAAATGGAAATTTATTTTTAGCCTGTTCATTTATTCGTATCAAAACAAAAATTGGGTGCTGACGAGTGCTCATTTCTGCTTGCTACCTAATTTCAAAGTGAAAGCCGGGTCGACTTTTTGCACACCGTGCTTGTTTACCTGTGTTTGCTGCTGGACCGGATTCAATTTTCTCGGCTCTCGTGCTGCACGTGTCGAGATGGGAAAAGGGCAATAAAAGCCGGCCGGGCGAAAGTGTAAGTGCCCCGGCGGCTGGCGCGTCTCATTACCATAACTCGGCACATTTTACACCCAATTATGCTTCACGGGCTGCATAATTTATGGGGCTGCTGAAATGCATGCACATCGAGCGGGCATAAAGCTCACGTTCCACCTGCATGCACTCTAGTAAAGAACACACTCGGTTTTTATTGCGCCGCACCTGCCTTGTTGGCTGAATTTTTCAAACGGCGAAATGTGCTACACGCAGAGGGTGGCATGTTGACTGATGATCAATTATGCCTAACTGACGCGAGCCTAGCGGGATTTAATGCTTCGTCAGTGAAATTTAAGCCCGTGTGCTGGATCGAGTCAACAGTAAAGTCTAACGACCAAACTGAGCTGGTGCGTTTGCATCTATGCAACCCGCGCAACTTCCATGTTAATATTTTGCATAATCAATAAAGTGAGGGCCAAAAGGTTAAGGATCGGGCCTTTGCAGCAATTTAACCCTTAAGGTTCACGCCAGTGTAAAGGGTTCACAAAATGAGTTTCGCAAAATGGGCTGAAACCCCGGACTATTTTAACAGTCAAAAGGGTTAACTCATTATCATTTTTAAAAAAAAGAAAAATCTGTTAATTAGCACTCACTTTAGGACCTCTTGCTGACTAGTATTGCAAACATAACACAAAATTAGTCCCTATTTTAAGAACAAGTCGTTACTTTAAGTAAAGGCTTAATTTGAGAATAAGCCATGTATTTTCAGAATGAATAAAGCTCTATTTTCAGGACAGCTCTTTGTCCTGCGTATATAAGCCCTGTATTTAGAAGACCTCTTTTATACAAAGCATCGTCCCACTTCAATTATGAATGTGAGAGTTTCCATGAGTAGTTTTTCAACGAAACTAATCAGGGACCACAGCAACTTTTTTACAATGACATAATATAATCATGAAAATTGTATACTGGAACATGTTATTTGAAATTGACTCTGTCTGCACTGGATTGTCGTTTCAATTGGTAAAATTAACATTAGCTCAAACAAAAACTGAGGTTTACATAATTGTTCAAAGCTTATTCAGTTGTCATGATAAATTTATAAAAATTGTGAATATAAATTAACTGCGATAGACCCTTCTTATTGGTTAACGTGTAACCTAACGAGTTGTTAGAATTGAGGTGGAGCCAAAATAGCCAATCCATAAACAAGCCGATCAATACCAAACTTCAAAGTGTTTCAAAGTAAAACTTGTTAAAACACCAAAACACTGAATCGTAATTTGTACAGTTCAAAACTGGAAGCTCACATCAAAACATTTTACATAATACGAGCTGGGAAAGAGTGTTAAAATTCAAACGATATGGCAACTCAGTCAGCTCTGCGCGGCTCATTTGCAAAAAACCGGCAGTAGCAATATAAGTCAGTTTTGCAAACGACTTTTCGACCAAAAAATCGGTCTCTGGAGGGAGGCCATCACGAGAAACGGCATTAGTTGGAAAGGATGAAAATTGACCGCACGCACATAGAAAGAACGAGTGACGCTTGACGTATAGAGAGAGCACGGATGATTTTTCCGGCGCGATCAAAAAGCCATAACGGTCGTTCAGTTCGTTTTTCGCCCCTGTAATATCGCCGTCGGTCAGCCTGCTGGTGTTTGTTGCTTTTTGTCACGACACACACACGGCCCACCTTCCACCTTCCCAGCTATAGAGTTAGTTGCAGCAGCTGGTGAATTTCGCTGCTTGGTGCGCGTCGACAAAAACTTTTCCTATATGAAAGAGCCCAGCCGGCTACTTTTTCCCTTGACGCTTATTGTTTCCCGGCCTCGCCCGCTTCTTTGCTGAACAGGTTAATTAACTGCATGTCATACCTGCGATTGAGCAAAAAACGAGCGAAATGCAAAGAGGCCGTAGTTGCTGTCTAGCACAGCCGTTTTTGCGTGCAAACTGTCTTTACCGAGCACTTTAGTGTAGTTTTCTTCTTTTTACACAAACGCGCGCGCGTGCGAGAGAGAGAGAGAGAGAGAGAGAGAGAGAGAGAGAGAGAGAGGCAGCATTCAGAAATCAAGTTTCTTTTCAAATTAACCTGATTCATAACTTGACTTTCCTTTTTGTTAACAAGTCAAAAATCATCTTGAAAGATTTCAGTTCTAAAAATCCAAACTTGTTCCCAATTTAGTTAAAAGATTAAGATAAATATTTAATTTTAAAGCTAGAAATCACTTCAGAATCTTGGAAACAAAATATTAAATCATTTTTTATAAAGAGGGATGTTGTAGTCTAAAATATCTCGTCAGTACAATGAAATGGAGTAATCTGAAACTTCCAAATCCACAGATACCGAGAGGCAAAGTTCAAACAACTAAAGTTGTGATCGACATTGGTTGCCATTGTCAAAATTTCAACATTTGCTCGCTGGGAAAGTCGGAAAATTGAAAAGCAGTAGAGGCGCGATGAAACTAAACTTTGCTTGTGATAAAAACTTTAACGATCGATTTAAAAAATTTTAAATGCAGCTGCTGGTGTCAGTACTCACAAAATCAACTAAAACACCAACTTATTAAAGTCTGAGATTTGCATTAGGAGCTCATTTGAATGGGAAATTCGCCAATCAGATCGATGCAGCTAGCGTTCATTTTTTATTTATTAGCAAGCAAGGCGTTTTAAAAAGCTTCCGCGTTCTATACATGGTTGTATTGCATGAATTTGGCGGCGCGGTGCCAGAGCTGCTTGTCAATTTCCTTTTTCTCCCGCACCAGAGGAACCAGCTCCAGCCCCCGCTGCTTTTCAATATTAATGTGTGGGCGCCAAAAAATCCCTTTTTAGAAAGCGAGCGACTTATTGCAAAGAAAATTTAAAAGCTCTTCGTCCCTAAGACGCTGTTTGAGTTTATCGATTCGCGTTTGAGGAAATGAACTACTATAGCGTTTCTTGTCCCCAAAACTGTGATCTGAATATAAATCAGCCATGTTCATTTCCATACATGCTCCTGTTGAGTTTTTTAACACACAATGATTTTTATGTTTCAATTCTTCTATAAGTCAAACGAAAATCAATCTGATTTCTTCTGCTATGCATTTATTTGCTTAAATTAGAACTTTCATAATAAACCATAATATAAAATGCATAGTTCCCAAACCAAATGTTGCACCAATGAAGCTACTGCGAAATTATTCGAGTGAAATTAGGCCAACAGCCCATATTTTGCTGATGTGCTTTGAACTCGCTCCACACTAGAAACTCAAATCGGCATAAGCGTTCTTGTTTGGGAGTCGGGGTTGCGTGCTCCTTCCAATGCCACGTTTGATCACTTTCCAGCAAAGAAGTCGCGTAAATTAAGGCGGATTCTGAGTTCGAATTCAAATGCAAATTGTATTCGCACACGAGCAGTCGCGCTTACTGTTTATGAGGCCAACTTTCAATACACACACGTGCTTTCAAACTTCGTCTTTTCTTCGACGGTGCGAGGATGAATTCAATTATCTTTGTTGGTGGGAGACGAGTGAAAATCTGCTCTGAGAAGCTTCAAACCCGGAAACAAAGAAGACCTTTTGTTGGCGAATGTATCACTGAGCATTATTTGCGATCGAGTAACACCTGCGCTGCTCCACCCCTTTCGCTGCTGCAAAAGCAATTTCCTCTTGTCGTGCGCGCGAAAGGGATTTCTGGTGCATGAAATTTAATTTGAATTATCTGTGCCATCGGCAAGTCTCGTCTTTTCGACGAGAATGCAGAATTTATTGAGTGCAGGATTTCACTCTTGAGTTGCGATAAACTCGTCAATCCGCTTGACTGCTGAACGATGTGCTTTCGATCCGAGTTTCAACTACGCTGCAGAATAAATGGCTGAATTTGACTGACGTAATTTGAGCGGAATGCCGTTCGTACTGAAGTAAAATGAAAGTGAGCCGAATTCGCGGCTCAAAGCTGCACAATATTTAGACAGTACATGGTTGCGCTTGACATTTATAGGCCCATTTACTTACTGTACAAATGGAACTGACTGAATACAATGACAAAGAGCTTAAGATATCACTTTTGCTGCCTTATAATGTTCATTATTCATGGAAATTTCTAGTCTAGGGCTTGTTAAATAATTACTATGTCGATGAAACAGATTAGAGGGGCAAATTTATTCATGTTGATTTATTAGTATGGACCTATCTCAATTTGCAAATCTGCAGCAACACTATCAAAGGAAATACTAAAGTTGATATTGATTCACGAAAACATAATTTGCAATATTGCTATCCTCAAACTATACAATTTTTACCTCCATTTTATTTTTTTAATGATATATACGTGATGTTTTACTCTCGCAACAATCTCTTAAAATTCAATATAAACTTACAAACGCGATACTTGTATTTACATTTTAATCTCCCTATATGACTTAATTTGTTATAAGGAAAAGATTGGTGAAAAATTTTTTTATTGCAATTTTCAGTGGCCAAATGTATCTCCCCTTACTTTCCTCCTTCTGACAACTGCGCTCTCAGAAGGAAAAAGTAAGGAGAGATACATTTTGCAGCTGAAAATTAAAAAATAGCTCAAACGAATGACGTTTTTTGGCTTGCCGTATGTGGGTACATTTCAGAGCATTGCCTCTCCCAGGATAAATCAATTGAAGACAATTTTACAACGGTTGAACTTCAACAGGCTAAATCACAGGGATAAGCGTGTAGCACAATAAAAGCAAAAGCCTCTCCCTTTCATTTCAGCGGGAAATTGGTGAAATGAAAACGCTAGCGCTTGCTTTCGGGCAAATTTATCGTTTCAATCAATGCCACAGCAATTCTGCCGCCTCTTATCGTGTTTTTAAGCCAGGCCGATTGATCCGACTAATTCGTAAAAGGCTGTGCATGAAAAAAGCAACACACTGAACGCAATTATTGTGATTAAGCGTGGCGCTTGCCGAAAGAGTAGATCGACAGCAGAAAAAGAATTAAAAGCGGCCATTTGCAAACGGCGCAACATTAATAAAACTGCTTTCGCCGGAGGCCGTTAAGTCAGGATTAATATTTATTATTCGGGTCTGCGTGGAATCCAGTGCGAAGCAAGGAGCAAAAAGTTGCCTCGCTGATAAAAGCAGGCAAAGATATGACAAGAGCGAGAGCGAGAGAAGCAAAACAACCGAAAATAGGCCAACGACTGCCATAACCCGGGGTCATTTTCTGATTTCCACGCTGCGAATTACGTCGGGTTTTCGCACCCTCTCTGCTTTTTTTATGCGCGCGCTCGCATTATCACGTATTTACAGCAATAACAAAAAGCTCGCTGGCAAAGTCAGGTGCTCGGCGTGCGCCCATATCCACCGCCGCAATATTTCATTGTTTTACTGGCCCATAAAACTCGGCCAGACTTACTTTTGCTCAAAGCCCAGCTCTTTCCGTCTGGTGTTCATACTTCAGGCCCGGACTGCAGAATGATGTTTGTTACACAATTATTTCAACTACAAATATTCTTCTGTATCGAAAAATTTATTGATCCATAAAAAAATGGAAGGTGGAGAAGAAACTTCTTGCTTAAGTAAAACAAGTTTTGTTAATTTGGGCGCATTTTTTATTCACTGAACATTCTGTTTTTCGTCTGGTTAACTATGTCCTCACTGAATTAGCATTTTAACTCGGCGAACAATACCAACGGCATATCAATGCAGCAAAAGCCCAGCTCTTTCCGTCTGGTGTTCATACTTCAGGCCCGGACTGCAGAATCAGGTAGCTGCAAAAAATTAATAAAAATATGAAAACGCAGCACTCGTCATTTGATCATAAATCGAAAAAATAAGTGATTTTTATTTAACCCATCGTTGGCTCATTAACTTATAATAAAATTGCATCAAGCTCTCAATATAGTATTTAATTGAAAAGTATATATTATGTAATTTTAAATGGGATAATGGTGGTTTTAATTTGAGGCATGATCCCAAAGCTCCCCAGTCCGTTCCTGAATTGTAATTCTACTGCTTCATTTCAGTGGACGTGTGATTTTCCTCGCTGCCTCCTCGCTCTTTCTTTTTGAGTCCTTTTTCCTGTACATCTGGGTGAAGCTGCAAATATGGTGGAGAGCACGTCCACTCTTTGATTCCGATCCAGAACACGCGGGGGCTGCAAGCGTCTACCTACGGGCCAAAGGTTAAAGCAACCGAATCAGTCGCGGACACGCAACCCACGAATGACGACTCGCATGGCAATTTTTGATCACATTTTTTTAGCGAACCATCGCTTTGATGAAAAATTGAGTTCTGTTTTGCATGCTCGCGGCGGAAAGGTCACATCTAAATTTGTTCAGCGCTCGCTGAAGATTTTTTCGTTGGAAATTATTATATTTTTTTGGTTGACGCAAAAAGTTTGTAATTAATTTGGATGTTTTAAAAATATATCTAGCTTCCTGTAGCTTCCTTAATTTTAATTATAAAAATTTTGATTTCATGAGTTTTTATTTATTTTATTTTATTTTTATTTTTTTGAAAGCTGGTTCTGCTAAAAATGACGCTCTCTCACCACGTTGTAAAGAAAGCTGATCTAAGCCGCCGTTTTACTTTCCACTTGATGTAAATTCGGGCTTAAAATGGCGCACACTCTTACAAAATTCGCACAAAGAGAGACTGCGCCCCGCATTTTGAATATTCACGTCGAGGGAAAGAGTAAATACCACGCTTCTGTAGCGAATATTTCATACATTATTCCCGAAAATCCTGTCTGGTTTGGTAATCCGCTTAAATATTTCATGCACTCGGCAGGCTCAGCCAGCAGTGGGCGGTCAAAAAGAGAGAGAGAGAGAGAGAGAGAGAGAGAGAGAGAGAGAGAGAGAGAGAGAGAGAGAGAGAGAGAGAGAGAGAGAGACGCGATACATGTCACATTGCATGCTAAATAGAAAGCGTTAAGAAACGGCTGGAGACCATGACCGTGTAGCCGACGCAGCTGAAAAGAACTGCTTTTTGTGCGTGCCGCAGCGCAGGATTTTCCGCCGCAAGCAGAGCTGCTGAGCATGGCGAAATGAGAAATCCGAGTATAGCCGAACAACATGAGCATTTTTGCACGGAAGACATAAAAAAGCAGTCAGTTTTGGGCGAGTGCTAAAAAAATCAACCAGCGCGCGTGTTTGTTACTGCAGCAATTTTTAATGTTCCTGCAAGACTAACAACTCGTGGCAAATTAATTAGCAATTTGCCCTTTTTTGATGTGCGAGCAGCAGGAAAAACGCTCAGAGGTCGACCGGCCAGATTTCGATCGCCGTAAACCATTTTTCATCATCGCGCGCAGTGAAGGGTTGTGTGGCGTAGCAGTGTAGTGTGTTGCTCTTCTCCTGATATTTAATCGGGGAAAATGCCGATACTTTCAATTTCACGCAGCGTTCGCAATTTAATCGAACCAACGGCTGCAAGTGAATGCTTAAAGAGCCAGAAAAAAGTTTTGTATAAAAGTCGCCTCAATCCTGGATAATTTATTGCTTCCAAATTTCAAGAGCTTATAAGAACAGAATTTACCCCAATAACGACTTTGTTTGTGCCTCTACAATTTTTGGACATGTTATATTTGCATTGATATTTAGAAGCAAGCCATTCCAAAAATTATATGAAATTAAATTATGTGGTTAAAATAAATGCGATTGTTCTCTCACACCCCTGTGGCTCATGGGCCTCTGCCTTGGCAGCAGAACAAAAGTGGAAAAAACTGTGTGCATAGCATATAACAATATATACGTAGCCACGCGCTCTACACTGTGGCTAATTATTTTATTAATTACGCGCGCACGAGACCGAGTTAATCATTGTTGGAAAGGGGACAAAAGTTTTAAGCGACTAATCGAGCAGACACGAAGCAATGCAGGCAAAAACAAAAGGAGTTAAAATGCAAATCCACCCTTGCGGAAGATATAAAATTTGGGCCGATTTTTTGACAATGGTGGATTTAAAAGGCGTCGCTTTTGAATACAAATGGTGTGGTGTGCATTTTTTGCAATTTATTCAAATTACGCGGAAAACGCAATTAGTCAGTGGGAGCGAGCAAAAAGTGGCGCTGCCGTCATACGTACGTCTCCCTCGAGCAGTTAATTTTCATTCCACCAGCAGCTTGATAATTTAAATGAAGACTAATCTTTATTATTGCAGCCGCTGGTGGCGCCGAGTGCGTTTTAATTCCACTGCTCCAAACTGAATTAGCCCGAGCAGATAGCTACGAATTAACGCCCAAGAATAATGCTAATTGTTAAACCGCCGCTGTTTTTATTTTATTCTTATCTCTTATTGCGCCAGCCGGCGTAAATTTTTCGTATTAATGAGCACGCATTAGCACGATGATGTCATTCATCATCGTAACTGAGGCTGAGTAGGCTCATCTCCCTTTGCTCCTATCCCTGACTTGAGAGTAAGAGCCCACTGTTTTATCTATTAATTCCACTCGCCCGTCTTTGTGTGAGTAATGAATGTTTTATGTAGTTATTGTTAAATTTTATAGTTAAAAATCCAGATAAGCTGGAAGAACGGGTAAAAATTAATTCTTTTTACAACGTTAAAAGTTAAGCACATAATATGCCTATTTAGTTGAATAGGTGGATACTAAGAAAATTGTCATGATATTTGTATTGTCTATAGTGAATTTTTTATTGTAATTTTATTTTTCCTTGTTACTGGTTAGGTATATTTTTACTTTGTCTTGGAACATTTATTTCCCGATTGAGAACACAATGAAGAAAAATATCTCTTCTTTGCTGTGGAAAAGTTCTCTCTGATTGAGATTTCCACTGCTGAGGCTGAAAGGACATGAGGTCATTAATATTTTGTCGTGCGCACAGACACAAAAAATGGAAGTCCCAAGGGACGGCTGGGAATTACAGTTTGGCAAGTGCAGTCCCAAACGTGCGATTCAATATCCGAAATCAATACGGCACGCACGGTTTTGATATTAAATCCAGCGCGGCAGCTCAAGGCTGTTGCAAAATTACATCCAAAGTTTAAAGCAGGTGCTTAGTTTCAGGCGTGCGCTCAACTTCTTGCCGGCATTAGGCTGGCCAATAAGCCATTTTATTTATTCCACGCCAATTTATGCGACAGCGGAAACTTTTTGTGCCTTGCTGAGATATGAATGCCGCTGTAAAAATATGCGCCCTGCGAAATTAGCGGAGTTAGCTGGTTGTCAGAGAGCGGGCACTGAATTCGACGCTGCTCCCCGAAGCCCTTTTATTGGTTGTAATTTATCTGCAAAGCGAGAGGTTCGACCCTCGAAAAAAGCATCCCAAACGTGGGATTAGGGGCGAGATTTTAACTCTTTCTGCATGTACAGAGCGTTGGATTTGCGCGCGCGCCCTTGATTAAACGCAGGCACAGCACACGAAAGCACCAGTGGCGGAACTTGGATTTTTATTTCCTAATTCAATTTATTTCTCTATCATTTGATGTGAATGCTAAAACCTAAAATGATTGAATTGAAAATAAATATCACGTGTGCCTACATAGCATCAAAATGGGTAGAATTTATATTTTGCTACATACATGACAATTTAAAACATCCGAAATTTGATTTGTTCGTCCTTCCACAAAACAATGTTTGCTTCTGTAGAAAAAACCCGAATTTTGTTGGAACTCGTTTGCTTGATGTTTTGCAGCATGCCATTGGGAATTGATAAATGCTCCTCTCGTTTACGGAAAATCAGAACAGAAACAATAAGGAAAAATTCGACGAGGAAGAAGCTTTGGTTTGAAAATTTTTGGACTCAGACTTGCCACTGTCCATACAAATATCAGTACCAGCAGACGAGTCAATTGATAAAGCAACGCGCATTTTTCAAAGGGCGACGCGCCGCAATAATAAATCTCGCGGAGCCTGTCCGATTGATTTTTCTCTGCTGACGACGAATAATTTACGCCCGTCGAGGCATGACACAGGCTTTAACAGCGGTTGCATCTGCCCGTTGGGGCGGTTGTAAAGCGAATGCAACACTCACCCACTCTATTAGCGTTTGCAGCGTCGGTGTCGAGGAAACGCTCTTTTTCCCGCTATTGATTCTCATCGCAGGGGCCGCTGCGCAAATTAAGAGTCAAAATAAACAATGTGGGGTCCAACATGTACCGTGGCCCTGCATTCTGCTTGCATGAGCGCGAAGGCCGCTTCGCAGGCAAAACTGCTCGCGCCCGGACGCTCACTGAATCAGTAAATACTCGAAATGCAATCAATAAACCGTAGCTGCCTCGGTCGGCGGAAGATGACCTCTTTCCGCCTCGGAAGCGGGATGCACCTTTTGTCCGCGGGACACTAGCCACTCGTCAATAGGATTTTCCTCCCTTCACGCTGCTCCTCTTTTGTCCACCTCGACTCGACATTCAGCTTCAAGAGGATAATGAATTGGATGCTTTCCAGTTTGAAAAGTTGACGAGTTAATGAAAATTATGTAATAGGGAGGACAGTTTAAACCAACTGTAGCTGAATTTAATAGACTTTTGAAGGTTAGACGCCGACCAATAACCAATTTTCCTGTATTATGCGCTTCAAAACTCTTACACAAATCAAAGTTAACACTTTTGCAACTCAATTCTAATAAATTAAAAGGGTTCAGAAACGCGAATTAAAGAGTTGAAGAGAAGGTTGATTTATAATTCCAATTGTATCTCTCTGCGTCGGCAAATTTCAGTTTGACAGGAGAGCCAGATGACCACGATATGAAATGTAAATTTAATTTTACGATCAATCAATTTGGATGGAATGGGATTTGAATTTATTGTTGAACTTCATCACTGATTTGTAGAAGCTATTGACAAATAATCAGAATAACCAATTTTAATGATTTTCACGCGACATCAAATATTCAGTTGAGGGATGGACTCGTAAGATTATGATTGAGACTTACTAGTAAAGGCTGAAAGTTTCTCTATCATGTTTAAGTTAGGAAAATCATCACAAAAGGTTAAAATCCCTGCTATTCATTAATGCTGGTTTTCATTTGGGGATTGAATATCTTTAATAAATTTTACCAACAGTAAAGCAGGTGGGTTGAAAAGTAAGCGCATTTGCGTAAAACCTGACATTCTAAGAATGCTTTTCTGCGGGTATGAGTGGCTCTCACGGACTAAAATATTCAGAGAAAACACTTCATAAATTGCGCCAAACGCTCACGCGCATAAATAAACCGCATATATATGACGTATATATATGTTGACTTTAGTGCGAGCCACAAAAGTGAGACTTGCCGAGGCAGCTCAGCAAACGGCATAAAAAATTCAATACAAATTTTACGATAGGACCCTCTTGACCTCGGCATTGTGCGCCCAACTAGTTTCTCTCGCTCGCCCTCTCGAGAGTATGCGCGTATGTAAAAAATGGCTGTTTTATTATTACTTAAAACTTTTAGTGCGTTTCTTTATTCCTCGCCGGCCAATTTGATCCGTTCGACGTTCTGCGCGGCTGCTTTATTGCCTATTATTTTGTGTCTCGTTTTAGCCACGCTGCCCATTATTACCTCGAGCTCGAGTTTCCTCTCGACTGGGAGTCATGAACATCCCACGTCGAATACTGACGAGGCAATGAGAGACGCCCGGATACACACGCACGCACACGCGAAATTTTTGTGGCCAACTGCTTTTCAAACAATAATAAATGCGCTCGGCCGGCCGTAAGAATAGAGCCGCCGCTTTATCGATCCCTTGGCCGCTCTCGCCGCCTAATGCATTTTGGATCTGCACCTGAAAGCTACAGTCATGCTGATGGACGCTGCGAAAGTGGTTAAAAAGCAAGAGGGAGCGAGCCTTGAAAGCAGACTAAATGTTCCAAAGCTTTACATGCGGACTGGGAGATGTGTGAGCATCCAATTTGGAAAATTAAATAGATTGCACTAGGCAAGTGGAAATTGTTGGTGCGAGGGTTCAAATTATTCATTTTCAATCGAGTTGAATCAGTAGAGGTGAATGGAAACACAAAAATCTGTCGAAAAACATTTTGCACACATTTGTTCAAATACAACAAACATAGCACACATAGTTAGTTTATTCGTTTTCGTGTGGCAGACATGAGAGTTTAAAATACGGATAGGTCACACAAATGCTGCAAACTAGTTGTGTAACACAAACATTTGTAGAATAAAAGAAAACGCGGAAATGAACAGCAAAGCAAGCATAATTTTTGAGCAAATGTCACTGTTGTTGGCTCGGCTTTCCTGTTCACTTGCACGTGATGAAATTAAAATGGTGTTTACCCCCATTACGAAAATAATATTTCATTCAAAGCGGTCAAACAAAAAGCGTACTTTTGCGCGATGGGGCGCGCAATGCTCGTCGTGCCAGCGGACTGTACAGTGCTTATATGTACACACAAACAGCTCGCACGCCGTGTTTAATGGTGATATTTAAATTTCACAAAAGGGCGACCCTCGTGTCCCTCTCACCAAATGCAACCGGTGAAGTTTAAAGGCAAACTAATTAAATTTGGCCTGATTACATCAGCTCAACTTCATCAGTATGAGTGTAATGTGTCGGGCGAGTTGCCGATGCAGCAGAAAAGCGGCATAAACGCGCACGAATCGCGCGTTCTGTTCATATTAATGAGTTATTGTTTAATACCTGCTGAACAAGGTTAGAGACTGCCTAGTTAATTTCAAAATTGAAACTCGACGCAAATGATATTTTAACGGACAGAAATGGAACTAATACACAGATAAATAAGCAGCGAAACTTGCTTTTACGAGACCAGCATTAAATTAGAGTAAATAAAAAACACATTTGATTTTAAGAGAAATAGGGATTTTATATGTTAACAGCAGAAGGTGATTTAAAAAAAGAATTGAGTTTTCGTCTGTCAGCCACAAGAAGGTGCTGACGCGCGCCGTTTAATTGTGCAGAACCCGATTCAAAGGGTTCCGGTGTTTGATTATTTTCTTCTGTTACCCAACACAGATTCTTCATTTAAATTTATCGGTTTTCCTTATTTCTACCCCTCTTACTCAAATTGCCATGATGTTTGTTACACAATTATTTCAACTACAAATATTCTTCTGTATCGAAAAATTTATTGATACATAAAAAGATAGAAGGTGGAGAAGAAACTTCTTGCTTAAGTACAACAAGTTTTGTTAATTTGGGCGCATTTTTTATTCACTGAACATTCTGTTTTTCGTCTGGTTAACTATGTCCTCGCTGAATTAGCATTTTAACTCGGCGAACAATACCAACGGCATATCAATGCAGCAAAAATTCTGCGTAATTTTTTCGAGGAAAGTTCGTTTTGAGCGATTTTGCAAGTGGCTCTCAGTCAGTGCCCACGCGCTTTGTGCTCGCCGGTGTGTGCGTTAATGTCGCTCTCCAATTTACTTCTCATTGTGCGCTGCCAGCATGTATTGTGATGTGATACGCGCGTTCTTTTGAATTTATTCGGAGCTCGGATGCTGTGCACAAATATAAAATAGTTGTAAGGAGTGAACGCATAGAAAGGGAATAAAACTTATTCCGTGATGCCATTTGTGCACCAGAATCTAGATCCTTTAATGATGAGATCAAAAGAGTCAACAAAAACCTTCTGAAAGCTGTAAAATCAATTAAAAAATTTGCTGAAGATAATTTTTGTTCATTACTCTATATCCTAAGAAAATCCATACCCGTCAGACAGGTATTATAGTGAATGAGGGAACTTCTTTGCTAAATTCGATGGGCGAGTCGCTATCTAGATTCGAAATTGGTGGTATTCTGAAACTAAACATTAGTTAAATGAAAATAGTTTGGTCACTTTTCACGGATGTAAGACTTGAACTATCCAGTCATGCCCCGACATCGGCCATACCTTCACTCGATAGAAGGATATTTTTATGATAAGCACTTATTTTTATTTATTTATCTTCTTGGGCAGAAAATTATCAAACGCAAAATATTAAAAAAAAAAACTGTGATGAATATATAAAAAATCAGAAATATAATTGTTTAACTAATATATTTAATGTTTAATTTCAGGTTTTTATTTTACATTTTCAAAGAATCCGCAAATTTGCACCGCACCTCTTTTTTGGGCTTGTTAGTGGTAACAAAGCAAGTGGTTGGTCCATTTTCTCGATTACGTGCGTGTATGTGGGTAGCCATGATTTTCTCCTTTCTACATTATATTTCACCCGGATTTAGCTCACAACAAAAGGAGACTTACATTCTGACTCTTCTTTTTATTCGCTCCAAAAATCGGTTGCAAGGAAAAATCGGTGGAGTTCGTTCTGAACATTCACATGTGAATTTATTTGCACGCAGAACGATAAAATACAAGCGCGGGTTCGTTCCAGAATTCGTCCAGTTGTAAAAATTATTTGGTCCTCTCGTAAAATATTGCTCGCAAATTTTTATACATTGTTTTGCCGTGTGCACGTATTTTTCCACAGAGGTAAATTTCCACCAGACTGCGCATTTGAACACTTTATTGTTCTTTAAGCACAACGCTAGCTGTTTGTGCAAAATATGTATTGGAAATATTGCCCGGGATGAGGACGGAAAAGGCGGGGGAGTGTATTTCTCGCTTTTTCTCTGGCTGATGCGCTGTGTGTAGCATGCATGTTCACATTACAACGGATATTGAGAGAGCGAATAAAAGTATCCTTGTCTGCCGTTTCTCTGTTGCCTCTCCAGAGATGCGACGCTCGCCTTCCTCGCTATTTATATGTATAAATTGATACAAGCCGGCAAACAATGATGCCCTTTCCCGGGAAATGCGAAGAACAGGCACGCTTTTCAGCCATATTCCAGTGGGGCTGAAAACCGTGCTCTCTGCCTGTGAACTTTTATTGGATTTTTATATGACAAAACGCACGAAGCGTTGTAAATTTACTTTTATGACTGAGTGTATTAAGTTTTATTGAATTCTGTGTTAGGCGCCTGCGAGATTCACAATCTTGAATTGCATTCTTTCTCCGAAAATTTGTAGCGTAGAAATTTTGCATGCTTCAGAGGATTTCTGAAATAGCTGACATTTCTCTACAGTTTGACGTCATGAAGTCATTTTTGAAGTAAGGTATTTTGTATTTTTTTTTTGCATTTTCGCTATATTACCCACAACACGCGTTCGAAACAGGAGCTGTACGTGCCTGTTCAAACCAGTCAGTTCTCTCGCCAAAACCCTTTGATCGCGATTGCTACTTTGTATAACGCCTTGCCTGTATCGCTTCGCCTAGTGCCACGATATTCTGAATTTGTCAGTGTTTTGCATAAATTTGTGTACCTGAATAAGTTTAATGATGCGGAGGCCTTATTTTACGTTTGTAAACAATATGTGATAATTGTGCCTAAATTGATTATTTCTTTCTTTGGTCTTTCTTTTTTGTGTGTATTTACAAAATAGATGGTGATTACATTGTACGGAAGTGTAAACTGCTCCTGTTCTTTGTATTGATCATGCTATAAAGTAAATAAAATGAATTGAATTGATTTACAAGCCAAAAGTTCATTTCTGATGTAACTTTTATTTCCCAGTATTCCAAAAATATTTAAAAAAAAGCTACTAATAAAGAGTCTTGAGAAAGAATTTAAATACAAATAGATGATCTCTCAAAAGGAATCAAGCAGATCATTACAATAGGAATAGCACAGAAAAATTGTAATCAACGGCTCAAGTGAAGTAAAAGAGGAAATAGAGGGAGCTGTTGGAATATTTCTTACAAATTTTCTCTCACTAATTTACATCACAATTTGATTCAGCATATTATTTCATCTTATTCTGAATGAAGGCGAAGAAAAAGAAATGCAAAGAAGGTGAGATGATGGCATCACCCGCAGGGAAAACTGTTGGCAATAGCCATTGTTTGTAAGTGTTCCGACTGAAGATGAAAGAGCAAATGCTGGTGTGCAGCGATGCGCCAGCCAAGGAGAGCGAGGAAGACATCCCAGCAAATTGTTACGAGCGCTGTATACATTACCAGGAGAAGGCCGTGCTCGCGAAAGGGGTTGCATTGAGGCGAATAAGTTGTTACGTATGATTGGTGAGGGGGTGTCATTGGGCCGATAATAAAAGCAACACGGAGAGCGGCGATTTATTGGAGCCGCAGAATAAATTCGGGGCTGCTGGAGCGCCGGTCGGCGGGGCATGAAAAGTGGCGGCCCTCTCGAAAATAAAAAGCAGGATGCACTCGGAGATAACGACATGGTCGAGGAGCCGACTCAATTGCCCTGCCCTGCCTCTGCTCTCTCTCGCTCTCTCCACCCTGTGACGAGCGGGCAATAAGCGTGCACGACGGCTTAATTTATTAGTTGGCACGATCGAAATCGCTGGCGGGCCGTGCGAAACGCCCGGCCCGCGCACACGTCCAATTGGCGTCGTTCCGCCTAATGGTGTTGATTTTTCTCGATGTGCGTCGCCCGCGCAAATTGTGTCGATTGGGAATGAATTGAGTGTACTTTGTGTTGATAAATTACCCGTGAATCCATTTCGGCAGCCCTTTCGCGCGGGTATATTTCTCGGAAAAATGGGCAATTATCTTACTCTCTTTTAGGCTATCTGGAAGTGGCCATGAATCAAGATATTCCTGCAAATCGTAAAGGACAGACAGGATGAATTCATTTCCCCATCAACTGGATAGGGGACCGACCGATCGGGCCGCGTTTGATCAACAAAAGCACAAATCTGGAGTTGAAAGCTGCTCCGTGTCACACAGTTCGAATTGTCGGCAGATTATGCAACCCGACGACAGCTGCGTCGAGCGGGTAGCCTAGTTTTCACTATACTGTTTCGTTGAATCCGAAATCAATGCAAATTTGCACAATCGAATTCTCACTAGAATAAATACTAGTGCTGGTTTGTTCTGACTGATATGCAGCAGCTCTTTCTATTCGAAGAGTAAAAAAAATTGATCTACATATTGGTCTCATTTCCAATTGAAATAGTGTCTCCTTTCCTCTTTTCATTTTTATGCTTTTTCTGATTAAAATTCAAATTATTTTAAATTTGGAGCAAATATGGTTGGAGTAAAGAGATTTTTTTGTTTTAGAGCAAGCACTTTTGAACTCCTTAAAATCACTTTACATAAAGAATCGAACTTGATTCCAGTTATTGAAAGCGGAAGATGTCGCAAAGGGTTAAGTGGTGACTTTCACAACTCCTTTCGATTTGTGCATAGCAATCGATTTCATCGGCCAGGTTATGCCTAAGGCACCGAATCAGCTGATGTCCATAGTAAAAGAATTAGTTATATTTTAATTTTTTTTTAATATTAACATTTGCTATCCGTGCTCTTTGAATATCTAATTGCTAAACTTAAAATTATTCGGGACCGTTAACTTATATCAGGAAACATTCTATAAATCTGATGCAAACTTCATTTGAAACCATTTAGGCAAAGCAACATCAGCAATCATTTACGATTTAACATGGCTACACAATTCGATAAATTTTGATTTATTAATTAAATACTCGAAGACCACTGATCTACCCAAAGCCTTCAGAATTGAGAATATTTGAACCATAAAATTTAAAAGCAAAATGGGCAACCACCGTCATTTACTGTTAATGTTAGCTTATCACTTGTAAATTATATTAAAAAATTGCCACTTTCTGCGAAATGCAGTTTCTGGTCAACCATCCCTTATGTGATAATGTAAGGTTTTTAGCGTTGCAAAATCTAACTCGGGAGCGCTGGCGTGAATTTTAAATCCTTGCAATCCTTTGTGTTTTGCGATCCAACCGGCTAGAGTGAAACACGAGAAGCGTTTCAACTGGATGTGCGTTAAATTGGTCGATACACTACTTGTGCACCGTCCGCCGCGTATCAAGTGCGGTCACGGTGGTTTTCGGCTACGCCACTCTGCCAAAACCTTCCATCTCATAGGCCTGACTGGTATGCAGGACGCCAGGGCGCAGATATTGCCGAAAATGCCACTTCTAATATGACAGCAGGCGCATTATGATTCCACCCTTGCGGTTTTTCGTCTCATCGTTGCGGCGGCCTCAGGCCCAGTCGCCAGAGCGACAGCAAAACCGTTAAATTTGATCACGCGCAGTTCCATCCCAATCCAGTCATCGACCTGGTAATCAAAGTTCAGAGTCCAGCTTACTGCTTGTCAGCGGTCAGAAATTGAATTTTTAAACACTACCTTGCTATAAAATTAATTAAAACAACGGCATGCATCTCAAGTATGCAGACCTGAACGTCTTCAAGGAGTGGTAAAACGGAGAAATTGATTATGGTGCACGCGCCAGGAAACCGCCAGTTGCGCAAAATGCAAATTAATAGCCGCCATCCGCTATGGCAGCCGCCGCCAGTAAGGAGTGTGCCTTAGGTCAAAAATCGTACGCCCACAAAGCAGTTTAGCCTTGGAATGACCTGCCACAACTACTTAAGACTGCAGCGGGAAATATTTTCCTGCACTTTGCAAAGAGCGTTTATAGCATGAATATGCGATTAGTAAATTGGGCTCAGAGTGTCGTGAGATGACATTATTTGTTATCGATCGTGCTTACAGGAAAGTGCTACATTCTGTAAGCCTTTTCTTCTCTGCTGTAATTATTTTGAAATGTGTGCACTTGATAAGAACGTTTCTTAATGTATGACACGGGAAGAGGAAGAATAAACAACAATAAAAATAATGAATTTGATTCTAACTGCTCTTTTACAACTTGACATGTTACTTTTACTTTTATGTTTATCTATATTTTGAAAGTGAGATTGAATGTGTGCATAGGATTTAAAAAAATATTTGCTATCATCAGGTGAATAATTTTTTATTTATTTGTGAGCATATTATGCACGTCCTCACTTCAATATTGAATTCAGATTCTAACTGGCCAAGGTATTTGACATGGTTTTGTTAGTCTCTAATTGCACCCGTGTTAAGTTAAACGCAGTTTGGGCCCACACAAAATGGATTGATCACAGCGGAGCTCGACAGTATTAATTATGCCGTGGCGTCTGGCGTGGATAGTCGATTATCACCAAGCACCTTGTCTAATCAGACGCCGCGGGCAGGATTGATGCGTGGTCCAAATTGGAACATGACCGCACAGCTGCCACCGCACACACACATTTCTAATTAGTTGATCCGATCGCCCTCAGGTACACGAAAGTAGATTACATGGGACGAAATGTTGGAACATGTTTCAGTCGTCAAACGCTTTTAGGAGTTTTTATATGAGCCTCGCGTTAAATTTAGTTAGAAGCTATCAGTGGTTTCCATTGGTCGACAGCACAAACACAAAATGTGAGGAGAAACCTATTTCAAGATACCACATAAAGCAAAATAAATATTTGTTGCAACGTGAACGTTGCAAAAGTTGGATTGGAGAAATATTGGATCGATATTCGAATGACGGTTCTGATGTCAGAAAGAAAAACTCATTATTTTCTGGAACAAGGAAATATCAGGAGAGCTCAATCAAAACACGCAAAAGCGAGTGTTTGTGATCAGCGTCTCAGGTTTTACAAGACTCGCACTCGAAAAGCTGCAATTGAAATTGACAAATCGCCATACACAGCTCGTTCCTTATTCCATCACGTACGTCGCAATCAGGGCAGGATGCATGATTAGATTTATCGCGGTTGCCAGGCAGGCCGTGTCACGAGTGCCGCAAATTTATTCCGTATTAAGCATTTTCCGTCCGCCCAGCATACATGGGGTATGTGTACATAGAATTGAAATCAAGCGCGCAGCACTCCAGACCTGCAGTTTTATGCTGGCTGGCCTAGATTTTTGCCGACGCGATAGATTGATTATCCTGGGGTTGTATCCGCGGCCTGGAGCGATACATCAGACCCGAGCCATTTATCAGCCGCCTCATGTAAATCATCGCCGATAAACGCTTAATTCTGAATCTGCGCGCATAAATAAACCGCGGCAACGCAAGTGCACTCCCACGACCCTGTCCAGATGATAAACACACACACAAAATAGATCTTGGCTAGATATTGGCGAAGCGTGTGTGCAGTGCGCGCCAGTGTGTTTGTGCGCGCACGTGTGCTCCGGCGCCGCCAACGACGCGATGATTGAATAACCTGACTCACGCCACCTTTGCTTGTTGTTTGAATATTTCACTTAAGCAGGAAATTCCTGCCCCTACGTTAAAAGTAACGAAGTGAAAGGCAATTTATGATATCATAAGCAGCGGTCGTTTCCCTTCCATGTGCTCGTTTGTGGCTTTTCAAAACAATAATAGCTATTTTACAGTCTGTGTGGTGGCAGAGTTAACCTCCCCCAGCCTTCCTTATTACGGGCTTGTTCTTGGCAAAGGACTTTATTGGAACGAATGTTTAAATCCTTACTAAAAAAGCTTAGCACCCGAATTTCCAACTTTTTAACTGTTAGCATCTTGACTCTAGTTGTGAATATTCGATTTTTTTCAGGTGATAATTACGAATTTTATGCATGATTAAGAGACTGATTTTCATATTATTTTGGATCGTCTTTTTAACTCAGTGCATTTCATATCCAATAATCGCATTTTTTATGGATGCAAATGATTCTTTTAGAGTCCTTGGCTTCAAAAAGTTTTTTACCGAGCAATTGATAATTTTCAATTTTATTGAAAAATTTTATGAGGCACTTTATGATGTTAGTCAATTATTTTTAAGCTTACAGTAGTTTCCGTTTAGCTCAGCAAGAGAGTTGAAAATCTTGATCAAAACTTGCATTAAATAGTCAACTTAATTTAAAATACATTAAATTTTCTGAAAAATCTCCTTCAAATGACGCACTTATCTCTTTTCACCATCAAGTAAAAGAGGATAAAGATTGAGAAATATTTTACGTTAAATTTTTGTGAATGTATCATAGAAAACATAAAACAAAACGTGCTACCAATCTTTTTCGCCCATAGGTTTTTAAGACTTCCTCTATATCTGACAAACGCAGTATCCCAAGAGAAAATCTGATTTACCGAGTATGACTTCTTGAGCATTTCGAAGGATTTATAGGTGATAGACGATTTTACTGGTCATTCAGGAATTTGAAAGCGATATAAACCTTTTGATTAAACGGTTTCTGGCGATATGCGAATGGTCTAGAAAACTTGAAATTGGGCTCAAAAGATCATTTGATGCTTGAAATAGTTGCTGATGGCGGAAAAATGTGTCAAACTTGAACCCTGATTTAAAAAAAATTAAATCACTTTTAATTATTCCAGCACATTAAAAAATAAAACCAAATGTGTTCCACATTAAAAAGCCTGTAATACCAACAGCCATTTGTTAACACCCTCTTTCGCAATCGACGAAAGCGATAAACACCTGACGCCGCCCCTTATAAACGCAAAGTAAACACTACTCAGTGGGCATTCTGCACACAATATAATAAGCTCGGCGGCCCAAGTGGCAGGTGGTCTTGGCTCCACCCTATAATATCATTAACCGGTGCAAGAGAAGGTACTCGCTGCCACTTTGAGTCAGGAAATGGCAGTATGTGTATTAACAGAGCGAGTTTTTCCCATTGCTTCGTGTCACGCACCGGCCAACTCTTTCTCCGTGGACTACTCTTGTAAGCTCGGCGCTGCACACACGGCTTATGCTGGCACGCGGTTTGCCGCGTTTTAGGCAAATCACATTACTGTTCGGTTGACTGCGAGGGAGAGTGTGTGTGGTCGGCTGATGTATTGCTGGCACCGCCGCAGCTGCAGCCGGCGCGTAATTAAAATTTGGCCATTAGATTAATGACAGCGGCGGGGCTGCTCTCGGAAGTGAACGCCACTTGATAAGAGGTGAATCGAGTACTTCGTTGAATTCAAAACGATTGCAATCGTAGTTGATGGCAGAAATAGTGCAAGGGCTAAACATTTCACGCAGCATAAAATAATTGTTTCGATAATTTAGCGCTTAATTCACTTAAATCTTGTTAAAATGGGGTGATTGTACTTTCCAGATCGATTGAGCATGCAATATTAAGTTAAAAGTACTACAAATTTTTTTACAAATACAAGGATAATTTTCTGATATCATGGATTCGCTTTTTATCAAAGTCTGTTCATTTTTTACCTCTCCCCCATTATTGATAAAAAAATTGCTGCCTTCATAAATATAAATGGCGTCTGAATATGCATATAACCAGAATCGGCTCCGTCTGATTTGTTCTCCCCAATCTCGCACACTCAATTTGCCGGGCCCCTCTACGATTGACTGTATTAAATTTCTTATTCATCGCATCAATCGATGCCGGGCACACTCGGCGCTATTATAATGCGCCAACGGTAGGGCGGCCATACAAATAAAATGACGTGATACCAAAAAGCGGCAGTCGACTTTGTCACAGTGAACGTATATGTTGTATTAGTGTCGAGTTATTTGGCGCAGCACTTTCTGAAAGCCACCCGGCCGGGTTCAAACAGCGAGATTGCTGCCTGCGATGCGAATGTGCTTTTGGTACACACACACACACACACGCTCGCGCGTTGATACGCGATCACTTGCCATAACTGTTTATTCCACCATTATCGCTCATGCGAACGCAGGTGCCAGGAAAAATCGACTTTGATCTGACGGCACGTCGGTGCCTTTGCCAGCAGCGATTGTTGCTGTATTCAATGAATACTGATGATCTGATGAAAGGCTACTGCCGTCAGTGATGGATTGCTTTTGCATGGATTCGCAATGTGCACACATTGTCCATCGCCCCCACGATCACCTCATGCGTGACATTAAGTGGAGAACTAAGTTTGAAACGAAATAATTCATAAGCAAATTTGTGATACGAAATAAGAAACCCGTGATCCTTTTCTTGCGACAAAGTGTCAAATATTTGTGCATATTTCTTTTTTATTTTAATTTGGATAAACCCGACTAAATTAAGACTAGTTTATTTCGAGACAGCATTTGACCTTATAAAACACAAGAATTCGAATGAAACATTATATCGTGCAGCCAAAACCAACACGAAAATGATTGAGCTGGAAACACGCAGCGCGTTTACCTGCAAAGTTCGCTTAAGTTCAGACTAAAATCGTTTATTTGTTCGTTGATTTTAAATCATGAACGTATGTTTTATTAAACTCAAAAGCGTGCCAGCTAAAAATATGAGCTATGGTAATTTTTGAAACATATATTTAAACAAAATTTTCTAACCCTGAAACTTTGTTAGCAGAAGAAAAAATTGAAGCAAATTATATTGATACTTAATCAGTTTCCACTAAATTTATTCTAAAAATAAAAACAACATTAAATTCGATTCATCCTTTATTTCCTACACGAAGAAAAGTATATAGCAACTGCGAAGTTTCGAACTGATTAAAGCGCAAGAAAAAATATATTTAATCAGCCAGGGCTCTCCAGATGTGGTCGCAGATTCCATTGTGGTTGCAGCTGACCTACTTTTTGCAAGCGTTCTTTATTCAAAGGTTGGCGTGAAAGACGTGCGACATTGGCATGCGTGAGAGGCCGTGTCAGTGTCACATACACAAGAAAAAGGTGTCGACTTAAAGGACTTTCTTTGTTTCCATTGAGTCCACAAATCGTGCCAGCAGGCTCTGGCACGGCGTCCCCCGCGTGCACACTCACACTCACACTCGATTTCGCCAATAATAATGAGCCGAGGGGCTTTCTTGTGTGTATCTGTATGTATGTAAGTGTGCATACGGATCGATACTTTATCTGCTTCGAACACACAAACACTCGCTCTCTTGCCGGCCGACGGCAAGAAAATGTAAGTTTCCTCAGCGATAAAGCAAATTGGCTGCGTTTTGCTCTGCGCGAAAGCAATCGGTATCGCGCAAGAAAACACGGCATTAATGGTTTCCCGACTCGCGTTATGGCCTGGAAGCTAATTTAGTTGCATTCGCATGTCGGTCAGACGCACTCGGTGCTAATTTATGCGTGAGATTGTAACAAATCACCTTTCGCTTGTTGAAAATTTAATTAGCCACGCATGCACACGCATATGGCCGTGCGCACACGACGCTTTTTGCTTCGCAAATTACGCGAACTCGCAAGCTATAATTAGAGTTCTCTCATGTGAGCTCACATTCCTTTGATGGAGTGTTATTACTCAAATTATTTATTCGCTTTTCGATCTGTTGCAGGTAAACCAAATTTCCTTCTACCATAGGGATACTACCACGCCTTTACTGCCTCGTGCTGTTTGGTTTGTACACAAATAGCGTATTTTATCTGTGTTGTGTTTCAAATGCTGGACCAAATGTGTACAGCATCTTCATTCGAACGCTTGGTTGTTGTTTACTTAAAATAGGTTGATGGCGTTTTGACACGAATTATGATTTAATCAGAAAACAATTTAAACCATTAATTTTCCCAATATAATTGAAGAGTTCCGAAAATTCATTCGTAAAGAAATTAATCAATTGAAAAGAAACAAAGTCTTAAGGGGAAGCGCCTACTCTCGATTCCTCTGGCTCCCCTCTTTGGCACGTTGATAATTCGCAATTTATTTCAAGAGGAAAAAAGACGATAAATTTGGCAAAACCAATTAAAAATGCCGACTAAGATCGCCAGGCTTGATGTTTCTTGGCTGCATCCCAGACGAACAATTTTCCAATTCAGGAAACAAAATTAATGCGCTCGCTCGTGAGGCACAACAACAAAGCGTGTGTTTATTTAATTTAGGCGCGCTCCGCCGCCGCGTTATTTTTCCGCAATAGCGAATTCCAATTTCGGCGACTCTCTTCGGCGCAGCACGCAGCGCAAAAAAAAAAAATAACGATTGTTTGCCCCCAAACGCTGAATCGTCGATGCTCAGATATTGTGTTTCCATCTCTGCCTTCTTCTTGAGCGGCACGTTAAAACTTTTTTTGGAAAGGACACTCGCGAAACTCGATTTGTTGCCTGCTGATGTGTCAGCCGCCTTGTACCGAGAGGCAAAATGTATCTTGGGCTGAAAAAACTCGAGAAGCGTAATTCCCCTCTGGCAGGAGACGACGCCCAAAACCTTCTATCCATCGTTGGTGGTGGCTCTGCTCCATCAATGTCTGGCCAAAAGCGAGCTCTGCGAAAAAAGTGAAACTGGACCTTGCTCTTTTTCAAGAAATTAGGAAAGAAAGAAAGATCTAGCAACTTTTCTCTTCCGGCAATAGATGCCCGCAATTTCTTGAATGTCCACTGATTTTTCAAGACACACGCGGGATTTGCAAATAAGTTTGTCTCGTACCAGTGTAAACTTTTAACTGTTGTATTAAAATAATATGTCGTCCAGAAAATTACACTTACATTGACTTAATTTTTGGTAGTCCCTTTCATAAAAAAAAACAATTCCGCTTAAATATTTCAGATTTTGGAATTAAGTTGAGCTAAATTTTGAGTGATTAATGCTGGTAAATAAAAATAAAAGACCCCAGTGCGGGGCAGGACCATGAGCTGGCCCCTTTCTTGAGTGGGCTTCCTCCAATGAGGCCCATGCGCCCATTTTATTTATTTATTTTTTAATTTAATTTCTTTATTTGTATTACACAGAGGTACAAAAATCGAATTTAAAAAAAAAAACAATCGTATATCTAAGTTGCCTTCTATCTGCCTGCGATATATCGCTCATATTTCGTCACTTCAACCGCCTCTAAGAACGGTGGAAAGGCATGGAATGGTTTCAACGCACACATTGAGAAAAACATATATATAATGTACGCAGGAGTGATAACATGAATTCCAATTCCACGGCTCAGAGCTCGGAAATAAAGTGCAAACACGCGCACAACAAAAAGCATTTTACCTGTTTTGTGTCGTGTCCGAAAATAGTATACGCGCTCTTGGGGCGGGCGGGGTGGAACATGGAAAAGTTAGCGAAGTGTAACATTGTGTGTACTTACTTTCCTGATTGATAACGCTGGCGAGGCACTAAATTTTGCTTACAAAAGCATCGCATGCTGACAATGCTTAAATCTTTTCGCGGCCGCAGCGAAGGAAACGCACAAGCCCGTGTGCGACCAATAAACCCAACGGTGGCCCCCGAATTAGATTGATCATTCTGGGATTTCGTGCGATATCATGTGTATATACTTTGCTCTGTGTGTGCGGCGCGCGGCTCTATTATCGAGCTCGTGCATGTGTACGTGAGGTCGGCCGCTACTTACACTTTGGGCCGGCAATTTTATGTACCACCTTGTGCTGCGCGTAATCGATGCACGGTGGTAGTAACTTGTGATAAAACAGAAATTCCTCCTCTGGGACTCTGCCGGCGCGTTTTTGCTCGTAACAAAGTTGAAATGGAAAAATTGTGCTTAGGTCGAGATGCAGCCATCAAAGTTGGACACGAACGTCTCTTGGCTTCTTGCAACAATTATTGGAGTGAGGAGGTCGCGCGAATGTCAAACGCTACACGGTTCAGAAGTTGCTGTCTGCCCAGCTACTTGTGACGCTTCAGCCACATGAAATAGATTTTTGCAACTTTAATCGATGCAACTGGCGCTGACAACTGAATCGGATGCGCGATAAATATGCCACTAATGATGAACGTTTCGGTTGGAAGGTTTCTAATCTAATAAACTCTAACCGGCAACTGCGGTTGAGCTACAGCACGGATCATAATAACATTACGCGCTAATTATTTAAATCCATTAATTCATAAAAAATGGAAAAATTTAAATAACATTTTATGTGGTTAACTCAAATGCAGATTTAGATGCAAATAATCACACAAAAATTTATTTAAAAGCTATGCAGAATAATTAGAAATGATTCAAAAGTTTTAGCTTCAATTTTGTAAAAAAGAGATCATGATTTGCTGAGACACAGTGAGTTCAAATTCAAACTGAAAGGAGCTATTTTTCATCGCTTCTAAAATAATATCTCTCATCAGCGATAAAATTTAAGTGCTTTCTCCTCCAGTAAAAATGCGTTTTAGAGGTAACCACATTGGCAAAAAAATTAACCGCCAAGTAGACTAGACAGTACTTTCAACTTTGCCGCAATCTCATGTAAGCAAAAGTGGTGGCTTTGTTTTTGCGTAAAACTTTAGTAACTCTACTTTTTCTGCACTCCTTCCAAAAAGTTTTATCCCAAAAAAGTTTCGACAGCCACCAGTATCCCCGGCCTGACCTTAATTCTGGGGTGTCAGTGGAAAGTCAGGAATTACTTGGAACCCCACAAAAAGGAGCCTATATGCAAAGCACCAAACAGCACTCGCCACAGGGCTTCGCAAATCCACTCTATTCAAGCTTTTTGCAGCACCTTTTCACCGGAAAACTGTGAAAAGTATAAGCAAGTAAACAGCTGCGCTTCTTTGTGCTGGAATAATTCGTTTTTGCAATCACCAGACTGTTTGTTTACAATTCCCCGTCCAGGGATTTTCGAATTTTCACATTTAGCAGAGTGAAAGGGCAAAGCAGCGTCTGCTGAAGCACTGCTACCATTACATTCATGCGGTGCTTTTTTTGTACCTCTCTCACAAACAGCAATGAATATCAGTGAGGTTAATGTTACTGATAAATTTAATAGATGAATGGAATAATTTAAATATTATACATAAAATTGAGAGACAAAAATGGAATGGTTGAATTACGGTCCTATTTTTAATTTTATTTCAAAATATCACCATATTTTTTGTTTTATTCGTAGGTGGTATACCAGGATAAATACAAATTTCGAGGTGAAAAAGTTTTCGAGTGTGCCGAGCTCTTAATGGAGTGGCATGCCGTTGCTTGAGCAACCCTGACCGCGTCAGTTCAGCGGGCTGGAAAAGTGAAAGGTGCCAGCTGGATCTTAATCAGCGGCAGAGACGAATGAGTTGTTGGCCGCGTTGACGGCAGGATGCGTGTGCATGCAGTTTATTCGCGTGCCGATGACTGCTGCACGGCCGGTTTGCACAAATGAAACCGATGATATTGATCTGCTGTGCGGCTGTGTGTGAATACGCCTATCGGCACGCGCTGCGCTCCTTTTTGATTCGCAAACCGCAGGAATGAAGCTGGCCGGCCCTCTTGGGAACAAAAGCATATATATGCGAGCGCAAAACAAACAAGCAGCGTGGAAATAAATAACCGTTGTGGCTGCGGTGGCACAATGCTGGCGATTCTTTATTTAAATTATTAAACTAATGCTTTTTCGTCACCGCCGAAGCAATGATTGAAAAATTTGAAAGTATAAAAATGAGATGGTTTTTTGCAATGACTGTTCGTCGAATAAGAAATATATTTTTTGGTCGGAATTTAGATTCTTGCGAATAAAAACATTTTGATTTTGCGCAACTGCCTTTTGAAATGAGGAATATTTTGGATTTTATTTGACGTTTGAAGTACGAACTGCTTGGTCCGAACAAAACATTCAACACGCCCTGATTTACAAGTTCCTGTTAATGATAAAAAGGGCCAAAATAAAATCTAAAAATAAAATCTATATAAAATATAAATCTATAAAATCTATCTGCACAGCGTGTACATGAAACAGCTATGCTATAAACAAATTTGTTTGTCCCTGTACAAAGGACGGAGTTGCGAGGCGGCAGACCAATTTCCCAATTTCCCGTGGAAAGTGGATCCTATTAATAGACTGGGTGCGCTGATGGAATTTTCTCACGTGTTGCAAATTGTCTCAACTAAACGAAATAGCAACAAACTAGCTTCCTGCTGCGTCCGTGTGCTGTAAACACAAAATTAGCCTCTCGAAAGAGAGCGGGCGGCGGCTTTCGAGAGTAATGGAAAAGTGTAGTGCAAGAGAGCGTGCATGTTTTCCGCACCTTTTTGGCCAAACTTTTAAATAGGTTGCGAACTTTAATAAAAATAAAGCACTCAGCGGCGCTCATGCACAACGAGAACAGCACCAACAGCAACGCATGATGGCAAACTTTAAAGTCTACCCGCTTTTCCACCACGCTTCTCGCTGTTTTGCTGCTTATTATAATGCACGCTCTGCCTGCCTAATTATTAAGCTGGAAATGCAGCACGAGCCCTAAATGAAAATTCAGCGGGGAGCTTTCCATCCACCGCCTAGATAAGCAATACAAAGACGTTTTATTCGCTCCGGGCCCCGGCTCATTCTTGCTTTCATGCATATTACATTCGAGTTTCGTATATTTAATTACGTTTTATTACATTCTCCTTCTATTCACCAGACTATCTGGACACATCTAAATTACCTCTCAGGTAGCTCATTTTCTCCCGCGAGCCTACAATGCAAAAGCACGTGTTGCCAGTAATAGAATTTTAATGCGGAAAGTGAAGCTCATTGTCCCTTCAAGTGCGATGAGGGAGTCCTGATTTCAGCTGCCAGTACAATTTTTCCTTGTAATGCAATGAAGTGCGTTATAGTTACAAAATAAAATAAGAAAGGCAGACACCATCCTTAAAATAAAAAGAGCGATGATTATTGGCAAATACAGTATATTATACTTACTTGATTTTTGCTCTGTTTAATTTGGTTGTTGAGACTTCATAATCAGCAGATAATAGAGATTTGCTGAAGCATTCCAATCACTATTTTGATTGTTTAAATTTCAATGGGCTAATTTTATAGTTATGGGGAACTTTATTCGGCACTTTGAAGTTTGAAATCGCTTGTTTGCATTCAATTTTCGGTAATCGTCAATAAATTAATTCCAATAAGCAGTTTTCTTTCAACAAACCTATCCCAAAATGGGTTTTTATGTTAAAATGGTAAGAAAAGTTTACCAATAGGGGGTCTATAACGTATGAGGGGTTCCCACATGAATTCATCCCATATCATTTTTGATAACCACGGTGAAGATAGCAATCCAAAAATTATTTATCTTCTGTTGAGATAATAAATCAGTCAGAGCAAATCTATTAAACTGTTAACAAATCCTCGTGCACAATGATAAGCAAAAGTAATGCGTTGTTCAGCTATACCATAAATATAAAAGTAATGGATGCTCCCATAATGATTCATAAAAACGCAGATCAAACTTTTAATTTCGAGCATAAACTCACGCAAACATAAATCTTGGACGCGTCCAAAAACCAAGAGAGAAACTTGAGAGCGCAGACGTGAATTGCAGCAAAAATCATAAAAATAGAAGTGTACGGAGTAGAATTTTAGCGTGTGCAAGGCTGGCCCGGGGAGAAAGCACGCGATTCTCGCAACGTTTCAGTCGCGTGGATTGACATTTCAGACACTCCCGCCGCGATAAAAACCAACTTAATTACAGGCCATGCTCTCGACTGAATTAAAATAAAACTCTTCCGGGGGTGACTTGGAGTGGAAATTTTATTCTATAGACGCCGTAAATAATGTTGTAGCGGCGCGAGACAGCGGCTTGAAATTCAGAGCAGCCGGAATATATCGATCAGCGGGTTCGTGGTAGCCGCGCGGGCCTTGCTAGGTGTTCGTGGCCGTGTGGAATTTATCGTCCAAATCCGTCACGATTTGTTGTTTGTTAATTAGGAGCAATTTTCGGTCGTTCTTCGCGTTTGGCCTAGATTGCTCTGGTCAGACGAAAATCTGATATTTCCTGAATTCAATTACCCGAAACGATGCAAGTTACAGTGCCATTGCCTTGCTGCTGCTACTTTCGTGGCGATCGTTTTGATTTGACAAGCTGTTGTGAACATGTTCTTCGACGTTGTAAATTTGGTATTGTTTCTTTCAATCTGAATTTTATTGTTTGCCTGAGTTATTAAGATATTTCGTTGTGATTTTATATTTAAGAAGTATACGTTCATTTTACGTCAGTGACGTGGTTATACTTTCTCTCATTCAGTTTATAAACAAAAAGGAAACTAAACTGGCATTATCAAGGTGGAGAATCTTTGAATAATGTGGGACATGCGAATAAACAAAATTACTTTTTGTGTTTTGAAATTTATCATCCCATTTAAAAGAAAGAACACTGTGTTTTCGAATTTTCACTAAAAGAGCAAAGATGAGATTTTTGATGCCCCATTTACATTTTTGTTCCTATTGTAGGATGTTTTAGGGCACCGAAACCTAGAAAATCAACTGTAAAAATTAATTTTGGATTAAAATTTAACTGCATTAGAATGTTAAATTTGTATTTCTTGTTTGCCTAGAGACTCAAAAACGTTTTGGCAGACAAGCAAAACCTTCAAAGGAACATCAAAATATAAATTATAATCCACACTCTAATTTTGAAAAAAAACTAACAGTAAAAAACCGTCAACAACTTTCATGCACCAAGATAAAAACTTTTTATTTCTGAAAACCTATAGATTAAAATTCCCAAGTCTACTCCAAACTGTTTTAATCACCTCCTTGCAAAATGTGAGCGCGCACTTTGAAGGGTTTCACTGAGTCTGCCTGTCTTCTTTAGAGCTGGAATTCTAGGTCGTTGCCCAACGTCACCAAGTTCCACCTGCGCGTGTTAATTCCTCGGAGCAAACCTTTGCCTCGGTCGTCGGTTGGGGAAAGGAGTAAAAGAATGTGCGCTGCGGCTTGGTAGCCAGCTTTAATTAAGGCAAGCTGCATAACCACAGCGGTGCTTGTGAAATATTTCTCTGGTGCTGCTCCGTGGTAATTGTTCCTTTTGGCAAAAGTAATTACGGCTGCGCGAGCCACGTGTGCGCGTGCGGCGGCGGCCGTGGCTGCTGCCTGTTTGCCGGCCATGCGTGAACCCCTGGCAAACACACAAAGTCCCGTGGGCCGCAAACGATCCACAATGCCGAGCATTATTATGGTGATGAAGCTGATGATGTGTCTTATGTAAGCAGTTTCCGAGACTGCGTCGGTCACAATGGCATGCGCAGCTTCCCGTGTGCGTGTGCAATAATTCGTCTCGGCCCGCCTGAATCAAGTCTAATTAGAGCGTCAGGGGATGGATGAAGTGACAAACTCCCTAATGAGCGCGGAGAGTTACTGCTTTTCTTATGGTCGGTTGCTCTCCGAGTTGCAAGACGTTCCCGCTCTCACAACACAATTTCCAGGCGTATATGCGCCTCGCATTTGCCTCTGTTTATCACTTGTCGTTGAGGAGAAGTTCCTTTTGGCCCAACTTCGCCTCTCCTTCTGCCTCGACGGATGGCAAATCAGATTTTCCGACTGATTAAGCCTTTGCAGCCGTTGGGTCTGGCGGGACATTCACGCGAACTCGTGATAAACTGTTTCTATTTCGAGAGAAATCAATAATCCCTTCACAACTGTTTGATTAAAAGAAAAGTTAATTATTTACTTCAAGAACTGCTCATCTTTGTAAATACTGAACAAGATTTTAAGATGCTGTTATTTTGGTTTTCTATTTCAGTACTTATAAATAAAACTCAAAATTCCCCTAAAACACCTCCATTAGTTATATCCATTATTTTAACAGATTGGTTAAGTTTTGACATTTACAAATGCCAAGCGAGAAAGTCTATGCAATAATTTACACTTGAAAGACACATTCCACTTTCTCAGCGTCATGGCTGTTAATCTGCTTGGGTTTCTCTTGGTTGTTCCGGAGGATTAAAAAGCAAGGCGAGTGAAATAAAAAGTGGAGCTTATCTCTCATAGACACACCATCATTCAGTGGGGGAAAAAAGGATTGTTTAGAATATAAACAGCCGAGTGGGTGGGTTTGGCCAAATTATCCTTTCATCGGCGGGCGAGGGACCATTACGGCGGCGCCAGGCCTTACAGGTGGCCGCAAACTGATGACGAACCATTTAGCCCTTTGTTTTGCCTCCGGCCGCGAGTAATTATACAAACCGCGCGTCGGGCGGCGGCACTGCCGAGTGCTGGCCGGCCCGGCATTCCTGCGGCAATTCGATATTGATCCCGGCAGGTGTAAAAATTAATGACGCGGAAAGCGGCGGTGGTGGCGGCAGCGGCAGTCCGCCTCCCACTTTTTTCCCTTATTTTCACTTAGTATGGCAGTCATGTGGTGCAAGACGACGGAGGGCGGAGGAGCAAATTAAATTACAGACCCATTTCTCAACGACCTCGCGACACTTTCCATATTCAATTGTGAATTCTGCCCTCCAATCAGATTAGCAGGCGTCAGCAAACGAAAGGGGAGATTAACATGCTGAAGGTGTTTAGCTATTTTTAACAATAACTTTGACATTTATGCATTATGCAGCTACAGGAACGTGGTTAAAATCAAGAACACACAGCAGTATTAAAATCACAGAAAAAAATATTTGCATGTAGTAGTAGCGGATTCAATTTTACGTACTTGTTCAAATGTTAGCAAGAATAAGCAAGTGTTTTTTCTTCCATTAAAATATTCGAATGCGTGCTTGAGAAAATCTCGGTTTAAAATTATTTGCTAATGTTTGTGTCCTCCTTTCTGAAAAATATTAAATTGAACTGGGGGAAACAAGGTAGCTCAATGTCACCATTTTTATTTATTTTCGCTATTGCAAATTTTAATGAGGTCATTATTAGTAGTTTTTCGAAAGCCAAATGTATTTAACGCAGACGACATCGTTGTTCTAAAAATTAAAATTTTGGCCGTTTAAATCCAGCCCGTTGGCTCGCATTGTTAAGGCACTCTCAGGAGTGTCAAAGCAATGTGAGGTATTTGAGCAGTTGGGAGATCTAATACTGGCTACCCAATGTCAGAAATGGCAAAAAAAGTGGTTAGTTTAGTGACTCGAATTTCTCAAATTGCTCAACGGGCTGGGAGGCGCACCGGCGCCGACTCGCTACTTGCTGGTTTGCACCTTTCCAGCATGCGTGATTTGGCTTCACGGGACAAATGTCTAGCGTTTCAATGCAGTCCTCGGTGCGGAGGCAAGTGGCCCTTGAGTGGGCTGGGTCCCTGTGCGGCCTGGTGTGCCCATGTTATCCGTTCACGGTGTTATTGGGACCCGGGTTTCAGCATTCGTGCTAGTGCAGTGCGCGCCCTTCCCGGTCCTCCGGTCCTCGGACAGGGATAAAATGAGCAAAAAAAAAAATAAATCTCATTGTCAGATATGTTCCTAGAGTGCAGTGATAAATCAGTATGCTATGAACTACAACTAGCATTCAACTCTTTTAGGGCTATTTTTACGAAAAACCATTTCAAAGTCGAATTAATTTTCAAAATTCGAGTTTCTGCCACCAGGTGGCTGACCTAGAATATTTCATCGCCTGCTCAGGTCGCAGGTTGGCAACCCGTGCGTCATGTCTGTCCGACGCTTTGCCTATTCAACAACAATTCGGATTGCGGTTGATCAGCTGGCAAACTAAATTTTATGTTTCCGCTCGAATTCGTTGCGTTGAAATGTTTGATCAAATTGCAGCTTTTGAGCGAATTGATGAACGCAATAAATACTCATGCGTGGCCAAACACGTGCGCATTTTGGCAGGCAGCTATCCACTTCAATTGATTGCACAGCCAGCCTGTCATGATTATTTAGCCCGCTTTTCGCCAGAGTAGATTTTTTACGATACGGGTTCTGTGTTTGCTTTCACTCTGCCAAATATAGCCATTAACAAAATGAGTTGATTTTGGTAAACAAATTTGAAAACTGAAAATTGAGCGCTTTGTCAGTCAACACCGCATAAAATGAATTTTTGATTGTGCATCTCAAATTATGCGGCAGCGAATAACATTGGCTAGACAACTGGAAAATACTACATTGGAGCCCATCAATTTGGGTTTGACCATCATTAATTTGTGACTGTACCTGTGAAGAACAAAGTCAACAAAATTTACAATCCATTTGCGTGAATTAAACTCGGTGGTTCATCAGGCTGAAAATTGAAAACGAGGTTGGCCATTACTCAAAAGCAAAATAGGAGAATCTTATTTATGCACGCGCGCTGGCTATCTGGTTCGATCTGGTTGTGGAAGTGCTCCTAATGTACTTTTTGTGTGCGCACACACACAAAACAGCGGCTGTGGGTCTGACTGTGGGTGTATGTGTACCTTATCGCAGTGAAAGGCAGAATAAATCATAAAAAGCCTGTTTACGAGCAGCTTGCTCATGTACCTTCTATGTGCATTTGCGTACCCGCCCCGCGAAGGATTTGACGTTAT
The DNA here is from genome assembly GCF_949628265.1 of Cloeon dipterum. Taxonomy (NCBI): domain Eukaryota; kingdom Metazoa; phylum Arthropoda; class Insecta; order Ephemeroptera; family Baetidae; genus Cloeon; species Cloeon dipterum. The sequence continues at coordinate 28,394,517 of NC_088787.1, forward strand.
TTTTCGTTTCACCACTGCGTGCACACGCCCACCTCATCTTCATCATCCTCGCGCCGTTGTGCTGGCCGAAATATGTTTTGATGCTAAAAAAGGTCGGCACTTTGGCTGATGGAGTGAGCCTTGGCATGTTTTCGAAAGTTTAATCTGCTCAGCGGGCGCACGCCTCTCGCAATTCGTTTTGCTGATGCTTAATTTGCGCTTGCAGCTCTCGTTTTCTCCCTTGTTTGCGCAATTGGACGTGCAAAGTTGTTTGTCAAGCGGATCCCACTTGTATCTATTTGCTCAAGGGAATAAGTCCTTAGCGTTGGTATTAACTGAAATATAACGCTGGAATGCTTTTGACGTCCATGCTGGAATACTGAAAATTGCGTTTGCTTTCGGTTCCTTTTTAGCTCTGTAAAAAAGGGATAAACACACACCAAACGACAGTCAAACAAATACCGATATAAACGTAGATGAGTTTGAAGTTGGACTGAATTTTTGAATTCATATTGTCTGTTTTCATACCAACACATTTGGTTATGTTTAAAGCAGTTCAATCGTATTTTTAAGCTCGTGTAGTTTCAACAATATTGTTGTTGGGCTTCTAATAAGGAAATTGGGTAGAAAAGCAAGCAGCATTCGTAACTTTTGGCAAAAAGCGGCTAGAGCGCTAAAAAACTAGAATCGCTTTAGATCAAGGAAAAGCAAAAGCGAGAAAAGCAGAAAAATTTGAGGGAAAAGCAAGCTTGCTTGCTTTTTTTAAACAAGCAGCTTTAGGTTTGAAAAAGCGACCTACGCTCGCTTTTCTATGCTTCCGAATATTTGCTGGGACTGTGAATGAAATATACTTGGATCGTTGATTTTATCTTTTGCTTCCATATCCACACTGGAGAAATCAAATGTTTTATTTTACTGCATCAATCATCTGTATTTTTATGACTTATGACCAAGCTAGTAAGAAATAAATTGCTATAACTAATATCGGAAAAATTGGCATACAGTGCGACTTTCTGAACGGCAAGCCATCCTAAAGTTTCGTGGCATTCCATAATTCGGAAAAAAAATGGTGACCTATAAATTGTCCAGCGACAAAGCAATTCTGTTAATATCACGAAAGAATTGGACGAGACTAATGGAGCTGTCTGCTAGGGGGCATAGTTTCCCATAATAAAAAGATTCCGACGCTCTTTTCGTTTTTCCCCTTCATGAAAATATTAAACATAAATTACGCGTCGGTCGGCAGTTAGGCTGCTGGATATAATTAATGTGTCCATCCGGCACATCACGATTGTGTGCGCTAAACGACTGGCCGTCGCATTATCTAGCGTTTAGTAGCGATAATTTATTACACAGCAGCCCATCTCCATAATATGGCATGTACATACGCGCGCACCATTTTAATATGGGCCGTTTATGGGGCTGGTGCCAGTATTCTGACGTTTCCACTCGGCCGACTCGGCAATGCAATAATTATCATCGTAGTGCACATTTGCATGCCTGTTGACCATGTGTCGTCCAGCCAGCGCAAATTAAATTATCTCGCCCTCCGTCCGGCAGTTGAATTTAATTATTGGCACACATCGAGCCCTGCATTAAATCCTGTCACCAGCTTTATTAGAATTTAGTTTTCCGAAGGAAATTGTTTGTCTCTGCTCTAGCTGATGCCAACAAGTTGTGCACCATCGAGGATACTAGCCTTATCTTTCCTGTAAATTGATTTAATACGATGGAAGACCTAATATGATTAATTTAACATGCATAAAATGATATTTTGAAGAAATTTCATCTCCCATATTTTTATTATGATCATCATCCATTAATAAAAATATCACTAAATTGAAAAGTAATCATTGGCTTAAGCAGATTATTTAAATAAATTGTATGACTAAAAGTGACAATTAAAACTTTAACATGTATTTAGAGTCCAGCCTTTCTCGATCTTATACAGTTTTCTATTCTCCAAACACTTGTTATAAAACAAATCCAGAATATGGACAAGAAATTTACCGTCTCAAAAAGTGGTTAGTTTATGTGACTCAAAATGCTCAAACAGGCCGACTCGCCACTTGCTGGTTTTCGCACCTTTTCAGCTACTTTAGGGACGAATATCTGGCGATTCAATATAAGACATCGGTGCGGGAGGCGAAACGATGGCCACATTCGGCCCAAGCTCCTCTGCGGCCTCTCGGGCCCCATGTCATCGGCGGTGTTATTGGGACCCGGTGAGCTCAAACCCCATGGGATGTGCTGAGCAGTTCGAGGTTCAAAATAATATTCAACAAAGATTTAGATATTTTCCAATATTAAAATTTTCGCATAATCCCTTAAAAATGAAAATAGAGACTATTCTGTTGTTTGAACAACAGAAGAGTTGTTAGGGAAACAACTATGAAGGAATCATCCTTTCTGGGTAAAAATTGAGTGCATCTCATAGAATCTAATGTGCATCGTCATTTAACTGTGAAGTAATATTTCAATATATGTATTTATGTATACTAACGGTATATGCTTTCATACGTGAACTCATGTTAATAAATAAGCTTCCAAAAGCAGTGAATGTTTCATGTTGTTAAAGAGACGCATGTGTGTATTATTAATTCGTTGCTCTCATCATGTTAATATCTGTGTGTTTTAGGTTCGTACAGAGGACAACGCGCGAACTGCCGTTGATTGAAAAGCCGCTGTAGGAGATGAGTGCAGTCACACCGTTTCATGTCAGGCATTCGTCCAATATTCCTGGGTTCCAGTTAATTTGTATTCGTGCACAGCACTATAAATTGCATTTATTCAACGTTCTCTCTTGTGCAAATGCAGTGAATACATTTGCAGAGTGGAGATCAATAGAACGCGCAATTCTATTAAATACAGCAACTCGCCGCTCTGCGTTGATGAGTGAAATTTAATAATGAAAAACAATCCCTGGATAATCAGTGATATAATCTGATTTACTTACATTAATTTTCATGTGAGGATAAATGAATACATTAAATCGATTTAAATCTACCAAGATTTCTGTTTGTAATTTTCTCTTTGAACTATGTGTTGAAATATTGCAATACATTTCACCAAACGCCCAATCAACATTAATGAGCATTGCAATGAATATTCATCCACCCCATACTGAAAGCATGATTTCACTGAAAAGCTCACTCACATCGGAGCAATTGGCCAATTCGAAGCAGTTCAAATAGAGCCCCTATTTCACTTGCTTGACTGCGCTTTGAGCGGCCGTGAATGGCTGTGTCCAGCGCGTCGTTCTTTTTAACTGCCGCTGGTAGATAGCGGGAGAGCATAAATGGCCGTCGGCATCGCACCACGGCCACCGTGAAATTGATATTAATCGCGAATTTCCAGCTCCACAGGCCTCTCTCCCGCACACACGTGCGCAGGATTAATAATAATTACTATTATTATTGGGCCACTCGCATGCCATTGATCCGCACAGATGAAATCACTTGCACGTTCTGAAATAAAGAATAATAATAATTCAACCCCGGCGTCAGTTTTTGATGGCATTAATTACGCTCGCATTGTTCGTTTTTGCAGCGGATTAGGACGCACAACCGCCCCCGGGTGGTGGATTATGAGCTGGATGCAGGCTGCTAATTAAAACCTGTGCCGGAGAGACTTCAAAATGGAATTCTGGGGTCCATAAAAGGTCATTTGCCAACCTCATTTAGAACGTTGATTCCAAAGGGAATTACTTTTAATTGACTTGATGAAGGTTTTAGTGATATTTTGGTGATATAGTTGGATATAATTATTTTTAATGAAAACAAAATCTCATTAAAAGCGTTTTTTGCGTAATTTTTGTAATTAGAACTGCTTTTTGGTGGTCACTACAATACTTATCCAATTCGCAACACAAGGACGCCTACTTAGCCTCGTTTGTCTTTGTTTAAGTCTGTCTCTTTCGACATATCACGCAGTTGCATGCGGAATCAGCTGTCACACTGATTCTCCGCAGAAAGAAGAGGAGCTCAGACACAACCTTGAAACAATCAGTCACAAACGACCGCGGAAAGCGGCTTTTGCGACGCGAGCACTTGGCTTTTGTACTGCGGTTAATCCTTTGGGGCTGGAAGCAGTGCGTCGGGGGAGGCGAGTGAGCACAACGACAGTAATCTGTGTTCGAGAAAGTCGACCGACAGGGGACGGCTCATTTGCATGAAAACGCAAAGCCTTCTTGTCTTACTGAATGCAAAAAATTGCGGAACACTTCAAGGTCTTTAGAAAAGGGAGATTAAAAAACAGGATCACCTTTTGGATTTTCTCATTGAAAAAATAGGCACTGCTAGAATTTATGCTAAAGGTTTCACGAGTCACACAAAATTTCCAATTAAATAAATGCAGCCAACCAGCCGGATGGGCATGAGTCAGTGGTTTTGAAAAAGGAAGCACGCGGGCTGGCAGGGAAAGTTGCAGTGGCATGAGAGAAAGTTAATTAAATGCCGAGTGTTTTCCTTCCTGAAAGTGCGGACCGGCCAACCAGGCTTCTCTCTCACTCTTTCGCCGACAATGGCAGCTCAGCGAAGGGAAAAGTAAAAATTCGGCTGTAATAATTTCTCGTGGCCGACGCCCTCGTGCGTTGTACGTGTGTGTGAAAGTGGCCATTGTAATGCTTTATGTCCGCGATCATCGAATGAAAAGTTACTCGGCTGCACTCTCGTACGCGTGTTATATGAACTTCGCAGAGTGAGAACTTTCTCTGTGCTCGCTGGGGAGAAATCATAATAAGCGAGACCCGCGAAAACGGTTAAATGAGTCGTCTGGTTAATTTCGCTGATTTTCTAGCTTCAAAAATAAGCGGAGGTGGAACGAGCGAGTGCTTTAGTAAATAACACTGGTTTTGGTTCAAGAAGAAAATGAAAGTTATAAAATCAAGTGAATACTTTCGATTAAAATTGAATTTTGAAATCGTTTCTTCTTAATCACTCTACAAATTGATAAAAAGTTATTCTTTTTACACTAAAAATCTGTGTTGTTCATTTATTAATTTTATTAATTTATTCTGATGGAACAGAAAGGTCTATGACAATTAAGCAATGCATTATTGATAAATTTTAAATTCAATTTATATATTGTGGATGGTAGGAGTATTAATTTCTTATATAGCAATGCCACTCGGAAAAGACAATTAACCCCACATGTAAAATTAGCAACTCTATAGGGCACGACAAGTGGCCAGGCGAGCAAATCAGCCAGCCACTTACTCAAACGTGCCCGGCTCACCTGGAAACACCGCAATTCTTGCTCGCCCTTGTGCCGCACGGGCAGCGAGATCGTCGAGTGTCGTCTGCAAATAGAGCCACTCTCGCAGACTCGAGAGTGCGCAGACATAGGTGGGTATTTGCGGTTGTTCCATATCTCCTGCTCTGCCCTGCGGTTTTTACCTTAGCGCGCCCTCTTGTTTGTAGCTCACGAGACACGGCTTACGTCGAAGGGACAACTTCGCAGCAACGGCAGATCGATTGACCGAGAAAATGATGGGTTTTAGCCCGGCCGTCTGTTTCACATAAGCTGCACCGTCGCAAGCCTTGAGAAAATACTGGCAGAGACCTTTATTTGAGTTATCGATAGCTCACTCCACCTGTCCCGTGTGCCACAAGAGAGATGCAAAGAGAGGAAAGCATTTAGTAAAAGTATTTTTAAAAACTCAATATTGTTTACAATACCTGGACATTCTAAAACTAAAGACTGTTAAAATTATGGAAAAAAATATTTAGTATTTCGCTCCTTACTCCAATTAGGGCACCTCTATTGCCATGAAACTTTATGAATGAAATATTTTATTTAACACCAAGGTGTGCTACAATACAATACAATTTACTTTATCTATAGTCTTTTTTTGTGAGATCATTCGTTTCATTGGGCATATGCATGTATTGTGTTTGTAAGGTATCACGGAATGAGTATTCTAAATGAGCGACAAAGTTGTTTATGGTCAAATATAAAAAATGATTAAGAGGTGTTTTTTTCCTGGGGCCAAGTGGCTTCTTTACTTTTGACGTAGGTGATGGTAGTTCCCACCTTGTTAGAAAATCTGTTTTGACATTTCTTTTCGCCTCCCTCTTTGGGGATGTAGCCAGGATCGTTTTGCTCACTTTCTTCTCTCGACCACATAATATTTGTATGGAGAACGGTGAGGATGAGTTGTCATTTCTCGCGAGTGTCACCTCGCACGTCAATTGAGTTGTTCCGCGTTCTAATGCCGACCGAAGGCAACCAACCAAGAGCGGCAGACGCGTGAATTTCTCCCCGCCAGACGGCTCCGTTATTTATTTTCGGTCCTCTGCGAAACACGCTCACACCTCGCCTTTTATTATTGCTCGCACTGTGCTGGCAGAAAGGAAAAACAAGCTGCGGTGGCAAATTTGCAGCGAAAACACGGGCAAAAACTTTTTATTGCCGCCACTGCAAGCGAGCGAGCGCGCGAGAGCAAAAAATGCGTAAATTGAACTGGCGGACGTGTAAATAGAAATCGACTCCCGGGTGAAGCGGCAGCATGCGAAAATTTCGGTCTTGCTCGCGCTTTTGTTGCCTGCCAACACACAAAACGAAGCACGAGAAAGAAGTGTGTAAGTAAGCGATCCTCGGCCTCGTGAGAGCTCAGCTCTTTGCTAACTTGCTAAGGCCCACCGCGCCGGCTCAAAGGCGAACGTGGCGAAAGCCGAATGCTCTAACACGTGTTTGTTGGTGACGATGATAATTGTCTTTTGGTGCGCTCCTGCCAATGTTTGGGAAAATAACAACTTTGAAAGATACTTTTTCTAGAAGTGAACTCACTCTTGTGTTTATCAGATTTTTGTGCTCTGAAATAGAGGCTATTTTTACATTATCTTTTATATGCTTTTCTTTTAGCTTGTAAGTCGTTAAAATACTCTAACATGCCGTAGCATTTGTTTATCTCTTGATCAATTTTCTTGGTATTCTTATTTTTCATTAACTAATACGTAATATCAATTTAAGTTTTTAACACATTTTTAAATTTCCTGACGAATTCTTCACTTGAGGAATGTATATGCAGGAAAAAAATTCGGTCTTGTCCTTATATATTGTGTTTCCAAAATAGTCAGATATTTAATTCTGTTGATATACATGTTTTGGATCCTAAGTTATGCATAAATATCTCGGTAAAATTTCATTTTTCGGTAAATTAATTAGACTTTTTAACGCCTAAAAGGCAGAGTAGCAGGATTAAAAATGAAATCGGAGTGAAAAATTAATCAAAAATTTCAGTGTATTAACTGTGGGGCTAGCTGTTTCCAGATTTAAAAACTTAGAAAGCTCTCAAATGGTCATAGTAAAATTAATTTGCAAATTACTTCTGATTGAAACTGGACGGTAAAATGGTTCTTTTGAAGCTCTCTCTCTCTCTCTCGATCAAAAAGCAATTTATTCAGGCTTAAATAGCTGCACTTAATCTACTGCATTGGAATTGATAGGCATTTTCACGTTTCAGTACTCCCTTTAATAGCGCTAAGCGTCTCTAACCGAGAGACGTGCAATTGCGTGTTTTTTTGCACTAGCCACATGGAGAACAAGCAAGTTAAACGCGCGGTGTCGAAAACCGCAGAGCGGCCGGACGAACTCTACGCAAGTACTCGATTGCTCGAATATAAATTGCTCCAGCTTGCTCCTCCACCCACCACTTGGCTATATTGGATTGCTTTGTTCGCGAATTATTTGCATTTGAATGCCTGCCGCGGACACAATGAGCGCTAATCTGATTCGCCGCCGTGAAAGTCTGCCGCAAATTTACTGCGCCCTTGCATGACAAGTGAGATAAATACATATTTATTTCTTCTAATCAGCAGCATATTAGAATGAAATTACTCGTATTGTTGCCTCCGTCGAGAACATCAACGAACCGGGAGAGAAGATAATTCAACTGTGCGGTCTGCTAAGTTGCTCGTTGATGATGGGACTTTCAATATTTGTGTATATTTAGTACACATTTTGTGGAAAGTAGAGCTGCTAAGTAAACTTTAATCAGGTCAATTTTATATGTTATTATTGATTTCATTGAGATTTATCACAACAAAATTTTGATGATGAAAAAATAGTGCTATAAATATAGAAAAATTAATGATTGGATTTTGAACACATCATAAAGATAATTTCAACCAAACTGATCTACTTTCGCCCTCTTCAGTGAGAACCATTACGTTTTCTCTTTGAGCTTGCATGATAACATATTCAAAGTTTTCCAATAAGCGCTCAATCTGATATAGCGCTAGAGAGCGCACTGCAATTTTTTGCTCACGAAAAGTTTGTGTCCCTATATAAAAAGTCACTCAAAAGAAGGCCAGGAGCGGGAGTAATTCGGTTATTGTTTCTCCACGTGTCGATTTTTATTCATTTTTCACATGGCATTGCGTGCCAACAGCAAATTGTTTTAAATAAAAAGTGTATTTTGCGTCCGATAGAAGATCGCTTGGTGCGGTCATAAAAGTATTTTTAAAGCCCACTGCACCGGCAGATTTCTATCTGCGGCGTGGAAATAAAATAGCATATTTGCTATTTACTACTTATGTACGTACGTACATACATATTATGTGCATACTTTCTTTCAGCCTAGCGAGCACAAGCAGGATGAAAACTAAATAATGGGCATTACGGGGCGGGAAGAAGAGAGCTGAAAAACTTTCTGCGTGCGCAGGAAAACCATAAAACATGTTGAGCAGCTGGCCGCAAAGACCTTAAAGAGAGGCACGTGTAATAAAAATTCCATTGCTCTCATTTCCCCCCTTAAATTTATAGAAATAGCTGCATAACTAAATTAGAAAAAAACTCACAAATAATACTCGCAATGGATAATTATATATTCTGTATATTTTTGGAGGTGGAATTTCACAAATTCATCCACCGTCAAGAAATTTCTAGTTGAATATTATTTTTTTGTTATTTTCCTCTTTTGCTTTTTTCTGGCGTCCGCTTAAATAAAACTTTATCGAGCTTGTCAAAGTTTAGAGTCATGGCTTTGCCGTAGACGTGGGCCAGATCATTTTTAATTGCTGCTGTGGGTGAAAGACGAGCTGACGTTGACGCAAAGTGTGTTTAAAAAGCTTTTTGCCGGGCGTCTTAATTCATTCGCAGGGCGTGCCTTTTATTTATTTATTTATTCCCCTAAGTGCACGCGAACGACGGAGGAAGACGCCGCCGCTGCTGGTTTTGTTGTTGTTTCGCCTCTCCCTTCCATTCGCCCCGTGCAGGCTTCGGAGAGCTAACTTACATCAACATTAATCAAATTTCTGCGAGATAATGCGGCCCGCGCGACGAGTGTGCTAACTAAACGTGGCAAATGAGCCTACTTTTACAAGCGCACACTCTGATAATTTCGTTTTCACCCACCCCTATAGCCATCTGTGTGTGTGTGTGCGCGCACCCGAGTTGGTGGAAAAGGGAGCGAGAGGAATAATTGTTGCTGCTCTTAACGTGCTGTTTGCTCGGCAGTAGGAAAACAAAATGCAAAAGCAGCGATGCAAAGTTTTTACCTCCTTGGAGAATGAACACACATTTTAAACTCAACTGAGTCAATACAAGTTAGCGGAAAATATAAATTAGATTGAGCTGCAGGCAAGAGATTAAAATGCAAAGGTCAGAATTCAAATTTCAGATTGTGCAGCAATAAATGACTTGGAGAGTCAGAGCTGCTCTCAACAATGGCACACTTTGCGTTCCCACAATTTCTCCGAATCTTGATTAAAATACTGAAAGTACAATGCACGGCGGTAAAAGCTTGCGAGACCGCAATCCCCAATAATCCGGCGTAACGACCGGCGGTGGCGCATTTTCATTCTCTACGTACATTACGGCACGATGCAATTCCCCCTTCCTTTGTATGTGTGCACTCGCTAATGGAAGAGAATCAAATGAGAATCGTCGTGTGTCGTCGGCGGTGCAGTGGAAAATCCGTCTCTCGCAATTTATTATGCAAATTCAGCAATAAAAGCCGAGGGTCAAAGCCTCTAATGAAGGTGGCCAAAGGTACGTACGTGCTCCATTTTTGTGCCGAGGCCAATTTTCTTGCTGTGAAATTCTGCCTTAATAATACAGAAAAGCCCTTCTCCTGCTGCCTTTTTCATGAGACATAACAAGCACGCGGCCTCTTGCTGCTGCTTCTCTCTATTTTCGCGATGATTATAATAACAAGAACAAAAGACGCCTGCTGCGCGAAAAGGCATCATCCGCCACCGCTGAGCTTTTTATTCCTTTTGGCCGACTTCAAAAGCGCAATGCCATACAATTTCTCGCACTTCTTTTTTGTGCGCGTCGCTCGCGCTGACTGCGTCTCTTTTCGCCTCGCCAGTTCAACTTTTGTGTGCGCAGCGCGTGCTTTCTTCGCGACACTGGAGATTTACACGGCGATAATTAGCCCGTGTAAAATTAGCACCCGGTGCTTTTTTCAGACGTCTTCCACCTTTATTTTTAGCATAAGATTGTCGAGTTTAAAATAGAGCTGATTTCGTTCTGCCTTTGAACGAGATACCACCTACCTGAGGCAGACAGCTTTGACAAAGAGGAGTTTTGTTTGTAAATACATTTGCGTGACTTTTCTCTGTGTTTTTATTATTAAATACGCCAAGAGCAGCGTAACACGCTGACGTTGATTGTAATGATGTGGAGTTCTAATTTTAAACCGTGATTGGATCTTCTTCATTAAAGAAACCCATGTTTATATGTATAGATATTAGATATACAGTGCAAAAACGCAAAATAGAAAATTAATGTTCTCTAATTTTTTGGTGATTTTTTTAGACTCTAAGACAGTTTACTCTAGTCAGGGTAGATAATATAATGATAATAACTGCTCTGATATTTTTTGATCTTGATTTCAATATTTTAGAATCTTATTTTTTATGCAAATTTCGTTTTTGCTGCTAATTGTAAGAATTTCCTTCCGTACTATTTGCGAGTAATTTCTACTTTATGTATTTGATAAAAATTAAATGAAAATGATGGAAGCTATTATTAACAATTTAAGTTGGGCCTCCAAAATAGTTTGAAATATATTGTTTCCTTCTAAAAAAGCTTTGATAAACCGGATAAACCTAATAAATAAAAATATCAAGAACTTATTAAGTAACTGATTTCTTTTATTTTAGTTAGTATATTATTTTCTTTATTCCATCTCGGGATGGAGACACTATTTTTATAACAATCACTCACTATATAACGCATCCAATTTAGATTGAATCGTAATATAGAGAGTCAAATTGATAGAAATATGAGAAAGGCTTGGAAATTAAACGTCGCTCATTATTCATCCCCCGGTGACTAGGAGGTCTGTGTGTGTGCTTATATACTCCAGCCGAAGCTTGACGGCACGTAATTTAATCCGGTGCGCGCGCTTTCTTTCTTATCTCACCTGCGCACGATAACGGGTCGGAGAGAAAGGGAAACGCGCTCGTTTAAAATTCCAATCAGCGCGCGCGTGCAGCCGAAAGAAAAAGGAGCGCGGGATGGTGGACGGGGTGTAATGAGAAATTCGTCATCCCTGCCTGGGAAATCAGTTGGCACGCACTCGGCGGCTGATCGCGAATGCAGCACACGCCGCACCGTAATTGGCCTAATTTCCTTTCTGCAATTTTTTGTTTGCATTCGCGAGACGAACCATTTGCCCGGGCACAATGGCTGCGTAATGCGAGCCATTTAGGCGGCCCTTTTATGTTCGGCTTAGAACCCTTTTTGCGCTTTTATTAACTGGAAATTGTTGTTGCTCGCGGGAAAAGGCGCATTTTGGCAGCCGCGCTCGTAAAATTGAATAAGCCACATTGAGAGGAAAATCGGCCAGACGGAGCTATTTATGAATGTGGCCTTTCTCACTGGCATGCGAATATTATTCTCCGGCTCTTTTTCTTTTTTTAGTTGCCTTGCCCATTACGGCCACAAAAGTCTGCCAATAAGAACAAAATCTGGCCTGTTGTTATTTGCGACAACGCGTTAGTGCGGCATTAAAAAGGTCCCAAACGGGAATCAAAACGGGACAAAAAATCCCGCGTCATTCCCGCAAAATTGCGAGCTGCGAATGGAAGTGCGGCAATTCCGTCTGGGAGCCGACACCCTCTCACAGCAGAGTGGCGGCCAAGTTGGCTCGCCGCACGCATGGCCTTAAGCATTATTATTGTACGTAGGAGTCACAGAAAGAGAGAGACACTCACACACACACACACACACACAGCACCATGTCGCAATTATGCATATGTATCCAAGCGGCCATTTAAAAATATCGCACGCGACAGCAGCCAGAAAACGGTCGCGAGTAAACAAAGTCTTATTCGAGTGAGTGGCTCGTCTGGCAGCGGTCAGCAGGCGAGCCAGCCAAAAGCTGCGAAAGCGAGTAAAAGCGGCCGCATGTATACACATAATCCTCGCACTGAGCTGCTGCCAAATAAATAAGTTGTCTCTGGCCCCCGGGGGGACACCTCCAACGGATTATCCAGCCAGCGTGGCGCAGTTCTGCTTTGCCGCCCCAGGAGAGCCGCAGCGCTGTAACGGATTTTCCGGGGTTTTCATTTTGAGTCCTGACTTTTTCAACAAAAAAACTGCATAGACCCAGAGGCAAAGATTCTACAACTCGAAATGTTTATTGAAATTTAGGGTTTTTCTAATTTTGTCTTCCATACATCCTCGTCTGCATTTGACAACACAAATATTTAAATATCTGACCGTCGTAAATTGACTCACACACACGGACGCTTAAATGGTAGAACGATTCACGTTCAGTGGTAGTTCCCCTTTGTGTCACGTTGGCATTGCGCTACTGAAATTGATGTGCGCGTGCACAGACTACCCGTGCATACATAAATTGTGGGCAAGGAGAGGCAGCTGCCTCAGCGCCTGCTGAATACTTTTCAGTGTCACTCTCCTTTATTCTGTGCCACGCACATTGCTGCTTTCTCCTCGACTGGATAAGTCTCTGACACATTGACTGACGCACCCCCGCCGAAGCCAAAATTCAATATAGCTTACCTCAAAGGCAGTATGTGAGAGTGCTGAAGAACGAACAGTCCATGCGTTAGTTTTGGGATGGTATCTTACGAGTAAGGAGGGACTCGATCTGTGATGAAAAATCTCTGACCTTAAAACGACTTTGGTAATCCGGGTGAGCTGGCTATTTAAACAGCTAGACGAGGTTTTGTCACTTGGGTGTAAAATGAAGATGAGCCGCTTTCTTTGCATATTTCTGGCGCCTTATCTAAAAGCGCCGGAGCACATTAAGCGCGCAGTTACTTGTGTAAAACGCAAAAAATTCGACACTTTTCTACGGGGCGGGATAAGTTTGGCAAAGAGTTAAATTTCCTTCATAATCTCCACGACTTCGCGAGGAAAAGAGAAAAAATAAAATTTTGCTGCTCCTGCAAGAGTCGAAAGTTTAAAGATAATTCTTCATCGCTCGCAGCACCCAGCAGACTAGCTTTCGTCTTTCTCTTCAACTCGCTCAAAAAGTGGTGTAAAACTTGGCATAATATATTCCTTATCCACCCGGTAGCTGCAGGGACTGCGCACTGAAATTAATTAAACAACTGCCGGTCATTTGCTTTTCTCGTCTTTGGCGGAGATATGGAACTCATATTCTATTACTGGGACCGCAAAGATAATTGCGTGTTTGCTTAGCTTATCTGCCATATAAGGATAAGTTGGATTGATACATTAAAAAAAATGTTTGTTAGTCAAAGTGAGGAAACAAAAAGATTGTATGAATGAAGTCTTAAGCCGAAAAATATATTTTTATCCACCAGAAAGGTTCCGGATCTGAATTGTATATAGACGTTATAATTGCGTTGCGTTTAACTCTCTGAATCGCATCTATTGTATTCATTTTTTTATTTATTCATTGGAACCTGTTTGTTTAAACTCTAAATTTTGGCTCTCTTTTGGAGCAAAGTTGTTTTTGTATTTTAAATTTTATTTTTTATAATTATAATTATAAAAAAAATTATTGCATATCCCTTATGATAGTCAACATAGTGTTGATATTATCTCGTTTACTCCCCGTTCTGCCCATGAGCTCCAGAGTTATGTGGTGTCAACTCGTAACTCACGTGCAGCCATGTACTTAGCTTGGCTATTCATGCGTGTGTGTCGAGTAGATGAGCTGCTTTCGCATAAATGTTTGCCAAACCACGTGCACACAAACATTTCAGCGCAGATTCGCCTGATTCGCTGCTGGAGTACTGCGCTGTAAAGTTTGTCTCTCTCGCAATGTTAACTAAACTTAGACCGACACTATATTTCAGCCCTTTGACTCGATCGGCGCTTTGTTCGCCGCCCGGCTGCTTCTGCCGGCTCGTTAGTTGGCTATTAGTTGCCTCAAAATTGAATACTTTCGCGAAGCAGGACTCTTGCACACAGCCCGAGCGGGTTATTTAGGACGACGGCAATTAGAGTAGCCAAACTTTGCCTCAAAGCGAAAGTTTGTGTGCTCGAATTTCGTATCCCTTGCCGGGGTGTAACTAGATTTGTGCGAATTTATCTATTGTGCGCTGCTCGGTGGAGCAAGTTTCCGCGGATTCGTCGTAATTTCGTTTGTCTGCGTGCGTGGCGCTGGCTTGAGCAGAAATAGTGGTGGAGAAATTGCCCAAGAGAAAGCTCAACCGGCAAATTTGAAATTGTTTGCTTGACTAAATTGTTTACGAGGCGTTTGAAATCCGCGTAACTTCAAATTTAAACTTTGCAAGCTCCAGACGAGCTAATTTTGCGATTATGCTAAGTTGCTAATGGAAAAGTTGGGCTGGCTTCCATGCAGAGCTTGAGATTAATCCACAGAGGCTATCTATATAGCAATTCAAAATGAAGCAATTATTTTTATTAATTGTGCCAGAGTCCTTCAAAGAATTGCGCCAGTTTATTTCATAGAATTTAGCAGCTTCTGATGTTGATAAGTTAAAATATAGAAACATGAAACGTTCTCCCATTCAATTTTTGTTTACTCGCCACTCACCCATTTAAAATTGTCTTCTCTTTCTCATTTATAAAACGCTGTTTGCTGCACCTCGTTGCTCAACTTGCATTAATTTGCAAATCGCTCACCACCGGCGATTAGTAGATATCCCCAGATTAATTAGGGCCGGCCTTGGTCCCATTTGCAGACAGGGGATAATCCGTGACGACCTTGATTCACGTTTTACCTCGTTGGCTGAATTGCGCAACAAACTACATACAATCTGCAACTCCCGCGGCTGCTGTTCGAATTTGAATAAACTCGAGACAAGTTGCCGACAGCGGACGCATGAATATGCATGAAATCCACCCAAGTTGAGATGCATTAAGCAAGCCGAGAGCGCGCAGCGAGTGGTGTACAACACAGTGTTTGTCGCCGCCGCTTTGTATGATCGCATTTTAATTTATTAATCACAACGGGTGCGCTACTGAAAGACCAGGACACGCGCGCAAGTAGGGCTCGCAATAATCACAGATTGCACTTGCTTCTCAAAGGCACAAAGGACGAAGCTCCGCTTGTCAACGTGATGCCTGGCTGCAATAATGACACACGTGAGCCATTCTCTGCTGCCCGTTTGTTAAAACCTGCGTCCGTAAAGTGAGAACACCGTATTTCCCGACTGATGGCGGCAAAAAATCGTAAAACGAATAGGAGTGCTTTTGCTTGGAAAAAGTGATTCATTAGTTTGCTGGCTACTTTCTCGACGGTCAACCGACTCCGTGTGGAAAGTTTTAAAACCTCGCTATTTGATTTACTTTTTGCAGACCTTTTCTCCGCCGACTTAATAGCTTGGAAGACGGCCTGCCGGGTAATTTCAACAATTTTCCGAAGTGGTATTAAAAGAAATTTACTCCAGAGACTCGCAGTATGTTCTGAAGAGTTGCGAAGCATACAGGGAGATAAAAATGTCAGTAAATTGTTTTTCTACCATTCGCAGTTTATTGCATTGTCTTCATTCTGAAAGTTCGCAGTGTGTGGTACATTAAATTCTGTTACATCTCAATAGGCTAAATAAATAGAATAGCACCTTAACTTTTATTTCACAAACTTAATGCGTAAAATAGGATATGTTTCTCAACTGTTTATCCATTTGATTATGCAGGAAAAAACCTGAGGTAGAACATATTTATGAAGGAATAAGCGTAAAATGTTCGGGCTAGACGGTCTCTCTCGCTAGGATTTCAAATTTCAAGCATGACTGAGTGCCGACAATAGCGCCGCGTCGTTTCATCAGAAATTCAAAAGGCACCAGTCGTCGTCCCCCTCTGCTTCGACAAAAAGTGTCCAAATCTGTTGTGTGACACGAGCGAGCGGAAAAAGCAGACAGATTTTATTGTTTAATGTGGTTATCGTGTTATGCATGTCGTCGCGTAGACAAAGAAAGAAGGAGGCCAGCAAGGAGTTTGGGTCTGCTCCTTTGCCTCCCTGATACAAAGCGGAACGGAGTAGAATGCCCAAGGGAGCAGAACTGTAATGGAATTAGACCAGCCAGGCAGGGGGAATGCATAACCGAATGCATAAACACATTGTCGTCCATTGTTGTCGTAAAACGCTATTGTGCATAATTTCGTTGACGGCGGCGGCTGAATTGAGTCATTATTATGCTGGGCTGAGTTTTTCGTGTCATTAATCTGAATCAAGCCAGAGCGAAACAAAGGAAATAAAAGAGCATTAATTCTAATCGGCAAGGCAGCCCCCTGATTGAATGAGTAAGCACATTTTCGGTCGCATCACTGCCATTTACACGCTGCAGTGGATTCGAAAAAATCAAATTTGCAGTCAGCAGTAAAAATGCACTCCATTCCACCGTTCAAAGTTGTACACCGACTCAGGCAGATCGTTTTCATTTTTATCATCGGCGCTGAAGAAGGATCGACTTTTTATCAGCCGAGTGCAAAGTCCATCTGCGTCTTGTTCGTAGTGCTACAAAAATAATCTAAAGTTAACATTTGGAGAACACTCTCGAGACGCTCGCATGCCTTTACTAGCTGTCCAAGGCTATCAAAGATCTCTTCGTCGTCGATGGTTAGCTTCTTGTCTTTGTGTTTTATCCTGTAGTGCTCAACTTTGCCCTGAAAGCAGATGCAAAGGGTGTAGTCGCCAGGATAGTTTGTTGACTCTCGCACTAGGAAGAGACCGTCCTCCCGAGGCGTTAGCAACTCCTCTGTCTGTTCACGAGAAATCTTTCCGTGGAACCACCTAAAACGATAATGATTTTTTATCATTAAACATTGGCATCCCTGATTATGCTTGATTAATAGCAAAACAGTTGAAATCTACTATTTTAATATCATAGGAATTTATTACGCCGACAGAAATACCACAGGCAAACTTAGCATGCTACTTGAAAAATGTTTGATTTTATGTTTTGGACAACGATTGTTTATATTACGATAATGATTACCTTGTATCTTTCCAATCTGTTCTCGAAATATTTCGATTCAGTCATTTCCTTGAATTTATTCAAAAAATGTACGCCTAAATGGTTGAATGACTGAGAGGACTGGTTTTAGATTAGCAAAATCACGAGAAACGTATAAGATGGTTTTATTGAAAAACCTGAGAGATAAAAATGTAGTGAAGAAAAAAGTGAAGGATCGAACCAGTTCGTTGTTATCGTGTGACTGATTATTTGTAATTCTTTTTGCACACTTTTTTTGTAAACATTAAAATGATTTTGCACTTTAATTTTTTTTAAATAGCTGCAGCGACGCAGCAGCTGAGCGAGCGCCAGCCGAAAATTCGTCCTGAATTGGCTGGACTTGTAATATTTTTTCCAATAAATATTATTTAAAAAAAATTGCATTTTGCACGAGCCAAACGGTAAACTTCTTTTTTAGCTATTGATATGATTGTGGTAGGGGAAAAAAATCAAGGCCTTCTGGCCCTTTCTTACTTTTCCCTTGGCAGCGAGCGAATCGAGTCTGTCGTGGTGGACATGATGAAACTCGGCGAAACAAGATCCGGCGGTGAAGGGTGGCGCGGTGGCAAAAACGCGGCTCACCCCCAGGAGTGAGTGGAAATCAGATAGAACAAAAACGTGCGAAAGGCGGCGTGCGGCCGATTTGCTGGCGAAGCAGCCGACTCGTCGGTCTCGGTGGCCGCACGTCGGTGATTAATCTCGATCTTGGGTCGCGGTTCGCCACTCGGAGGTATTTCTGCCGTCGCGTTTTTTGCACGCTCGCCCCACTATCAATTGCACTTATCAGTTTTTTCACCGTTCTCAGAGCAAGGAGCAGGCTTTCTGCGATTCCGGCCAACCAGCGAGCCAATTTCTGCTCTGCATGCAAAATACCGCAAAAGACGAGTTGCTTGTGCGGCAAATAATGCGTGTTCGACAAGTACCGAGTGCTTCGTTTTTCTGCCAGAGAGAAAAGGAGCGTCTCGAAAAGGATGATGTGCCTCAATTGAATCATCTTTTGCGCTCAACTCCCTTTACTGCTCTCGAGTGCTCCTTCACTCCAGCGCAGTGACGTATAGGTGGGGAATAATTTTTTATTTCCTATTCCCACCGATGATTAAAAAGTAGAACAATACCTCACAGTAGTCTAATTGCAATCTGCAAGGAATTATTAAATAAATAACTTTTATATCGACGTATCCGAAGGTCATACCGAGCCTCCAAACCTTTCAAATGTTGCAGTATTTTAGCTTGTTCTCAAAGTACTTCACTGCATTAAAAACAAATGAAAACCTTGCCTTACTTTGCGCATAGTTTTTGCTGCTAAATTAAAGTTAATCACACATTTCATCAAGAGAATAGTTGCGCTCGCAATTAAGGCAAGAATGTACAGCATATTTTAATTAAAAAAGCAATTCCCAACATGAAAGTGATGGTAGAGACCGTCTAGACGGGTGCAGCGCCGAACAATTAAACCCAGAGCGCGATAATTATCCCGGAGCTAATCTCAGCGCTCGCGAGCAGAAAAAGGAGAGAATCATCTCTTTTATAAGTTGGCCCCTGCGAGCACGAATGTAGACAATCCGCAGTCCGCAGCTGCTCAGTGGGTTGCATAAGACGATCGTGGCTCGCAGCAGAGCTCAGCGCGCTTCGAAACAACTCCCTGAGAGCTACGAGAGAGAGAGAGAGAGAGAGAGAGAGAGAGAGAGAGAGAGAGAGAGAGAGAGAGAGAGAGAGAGAGAGAGAGAGCCGGTGGGTTGGTCTGGCGGATTATTCAGCTGGTGCGACTACACTGTGTGCGTACAATGAAGTGGGGCTCGGCATAAAGGCGTGATTAATTCAATTTTAACTCTGAACTTAATCCCCAGCTCGCTCTCTTCCTGCTCTGGCGTTATTCGTATAATTTTTAATTAAAAAATTCCGAGGGAGCAGCAGGTAGAACTCGCGTGTCTCTTTCTCCGTTTTCGCTGCTGTTGACGCCGCAGCGCGCCACTGCGTATTATAATGAATTGGCTCTCGTCGAGATTAGTGACGAGGTGCTCAAACGGCAATCATAACGACCTACCTGAACAAGTGAGCGAGTCGAGAGCCCTCGCTGTACCTTGGGAGTTTGGCACGTGCGTGGTGAATTAATATGCATGGCGCGAGTAGGCGAGAGCGTCTCCCAACAACTTTTGCTTCAATATTGAATGTTGACTCGTGCAAGCTATTTTGTTCAAATCGAGAAATAATGCCTTGTGCCAAGTTTCAAAATCGTTTGGATTTCATGGCAGCCACATAATAATAGAGCTGATTTTCTCCTAGATACTAATCAGTATATTATGTAAATGGTCATATTTAGATTGAATTGTAAATTTTGGCTTATGTAAAATAATTTTACATCAAAGTCAAGACAAATTAATTTTTTTTAAAGCTCCACTGTTATCATAATAAGGTAGAATATCTCCTTTGAAGGGTCAAAAACAATATGTTAAAATGTAAAAATAACCAGCGAAAAGTTTCACTTTGACACCGTATTCAAAGAAGTTGGTGCTCAACGTATAACAATCAATATGGCAATTCTGCTTGCATTAAAAAAGAGCAGCGCATTGTAACGCATTGAGCGAAAAGAATGGCTGACGTTTACGCGCTTTTATTGAATTCGAACGACATCAACAATGGGAACAGAGCCTCATCGTGTCACTTGAACGCTTACATATTGACCTCTATGAAGTTTCGCAATGCATCATTCAATACAGCCACACACCGGCAAAGTGCACGTTGCGTTTCTTCTCTCACAACTCGACGCTTACCCGCCAACTCTCAGTGGAACAAAGTAAACGCGCCGAGTTGCAAACAGCACTTCTTGTTTCGCGCATCAGCCAACAACTGGGAATCGATGTCTTTCAAATACCATGCGGATAAATGCATTGTGTCGGAGGCTGTTCTGCAATAAATGCACGACTTGCAGCCACCGCAAAGGATTGCATTAAATATAAGCTCTGTGATGTATTGGCGCTTTCCATGACACTTTTCAGCACGCCATTGCTGCATGTGAGTGTTTCTTGATATACATAAAGTATATTATTTTGCAATTTTTTATTATCTAGACAGATGGACTTATAAACTTGGCAAGGCAAATTGATCGATATGTTAATTCATTAGATTTTGAAGTAGAATTTCTATAGACTATTTGAAATTGCATACACACTGGTGTGCAATTTCCGACGACAAAAATACAAATGTTGATTTTTAGCAGTAGCATTCTTAACAAATCTACATAGCCATCGTTGAGTTTCTCTAAAAAAGTGGTACTACTCACGTGGCTATACTTTTCGAAAATTTTCAAAAAAAAATGGGAGCCTCTTGATTTCGGATGAATTTTAGGCTACTAAATTTTTAGAGAGAGCGAGTAGGAAAATTTAAAAGAATTTGCCACTCTTTTGATTATTTATTGTGTTCGGAAACTGCTTGCAAATAATTTTTTCAACGACTGTAACTAAGGCAATTTATTTTCTTCCATGTCGATTTTACAGGTAAAAGTACTGCTCTTTTACATAAGTTATATAGGGACCACTACAGGTGCATAGAGTTTCTTAGTACTTTCACGTTTGCCATTGCTCCTGTCAAATTTGTGCGTTGAAATGCCTGGAATAGGAGCATTGTTTGTGTATGAAAGCGCCTGTTTTAAAGTAATTTTTATTTCGTTAAAATTTAGATCTCAGCGGAGTGCGATGCAGTGCTTGGATCTGACCGCTAAAATATGGCTTCCATCCATGTGAATAAATAGGGGCGTGTGCATTTCATCAAAGAAGTGTGTTGTGCGTGAAGCCAAACGAAAGACTATAGAGACGCGCGTTCCACGTTAGCTGATCAACAGCAGTGTAGCAGCGAATGCGTCTCTGCGGCAGGTGGGCGCGCGTGTGCAGCCGAAGGGAACGATTTGCACGCTCTGCAGAGTTTCAAAGCCGATCAAACGGGCGTTATTTGCAAATGCTGTTTCACGACAAGTGCACAAAATAATTTGCTGTACGCCGCGACGCGCGCGCTGCGTCGCCGGAGTAAGAGGAGAGCAAATACTCGCGCGTGGTGTGTTTGAGCACTCGTTGCCTCCCCGCGTGTAATGCTTGATTAATTTTGAGCGACGTGAGAGCGATTTAAATCGATCATTTGAAACGCAGGCTTTGATGACAGCTATCGTGGATTTTGTTAGGATGCATCGAGTGGAAATATGTCGTGGTTTTTACGGCTGCAGAGTTATTTATGGTTTAATTTCCAAGGATTTCTAGTTGCACATTTTCTTCCATTTTTCTGCCATGTTCTTAAAACTTCTGTTTTATTTTTATAAATAATATATTATAACTGTATAAGTTTTTGTTAGTGAAAACAGGTTTTTATTTTTAAATAAAACAACAAACAATTAAAATTATTTAAACTCAAATTTTCACGAGTGGAATACTAAACCATTGATTGCTGATCACTGGTTAGTTAACTTATTCTTCACTGAAACATTGCCAAGGCGAAGTTGCTCCACACAGCCCTGTTTACAACTGTATGTATCTAGTGAAACACGTTTGACGTGCTTTTTCCCTTTGATTCCCTTTCTAGACACTCAAATCTGACGTGTATCATATTTGCGTGTGTTTGGTGCGAAAAAAGAGAACCATCAAAATGCTCTCGCACTGACACACGGAATCGATAAAATTTATGCAAAGTCCCTGAAGTACGAGCATATTTATTTCGTTGTCATGCGGCTGCCTTCGACACGCATACAATTTTACGCCCGTTGCCACTTTCATTTTGCGCGATCAGTCTTTTCGGTGTCAATGCGAGTACTCGTGCAAAAACCGAGTGCGTCGGTGAGAGAGAAATGCCGGCATTTTGTCTGTCGCGCTGCAGCTTTCGATTGTCATATTACATTACGTGGTGTCGGTGTCAGCCGAAAACATATACGTGTGCTCCACAAAACAGGCGCTGCCATCGTAGAATTTGCATATGAACGCGAGTGAACAGGGATTTCAACTTTGCTCATACTGTGTTACGCCGTTTTGAATCTTGAGAACTTGTGAATGCAGCATGCTACACAGAAATTGATTCGAAACTCCCTTGGTATACAAAATTATACCTTACTTTGACGTTGGTACTCACACCACAGAAATGAAGCTATTTTGAAAACTAGGTTACATTTAGATTGATAAAAAGGAGCCATAAAATACTGTTTGGGCTATCTTATAATAATGTAAATGATGCAGAATATATTTTATACATTTTGCAAAAAACCAATTCTCAGACTATCAAATGAGGCAAGATTTAAAATTAATTCTTCTTCAATCCTTACTTTTTGCGATATTTTTGTACAAAGATAATTAAAAATTTGAACGAGAAAATCAAAGGCTCTCTAAAAGTGTACTGTTGGACTTTTGAGTTGTGGACAAGCCTTATTGATTACTTATTAAGTTTTGATTTTAGCTAGAAAAATTAAAACATTTTTTTTCACATTAAAAATGCTACAACTCATGTTAGAGTTAAGAATATCGAAAAATTTGGTAACCTAAACATCGAAACTAAAAATACAGTCACATAAAGAGCTCAGAAGCTTTGTAAAAGCTATAAATTTTCATCTTTGCCAACTAATATGTACAGGCTCCAAAAATTAAGTCCACATTAGCAAGTCCACGGTATGAGGCGTATTTGTGCCATATGAATAAATTCCACTGTTGGAACATTCACAACCTAAATATGTGTTAAGTTAAGAACATAAATAATGTATTGATGTTTTATGCCGCGGCAGAAAGAATTCAACTGTTCCGATGAGTGATCAACTGATCAAGATTTTCTAATTAAAATCACCAAAATATTTGTAGCTCAATTGTTCAAAGTGCTGTGCTCCAATAAAAATGATGGCTCTTAATTAATTTGATTTTGATGAAATATCAATTAAATTAGAATCAGAAAAGCGTTTTACATTGCAAAATAATTCTATTTGAATTGCATCGGAAGCCTGGATTTGTTGCGTCCCTGGATAACCTACTAGCGATCGGTATTATTTGTGTTTATCGTTACAATTGTCAACCGGTCTATTGGACTGTAGTATGTATGTGCTTAGTTATACAGGTTTGTGCAAAGCTCAACTTTTGTTCCATGTACTCTGCTCCTCTTGTAACGCATCGAAATTTAGCATTACAGCGATCATTGTTCACGGAATTCAATTAGAGTGGCACTAATTGCACTCGGCGCTGCTCCCGCTAATGACCACTAGCCTTTCGCTCACTGAATTTATTCCGTTTCTCGATTTTCAGCGCTCCAGGGAGAGTTGTTTGTTGGGTTTGTTTTTACTCTCCCGTGAATGTTTGCTGCACCGCCGCGCCAAACGCTGCGTTTATAATTAGATTCATTGCTCAGCAATTAATTACCGCTGCGGTGTCCTGAACGGACGGTGAACCCGTTTGATTAATGCATTTTCAAATGACACAACTTTAACTGCATTGCCATTTTGTTTTATTGGTTAGCTCTATTAAGTTATAGGAGACGTGCAAATAAACTTTGTTTACTTGTTCATGTTGAATTGAAATTCCGGACGTTTCCCTCGATGCTAATTTCTATTATATATTAAGCTCAACCAGTTCAGGCTTCTACCCGAAACCCTATTTCATGGGCGCGCAGTTCCTTGGCCCTGTTATGCATCAAAAATTGAATATTCCCTCGTACTTTTACAGATAGAACGAAATTCATATGCTTTTTTATGCTTTCGCAAGATATTAAATTTTCGCATGCATGTCTATTTTGTAATCAAAGATTAGATATTTGTAAGCGTAATCGTTAGTTATAATTTATTCCATTTCTCAGATTTGGTGCCTTTTGTCGAATCGACACCTAATTAAAATCATTATTTTTAGAACAGTTTATAGATCAACTTTTATATACCTACATTGACGAAAAGCAACTTGAAATTGTGCTAAGTGGATCATTTTTAACTTGGTTAAATAGGGCTATTAATTAATCTATGATACGATACAGTAAATCATCAAACTATCAATTTGCTACAAAACGATTTACATATTGCGTAGCTGAAATGTTTGTCTATTACGCCTTAATGATTGGAATTGAGGTGATGTTATCGGTTCGATTGCAAAATTGTGCAGTAACAACGTCGACCAATCAAAGCGAAAAAGAGATATAGTGTGCACTGCAAGTGTAGGCAGTAGACGTCTGATTGCATTTTACGTCCGACAGGAGTAATTCAAAGTGAAAAGGAGCATTTCCACGGCGGTACCACAACAATAAATAAATAAATAAGAGAGTGCTGGAGGCGGCTGCCAAGTCAATTATTCGTCGGCGCCGCTGCATTTCAGTCTGGATGCAAAACAGCAGCAGAGCAGATCGGTTCAAAGGGAGCATCGAGATTAACAAGCACTCTCGAGTGCATTTTGTGCTCGTGGCGGGTGCATGCATGCCTGTTTTCTTATCGCCCAGCCCTTTTGTTGCTGCAACACCCGCAAATGGCTTTTTGTATTGCGGACCACGTCGGCTGCATTGCAAATTAAACAGCGCAGCTGCACGCCCAACTCTGTGCTGCCTAGGAATAATTAAAAATTGATAAGCGTCTGAGGACGGCACCCAGATTCTCATCCTCTACAGCGAAATTATCTCCTAACACAGGTGAACCACTTTTGAAAGTGCCCGCTTCAAAATTAATCACTATTCAAGAGGTACAATTAAATGCAAAAATGAGCAAAATGCAATTCTGTTTGCACGTTGATGTATTTCATAGCTGCGGGGTGGGTGCTTCCTCGCTAATCTGCCTGCTTAATGTAATTCATGCAGATTCGTTGCAATTTATGCTTTTGAGTTGAATTGGTAATCTGACTCTTCTTTGACCTCTGCTCCTCCAGAGAGATTAATTAAATGAAATGATGATGAAGCCGAAGCGAACCTCGGTTGAACAAGAGCAAAACTCGCTCTCCAATCCAATTAGTTAATGTAATCTGATCTATCGCAGCCTCATTCTCTGAGTCTATTTCATGCCGCAGATTCAACTGTCGCGGTGGACGAATGACATTTCTAAGTAATCATCGCAAGAGAACTTTAATTAATACTTGTTTATTCTTGCTTCTAATGTTCAGATGATAAAAAAATTATAATTAGAAAAGGGAAAAAAGTTAATTTCATTAACAAGTGTTGTATTTTTTTTCAAATAAATATATAAAAAAAGAAAATAAAACCAATGATTTAAAAATTGTCATTTATCCATCGTTAAAAATAAATAGCATTGTTGTGTGCAAGCCATATTAAGCGAAAAAAGCCAAAAAAGTTGTTTTTTAATAAAAATCTGAACGAATATCAGAGAGCGGAATTAATTTATAGGGCTTTTTTGCGTGCGTATCAGGAGGCATAATATATTGAAAACAAGTGTGTGCAAAAGAGAAAATCAATAGTCCGCAGAAGGCGTGCGATCGGCCAATCTGCAGCCGAGCCGATACAAAACTAATCCGGGGCGCCCGGCATATCGCTTTAATAGCTTTTTTGGCGCTCGTGAATATTCCGTCAGCTCTCCCAGCTAAGTGGTTGGTGAAAGTATTCCGGAAGAGATATGCTGCTAACGAAACACATGACCAGTTTAGAATATCTGAAAAGCGATAATGGAGCTTGTCTCACAGTTAGATGAACCTACATAAAATTACATTCCGTTGACAAAAGCGTCCACGCGGTTCGCAGGAGCAAAAAGAAGGCGAAGCAGCTGTTAATTCTGCAGCCTGCAGCACTTTTGTAATGGGAAAAATAAATTATTACCGGAGCCAGGCAGCCTCCCACCGCGTTTCTTGCGCCAAGATTGAAATAGATAGGCTTCGATTCCGACTTGAAAAAATGCTGAAAGAACTAACGGAGGGTAGCTTTTCTGCATTGTCTGCTGCGAGGGAAGTGGTCTGGTGAAAACTGGCGTGCCGGATTTCAGCCATTTCATTCGTGCAACCAGAGAGTGCTACAAATAGCTTTGGAGATAATTTTCTGTCGGGTTTTCCTTCAACATTCGTCGTTACTCTCCAGCGAGAATGATTTAAGCAGAAAACAGTCTTTGCGCAAATCTTGTTTCCCTGAAAAGCCTCCACCAGCGTAAATTAGAAATCAGCGTTTCCCTCTCGTTTCCAGGAAAACCTTTTAAAGTTTGCGCATAAAGTATTTGCGATCGCAAAAAAATGCGAATTTCATCATGCGATTGGTAATGCACCTCAGAAGTGAGGAAAAATGTAAAGGCATAATTTCTCAGCCACGTTGATTGCGTTTTTGCGAATGTCGATCCTTCATACACACAGCAGCACTACGTGCATGACGTGGAAAAGGGCGGAAAGAGCCGTCCGTTCCCATTCTTTTTCTTCTCATCCCCGTTTGCCTCGGGTCATCTCCTCTTTGTTGAGCGGGACTTAGGGAATGTCTCAAGACTGCAAAGGTCACACACTGTTGAATGCGCAAACCGCTTTTCTGTCGCGCTATAGCCTTTTTGCTTCCTTCTATGAAATTATCAAGAAGACTTGCAGTAATCTAAATTCCTCTGAAGGTATTGCATACATTTTCTCTGAATTAAATTTTTAGCATTTTTTCATAATTGATGTAACGATATTCTACGGAGGATGCTAGAGCATTCTGATTTTTTATTCGAACTAGTTGAACCGTATAATTGATTATGATGCGTGCCTTTGAGGGATAAAATATTGTTTTTTTTCTTTTCATTGATTTCCTACGTTTTGCATCGATGCTCAAAACAGATGGTGCGTACGCATTTCCACAGCTATGTTTTTGACAAGAAAACAAACGTTGGCCTATCGATTTTTAGCCAAGCTGCAAGAATCAAGTCCTTTATATTATTATGTTCTTGTTTTTCTCCTCAAGAAAGGGCGAGCCTTTTTAGAAATGCGATTTCCGCGAATCGCTGCTCTCAGCACTACTACGAGCAGCGATCCGTGATATTCCGTTATCCAATCCTTGAATGAGAGAGCAGACAGATATTTTGCGAGTCAAACGCATCAATGAATTCCGCAGCGATTATTCTCATTCATCCATTCTGCGCTAGGTATAACAGCAACTACTGCTGCCGCTGCTTGACAAGAGGAAAACATGGAACGAAATGACAATAAATTCGAACCATTGCAAAAGAATGCTTTGTTAAAGAGCCAACTACATTTAAAACTAATAAAGATTGCTCCTCTTTTATGAATGTCCATATCTTTTGGAGTGCGAGAAATCCCGTGTTAGGCCTGCACATTTATAGTATGAGGTTTTCATTCTTCTCACGGCATGTATGTGGTAAATTATTACATTCCGAGGGCAAACTATGCAATAATCATAATGGTCGGCACCCTTGCGAGTTTTGTTTTATTTCCAGTGTTGTGTTTGCAGCGGCGGAAAATGAAAAGGGCGCTTTTCTCGTTTTTCGGCGGCGATAAGCGAAACGCGCCGGTGATTTGGGTCAAACGCGGCGCCCAGCTGCCCAAGAAACGAGCCAGCAAAGCCGCCTTATCGTTGCGCTGAATGTGACGCGAGTGACGTGTATTTTAATGAAAAAGCCGCCCCGTCAGCTCCGTCGGTTGTAACCCCTCATTAAGCCCAATCTTAGACTTGCTTAATATTGTGTGCACCAAAATATTAGCATTTTATTAATAAAACCCACTCGTAACTTTTTGTTCTTCTTTGAAACGACGACTACACGAAAAGAGAATACAAAAGCTACGTTATAACTAAATTATCATCACTCGAATCACTCTATCATTTTTAATTACAAACGTAGAGCAAAGTATTTTTCACGCAAACAGTATAGCAAATAAAAAAAACATATTTCATTTTTTAAAAATGAAAAGTATACATTTTTATTTTTAATTATTATAACCAACTAATCCTTCCAATCCTCTCATCTAGAAAATTCCAATCTAGTTTTTTCGCTTTTTAAAAGAGTTTTTTCCTGAACTGCAGCTCATTTTCACTTCCTTCCCCCGACAAAAGTCATTTCATTCGAGATGCATTGCGATTTGTATGTTACTAATTGCAATAAAGTGAGAATATATGCACATTGAAAAGTGGATTGAACATTATTTTCAAATTATTATGTATATATTCTTAGCCTCTCCGCTCTTTACTTTAACATTTTTCCTCTCTGTTATTGCAGGTAAGCGTCAGTGGGGATACGACCATAACACACACAACAGTCTGGTTGCTACTTTGCAGCTAGGGCTACTGGTGGGCTTTTGCTGGTGAGTATGCGAAATTTGATGCAAATTCAACGTGAATAGTGACGTGCAGTCACCGCTGGCTGGCCGTTTTCCAAAATTTGCGAGGATAGTTGCAAAGAGCGCGCGGCCATCCGAAAATTAAATTATGAGTCGGGCACGTCCATCCGTTCCTAGCAGCCCGCAGCTACTTACTCGTCTGCAACTAAAAGAAATCGTTTATAACAATATAGTGGAACGAGCTCTCGAGCGAATTATTGTGCTTTGAAAACGTAAAAATGGGATTTTTGTAGGGAAGCGCGCCGTACTTGCCTCAGGCAATTTTTCACTTCAAGAGATTTTTTAAAGGTGGTGTTAGAAATGCTCAGAAAATACTGTTGGTTATTTTAGGCTAAGTAAAATATTTCCTGAAACTTTGAAATAAAGAAATTTTACCTAAGTTGAGCTTTAAATGTGATTAACCACCCAAATAAGACAGTAATTTACATATCCGTGAAGGTTATATTTTCTTGAAAAGGATTAACTGTGTTAATTTAAATGATTCCAATTTGGGAATATTTTCAATATAAAATTTCGAGTTTGGTGTCATTTCAAAGCGCCATCACCAACAAACTTCTGGCCTACCCTTCGATCCTATTTGC
Organism: Cloeon dipterum; assembly: GCF_949628265.1. NCBI lineage: Eukaryota > Metazoa > Arthropoda > Insecta > Ephemeroptera > Baetidae > Cloeon > Cloeon dipterum. The sequence continues at coordinate 28,423,683 of NC_088787.1, forward strand.
CACTTTGCTTGCGGTCCACGAGCGGCAGCGCCATGTTTTATGCAACCGGCAGTACACGCGTCCTTTTATTTCGCAACCTCTCATCTTCGGGCGTGCACACAAAGCGAATTCCTGCTCCTTTTTTTATTACTTTTGCCCATCAAATTTGTAGCAACTCGTGAGCCTGGTGAGGAACAACCCTTGCGAAATGCCTTTTTCTCAGTGCGCGCACGATTATAAGCGCGCGCCGCGTGTGTTTACATGCTCCTTTAAAGAGCTTAGCCAGGCATAAATCATTCTCCAGAGATCGGCTATATACGAAGCAGGCAAATTGAAGCTTTGGCAGCCGCTAAAAAGGGTTAGGCTTTCCTGAATGCCACTCCAGCATATATACTATGGAGGGTTGCCAGGCTCGGTGGGCCTAAGGAGAGAACTCAAATTATGTATAAATAGTATGCGCATTTGGTTAATCACAATTTCATGTTCTTTATACAGATTTAGTTTGCTTGGGAGTGTATTTTTGAAGCCGTAGTTTTAAAATTGCTGCCCCAAAAGATTTTTCCAAGATTAAATATAGGCTTTAGTGCATTTTGTTTTCTCTAAAAAGTGAAGTTTAAGCATGTTCTATCGAAACCGGTAGCATATATAACATAAATTCAAGCTAAATTCAATTCAAAGTCAAATTATTTAATTTCCCAGAGTTACAAAATGGTTAAAGACTTGTGTCAAGAAGGCTGAAATTTAATTCAACCGAAAGCTCAGCCAAGAAGCTAGTTTCTCGGTTGAAGAGCGAGTAGATTAAGAGGCCTCTAGATTAAATCAAGCGTAGAATTGAATTCTTGGGTCCACTAGAGACTTGCGGCTACTGCAACGAGCCATTGATAGAACACACCTGAGCAGATAGAAATTCAAAGGCAATCGGTGGCTACCCTGTGCTAGCCAAATTTTGCTTTTTGTTCGGTGGCAGGCAGCGTGTGCTGTTGCGCATTACCAAACTAACTTTGTTGGGTGGTAAGCTGTTTAGCACTGCTGAATAATGCATTCAAAGTTGGTTGTGTGCGGTTGAATAATATCATCGTGTGTGTCGAGTCTGCCGCCGCGCCCATGCTATACGCCGCACACGCGCTTGTATCGTTTAATACTATTAGCCGTATTTTTGTTGCGGCCGCTGACTTCTTCTTTTTGCTTTGCAAATATTTGCTGGGCCGCTCAGCAATTTGGCTTGATGTTTGCAAGGAAACCCTCCGAGAAAGGAGGAAATGAAAGCAAAGTGGAGATAGACGACTGCGCGAAAAGGAATCCTGCGCTTTGAGGTGTTTTTTTTCTTTTCAAGGAAGTTTTGTCGGAGGTAAAACATAAATGGAATAAAAAGACACATAAAATCGTAAGAAGATTGAGAAGAAACATTTATGCCTCTAGAAGCTTACGTGAGTTTATCCTGAAATAATGCATTGCTGAACATTTAAATCCTTTTAAACCAACAAAATATAATAAAATTAGTTAAAAATGTATAATCAAATATATACTATTAAGTTCAAATAAAAGAATCTGTAGCGGTTCAGGAGCGCGGTCCTGCCCTTGACCAAAAATTTTCGGTGGTTTGAATTATTGTAATTTTGCATAATGGTTGAACAGCAGAAAGATGATTTAAAAATAAGAATTCAGTTTTCATCCGTCAGCCACATGGTGCTGACGCGAGCCGTTTAATAGTGCACCCGATTCAAAGGTGTGAGTCCAACCATAAGTTAAGCATTGCAATTCGCCATTTATTTTAGTAAATTTGAGTTCTGGTATAAGGTTAGTGTTCGATCGGATTTCCTCTGTGAAACATTACATTCACACAATTTTTCTATTGAAATCATTAGTCTTCATTATTTCTACCCTCATCCTCAAAAATTCAAATTGATTACACTCTATCTTCACCTATCTTAAATTTAAGCTCAAATTTACCAATTATTATGGGCATCCAAAACAAGAGATATTGGAAATAAATTGAAATAGTATGAGAGAGTTCAGTAATTTGAGAAATTCGGAACATAGTTTAAACGCACATTTTATGCATTTAAGATCATATTTTTAGTTAAATTAAACTAGAAAATAATGCTCAAAATCCCTGATATTTAATAAAATGTATGCTAAGTTCGCAAGCTTGAAACTATTTTAAAGTCGAGTAAATAAAAACCTCCTTCACGCTATCAAAAATTTATAAAAAAACCTCCTGTTTTTTGCCAACAATTTGTTCTACTTTTATCGAATTGTTGCCCTAACCTTGCAGCACCGTAATTAAAATTTTCTCGCTGTTACCAAATCCGATAACATTAACAATTCAAATTTACGACAGTAGAGACTGCCTGGAATCCCATTTCCCCCACAATTCACCGCGGCTTTTTGCACAGTGCAGGCTAAATTATTATAGCGCGAGGCAGAAAGCGTTTCAAATCATGGCAGCATGAAGGCCGAATAAAAATCGGAGCCATATAGCGATGGCAAACATGGCGATTATTTCCCTAGGCAGGTTGGCCGACTTGCTGCGCTCATATTGTTCGCGGCACAGATATTGATATAAAACCAATTGCGATGCGAGCACTGTTCGAGCGGAACTGCGACACACTCGCATTGTGCAAATGCACGACACCGATTCCACCGTAACCAGGTTAGCAACCCCATCTGCTCGTCTCAGGGGTGATGATCGCGCCGCCGACCGGGACACGGGTGTCGTCGGCGGCGGTTACGAATAAGGTAGCAGCATATTGACCGAGTGCAAACAACCGAGTGTCACGTGCCCCGGCTGCTCGCCTCAATCTTCGCCGCACGTCATTTTAGCAGACGGACTGCCCTTTTTGACCTGCCCTCGTGCACCAACGAGCACGACTGCCATTCTGCTTGCGGTGCGGATATGCGCACGTTTGACTGGAAAGCTAGACGTGCGGAAATTCCCAGCAACAATATCCAACAAAAATTGAGTTGAAGTTTAAGATATTACACCACATAACTGGATCATCTCAGATAAAAAAGCGCTGAAGCGCTCTACATTTGAATTGCACCGATCTGTGCCAAATGCTGAGAAAATAAAAAAGACTTTCCTTTTTCCTGAAACTAATCGAATGGTTTGGTGACAGACGTGTCTATTAGAGGGGAATGCTCCCTTCTAAACTCGGTTGCCAAATGCAGTACCGCAAAAATCTCTTGATGAATTCCAAAGAATCTGACGAGCTGGTTAACCATGAATTAACATATCCCATTAGTGGAAGGGACAACATTGAAAACAACTTGTTGACAAAAAAGTCTGTCTGTTAGAGATCCATTTTTTTATGAAAATCAGGGTAAAACATAATTATTATTAATAATTCGCGAAAACAAATCAACAAGTCAGCATTTTCTTTTGAATCTACATTCAAACAAAAGCCACTGGAGAAAACTTCACTTCTCTCAGCGTGCCCTGGTAATTATTAATTATCATAGAAATACAAGGCAGAAGATGCCACTTTAAAACGTGCTCATGACGGCTGCTGCAATTGAATAGAGAAAGTTTTGCGAAACTGAACCCTCTCCAATTAACAAGTTTCAGATGTAAGCCCCCTCTGCGCGTTCGCGAAATGCAACTTTTAATCTCGAAACACGGTTAACTGACTTTTAATGGGAAATGTTAGGAGGCAACTTGACCTTTTAATTTCCCACAAGAATGTTGAGATGAAATTCTCTTAACCGATTCTCGAAGAAAGCGCACGTCCTGCTCAGCTGCAATTTCCCCTCTGAATAATGATGCTCGGATGCTGGAGTGTCGCTTTTCGAAACGCCCACTTATTTTCTGCGACGCGCGGCATTCCATTATCATCACTATTTCACTTAACGAGATTAATCCCGCTGACTTGGGAGTTTGCAGCGACGAACGAACGTCACGACCACCAGCCATGCAGTAGCAACTCGGCTGCGATAAGGCATAAATCCGACTCTCTCTCTCTCTCTCTCTCTCTCTCTCTCTCTCTCTCTCTCTCTCTCTCCGTGCATGCCTCAGATCAAATCCGCATCATAGTTAATCAGCTAATGACTCGAGGAGATGCAACGCAGTGAAACAATGCGGTTCTGCATGCATTCGTCCGCGCCGACTACAAGGGATAATTTTACTTTAAAGCTGACTCTCATTCTCGCAGAGTAGAATTAAGGCCGCTTTAATTTAAGGCTTTCCCTCTGTATAAAAGAGATTGTAAAAGCAGCTATATGTGTACTTTTTTATGTGGAGCAGCAGAGATGAAAGGGACTCTGTGAAGTGCAGCAGCGCAATGTCTTCAGAGAATAAAGTTTTGCCACGTGGGGACAAGGAGAAAAAAATCATAATAAAAGTTGCACCAGAGCAGGAAGCAGGACTCTGGCGACAGTGAGAAATGGCGTTGGTTTCGGCTCTCGCACAATATAAGCCGTGAGTGCGCGAGTGCCGTTCATTCATTCATTTTGAGCGCAAGAAGTCGCTGGCGAAACTCATAAAGCGTGCCACGGTGATAAACTTGCAGCGTAATTAATATCTCCTACCTGCTGCCTTTAATTAATTTAGCGCGAGACCGGCAGCATTTGAGTGTGCGTGTGTGCTAGCACAAGCAAAAGTGAGATCGTCACCCTGGAGAGCAAAAGCTGCTCCACTTCCGAGGCTGCGTTCAAGTGGTTGTTGCCTTAAGCGTTTTCTGTCAAATTTTTTAGTTTCCTTAAACGTGATGCACATTTTTGCTGTAGGACAAGAATACAAAAAATAATATTTGTAGTTTCCAAAAAGATTGCGGAAACTACTGATTGCATGACATCTTGGGATCATTTTCATACTATAATCAAGCAATTGAATTATTTCGTTGGAAACTTCCAACCTAGAGCAAACCTGACCTGATGAAATAAGGAAATCTACGTATAAATTATTTTCTTATCAAAGTAATCAATTTGGAGCTGATTTCAATTGGCACAATTGCATCGAATTGCTTCGTTTTAGATCTCTGTGGCTAATTTGGAATTCAATTCGATACGGTTATTGAGCACATCACTGAAAGGGCTATAGTGTGGCATTCTGTTGCTTTTTATAGTGTCAATTTAGACCAAGTTTTTTTAGTGTAGTAATTCGCAGGCGTCAGCGCCATAACGATGATCCCGGCGGTGCGTGAAAAACGTGGAGGGTTGATTATTTCGGTTTCACGCTACGATCACTTTTATTTTCTCGCTCCTCACAATTGATCAGTTCTTTTCAATAACCGAAAGCGGTGGATAAAGGATGAAAAGAGAGAGGAATGGCTCACGAAGAGCAAGTAAAGGAATTCTCGTAACACTGTAAGCAGCCTTACACATTGCCACCAGCCTCAATGGAGTCTTCATTGGGAAGCATAAAGCGGATCTTTTTTTAAAGACAGATCACTATATTAGCCAAAGACAAAAACTGTCAGAGCTTGCTTGAGAAATGGAGATTTGCACATTTGGTTTACTTTCTACATAAAATTAGTTTGAAGAGGGGAAAATTTGAGGTTCCAGTACTAATTCAATGGCAGACATTTATTAATAGCGTAATCCTTTCGCCTTATTCAATGGCACCCCTTGCTCTTGACTGCTGAGCCCACGAGCTTTGAAAATATTCCATTAATAGTTCGTGGCCAACGTTGGCCACGCACAAAGTTAGTCAATTTCCAAATTCCCATTAAGTCTGGAATAAATTATAGCAGACGCAGGTCACCGTGAAAACTTTAAGCCGGACGCTCGGCAAAGTCTGCTGCAAGTAATCAAACTTGTTCCACTCGATGAGGCCTGGCTTTTCACCCGAAAAGGCAACCAAAAGAAAATTGGACGGAGAAATAAACCGCTGAGCGCGTCGGATAATTTCTCAGGCTGGTGCATTCGCATCAAGCGCCATAAAACACGCATTTGCCACAACCAGCGGATAGTCTTGAACGGCGTTTTCTTTTCCATTACTGACCCAAATATCAGATTTACAGTGCACAGTCGCCCCCGCGCAAGAGATATTATTTTTATCAGCGACCGTCGGGTCGTACATCTTTGCGACTTTTCACCCGCTTTGTTTTCCCCGCTGCTTTCAAGCGGGGAGAAAACAGCCTTTCCCTCCTGGGTGAAAAACAACAGCAATAAAATATCTAGCAGAGAATTTCCTCTCCCTGCACCTCCACAAGATCGTTCACTTGACCTCATTCAACGGCTGATGCAGAATATTACACGGTCTTCTTCTTGAAAACTTGCTGTTTCTATAGCGTGTTGCAGACCGAGAGGAATAAATCCTTAAAAAAATGTTCTATTCAAATAAAGAAAAATATGAAGCAAACGAATTAATTCTGCGTGTTGGTATAGGGACTTGGAAACATGGTAAATAAGAAAAAAAAATTATAATGTTTTCTTCCTTAAAAGCCTTAAAATAAGTCAATTGACCGGGGAGCATGCTGAGATGTGCATGACCACTAATCAAATTGTTATAATTCGGGAACAATAATTATTGCTTCTTTCCATGGGAAAGTAAATAAATGGCGTTGTGGTTCCTCATACCAAGTTCTCATTGTGCACGTACTGAGCTATTTTGAATGATAAATTACCTGGAGCGTGTTTAAATATTTATAAGAAATGCTTATATCGCGTGTGTACGAAACTAACAATTTAAAGAACAGTTTAATAATATATATAGAACTCAAATGCAATTTCTTTTGCTAGGAGACTGTTTCGAGATGCATTTCCGAAATAATTCCATTCAATCACATAGCACCACTTCATGTAAATTTTGTATGCGCAGCATTGGGTTTAGAGACAAGATGGTTGAACGGGTGCCGCAGGTGGCAATTCAAACATTCATGCAAATACGCGGGCGACAGGCGAGTGCGTCAACCCAAGTCTCGTTGTTTTTGCTGACTTTTCATTTTCTTGCTCAATCGCTCGAGCAAACACTCGGGGATTAAATGTGGCGCCGAGCGTACTTAACGCTGTTAAGGGATAATGTTTTTCCAATACACGCAGGCACGGACTGTCTGAAGAGCACACATTAAATTCAATCAATTTTATACTGCGCCCCGGCTGCAAAGAGCTTTTTGCCACTAAACCAACCAGCTTATTCACTTTTATTGACGGCGCAGCCAAAAGAGAAGTCTGCCAAAATTAATGCAAAATACTCAAACTGGAAAGCTTAAGTGGCAGCTAGATGTTAACTGTAAGTTATTTTGTGACGGATCATTTCCTCGCTATGCAAACATTCGTCAAGAGTGCTTTGAAAATCAATGCGAAAAGTGCCCACGCAGAACTTCCATTGAGATCTGTATTTGTTGTAATCCTCAAGAAACTCTTTGGTGGATGTTTTGATGATTCATCGTCTACTTAAAAAAATGCTCACTATTTCTCGAAAATCGTGACATGATGGGAAAGTTAGTGTGGGAGATTAAAGAAAGCCCGTCCCACCGTTCTGAGATTAAATCGTATGGGTGCGGGGTAATTTTTGAAGAATGTAATTCAGACGCAGACGCAAAAAGCAAGTTATCGGCATACAGCTGCGCAGGAGGCGGGAATCAAATTTGCGGCTTTCCATCCCGGGCCTGCCAATGCCATTAACTTTTTGTGCAGGGCAAATTCGCGGTGCCGTTCCATCTGCCTGGCGTGCGACAAAAAAGCATCAGCTAACTTCTTTCAATCTTGATGAAATTCTCTCTCTCTCTCTCTCTCTCTCTCTCTCTCTCTCTCACTCTCGCTCTCGCTCTCGCTCTCTTTCGCTCTTTTGCACTCGGTAGGCGCGCGACATTTGCCACGGAAGAGCTGAAAGCGCGCGAGGATCAATCAGCCGAGCCTGACGGATCAGCCTTTCCCGTCTTCATTTGATTGGTTCTCCTTTTTCGCAGCACAAGGCTTTGCAATATCACACGCTCGTCTATCGCTCCCTCTGAGAACAGTTCGCGACTTCTCTCTTTGGCGACGGCGGCAGCGGCAGCAGCAGCAGCAAAGGAGCAGGCTGAAATCGAGTCACAGCCGCCCGACACGTCACGCCCGCCGATATGACGGCCCGCCACGACAAACCTGCCATAATTTCATTTCGCACGGGCGTGCGTCGGCTGCTAATTCGACACGCCGACGTGTGCCACTTTGCCAACTAATAGGCTGCTTTGATCGGGCCCGCTGGGAGCTGAGCATGTTTGTTTGTGTCTCTGTTTGTCGCCTGCAAGCGTGCAGGAGTTCTGTTGTTCCTTTGAGCCGAAATTAATTTCGATACACGCCACGTACGACGTCTCGCAGGGCCTGATCACTGTCTTATCTCCTGATAATCTCGCCATAGACTGTTGTTTGGACCGCATTACCTTCGATACCATGCCAAAGGCTATTATTTTGTTATTTGAAGCTATGTAGTGAAAAGAATGAAACAGCGTTTAGTTACGATGTTCTGGCCTAGTCAGCTTTCTCTTAAAATCCTAAAATGAGATATTTTATAGCAACACTCCCCGCGGGATTTCGTGATCAATATTGTAAGGTCCCTGCCAACTTTATCAGTCTTTCTTTTTTTTAACTAGTTTAATATCCAAAATTACTAAGGCTTCTATTAATGCCAAATTAAAAGAATTTTATTTAATAAGAAGCTAAAACATTAATAATGGCTGCTTCAAACTGTGTAATCAAAGAATCTCTTTTTAACTTATATACTGCAAAGTGCAAGGCCTGTCAAGATATTAAAACATGTCCTCCAAATTGCGAGGCGTTTCAAGGTACGTTTTAAGCGCCAGGCTTAGCTTTTGTTACATGATTTATACGTGTTAAACAAAAAAGTGAGATCGTTTAAAATTTTTAAAAATGACCTTTTCATATAGTTTTTCTCGCCTTATAAAGAATGAAGAATTCATCATGAGATCTTAATAAACTAATAATACTATTAACCCCACTTTTTAAGAATTATTTAATCTTATTATTCATTCCTTTTATATCACCAATGCTGACTAGCCATCAAGTTTTTTTTCGTGAAATAGAATCTGCAAAACAAGGAGATAATATTTCAAGAGCATCTCTTCTACCGTGAAACCAAAAAAGTGCCCATCAGTAATTTTGTAATCTGATTCTGTAGGTGTACCTAAAATTGCCATGTGTAGCACCAACACATAGCTAGAAAGCAGGAAACAAGCTTTCCTTGGCATTTTTCCTCGGTCATTAGCATAACTTGTCATAATTGCTTACAAACGGCTGCTTCCCCATTACGATAAAAGACGGGCGATATGCAAAAGAAGCGAGTTCTCTCGGCGGCAGCGCGCTGCATCCCAATTAGAATTCTGCTGTGGTCGCCGGCTTGTGTGTGCATTATGTGCACTTTGTGTGCCGATAAGAGCTCCAACCTCAAACTGCACGGCTATTAATATTAATGGATTAAAGTAGAATAATGCGCGCCGCTGTTGTTATTATAATGCACACACGCGCATAACTTATATATATATACCTCACTATGAATGTTTGACATGACAGCATAATTTTGTATGGCTTTCAAGCGCCGCGCTCGCGATCTAACTCACATAGAATATTCCACAGCACATATACATATATGTACGTATGTCAAAGGGTATATATTGTGTACGGAGTGCCAGGCATGCATGATAAATAATTTATCGTATCAGGTTTGTGTATTTATGTACACAAAAGGTTATTATTGCTAAAGCTGCTTGCTGCGGCTTTTCCGATGCATTCTACCGACGGAACGCGCTTTGCTCGCATTTCGGTCATCGAGTGCGTGCGTATCGCGGTGCGACTGAATGAGCAATTTCAATTATTTAGTACCGGTACTTCAGCGGAATATTGTGATACACAACATCTCTGGAGTAATTGAATCATTAATGTTTTCCCTCGTATATGATTTATCTATAAAACTAATTTTAATGAATTCGGAAGAACCCATATAAATATGATAAAATCCAAATCAGCAGCAATGCCTGCAAAATATTTAAAATTTTGATCATTACACGACGTTGTCGCAATTTGTAGTAAAAATGAAAAATAATATTTGGTTCTTAAGTTAACATCTTTGCACTTATATTGTTAGTTTGCACGATGTATCCATTATTTATAGTCATTGGACATTTTAATAAATTTTTTCTCACTTCTTTTAGCATTCTAGATTCCTTGCAGCAAACCTGACTTTCGTTTAATAGGTTGTTAATAAATCCTACTATCAAAAAGCATATTTACAAAATGAATTACTATGCAAGGAATTCAGCTTATAAAAAACACGTATTTTTATAACATTTTCATGTATTGGGATTGTAGTGCAGGGTAAAATCTGGAACAAATCTTTCGTTTTATTCCTTTTACGTATTAACTTTTAGATGAGCTCCTATTAAATTTGGGGATGTTTGACAATATCGGCAAGCTCATGAATTTTCGCTGTAAAGGAAAATATGGGAAGCTGTTTGATAAGACTTGCATGCATATATTTTTGTAACACAATGCATAATGAAAAGCATCCCCTTTTGGAAACATAAAAAATCAGTGTGGTCACGCAGTATTTTGACAAGACCACCGTTATTCGCACAAGAAGGCAGTAAAATATGGTAAAATCAGATTGCAGCCAGCACGCAATTCATTGTGGAAGCGGAAAATTCAAAACAAGTGTAGCGCAGCGAGCGGAGCACTTTATTTAAACTCTGGCGCAAAAAAGGGGGCCGTCTAAAACCATTGCACCGTGGAATTGGAGAGATTTAAAACGGTGGAAAAGTTGGCCAACAGCTCGGCGGCGGCCGCCTCAATGCAAACTTTGCCCCAGGCAGCTTTTTTCTGTTTCACGAGAGAGCGGCTTTTGCGCGCCGGCCGGCCAAACTGGCTAACTTTTCTCACTCGCCAGAGCCGTGGAGCCGTCCTCGGGCTCATGCGTAATTCAAGTGGCGGCGCAGCTTTTTATCGGGAGCCCAGTGAATTTCCCAGCAGTCTCTCTGAGGACGCGACGCGACCCCCGACCACCCGTCACTTATTTATTTACCCCGGCCGCAAATTCCGAGCGACGTACGCGCCGCGAAAATCGAGTAAAAATAAACGAGCCGCCCGTTTATATTTGCGCGCCAAAATGCCTCCGCTGGGACTTTGGCCGGTGTTGATACCAAACGTTGACATCTACTGAAACAATTTTTGATCGGCATTTTTCTGATTTTCCACCTCGCCCGGCGATGATTGACAAATTGAAATTCAGATTAAAAGCTGCATGCGCGTTGCCTAACTCCAATCAGCCACATTATCGATCGCATAAAATTAAGCTGTGTCAACAGGCTGCGTAAAATTTTACTGGTGTGGCGCTCTTTTATCTCCTGCTGGCTTTGAAATTGCATTTATAATCAAAAACTCTTAGGTTTCTTTTGCAGAATCCTACAAAGTGAAAAGCATACCATTGGAAATATTTGGACACCAAAATAGCGTGTGTTTTATTCTGAGCAAATGATTTTATCAATTGAAACTCCAAAATTGAACCAGCGTAATCATTGTGTTTGCTTCCTTTTGTTTTGTTTTGTGTTATATTCTGAACCAATGAAATATCATTAAAAATTTATTATCAGAAATTCAAATTCAAAGCACTCCTCAAATCATACAAGCTTTAGGAAGAGTGGGGAAAATAGGAAAGAGTTGTTAAAGAGAAATAAAAATCAATATTTTGCTCGACATAAGTTTACTTAATAGTGTTAAAGGTGAAAGGCAGTTTTTTTCTTCAGTTCAGATCGATGTTGAAACTTGATAAGAGCTCGCTTCCGTAATTAATCAACGCGTTGCGCAGTCATACGCGTCGTTTCCGTTTGGGCGCGGCAGCGAGTGGATGTAATCAAATTAACTCAGCGACGTGTCCACATGCAAATCCAAACAGCATAATTTACTGTAGAGGAATCCGTCAGCCGCATAATTGGCGTTCCACCCCATCCCTCCGTCTATCAGCTCGCGTTCGAAATGACAAAGTGAAACGTGACGCCGGCCAAACTGACGTGCAAATAGGCGTCGGGACAAGTTTATTGTGTGCGAATGCATGTTGCAGCGGCAAACAAACGGCCGTTTAATCGAATCAGGCGTAGCTACAGTGTAGTGCAGACGCGCAGATCGGGCAAACCACGTTATGATCGCGAATTACCAGCAACATGAATCGGGTTGACAGCAGATTAGTTGCATCTACGAATCGCAAAATAGGAAGCCCCAGTGTGACTTGAATATGAGGGATTACAGCTCAAGCGGAGAACACGATTATTTGGAATTATGAACGAACGGATTCGGGGTTGAATAGTTCTCTACTTCAAATGATTGATTGAATCTGAACGAAAAACCTATTGGAGCGCGAATTATGATTATAGCCCTCCTGGTTAAATAAAACACGATGCCAACATTAATTCTACTTCCCTGAAAATTCGATTTAAAAGCAGAAATATTCGAAAATCATAAATGGTCGAAGAGAAACACATTTTAATAAAATTGAGGGGCAATTCCATTGCCCGTGATTCAGTAAATCATAAATTTTTTAATTTGGAAATTTGGCGCTTGAACTGTTTGATGTCCATCAAATTTTTCCACACTTCCGGTGAGTATGAAAATATGGTATCTCTGTGACTTTCATGTTGCAGGAAATATTTTTAATTGGATTGATACTGGGAAATGAAACCTATATGCCTCATATGAACTTTGCACAAATGTTTGTAGTGTGGGCGCTTCCCGCCACTACGAGTTGAATATCAAATGTGTGGATAATCCCCGTAATTGTAATACGTGACAGTGCAAAGGTGAATCGCACCTTTGCTATACACCTTCACCTCCCACTGCACACTCAGACTCGCACCGAAGCAGTTACATCAAAATATTGTCTCTCCGTGTTAGATTAATCCAATCCAGATAATTGTATTAAATGATCTGACCCGAACCACGGGGTAAGAAATAATTGTTTTTTTTATTTGTCTTTAGTTCCTGTGAAAGTCTGAATTGCTGATTTATTATTGTAATTTTGTTTGTTAATTGTATAGTTCAAATCTACAACAATTGCTACGCCAAGTCCAAAATAAATGAGATGAACGTTCAGGATGAAAAGCTGACCTTGCATCATTCGATGCTCCTCGATACCCACAATAGTTGGAGTTTTGAGAAAATGAAATGAAAAAAATACAATTTCTTTAGAACTTGTTAGTCAAATCCAAACATTTTGTATCAAAATTCTGAAAAGAAAATGGTTAGTTTTTTGGGCAGCAGCAGGACAGATAAACAAACCCAAGTCATGAGATTTCTTCTTAAAAATGTGGTGAAAATTCCTAAGCTCATAAAAAATTCGGTGTTGAGCATTGTAATGCCTGAAACGATACTGAATAGGAGCTCTTCCTGAAATAAAATGCGACAAACAAAGCAAGAGCAAATGTCCGCTTAAAAGAAAGACGTATTTTGTGTAATCTGCAAGCATTGCAAGCTTATTGTCCAGTGGAAGTGGATTACTGCGAGCAGATTTTCGCATCTGTCACCAGGCGTTGTGTGTGTGTGTTTGTCGGCGCAGCCCTTGAGCACAACTGGTGGTATTATGCAGGGAGTTGAGTGCTGTCCGCCCATCTCGGAGTGCGGCTGAATGAGTAATCGCACACGCCTGCATGCATATGCAACTGGCCGGGCGCACAATGCGCAGAACAATGGCCGATACACAGAGCGAGCGCTCGCTCACCTCAGCCAAGCTTAAAAATCTGCGCTCTCGGACCAGCCCGCTGGAAACAATGGGCAAAGCTAGCAAGTTGGAAATACACGTATAAAGGCGGCGGCGGCGTCTGTGTCTCTTTTGTGCTCGCGCAGGACAATGTGTTTTGTTTTGTTGCACGCGGCCGTACATCACAAAAATCAGGCCGCGCGGAATAACTTGTGGCTTACTGCGGAGAACAAGGGGAGCGGAAAAACAACTTCTCTTTGCAACTGACTGCAATTGAGGAAAGAAGCGTCACGGCCTGGGCGAAATCATTTCGGCCCAGGCGAGTGATATCTGCATGCGAGAGACGAACAAAGAAAAGTGGTCTTGTGCCCACCGGACGAAATGAAAACGGAATGGAATCTTAATAAAAAGAGACGGGCACGCGGGTGGCTGCTGCTTTCATGTCCCTCGCCAAGCGCAATTAATTAAATCAGCAAAAAAATCTGGCCGTAAAAGAAAGAGAGTCAGGCACAAACAGAGGCCACGCGCTAATTTATAATTCGCCGGCCAAGGCCGAAATTTCATTGTTCTGCCTTTGAAAAATATGTCCGCGTCTGGCAGGGGCGAAAGGACGAGCAAAAACGCTCGAAATTTCTGCTTGTTTGTAATTTTAATGTGCACGCGTTGGCGTCGTCGGACAAAACACACAACAAGGTGGGCGCACAAAAGGGAAAGTTGGTGCTCAAATCCAGATGCGCTGCTTTTCGGATTACGAAGGGGTTAAATCATCGGTCGAGTGGACTAGGAACACACCGCCTCGCAGCAAACATGCACACCGAAAATTGAATTAGACAGCCAAGTGAAAAACGTGCGTGTTTGTCCCTCTCGATGTTGCCGGTGGGCGTTTTCCGACTAAACCAACGCTTTTCTTAATTAAGTTATGTTTTAGTGTCACATTAATGATTTCTGTTATAATTAACATTTAATGCTTCTTCATAGTAATGAAATAGCGTTTTACTGATCGCTTCTAATCATTTGATGAAAATATGATCTATTAAAAAATCAGTCTCCTGAGCATGTAATTTTTTCATCAAATCATCGTCCATTATAACAACCTGTTTGTCAGTCATTAGCACCTGACAAAAATCACATCGTTTAATTTTAACACATAATAATTTTCCATCATTTAAATATTAATTCCTATAAATTTGTCAATAAGTGAGTGAGAACTTAAAAATTACGATTTGAAAATCCATGCCTAGTCATTTAGATTTGAAACTAGCATTAAAAGAAATGTTAGCTGGCGATTTTGACGTCATCAAAAGGAAAATATATAATCATTATTTTTGGGCTATGGTTACATCGAGCTATATTCTTACACGAGATAGTAACATTGAAATTCACCTGCTTTCTCTCAGATGTTGTTTTGCAATCACAATGGCAATGGGGCTTGAATTTAACTCCACCAATTAAAGAAATTGGTGGTAAGAAAAGAGCCAAAATGAGAACATAAATCCTCATTAATCTAATGGGAAAGAGCTAATGGTGCCATAATCGAGTTGATATGCAAATCGGCCATTAAGAAAGACAAATCGCTCTTTTAATTCGGTCGCAGAAGCGATGCGAAGGGGAAAAATGGCGACGCGCCGCGTGCTGCAGTTTAAGAGTGGCTCTAATTATTTTTGCGCAGGCAATTTGCGGCTCTTTACTCTTCTCTCGGTGAATGCAGGCGGCAATAAAACGCGGCGGCAAGGAGGGCACGCTTTCTGCACTTTCTCAATGCACCCGCCGAGCAGCGAATTATGTCATTGCCGTCGGGCTACGCGAATTAAAAACGTGGCTCTGAATAAATTCCGCGGGCGCAATAAAAGAGGAAAGACGGCGGCGCGGTGCTCAGTGCGCGCCACTTCCCGTGCCACCAGCCGTAAATCCTTCGCGGCATCTCATTTGAATATTGTAATTATGTTGATGCAGCAAAGATTTCCTCGTGGCTTGTGCGGCGTCGAGAAAATCTTTTCAATCAATACCAGAAATAGCATTTTCTACTGCTCTTATTCGTTAAGGTCGAGAGGTATTTGAGCTTTTAGAGTGAGAGGAAACTCGTGTAATCGAAATGACCTCATTCGCGAAAGGCTTCTACTGATTTTTATTTTCTATGATCTTTTAATTACTCCTCAAGTCATATTAAAGATATTGTTTTCTATGAGTTTATAAAACGATTATATTTTGCCAACCCAAAGCTCTATTCTTTTAATTTATTTGCCGCAACTCCTAATTTTACCATTTTTTTTTGTAAAAACGTAAAATTAAAATTTCCCAGTTGGCTGACAGTACACTTTCAAAGAGCAGCAGCTTGCAGTTATTTATGTACAATTTAGCCCCGGCAGTCGCGAACTAAATTGCGCGCGATCCACCGCCTCCCGTCCACGTGCGGCAGCGGTTGGAATGTACACAAAACACAGTCTCGTTGAGCCAAACACGGACTTTTCATACGGAAAACAGCAGCTTGCGAGAGACTCGTTTAGCGCATGAGTTATGATTTCAGCCGGCGAAACATTTTCACCACGGTCGCTTTGCCAAAGCTATTTTCCATAATGCACGTTTCATTATTTTTATATTTCCCGTCAGCAGCCGGCATCAGTGCGCTTGCTGGTTCAAATTAATCCTTTGCTATTATTCTCATTTGCGGTTCCTGTGTCAGTTTAATTCCACCTGCTCGTCATATGCGGACTTGCTGTCTAACGTGTGGTTGGCGAATTATTCGTCTATTGCATGGTCCGCGGTCAATTCGCTGAATGACCACGCATCCTATTCACCTGGATCATAATATGGTTTGGTGGTCATGAGCAATTCCGAACTGTTCAAATGATAATTCAAAATTTTTTATGGATTGTACGGTTTGATATTATCAAGATTTTTAACTCAATATTTAGTGTGGGCAATGTCTTATATACACTGTGTAAGTGTAAATTTAGAAGGACCAAAATATAACAAATGGGGCGTAATAGCTGTAATATAAAAGAAAATGTACAATATTCATGAAAATGTGACAGTCAGATTAGTTTGTTAGGTAAAAGGATAGAATTCAAAATAAAACTTCCAAAATATTCTAATTTAGGAAAAAAATAATTTACCCTCTGTATCTTAATTGGAGTCAGCTTACAATTTACAAGAGATGAATTTATTATTATACCTTCAGTAGACATATAACTGATTATTTGCAACGAGGAAAATTTCCTACAACAAAATGCTTTTTTTAGCTTCTTACCAGAAGCTGCAAATAATGGTATAGTTTTTTACTGTGATATAAAATATTAGAACAAATGCTCTGCTTTTGCCTCACTTGAGGAAATTGAAAAGAAAAACACGAGCGAAAATCTTATAGCGTTTTATATTTGATATTTTTATGAAGAGCACCTGGAGAACTTGCGTTATGTAGTCAGTTTCAGATATACAATGGCACCAAATTGGCTGCTAATGAGTTGTATTTAAGCACAAGAGCCTTTTTCAATAAACGAGAGAGTGCAAGCTCAAAAAGCAGTCCGTTTGAAAGTTTGCAGCAAAAGGGAGAATGAATATTACTTTTTTGTGAGTCCAGCTGCCGATCCACTATGGAGATCAACATTTCATCCCTTTGTGTTGGAAATTCGCCCTCGTTGGCCGCACAACTCCAGCGCATAGTGAAGCTCGCGGCTGCGGCGGCGGTACTTTCAAAAAGCCAAACCCTTTTCTCTCCGCTCGCGCTCTCGCTCTTTCTCGCTCCTCTTCGTCGGCCATACACAAAATCGGGATTGCAGCGTAGCAATTTATGGCCTGGTAATTCTTCCGCTCGTGTAACTGAATTATAGCAGCAGAGCACAGACGAAATAATCCTTGTTTGCTATTCCGGCGAAGGCGAGCTCTCACTCGGTCTAAATAATTGAAACGCTCGTTCTCTGAAAATGTAGTGTCTGCATTGCCAAAGGGGCTCAATATCTTAGCTCTCTGCAAAAGCAATCTTTTGTAGCATTTTAGAGCTTCTGAATAGAAATCAATTGAGCATTGTAAATTCTATTTATGGTTCCTTTGGATTTCCCGCTTTGGAAATTTGACTATTCTGCAGATACTTAATTTGGTCAACTAGTTAGGGAATATTTCTTAAAAATCACTTAAAGTAGGCATTTTTTACTTCTCTCCAAGAATCCAAAAAATCGGATTTTTCAAATTATGCATTGATGAGTAGTATTTTTCATCATGCCTTTCAAAGCTCAGCTATGAACATCATAAATTTGAATTTTTCAGTATGTTCGTTAAAGAAATCAGTGAAAACGTTCGTGGTAATGCCTACAGTGACGAAAAAATATTTGGAGAAAGTCTTATTTGAGCTAAAATGACAGATATACAGTCCAATTATAAATTAATTTCTCAAGAGTGCTTCTCCTAATTGCAAGTTCTACAATAATTCCTGGATTTTCGGTGCCAGGGTAGCTGCTTCAAACGTTGTCTCAAGTGTTTTGCTGAAACAGACAGACAAGCAGATCAGATTTATCTCGGCATTCGCGGAATTGCGTTTGCTGAGACTATCTCTCAGATCGGCGCGGCTGCTAGGACGTTGGAATTGCGCCTCAAATGGCGGATTTCAGGATCAACGCACGACTTCTTAAAATTCTTGGCGCTTGAGTTGACTGAAACGCGCGCGAGCAATTGTTTTCTGCACTTCGCTCGCATCCGACCGTAAAATAACAAAAAACGCTCTTAAGAAAAGCAGTTTCCCTCCCACGCCTGTCGAAATGAAAGAGCAGAGAGTGGAAAGAAAGGAGACGAAAGCAATCTACTAGTGATATTTCAGCCGAAAATTCTCGTCCCATTCACAAGTTTTAATTGGATTCGCGCGACGAGCATGAGCTCATTTGCATGTTTGTGTGGATTTTTGTTCGGGCCAAGCAAGGCGCGAGTGAATCGGGATTAGTGCTCGCGAAGCTGTCTAATTGTGAGAAAGCTACCGTTTTCATTCTGCTTTTCGAGAACATCTCCTAGGCCGGTTAAATAGGACTATATATTTATCTTGGATGAACAGCTTGAGAGCACTTCCGACCAGCTTTTTCGACGAGCAGCGTGTGAAATGAAGTTTGCAGACTGCTTTCGCTCGCTCATTCGCTCGTCCGCCCATTTCGAATAATAAACGCACTCTTTTTGCCTTCTGGAATCCGACAATTCTGCGACTAATCTATACTCGCTTGGCTGTTCAGAGAAGACTCCAACGCAAATTTCGAGAAAAGTGCCTAATTACTACGTGGAAAGACGTTAATTCAAAACCTAGAAGTGAATACCGAAGTTTTTATATTCGAAGTAGATTTTGCATTCAAATTTTGTTAATTATCGTTTTTTTCTAAACATCAATGTTATCGGCCATTGTTTTGCATTTGCTTCCTTTATGAAAAAAGCGATGCAAAAGAGAGGAGGCTTTAATCACAGGCATCGCAAAGAACTCATTCCAGGCGCCACCATAAACGAGTGGTACGCATGCCAGGCTTAAAAAGAGTGTGGAGTACTCCTTCCGTATAGTTTGTGTAATAGTACACCTGCATGTGGTCGGCTTGAACTACAGTAAAAAGTGATTTAACCGACGCAAAGAGCTGGGCGCACATATGCGCGATATACAGAGTACTATAATAAAAGGCCGGTGCATCTAAAAGAACGCTAACGAGGTTGTAAAACGAGCAGGAGTTAGTGCTCGTGATTAAAGCTGGCTGTCGCACGCTGCGGCCGCGCATCACGTGAGTGCATTGCAACAACATTGACCTGCAAATAATCAGCGTTCTTTTATTACTTTTGCCTCGTGCACAGGATAAAATGCTGGCGATTTCATTGCTGTGCTATGCTGGGGTGAATATAGTTTCTGGATGGAATTTTTAATCTAGTCTGGGCAGTCCACAAAGCTAGTTCCCATTTTAATTCCATTGAGCCTGATCAAAGCGGGATAAAAATTCATCATCAATTTCAAAGAAAAGTTTATCCGGATTATGCCGCTCACCGACCAATTTAATTATATGCAGTATGAACTCTGTACAGCGGCAAGCCACCATGAGAGGAGAACCGTGTACTCGAAATATGTATCATTTTAATAGGATTTTCAATTTGCAGTATTTCCCGTTCTGATTTTCAAATACGCTTTGGAATTTAGGGTGGTTTAAAAAAAACACAGTCGTTGCCATTTAAAAAGGTTTATATCCTCTAATTAACTCATCACAAAATCCAATTTTACAAACGACTATCCTAAAGATACTTCTTTCCACGGAGGTAAAAGACAACCAAATCATTTATTTAAAGTTTGTGCCATTGAGAGTCGGTACAAATTTCAATATTTAAAGTTGATGACAAAAATAAATGCAATTTTTCTCTATGTGGACCTCCTTGTGAGGTCCGCAAATGCAAAATTGCATGCGTTGCCAGCATTACAGGCACTCTACATTATCACACTCAAAAGGGATGATTTATTCATGGGAAAAGTTGCGTTCGTGCTGTTTTTCCATAAAAAGCGCGTTGAAATTGCAGCGAGGCGAGATAAAGTGCACATGAAAGCTGGCTTTACCCGGTTGGTAATACAGTAATGCAACACGAGAAACTAAAATAGCTATAGACACGAGGATATGGCAAAAAACGTGCGCGTCCATTCATCACACACACAATATACAGTCGTTTTTCCAGCGAAATTTATCACTGCTCGCGGCTGTCTGGCTCGCCACTTTTTTCCGCGACTTTGCGAATGTGAGCGAGTTTCATGATGTCTGTGGATCGCACATACGCCGGTTATAATTGATGAGCCGCTCTATTAATGCCTGCATGGCGTGCACAAAGCAGATAAACCAGCCGCGAGCAGCTTTTATATTATCTGCAGCGTATGTCGGTCGGTGGCCACTCGCTGCTGCTAGCGAAGGTGTGAGCCAGACGAATTATTCTAATCGCATGCACATGACTCGAGCTCTCTCGGCAGATGAGAATGCAAAGATCTCCGCAGGCTTTGTTAGCACAAAAGTGGGAACGAGTGGCATGCAGATATGTGTGGAACTTTGCATCAAAATGAGACAGGGAGGAAATTGTGTTCAAGAGCGATGTGTTATGTATGCGGTCACAATTTTTCAACACCAGTTTGAGCGGTATTTGCATTTTTTAATTGTTTAAAAATTATCATTTTATTGATCAGTGTAAAAAAATAGTGTTAAACATTACAATTTTTCTAAGAAAGAGCAAAATTTAAAGGGCGTGAATGCTGAATATCTTGAGGTGGCAATAAACTTATTTCTAGTCTAAAATAAAAATAGATTTATTTATTGATACAAACGCACTTGAATAAAATTGGGAAGGGTGAGAACTGGATCATTATGTCTGAGACACCTTCATCTGAAATTTTATGTGCCTCGAGTAATTGAGAAATTTGCGCTCTCCCGATTATGAATGCGCACCCCCTCTTTCCTGTTTGCAGTCTCTGAAAAGAGAAGCAAGCACGCGGAAGAAAAGACACATGGCTCAGAGGTCGTTTTTCACGATTTGCCAAGCAGTTTGTTGCACTTTCTCCTCGAAAATGTGGTTTTGTAGGAGATACTGCGGAAGAGGTCGGGAAAATGGGCTTTTCAGCCTCTGTTTTCCAAGCGCTTAAAGTTGCCGAAAGATCCAGCTGCTGGGGTCACTATTCGGGCGATTCAGCCTTGCGTTTACGATATGTGCAAACCCTCATTCCAGGGCTGAAACTTTTAATCGAAAAGCTACATGTCACACCTGCAAGACTTTTCCTAGGTTGGTGCCAGAAATTAATTTTGCGCTGCATGTTATACTTCATTAAGTGCGTCAGATTTCCACTTTCTGATCATCATTGCGTTAAAGTTTGAAAGTTTTGAGGCGGAAATTAAATCAAATGCGCGCTTCCTTCACCACAAAGGCTGAACTCTGGCTGCTTTTGTGTGCTGGCGCTGATGAAATTTATTCGGGGCGGGCCGACTTGGCGGAGAAACGCCGTCACCGATTTTGATTGACGCCGAGTGTAATATTTGTTTTACAATCCATTAGCTTCTCTTGAACATAAAGAGGGGAATTTGAAAGGCAATCTCTTTGTAGCGGGGCTGCATTAACCAAGATTATGGTCGGAATGCCTTGTGTAAATAATTATTACCAGCCGCTCATTCATGTAAACACACGCGTCGCACACGCTATTCAGCCCATCTCCAAATTATCTCAGCGTGCTCAACCTTGGCGTGGATAAGCAGCTAAAATGAACCCGCCTACAGCGACAGACGACCCTTTCAATTATCCTTAGCCGATGTTGACTGAGTACTTTGAATAAGGAATTAAATTACATGCTACCAGCTTGATTTTTACGAATTATCGCGTGGAAAAGAGATGGTGTCGATTCTTTAAAACATCCATTGATTTAAACACTTACTTTACGTTTATTTTTGTGACGGTTTTAATTAATACCTGATCGATAAAGCGTTTGATGCCAGGTAATTTCTAACTAGTTTCATCTAAGTTATCATGTCACATACGCGTTGTTGTCACATGTACGCTCAGAATAACAATGATTATAGTGCGCGGTGCGCGTGCCTTCCAAACCCTAATTACACAATTCTGCATTTCAATACGTTTTTCTCACAATAGAATGCAATTATAGACTAATTGGACAATCGTGCCGGTTGATTGATTCTGCGAGCAGCGCAGCTGACTGGGTGGGAACCAAGAGAACACACTCGTCTGCTGATTGCTGTGATGTACATATACGCCCACTCACAAACGAAAACAAATTGGCTCATCGGGGTCATCGCGGAATTCATTACATGTTGTGTTCCATCTGGCGCTCTTGATTCGACAAAGGCTAATGCGGAATCATAATGCGGCCGAGAAACCAATTTGTATGCAAATTGGTGCCGAATATGAGGCTCGTTCTGACCGGCGAGAGCGCATAAATTTGCAGCTTTTGTGCCTCGATTCGCGCCTTGTGTGCGGCGAATTATTGCGATCTGTGTAATAATGATCGCGGCAGGCGGGAATTAGCGGGGCTAATTTATTCAAGGTGTGCGCAGCTCCATTTCACTCACTACCGTTGTCTCTCTTGTTTGGCAAACAAACAAATATGGATAGCGAGGCCCGAGGCGTGTCACTCGCAACGATTCCGGAAATTCCCGCATGAAATATTTCGAGCATCTCTCAAGCAAATTTGAGAAAATTGAGGTGCGGCAGGCGCTGCTGCAAATTAGCGAGGATTGTTTGTGTTTCTGCTCGAAGAGGAGTTCTACTACTTTGCCTCTATTTACTCACTCCGCCTGCCAGACTGAGAAGGCAACGCGCACGACAGGTTTGATACGCGGGTTGCATATTTCATATTTGGTCAGGATCACGCCGAGATGTAGGATTCACCTCGAGGCTCATTTCTCAAGACAGGATTAGCTGGCAAGGGTGTTGCACTAATTAAGAGTGCTCGAGCGGAATGATAGGAACTTTTTGCGCATGAGTGCAGACGCATTTCGTTATTACAATCTCAAACAATTTGCTTTAATAGTATCTCTCACACAATTCAATAGACAATCTTAAAATTAATTAGATTTTACAGTTTACTCTGAGATTTTGACAAATCAAAGAGATAACACACATCTAATGTGAGAATTGATACGCGAAACTAATTTTAAAAAATCCATTTGTTTTAGATGGCTTTTTATCTAACAGCGAGAAGCATATATTAAGCATCATTATCATTATATATTTTGATATAAGTATAGCATCCAATGTTTTCCTGCTACCTGATATATTTCCTACAGTAGCTATTTAATTACAAATTTTCCCTGAAATGCTCACAATTTCCTGGCTGCAGAATCAATAACAAGCAGCAAACAGCAAGGGATCAACATCTACCCATTTGTCTGAGAGGAAAAGATTAGCCTTTTTCAGTCCATAAATTGTCGAGCTGTGAGTGGCTTCTTCGAACATGACTGGGCCAATTATTTGACGCTGATCCTGTGTGCTCCATGCGGAAACAAAGATAGCATTGCGATGCCATTACTCAAGTCAGTGGATTACCTAGCCGACGCGAACGCACATTTTTGCCTGTCTGCCGTGAACGAATTCCCGACTCGTTGTTTATTCGGCTTATTTCTACTTCGTAACTTGCACAAAGCACAACTCCTTGCGGCGGCCGTTATTGTTCTCTCGCGCACGAGAATAAATCATTCATATTTATGCAAATAAGATTGCCCGGCGCCGCTTAAACGAATACATTTTGTGCCTTCGTTTGTCGTGTCGTGCGCGAGGCAAAAAGAAACAGAAGAATTCGTTCGGTGCCAGCATCGATTTTTATCCTCACTCGCGGTGCGTGCCGTCCTTTTTCCCGTTTCTAAAGTGTGTTCCATATACACACACAGCGTAAAAATAATTTTAGTAACGCAGGAGGTGTGCATGTCGGGCAGCTTTTCATACCGACCAGTTTGCTATGGAAAGAACGGAGCGCGATGAAGTATTCAAATTCCGATTGTAATTTATTATAATTAGAGTCGAGAGATTGTGTTACATAGCGGGTTGGGTGGCTACTTATAAAACATTTATTTCTTACTTTATTTTACCTAGAAGTGGAACTTACACAAGCGCAGGGGAATTAACTCATTTTAAAGGGGAAATAAAGTTGTCCGAAAATAACTTCCGCTGTATAAGGATTGCCGAACTATTTGCGCACGCGGGAACAGAAAACTTTTACTGAAATTCGACTGGCGTGCATGTGAAAAGTTCTCTCCTCTGCTCGCAATTAAGCAGCACTAACCAAACGTGACAGAATAAAATTATAAATGGGCTCTTTTCACGGCTTCATTTTAAAAGTTGGCTATGAGCGAGCGGTTGAGGGGCGTGTGGCTAATTTGTATTTTTAGACCCCTAGCTAGTAAATTGGACGTGACAATCGCCGGCTTGCGAGTTGCTCGCTTTCTGAGTAACGAAACTGCTGCCAGCCATCACAATTTGAATTTTATTATTATTATTTTGTATCTAAATGAAAGAGCAAACACAAAAACAATTCTTTGAAACTCTTGCCAATCAGATATGGAGACCTCTATTTTTGAAATTAACGAGCTGTTCTTCATATTTTATATTCTTCGCTTGGCACACAACTCATTTGCATATTCAAGTCCCGTTGATTTTTGATAACATTAATTAAATTCTTAATATCAAGGCCAAGGCAGCAAGAAAATTTGACGTCGTGAAAAGCAACGAGTCGATAAATGCACCGAGAAATAAATCTTCGCGTTCGTTTCGAACGAGGTTCAGACCTGCCTCTGCATTATTACGGCAGCAAAGAAAGAAACTCACGTGTGTGTGTGTCATTCGCATTCACTCGCTGGCTCATTCATTGCGCCGACGAGTCCATCTTGCCGAGAGCCTGAGTCATCAATCCACTCAGCAGCAGCAGCGACGGCGGTTGAATTGCAAAAAGCCAGCAACAACCCTTTAGTGCAGCGGTTGTTCAAATGGAGATTTTTCACCACCGCCAGCAGCAGCCGAAAATACAAAACAGGACTTTTCTTTATTTCTTTTCTTTCTTTCTTTCTTTCTCTTAGCCTGCCTTGAGCCGAGCGAGTGAACGAGAGACGCGCAGCCATTGTGTTCTGTGCTCAACGTGCGTGATGTGATGATTCTTGCTTATTGCGCTCCAGCCGAAGCGCACCGCCTGAAATATGATACCAATTTATATCGGGAACAGCCGGTGCGCACTGAATAACAATAATGACGATCAAATCCGATCGTTTCCCTGCTCGAATGTGGCAGCGCTTTGCTTAAAGAGCAGCTAGTGTGTCGGAATTTCCAGAAACGGAAGGAATCCCTATTTGGAAGGTGGCTCAGATTTTCCATTGACTAGGGTGAAATGATAATTGAGCATGCTCTCCTTTCAGCAAACAATCCAATTATATTCGTTATGTACGTGGATTCGTTGAAATTAAATGTCAGGGATTAACATCAAGAATAATTTATTTCAATAGTTAGCCTTGTGTTCCATGTGAAGGCATTAATTCGAAATTCCATTAAGAATGATTTGCTTTCTTTTAAATTTTAAATACGAGATTTGTATTCGTAATTTGCTTTTTCCACAAATACAAATCAAACATTAAAAACGATTCAATTGATGGATGTAGAATTAACATACACGCAGATTTTACTTTTGAGCATTTCCAACTGAAGGAATAAATTGTAGCCTACAATTTTTTGCAGTTCCAATACACACATGAGAGCTTGCATGCATCACTGCTCTTCACAATCAGTAAAGGGTGCGAACGTTCACGTTTTCTATGAGTGCTACCCAGACGTCAAAAATAAATAAAACTGGACATCTTGGAGAATTTAGACTTTTGAAAAAAAACAGCTCAACGTATTTGTTAATGGCTTTTCTCTCTGGCTGCCAAAATTTCATAAGCAAACTTAATAGAAGTGCAAGATTACAAATTACAAGAAATATAATTTTTGTTCGAAAAGATTCAAGCCTAAAGTGGAAAGCACTCGTTCATCATAATATCTTAATTTTTAGTAAATATATATTAGAAGCTACCGTTTTACCAACCATGAAAGAGAGATTATTGGCTCTTGACCTTTTATACAAGTTTAATAAATCGTTTAATAAAATATGCACATTTGATAAGTAACTCTGCGCTAATGGACTAAGCTTCTATCAAGGTAGTAAATTAATCCTCTGTATTAATCAACTTACGGAGTTTACCGACACATTTTGCTCCATTGCAAATCACTGTTTTTGCAATCATTAAAGAAAGCTGACTCGCGATAAACTTCACTCAGGGAGATAACAAGGCTCTTATAAAGTCAGCGAGCAACCATTATCAGAAGATTCCGCGAATTACACGGGCGCGTATGCTTACCTGTTGGAGAAACCGGAGATTACTTACTTTGTTACGCGCTCTCGTGTCCTTTTATTGATCAGCCACTCATGAATATCCTCGCTGGCAGAAAATCCCCTTGCGCGTCGAACGCAAAAACGCGAGAGTGTGTGTGTTCGCACGAAATTATATAGATTGCGTCGGGACGTGACCTCGGCATTGGTAAAAACAAAGGGATTTGTTGAACAGCGTGCGTGCCATCAGTCACACGAGCAGGGACGTGACACCGACTGCTGGGCGCAAAAAGCGAATGAAAGCAGCCCGACGACGACTCTTCGAGCGGCACCAATTAGGCGTCGGCAACCTTAGTCACCGTGTTTGCCCACCGCCCGGCCAACGTGATGAGAAGTCGGAGTGTGCATGTCCCGTCCCTCACTACATGAAGTTAGAAGAGTCCGACGAGCGCACAGACAACAATTTTGCGTTTCATGCGGCGCCACTCTTTGCTGGTGAATGCAAACGATGCAATCTTGAAGGCAGGTTCATGCTTGAGTCGTTCGCGTTTTGAAAGGAATTTGCATTTAAATGGAAAATGCGGATATTATGAGAATACCAATTATCTGCCGCATAATTTAGAACTTAATTAAGTGAAAATGAATAAAATTTTCGCTCTTCTCAATGAAAATACAGTTGACTCCAACAAATTAAATACTTATTTGACAAAAATATTTCAGTGGTAAAAAATTTATAGTTAACTATGAGAACATATTTTCCTCGGCTCTCTGTATAAAATTACAAATAACTTTTCCCCTCTATTGGTATGAGCAATTTATTTTTCAATTAAGTAAAAGAAGATTTGCATTTTTGATTTAAAAAAACGAAATTGTGTTCAGTTTTCTCCGCTTTTTTCATTATTTGTCAAGAATTGAAGCCGCATACTAAATTTAGTTGATAATTCACTCATTTGTGTTTACGCATCTGTGTCACACTAGCAGAAATTCATAATTTGCTGAAAAAATCTCATGCACACACTTTATAGCAAATTCATATTTTAGTAAAACATTTTCCATGATTCTTCTGATATTATGAAAATAATTTACTTTCGTTAATGATGTTAAAAATAAATACTTTACAATTTTTATGGGTCGAAGCATTATCAGTGTTACCCAGTAAGAAGTTTGGCTTGATTTCTAGCGCAAGGAATCGCCGAGAGTGATTGCAGGAAGCGAGAGGGGGTTTAGCGGCGGAAAGAAACCTAAGAAAGTTACAAGATTGGTGCGTGGTGTGCGTCTTGTATTCCTAATTTGTTAGGGAAGCCGCATGAGTGACATAAGCTTGCCAAGCTTCACCGCTCAACTGAACACCTAACACTATAGCTAATCACGAGAGTCGCAAATTTGTCAACACACACACCTTTAACCGAGAATGATAATTCTTGACTGCTTTCACAATTTGCATAATTATATACTCTGTAAAAAGTACTGCTTAAAAAATACCTTTCATTAATGCTGGTTTGTTTATTGACGGTATATTATTATGTCTATTCAGATCAAAATGAGTGGAAACAAATTTCAACTGGTGTAAAATCTTTGCAATCTATCAGATTATAAATTATTTTTAAGTGGGAAAATGCCCAAAAAGTTAATTGGTTGTTTGGACCTTTTTTCTCATTGGTATCCCATGACTTTTGTTTCACCCAATTCCAAACGATGACCCCACAAAATAAAACTGCTTAGCTCTTTTAATTTTTTAATTATATACGAGCATAATAATTAATTATGTATTTGAATGAAAACTGGAGTCTCGTGATATTTTGGAATCGGTCACTGTGTCACCAGACGAGCGCTGAATGCTATAAATTTATAAAATAAAATCGGCAAGAGGCCAACACACAGGAGAGGGGAAGAAGTTGCGTGTCCAGATCTTTACCAGCCCTAACAAAAAGGACGCTAACATGCTTTTCTTGACCAGCAGAGGTCAAAGATAAAAAGTTCAACAGCACGAATGAATTTTTTGTAACATTCATCGCTTTGTTTGTATGCATTCGAGGTCGTCTTCAATTAGGAGTTCCTGGTTGTGCAACCGACGGGACGAGGGCTGACAAGGGAGCGGAGCGATTGTCGCCACCCGCGTGTTCTGAACCTGCCTTGGTGGGATATCGACCGGCGGCGCTCCCGGACCGGCTCTGCGGCGCGTATGTGTGTGTGAGCGCGCGGTGGGTGGCTTGGCCGCCTCCAGGGAGCGGCGTGGCCCTGACGGCCTACTGCCTGCCGCGCTTCATTATATGCTAATTCGACGTGCATATACCGTACACACTCCTCAAGTCTCCTTTGGCCGCACTACCGACCTCGCAGCGCGTTTGTTGCAAACAAATTACGCCTGCCACAAAATTAAACAAGCCGTGTTTGCCGTGAGAGCTGCTGGTTGAGTTGCTTGAACTCCCACCGATTGCTTGTTGAAGTTGAGTTCTGCGTTGTATGAGTTTCGAGTCGTTGAAATATCACAATTATTTAAAAAATTACTTGACTGGGCAAGTCGCTTTTGGGACTAAAACCCTACTTTTTACATTTTGAGCATATTTAATTAGTCTTCTGGTGACCTCAAAAAATGAAAACATATACAAGTTTTTTTTGGAAAATATTCAAGTTAAAATTAAAATAGCAATAAATGCTTGTCAACATGTTATGTTAACGAATTTCATACATATTTCAAAATAGCATTCATTAATCAGCAAAAATTTAATCAAAAAGCTCTTATATACTTTTTAAAACTCGGAAGAGATTTCCTTGATATTTCCAAGTGTGCTGAACAGCCGATTCGACACGAAGTTTTCAAGACTTTAATTTTACGAAACCCCTAATTTTTAAACAACCTATTAATTTAGCCAAATATTAGACCATATAATCAAATACAGAATATTGCTTCCTTTGCGTGACAAATGTGTCTCACCGGTGGGAATGTGCGTTCCAGATTAATAATAATATCACCTTAATTGTAACAAGGTCTCTTCGCAATGAAATTTTATTCTCAAGTGTCCATAGTGAGAAAGCAATCGAGTTTGAGCCTTTCGTCGAAGCGATCTTCATTAACAAATAATCCATTTGAGCTGCTGAGAGTCAGAAATGCTAGCTCCGCTAAAACTAATCACCTCTCATTAGCAATATTCAAAAGTTAGTAATCCTGAATTCAGATGCGGTCGAATTTCCCTTCAGCAAACGTGGCTCTACAGGAATTAATCAGTATGCCATTGTGCCGGTGCCGAAAATGGCCGCTGTTGCTGCACGAAAAACGCGAAAAACAATTAAAATAATTAATCAACTCGGTACCTGCATAAGCATTTTTGTCGTGTGTGCGGAGGAAAGCATTTTCACTTACCGGTTCAAGGTTTTTACAAACAGTCGGCCCGGTAATTTGTTTTTCAGAGACGTAATCTGATTACAGCCGCACAGGTGCTGCAGGTGGAGACAATTTTGCAGGCGAAGAAAAGCAGTAGCCCGTTAATCAGTTTTTTCCTACCTAAAGTACGCACTACAAAACGTAATGTAAACCTGCCTGAATTTATTTAGCTCCAGTAGCAAAAACATCAAAGGCAGGTAGCATTTTTTATTTATTTTGCGTTCTTTTTACGTCCGTCGCACACGAAAAAGACAACTCTTTTGCGTTCGTATCACGAGGACTGCTTTTGAAAGGGCGGTCTGTTTGCCAGCTAGCCAGCTGAAATGAAATTCTGGCTTTCAGCCGCTTCCCAGGCTGGAATTCGCGCATGGTACATGCGTGTAGTTCTAACAGCGGCGAAATCAACGCTGTACGAATTATACAGCGTGTGAAAGGGGGAGAAAAATGGCAAGAGTGTTAGCAAAGCGAAAATTCATATTGGTTATATTGCTTTTACATCACAACAAAGCCGGGGAAAGAGCCGATGCAAATTGTATTTTCCGACGATTGGCGATGAATACTAAAGGAAAATATCGGCTTCGTTGCCAACCAGCTCGTAGTATTTGTTAATATCGAGCTTTTGCCAGGCGACGGAGCACAAATTTTTACCAATGACGATGAGCGAGGGTGGCGGCGAACTTTTCAGCCCCATTTATTTTTTCTTATCGGATTACCAATTTCAGAATTAAATTTGTAAAAGGCTTCTGCAATATTCACTTTAAAAACAATATATCGGTATTTCTTCTAAACAATCGTGAATTGATTACTATATTATCATGTTTAAATTGGAATTGGAACTTAAAAGTCTTTAAAGTTTATTGTTGATTGTTAAGCTTGTGTTCAAAAGTTCAATCGTTCAAAAGGTAGAATAGTAATATATGTAACATGTTTATTATACCTGAAAAGTAAAAAATATTTGTCAAAATAAGCTAAATGAGTATTTATGTTAAAACCAATTAGCCCCCCTTTCCCATCTCAATGTAGATCATTATAATCTTATTATGTCACCACAAATTCCAGAATGGCAGAAACTCGGTTCCTCTCTCCAATAAAACCAAGTTTGCGAGTGTGTCAAGCACCAATCCGGAGGGCTCACTGTAGATTTACGCATTCAGGACGCATTCAAACAAAAGTATCACATTATCACTTCTTTCCACTCAATAAAAAACTTTTCAAATTTATTATAATCCGGTGTAGGGCGACAGCCGGCACCTTGGTCCTTTCCCTACATGCGAACGCGCAGCCAGGCTCGTTTTATCGCACCAAGTCAGCAGCACACACACGCATGCCAGCGCCAACTTCTAATCCAATTTACACGCGCCGAGTGCGAGAAAGCAAGATCAGCTTTCCATATTTGCAGTGTATCAAATTGCCACCATGAGAAGTAAACTACCAGTGCCATTGTTTACTCGTGGCGAATCTCTTAAGCTGTAGCCGTCTTCTAAACAAAAATCTTTCTTCCCCGTGTGCCTACCTTTGTGCGTAGCAAATTACGGAGCATACGACTTTGCTTTCATCTCACCATCAGCCGGGATTTCTCTACCTCCTCTCTTCTCATTTCCGAGGTACGGCTGGTGAAAAACACGAACGCACTCTCGCGCACGCACATCACACGCCGGCTTCGTTTGTGCGATTAAAAATGGGACCGCGCGCTGAATGACTGTTTGCAAATGCGGTCGCTCGTTTCAGAGAAAACAAATAGATGGTTCAATGGAATCGCTAGCGCGATTTAATTTTTGAATGAGCACAAATATGTGAAGCTTTTGGAATTCCGATTGGTGCATATCGGCACGGCTTGTTGACTCTTCGCCAACGGTCAATCCACTGATGTATTTGGAAAAGCACAAATAATTGCTTCCTATTGGAATAATTAATATTTATGGTTCAAAATAAGTTAATAATATAGTATTTTCCTTAAGATATTAATCTTCTTAACAATTATATTCATGTTGTAATATTTTATTCATGTTGTGGTCGACGTCTGTGTTTCCATACCACGGATGCATTAAATTAATATTAATTAATATTCTCCGTTCATGCTAATTATGTGTAATAATATGTTGTTATTATATATTGTTAATTTTAAAATAAAATATTTGAGACTGGGTCCCCCTAATTGTAAAATGCTCAGCTGTCACCAAATTTAATTAAAAATGTTTATAATTTTTTCTATTAGGAGGCACTTCTAATTCTTCAAATAAAGTTTTGGCGCCGCTTTTCAACAATTTCTTAAATAGCTAGTTCGAAATGGAGGCAATCACGCACTATAGGAAGCATAATTATGTGCTCACGATCAGTAAAAGAAGCACGCACGAATGATAATTAAAGGTCGTTTTGATGAAGCTGTCACGACGTTCACTCTTATGAAGTTCACTCAGGGCTCCAACTTCATTAGAATAGAGAGTGCACTGTAAGGAAATCAAAAGAGGGTCGATTAGAGCGAGCAGTCTAACGTGTTGCATACGAAGCCATTTCTCTGATGTTTGATCTTTTCTCTCGAATAATGTCCCATTTTAGATAAGATATAATGTAACTTCAACAGTTCAATCAATGTTATAAAGGACGTCTTCAGGGGAGTGCATTAGATCAGAAATGCTTGAATGCTATTACAGCCTTACATTATTATCTGCCAGCACTAGCAGCTCAAGTTGCTCCGTGTTTACTGCAATAAAATGAGCAGCAAATTGACTGGATTGAGCGCTGCCTGCATAAGCAATAAAAGTTAACTACATACAACCCAGATAGTGTTACAAATCGCATATATATATATATATATATATATATATATATATATATATTTTAAAGAGCAAGGAAAACTGCATTTCTTCAGACAGCTCTGAACAACAATAATTGCAATTCTAGTCGTCGACAAAATATGATGAAAGTCGGTGCTGACTTGAGAATTTCCTCTGCTCTCTATTGCCGACAAGTTCATTGCGAATTCACAATGTGCCTGTTCTGACTGACTGAGATATCTAATAATAACTAACCGCCCGTCTGTCTGCCAATAGAGAGGAGCGCCTCTGCCGTGTTTCATTAGGTGCTACCATCGAACCGAGTGAGAGAAACAGGGTCAATCCTACTGCTTCCAATCAATTTGCGGCGGCCTGTCTCATACATACTGAAAAGGAGAACCGTGTGATTTGTAGTTTGAAGATGTCAGAGGAAATGAGAGAAGGAGTAAGATATTTTTTTACAGCTTCAAATTAAATTTGTTCTGCATTGATGTTTGCAGAGAAAATTGAATGCTTAACCATCTTTGCAGAAAGAGGAGCGATGAGTTCATGTTCGATTGGTAAAATTTTGTTCAGTCTGATATATCAGTGAATATAAACAATGCGTCAGATGTTAATTGAAGTTTTTGAGTTTTTTTCATGTGATTCAAAGAATTGAAAGTTTTTGGCACTTTAGTAAACTACGAAAGTGCCGTCAAAGTAACATACACTCGTTAAGAACCTCACGTATCCGCCTTCTCTTCCTTGTGAGAACTCAAATGTTTGCCTCTACATCAACTGGCAAAAATGAAATTAGGACGCCTTACTTCTCCTTGAGAGGGAGCAAGCAAACTGGTTTAAATTAGAATTTATTCTGCCGAAAACACTCGGTTCCTTGACACACGCACAAGCGGGCTGAGGACAAAAGTATCGAGTGTGTGTGTGTGTGTGGTGTGGTGCGGAAGAGGAGCATGTATAGTCAAAGTTTAATTCAGGCTGAGTGCTGGCTGCCGCCACTCTCGCGCAGACTAATGAAACCGGCGGCAGCAGTAGCGCAGCACCAGCCAACCGCACCTCTAAATATTTTATTCGCCATGATAGTAACTGGAATTAAATTTGCCGCAGCGAACGAGACACATTTCTTCTTCTGCCCCTTTCTTGGCTCCAACAACGCTGCCTATTCCTACTGAACGTATATAAAACGAGTCTTTTTGTGTTTGTTGCAGGTACGTTTGTTTGCCAGCAGTCGCCAGGGTAAACTGATCGCTGCTTGATTGGTCGGTGAGTATGTTTGCCCACGAGAGATTCCATTTGGCAAGCTCCTCCACTTGGGACGCCCCTAAATTGATAATCGGAGGTTCCATGTTACAAATCAATAGCAAATCAGAGTCTTTGAAATTTTTTATGAAAAAAGGTTTACATTAAGACGTTTGGGTTAAAAAGCATCCATTTCTCTCAAAACAAAGATCGTAAAATAAAAGTTTCGACGTGTTTT
The DNA here is from genome assembly GCF_949628265.1 of Cloeon dipterum. Taxonomy (NCBI): domain Eukaryota; kingdom Metazoa; phylum Arthropoda; class Insecta; order Ephemeroptera; family Baetidae; genus Cloeon; species Cloeon dipterum. Next base: position 28,457,736 of record NC_088787.1, read on the forward strand.
AATCTATCCCTGCTAATATTTTCAATTTCAGTTCTTTCGTGAGATCATAAAACGATTCCGCTACTTACATTAATATAAAATAATGTAATAAATGAAGTTTTGTATGCAAGACAATGCATTACCAATAATTTTGTTTGATGAGCTTCCACTCGTATCGCCCCTGGAGTAGACATCAAAATAAATCCATAAAACTCACAAAGGAACTTATTTGAGGTGAAAATATAAAATTGAACAATTAACTGGGCCAGTCTTTCAAAAAGAGCAGCAATTCACGTTCAATACGCAGAAGCGAATGGCAGCCTTTGTTCATGTTTGAATATTTTCATAACTCTGTGCTCAAGTTAATTAAATCACTGTGAACTCGCTGAAGGGGAATTTTGATTCAGTGTGTCACGCAATTTCTCCTTTGATCAGCGCATTCCAATTCATGGAAAAAAACTGTTCCATTCTCTGTTTGATGCAAAAACCCGGCGGCGCCCATGCTCGTTAATTGGCACTGGCATTATTCAAGCACGCAGGTGAATAATTCGGAGCGCCCGAAATTATATCAATTCCAATCAGTATTAATCGAAAAAGTTTCCGGTCCGAGAGAAAAAGTTTATCGTCGAAATCATTGTCTAGTGCGCTTTTTACGCGCTAGTTTTGCGCAAATCTGCCGGGACCACGTGTGCAAATTCGGCAAGAAAGCGAACGAATTGCGGACGGCAAACAAAGGTGGCGAAAAGTTAAGAGAGTGCGCATTTTTGTCTCGAAAGAATGAAATCTACTGGTGGTGGTGGTGGTAGTAGTGGCGGAGAAAGAGAACAGAGTGAGAGAGCAGTAGATGCGGTAAATTCCCCGCGGGACGATGATTTTTTGCTCTCGTGGTCTCGCACACTGCGAATTCATTCGCGAAACTTTGGCCCGCGCGTTCGCATTGTTAAGCCCGAGGAATTTTCGGCCTCCAGTCAAAATGGAGTTTGTTGCAAAAAGAAGGTTGGGTCATGAATGAGAATCTCTCGCGCCGGCAGCATCTTGCCCTCTTATTTGATTACGTGTTTTTGGGACCGAAAGTTTCGCGCTGATTCTCAGCCTCTGGAATTGCGTTCGTGAAGCAACAAGAACTGGCGCACTTTAAAATCGCAAAAACGACAGTCACTCTTCTTGCCTTTGTGTTGGGCGCGTAAACGAATTGTTTGCGTGCTTCATAAATCATTTTTGGGCTGATTTATCTCTCCGGAAGTAATGTTCAAATGTGTCCTCTTTAGCAATGAATAATTGTTTGTATAGAACATTTCACATTCATTTAGCAGAAAGAGAAATGTTAAACTTTGAAACAAAGCCATCTGCTACCACGACAAATTAAGGTAAACGAGACAGAGTTTTCATTTTCAAAATCCTAAACTTGTAATGTCTCTTTTAGCAAGGTAAATCTTATGGTGATTAATTAAATACCTGTAAAAATTAAAAGGTACCCTCTGGTGTTCTTGACTAATCGAGACAAATACCGATTAATAATTGAAGAATTAATTAAAGCAGATTTAGCAGGATCTTGCATGCATAATAAAAAACTGACGTGTAAGTTTCAGTTAACGTGTATTAATTAATTAAGAAAACCTCAATACTTGTGCATATGATTTTACAAATGATATCAATTCAAATATTCACTCAAATCTTGATTCTTGTCAAGTCTTTTCACTTGTGTGTCTTTCAGTTCGTTACTTCACTTGCTTTTGTACTCACGGCTTGTTGACCTGGTCATTTATGGACCTGAATGGTATTGCTTTGCTGATCACCTGTGCTGCTGGTGACCTCTTGTTCTCAGTGCAGTTTTCTTGTGGTTGCTTATTGTTGAAAACAATGATTGTCTGCTTCACTTGAATGTACCTTTCCTGTGTGGGACAGGAAAAGTAGTTCTGCCCATTTGGCTTGGCTCGGACACAGGGAAACCCACATAAAACCTGTATCGCAGAACTCACTCTCACCGCAGGTGCTGATAGGGCTTGATTGCTGAGTCTTTGGCCACAGTTAGCACTTTCACTGCACTTGGACAGAGTGAGAAGACAGATGATGTCTTCTTAGTCTCGGGTGTCTCGAAAGACTGATCTCCAAGATCTCGCCTCGTCCGCTCGGACGCAGCTTTCTTCTTGCTCCTTCGCAACAAACCTCCTTCAACTTGGTTGGTGGAAAATGACCAATTGTTGGGTCGTGAAATCTCATTGGTTCATATAATAATGAATAGCACTGTTTACAGAAACAATGTCTTGTCAAAAGGTCGAGCACTCTCGCCCTTGTCATAAATCTACATTTTGTTATTATTCCATAAGCACACACATGTGCATGTCGAATTTGCTTATCCTGTTCGTACACAACAATAGTTTCCTTAGAAAAACACATCTGGACATCATACAGACATCATACACTTCTCATGGTCCTTTTTATACTCAAGATAAATCAATTTCTTTTAGCTGTCAAAGCTGGTGTTTTATATATCCCTGGTCACCCAAGGAGACTTATCATTGCACATGAGTTCATTTATTATTGGTTTTCCTTCGATTAATTTACCTATTTTATTGCACTATTTATAGCGAAATTTATTTTATACTTGCTAATATAGCATAGGTATATTACAAACTCTCTGGATTAAATATCGTTGTAATTTTATTAGATATCTAATTCATTTAAGTAGACCAATTTTCCTGAAAGCCAATTCCCAGAGCATCTAGTGCCAGCTCAAGTCGAATGAATCGCACGCGCCAGGGTGTGAGAGTTAATTGGTTATGATGAGTCGGATTTAACGGCCATTAGCATCAGAGATGAAAGTGGCACGGCGATGAAGAAGCGGACCATCGGCCGGATGACGTCGCCTTTACTCTTCTTCTCCCGCACAAAACGCAGACAGTCGTCACCGAAAGAGAGAGCGCGCTCGGCAAATCTAAACTTAGCGGGCTGAAATAAGAATCTGTGCGTCGGTCGGATTCGACTTTTCAAACTAACCCACGCATGATTGATGTGCCGGCTGATGAAAGCGCGCACCCCGGCTAGAATAATATTGCATTTCCGGGCTCGTAACTTTTCTAATCTTCCGCAGGCGAGCGAGCTAGCGCGACAGCGACCGTAAATATTTTAATTCCGCTTTATTGCCCCTTAAAAGTTTATTGCCGTCGCCAAATCTCGAGCGGTGATCTCCAAGTGGCCGCCGCCGGCTGTGTTGCGATCTCTGGAACGCCCGTTTGCGGCTGGACCGGAATTTCCACCGACGCCACGCAGCCCCCAACCGATCCGTGTTTATCCGCGCGCGACTATCTCCTCTTTTGTTTTTACGTGGGTCGCGCGTGGTTGGAATTTAAGGGGTGATTAATCGCAAACCACGTGTGAAATCTGTCAGCTGCGCCCTCGGTTTTCAGGCCTTCGCATTAGCTCGCTCAGTCAATCGATTCGCACTCAGTGCATATTTTGATTGCGAAAGTAGCACACTTCTCTCGGAGCTGAAAGCATTTTCAGTCTGACGAGATTGTGGTTGACGCGGAACTGTTTAAGCTATACAAAGCAAGTTTCCTGGTAATCTTATTAAGTGGACCGATGACCAATGGCGGGGAGTCGGCACAAGTAGGGAGTGCATGATAAAGATCGCGAGCTGCCCCAGAGGTGCTTGTTGCGTCCTCTGTCAGCTCCGTTTGTCTTGGGACTCGAATGGGCTACCCTTGAGAAATGAAATTTGCTCTCTTGAGTCAGAAGATTCGATACACATTTCACATAAAGTTACCTCTGGTTTGATCAGAGCTATAAGATAATAAAAAAATTACGAGAAATTCTTTAACACAGGATAATTATGTAGCCAAAAAGAGTTTTTCTTGGTTGGGAAACGATAATTTTTCCACCATTTACCACATAATCCCTTAAAAAATGTTAGGAAGATATTGCAAGTATTTATCAGTATTAATTTATTCATATCAGCATATTAATTAAAATTATAAACTCAATTTTTGTGTAGTGATCGCTTTTGTACCTTTTTGTAATCTGCAGTGCTAGTGATAAAAAATCCTAAATAGAAAAAATCCTAGAAATTTTTGCCATTTTACTAGCGTTTGAGTGCGTTAGAGCCGCGATAATTGTTGTTTATGCGTCGGACGACGTTCAGTTTAAAGAGGATGAGGATGCTGCAATACATGAGATACAGTTATTTGAATGTAAACAATCCTCTTTGTAAGATCTTTTCTTCTGGGAAAAGTTCAATATAGTTTTCATGTTTTAGAAATTATTTATTGCAAGTTATTGCAAGTACACTCATGAGAGCATTTTCTATAAAACATGAATAGATAAATCACTGAGAAGACTCTGTGACACACTCTGCTGTTGAATTTTTTGCTCCGTTTGCACATATATCACGAACATTTTCTTCAGTGCGAGCAAATCCTCGAATTGAAATCTGTAACTTAAAATAAAAGAATCAATAGCAGATGTCGAAGGACTCCGTGAATCCTGCAGCAGGCTCTTTGTTGTCAAGCTCGCAAAGGAGACTGCAGATGTGTTCGCTCGTTCAGAAAGGAGCTGCATGTGGAACAAGAAGTACGTCATTACAAATCGCACGAGATAAAAATACTGTTAAAGACGAATCCCGGTAGATACGTGCAGCTAAATGATGCGCCCGAGAACAAAGTGCATGTAAGTGATTTCTTTTTACGACGCGTAATCCGCCGGCGGTATTAGAAAATACATCGTCGAGTAACAACCGTTTTTATCGGCTGCCTGGCCTAAATCACAACTCACGCAGCCTCGCGGGCGTTGGAATTAAGAGCAAAAACGCCTTCAGAGCGAGGGTGGAAAGCAAAGCGAGAAATCGTCACGTGCCATAGCTGGAACCGTCGCCAAGATGCACAATTAGCACGTTAACTGCCTGCTCATAATGTCGGAGACGCGACGAGTTTGTTAGATCAAAATCATCGATCCACGTAGCGCAGAAAATTTAATGATTCTTCCTCCAGATCAACAAGTTTGCAATAAAGGCAGCTTAGAGTGCAGAAAGTTGTAATAACCTCTTATTTAATTTGATGAAAAGAAGTGGCTTCATTTGTTAAATCAATTTTGGTTAATTAATTTAAATTTGTTTTTAATAAAATTGGATTCTTTAACATGAGGGAATTTAAAGCTAGCAGGAACGAATATTAATGCAAGGAAAGTTTAATAAAACTTTTGTTTTTCTGTAAGGTGAAAAAATGTAGCCTATGGTTGAAAGCCATAATTAATTTTTTAATATTCAAAAAGTTCCTTCCATAAGACGAAATTAGCAAACCACCTAAAAGCTCTGAATCGTGTAATTAATTTATTCTGCGACGGGTGGAATTAATTAACAAAGATGGTAACAATATATAATTTTGCAAATTGATCACTCGGCCGGGTAAAGCACATGGCGATTCTGATGGAGCTGCTACAGTGCCAAGGGCGAATAAATTAAGTGCGTTGAGACAAACATTATGGCTCCATTACCTATTCATGGTGTGCTACGCATCCCCTTTGAAGTGATTCGATTAGTATTACATTTGCTAATTCCAAGTCATGCGAACGCTATCCCGTTATCTAGTCCGCCTAAATGAGAGGGCATAATTGATATGGCTCAACCCGTCTCGCCCAGGTTAAAGCGGGCTTGACTTGCACAGCAAATGAGGGCAGCACCATGTGGGAGTGATGATTGCCATTATTTTTCCAGAACGTAACTTTTTCTCCATTTGGGTTTGAATTGCATCAAATTAAAAGCAGTTATTGTGTTTTACAATGGAAACAATTTGGGTAGAAACAAGGATAAACAAAATTCTGACTTCATTATATAAGTAAAATTAAATTTAAACAGTCATATTATCACATATAAAAAATTAAACTCTATATGAAGCTATCAATCAAAATGGAACCGCATAGTAATAATTTATTTGCAAAAAAGGAAACAAAGAAAAAATATACGCATTTTTGCTAATTTTTTTTTGCTGGATACCTCCACGCAAAAATATGTAGTGTGCAAACAACCCATGGTCGGACTTCAAGACGACGCTATTTTCCTGCGCTCCTTCCTCGCCGACAACAGCCGTCAGCGGATTTTGGCATTGCTCTCGTTGTCAGTCAGTGTTCTAGCTACGCTAAGGCATTTTGTTTTTACAGTCAGTCATTTCGCAGGCTCCCTTTGTTCTGGTCGGGCCCTTTGAGAAAAGCTGGCTGGCTGAAATTTGCATTCCTTCCTCTCATTCGCCTCACTCAAATTTTCTCCTCCACCGCCGAAAAATTCGTGCGCATTATCTTAATTCCTCCGTTACATTCTGTCGGGGCGTTTCTTTTGATGATCTCGTGGGCTGTACTAAAAGTTACAACTAGGGTGAAAGTGCTTCTCATTGCCCGAGGACTCCGCGGATGAGTCGTTGCTGTGACCGAGGAAATATCATTACCACTAACACTCCCTCCGTTCTTTGCAAGGAATAATATTACGTGACAATTAGAGCAGAAATTGCCAGCAGCCATAAAAAACCTAAAAAAGGGAGTTAAATTGTCATGCTGACGTTGGAGGGAGATTGAGGGAAACCTCGCATCAAAACATGAAACTGATTGTTTAGATGACAATAATAAAAAAACAACCTACAAAACCATGCGACGTAAACTTAATATGAATTTAAAATTGTAATAATTAGGGACATTTTGCATCACAAGTTTGAGCGCAATTGATTAAAGCAGATTTATAAGTTCTTGACAATCTTTTAAACTTTCACAATCTTTGTCCCCGCTTCACGTCAAGCATGTTATTTAACATTATCATTCCTTGTAGCTGACCTAACGTTTTGTTTTCTTGAACGCTTTGATTCTAAAAACAAGCTATTTTTAGAGCGAAAACTCAACACTCTTTATTCCGCCTCTAGAGATCAGCAGGAGGAATTTCACGCGGCGCAGAGGCAGAGAGGCAAAAACAACAAGTAGCTCACTCCTTCATTCGCCGAGAGTTGGGAGTAAATGTGCAATACGCGGATGGACGGCACAGCAGGCAGCTTGCGTGCATGATATTCGAAATTGAGAATGTCGGCATAATGCCACGAGCTGGCCGCTGCCCAACGATTTCTTTGTTATAAAATTACACACCACGTCTCTGGCTCGTCTGCGGTCGCGAGCGGATGAATTTTCAGACGCGAAAAGAAAACACGATCGCCTAATTAGCTTAACAGAATGTTTTATTTACTAATTAGACATCTTACGCCCTTGATAACTCGCTCTTTGCAAGGCATTTTAATGGCGTGCTAAACAACTTCTTGCGATTGCTCATTTGGGGGAGGTGCCCCGCAGCGCACCACAAAAGCAGCGACTCCAGAAGCTTCATAAAGCACACAGTCAATTGAATTCATTTTTGTATGTAATTTTAGTCACAAGTTGTAAGTGCCTGAGTCGTAAAATCGCTCACTTTCAAATTCACTTTCATTTCATTCCGCAAGACTTCACCAAGCAATCAAATCAGAAGCAAAAAATATTCCTCGTTGTGCCGTGAATTCATTAATTTTGCGGAGCACGAATAGCTACTACTGGAAGCGCAATAAAACGATTCAATGTACTTTCCGCATATATGATTTGAATTTTTTCTATATATTGGTTTCATCTTTTAACCTATAATCCTTGCTAAATTTTGTAATCAAACCTTAAAGGCGTTTAAATAAACATTTAAAATTGCCTTTTGCTTATTGCGATGACTTTAATCATATGCAGTCTTTTTTTGAAGCAGTTCTTTCCCGCATGCACAGTTTGTGACGAAAGATAACTTCATACGCAAAGCAGGAGTAGAAATCCGAAGGACGTACACACAAATTTGAAAAATCTAAATAATCAATTTAATACCGTGTAATATTCATTGGGCTGACGAATAAAGTTTCACGAAAGAAATTAACCTAACTGTCAAAACGCATTTTAATTAAAGAATCAAAAGAATGTCTGAACCGATTTATTGGCAAATTAACACGTATTTTTATAAGAAATGTATTTAATGAAATGACATCAACGGACTCACCACAGTAGAATATCTCTTGAATCGCTGCAAGCAGTTTTACATAGTAAAAATATACACGATTTTGTAACATCAAGCAACTACCTATTTTTTTTAAATTCCTGTTTGTGATCAGCACTTTTATACTCAATTTGAAAAGTGTTCTCGGCGAGCAAAATTAAAAGATACGACTTGACCTCGTTTAATTATTGTGATGGTGAAAGCTTTAAAAAATCGGGTTTTGTGCTGAAAGGACTGCAGCAGCGCATCTGACCCTAGTTGGCCGGGAACAATCAGTGTCGTAATTAAAACAGCATGTTTTATTCAGTCAATGCACACGAGCCACTCGCGTTCTGTGCAAAACAAAAAGCAAAAGCTGCAGGCGGGCTGGATTAGCTAGGCAACCGGCACGTGCAATGCGCCAAGCCGGCTGCCTACTTTTTGTGCGCTGCACTGAAAAGTGCACTTTTTCCAACAAGAGACATATCGTGCGCCTTTGCTGATGAATTACAACTCTCTCAACTCTCTGGAAAGAGCAAAAACAAATGCTTTTAATTACACCCAAGAAGGATGGGTTGCTCACTCGTTAGCGTAAGAAGCAAAAATTTTGCGTGATTCCACGCCAAAAACGAAACACAGTCTGGAATTTCAGCGAAATTAAAGCGCATGGGTGCCAACTCGAAACGCGTTTGAATAGAAAAATGTCATTAGCAGAAGGGAGGAGAAAGAAAGGACGAGTTTGCCAGCAGTCTCTACGCGCAAAACGCGCTGAGTTTGCATGTCACAAAATTATGATGACTCGTCAGCAAAGTCGACGGAACGCCGGCCTACACTCCCGTCCCGAATGTTTATTTGATGAATTGCCGCGCGCTTTCCACCCGTCGACAGAATGAAAAAAGTTGAGTGAACAGTTCGCTGGATTTACCGTTGAAGCTCGAGTTTTGCGAGAAATGAACGCAAAACTCTGGAATGAAAAAAAATAATTAAACAGCTTGAGCGTCTCGAGCTGAATTTATATGGTGCCTGAAAATGACACCTAATTAAAGCGGCGCAGCGTGAAATGTAATTGTGGCCATTTAACCCGAGTGCGTGTATGTAAAACGGCAAATGATCTGCTGGCGTGGCGCCCAGGAGCGGCGGCAGAGGTGAGACAGCACACCACGCTTTGGTACACCGAACTCGGCTAATTGCCTCGCATCTGCATACTCGCACGGGTGCTGCTATTCCTAGCAGAGGAAATCATGCAAATCCATAGGCTAAACTTTGGCTATCACTTAACAAAAATAATTCCCAAAACACAATTTTTATGAAATCTCATTAAATAAAACGCATATAATTGCATTTGACTGAAACCATAAAATTAGTGAATAAGCTTTAGATTATTATTCGTTCATTCATCAATGGGCATTTCCTGCGCTATAAATTGATGAAAACAAATATATAAACTTTAATAGTAAATAAGCACTCAAAGCAAAACCCTTTTGTTTCAAATTTCCCAAATTGTGTGCAAATACAAAAAATATAATTGATTCTGTGACAATTCAAACAAAATAGCAATTTAGTCTATATTAAAATATAGAAAAATCAAATTGGTTTTCAACAAGTGAGAGAAAAACGGATACGAAAGTTTTAGGAATGAACTAATATTATCAATTATTGATATTACTTTCGATTGTACGGAGGAACGAATGCAAAAAAATAGTAGACCGTTGCCACCTCAAGTATAGTATGTCTGTCGCGTGTGCTACATCAGAGATTTTTTCCCTTCATGCTGACTAATTGGTGATTTTGTTGGCACGCGGTGGCACTCGTCGCTGCCTTTCTCAAGGGTCTGCCAAGAACGCCAGCAATGAGCACCATAGAGGAAAACACCAGAGCGGCAGACGCAACCACCCTTGTCAATTTCCCTCTTTGTTTAATTTTTCTCAAGCACACGCATCTGCTCCTCTCTCATAATTGAATTACACGGTTGCTTCTTTCCCTCACCCTCAGTTTTTTCGCCTTTGCCTCTGCCCTCCTTATTTTCCACCGTGTAAAATGAAATGCTTGCATGAGACGAGGTCCGTCCCGGCTTCTCTTTGATGTTGACGCTGCGAATTAATTAAAAAAAGGACGCTTCTAAAATTGGACCCCCGCCTGCTTTCTTTCCATCTCTTGCTTCTACACAAGATCGACGAAGTAATTTCAGATCGAAAGTTAACCGATTTTCCGCCAAATGATGCGCTTTGAGAGGAAAACAAACAAGGCAGCTAATAGAATCACACGCGCTGCTCCCGTTACGTCGGTTTGGTGAGAGCAGCAGACGACACCTCTTGGCGATCGTTACCTTCTTGCTCAACACACAAGTCGAGATAAGACGAGCGGACAATTGCCTTTTTATTCCTGTCGCTCTGCAGCTCCCGCGACGGAATAATTAAATTCGCAGACTTGTTTCATATCTTGCGATGCAGCTCCTGAGTCTTTTGTTCTACAACTCCTCTGACGCAGTCGGCAGGGAAATTAGATTATCATCCGCTCTAGAAAGTCGCTGGATACACCGGGAGAAAAATTTCATTTAAACCTTATAAAGTGCAAAGTGGAGAACATCAGCTAAAACTACTTTTTTGTTCTAATACAAACATTAAATTTGTCTCATGTAGATTAAAATATCAAATGCATGACCCAGGGAGTTGTATTAAAATAATTTCTATTAAAAGCTAATCTCAATTTAGTTATTCGAGGTTTGAATGAGCAAGGGATGCAACAGACAGCTCACAATTTGCCTGGCCCCGTTTCGCATAATTCGCCGCGTTCCCGTTTTTGTGTGCATCATTGTCGCCTTGGGCAGGCGTCGTCGAGCGTGAAATAAGCAACTCGGTGCGGCGTCATTACGACCGGGCTAATATGCATATTCACACCCACTTGGGCCGGCATTTGTGTCTCGACGTCTCGAGCCAAAGCAGAGAGAATGACAGAGAAAAAGGCTAGAGACACGGACTATTCAAGCGCTATAAATATTTGGCCACATTTATAGCAGCTGGCGGCGGTGGAGGAAAGAGTTTCTCTAGCAAAATATAGAAACGCTTCGCGAGAGCGGAGAGTCAACTTCAATTAATTCTGTCGGCCCCTCGCGCCCATAAAATTTGAACAGCGGAACGCCTGACAAATAACGGATTAATTCGCAGACATGTCGTAAAAAATGCGATTTGTGGCAGACAGTTCAATTTTTTTCCTGCAACGAATATTTAAATTATGGGGTGGATCTTCTAAGCCGTGAACATTTAATTTCTTTCATAATTTGGATATAGCTTAAAAGAATTATTAATAAAATCAAAACTTGAAAAAGCAGTTCGCTTGTTTTACAGATGACCCAATTTGAAATCCTGCAAACTTGACAGATAAATCAGAGAATATTATTAAAAATAAATATAATCTGGTCAAGATTCATAATTGTAGAAAAGGCGTGAGGTGTGCATTGAATTTTTAGGCACTGCGCTGATTGAAAACCTGAGAAACAACTCGTGAAATCCTGTCGATAAATCGACTACACTTTGGCCCCGATTGACTAGGCGTCGAATCACGAATCGGAAGTTGGCCTGAGGGCAATAAATCAGTCTGGTGCGTGGTAATCAGCGCTCGCTTGCGATCAGTTGAAAGAAAGTGGCCGTAACACACGAATTCCTGCAGCAGTAGCATTACCCGCCGTGTAAAACCAAAAGAGCGGCAGTTTGCATTCGAGCCGAGAGCCATAAAGGCGGGCAGAAATTGAGCCTTAAACGGCCCGGCAGATTGAGATACGGCACGGAAAGATTTTCTCACCTAGAAGCCGTTTTTATGGCACAAGTCCCTGACACGCCGTTAAAAAACGCCTCCTCCAGCTTTTATGAATTTTACGATCATTGCTAGAATGACGAGAGACGTGTCCCGGCGCAGAATGATGAATTCCGCACCTTGCATGGCACGCGGCTGTGCATTCTGCAGTTTGTGCAACCGTCAGTTCCGGCGGTAATTTATGACCGTACGGACGACACACAGTTTGTTGCCAGGCTAATGATATGCGCCGCCTCGGAGATAGAAATTTATTCTTCTTCCTTCCAGGCAGCCAGCCACGGCGAATAAAATGCAACTTTTCACCGGCGCTGAACACGAGACGGGTTTATTGTGCAAGAGGTGCAGCTGATCAAACACGGAATGACAAAGCGCTGGCCGTGCTGAGCACCAAAACTTTTCTTTTGCTCGCTGCTTAACTTTTCCTCCTCGTAATTGAATACATTATCTACAGGCGCCGGAAAAACAAAGGACGGGTGTATGCTAATTTCTCAGTCTGCCAATTTGAGTTTTTCTTCCAGCTCACAGTTGACAAACTGAATTTGTAGCGGTGCAAAAGAGATTAAAAGTATACCATTATTTCTTTTTTACAAACCAGTCTCTGCAAAACACACGTTTTTGCATAGTAATTTCTCTGAAGAAACTTTACAATTAATTTGACTAAAAATATCAACCTGATCATCCATTATAAATTTTGTGTATAAGCTGAAGAGATGTTTAAGGATGAAACTTTGTCCAGGACGTCCATCATTCATTATTACTTCACACTCTGAACATCATATTTTTTAATTCAAAAAGAAAAATCCACTTGGCTTTAAAATAAAATAAAAAATGGTGATTACGTGCGTAGAGACCAGAAACGGATAATTATAAAATCAGTCCAACAGCTATGCAATGTTTATTTCTAATTTTTAATCGAAATTATTTCTTTCAAATGATTTACATATTTCCAAAAAATAAATAAACCATATTTATTTCTATTTTCATATGATTACTATTACTTCCAAATTAAAGAAAAAAAGCTGTCCACTTGACAATATTTCCAAATAGAATGCACGTTTAATAGAATAAAAAATTACGGAACTCACCCCCCGAAAAGAAAAGGCGAGCAACTGAGTTTGCGTGACTAGAGAGCAAATTCAAATAGGAAAATCTGTGCGTTTCCCTGGGCAAACGAGCGGCCCTTTGAGCTGGAAAGGACATTTTCTGTGTGCCTGCCGGCTTAAATTGTAAATAAGGCAGCGCGCGTGGGAGCCCGGCGGCGGCACGAACCGACGAGCCAACGAACGTGTGTAGGTCGAACAGAGAAGAGAGATACGCGTTCGTATTCTTTGGAGAGTTGGCTGGCTGGTGCCAGTCGATGGCGCCACCGCCCGCTGCTCGGCTCGCTCCCCGAGAATATTAAGCGCACTCAAACGTGACGTCAATCTGTCACACGGTCTGATTCTCGGTGACCGCCACTCAATTTGTGTTGCCCCCCTTAGGCAGACATGGAAATTAATAACTCCCTCCGCCCTCGACAATCGATATTTTTCACTGATTTTTAAGCACTCGTGGCCCAGTGAGCATCAATGGAAAGAAGGCCAAGGGAATCATGGATCCGTTCGTTGTTTTATTTTTTTCTAAAGAAATAAATTTTCCTATTGAACCAGATAAGGCAGAAATTATGTGTTAGTTCCACTAAGAAACGAAGAGACACGTTTCATATTAATTAATCTGTTGCTCCATTTTAGAAATTTGGTTGGAAAATAGCAAAGCTCTGAGTTTTAGAATATATAACACCGTTCATTACCTTTGCGTTTATCTTTGAATGTTTTGATAAACTCTTGACAAATCGCATTATTCGGATCAATCGTGTTTACTTTTAGTTCCACTTCCACAGCTGCAAATACAATGTCCATCAATCCTTTCAGCCAATTCAGCGTGACAGCATTTGCAAACAAAGCGGTGCTGGGCGTTAATTCATTACAAATTGGAACGAATGCATCTCTATTTCTAAAGCCATGAACATTGCTTTGTATTGTTTAGGGGATAAAAGCGGATTTTGCACTTTAAGTTCTAGTAGGGAGGCTCTCTCAGATTTCAAATTGACAATTTTACCGAGAGCAAGTTGGATATTTGCTGAGTGGAGTCACAACAATTTCGATCAAAATTTGCATGTGAATGGCGCCCTCTCTCTCCCTCATAGCTAGAGTACCGCATTCCATCTCCATTTGGCATTTTATTCAATTATCCCTGCGCCGCCCTCGCGTCGCGCCCTCACTCTGGCTCGGCATGGAAATTTATTCTTGTATGCGCAAATTTTGACAGCGAGCAAGGCGCGCAAGCGATATGCATGCATGACGGCAACAGCAGACGCTCTCACGAATATAAAAAGTACGTGATTACAAGGGGAAAACGGCTGTGACAATGACAACTACGACGACGACGGCGACGACAACGACGATGGTGTTTCAGACGGATAAAAGAACAGACTTGTGCGCAGGAAACTTTTGGTGAAAATCTTTGAATGCCTCCTCCAGAGAGGTCTTGAAACTCTGTTGCCGGCACTGCCGATGGAGCTAAATTTGGTGAAACTTTCTTTCCGCGTGTGCGAATCTGTCGAGACCTTTGCTCGCTTTTAAATTTAATAAGTTCCCCAGCTGCGCTTGTCAGACTTTAAAATGCTTGCTTCCAACCGCCTATCCAAATTGAAGGAAAACACATATTAAACACACATGGCTGGTGTTTGCTTCATAGTCCTGTCTACCTTTTCTAATAAAACTCAATCAAAATGCCCGTTTGAGGCGAGTTAGAAGTTTTCACTCGGTTAATTAGGTCATCGCGGCCAAACACACCATTGATGAGCTATGTTACTAGTGAATACTGAAATTAAACTTCTGAAATAATTCAACAAGCTCACAATTAGTTTTATTTAATTCGTGCATACCTTCATTATGAAATTGGATTCAAGTGAGCATGATTCTATTCATTTTCACAACGTTCTACGAAAATTTGATTAGGTGCAATGTTTCTTATTGTCAGCTCTGTCTGAAGTTTCACAAGTCTTCGTGTGTTTGGTTTCAAATGTTATCATTGGAAAATTTTCTCATGCGGAAAGAAAATATGGAGAGCAAAATTTCGCACACGTCGTGTGTAATACTGTTGTGCGCACGTTCCCTCGGGATATTGCACATGTTGAGGCGGAAGCCAGCCAGGGAATGTGGGCTGCTATTTGCCCTTTCCTGCTTTTGCTAGCCGAATTCCGCACAAGACTGGCGAATTTTGCTCGTCGGCTTGTAGCTTTTGTTAATGATCGTGTTTTGCTTTTTTGCGCTACAGCAAACAATTAAAGTTTGTGGAGCGGTACGGCGTGTTTCAGTTTGAAGCACACGCCGCTGAAAATTTCATGCGAACATGCCGCCCGCGGCGCTCCGACCAAAGTTGAATATATTTCCCTCCGGCTTTTGCATCACTAATTATGATGCCTTTGGACGCGGCCAACGGAAATGGGCGATTTGGCGTTGAAATGACGCTATTCAGCCAATGAAATCGGCCGCCCACGCACCTTTCGTACAAATCGGAAGGGTCAGCGGTTTTACCGGGCTGCGCCAATTAAGCGCCCAAAGTCGATGTGGCTGAAAATAATATAAAAGTCGAGCCAGTTTTTGGTGCCAACTTGAAAAGGGCGCAATTTTTCTGCGTCGAACTGGGAATGGAAATCGAATTAAGCGCCAGCCTGCCAAACACAATCAGACGTAGAAACAATAAAAGGACTTCAGGTTTCGGCTGAGAATTGTTTCATCTCTGCTCACGCAGCTTTTATTATCCCGGGCACAACCGGCAGCTCTTTGTGTTGCTGATATCAGTAAGTGTGTTTTTGGCAAGTTTACAACTTTTAAAGCAGAATTTTTACAACCATAGCGCTTCTCCAGGCTGCTTTTCCGCCTGCCCAACCACTGTTATGATGACAATGTACCGAAATGGCTGGCACACATATAGAACAGTAAAAAATCTAAAATATTCGATCGATCGATCGATCGATCTAATCATTTTTTTAATTATGCGTGATATTAAGAGTTATGAGCGTTGTTTTTCAAGGCTAAATTTCATGGTTAAAATTTAGGCAATTAAACTCGTTTTAATCTATGTCAAAGAAGCTTTTTTGAGTCAGTGTTGGATTAGAATTAGTTTATTGACACTTGAATTTTCTAGACACAACTCCAAATTGCTTTTGCGTCTGAATGTATCATTTTCATTTTGCTGATGGGGAAATATTTTTGAAGCTCGCACAATCTTATATACTTTTAAAATATTTGAATGAAGTTTTAAATAATTTTGGTAATTCAATTGTTTAATATTTTATCAGTCCCGAGAGTTAAAATCATTTTGTAGTGAATGTTAAATTTACGGAAGACTCTGATATTCGCTTTTCAACAGAAGACAACGGCCAAATAATCTTATGGTTGCACACCGTCACGACGGTAGTGGGCTCTCTCAGAAACAGCCGCGGCAGACCGATAACAAAACTTTTAGGCCGTTTTCACCAAGGTGATTTATGAAGCTGGTAGAGCGGGTAGGCGAATTTGTACCAAAAACTACACATAACCAGAGACCAACCAACTAGATATGGAAATGAACAACAAATCACAAGTTTATTTTTGTTTTTTATTGCCTTGAAAATTATCCCTGTGGCTGGCGTGTGCTAGAAATTTATGAGCCAACTCCCTTGGCCTTCTTTCTCCCCGATCTCACTTTCATTTTTCGGCGACGCTGGTGGATTTAATTAGAGGGTGGCTCGTAGGGCGGCTGTTACCCAATCAAGGCCATTTCGTGAATGCAATCATGCTCCTTTTCGAGACGAGTAGCAGAGTGCGCTCGCTCGCCGGCCAAACGACACTTCTGGGGAACGAGAATTTAGTGCCAAACAACAACAAACAACAACAAGACGCATCTACAAGATGAAAGAGTGTGGTTTTATTGACTGGCTCGATGCTGTGTCCTACAGTTGGTAACATGCGTCCAAATCTAATTTTGGCCGCCGCACCAATTCGATTGAGTGAATTCAAGACTGACAGCCCGAGAGTGACGGCTGGCCGAGCGAAAGAAACGAGCATCTGCAAATTGAATGAGCGCATTTGAAAGAAGAAGTTCTAAACGGCTCCACGAAAGCCCCCTTGGGCCGCAAAATTGCAAAGTCGAGAAATCCACCGTCGTAGTTCTGCAAACTGATAATTTTCCCCCAAAATAGTCAAAATATAAATAATTTTTTACCATCAGATGCTTTTAAAAAAGAAAAACCATTTGACATTTAAATTTATATCAAAAAATTGGAAGTACACATTTAAGTGGCGTACTGACTGTTTTATAATAATTCTTTTTACGCTTCCTACCAAGCAATTTTTATCCGGAACAGCTTCACTGCAATATTTCTCAGGGCCAACCAAAGTTTTATCAACCTGTCAGCAAACAAACTTCTATTTTAGACTTATCCTCACAGCTTTTGACGCATCTCTCTCTCGGAAACAGATTCCGGCCCAGAAACAATACTTTCAAAAACTTACCCGTAAGAGATGGGCATTATTTATACCACCTTCCTGGGATTTCAGTCCGAAACAAAAGCGGTTGGTCCAATTTGTTCATCGAGATCGTTGTTGCCAGTCGCTTTTATCAAGCGCCGCCGTCGCCACGAGTATAATCTATATGCAATCGCGAGCTGCTTTTGTGCCTTGTAATGGGCGCAAAAACGGCCCTTTTTGCGCACTATTGAGACACTAACTCTTGCTGAAACTCGCCGGCCCAGAGCAGCGTGAGGGCATAATTTAGGCGACAGGCCCGCCCACCCCCTGAACAAACACCCTTTGGCGACACGAACCCTCTTAATCTTTTGCTAAATGCCTGTTTTTCACGCAGTCACGCGACTCGGCGTCGACAGTCGCAAACAACGCTCTTTGATTAAACCTATGGATGTAATGGAAGTGGAGCGGGCGGAAATTCGCAAAATTTATTCCACGTGTTGAGCTGAAAGGCGTTTTGATCCCTTTGTGATCTATATAGGCTTCTAAATTGCTCACAGATAAGTTAAATGTTGAAAGTTTACAGTAAAAATTACTGGTCAAAAATAAGAAGGCCCGTTTGGCCAATTTTTGTGTATGCCTTTATAGTTCCAGAATATAAAAATATAGATTTATGCTTCGGTTAAAAAGACTTGCTGCTAATATCCGAATTACTTACATAAACTCGCCAAATTTTCAATATTACACTATTTTAAAGACCGTCTTTGACGAAGTTTCTGAGCACACCAATCGAGCCACACCTCTCTTGGTCTGCTTGCGAAGCGACGCAAATATCGCAGGGGTTTTTTTCGCACGCCATAAGCACCACATTCAGAAAAAACTCCTAAATGAGGAATAAGAAAATAAAACGACTGTTGTTGTATCAAAGATTAATATGTATATTTTTTCGTGTATTTTTTACAGTTGTAAATTTTAAATCCTTTAATCAATACGTTTCCTGGGACGCAGGTTGAAGGTCTTTGGAAGAGAGCGAGTCATCCGCATTTCTCACATATACGCTCGTATTTCTGGCGATACAAAATTTATTTTTGTGCTACGCACGTCGCGCTGGACTTTTTGGTCGGCAAAAATATTCACTTTACCTAATTCGACCATCAAGAATCGATTGGTGTGCTCAGAAACCTCTTCAAAGACGGTCTTTAACTACTTAGATTGCCAAGAGAAATAAAAGCAGCGCTTTAGTGGTTTTATCCATTTAAACCGTTTTGAGATATTTAAGCTTTCTTTTGTTAATAGTATTTCTGGGTTTTGAACCAAGAGTATGTACCAAAATTGAATCTTCTACAACAATTCCAACTATGCTATCGTCAGCCAAAGTAGATGCAAAAGTAAAAAGACGAAACGAGAATAACATATTCTTGGAAATTTCCACTGTTGGTTTTTGACCATCATTGTCAGCATTCAAAGAACTTTCTCGCGAGTTATTCGTTACTTGTGTACTACCATGCTAAAACTCAAATAAGCAATTTTAATTTTTTGGAAGCTTCTGCCTACCAACCTCAGGACCTTCAACCACCTTTTCAAAATCAAAACTTGCCACGGCCTGCTGGAAGTGAAAGCTCCGTCGAACATGTCGTCCCTGATGCCCCACAGCCTAGAAGAGTTCACGGCAAGCGCAAAATCCAAAAAAAGAAGCGTGCCAGGCGGATGACACACACCTACAACCTGCGTCCCAGGAAACGTATTGATTATAAGATTTAAAATTTACATTATTCTCTGATGCAACAACAGTCGTTTTATTTTCTTATACCTCATTTAGTGGGCTTTTATGAATGTGGTGCTTTTGGCGGGCGAATAAAAACCCCTGCGCTATTTGCATCGCTCCACAAGCAGCCAAAGAGAGGGTGAATAATTCGCCCCATTTGGAATTCATTGCCCGAGCGTGAACGTTTCCCTAGCGCTGACTGTAATGAATGAGCCTTAAAATTCAAATAATAATTCATCACTCGCGCGGCCGCCGCGCTCGTTGTTGTTGTGTGTGCAGAAAAATACAAATGAATAGCGATCGCGTCGCTGGAATATTCCGCTTGAGCAACAGACAGCAGCCAGTGCGGAATGGTAATTTATTTTACTTGCCACTAATGGCTGGTGGAATGTTTTCTTTTCGTTATTGCCGGCGAAAATGCGCCGATTTGAATGCAACAAAACGGTGGTGGTTGTGCCAGCGGCTGCTGCCACAGAGGCACATGCGAGAATGTCTTGGAGCTGGATGGAGGCATTTAATGCGATAAAGATCAGAGTTGAAAGGAGGAATTTCCACTGAGATTTGACACCAGCGATTTTTCAGACACACAACCGCTTTTATTATCAGATGCAGCGAACAGAATAAATTTATACTGTCTATTCTATTTTGTTACGGACAACTATATAATTTCACAGAAAAGACTGATTTTAAAATGGGAGTAGCATATTTTTAACTTATGCATTTTCAAACATCATAACTATTTTTAAGAAACACTCGCTCTCATCCTAAGTCCTATGTGTCCTACGAATATTTTGGGGACCTTGCGCTTAGTTTTGATGGTCTTAATATCCGGTCAAAGAAAACAAAGTCAGAGGTAGAAGACCAAACTCTTTATTTCCACTATTCGTCGACTTCGCTTTCTTATCCACACGAGGCATAAAACAACTTTATCTGCCCTAAACCAACAATTCCCAGTGTGTGTGAGAGAGAGAGAGAAAGAGAGAGAGAGAGAGAGAGAGAGAGAGAGAGAGAGAGAGTTTGTGCACGCGTATTAGCACAATTAGCCAGGGATCTGGAATGCAAACAAGAGGGGTGGTGGCGGGGGAGTCCTCGGGGAGATGAAAGAAGAAGAAATTTGGTGCCTCGGAGCTCTTGCGGTGAAGCGGCTGGGCGGAAAGTTTCGCCTCGTCGTCATCGTCGTCGCCGGGGCGGTGGTTGCGCCTTGATTACTCCACTCCGTGCCAATATAAACAAGCAGAGAGCGACGGCCGAAAACCCCCGGCAGCTCGTCCGACTCTCTTGCTGCTGCCGCCGCTGTGGCTTGATGATACTTTGTAATTACCCACAACAAGCCGGCCGCTTTTTGCAGACACGCGTGTGGCCCCAGAATTATGAGCAGACAAGAGCACTCGCCTAGAATCCGAGCTGATGAAAAATTACTCCGCCGCGTGCTGCCGCCAGGCCTCGCCATTTGCATTTTTGACTCTCCAGAGCTCCTCTCAGCCTGGTTAAAGGTGCTGGCTTTGGCGCGTGAACCACTAGCGTGCCCTCATAATTTGCTGCAAAGCTGCTCTTGTGAAATTTGTCTTTCACCTTTGTTCTCATTAACCAAATTATACTTACCCACAGAAAAGGGCTTATCAACCGCACTTATTCATTTTTTCCTGTTTCCATACCTAGATAGATATTTATGGCACATTTTTTTATTTAGAAAGAAAAAATGCTTAGTCAAGTGACTGAATTTCAATCAAATTGATATTTGACTTCTAACAAGTGTTTATCATTTGCCAGACACCTATTATGTTAACAGAGAGTAATTATTTTTTGATAATTTCCCGAGCCCTCATTTGAGTAGAGTCTCTGCTCAACCTTGCCTTGCCCTACGCCGTATAACATCGCGTTCATGAATATTTCACAATGCAATTTGCACTACACAGACGCCGAGCCGGTTGCATACTCAACAATTCTAGACTACGTGGATTATGAAACCAGCCACTCTTTTTTCCCGCACTTGCGAAAGTTCATTAAAAGGTGAGCATCAAGCGCCACAAAAATGAGTTAAGATTTCATGAATGAGCTTGAAACAGGCGAGCTGACGAGACTCGGTGGCGAAACTTTGGAAATGGCAGCCTAATGAGATCATTTTGTGAAGTTACTTGATACGCATATATGGAGAGCAGACTTTTGGCATGTGACACAATGATTTAGCTTTCGCGCGCATCCACACGAAAAGCGGGTGCATTTTGTGTTCGACTTCTGGTTCATGTGTGTTTTTCCAGTCGGCTTTGACGATGCGGATGGATGATAAGAGGAGTGACTCGAGACTTACAACGCGCAAAGATAAATAAAATCTCCGCCGTCGCGAAGAACTAACTCATCAGTGCTCAGCCGGGAATTGGTTTATTCTAATTGACTCTCCCACTGTGAGAATCTAAAATTACAAAGTCACTATTCAGATGGTTTTAATTTACTACATGGGGTCGATGAACTCATTCTTGCATTGACGATCATAATTTTTTAATTAAATAATCGCAATACTTTCCAAATATAAGTTTAATTTTACTTCATGATTTAAAAAATGAATAATTTTAAATTGATTTTTAAAAGTGCTTATAGCGGTTATAGCTATACAGTTGACTACTTATTTTACCAAGGAAAAATTTGTTTTTATAAAGTATTTTCGTACACACGAGTGGTCTCATAGCTTTTGTTTTTCCTTTTTGGAGTAAGTTCAAAATCAGATATATATTCGCTTGCTTTTTAAAAGAGTTAAAGATAAAACTTTTGTATAAAATGGTCCAAGTTTGCGCTGTCTGTTATTCAAAGGGATGAACCGAAGGGGACAATTTCCTCTCTTTATCTCGCCTGCACAAGTGGACTGGCCGGCCGTTTTTGATTTGCTCCAGTGGGCTACTCACTGACGACTGACTACAAAGCATAATGCCTGCGTCTGCATGTGTGTGGCTCACAGGAACTCGGCCGCCTCTGACGCAGACCCTTGTGATATGCCAAGCAAAAAACCTTATTTTTCTTCTCTTCTCTGGTCTGCCATGAAAGTAGCCACGATTACCAAGGGGAGCTCTGTTTTGGGATGAGCCTTTCTTCAAATAGGAATGGGAAATTAAGTTCATCAATATTTTCCTGTGACACTGATGCTATCTTGATAAAATAATATATAAACTCTTCTGAAACCTATTAGGCTTTTCCTTTCATAAGAGAATACAATCAGAGTTTATCAAAGAAATAAACGGCAATCATTTTTTTCAATTTGTAGCTATCTTTATTTATCGTGTATTTTTTCTTCGGCTTTTTTTGCCAACTACATAACATTAATTTCGAGGAAAGTGCATATAAAAAAATCTGAAATTCGTTTTTAAAATATTCCCTTCAATCATCGCAACAATCTCCACTGAAGGTGATTGAAAATAACAGGAAAGTCGTGCGATTAAAACTGGCTTTTTCGTATTCCAATAGGAACACGCACGACTTACTTGCAGGAAAAGGGCAATCCAATCTGCGCGGGAGAGAAGGTCGTTTTCCTGGGGCGGCAGGGACTAAATTGGTCGGTTACAAATGGGCCAAGTTGTGCGTTTTAGTCGCGCCGGTCCATTTTTCCCTTTGTTGACGGCACTTCTCATTTTTCTTTATTTACTAGCCCCAGCGGACGGCCGCGGATTCCTTTTATCAATCTTGCCCCCGCTCTGGTGCCCGATTGGGGAGTGCTGGGCCGGCGCGCACACACGGGGCAGGGCGAACCGCACACAACACAAAGTACACGGGCCGCGCGTCTAATCAATTTTTCCTCTCTGCTTTCAGGTACGAGACAAAAAGCGACAAAAATGAAGGATTGTCATTACTCTTTGCTGCTGGCAAGCGGCCGCCGTCTCCTCCTCTTATTGATTGCCGCCGCCTGCAGTGAGTACCACGAACTCTGAAGCAAAAAGCGGAGCAGCATTGATATCGCGATGCTCTCACGTGAAAATGGATCACGTTTTCTCGGAAACAATTGAGCAATCAGCGATCATGCTCAAGTTTAATCAACTGGAGTGTTTGGATTCGCTTGCATACACGTATAATCTTAAAACGGAAGCAGGGCACCAGAGGAGGAGCTCAAGTTTAGTATTTTAAAGGAGATGAACTATTTATTTCTGAATGTTTTGATAGATACACTTTTTATGAATAGATAAAGGTTAGAATGGTGAATTATGAAAAAATTGCTGACATCAGAGGCATTAAAGATTTCGATTACCTAAAATATTTTTTATATATTTATCAAATATTCGACAGATGTGTTTCCTCAAAAAAGCATTTAATTGTTACTGACACGCCTGCCTCCTTTAACATAGAGATAAATTATTTTCAAGCTCTTTCCCTTCTGCAGAATGTACAATTTGACTAAATTGAGAAGTACGTGGTAACAACGAAAACCCACACGGGAATGAAATACGCTGTTAATGGGAAAACAAAAATCCCGAGTAATTGTTTTGTGAAATACCAACCCATTGAAGTATTCAAAATGGCAAAGCCTTGCCAGAAAAGTGAAACTACATTGTTGTGGTGAGCAATTAAGCCGCTGTTAATGTCGAGCAGCGCGTGTTTCGTGCTTGGGAGTAAACAAGAATTAGCGTGTGCATGCATATATGTGTGGATCGCTGCAAATTTCGCTCTCAAGAAGCTGCTTGCGCTATATTGTTGTTCCAAAGCGAAAAGCTGGAAGAGCGTGCACATATAGCGAGTAATAATTTCGGATTCATTATACTTTCATTAAATGCGGCGGCTGCTTCAGAAATGTGAAACACAGAATGGAGTAGCAGAGAAACGTGCACGCCGCGCGAGCGCGTGTGTATATAAGAAAAGCGGCTTTGTCTTTTATTATCTGATTAAAATTGTGGATATTAAATTTTGCACACTGCTCCGCAGTTTATCCGCTGGCAGCAGAGTTATTATTGTTTTAGTGGTGTTGTGCATGCACTACACAGACTCAGCGTGCGCCAAATCAAATCTCGCGCGAATTTTGCGTGGCTTCTCTCCACTGCGACTAACTCGCTTTTGATGTTGCGTTGCAAAATTACGCTTTGATATTAAAGTACATGCTCATGTTGGATTTGCAGGCATTGCTTATAGCAAGTAAAGGGCATACTGCCGCAGGTTTATGGTGTGCTGCCTTTTGTAGTGAAATTTTGAGGGCTTAGACGTCATTCAATATCTAAAATTCAAGTTCCAAAGGGATGATATTGCTGGCACACTACTTAGTTAGAATATGGAATGCAATACAAATTATGTTAGAGCATGTTTTACGTGCTTGTTGAGACAAAGACCATAATGAGACATTATTTATTATCACATATAATGAGCTTTTATTAAACCCCACGTGACGGTAAGTTCTGCTATTCTTGTTGAAGAATCAGATATATAAGAAGAAGAAAAATGGAAGAAAGATAATCCCAAAATGCAGAAGGCAAATCGCATTTCAAGTAGAGAGTCAGCAGAGAGTGAATTCTCTCACAGGGCAAAGTTTGCCGCAAGGCGTGCTCGAGCGCCGCCCCTGCATTCGCACCGGTGGCGCGCAGAATAAAACGTGCATCAGGCACGAATGGCACATTTTCCCATAATTCTAGCGATGAATTTCAACCACGGCCGGCGGGTGGTTAACAAACCTACTAAGCCGCCTCCATCTGCTCGGTACAAAGCGAAATTCAGACAAATTGCTGGCTCGTTTATCATTTGCCGCACTCGGCATTGTTAAGGAGTGGATCATGCGTCGCTGCGTACATATGTATGCTCGCCACCCTCTCCGCCAAAAGCACTTGAACTCGCCCTTTGTGTTATTTTAAACACGCATAATTCTCTCCATTCCAGCAGTTGTTTGCTTGCCCGACGCGCGCAACGGTGGCCCGCGGCGCCGGAAAAGCAGGAAAAGAAGAAGTTTTGGTGCTGTTTATTTGCTCAAATTTGTTCTGCCGGCTAATCTCATCGACAAATATATTTCTCATTCCGTTTGAGAGGGCAAAAGAGCAGCTCACGCGAATCACTCTACGTCGAGGCTACGCCTGGAAATCAATAGAGCTCTCCGGTAAAAATTGGGATGATGTCGGCCCCGCAGATTTGTTTATGCAAACTCTGATTTATTCCTCGACATGATCTGTCAGCCAAAAAATAAAGTGCGCCTGAGATAATCCGCCCACTGTTTTCGCAAAATACACCGCTCGCTTCGTGTTTGGCAGAAAAATCGAATGTACGTGCCTGGATGAAAAACTGGCAAGATTTAACAAGGCAGATAAGCGTTGACCAAAATTGAATTTTCGTTCGCTTATTAAATCGAGACGTTCTCAGTTACCGCCCACGATGGAAAAACCTTCTCGTACTCACGTGGATTGAATAATTAAGGTTGGGGATTGAAGACAATCGACTAACTTTTTCCAACACACATTTCCATTCAATTTTATTACTCCAAACAAGTCATTATAAGTTAAAATCAGAATATTAAATATCACATTCACATTTGGGAGAAATAATGCCTTTAGTAGCGCTGGCAATCAATTTTCTGAAACTCATGATTATTAGCTGTTTATTCTCACAATTTGTCAAAGTACATTCATGTTATCACAGGTCAGTTTACAAATAGGAAAAAAAGCATGTGAGAAAGGGCGACACTTCTGGAAAACAAGTTTCTAAGACTTTGTCCAGGAGGACATAGCCGAAGTGAGCCCAGACTAGTTACATTAAAATACATCACAGTAATCACACTAAAATCTTGCTTTCACATACGCCTTGCAGAGGGACGGAAACTGTGCCACTGAGCAGTCCTTTATTGCGGGCGGCATATCATTCCACTCCTTAACGACGCGATCAAATTATGAACAAAATTTACTACGAATTCAACCACTCGCCACACAACTTTTACATCAGGTGAGCATGAACCATCTACATGACCGTCCAAATCACCTGTGTAGCCATCTAAATGACCTTAAAGCGCTGAAAATTGTCTTCGTCGTCAGTGAGCTATGATTGAAACTTTATCAAGCAGATTTTGATAATTTTTATACCTGCTATTGGTTCCAGAGATGAATAAACCTTTTTTAACACTCAAGTCGTATCAAGTTTTTAGATGTGAATTTCACTTAAGTTAGGAGTGAAATCAAACCACAGATTTCAATGATTTAAATTACAATAAATGCGCATTTAAATTTTACTTTTTCATAGTAAAACAGCGTTTGGAATCACACAGAATCTTCTCTGAACCACACCAGCCGTGTGTGGATGCGTAGAACCGGCATAAAGCAAATTAAATATGCTCGAACCTCTGCTGACAACATTTACCCGGCAGCTAAATCCAATCATTTGCTACCATTCCTGCGTCCGCCTACAGAATTTCAATCTGAGGAGCAGTGTTTGCGAAGCGACATACGTCTCACTTGAGCCGACCTAGTTAATCTACCGGGACACTCCCATGTAGCCGTCGATACATATATGTATGTGTGCGCGATCGGTGGAGCGTTTTGCGCAGAGTAAGCCCTTAATTCGCACAATTACCAGCCAATTGCAGCGTCGCCGGCAACGACCTCCGCCGACCCGAGCCTCTTATGACGGCGAAACACAGCGCGTAATTTATTTAATCGGCGCCGTCACAGAGCAGAGTGCATTATGCAACCAGCAGAGCAGAGATGATGAGCGGCTTGCATAATTCGCTTGCATGTGATGCATCGAGCGCGAAATTGTTGATGATCTCACTCTCGAGAGCAATACGTCACTTGATTATCATAAGTGAAGCCGCTAAGCGAGTAAATTGCAAAGCTTCAAGGCAATACACAATTTCGACTGAAATCCTTGAATGTATTTAATAAGACGCTGATTAATTCGAACAACACGTCCCACAAGATTAGAGAGTTGTGATACCTTGCGCACAATCTAAAATCAATTCACTGCTAGCTTTAAGCTTTAGAAATCTTTGTGTAACGATTTATTCTTGTGTCCTATTTTGAGAAATATTATAGATACAAACTTTCATGGTTATATGTATTTTTGAAGGTATATAGGAGCGACTTTTTTAATTCCGTATATTTCAGTTTTGCATTGTCATTAGATTACGCTCAAAGCTCTGAAATCCTGCAAATTCTAAGCACCAGGATTTGCTGAAAATCTGGATGGGCACAAAGGAAACGAGGAATTTCCCTGAGAGTGCCTCAAATCGAACTAATTCCTTCCAAAGATGCCTCTCAGGCGACGGATGCAGACACAATAGTCACGCTAACAAAGCAGAAGCGCGTGTTTAGACGAATTTCATGCTGCTTTCACTCTCCGAGTGCTCGCGGGCGCCATGTCGGCGAAGAGCTATCCCACTAATAAACGCGGCCTGCCTCGCTCTCTCGCTCGCGGTGTTTGGAGAAGCTCAAAGTTTGCCGTCGCCGTTTTAAAAGTGGGAGAAGAGCGACGAGAAGAAGATGAAGCCGGCGAGTTTTTCTTTATCAAACATCAAGCGACGGAATCGATAGCTCGGCATGGCGTTTTAAATTATTCAGCCACGCGCGCCGTTTTTAATCTGCAAACGTGGCCGGATTTTCTTTTTTTTCCGTCTCAAGGTGCGCTCACTCGCTCGTTCGCTCGCCTGCCTTGCCTGATGATCAATTACTTAAGTCGGTAGGCAGGCACCCTCGAAAGCCGACCGATTTAATCTCACGCTCCCCGGCGGCCCCTCTTCGTCCAAGTCCCCCATCACTGAATATCTCGGCATTAATCAACAAGTTATTCCCGCGTCTTCGGAAAAGTGCGTCGGCCCCATTTTTCAGCCTGGATTATGCCCTAACTTTTCCACCTTTTAGTGTGATTGATCGACAAACTTTTCGCCTGGCGAAACTGTATTTCACTTTATGCAGGTGTTAATAAATGGCGGGGCTGCGAAATTTGCCAAAAGTAATTTATTTACTCGAGAAGTTGTGGCCCTTAACATCAGGTCATTTTGCAAATTTGACATCGAGAATAAATTTAAACCACCTGATATATCTTATGCACGTTCTTTACTAAACTTAACTGGAGAGAGTATCTCAGGTGTTATTTTAACTTATATCTTTTTTAGAACATAATATATCACTGAAATGCACGTGTTGATTTTTTAAAGGAACAATTATCCTTGAAAATTCATGGCATATTTTGGAAATATAAATTTTTGACAAAAAAATAGAGAAAAATATGCAACTTTTGTGCCTGACCGTAAAATATTTTACATCCCATACCATTAAAAATGAGACGATGACAATTTGCAAAAGACTTAAATTTAGAATTTTAATAAAAACAATAATAATAACAACTAAGTGCTTCAAATGGGAAAAAAATTGTTGCAAGAAAAGTAAACTGTGAAGAAAAGTGAAAAATTGAGCAGAGGAAGAAATATGCTACATAAAGGAAAGTGAGGCTGCCTGTAAGAGGAGCCCTTGGGTATACAAGCAGACCTTTCGTGCGCTGGCTGGCCCTTTTGTTAACATATGCACATACACTAGGAGCAGGGCAACAAAGAGTGTACGCACAGCGCGAGATGAGACAGAGCCCGTGTGCTTTCCCTGGGATTGCTTTTAAATTAAATTCCCGAAATTCCAGCAGCAACAAACGAAGGTGCGAGTTGAAAAAGCTGAGAGCCGCAGGCCGAGAACATTTCGTTTGCGGCGCGCACTAATTTCGCTGGCACTCTTTTTGCCCATTTACATGCGAAAAATCAATTGGAACCCCCTCCGCTTTCATGTCAGACGGAACAGAAAAAAGCGACTCGGCTCTTTTTGCGGTCGGCCTTATTGCCGTTTGAAAAATGCGGCATTCGAGATCAAATGAAATATTTCACCAGTGTTGACACTGTAAAATTACATTCTTTGGCTGATCTGCAGAGAATAGAAAATTCCTAGCAGTTTTTTTTAGATGATGTGGATTTAATTTGAAAAAAAAAGACGCAGATGAAATACGAACTGGCCGTGCGAAGCGACAAAAGTTTGGGTACGATTTTTTCGGTTAAATTTAACGCGGAGAGACACCAGAGAAATACGATATTTTTAATCTGAAAATGGACGACTCAGGCTGGGTGGAAGAGCCCCCCTGAACGGACCACTTTTTCATTTTATCAAGTTAAGCGCGACGAAAACGCAGTCGAGCGAGTAATCATTTTAAATGGCACCGGGGGCTGGAATTTTGCGAGGCACGCACTTTCCTGCCGCCGCTGTCTGGCTGTCGGCGCTTTTGGCGCAAGAAGCTGCAGGAAATTGCTTGTGGCTTTCGAGTGTGATGACACTAGGCTAATATTTTATGCAAGTGGATGCAATTGAATTAAAATGAAGCCGGCCTGAAGAAACGAATGGCGTGCGCTGCGACCCAATTCCATCGCGTTTTTGCAGCCTCGTCAGGCCAACGCTGAAAAAGTTACTTTTGATTCATTCGTGTCACATCGAGCGGACGGGTGCTCTTCGTGTTGCACATAATGCAATCCGACGAGTGCACTTTTTAATTCGAGCCGCGATTACTCAAATATTGCAAAGCAGTCGACGGAGTAAAAGCAGGTCAACTCTTTCTTGCAGTGTCAGCAAGCATGAATTACCTGAGATTAAACGGCATTAGATGAAATGAATATGACCTTTTTCACTTCACATAATATTCATCGTTGAAATGCTTCAGAAGGACAATGAAGGAAGTAAAAGTCTTCTCGAGAGACGAAATGAAAGAGTGAAATGATGATTCATGAATGGTGAAAAATATACTCAAGAGTTTTTTAGAATTATAAAACGGCATAAGAGCACTCTCAACTATTTCCACATTTCTGCGAGAAGCAAACGTATCTAACATGCCGGCATAATATTTCTCCTTTTTAAAGAGAATATTGTAAAGTGGACATGAAAGACATTAAAGTTCAAAATGCGCTTTTAACTCTTTCGAGTATAAAATTACTGCTGTGTCAATATTTTATTCATGCGGGTCCCTGAAAATTAGAAATTTACTCAAGTTGCAGGACTTGCAAAAATAAAATTGTTGGTAACAACTAAGAAAAAATATCGAAAATGATAAAACAAGCATTGCAAGAAGAAAAGGAACAGGTTATTCTCTATAGAGGCTTCATATCATATCCTTTTTTCGCTGCTGATATATTTCTCCGCCATAAAATGGATTAACACGAGCGCAGACTAAAAGTTTCAATTTCCTCCTTCAGAGTAAAATGTTTATTGTTATTATTACAAAACAACAAGTTTAGTCTGGCCCATCTCGCTGCTTATCAGTGTCTGGTGCAAACAATTCGATATTCACGAAGATTCGAGCACATCGTCGATGTCATGGTCCAGAAATAACTTTTAGATCAAAATATGACCGTAGCTGCAGGATGCAATACACCGATCTTGACCAACTTTTAGTGTATATCTTTTTATTGCTTTTCTCAAGTAGCAACATTGGTGTGCTTAGCCACTGCTGGTTCAGATCTTAGACATAAAGTTGAAAATTAATCTGGAAACTTGTGCTTCCAAAACAAGAACTTTTTGAGAGGCAATAATTGGAAATCAAAGTAAGAGTAACTATCATTTTTTACTAACAAAAACCTTTCTTACAATTTCAAAAATAATGAATTAGGCTTTAGAAACAATACAATTTTGTTCCGGCGTTTTTGAGTCTACTTAAACATACTATGAGATGCAAAATTTCAACTAGGGCTGCATGGCAGCTCTACACAATGTGAAAGTTTTAATTTAGCTGAATTCTTGTTACGGAATTGAAGTATTATATAAAAACTTTCTCTTTTTTATATTTATAATCGCCTCTGCTCTCGCGGTTTACTTTGTACAAGCGAGTAGATCATTATCAACATTCAAGCAACGCTTCTAACATCCTCGTTATAGCATTCTCGGATGTGAAAAATGATTCTTGGCAAATGGAGTCTCCGCGTGCATAGAGTTCTTAATGAGTGAAACTCCATTTCGCAAGCGGCGCAGCCGGCTGCAATTATACTCTGCGTTGCAGCGGTAACAACTTGCCGCTCTAATTGCGTCATCGTGTGCGTTGGATTGAAATGAGCGAATCATGGCGTGAAAAAGATTTGAAAAGATTCATTCAAAAATCTACAGCACATATAACATCACTATTGCTCGCAAAACAGTTCCAGGAACTCACTTTTTTCATCTCTAAGTCTTTTGTAGCATAAATATCTAAAAGAATATTAATAAAGGGGATATTTACAAAAACTATTTTTGAATCAATATCCAGTATTTGTTTCACACTTAAATTATGGAAAATTTATAAAAAAAAAACGACACACACACAAGCATACAACATTACAATTATTATTGGACTTACAAATATATACTCAATTTGACATTTCTCTCAGAATCATTTTCTTGCCAAATACCTTTTTGCATATAGCACTTTTCACATTCACCACAGGATTTACATTTTTACAATAACCATATTTTTCTTCTTATTGAAATATCTGGTTAGCGCATAAAAGGTAGTGGTAGCCACGACAGTAAAACACGTCCATAGAAAATAAGATTCCTACCTGTTCAAGTTAAACTTCGTTTCAGTCTTTAGAAGTCTGTACAAATGAATTACATGTATTGTATTCGATAGCTTAGAGATACAATAATTATATACTTTATGCATTAGTTTCAGAAAGGTTAAATAAAAATTTTGCTTCTCAATTCTACAATTAATGTAGTCTGATTAAATTTGCATCTTTTAAAATGCCCAATCCCCGAATATTGGAAAAAGAAATGGTTTGCAAAAAACACAGAGCTCATTAGCACTTTTTTGCAAATGGGAAGTAACTACTGAACAAGAGATAAGCGAATTTTTAACAAAGTTCTCCACTCAAAGCTCAGCGGATGCCGTTACAAAAATTTCCGCCTTCCACTCTCGCTCTCTCACGAGCACAAACACTCGAATTTCAGCCCGAGGAAGAAGGCAAGCTGCTCCATTTTCGCCTCGCGCATAAGCAGCTGCCTACTCGCGTTATCTCTCGGCGGAATTTCGCAAGCTGTCGGTATTCGAAATAATAGACACGATCATTTGCCGGGCTGCACTGTTTTTGCCCCGCTCCAAATCGCTGGGAAATTTTCGCAGGTGCTTTTCATTTGGGATGAGAAGCGCTTTCTCATCCGCACACACCGCTACTCCGGGGTGAGAACTTCAAATTACATTCTGGATGCACACGAATAGAGCTGTGGATCGCGCGGTTTTTGCTCACGCGTAATTTGACTTTTTTCTTAGCACAAGTTAAATGAAATTGGGAAAGTTTAAAGAGTGTTATTTATTATGTGACTGATGATGTTTCTCACATTTTATTTTGCTTTTAAGGTAGGAATTTTCAGTGAGTCAGAGCTTCAGTTCGCTTCAATTAATTTAATTCACTGGCACCCTAATGCTGTTTGATATAGTGATTTGCCAGCCGATGTGAAAAAATCATTCAAGTTAAGAAGCAAGTGACAAAATCTCGTGCGATCTTGCCACTCACACCCTCCGTAAAATGTATCTTCTACCTAGTGACAAAATTTAACAAGCCAACAATTTTCGCACGCTTTTCTTCACAATATCGCAGAGAATGATGATATTTATAAAATTCAAAACTTTTAACATTTTCCCATTTTTTCTGTTCTCTTAATATGTATTTATCACGTTCATTCAAAATTCTTATTATAAAATTTTCTAAAATTGTTAAACCTATCAATGATAATATTTGAAAAAAGAATTTTGTCTCTTTTGAATTCGCTTAAGTCAGTGTTTAAGTTAGCAACGGCGTGCATTAATGTGGAATGAACGATGCGGCAGTCACCCATTACGAAATAGCCTTTTTATCACTGCATGATCGGGTCAAGTAATTATAATCGGTTACACTGGTGCCGGTTGTGATGGTGGCTGCGCTGACGTTACACTTTACACGCCGGGCAATAATAAAATCGGGTGCAAACGCCCGTCCATGCAAACTAGGTTAATCACCGAAGCGATGGAATTGCTCCCATATGCAAACTCTTGCTGCATGTCCCGCTAATAATATTGCAGTCGTGAAATCTGCAAAACTGGTTGCATAGACAGCACCATTTTTAATTGGAGCGGCGATAATGCCATTAACGGCTGAGCAAATATTGTTATTCCAGCGCAGGCGAGGAGAGACAGCGTTTTGGGCCTTCGCTTCGCCACTTTAATTATAAAACCAATATGCAATTACAGCCGATTATTTCAGGGGAAGTAATTCGAGTCATTACGGCCGGGAAATGAGATTTTTATGTTTATCGGCGGTGGTATATCGATCCGTTGATGGAAGCCGAGGTCGCCCTTTGCTCTTTCCCTCTCTTTTTGCCACTTGAGAAGTAACTGACCCGCATAAATCTCGGCGCGAGCACCGTATTTTAGCAATAAAAAGTAACTTGCAGAGTAAAAATTAATGTTCTCGAAAGAGCTTTGCTCTGGATTGCACAGCATCAAGCGTCATGCAGCAAAGCAGGTCGATCGGCCACTATATGCCTTACCATTCTGTCTACGGATGAAACGGAGATAGCCACTCATAACTAATGAAGTGGATTGGCTTGTCCAAATGCATGCTTGAGCGCAAGTCGAAATAATTAGTTTGTCAAACGGAATATTAAAGAAGGCTTGAGAAAAAAGATTTGTGCCAAAGGCTTCAGTAAATTAGATTATTTAAAAAAATTAATTTATAGCACTTGAACGTGTTTTCACGACTAATTATATAGACTGGACAATGGGCAAAGGATTCTTTTACATGAGGTAACAGGACTGTCGGAATCTTAACTCTGCTATCCTTATTCACGCCAATGGCTAATTTCAATACCTTTCTTCGAGATACATATACACAGCTGGATAACAGTGTTTAAACTTCTTAGTATGAAATTAACTAATATTTATAGCAGGAAGTCCTCACCATTTTAAAATTACACTAAAGAACTCATTATTTTTTTGGAAATTTACAGAATTTCCGGGCAAATTTGGGCCTAAGCTCAACCAAAGAGATAACTTTAAGCAAATATTAAACACCAATTTTTAGGGTTTAACAGGATCATTTTTTGAATTAAAAGACATATATAATATCACCACCTACAAGGCATACATTAATTATAGAATAAGCGCCTGACCTCTGTCAATCATAAGAGAGGGCTCTTAATTCTAGATTTTTTGTTGCTGAGGAAGGGACTCAACCTGTTCCTTATCCATATCAACGCACATTCCTGGCTCACCCCGCAGACAAATATTCTCCAGGTCGAACCAGGAAATGTACGTTGCTATAGAGAAGCAACAACCGGTTGAGTCTCAACCGCAGCACGACAAGGGGAGGAAATGTGAGAATAAATAAGCAATTTTCACGTGCTGCAAACCCGAAAATTTGTACTATAACTTTGAAAAAAGTTTAAACTATAATTTATTCAACAATATTGTGTTCAAATTAAATTAAAATATAAATAAATTTTTTAATTAATTTTTTTTAAATAATTTAATAAAAATAAAAATTTTTAATAAAAAATAAATCCTTTATTTAAATAATGAGTATAAAAATAATTAAGCAAATTTACTGCCGAGTTTCTAATGAGTTTAGCACTTGAAAGTAAAACTGAACCTCTTGCCTTTGAACACGGGCGTGTTAATAACTAACGTCACCCGTCTTCAACAGTGTCCGAATGTAATTAAGTTTTCGTGGGTGGTACTTGTGTGCGCTGCAGCTTTGCCGCAGTTGCGGTGGGGTCATCGGTTTGTTTCTCACTCGAGCGAGAGGGATGGCGGGCAAAAAGTGGTCTTGTCAGCTTCTGCCCCTGGCATGTAGGCATCCACCTTGCTTTGCCGACTAAGTGCTCACATGGGATCGTCTTGGAGCTCTCGAGTCCACTTTTGCACCCTGCAAATGGCCCGTGATCTTATAAGCGCTCCTTAAATGAGGTTAAACCGGCGAGAAAGCGAGACTTCTCGCTTCTCACACATATGCATTCAGCTCCTTTTTCATAGCGTGGTTTTCGTTTTCACCTCCTTTTTAAATATTTTATTTTAATCCAAGGAATCTAACAAAGGAACTTAGGATGCTACAGTTAAGAAGCTATTGCAATCATATTGAATTCATGTATATTATCTTGATATTTGAACCAAGTTCAGCGTTCAGCGTTATGGAATATTTTCGATCCAAGATGAAGTGTGCCTTGAAAAGCAAATTTAAAATATTTCAAAAGTGATATACGCAAGTTTCGATAAATTCATTACAATTTAAAACGACGTGTGTTTATAATTTATTAACTTTAGTGCCCCAGTGAGTGTGAAATAGTACGCTACTATGGTATACTGCCAGAGTTTAAAATCTCTTTATGATCTAAAATGAAATGAGCCAAATTAGCAATCAAATCTTGGCATTGCATATTCCTTATAATATGTATATCGATTCTTTGTAAAATCATGTCCTGGCTATGCTCTAAACAATCGATTTATGTCATCTGTTGCAAATTACCAGATTATTCTAGAGAACCGGATGCTACGCAGTCATTTCGATTAAGTTGCGCTCCTATCTTTACACGAAAAGCGCTGAAATTCTTGTTGATTTTCTGCTTAGCAAGGAAGTAAATTAAATAATTCCCTGTTTGTCAACAAAGCTGTGTTTTGTGTGTTTATGAATGTTAATATCAAAACTAATGCGTATATCCTCTGAGATGAATCCTCTGTGTGGTTCCCTTAAAATCTACATTAGGAATTCGGCAGAAGCGGGATGCATACATATACAAAACAACCAATAGGCGCTCACTCAGCGAATGGAACACAAAAGCAAAGTCGGGAAAGAGCGTAATTAAACGCCAAAAGTGTGATATTTCATCTGGCTCACGGGAAACGTCGACAGCCGCCTACACAATCGAAAGTTTTCGCAAGCAGAGAAGAAAGGGTCGGTTTGCGAATCAGCGCCTCTGTTGCGGCCACTGTTTGTTGCGGCATGCATATCACTCGCAAGAGACCGGACCCGAAACTTTGCTCTCAACAAGCCGGCTTAAACTTTGTTCCCTGTAAACAGTGCAGCGCACGGCCACTTCCAGAAAAGCAGATCGCATGGCCAGAGACCGACGCGCACGTCGCCGCCCTCGTCCAAGTCGTAGAAAATTCCACGCATGTGTTGGCTTGGGTTAAAAAAGATCGGATTCTGAAACTAAAGCTTTATTTTAATTATAGCAGTTTCTTATTAGTATGATTAAATAGAAGGTTGAAAATGGATTTTTCCTACTATACGACTGCTTTTATAATATATATATGTGTGTGTGTGTGTGTGTGTGTGTGTGTGTGTGTGTGTGTGTGTGTGTGTGTGTGTGTGTGTGTGTGTGTGTGTGTGTGTGTGTGTGTGTGTGTGTGTGTGTGTGTGTGTGTGTGTGTGTGTGTGTGTGTGTGTGTGTGTGTGTGTGTGTGTGTGTGTGTGTGTGTGTGTGTGTGTGTGTGTGTGTGTGTGTGTGTGTGTGTGTGTGTGTGTGTGTGTGTGTGTGTGTGTGTGTGTGTGTGTGTGTGTGTGTGTCCATGTTTTATTTTATGTCATTTGAACTCACAAATAATGTTTTAGGAAACACAAAATTTCAGAAAACGCCTATAATAATTCACACTTGCCTACAAAAATCCAATAGTTACATGAGCTGGTGCACTTTCCAAGTTTTAAAAGTTCCTTTATCTGCTTTGTGGTAATCTGATTTGGTTCTCAAATGAGTTGCGGAAATCCAAACAACAACTGTTTGCCCAGCATTTCATAACTGTTCAAGCCGAGAATGTAATAAAAGAAACGAGATATTTTTTCGGCATCAACTGATTTTAGCATGTCTGGATGCTGCAGCCTCGCTTGATGGAGTGGATCACCGACAAAAGCGAGAGAATATTTTCTTTCCTTATTTTATATTCCGATAGCAGATGCTACCAGTCCGCTTTTTACGTCTCCTTCTGCCTCTTCCAAGAAATGTGATTGCACGCCAGGAAGGCGAATTATTTCATTTCTGCATATGATAACGCCATAAGTCATTTTTAATGCGCCCACTCACTTTTTTCCACGTGAGCGGTGTCTCAAGAATAGTATGCGTTCGCACAAATCCATGAAAATAAAATTTGACATCGGCAGTTTGCAGCATCCTATTAACGCTTGACATTTACGAGTCAGAGCAATGTGCTGCTGATTTTCTCGAAATAAGACTTCGTTGAACGAAATCGATTGATCGTGAATCTGCCATATAAGATAAAGTAAAAAATGAAGGAACTATCAGTAATATAAAAATGCGGATTCAATTTATCACAGGGTAACAAATTAACATTAAAAATATAGGTAGAATTCAACTGAAGCCCTTTAGTGGTTGCATTTTCATTTTATTTCAACCTTATCCTCCCCAAAACTCTTGCTGAAGTCCACCTTTTGTTTCCTCCGTTGTTTACCTAATACCATCCGACCGTTTTATTTGTTGTGTAAATCGACCGCAGAAATGTGGAGATATAATGTCCTATTAATAATTCCCTATTTGCAAAAGGCGGTTATCGAAGCAAACCACATTTTGGGGTGCGAACCATAAATTAAATGGCCGTGGCGATGATCCCGTCCAGGGGGAGTAAATATTTTGACGCCCTGCGGCTAATTAATTATAGCCGCAAGCAATCATTAATATGTCATTCGGCACCGGGCCCACAATAATGAAGCGTGCCGATGATAAATTGCAAGCTCATCGCTAAATGAAATCATGTCTCCGCTGGTCGAACGACCACCCAGTACAAACTTAACTGATGACGATGCAATCTAAACAAAATTGATGATCCTGCAGAAGTGGAATTTTGCTATAAAAACTTTTTAGATTAGAGCATTTATAATTCAAATAAAATTGTAGTTTTTGTTTATTCAAGATCTTGCATCACATAATATAATACGATCCTTTGTTGATACTGAGATCAGTAAGTAAATTCATTTTGTTGCATATAAAAGTATACAATTTCAAAATTGAAACCCAATTCCCAGTGTATGTCCCAACAAAATCACACACACCCTTTTACAGATGTTTCTCAAACCCTTAGCTTGGAAAGAAGATAGCTTTTAGGTGGACAGATAGTAATTTGTATTCCCCCTCATTGGGAGATAATCAAAGGGACGTTGGGAAGGAAAAAAGATCATTAAGCGGGCGTCTCGAATTTCACGCTGGCTGTCAGACGGCGGGCGACAGATTAAACAAGCCGGAATATTTGACAAGTTAGCAGCGGTGTATATGCGCCTACAGCTGCGAATCTGAGAGTGAGCGAGTGCCGTATGACAAATGCGCGCACGCATTATGTAGTTTGCCTGAGGGCACAGGGCAATGAAAATGTTGTTTGTGCGACAACGAACGCGAACGCGCCGCGCCACGCCGGCTGACGGAGACAAATAATATCCTCTCGCCAAAGCCAAGTGCCTTAAAAGCGACGTTTCCATCCTGCAGAAGCGGCAAGAAACGTGCAAATATTTGCTTGGCGCAGTGTTCTTGCCGTGATTCTTGGAAGTCTTCTAATGATTTCGGTGTCTCAGCTTTCAACTGTGCAGCAACATTTTTTATGGGCCCGAATCATACTCAAGAGGGCCTGATAAAAACAATAATCACCGTCGTAAATCTCGGCTGGAGAGACGAAAGGAAGGGCACACAAGCGAGGCGCAGGAAAAAGAAAAATCGGGCCGTGTCTTTTACATTAAGTTTTATGGCCGCAAAGGAGTTTAATTCGGTTTTACGCGCCCCCAGGCGTAACCCTAAATCCCGTGTCACTTCTAGCTCCGCAGTGTTTACCACTGATAAGACCGCTAGCTACGCTACATTGTTTCGTGGGCCGAAAATGGCAAAAAGCCGCAGAGAGAAATATTTATCTATCTGTGCACACGAGACCGTCGGATGCGGCCGTTGGTCCAGCAGTATTTCGCCGCGGAAAGCAGTGTGTCACATTTAAGTCGGTTGGGAAGTGGCCCGAGGATAATTTACACAGCACTCGCCATTATTTGATAAGCATCGACCATGACCTTGTGCGTGTAGCGAACGCTTCCTGGGAAATTGCTCATAGAATTTCTGCAAAAGAAACAATCCGGCAGTGAAAGTTAGGAATTTTGTAAATATCATCACAAATATATATGTATTTTGGATTCATTCGTTATACTAAACATGCTATTTCCATCTTGTATGTTTTTTAGCATCTATAGTCTAGAAAATAATAATAATATTCTTTATTTGACTTTTGGCATGCCCATAATTCATCACAATAAATGTTCAAAATTACAGACATCGAATTGCAAAATACAAAAAATATACATTCACATTCATAAAAACACAACTATTGAATTATTGAATCTATGAATGAACCATTATACCAATTCAAATCTCGGTCGCAATTTTGATTGCAATTCCAAGCAACACAGGCATATTGAATTACTGGAAGTAATTGATTAAATAAAATTATTAGGTTCGCACTGTATTTTAATTATGTAGGTGATCGGCATGCACACAATTGACGTTCCGAGGGTTTCAAAGAGCACGCGTGAGATGATTAAATCATCACCGCTGCCACATGACACACTTCCTTCCATCCACATTCAATATTGTGCGCACGCTTTTGTTATTCGCTCTGCACACGCTGACTGATTGCTTGGCAAGCTGACTGACAAAGTAGTGCTTTCCATTAGCTTTGTGCGCTCATGGTTATTTATTGCCCTATATGAATTACAATCCAGGAAGCAAATTGCAAAAAATAAAACGAGAAGGAAATTGCAATATGGCTCATTAGAATGTATGCTTCTGAGCCGCGTGACGAGGCCAATAACTCATCTGGAAACAAGCGTTTCTGCTGGCGGAAGAAAGCTGTTGAATTGCATTTTCAGCGCCATGCGCAAAATGATATGGCGCATTTTTAAACAGAGACAGCACACAGAAGTCGTTGCTCAGGGTGCAACAACCTCAAAAAGCGGTGAATTCCCACAGCGCAAAGCTGAGAGCCCTATTTTGATCCGGGCAAAGATGTGTCTTTGAAAATCCAGCTGACTGCTTGCCTAATCCGACTACGCTGGTGATTACCAGATCGTGAAATCAACTCAAAGCAACCACAGCTAGTCAGTCAGCGGCAAGGGTGCTTTCATCATTAGAGCAGCTCATAAAATTACCTTTGTAAGCTTTGTACTCTGAATTCATGACGAAAAAAGAAAAGAAAATCGGAAAATCAATTCACATCATTGCGAGATAACTGTGTAACCCAAAGTCAATGTTTTATATCGAAGATTTTTTCCTTTTCGTCTGCCCAATATCCAATTTTTTTACCTCTGCTCAGCACATCCCGTGGGCTATGAACTCACCGGGTCACAATAACACCGCCCAGCGGATAACATGGAACAAGTGGCCCGAGTGGCCGCAGAGGTGCTTGGACCAAATGTAGCCATCTTTTCTCCTCCCCGCACCGAGGTCATTTATTGAAACGCCAGAAATTTGTCACTACAGTCGCTGAAAAGGTGCGTAAACCAGCAAGTGGCGAGTCGGCGCCGGTGCGTCTCCCAGCCCGTTCAGCTATTCGAGCATTTGAAGTAATTTGAGCATTAGTCATTTTGAGAATTTAAAGTAATTAGCGTGGTGATTTTCGTTCCAGACTTTTATTTACACTTCAAAAATAGAAGCACAGAAAAAATTGTTATCAAACCCTGAAGTTTAAAAGATGACAAAGAGTAAAATAGCACCGAAGCGTCTGCCGCCCTCTTGTCGAATGTAGCGACGCGAAAACAACTTGGGGCGGCAGTGTAGATAAGATTTAAACGTTTTGCCCCCTCGCGAAAAGTCCATCAACAAAGTTGCAGCGTTTGCCAGCCACAGTGACAGATAAGAAGAGCAAAAATTATGTCTTTTTCCCTCCCCTCGCAGCGACGTAAAATATTTTGACCTGCTTGCCGAAAGGGTTGCTTCGTCTAAGAGTGCGAATGTGACGTCATGCCGCAGCCACAACAATGGGCCGGGGAAAAAAGCGCGAGAGAATTTTCGCTTGGCACTCGCTCACTGCCGGCTCGTGCTTCTTTTATTGTATGGATGTGTGTACACACACACACACACACGCGCTTTTAGTTTATGACACAATGGGACTCGAGCGCCACTACTTTAGAGGGCGAGGAAAGGGGCGAAAAAGAAATGCTCTCCGCTGGCAGACACATAAATCTGGGTGCTGCTGAAATTAGGCTACGAGATTTTCGGCTTGTTTGTTCCTTTGCACCCATTCTCTCTTGTTGTCGCCCGGCGATGTTCTTTTGTCCGTTTTCAGAGCGAGCACCGAGCGGGCAAATTGACGTGTCTATTCCCGATGACAGCTTTTATAGCGCCGGACAGAATTTGGGTCTTGGCTCTGGATGAAACCGTCAGCATTCATTCCTAGACCAGCCCTTGTTTTTCCGTGAAAGGAGAGTTTGCCAGGCGGAATGCGCCTTGAGTAATGTGTGCTTAGCAAAATGCAAAATTCTGGAAAATATGGAACGCGTTGAAGGGAGGAGGCTTGGCAGGCTTAGGCCGAGGCAAAAGGCAGCCGCTATAACTTCCGCTTTCGCCACGCTTCTCTCCTGCATTCCGCGGATCCCTGCTGCCGGAGGCAATTTCGTTGCGTTTGCATCAGCCCGCGATCTTTCTGCACGAACGGAGCTAGTTTCATCTTGCTGGCACCGAAAGCGTTGATTTTCTTCTCGCACACGCCACCGAGCCGGTATTTGGTCTCCCTTCCGCCTCAGGCCGGCGATCTCGTCTCGGAAAAGCAGCGAAATCCTTTCCTCGCCGCCAGAATGAACGAGCCTCTACTGAGTGAGACGCCAATCGAAACGAGATTGTTATGATCACGATGGAAACAATTTTCCACTTAATTCGTTCCCTGCGCACGCGATCTGGAGGAAAATGTTTTTATTTGCTGCCCAACGGGACATTCATAGACAGAGAAGGAAAAATGGCAGAAGCGAGTAATGAAATCGACTGATGTCTTGATTTCCATTCTTGCATGTATTCTATTCCATAAATTATTGTGATATTTTACGTAAATTCCAGACTATGCAAGAATAAATAAATATAACTAAAGAAACTTTATAGCGAGATTTATTTATAAAGATTTCACTCAATATATTCACACGATCCAGCTATAGTTTTTATCTAATCCAATTAAGATCATCACCAAAAATATTTAAATCAACCAAAGTCAGCTAAGACTGACGGAAATGCTTTGGTAATCTGTTTTGCGAATGGTGAGCAGGTGCAACCGATATCTAGTTGAAAAAATTGAAAATAAGCCGCGTGGGTCGCGCACCCGTTGATTGATCATGAATATTTATTTCGCCTGGAGCAATTTGTAATTTTCACGGTGGTTATTGCTGCGCTTTGGCACAAATTCCGAACCGCTGCCACGCGGCAATTAATCACTCGCGGTGACAAAAAGTTGGCGGGCATCAATATCCGAATTCCACGAGCTGCCCGTTATGACTGACGGCTTTTGAACAATTTACAGCGCAATTTAAGGATTCGATTCGAGAGTTAGTTCCGCCAGCAACTTTAATGAATGCAAATAGTTCAGCTAATTGCCAGCATGTGCACTAATGGAATGTGAAATTTGCTCCGACTAATGAATTACACAATTACGCGTTTAATTACGGCATTAAGCTCCTGCTCTCAGGCCGAAGAAGTTGAGACCGAGCCTTCTTTAACAAGATCCCCTGCTCTTTTGCAAGTTAGGTTGCGAGCAAAACAACAATGAAGAGCAGGTTGCATAATTGCGCGCTGGGTTGGCTACGGAGAT
The DNA here is from genome assembly GCF_949628265.1 of Cloeon dipterum. Lineage (NCBI taxonomy): Eukaryota > Metazoa > Arthropoda > Insecta > Ephemeroptera > Baetidae > Cloeon > Cloeon dipterum. The sequence goes on from NC_088787.1 coordinate 28,500,517, forward strand.
CAAACTTTCCGATGGAGTTGACAGATTTATGCTATTACTCTTGTTATTTCTTCGGCGAGTTTGCCCTGATTGGTTTTGAATAATAAGCGTCGGCAGCTTTTATTGCCTTCATACAGAGAGACACAATCGAAACAAGAAGTAGTAAACTTGTCCGTGGACTGCAGCTGCCTCTGCACAATATCACTAAGTGCAAAGTTGAGAGGGTGTTAAATCAAAATGTAATAATTCTCTTCGCGGGCGTCTTTAATAAAAGACGTGGTAAATTGCACACCCAGCGCGAACGTAAATTGTCAGCTTTGCTTTCAACTTTGCTGTCCGCGAAACAGGAGAAATAATTGATGAAATGTACAACAAACGTGAATCTAGGACAGTGAGTCTGCCGGGGAAATTCGTCTCGAAGTTTGTTTTAATTAATCGTAAATTGGTGTGTTTATTTTCCCGGTTTTTGCGTCTTATCTGTCTAAGTGAGTGGGTCCAAGGAAAGTTTCGGCTTGAATTCGAGCGCAGCGACTCGCTACATAACACAAGCGCTAATTAAAAAGTTGCGAAGAGGGATAATTAATTCTGCGTGCACAACACGGGACGAGCAGCGCGGCAGGAAAATCCCCAACTTCTGTAATAGCGCCAGAGAGGGATAAAAAAACGTGCCACTTCTCTCGCGCTTGGCATTCGGGCAAAAAGTTTTTGATGTCATCGTTGCTCGAAAAACTGCTTTTTGCCCTTGGCTCACAGGAAAGGCGGAAACGAGCAGAGAAAAATATGGGAAAACTCACATCGCGTAAGGAACTTGGTAAAGTGGCACACATTTCGTGACGCCGCAGGAAGAGAAATGAGAGAAAATTGAAATTTCTTAACAGGCTGATGATAACCATAGAACAATTCTTCTAGCAGTAAGTAAAATGTGGACCTTTTTCCACAAGAAAAGGAAATATTGATTCGCGTAGGAAAATACAAACGATGAAAATTGTATTGCAATCGAAGCAATGCGGTTAAAAAAATTTTGGGATTTTACGTTCAATAAATCATTCTCAGTGCATGTTTTTGTTTGAACAAAATGCTAAAAACATATATACACACTCACACACATATAAACGCGATTGGGAACTATTCAATATATAGTCACGGTGTATTATAGCATATTACTAATTATATCCATTTTTCTTTCAATTAAAAAGTTACGTAATATAATTATCAGACAAATTTTTTAAAATATCCGGTAAAGAATATAATCCCTTAATCCTCCACAATTGTATTTCGTTGTGTATGTATTATTATCTATTATCGATTTCAGCGAGCTTATGGCTTTATTATATTTAATCGTTCAAATGGTTCGGTAGAAATAGTGAAATGATTCACTTGAAATGGCTTCGCGATTTGAACAAACAGCCAACGAGCACGATACTGTCGAGGCAATTAACCCGAAAATAATTGCCACGCTCGATTCATTTCAAATACTGCAGCACGCACAGCAAAATTGCTCTTGGAAATTACCATCCGCCGGCGGCTAATCGCACAATAATTAGACAAGGCTGTCTGCCCAATTTTGTATCTCGGCAGATGATGCCTCCCTGCTTAACTATATATTGCCTCTCTGGGTATAATTGTCGGAATGAAATTCGAATTTTGGTTACAAATAAATGCTACATGAGTTTTCAATCCTCTTCCTGATTCATTACAAAACACATTTTTTTTTTATTTTCATGGCTTTGAGTATCAAAGAGACTCAGACACAATATGGGATTGATTGCTACGCAAAATTTCAAATTCAACTATAGTTTAGTGTATAATATCACGTTTTCACGCACTATCAAATTTTGGTTGCCTTCAATAAATAATGGCAAAACAATAATTTACATTTTCCTCGTTGAGATTTTCTACACCCAGGCAGGTCAACCGCTTGAGTTTCAGCTTCCTTTTGAATAATTAAACAGCAATTTTGAGTGTTTTCACGATTTTAAATGACCTGCGGGCAGATTGCATGTTGCCTGAGGGCTGCGTGAATGAGTGCCGCTGGGCAAATACGTTGGGGCTACATGAAAAGAGATTCGCTCGGCGAATAGGGTTCTTTTGTCTCGATATTTGTCCAAAGGGGTTGCTTTCCGCCTCGATAAATATAGACCAGAACCGTTTCGCACATTCAAGGCTGTCGCGTGTATTCATTAAAAATATTCCACTTCTCGACCAAATTTAAAAGCCATTTTGATCATTCACCGTAAATAATTGGTTCGGCATAAAATTTGGATCCATGCAGACGAGAACTCCGCATTGCGAACAGGTCAGAAACAGATCTTGGCCTCGCGAAACGAGAGCGCAAACACAGCTCCGGCGGATCATCAAAATTTAATCCCGGAGGCGGCGGAAACGCACTCGGAACCGCTGGCGGAGCACCCGAGGCCGAAAATTTTGCGCACACAAACACATACGCACTCAAAACGAGGGAGCACGTGTGCAATTCCGGCCGGCTGCAGCGACCAGCACGTCCGACGTGCGAGAGAGTTTCCATTAGGCGCGAGAAGTTGCCGCTTGACACACAGATGAATAAATCCTTAGCTCGGCGGCGCCCACTCAAATATTCATGCTGGCATGACACGACGGGATGGGCCCCGAGGGCACCAAATAAGTGGGCAAACTCTGGCACCTCCAGCATTATGCTTGTGACGGCACAAACCCTCATTATGAAGCTCCTCCAGGGTGTAAACAACCGGGCAAACGCTGATGTTTTGGCCAGGTCTGGATTGTTTTTTAATTTTCTTTGTAATTCTGTGTAATAAGGAGTAAAAAAGAGAAAAATTCGGTGTCTTTAGAAATTAAGCATGGTGCTCTCATTTAGTGACTTCCCTTCAATGATGTCTTCTAATAGTCGCACTGATGACATCAAGTTTCCGAAAAAAAAATCTGTGTGATGAACGAAATATGTTAAAACTTGTGAAAAAGCGGTAACATAGAATTTAATCATGTTTCAGGTGGACTAGTGGAGGGCGCGTACAACACCAACTCGGGACACAACGCTCTGCAACCAGCGGCCGTACCACCACCGCCACCCCCACAACGTCCCTTGGGACCCAACGATCCTTATTTCGACCCTCTTACTCCCCGAAACGTGACTGCCCTGGTCGGAAAATCAGCTTATCTGACCTGCAGGGTGCGCAACTTGGGCAATAAAACGGTAAGCAGTACTCTTATTCTCGCGTGAAAAGAAGAACAACGAAAAAACCTAAAAACATATTTTAATGTCTCGTTACGTTTAATTGTTGTTTACATTTTCTTGACAATTTCTCGATGTGATGGAAGAACTAGTATATTTTCATGGAAATAAATCTATAAATAGATATTTGCTATTTTTCGCATAGCAATGAATTAAATTGTACGCCAAAATCGTGCCACACTGAAATTTTTATCTTAACATACGCTTGTGTTAGGATAGTATTTTTCATTAAAATGAATATTTTGCAAAGCACTAAATAATACTCTCACTGCGTGATCAACTACATACTGATTAATATCTTCATATTGGCTCATGATCTTTTTATAGCCGAATGCATTTTATTCGTCATAATATATTAAATGTATTTTATACGTTTAGCCGAAAAAATGATTCGAGTGTATCTCTATCTTGGCTGGAATAATGGACATTCCGGGATTTGTTTTGTCGCTGGCCGTAAATCCAACTGCTGATTTGTGCGCGTATGAAATAAAATAATACGGTTTATGGCCGGCGGGATGAAAAAAGACGACAGATAAATTTTATTATACGCACTTTTGCAGCGACTAATGCCGGCGGGGAACGCGAGCCAGTTCTGATGAAATCGCGGCGTAGAAAAGAGGCCTTTAAAGACGCCGACATGCAATTTTTCTGTCGGCAATTTATACTTTTGGCTTCGCATTCAGGAATTATTGCACAGCAGGGGGCGCACGCTAGCTGCTCTTTCTTCTTCGGCATTAAAGGGTGAAATATCGGCTATAAAAAATGAAAAACTGCATCTTGTTACATTATACACGAGGCCATCTCCGAGGTAGTGAGGCGCGGAGAGCTTCCAAGCAGCGCTCTTGTTTTGATAACGTGCCGAATTATTGCTCCGACTCTCATTTTCCTCAACACTTTATCGCCCCGTTGGAAAAGCCTCTTGCGGAATCGTTGGGAACAAGAAGATTTTCTACTACCGTTGGAGCAAGAGTCGAGCTTGCACCGAGTGAAATATGGAAATCACTCGAGTTGCGTGCGAATGAAGTGCAATCAGGCTAAAGGGAAACGACTTTGGCTGAGTGCGTGAAACATGAATGTCTGAGTCAGACTGGCATTTCCCCGCAAATTATTGTGAAGTTGACTGTGAGCAAATAAATATCAAGAGAAAAGTTGCCTCAATTCCGTATTTTGCAAGTAGGTCAGCAAAGACAAGAAATATCGATTCTGGCCTTGTCGATTGGCGGCCGCCTCGCGAGGAATCCCAATTAACAACAGGGGAGGGCCAATTTGACGAAATAATGCCTAGATCGAGGAGCACCAAACATAATCCCGGCCGAGTCTTGAAGTGACAGTTGCGTTAAATATGTCGAAGCCCTGTGGAGGCGGCGCGGTGCTTGCGCAGGAAAAATGCGTTGGAGCAGATCGTCGGCGTCTTGCCGCAGCGAGCACACGAACAAAGTGTGTTTTGCGGCCTCGGGGGGATGCCATTAAGAAGTGCGGTGGCGGCGGCGACGGCGACGGCGATGACGGTCGAGACCAGCCTGGCTGAGAATCTCATTTGGAAAGGGGTGTGCCGACAGTGCGCGCGCTAATGGACCCGCTTATTATTGCTTCGCTTCAATTTGCTTCGTCGGCAATCACTCCCGCAAAACACTTGTGCCACTCGCGCACTTGCTGGCAGATGAGAAGGCTCGAAATGGAAAAACGAAATTGATATCAGACCAATAGAAGCAGCAACATTTTTGGACCCAATCAATTAACGCGCTGATTTAAGTATACCTAATGTGATATCGCAAGAGTGATCGGCAGGTAGAGTACTAATTTGATTATCACTTAAATGACTATTCATTCGCGGAACATATAATCGGCTATTGGAAATTTTCTACCTTATATTCAGATTTCTAGCTGGAGAGTTAGTATTCATCAGTACTCAATACTCGACCTGGTTTTTTACCTCTGATAAGTGATCAATTAATCAGCTCTTTACCGAATGATGTTTTTGCAGCAGTTCCATATAAATTGGAAATCTGAGTGAGTCGCGATATTGGTATACGAATTGCATGGAGTGAGCTTCTGACAAAAAGCTAGTCCACATCCATCCACGCTTTCACAGTGAATAAATTTAATGCGTGCAGCAGGCAGATTTTTGACGAGATTCTCCAATTTGCAGCCGCCTTAGCTTGCTTGGCGTTTTTCGCATCTACTACGCTTTCGCAAATAAAACATCCGGCGAGATTGCCTCGACTCTGTTTGCCCAAGAAATAAAATCGAGGAAGAAGATACGGCTTGCTTTCATTTTCTACCCTGGCAGAATCTCAACTCGCCTAACATTTTTCAAAATCACGTGCCTCGCAAGTTAGCAATTTACAATAAAACATTGCACAGCTTAATTTCAGTATAGGTTAATATAAATCTGTATTTTATTTAATTTTCAGCCAATAGATTGCTGTTGTGCAGGATACGTGGCTGAAAACAATTACTAAGCTGTCTTCAATTTTTTTTGCATCAGCTACAGGAATGTCAGCTATAGAATTCAAACTCATAAAAATTAGCGGGTCAAAATTGAAGTAATGTAAAAAAATAACTCACAAATAATAACACCAATTTATGTTTTTTTGGTGATTCCGGTCCTTTTTTCAGGGAATACCGTTTCCCCCATGTCTTCCACTGAATTGCTAGACATTTGTATCGTACAAAAATTATAACACATACTGCAAATGTGCACTCTAGCAATTTTATAATATGTATTGGACATTAGCTGAACTTGCAGCATGCAACTATTTTCAAAGCTGGTGAGGGTTAGAGGTAATAGCGTGGTTGTAAAATACACATATGCCTGGATCACAAAGCAGCTTGTCCAGTGTGTAATATTCCAAGCGGAAAGTAATCTGATTTCCAAGTTATACAAGTGGTGTAGCCTTGGATTTTACTGAGTTCAAAGGTGCGGAATTGCTCTTTTTTGCAAAAGTGTCTGAAACAAGCGTAGGGCTTCGTCTGTTTGAACGCATCTCACTTTGCAAGCGTTGCAGCTGGAGTGAAATTCGCATGTTTGAAAGCGTAGCTCTGGCGTGCGGAAGTTTGCCCAGCACGCCGGGGTTAAGCTACTTGCAAGCTCGATCCTCGAGGCGGCTAGAGCAGCGCAAAGAGGAAGTAGTTACACATCCGCGATGGCAATAATAACAGTTATGCAGCGCATTATAATACTTCACCTCCTCCTTTGTGTGCACTTCAAAAATGGTGCGCTCCCCATAACTCGGGCTGCTTTTACCCCGCAAGGAAAAGAACCACGCTGTGTGTGTGTGTACCAGCTACTCTTTGTTTATATATATTTTACTCGTCTTTGTTACGACGACAGAGCCCGGAATGAATGTTTTTCTGCTGCGACGCTCTGTTGGGAAACGAGAACTCGCAGACTTCAGAGGGAAATAAGCGGAAGAATTCAATTTTTCCTTGCCCGCTATGCTCTGCTGCTGGCTGCGCTCTCTGATGAGAAGTCATAAAACGGAATGGGCACTACTTCACTGGATAATGCTACCAAGGCATGGAAGACGCTGTGAGTGCGTGAATCTTTATTCGGTCGAATGAAACTTTTGACGTGCAAAAGGAGGATAAACAGGAATGTTCAAAAGAATTTGACTGGAATAACTTTTTTTACATTCCGCTTTGGATGTCAAAATCATATGAAGTCCAACTTGCAAAATCGATTAAGCATGCGAGTTTATCATTCGGAAAAGCAAACCCGTTTTATTAGCATATAAATACCTTGAAAAGTGGTTGAAACATGCGGCAAAATTGGGCAAGCAACTCACGCAAACTCGGCAAATTTCGGCACGTTTCTCCACACCTTTTGCTTGGAGTGAGTCGAGATATGCCGCTGGTTTCGCTGGCAAATTAAGAACTGCGGTGGCGAGCATTCAACAAATTCGCCATTCATCTGGTGAATAAATCGGCACCCACTCTTGCATGCACACAGAAAACACGCGCTACAGAAGAAAAATAATCCGTGACGTCAATCCGAATAATTTATGGATCGGTGGCCGGAGTTTTACCGCGCGTGTATTGTGAGCGAGAGAGAGAGAGAGAGAGAGAGAGAGAGAGAGAGAGAGAGAGAGAGAGAGAGAGAGAGAGAGAGAGAGAGAGAGA